>NC_048579.1:51675584-52953084 GCF_013265735.2 Oncorhynchus mykiss | reverse complement strand
GTTTATTAAATGCATTGCTTCTGAGGCATGAGACTGTGCTGATTTTCTTTCCTAAGGCAGGTAATACCCACTACTGACAGGTTATAACCACTACTGACAGGTAATAACCATTATACTGTTCCCATTTATCTGTCTCTGGGCTTCCCGCTAGTCCTGAGGGTTATGAGGATTTCAACACAGTCATGTCTGTGGGTGTGTGTCTTGTTTCCTGTTTCAGACAGATGTCAGAGTAGGATGCCGCTGTGTAAAACCACAAACCCCCACGCAGAGGGATAATGTCTCTTTATCCTTGGCTGCCATGCTCATGCTTTAAATCATTACCCTCTCCCTTTGCCAAGATGGAGTGTGTGATATTTTCCACAAGCCAGAGAGCGAAATTCTGATGGCAAACTGAGTCGTTTTTTATCACTAGGAACTCGCGTGTGAACAGGTGAGCCTTCACTATGAAGTAGAGTAGGGTAGAAGACCAGTCCAGACAGGAGACGTGTGTATTCATTCATATCAGAACTGTGCACAGAGAAACATGCTGCCGTCATGGTCATTAGCACTTTGAACAAGCACCGGCTGAGAAAAATGGATGGGACTTTATGCACGTATTCCAAATTACACCCTATTCCCTACATAGTGCACAACTTTAGACCGAGGCCCATAGTGCTGTGGTCAAAAGGAGTGCGCCATGTAGGGAATAGGATGCCATTTTAGATGCTGCCATCTTTCTCCCCAGCCCAATGGCTGCCCTCTGAATGGATCTCAATAGCCCCGTTAAAAGGACTAGGTTGAGGCGGGCGCTAAGTGACGGGCGGTGAATAGTTTAGGTGCCATCTAGACCTCATGATCAATGGTCTATTCACCTCACTGGTGCACGGAACTATGGGGAGGGGATGGAGGGAGGGGATGGAGGGAGCGGATGGAGAGAGGGGATGGAGGGGATGGAGGGAGGGGATGGAGGGGGGGGGGGGGTTGGAGGGGGGGATGGAGGGGGGGGGGGGGGGGGGGGGAGGGGATGGAGGGAGGGGATGGAGGGAGCGGATGGAGGGAGGGGATGGAGGGAGCGGATGGAGGGAGGGGAGGTCCAGCTAGAAGGGGAGGAGAACAACAATGGGGAAAGGAAACGACAGGGACGGGAGAGTGATATGAGGGAAAATGGAGAGTGGAAGGGGTGAGTTGAGAGGAGAGAGAAAAGAGGGAGAGGAGAGTTCCCGGTCAGAAAGCAGCCCAAATCAGCCATGTCTGGTCCTCACAATGGGAGACTAAGGAGAAAAGCTCCTTCAAAACCCCAAAACTTCATTTCCTGCTCCTTTGAAAGTGTCAAGTTCACTGCCGTCACAGGAGGGGGGGGATGACAGGTACTCTGAAAGGAAAAAGAGAAAAAATAAGTGTGTGAGTGTGTGTGAGTGTGAGTGTGAGTGTGTGTGTGTGTGCAAAAGTCTTCATTCTAGGCTTCACACCAAGACAGCTTGAGGGTGTTAGCAGAGCAGATCTAATATTCACATCGGACATTCATTTTTCTTGGTTCAGTGCTATCATCCGTTTTTAAATCAGTGTTCTTAAAAAATCCTGTGTTTGGAATAAAAAAACTATTATTTGTAGCCAGTATAGCTACATTACCGCTCAGCTGACATGTTTGGTTGTTGTTCAACACGGATTTATATTTGTGTTTACTGGTAATGGTTATTAACGGCTAGACTAGACTGTGTCGTTGAGGGATGACAGAATCCAATTTCAGGGAATTCTGTCTGGCTGTCACCCAAAGGTTAGGAGACGGGGCCCAAGCCCCTATCAGTATACATCATCAAAGTTTGTGGAGATTCTATGACTGGTAATAGACTATGCGTGTTTTGTATAAACTATACACTGAGTGTACAAAACATAAAGAACACCTTCCTAATATTGAGTTGCGTTCGACAGGGATACTGGCCCATGTTGATTCCAATGCTTCATACAGTTGTGAATGAAGCATTGGATGTCCTTTGGGTGGAACATTCTTGATACAGTGCCTTGCGAAAGTATTCGGCCCCCTTGAACTTTGTGACCTTTTGCCACATTTCAGGCTTCAAACATAAAGATATAAAACTGTATTTTTTTGTGAAGAATCAACAACAAGTGGGACACAATTATGAAGTGGAACGACATTTATTGGATATTTCAAACTTTTTTAACAAATCAAAAACTGAAAAATTGGGCGTGCAAAATTATTCAGCCCCCTTAAGTTAATACTTTGTAGCGTCACCTTTTGCTGCGATTACAGCTGTAAGTCGCTTGGGGTATGTCTCTATCAGTTTTGCACATTGAGAGACTGACATTTTTCCCATTCCTCCTTGCAAAACAGCTCGAGCTCAGTGAGGTTGGATGGAGAGCATTTGTGAACAGCAGTTTTCAGTTCTTTCCACAGATTCTCGATTGGATTCAGGTCTGGACTTTGACTTGGCCATTCTAACACCTGGATATGTTTATTTTTGAACCATTCCATTGTAGATTTTGCTTTATGTTTTGGATCATTGTCTTGTTGGAAGACAAATCTCCGTCCCAGTCTCAGGTCTTTTGCAGACTCCATCAGGTTTTCTTCCAGAATGGTCCTGTATTTGGCTCCATCCATCTTCCCATCAATTTTAACCATCTTCCCTGTCCCTGCTGAAGAAAAGCAGGCCCAAACCATGATGCTGCCACCACCATGTTTGACAGTGGGGATGGTGTGTTCAGCTGTGTTGCTTTTACGCCAAACATAACGTTTTGCATTGTTGCCAAAAAGTTCAATTTTGGTTTCATCTGACCAGAGCACCTTCTTCCACATGTTTGGTGTGTCTCCCAGGTGGCTTGTGGCAAACTTTAAACAACACTTTTTATGGATATCTTTAAGAAATGGCTTTCTTCTTGCCACTCTTCCATAAAGGCCAGATTTGTGCAATATACGACTGATTGTTGTTCTATGGACAGAGTCTCCCACCTCAGCTGTAGATCTCTGCAGTTCATCAAGAGTGATCATGGGCCTCCTGGCTGCATCTCTGACCAGTCTTCTCCTTGTATGAGCTGAAAGTTTAGAGGGACGGCCAGGTCTTGGTAGATTTGCAGTGGTCTGATACTCCTTCCATTTCAATATTATCGCTTGCACACTGCTCCTTGGGATGTTTAAAGCTTGGGAAATCTTTTTGTATCCAAATCCGGCTTCTTCACAACAGTATCTCGGACCTGCCTGGTGTGTTCCTTGTTCTTCATGATGCTCTCTGCGCTTTTAACGGACCTCTGAGACTATCACAGTGCAGGTGCATTTATACGGAGACTTGATTACACACAGGTGGATTGTATTTATCATCATTAGTCATTTAGGTCAACATTGGATCATTCAGAGATCCTCACTGAACTTCTGGAGAGAGTTTGCTGCACTGAAAGTAAAGGGGCTGAATAATTTTGCACGCCCAATTTTTCAGTTTTTGATTTGTTAAACAAGTTTGAAATATCCAATAAATGTCGTTCCACTTCATGATTGTGTCCCACTTGTTGTTGATTCTTCACAAAAAAATACAGTTTTATATCTTTATGTTTGAAGCCTGAAATGTGGCAAAAGGTCGCAAAGTTCAAGAGGGCCGAATACTTTCGCAAGGCACTGTACATGGGAAAAACCAGCAGTATTGCAGTTCTTGACACAAACCCATGCGTTGTACACTCAGTGTAAATTTACATAAAGTTCAGAAC
Source organism: Oncorhynchus mykiss (assembly GCF_013265735.2). Lineage (NCBI taxonomy): Eukaryota > Metazoa > Chordata > Actinopteri > Salmoniformes > Salmonidae > Oncorhynchus > Oncorhynchus mykiss. The sequence goes on along the minus strand of NC_048579.1, from coordinate 52,949,394 downwards.
TGATTGCCCAAATTCTAGAACATCCTGTGATATCAGAAGAGTACAAAAGCATTGAATAAATGCCTTGCCTACTACATTGAGCCATTGGTTTAACACCTTTGTCTTGGTTTTAAACGGGTCTTTTCTCCAATTTGCTCATAAGTGTAGTAGACTAAGTTTTTGCCATGGTAGAAAAAAATCTTACCAGTGATTCCAGCAAGATAATGTAGAAAAGAGAAAATGGAAAGCAGTACTAGCAGGCGATTTGATCCATTTTCAAACAGCAGGGTAAATATATCGTCTGGGGAATTGGAGCAGAACTTCTTCAACTGAAAAAGGGCACTTTCATAGTCGGTCCGTTTTCACTCAAAGACATGAGCAGGAAACAGGCTCGTGTGTCCTGAACACAAACGCACTGTAGCCTACTGAACGTGTGTGTGCGTACAGGCATGAGTGCGAGTGTGGAAATAGTATTTCTATGGTGGGTAAATAATAAAGATAGATTAGACAGTAAATAGCATGTATTAAGCAATGTTCCTTTTAGAATGACTTATTAATGACAGTTCTAAAGTTTTACCAAATCCCAAACCCTAACAAGAAAATAAATTAATACCAAGGATGTATATACAGGCTTTGAAGCTACCGGCCACCATATTGGTAGTTCTCAGAGGGCGCAGTCCTCCATTGGAATGAATGGAATTCTACAGTACTTCAATAACATTTCAATGACAAGATTCATATTTTAGGAAAAAAAAAAATTGTAGTGGGGACAGTCAAATTAGTACTCTCTAAAAGGAATAGGTTTTTATAAATATGAAATGTTTATGTTCAGTTCACATACGCAATATCATTTAGAAATGTGCATTAATGTGTTTGTAATAGAATGTACTAGTCAAAAACGAATGCAACATATTTTTTTTGCAAAGGACAAGGAAAGGACAAGGAGTACCAAAATGCAGTGCCTTCAATACAGCGCCCCCTTCAGGCCACCAGGGTTTATACACATCATTGATCACAGCACGTGCAACTCATAAACACCACAAGCAAAAAAAAAATATTTTAAGCCACGCACTGTAAACAAATTCAAGTTGTTTCAACTAACTATCATTAAAGGATGATTACATTACGTCAGAAGCGATCAGATTCATTACTTACCAACAACAGCTGCAAATCCCATTAAAACTACATCACATTTTGAACTTCACATTCCTTTCTTTATCTAACAACACTATCATGAATCTAGCGAATAGGTTTTGTGGATCAGAGTGCAGTATTCATTTAGTTATATAGCACAAACGTTTGGTAGGAAGTTTCTCACACTGGCTTTAGCCGTGGCCTGACTGTTCCATTGGGGGTTGCCTATCCACATGTTCCTCGGAGGGAGGCAACTTCTCCATATCATGACAAATTCCAATGTTTCATTGCAATAGGGATGCTGGCTCATGTTGACTCCAATGCTCCAACAGTTGTGTCAAGTTGGCTGGATGTCCTTTGGTTGGAGGACCATTCTTGATACACACGGGAAACTCTTGAGCGTGAAAAACCCAGCAGCGTTGCAGTTCTTGACATAATCTGGTGCCCCTGACACCATCTACTACCATACCCCATTCACCCTCTGAATGGCACACGTACACAATCCATGTCTCAATTGTCTCAAGGCTTCAAAATCTTTCTTTAACAGGTCTCCTCCCCTTCATCTACACTGATGGAAGTGGATTTAACAGGTGACATCAATAAGGATCATAGCTTTCAGCTGGATTCACCTGGTCAATCTACGTCATAGAAAGAGCAGGTGTTCTTAATGTTTTGTATACTCAGTGTATAATAGAAATGTGGGTACCTTAAAGTAACTTTTTTAGTTTACTCAACTTTTTACAAAAATTCCATCATCTTAAAATGTGCCAAAGCAGCAGCTGCTCTTCCTGGTGTCCAGCAAAATTAAGGCAGTTTAGACAATAAAACATTACAATACATTCACAGATTTCACAACACACTGTGTGCCCTCAGGCCCCTATTCCACCACTAGCACATATCTACAGTACTAAATCCATGTGTATGTATAGTGCGTATGTTATCGTGTGTTTGTGTGTGTGCGTGCATGTGTCTGTTGCTTCACAGTCCCCGCTGTTCCATAAGGTGTTTTTTAAATCTGTTTTTTTAAAACTAATTCTACTGCTTGCATCAGTTACCTGATGTGGAATAGAGTTCCATGTAGGCATGGCTCTATGTAGTACTGTGTGCCTCCCATAGTCTGTTCTGGACTTGGGGTCTGTGAAGAGACCTCTTGTGGCATGTCTTGTGGAGTATGCATGGGTGTCCGAGCTGTGTGCCAGTAGTTTAGACAGACAGCTCGTTGCATTCAACATGTCAATTCCTCTGATAAATACAAGTAGTGATAAATTCAATCTCTCCTCCATTTTCAGCCAGGAGAGATTGACATGTTTATTATTAATATTAGCTCTCTGTGTACATCCAAGGGCCAGCCGTGCTGCCCTGTTCTGAGCCAAATGCAATTTTCCTGAGTCCTTTTTTGTGGCACCTGACCACACGACTGAAGAGTAGTCCAGGTGCGACAAAACTAGGGCCTGTAGGACCTGCCTTGTTGATAGTGTTGTTAAGAAGGCAGAACATTGCTTTATTTTATTATAGACAGACTTCTCCCCATCTTAGCTACTACTGCATCAATATGTTTTGACCATGACAGTTTACAATCTAGTGTTACTCCAAGCAGTTTAGTCATCTCAACTTGCTCAATTTCCACATGATTTATTACAAGATTTAGCTGAGGTTTAGGGTTGAGTGTTTTGTTCCAAATACAATGCTTTTAGTTTTATAAATATTTAGGGCTAACTTATTCCTTGCCACCCACTCTGAAACTAACAGCAGCTCTTTGTTGAGTGTTGCAGTCATTCCAGTCACTGTAGTAGCTGAGGTGTATTGTGTTGAGTCATCCGCATACATAGAAACTCTGGCTTTACTCAAAGCCAGTGGCATGTCGTTAGTAAAGATTGAAAAAAGCAAGGGGCCTAAACAGCTACGCCGGGGAATTCCTGATTCTACCTGGATTATGGTTGAGAGGCTTCCATTAAAGAAGACCCTCTGTGTTCTGTTAGACAAGTAACTCTTTATCCACATTACAGCAGGGGGTGTAAAGCCATAACACATACGTTTTTCCAGCAGCAGACTAAGATCGATAATGTCAAAAGCTGAACTGAAGTCTAACAAGACAGCCCCCGCAATCATTTTATCATCAGTTTCTCTCAGCCAATCATCAGTCATTTGTGTAAGTGCGGTGCTCGTTGAGTGACTTCCCTATAAGCGTGCTGAAAGTCTGTTGTCAATTTGTTTACTGTAAAATAGCATTGTATCTGGTCAAACACCATTTTTTCCAGAAGTTTACTAAGGTTTGGTAACAGGCTGATTGGTCGGCTGTTTGAGCCAGTAAAGGGGGCTTTACTATTCTTAGGTAGTAGAATGACTTCAGCTTTCCTCCAGGCCTGAGGGCACACGCTCTCTAGTAGGCTTAAATTGAAGATGTGGCAAATAGGAGTGGCATTATCGTCTGCTATTATCCTCAGTAATTGTCCATCCAGATTGTCAGACCCCGGTGGCTTGTCATTGTTGATAGACAACAATACTTTATTCACGTCTTCCACACTGACTTTACGGAATTCAAAAGTACAATTCTTGTTTTTCATAATTTGGTCCAATATACTTGGATGTGTGGTGTCAGCGTTTGTTGCTGGCATGTCATCCCTAAGTTTGCTTATCTTTCCAATGAAAAAGTAATTAAAGTAGTTTGCAATATCAGTGGGCTTTGTGATGAGTGAGCCATCTGATTCAATGAATGAAGGAGCCGAGTTGGCTTTTTTTCCCCAAAATGTAATTGAAGGTGCCCCAAAGCTTTTTACTATCATTCTTTATATAATTTATCTTTGTTTCATAGTATAGTTTATTTTTTATTTTTTATTTTGTTTAATCACATGATTTCTTAATTGGCAACACGTTTGCCAATCAGTTGGGCTGCCAGACTTAATTGCCAAACTTTTTGCCTCATCCCTCTCAACCATTCAATTTTTCAATTCTTCAGTAATCCAAGGGGATTTAACAGTTTTCACAGTCATTTTCTTAATGGGTGCATGCTTATTAGTAACTGGAATAAGTAGTTTCAGGAATGCGTCAAGTGCAGCGTCTGGTTGCTCTTCATTACACACCACAGACCAGCAAATATTCTTCAACATATGAATCACTACAAAACTTATTGTATGACCTCTTATACACTATATTAGGCCCAGCCTTCTGAACTTTGGGTTTTCATAGATATGGCTACTATATTGTGATCACTACATCCTATGGATTTGGATACTTCTTTAAAGCAAATATCTGCCATGTTAGTAAAGATGTGATCAATACATGTTGATGATTTAATTCCTGTGCTGTTTGTAACTACCCTGGTAGGTTGACTGACACGTTTATTTCCTAAGTGGGCAGCTTGATGATAGCCAGTCGATATTTAAATCACCCAAAAAAATATACTTCTGTATTGCTACATTTTTGCGCTTCAATCTCAGCTCTGTTAAAAGTACACATGAAAAACTATTCTATTTATCATAGTGATCAAGGAGTCAAATTAAAACATTAATATTCCCTCACCAACATTAGACAACTTTACAGAAAACACAAACATTTCTGAAATAAGTAAATGAAATCAATGATTAGAGAATAATCAGATGAACTGATAGTTGACACAGATATGGGTGCATAGCAGGAAGATAGGAATGCCGTGAATCAAGAGGTTGTCAGTTCAAATTCCAGGTGAGGACGTTTGTCACGTTCACCATAAGGATCGGACCAAGGCGCAGTGTGAGTAGAGTTCCACATAATTTTAATAATTTGAAACTCACTGAACAAAACAACAACCAACCAACCAACCAATCAATCAATACAAACAAACAAACAAACAAACAAACAAACAAACAAACAAACAAACAAACAAACAAACAAACAAACAAACAAACAAACAAACAAACAAACAAACAAACAAACAGCTACTGATGTGCACTAAGGCAACTATACATAGACAAGATCCCACAACACAAATGAGGAAAATGGCTACCTAAATATGATCCCCAATCAGAGACAACGATAAACAGCTGTCTCTGATTGGGAACCATATCAGGCCAACATAGACATACAAAAACCCCTAGACATAAAAAACCCTAGACATACAAAAACTAGAGTACCCACCCTAGTCACACCCTGACCTAACCAAAAAATATAGAAAAACAGAGATATCTAAGGTCAGGGTGTGACAACGTTGAATAATAACTACTGCATAAATGAACATGCACAATGTAATCTTGTACGTCAAGGAGGTTGGTGGCACCTTAATTGGGACTCGTGGTATGAACTGGAGCGGAATCAGTGGAATGGTATCAAACACATCAAACACAGGGTCTCCAGGTGTGTGATGCCATTCCATTGTCTCCGCTCCAGATATTATTGTGAGCCGTCCTTCCCTCAGCAGCCTCCACTGGTCAGCGTGTGTCAAATATGGAAGTTGAAAACATTGTTTGTTAAAAGCACTGGTTGTGTGTTCCAGACAGCATTTTTAGTTAAGATGCCCAAATATACCTTTCTAGTTGGATTAACAAACTGTATTAGAGAAGTTGAGCAAACACATCATTTTAAGTTGACTGAGTTTTCTAAAGTTCGAGCTAAGTTTGGACCAACTAAAAATGTTACGTTCAGGTAACACTTTAAACGAAAACTAAAATAGGCTGTGGAACAAGTTACTTAACAATTAGTTGAAGCAACTCCAAACATTTTTACAGTGCATGGGATGAGCAGTAGTGGAGTGTTTGTGCGTGTGTGTATGTGTGTCCTGATGCTCACTCCCCGGTTTCATTTGACACTTATTTGTACAATCTCCCACTTTCTAACGGCAGTGTGACAATTTGTACCATGTGTGTGTGTGTGTGTGTGTGTGTGTGTGTGTGCATGTGTGTGTGTGTGTGTGTGTGTGCGCGTGCATAAATGCGAATGTACAGAGTGTGAAGACAGCCTGGCAAAACACAGCCCCTCATCTAAGCCAAAAAACATACACAACTCATCCGTTCATTGCTAATTGGCCTCAATTCAAAGTCCCTCAAAATATAGCCAGAAGTTGACAATTTGGCACCACATGTAAAATCACCTTGATCACCATGGTCATAATTAGTTTATTGGTTGACTGACACACTCTGGACAAAGTGGTCTCTGTATACTGAATAACCAGTGGCTCATTGTGGGTTTCTGATTCTAGCACAAGGGTGATTTCATAATGACATGGCCATCTCCGACTCCCACTCCCCTAGAACTGTTTAATCTTCTCTCCCCGGGCTCTCATTCTCTCTCTCTCTCACACACACACACACACACACTGAACTCTCCATGTAGGCTCAGTAAGAAATATGGGCCGTGGGGATTGAGAGACGGGGAACGACCACTCGGCTTTGAAGGTAAATCCTCTCCATGGTCATAGTTGCAGGGCCACTTTGTGTGAGCTGGCTGGGCCGTGTATAGAGGTATGTTATGGACATTTCACTGAGTATGTATGTAGTCCGTGTCTACCATATCTACTCACTTTGGTGATAAGTGATCCCAGAGGAAGGGTTTCCCATACAATGTCTTCCTCCAGCCAAACCCACTGTCTCTGCTCTCAGTCCCTCTTACTTCACGAGTTCAGTGTGTGTGCTGGCACGTGCATGAGTGTGTGTGGAAGTTTGTGCGTGTCTCTGATCTCTGTGTGACACATCTATTACCCAGGCTAGGGTGGGCTAAATTAGACACACTCTCTCTCTCTCTCTCTCTCTCTCTCTCTCTCTCTCTCTCTCCCCATCTGTCGTTCTCCCTTTCTCTCTCTCCCCTTCAGGATAACTTGGATTACTGTACGACACTAGTGTTTGGCTGCCATCCCTCTGGAGAACCATTGTGCTGTTGTTGTTTCTTTGATGTACTGAAGCCATGTGTTTTACTGTCTCGTAAAGCATCATGTTTTACTGTCTCGTAAAATATTTAGGACACCTTTTGATGACTGTTGTCAAATGACATAAATCTTCTAATCTCTCTGTCTCTCTGTCTCTCTCTCTCTCTCTCCCTCCTCCTCTCTCTCTCTCTCTCTCTCTCTCTCTTCCTCTTTCTCTCTCTTTCTCTCTCGCTCTCTCTTTCTTTTTCTCTCTTGGATGTTTCAGTCACTCGCATTCTTTTACTCTTTTTTGGAAAAAACGAGGCAACGCAGGGATGCGAGTCAGTTTCCAAGACAACCGAGATAGCGCATAGCTAAATCCTCTCTCTTCCACACCAAAAACATACATTCTCCACCATTTACTATATGTTCTTTTCCTCAGTTTATCTCCAATGGCTCTTCATTTTATCTCCTTGGTTAAATCGAAGGGATGGTTGCAAGATCATTACATATTAAATATACATCATTTTTGATTACACCCCCCCCCCCCTCCCCCTGATATCCTTTAGTCTCTAATCATAACAGCTTGAGATCATCCACAGCGATAATTAAACAGTGACAGGACAAATGCCAGACAGTCCTGTTGCTTTGACTGCTTGTGTCATAGAGGTCATAATTCCCCGGTGTAGCTCTGTCTATGTGTTCCTCTCCAAGGCAAAGTCAAGCGGGAGATGAGAGGTAGATTGCATGGTGCTGTGTGTTGGGACGGGGGTATTACATGGTACCGCAGGGCGAGGAGGGGTAAATTGCAGGGTATATCCTTCACATGGGAGGACAGGGAGGGGTAAATACTGTGTGTAGTGTATAGTCTGTCACTGCCTGCCTGTAGGGCTGATCAGTGATGATGTTGGTGCAGCCTGAGTCTGTTGTCTGCTGTACGTTGCTATGCAGAACCTTTAGACAGGTGGACAGTTACATACACAATTAACAGCTTGGCAGGAAAACCCCATATTAACAAACACATGAGCTTACATGCACACACCCACCCACAGACAACTCTCGCCCCACTGTAGGAGAACCCTGTATCAAGCAGAAACCCAAACAGACAACATTCTCCCACATCATCCACACACACTCTGTACACAATAGGATGGGACTGACACTTAGAAGGGAACATCAAAGCGAGAACTGTGTTTGTTCCTGTTGTCAGTAATCTATTAACATCCTTCTCTAATCAAGGCAAATTAAAAGTGGAACCCTCAAAGAGCCTTCAGTTGTCTGGTGGCTTGTGTCTGTCTGTCTGGTGTAGAGTGTGTGTGTGTGTGTGTGTGTGTGTGTGTGTGCATGCTATGCTCCTTCAGACAGGACTAGATCGGCTAATGACAAAGTAAGTGCATGGGGTTGGTGAATAAGGGTTTACGTACAAATGCATTGTGGTTCTACTGTATATACAGTAGCCTACAGTGTACATACACACTGAGTGAACGGTCCGTACATACTTCAGCTCCCCGGTGTATCTAACCTCCTACATAGTAGCTCTGTATCAGCATTCAGAGGATTTATGTTGAGAGCGGAGGCAGTTCTTACTCTCGCAATCCCCTTGGCCCTGTTTAATATAAAGCTGTGTGTGTGTGTGTGTGTGTGTGTGTGTGTGTGTGTGTGTGTGTGTGTGTGTGTGTGTGTGTGTGTGTGTGTGTGAGCACAGTAGAGATATTATACCGTTCAAGACAGAGATTGCAGCATGACGTCCATAACCATAGCACTGCATCATGCTATTCATATCCTGTACTTTATGGTGAATGGGGTAACCATTATTTCAGATCATTTTTTGGTGCATCGTTTCATGTTGGTGGAGCACCTTCTACTCCTCTACAGGCTTAATTTTCTCAAGGACACATCCTCAGGATACCGACGCTGTGACATTGACATGTTTATCGTAATGCAGTTTGCGTAGAACAGGAGCGTGTGAGAGAGCGAGAGAGAGAGCGAGAGAGAGAGAGAGAGAGAGAGAGAGAGAGGAGCATGACAGTATTGGATTCCTCATCGAACCCTGTGCTGCATGTCTGATCTAAGAGCTGCAGGCTGTGTGTATGTGTGTGTGTACGTGTGTGTGTTTGTCTCTGTGTGTGTGTAGCAGTACTAGCGCTCTTGACACATGCACACACACACACACACACACACACACACACACACACACACACACACTATTTCAATGTGTAAGCAGTGAGCGGTGGTCCAGCTTGAGCATGCTAATATAACATTGTATGTGGGACTGGAATACACACAGGCTTTCAGGCTTGGATTCTCAGACATGAAATCATAAAGACCTCAGTGTTGACAGTACCAGATGTACAGGTCTCTCTTGAAAAATTGATTTTAATCTCAATGAGAATAACAGGTATAATTAAAGGTTAAATATAAATTAAAAAGACTATAGAATATATACTATTACACATACTGTGCATACGAGCATGATGGGGTTATAGTAAACTCTCTGCTAGTTGGTGAACGATGAATTATTTGAGAGTATTTGATCTGTGATGAGTATAACATGATAAAGTGGAACCATCGTACTGTGTGCTGTAAGTAAATGATTGCTGTGGTGAATGTTAACGTTGCTGTACAGTAGCCTGCTGCGTTGTGTGGGAGGGTAGTGAGAGAATTAAAGCATGTGAAAATCACTTTACAACTCCCTATTTTAAAGTAAATACTTTAATTCACATATTTGGGTTTAAAACGGACCCTGTTTCAGTCCCTTGTGACCATAAATAATCAGTATGTGCATTTCGCAACCTTTTCAATGTTATGCGCTTTGTAAACAAGCATGAATCTCCGTTTGGAGGATTCTGGGACAATGTCACCCAACTGAGGAATATTCATGAGCTGTCTGACTGTAAACATCTGTTGGCACTAAGAGGTCCCTTACCTGAGGCCCTGATGCAGTGTGTGTGTGTGAGAGAGAGAAGGTAGAGAGTAAGGGAGAGAGGGATGGAATATAAAAAGAGAGAAGGAGAGAGTAACAGAGATTGGGATGGAAGAGAAAAGAGAGGAGAAGAGAGGGAAAACAAATGGGCGGCAGGGGTGGCAGGTAGCCTAGTGGTTAGAGCGTTGGGCCAGTAACTGAAAGGTTACCAGATCGAATCCCCGAGCTGACAAGGTAAAAATCTGTCATTCTGCCCCTGAACAAGGCAGTTAACCCACTGTTCCTAGGCTGTCATTGTAAATAAGAATTTGTTCTTTACTGACTTGCCTAATAAAATAAATAAAAATCCTGTGTGTGTGTGTGTGTGTGTGTGTGTGTGTGTGTGTGTGTGTGTGTGTGTGTGTGTGTGTGTGTGTGTGTGTGTGTGTGTGTGTGTGTGTGTGTGTGTGTGTGTGTGTGTGTGTGTGTGTGTGTGAGAGAGAGAGAGTTGGCCTCTACATACCAAATCGTGTATGTCTGTCCTTCTCCATCCTTGATCATGATTGCATCTGTCACTCCTGGCTTCTCTGAATGGAAGAGGAAGACAGAGGGGGATAGAGAGAGGGAGAGGAAGATGGAGTGAAGTGATGGTCAGGAAAATGACACATGCATGTCAAGACACTAGAGCTGACTAACCCCACAGCACAGGCAGACACAACCACATAGGTGAAAGGTATGGGCACATATGTCTGGTCTCCACTGTACTGATGGGAACAGGGACTGAGTTTAACCCAAACATGACTAACCATCTGTGATTCATGATAGAAAGAGAGGCGGCTACAGTCCATTCATCCAGAGGAATACAGATGCTCACACGCCACTATCCTACAGCAGCCATCCATCAGGGATGTCAAAGTTCAGGGTTGAAGCAGGGTCATTCACAAAGGGAACTGGCCAAACTAGCCAATAAAAATACACGGAACAAAACAACAAAATGAAGGGGGAGAGCCTTCAAATCAGACCTATCGTTACTCACACATCTTTTTATTCTTTTTATTTATCCGTTATTTTACCAGGTAAGTTGACTGAGAACACTTTCTCATTTACAGCAATGACCTGGGGAATAGTTGCAGGATATGAATGAGCCAATTGTAAAATGGGGATTATTAGGTGACCGTGATGGTTTGAGGGACAGATTGGGAATTTAGCCAGGACACCGGGGTTAACACCCCTACAATAAGTGCCATGCGATCTTTAATGACCTCAGAGAGTCAGGACACCCGTTCAACGTCACATTCGAAAGACAGCACCCTACACAGGGGCATTGGGATATTTTTTAGACCAGAGGAAAGAGTGCCTCTTACTGCCCTCCAACACCACTTCCAGCAGCATCTGATCTCCCATCCAGGTACTGACCAGGGCCAACCCTGCTTAGCTTCAGAAGCAAGCCAGCAGTGGTATGCAGGGTGGTATGCTGCTGGCATGAGACACACCTGCTCCACAGTGACAGGATGGATGGGGACAGATGGGGAGGCAGGCTTCCTTCCAAAGCCTTTTATGTTCCCTGTCCAGTTCGGAATTGGTATTGTTAGAATTGTAAGATACTACTGCTGAATTGTTAGATACTACAGCTGAATTGTTAGATACTACTGCTGAATTGTTAGATACTACAGCTGAATTGTTAAATACTACTGCTGAATTGTTAGATACTACAGCTGAATTGTTAGATACTACTGCTGAATTGTTAGATACTACAGCTGAATTGTTAGATACTACAGCTGAATTGTTAGATACTACAGCTGAATTGTTAGATACTACAGCTGAATTGTTAGATACTACAGCTGAATTGTTAGATACTACAGCTGAATTGTTAGATACTACTGCTGAATTGTTAGATACTACTGCTGAATTGTTAGATACTACTGCTGAATTGTTAGATACTACAGCTGAATTGTTAGATACTGCTGCTGAATTGTTAGATACTACTGATGGCATGTTAGATAATACTGCTGAATTGTTAGATACTACTGCTGAATTGTTAGATACTGCTGCTGAATTGTTAGATACTACTGATGGCATGTTAGATACTACTGCTGAATTGTTAGATACTACTGCTGAATTGTTAGATACTACTGCTGAATTGTTAGATACTACTGCTGAATTGTAAGATACTACTGCTGAATTGTTAGATACTACTGCTGAATTGTTAGATACTACTGCTGAATTGTTAGATACTACTGCTGGCATGTTAGATACTATTTCTGAATTGTTAGATACTACTGCTGGCATGTTAGATACAACTGCTGAATTATTAGATACTACTGCTGAATTGCTAGATACTGTTGTTGAATTGTTAGGTACTACTGCTGAATTGTTAGATACTACTGCTGAATTGTTAGATACTTGTCAATGGTGGGTGTAGCTGGTGCATGGAAGTCAGGCGCAGGAGAGCAGAGATGAATGAACCAAGCACTTTACTTAGGCAATCATAATACAGAACGCAACCGCGTCACAACACAAATGCCCAAAGAAGGCAGCACAAAGTACAAAACCCAAGTACAAAGTACCGGCTGCCTCAAAGCACGGGTGTAAAACAAAACCCGGCGCAAACCAGCCAGAAACGTGCCAACCTTGACAAATAACAATACCCCACACAGACATGGAGGGAACAGAGGGCTAAATACACGTAGTAATGATGATGAGATGAAAACCAGGTGTGCAGGAAAACAAGACAAAACAAATGGAAAATGAAAAGTGGATCGGCGATGGCTAGAAGACCGGTGACGTCCACCGCCGAATGCCGCCCAAACAAGGAGAGGAACCGACCTCGGTGGAAGTCGTGACAATACTACTGCTGAACTGTTAGATACTACTGCTGAATTGTTAGATACTACTGCTGAATTGTTAGATACTACTGCTGAATTGTTAGATACTACTGCTGAATTGTTAGGAACTGCTGTTGAATTGTTAGATACTACTGCTGACATGTTAGATATTACTGCACTGTTGGAGCTAGGAACACAAGCATTTCACTACACCCGCAATAACCTCTGCTAAATATGCGTATGTGACCAATTCAATTTGATTTGATTTAATATTGAATAGCTCCAAAACACACCTGCCAAAGCAACATGTTTTTTCTCTCTCTCAGCCAGAAAGCAATTTTTCCACAAATGTGTTTCTTTCAGTCTCAATTCTTGGGGTTGTAGTCGTGTGTAAACAAATTGGTTGTGAGGCACATTGCCACAATTATATGTTTTTTAACTGCTCCCACTTCTTTGAAGTCACACGTTTTACTTCATTACTCCGTTACTCATGCATCTGGTTTTGGACCAATAAGAAACCCATCTGTAAGGCTTAGGGGTAATACAGCATGTTGATAGTTAATGCTTTGATACAAATCAAGTCAAATCTTCTTGGTCACATACATATGGTTAGCAGATGTTATTGCGAGTGTAGCGAAATGCTTGTGCTTCTAGTTCTGACAGTGCAGCAGTATCTGACAAGTAATCTAACAATTCCACAATAACTCTTCTAATACACACAGATCTAAGTAAGGGGATTGAATAAGAATATATACACATGGTTGAGCAATGACAGAGCGGCATAGGCAAGATGCAATAGATGGTATAAAATACAGGATATACACATATGAGATGAGTAATGCGAGATATGTGAACATTCTTAAAGTGGCATTATTATAGTGACTAGTGTTCCATTTATTAAAGTGGCCATAGATTTCAAGTCTGTATGGAGGCAGCAGCCTCTCTGTGTTAGTGATGGCTGTTTAACAGTCTGATGGCCTAGAGATAGAAGCTGTTTGTCAGTCTCTCGGTCCCAGCTTTGATGCACCTGTACTGACCTCGCCTTTTGGATGGTAGCAGGGTGAACAGGCAGTGGCTCGGGTGGTTGTTGTCCTTGATGATCTTTTTGGTCTTCCTGTGACATTGAGTGCTGTAGGTGTCCTGGTGCTGCGTGGTGCAGACAGCACCACCCTCTGGAGAGCCTTTTGTGGGAGGTGCAGCTATCGTACCAGGCGGTGATACAGCCCAACAGGATGCTCTCAATTGTGCATCTGTAAAACTTTGTGAGGGTTTTAGGTGACAAGCCAAATTTCTTCAGCCTACTGAGGTTGAAGAGGGGCTGTTGCGCCTACTTTACCATACTGTCTGTGTGGGTGGATCGCTGTCCCATCGATGTGGATAAGGGAGTGCTGCCTCTGCTGTTTCCTGAAGTCCACGATAATCTCCTTGTTTTGTTGACGTTGAGTGAGAGGTTGTTTTCCTGACACCACACTCCGAGTGCCCTAACCTCCTCTCTGTAGGCTGACTCGTTGTTATTGGTAATCAAGCACTCTAATGTTGTGTCATCTGAAAACTTGATGATTGAGTTGGAGGCATGTATGAACATGCAGTCATGGGTGGACAGGGAGTACCGCAGGGGGCTGAGCATGCACCCTTGTGGGGCCCCAGTGTTGAGGATCAGCGAAGTGGAGGTGTTGTTTCCTACCTTCACCACCTGGGGGTGGCCCGTCAGGAAGTCCAGGACCCAATTGCACTCAGGGTCTCAAGCTTAATGATGAGCTTGGAGGGTACTATGGTTTTAAATGCTGAGCTATAGTCAATTAACAGCATTCTTACATAGGTATTCCTCTTGTCTACATGGGATAGGGCAGTATGCAGTGTGATGTCGATTGCATTGTCTGTGGACCTATTGGGTCAGCAAGCATATTACTGCTACAAATTACAGCTACAAAGCTGGTGTGTGTGTGTGTGTGTGTGTGTGTGTGTGTGTGTGTGTGTGTGTGTGTGTGTGTGTGTGTGTGTGTGTGTGTGTGTGTGTGTGTGTGTGTGTCGTGTGTGAACTGGGGTTGGGTAAACGACAGAGAACAGTCACAGGGATACAGAGGATTTTCAACATGAGGTAAAAACACATATCTGGGGCAGCGTTTGTGTGTACATGTAGCTATGTTTAAGGCCACCAACTTTTTGCCTTAGAATTCCCAACAAAGTGCCTCTACAACACATCTATGACCACTGTGTACCGTGGTCATAAAACATGTCAGAAGAGAGAGAGTCATCTTAGTCAGACACATTTGGTACACACAGTAGATGTAATCATCCTTACATGATGACATAAGGACATAAGATGTTGCGGTAACTATTTAAGGTAAAGACAGTTCCCATTAGGTTGACAGATAGAGTCTCCATATCCCTCTCTATGTTAGTAATTCTCCAGAAACTCCTTTGATCTTCCAGCCAGGCTTTCAGCAGGATCTCAGCGTTGGGTCCGTGTAGCACTCAGTTAGATAACAGTCAGGGTTTTAAGGGTAATATTCTATAGTTAGTCATTAGTCTCTTGAATGTGTCATTACTGTGTTTTTCAGTCCATGCTTCGCTGAGATCATCTGTCAAATGTAACACAGCGGTTGATGAGATTTGTGCAGGGATTTGATTTGCGGCCAGTTAGCCCTAGAGGTGTACACAGACACAGAGACACACACACACACACACACACACACACACACACACACACACACACACACACACACACACACACAAACACAAACACAAACACACACACACACACACACACACACACACACACACCACAGACAAAATGAAGACAAATCATTTTTTGTCTGTATTTAATCACTTGTTCCATGCTCTCCTAAGATAGCAGATATACACTGCAACCTGCCACACACTACTCTGACCATGTGTATAAAAAACTGCCTTTGACATGAATCTCTCCCACACACAGTTCTGTATGGTTACTATCTGGGTTGCTAGTGCCATTGAATAGAATATACAGCTACACCTCTCTCTCTCTCTCTCTCTCCCTACTTGACAGAGACCTCCAGCAGCATGGCTATCAGTCAGTCCTCTGTCCCCTCACCCTGAATAACAACCACTTAATGGGGAATTAGTTTCAGTTCAGAGGACCGCTGAGTTCCTCCAAATTAACTTAGTGAGGCTAAGGCCCTTAGCACAGACAGACACGATGAGACATCAACTGCAGAAATACTTTCAATTGCTCGAGTAACCTTAGATAACACCCACGTTCTATTTGCTTAAGCAAGACATATAGCCCAAGATATTGTGGTTATGATAATATCGTTGGTATTCATTTAATGTTAATTACCATATGTATGAATGTATAATTAGGCTACTCAAGTTAGGTAATACCCCATAATGAGGTGTGTACCCTCATATAATTGTGTGTGTGTGTGTGTGTGTGTGTGTGTGTGTGTGTGTGTGTGTGTGTGTGTACACTTCAAATTTCTCTCTGTGAAGTCTAACCAGGGTTTTAATTTACAATTCCTTCAGAGCACAACAAAGCTTTGTGTTGCTGGAGCAGATTCACCATACAGAGTCCCTTCTATGTACCCGGACAACAAGAACCTCACGCTGCTGATAATGTAGATTCAATCTTTGGGGTCGAGACATCAAAGCAGCAGTTAAACATTACAGTAGATACACACAGCAATGCATCACTTTCTGGCGCTCGGGTGGGAATGCAATTTGAATTCTTCACTCGTACCTCGGCAGGCACAGACAACTGTAATTACTTTATTTCAGTTCTAAAGATAATTTCCTGGACCACTCAGGCACATATGACAAATATTAATGAGAGGAGACCTGATCAGCCAATCTTCCAGTTTATCAGAAATATTGTATGAGAGCAAGGAAAATACAGAGGATATCATATCAGAGCTCCCAAATAAAGTGTTATTTCAGGTCAAATTTGAGCCCAGGTCTGTTGACTAGTATGTGTAGTCTGTACAGCAGCAGAACACCGATGTTCCTAGCTCCTAGCGCCAACAACAATGAACCACAACAGAGGTAGATCAATGCTACTGTAGTCAAGCCAGCTGAGACTCAACACATCACCACCATGGATCTCACACTCCCCCCTCTCATGAAATAATGGTGATGAGAAATGCACAGCTGCATTGTGGAGAGTCGATTAGGCTGTAAGAGAGACACCAGCAACACAAATACAGACAAGCCTACAGTTGAAGAAGAACTGCACATACCATGTAGTTGGACTCTGAAATATGATCTAAGATCAGTCTTGCCATTTAGATCTTTATGAATGACATTACATGGACAGGGGAGACCTGAGCCTAGATCAGCCCTCCTACTCAGAGATGCTTTATGAATGACATTACATCTAGAATTGGCTTCCTATTTCGCAACAAAGCATCCTTCACTCATGCTGCCAAACATACCCTTTTAAAACTGACCATCCTACCAATCCTCGACTTTGGCGATGTCATTTACAAAATAGCCTCCAATACCCTACTCAACAAATTGGATGCAGTCTATCACAGTGCAATCCGTTTTGTCACCAAAGCCCCATATACTACTGGCCCAGCTTCATACTCGTCGCCAAACCCACTGGCTCCATGTCATCTACAAGACCCTGCTAGGTAAAGTCCCCCCTTATCTCAGCTCGCTGGTCACCATAGCATCTCCCACCTGTAGCACACGCTCCAGCAGGTATATCTCTCTAGTCACCCCCAAAACCAATTCTTTCTTTGGCTGCCTCTCTTTCCAGTTCTCTGCTGCCAATGACTGGAACGAACTACAAAAATCTCTGAAACTGGAAACACTTATCTCCCTCACTAGCTTTAAGCACCAACTGTCAGAGCAGCTCACAGATTACTGCACCTGTACATAGCCCACCTATAATTTAGCCCAAACAACTACCTCTTTCCCAACTGTATTTAATTTATTTATTTATTTTGCTCCTTTGCACCCCATTATTTTTATTTCTACTTTGCACATTCTTCCATTGCAAAACTACCATTCCAGTGTTTTACTTTCTATATTGAATTTACTTTGCCACCATGGCCTTTTTTGCCTTTACCTCCCTTCTCACCTCATTTGCTCACATTGTATATAGACTTGTTTATACTGTATTATTGACTGTATGTTTGTTTTACTCCATGTGTCGTTGTATCTGTCGAACTGCTTTGCTTTATCTTGGCCAGGTCGCAATTGTAAATGAGAACTTGTTCTCAATTTGCCTACCTGGTTAAATAAAGGTAAAATAAATAAATAAAAAACATGGACAGGGGAGACCTGATCCTAGATCAGCACTCCTACTCAGAGATCTTTATGAATGACATTACATGGACAGGGGAGACCTGATCCTAGATCAGCACTCCTACTCAGAGATGCTTTATGAATACGGACCCAGGACTGGATGACTTGGATCCACTAATCCACTAATATGTAAATCCTGGTAAAGGCTGGATACCCAACAAGTCTATTACCAGATGGTGGATTTCTACCTCAGGTGATTATGACTTCAGCTATGAATAACTGTGCAAAATCTTTAATACAGCATTAAATCTAATTGATTATATAGGCGCCACGGGAACCACTGAGAGCATGTTCAATTAAATTCAGATGCTTGTCAAGACGTTTGGGGTCGATCGATGAATTTGAATGTTTGACTCCAGAGAGGGGCATCTTAACTTTTCCTCCCTTTGAAAAAGATTTACCTTGTATTCATATATTCATATTTCCATATTTCCCAGGCATCTGAATATGGCTTTGGTTCTAATTTTGCAGGCCAGTGTCAGGCACAATTTCTATCATTTAAGAAAACCCCAAAAATGTGCTGAACGTTGTGAAATTGTACATGACTAATACAATTTAGCCACAGTATCAAGTGTGTGAAGTGACATCAATTGCAGAAAACCTCTATTTTCTTCTCAGGGTCTTATTTTCCAGCTCATTTGGCCCTCAACATTGATCTTTCCTCAGTCTATTAATCCAGAGAAATGCTGTAGGTCTGACACACAAAGACTCTGAGCTCCTCAGACAGAACGGGATTCCCTCACAAGTAGTTTCTTATTCCACTTTACTGCTTGAGTGAAGTCACGCACACTATTTTTCTTAAGTACGAACATATATACATTGTTTTGAGTAAAATCCTCAAAACAAGCCAGCCGATGACGTCTGCTACTCTAAAACCTCCTGGTGAAAGTTAAAGGTTTGTGCCAATGCAGATGCCCAATTCAGAGCTCTGGACACAGTCAGAGAGGCAGTGAAGAAGGGGAAATCAGCAGCTAGCCCACCTAATCAGTCATTCTTTCCCACAACCTGCCAGGGGAGACCACAGCACGATGCCGAGAGAGAGAGAGAGAGAGAGAGAGAGAGAGAGAGAGAGAGAGAGAGAGAGAGAGAGAGAGAGAGAGAGAGAGAGAGAGAGAGAGAGAGAGAGAGAGAGAGAGAGAGAGAGAGAGAGAGAGAGAGAGAGAGAGGAGGAAACACACATTCTGTTTGAAGACAGGCTGTGTGCTCTTTACATGGAACACTCCTGAGACAGAACAGGAGAAAAAAGGGAGGGGAGAGGTGAAGGAGCAGGAGAGGGGAGGGAGAGCAAGAGGGAGGGAGATAGAGAAATACATGTTTCTTCAGTTTTTGAAAGGGTGAGTGCAGAGTGGTGTTGTAGAGAAGAAACATGTCTTCAATACTGAACACAGAGGAGACGTCCGCAGAAGCACAGATTTCTAACAAGTGATAACAGACCTCTTCTTTCCTCCTTTCTTCCATCCTGTACTGGGAACCAGGCCAGGGTCGGAGGAGGGGAGAGGGGAGCATGGTTACAGCCAGAGATGGACCACATATCATGTGGCTGCTGTGATGTCATCTTCCCTGGGCCATGCAGAGCACCAGGAGCCTTATGATGTATAATTCAGCTGTGGGGGAGAGGAGCACCAGGAGCTCCAGGCCCAGGATAAGCAAACACACACACACACACACACACACACACACGGACAGACGCATAAACATTTCCCTTTTTAGCATTCCATGGCTGGGTGGAGATTGATGTTGGTAAACAATGTCGACAGTATCCCGAGGTATCCTGTATGTCTATGCAAGCACGCATAGACACACGCACCTTATCTCACACTGTCCTCTGGGGGATAAGTAGACCTGCATACTGATGGAGCAGCGAGAGGCCCTGATTGACACACACACACACACACACACACACACACACACACACGATACTGCATATACTGTCAGCATTGCTTATCAACATCAATCTCCACCCAGCCATGGAATACTAAAAAGGGATATGTTTATGTGTCTGTCCATACATGCATATGTACATGTGTGTGTGTGCGTGGATGTGTGTGTGTGCATATATGTGTGTCTGTGTGTGGGGAGTGATTAGAGGGCATTCGATAGAGAACACTATCCACTCACATGCATCCATGTGTGTGCTTGTGTGTGTTTACTAGGGATTGAAGATAACTGGGCAGTGGTGATAACAAGGCTGATTAAGATGCGTAATCGTTTCATTTCCATGTTTGTCTCCCAGGGCAATGGCTTGATGTCTTTATAGACGCCTAATCTCTAGAGATGAATAAAACATGTGATCTTAGAAGGTGTGAATCTGCTGTAATGTGAGTAATGGGCTACGAGTGTAGCTGTGGGCTGTATTGTCCCGGGTGGCAGTTGATGAGACACCACAGGAAACCACTGAGGCAGAACACTCTTCAAGACCCATGGGTGAGAACAGAATATGGTGGAGCTAACCTGATGTTCCTAATTAGTTGTGAAAGCAGTGATACTTCTCAATGTTTAGAGGCAACTTCCAACTGAGATTAAGACCAGCCCACACAGTGTTCTTCAGTCCAAGGCCTTGCAATTGCTGCTAATTTGCATGCCCCTGAACTCTTACCTTGACTTCCCTTTACCCTGCTATCCCTCTCCTCTCCCCCATTGTACTACTTTGTATCTCTCCTTATCCACCCTCTTATATCCCTTTCCCTCTCTCCCTGCTCTGCGAAGTGACATGTTAGATCAATGGGGCCCTTAGCCTGGAGAAGAAATGGTCCTGTTTTACATGAGCCCCATCTGTGAGAAGTGGAATGGGGCAGTTTAGCCCCTTACCAGGCCACAACACACCCCTCCATTTCACCTAGCTTACTTTGGGACCAGTCCCATAAAGCAGACTGGCAATTTACACCTCCCTCTTCATCTCTGTAGCCCGTCTCCCTCCAGCTTCTATCTGTACACACACACCGATCCCACCCCTGTTATTTGCACACATCTTCACCATGAGATCAGAGTCAAACACCTAAACATTTCAGCTTCACATTACAGTCATGTCTGAACCGACCAACAGAGAATGACTTGGGTGTTATAGGCATAGAAGGACTATGGTTATAGAACTATAGCAAGAGAGACATTTATTTAGGCAAGTCAGTTAAGAACAAATTCTTATTTACAATGACAGCGGGTTAAGAACAAATTCCTATTTTCAATGACAGCCTAGGAACTGCCTGTTCAGGGGCAGAACTACAGATATTTACCTTGTCAGCTCAGGGATTTGATCTGGGAGCTTTCGAAATCAAATCAAATCAAATTTTATTTGTCACATACACATGGTTAGCAGATGTTAATGCGAGTGTAGCGAAATGCTTGTGCTTCTAGTTCCGACAATGCAGTAATAACAAGTAATCTAACTAACAATTCCAAAACTACTGTCTTGTACACAGTGTAAGGGGATAAAGAATATGTACATAAGGATATATGAATGAGTGATGGTACAGAGCAGCATAGGCAAGATACAGTAGATGGTATCGAGTACAGTATATCCATATGAGATGAGTATGTAAACAAAGTGGCATGGTTAAAGTGGCTAGTGATACATGTATTACATAAGGATACAGTCGATGATATAGAGTACAGTATATACGTATGCATATGAGATGAATAATGTAGGGTAAGTAACATTATATAAGGTAGCATTGTTTAAAGTGGCTAGTGATATGTTTACATCATTTCCCATCAATTCCCATTATTAAAGTGGCTGGAGTTGAGTCAGTGTCAGTGTGTTGGCAGCAGCCACTCAATGTTAGTGGTGGCTGTTTAACAGTCTGATGGACTTGAGATAGAAGCTGTTTTTCAGTCTCTCGGTCCCAGCTTTGATGCACCTGTACTGACCTCGCCTTCTGGATGATAGCGGGGTGAACAGGCAGTGGCTCGGGTGGTTGATGTCCTTGATGATCTTTATGGCCTTCCTGTGACATCGGGTGGTATAGGTGTCCTGGAGGGCAGGTAGTTTGCCCCCGGTGATGCGTTGTGCAGACCTCACTACCCTCTGGAGAGCCTTACGGTTGAGGGCGGAGCAGTTGCCGTACCAGGCGGTGATACAGCCCGCCAGGATGCTCTCGATTGTGCATTTGTAGAAGTTTGTGAGTGCTTTTGGTGACAAGCCGAATTTCTTCAGCCTCCTGAGGTTGAAGAGGCGCTGCTGCGCCTTCTTCACAATGCTGTCTGTGTGAGTGGACCAATTCAGTTTGTCTGTGATGTGTATGCCGAGGAACTTAAAACTTGCTACCCTCTCCACTACTGTTCCATCGATGTGGATAGGGGGGTGTTCCCTCTGCTGTTTCCTGAAGTCCACAATCATCTCCTTAGTTTTGTTGACGTTGAGTGTGAGGTTATTTTCCTGACACCACACTCCGAGGGCCCTCACCTCCTCCCTGTAGGCCATCTCGTCGTTGTTGGTAATCAAGCCTACCACTGTTGTGTCGTCCGCAAATTTGATGATTGAGTTGGAGGCGTGCGTGGCCACGCAGTCGTGGGTGAACAGGGAGTACAGGAGAGGGCTCAGAACGCACCCTTGTGGGGCCCCAGTGTTGAGGATCAGCGGGGAGGAGATGTTGTTGCCTACCCTCACCACCTGGGGGGCGGCCCGTCAGGAAGTCCAGTACCCAGTTGCACAGGGCGGGGTCGAGACGAGACGAGCTTGGAGGGTACTATGGTGTTGAATGCCGAGCTGTAGTCGATGAACAGCATTCTCACATAGGTATTCCTCTTGTCCAGATGGGTTAGGGCAGTGTGCAGTGTGGTTGAGATTGCATCGTCTGTGGACCTATTTGGGCGGTAAGCAAATTGGAGTGGGTCTAGGGTGTCAGGTAGGGTGGAGCTGATATGGTCCTTGACTAGTCTCTCAAAGCACGTCATGATGACGGAAGTGAGTGCTACTAGTTTTGGTTACTAGTTCAACGCTCTAACCACTAGGCTACCTGCCACTCCATATTGTGCAGACATACAGTGGGGCAAAAAAGTATTTAGTCAGCCACCATTTGTGCAAGTTCTCCCACTTAAAAAGATGAGAGATGCCTGTAATTTTCATCATAGGTACACTTCAACTATGACAGACAAAATGAGAAAACAAAATCCAGAAAATCACATTGTAGGATTTTTTATGAATTTATTTGCAAATTATGGTGGAAAATAAGTATTTGGTCACCTACAAACAAGCAAGATTTCTTGCTCTCATACACCTGTAACTTCTTCTTTAAGAGGCTCCTCTGTCCTCCACTCGTTACCTGTATTAATGGCACCTGTTTGAACTTGTTATCAGTATAAAAGACACCTGTCCACAACCTCAAACAGTCACACTCCAAACTCCACTATGGCCAAGACCAAAGAGCTGTCAAAGGACACCAGAAACAAAATTGTAGACCTGCACCAGGCTGGGAAGACTGAATCTGCAATAGGTAAGCAGCTTGGTTTGAAGAAATCAACTGTGGGAGCAATTATTAGGAAATGGAAGTCATACAAGACCACTGATAATCTCCCACGATCTGGTGCTCCACGCAAGATCTCACCCCGTGGGGTCAAAATGATCACAAGAACGGTGAGCAAAAATCCCAGAACCACACGGGGGGACCTAGTGAATGACCTGCAGAGAGCTGGGACCAAAGTAACAAAGCCTACCATCAGTAACACACTACGCCGCCAGGGACTCAAATCCTGCAGTGCCAGACGTGTCCCCCTGCATAAGCCAGTACATGTCCAGGCCCGTCTGAAGTTTGCTAGAGAGCATTTGGATGATCCAGAAGAAGATTGGGAGAATGTCATATGAACAGATTAAACCAAAATAGAACTTTTTGGTAAAAACTCAACTCGTCGTGTTTGGAGGACAAAGAATGCTGAGTTGCATCCAAAGAACACCATACCTACTGTGAAGCATGGGGGTGGAAACATCATGCTTTGGGGCTGTTTTTCTGCAAAGGGACCAGGACGACTGATCCGTGTCAAGGAAAGAATGAATGGGGCCATGTATCATGAGATTTTGAGTGAAAACCTCCTTCCATCAGCAAGGGCATTGAAGATGAAACGTGGCTGGGTCTTTAGTATGACAATGATCCCAAACACACCGCCCGGGCAACGAATGAGTGGCTTCGTAAGAAGCATTTCAAGGTCCTGGAGTGGCCTAGCCAGTCTCCAGATCTCAACCCCATAGAAAATCTTTGGAGGGAGTTGAAAGTCCGTGTTGCCCAGCAACAGCCCCAAAACATCACTGCTCTAGAGGAGATCTGCATGGAGGAATGGGCCAAAATACCAGCAACAGTGTGTGAAAACCTTGTGAAGACTTACAGAAAACGTTGGACCTCTGTCATTGCCAACAAAGGGTATATAACAAAGTATTGAGATAAACTTTTGTTATTGACCAAATACTTATTTTCCACCATAATTTGCAAATAAATTCATAAAAAATCCTACAATATGATTTTCTGGATTTTTTTTCTTCTCATTTTGTCTGTCATAGTTGATGTGTACCTATGATGAAAATTACAGGACTCTCTCATCTTTTTAAATGGGAGAACTTGCACAATTGGTGGCTGACTAAATACTTTTTTGCCCCACTGTTGGGTGCATTTGTAAATTTGCTTTGGCTATCTACTCTGATTCCAGAGCACTCTTGTCTGAGTGAACCACAGCGCAGAATAACTGACAAATTTATGAACACTCAACCCCTTTTGAACATGGCCGGTGTCAGTAAACATCAGCAAAAAAGCATAATTAAATTGTTGCCTGCAGTACAGCACCCGATAACATGAAAACAGCCTAACCAGCTCTGCTAGGGCGAGTAAAATGGTCAGGGTGAGGTGTTCTCTGATTTGTGTCTGGAAGTAGTTATTTAACGTTAGCCAGGTAGCTTGGGTGCTTGACTGCCGTTGTGAGTTCAGAACGCTTGGATAAACCCTACTCCTCGGCCAGAGCGTCCAGTGTGCACAATTTATGAATGGACAATCTGACAAAGCTCTAAATTTACGAACGCCCAGAGCGCACTCTAGCACTCCAGCAAACCAGATTGAATTTACGAACACACCTATAGATGATAACCTTGGGGGTCCCGCGTGTTGTTGTTCAATTCTAGAAAAGTAGTGTGCTTGAATACTAATCCAGGCAGACGAGGAAAACATTCCCACAGAAGTGTGAGTGAACGACAGCTATGAGAGGGAACATGGGTTGGGAAAGTCGGAACTTTAACCTGTTCCCAATGGATTGAGAATTCCTTAGTGAATTCCTTGGCAACTCCTATACATGCATATTGTGCAGATTCATAACACCATGCGCGCGCACACACACACACACACACGCACACGCACACGCACACGCACACGCACACACTGCTACTACTCTGCCCTGAGGCATTACTCCCTAATCAATCCGCTGGTATAGAGCATCTGGGTCTAACATGATTCATATCAGACAGAGCAGGCTGAACAGCTGCTGAGGAAAGCAGAGAATGAGAGAGAGAAACATTGCTAATCATTCTCACTGTAATTGGCTTTTCCTAATGGTTTTGTTGGTGGACATATTTACAGCAGACAAACACACTGCTGCAGTTTAAATCAGCACTGATCACACATTAGCATGGATGTGTTTGTGTGGTTTGTATCACGCTGAAGAAGTAAACAAGTCGGGGTGTGTGCATATGTGCGCGCGTGGTTGCGTGTGTGTGTACTGTATGACAGACCATGTGAAATAGATCTGTCCATCACCAGACACTGGTGTGTTTGTTGTCGGCCTTTTGCTTGTGTTAACAAAACCGTGTGGCGCTGCGGTCTAAGGCACTGCTTCTCAGTGCTAGAGGTGTCACTACAGACCCTGGTTTGATTCCAGGCTGTATCACAACCAGCTGTGATTGGGAGTCACATAGGGCGGCGCACAATTGGCCCAGCATTGTTCGGGTTAGGGTTTGGCTGCGGAATGCCGTCCTTTTTTCTTAACTGACTTGCCTGGTTAAATAAAAAAAATTACCAAACAAAAATCAACACACACAATTCTGAAGAATGTATACTCCCTGGTCGCACTCAAATAACACCCCTCTTTTCTTTGCAATACAAGATGATGGAACTTCTGTAAGCCAAACAGTATCGTTTCCACATCGAGGTGTGTGTGTGTGTGTCTCGGGAGAGACTTTGCGGTTACAGTAGTCAAGTCTGGTCATCTAGACATCTAGACATGACAGACAGTGCCTCTGTAAGTGTCTAGACACCAATCTCTTCCTACAGAACTCCAGTCTGACCAATTCCCGACAGTGTTTGTTTTGCCATAAGATACTTTCTTTTAGAGTATGTTGTCATGAGTTTCAGGGTGTCATCTCAAATGACACCCTATATTAAGTGCACCGCTTTTGGCAGCCACATAAGCTAGGTCAAAAGTAGAATACTGCATTTGGATGACACTGAGTGACATTTGAGATGGATACATTTGAGATGATATCGTTCAGTACCTTGAGTGTGGCTGAGGTGCACCCATGACCGGCTCGGAAACCGGATTGCACAATGATGCAGGGGGGGGGGGCTGTTGGCCGGGGTTGGAGTATCCAGGAGGAAGGCATGGTCAGTCGTTGAGAATTGCTTATTGAAATGTTTGATTATCATGGATTTATCAGTGGTGACCGTGTTACCTAGCCTCAGTGCAGTGGGTAGCTGGGAGGAGGTGCTCTTGTTTCCCATGGACTTTACAGTGTCCCAAAACTTTTTGTCACGCCCTGACCATAGCTAGACATTTTTATTCTCTACTTTGGTTAGGTTGGGGTGTGACTAGGGTGGGTTTTATTTCTATGTTGGCCTGGTATCGTTTCCAATCAGAGGCAGCTGTTTATCGTTGTCTCTGATTGGGGATCATATTTAGGCAGCCAATTCCCCACTGTGTTTTGTGGGATCTTGTTTATGTGTAGTTGCCTGTGAGCACTCCATAGCGTCACCTATCGTTTGCGTTTTATTATTTTGTGCGGTTTCACGTCAATAAATTATGTGGCACCCATATCACGCTGCGCTTTGGTCCGAATGTTCTTACAACGATCGTGACAGAGGTCCATACTTCTTGACAATGGCTGTAAGTGTTGTATTGAGGTCGCTACAACTGGTGTAGACTTCACAGTGGAATGCTTGCTTACGAGCCCTGCCCAATGATGCAGAGTAAAATAAAAAATAGTAATGCAAGAGGAATAACATAAAATACACAAGAATGGACCTATATATAGGTAGTACCAGTACCAGATCAATAATGGATATATATATACAGGGAGTACCAGTACCAGATCAATGTGGATGTCACACCCTGACCATAGTTTGCTTTGTATGTTTCTATGTTTTGGTTGGTCAGGGTGTGATCTGAGTGGGCATTCTATGTTGGATGTCTTGTTTGTCTATTTCTATGTCTGGCCTGATATGGTTCTCAATCAGAGGCAGGTGTTAGTCATTGTCTCTGATTGGGAACCATATTTAGGTAGCCTGGGTTTCACTGTGTGTTTGTGGGTGATTGTTCCTGTCTCTGTGTTTGCACCAGATAGGACTGTTTAGGTTTTCACATTTCATTATTTTGTAGTTTATTCATGTATTAGTTTTTCCTTAATTAAACAAACATGAATCATCACAACGCTGCATTTTGGTCCGACTCTACTTCGCCTAAAGAAAACCGTTACAGTGGAGCTATATACAAGGAGTACCAGATCAATGTGGAGCTATATACAGGGAGTACCAGTACCAGATCAATGTGGTGCTATATACAGGGAGTACTAGATCAATCTGGAGCTATATACAGGGAGTACCAGTACCAGATCAATGTGGTGCTATATACAGGGAGTACCAGATCAATGTGGTGCTATATACAGGGAGTACTAGATCAATCTGGAGCTATATACAGGGTGTACCAGATCAATGTGGAGCTATATACAGGGAGTACCAGTACCAGATCAATGTGGTGCTATATACAGGGAGTACTAGATCAATCTGGAGCTATATACAGGGAGTACTAGATCAATCTGGAGCTATATACAGGGAGTACCAGATCAATGTGGAGCTATATACAGGGAGTACCAGTACCAGATCAATGTGGTGCTATATACAGGGAGTACTAGATCAATCTGGAGCTATATACAGGGAGTACCAGATCAATGTGGAGCTATATACAGGGAGTACCAGTACCAGATCAATGTGGAGCTATATACAGGGAGTACTAGATCAATCTGGAGCTATATACAGGGAGTACCAGATCAATGTGGAGCTATATACAGGGAGTACCAGTACCAGATCAATGTGGTGCTATATACAGGGAGTACTAGATCAATCTGGAGCTATATACAGGGAGTACTAGATCAATCTGGAGCTATATACAGGGAGTACTAGATCAATCTGGAGCTATATACAGGGAGTACTAGATCAATCTGGAGCTATATACAGGGAGTACCAGATCAATGTGGAGCTATATACAGGGAGTACCAGTACCAGATCAATGTGGTGCTATATACAGGGAGTACCAGTACCAGATCAATGTGGAGCTATATACAGGGTGTACCAGATCAATGTGAAGCTATATACAGGGAGTACCAGTACTAGATCAATGTGGAGAGATGCAAGGTATTTGAGGTAGATATGTACATGAAGGCAGAGTAAAGTGACTAGGCATCAGGATAGATAAGGTATTTGAGGTAGATATGTACATGAAGGCAGAGTAAAGTGACTAGGCATCAGGATAGATAATAAGGTATTTGAGGTAGATATGTACATGAAGGCAGAGTAAAGTGACTAGGCATCAGGATAGATAATAAGGTATTTGAGGTAGATATGTACATGAAGGCAGGGTAAAGTGACTAGACATCAGGATAGATAAGAGTAAAATAAAGAACAGAGTAACAGTAGCAATGAGTGTAATGTGTATGTGTGTGTTTGTGTCGGTATGCGTGTGTGGGTTATGTGTGTGTGTGTGCATATGTAGTGCATGTTATATGTGTGGGTTTTGTGTGGGAGTGGTAGTGTAGTATGTGTGAGTGTGTGTGTGTATATGGTGTGTATATATAATCTAGCAAGTGTGTATATGGTGTGTTCATAAAGACTAGTGAGTGTGTGTGGGTCAGTGCATGATATAGTCAGTGCAGACAGTTTGGCTATCATTAATTGACTATTTAGCAGTCTGGCTATTTATCAGGATTATGGCTTGGGGGAAGAAGCTGTCTCAGAGCCTGTTGAGCCGATGCTCTGGTACCGTTTTCCGGACAGTAGCAGAGTGAACAGTCTATGGCTTGGATGGCTGGAGTCTTTGGCATTTTTTCAGGATGGCAGGGAGCTCGGCCCCCGTGATCTATTGGGCTGTCCGCACCACACCTTTGCGGTCAAGAACGGTACATTTTCCAGATGACATGAGTACCCTGATATCGGGGAATTTGTGCCATTCTGAAAAAATTGTTAGTACATTTTCCTGATGAAGACAGTCAGGATTCCCTTGATGGTTCAGCTGTAGAACGTTTTGAGGATCCGAAGGCCCATGCCAAGTCTTTTCAGCCTCCTGAGGGGGAAGAGGAAATGGCATGCCCTCTTCACTACTGTGCGGGTGTGTGTGGGCCATGTTAAGTCCTTAGTGATGTGGACGCCAAGGAACTTGAAGCTCTCAACCCGCTCCACAACAGCCCCTTCAATGTGGATGGGGGCGTGCTCTCATCAACCAATGACTACATCGCATCTGCCCAAACGCGCATGCTCACACCCCCATCCCTAGTGTCTGCATTATTATTTGCCACATGGCCTTATATTGTACCAATTTAGTTTTTCTCAGTCGCCCATGATATTTCAATATTTCAATGATAAATCATTTGATTTTTCCATTGTGTTAATGATGGCGGATTCATTGATTTCCAAGTTTTTAATATGCATTTTCATTTTAATATATGTGGATTGTGTATGTTTGCCATTCAGATGGTGAATGAGCAAGACTAAAGTTGCTGCTGGGCCTTTCACGTTCAACAGTTTCCCATGTGTATTAAGAATAGTCCACCACCCAAAGGACATCCAGCCAACTTGACACAACAGTGGGAAGCATTGGAGTCAACATGTGCCAGCATCCCTGTGGAACGCTTTCTACACCTTGTAGAGTCCATGCTTGACAAAATGAGGCTGTACGGAGGGCAAAAGAGGGGCATGCGTCTAAATATTAAGAAGGTGTTCATGTTTTATACACTCAGTGTATTGTCTTCTTGCATGATGTCTCAGAGGTCGTAGTGGGCTTTCTTGAATGCGTCCATGTCCGTGTCCCGTTCCTTGTAAGCGGTAGCTCTAGCCGTTAGCCCAGCATGGATATTGTCTATAATCCATGGTTTTTGGTTTGGATACGTTCTTATAGTCCGTGTGGGGATGACACAGTCTATGCACTTATTGATGAAGCCAGTGACTGTTGCGGTAAACTCCTCAATGCTATCTGGTGAATCCTGGAACATATCCCAGTCTGTACTATCAAAACAGTCTTGTAGCCATTTGTATGCTTCATTCAACCACTTCCGTATTGAGCGCATTGGTACTTCCTGTTTGAGTTTTTGTTTTTTAACAGGAAGTAGTGTACTGTGATGGTCAGATTTGCCAAAGCGAGGACTAGGGAGGGCCTTGTATGCGTTTCTGTGGGTAGAATAAAAGTGTTCTAGAGTTTTAGAGCCCCTAGTGGTGATAGAAGTGGTAGGATGGTTTTAAGTCGCCCCGCTTTAAAGTCTCCGCCCACCAGAAATGCTGCCTCTGGGTGAGCAGTTTCTTTTTTTTT
Source organism: Oncorhynchus mykiss (assembly GCF_013265735.2). Taxonomy (NCBI): domain Eukaryota; kingdom Metazoa; phylum Chordata; class Actinopteri; order Salmoniformes; family Salmonidae; genus Oncorhynchus; species Oncorhynchus mykiss. The sequence continues at coordinate 52,918,700 of NC_048579.1, read as the reverse complement.
TATGTCCCCATACAGTTCTTGAGTGCCAGAGTGGTGTTGGCTTGTGGAGAGATGTAGACAGGCATGATAGTTACGGATGAGAACTCTCTCAGTAGATAAAAGGGTCTGGAGTATACCATGAGGTATTCTATATCAGGTGAGCAAAAGCTCAAGATTTCCTTCACTTAAAAAAAAAAGCACACCAGTTTGAGCCTGGCGCTGTGTGGAGAATCCATCTGGTACTACGTGCATAGCGTCATCATACAGCCACATTTCAGTGAGACATATGATGTTGCAGCTTTTCAAGTCTCTATGATAGTAGACTCTCAACTGAAGCTCATCCATCTTATTCTCGAGTGACTGGAAATTTGACAATAGAACGGAGGCGATCGCCATTCGGTTTTCTCGTTGCCTCAATTTCACCAGGATTCCACCTCGTCTATAACCTACGGCGTTTTGGTAGCCCGTGGAACAAATAAATAGGGTCCGGTATGAAAAGTGGAACAGCTGAGTTGGAGTTGAAGTTGCATTTGAAGTCAAAATCAAGGTAGTAACTGTCGATCTAACGTCCAGAAGTGCTTGGCGGTCCTATGTGATAATAGTATGAACTTTCTGTACAAGAAAAGTATAGATAAACACGATAAGTCACTGTATAGCAAAGTTTGGTTGGAACTCGAAAGATTTGTCAGGTTTTGGCCAGGATTGTTCAGGTTTTGGTCACTAGATGCCCCCATTGTGCTTTTTTTACCTTTTTGTTTTTCACTTGTTCTAGTTATTATTTGCACCTGTGTCTCATTTCCCTTGAAAGTATTTAAACCCTTAGTGTTCCTCAGTTCTGTGTTTGTATGTTAGCACGCAGCCATGCTGTGAACTTTTGTTTCTCTAGTTGGATTTTGTTGAGGTACTCTGGTTTTGTTCTTGTTTATTTTTGATTATTCTTTTGAGGTTTGTTTTTTCCCTGCTGTTCTTACCACTTTGTGGATTTTCCTTGTGTCTTGGAGGATATACATTTTTTTCTCTTGGAATTACTTTTGACGTTGTGGATTTATATTTTTGCCTGAAGATCTTTTCCTTTTTTCTTTATTAAATCACAGTCTATAGTACTGCTGTGTCTGCCTCATCTTCTGGGTTCTGCCGACTATTAGGGGCTCAGTTTACTAAGTGACTGTTTCTCACACCGGAGACCCGAGTTCGTAACCGGGTCCTGACAATGTTGCCCTTCTCCGTTGGCGCCATCTTGATTTTCACAAGCTCACTTGCTGCCACTCCATACTATTGACATCAAGTTCCTTAGCTTGACTAGCTAGCTTCACTCCATAATATTGACATCAAGTTCCATTCCTCACCTAGACGTCCTGCCCCTCGTCATGAGCCATCACTCATTGATATTATAGATGCAGCGATAGTCGCGTCTTTATAGGTAGTGGTTGAAGCTCACTGTTAAATTCAAATCTCCCTACCATAATATCTAAGCCCATATGACACCAATATGACGTAAATCAACTTGATTGGAGATACACAACCGTTCATCTGTTACAGAGAACCACATTCTGGATTTTTTGACAGTTATTCGCAATTGAGTTTTAAGAGTATTTCTTGCGGCTACCTAGCTCAAATTCTAGATGTCGGATTAAAACCAGACTATAGCATCCATAAAATGCACATTTCTGTTCATTAAAGATGTGCTACCTTTTTGTAGCATTTCTGACAATGGCTGTTTGAGAAGGTTTTAATCCTAAGCAACCTACCTACACATAGTTTTAAGTACAATACCAACATAGCTACTGTAGTTGGTCAAAGCTGTGGGATGGAAGACCTTGGTAGAGCATGGGTGGAATAGGCATTGTGGTACTTTTTTTCCGGCATCAAACCAATGCCTATTCTCACTTAAAACATTTTTGTTTCGTTTTTACACCGGAAGGTGACTATGCAACATTATTATACAGCACTATAATACAGCATAACACAGCAATAAAAGTTAAGTAAAAGTAAACAGTAATGACAGAAACAATGTAGTTATTATTTATTTAATATTAACAGCTGATTTTCCAGAGGGAAGAAAAAAACAAACCAATTTTAGCCAATATGGAGTAAACTATTTTTTGGCTTCAGACCAATGCCTATGCTCACTTAAAACCATTTTTTTTGTTTTTAATCGATTTGTATTTAGCTTCACTCCATATCATCAACTAACTACAGGCTCAGTGCTTATTAGCCTGCTCTGCCCTGGCCTGTTTCATCAGCAGTGTTATATAATAATGGTTCCAACAGGAAATATCCTGTCACCACAAATACTAATTAAATTGGGGGAAGATTAATGGAGTTGTGCGCCCATTATGACCTCTTATGTAAATGAGGGGAAATACATAGACTCATTCTGCAGTGGTACTGAGTGGTACAAACGCCCTACACATGCTCCATATTCTCTCCTCTTGTTAAGAGCTCATTTCCCCCTTTAACTAAAGCCTCTCTACACACCATGGCTAATCATAGCTCTCTGTCTTTTGTTATCATGCATGAGATTCAAAGTGAAATTGGAGGGCAATTGACTGTCCGGGGACATTCAGTAGGATTGTACTATGATTTGGAGGGGAAAACGTTATTGGAGTCAAGGATATTATTAAGCTCTGTGATTCTTATTTATTTGACCTTTTCCTTTGATATTTTGTATGTACACTATACATAAAAATGTATGTGGACACCCCTTCAAATTAGTGGATTCAGCTATTTCAGCCACACCCATTGCTGACGGGTGTATGAAATCGAGCACACAGCTATGACATCTCCATAGACAAGCATTAGCAGTAGAATGGCCTTACTGAAGAGCGCAGTGACTTTCAACATGCCACCGTCATAGGATTCCACCTTTCCAACAAGTCAGTTTGTCTAATTTCATCCCTGATAGACCTGCCTCGGTCAACTGTAAGTGTAGTTATTGTGAAGTAGAAACGTCTATTTAGACTTTTTTTTCCCTTTATCTTTTGACCATCATTCTCTCTCTCACACAGCAACTCCACTCCCACTTGTCTCCAATTCCACATCCCAACCCTCAGCTTCCCTCAGCCCATCCCATCTATCTCCGCTGGCCACCCTCTACAAAGTTCTACTCAACATATATCTTTCAACTATGCTATGATGTTTAACGTACAATTTCAATCTATCTAATCGAATAGAATCTACAGATTGAGTGTGGAAGATCAATATTTTTACTAAGAGTATTAGTATATTAGTAATTGACTGACCCGGTCTCTCCAGATCTCCAAACAGTACTATTTCTAGGATAAATTTTAGATCAATGCTATGCATTTTCAGCCATTCCTGAACCTGAGACCAGAAACAGGCTACCTGAGGGCAATACCAAAATAAATGGTCTATTGATTCTGTATCCTCACAACAAAATCTGCAGAGCTTTGATGATATTATGCCCCAAAAAATCAGCATTTTGTTGGTGGCAAGAATTCTACATAATAATTGTAGCTTAAAAGCACCAAGTCTTGAATCTTGCGTTGTTTTATATATCAACTCATTTACCATGGAATCGGTACATCAAAAATCTCTTCCCAACTATTTTGCAATCTGTATGGCACAGTTGTCAACATCCTGGGTTCAAATAAAACGTTTGAATTAGTGAAGCTTTTAGAGAGGTTTAGTGCTTTTAAATGTAATAATCTCAACCCACCCAATTCAGATTCATTATATAGATAGGCTCGTTTCATTTTGTCTGGTTTAGCGTCCCAGATAAAGCAAAATATTTTTTGCTCATATGATTTGAAAAACGAATCATCAGAAGTAGGCAACGCCATAAGTAAGTGAGTAAACTGAGATATGACTAAGGAGTTAATCAGGTCAATTTTTCCATTAATAGACAGGTATTTACCTCTCCATGGTTGCAGGATCTTGTCTATTTTTCAAGTTTTCTATTAAAATGAATTGTGGAGAGCTTATGTATATCTTTTGTGATATGAATACCGAGTATGTCTACTTCACCATCAGCCCATTTTACAGGTATGCTGCAGGGTAATGTAAAAGTTGTATTTTTTTAAGGATCCAACACGTAATATTATCATAATTAGGTTTTAGTCCAGAGAGCACAGAAAAGTTATTGAGATCTTTAATGAGACATTGCAGGGATCTAGCTTGCAGACTTAACATAAAACTTAAGTCATCGGCATACATGGACAAGTTTGTTTTTCAGCCTTGGATTTCTAATCCTCTAACGTTGTTATTGGATCTGATTTTACTAGCTAGCATTTCGATGGCCATAACGAATAGATGTGGTGAGAGCGGACACCCTTGTTTAACTCCTCTTGACAATTCAAAACTCTCTGAGAAGTAGCCGTTATTTACTATTTTACACCTGGGGTTGCTATACGTAATTTTTTACCCATTTTATAAGAGAATTACCGAAATTGAAAAAATCCAGGTATTTATAAATAAAATCCGGTTTTACTTTATCAAATGCCTTTTCAAAATCCGTTATAAATACCATACCTGGATTCTTGAATGTTTCATGATGTTCTATTATTCGTACATGTAAAAAACCTGTCTGGTCAGGATGAACAATATCTGGTAAAACCCTTTTAATTCTGAGTGCTATGCATTTTGCTAGTATTTTTGCATACCAACATTGAAGGGTAAGGGTCCTCCAGGTTTTTAGATAGATGGGGTCTTTAGCTTAGTGATGAGCTTTGAGGGCACTATGGTGTTGAACGCTGAGCTGTAGTCAATGAATAGCATTTTCACATAGGTTTTACTTTTGTCCAGGTGGAAAAGGGGAGTGTGGAGTGCAATAGAGATTGCATCATCTGTGGATTTGAGGCTTTGCTCACCTGAGGTAGGGTATCTCATGATAAGCTATAGACCACACTATCTACCTAGAGAGTTTTCATCTGTATTTTTCATAGCTGTCTACATACCACCACATTCTGATGTTGGCACTAAAACCGCACCAAAAGAGCTGTATTGTTGTTTGATAGTGTCTTGATGCTGTATTGTTTGTCCTTCATGTTCGAATACTTTAATGTTACCCCTTTCTTGTGTTTTTTATGTAATAAATTATTTAAAAAATTAATTAAAAAGCTAAGGACCCTGGGACTGACCACCTCCCTCTGTAACTGGATCCTGGACTTCCTAACGACCTGCCCCCAGGTGGTAAGGGTAGGTAACAACACATCCACCACGCAGATCCTCAAAAAGGTGGGCCCCTTAGGGGTGTGTGCTCAGTCCCCTCCTGTACTCCCTGTTCACTCATGACTGCACGGCCAGGCACGACTCCAACACCATCATTAGTTTGCCGATGACACAACAGTGGTAGGCCTGATCACCGAAAAGGACGAGACAGCCCATAGCTGTTGTTGCAAGGACATTAACATCTCCCTCAACTTGATCAAGACAAAGGAAATGATTGTGGACTACAGGAAAAGGAGGACGGAGCACGCCTCCATTCTTATCAACGGGGCTGGAGTGGAGCAAGCTGAGAGCTTCAAGTTCCTTGGTGTCCACCAACAAACTAACATGGTCCAAGCACACCAAGACAGTCGTAAAGAGGGCACAACAAAACTTATTCCCCCTCAGGAGACTGAAAATATTTGGCATGGGTTCTCAGATCCTCAAAAGATTCTACAGCTGCACCATTGATAGCATTCTGATGGGTTGCATCACTGCCTGGTATGGCAACTGCTCGGCCTCCAACCGCAAGGCAAAACAGTGGGCGGTGTGGCTTGGTTGGATTGTGTTTCGGAGGACTCACGGCTCTTGATCTTCACCTCTTCTGAGTTTGTACAGGAGTTGCAGCAATGAGACAAGACTGTAAGTACCAATTGGGGAGAAAAAGGGGTAAAATATATAATATATATATATATATATATATATATATATATATATATATATATATATATATATATATATATATATATATACATACATACATACATACATACATACAGTGCCTTGCGAAAGTATTCGGCCCCCTTGAACTTTGCGACCTTTTGCCACATTTCAGGCTTCAAACCTAAAGATATAAAACTTTATTTTTGTTTGTGAAGAATCAACAACACGTGAGACATAATCATGAAGTGGAGACTATAGTCTCATAAGAGACTACATTTTCCAGGGGTCCGCCCGGTGTCCTTTGTCTAAATTTGTGCGTAATCATCAGGTGTGGGCATTTTCTCCTGGGATTCAGGAGAGAAAGCACACTTCCACGAACGATATATCATCGAAGAGATATGTGAAAAACACCTTGAGGATTGATTCTAAACAACGTTTGCCATGTTTTCAGTCGATATTATGGAGTTAATTTGGAAAAAAGTTCGTGTTTTGAGGACTGAATTTTCGTTTTTTGGTAGCCAAATGTGATGTACAAAACGGAGCTATTTCTAATACACAAAGCATCTTTTTGGAAGAACTGAGCATCTGCTATCTAACTGAGAGTCTCCTCATTGAAAACATCAGAAGTTCTTCAAAGGTAAATGATTTTATTTGAAGGCTTTTATGTTTTTGTTGAAATGTTGTGTGCTGGATGCTAACGCTAATGCTAATGCTAAATGCTACGCTAGCTAGCTACTTTACACAAATGATTGTTTTCCTATGGTTGAGAAGCATATTTTGAAAATCTGAGATGACAGTGTTGTTTACAAAAGGCTAAGCTTGAGAGATGGCATATTTATTTCATTTCATTTGCGATTTTCATGAATAGTTAACGTTGCGTTATGGTAATGAGCTTGAGTCTGTATTCACGATCCCGGATCCGGGATGGGGAGATCAGAAAGGTTAAGAAATGGCTTTCTTCTTGCCACTCTTCCATAAAGGCCAGATTTGTGCAATATATGACTGATTGCTGTCCTATGGACAGAGTCTCCCACCTCAGCTGTAGATCTCTGCAGTTCATCCAGAGTGATCATGGGCCTCTTGGCTGCATCTCTGATCAGTCTTCTCCTTGAATGAGATGAAAGTTTAGAGGGACAGCCAGGTCTTGGTAGATTTGCAGTGGTCTGATACTCCTTCCATTTCAATATTACCGCTTGCACAGTGTTCCTTGGGATGTTTAAAGCTTGGGAAATCTTTTTGTATCCAAATCCGGCTTTAAACTTCTTCACAACAGTATCTCGGACCTGCCTGGTGTGTTCCTTGTTCTTCATGATGCTCTCTGCGCTTTTAACGGACCTCTGAGACTATCACAGTGCAGGTGCATTTATACGGAGACTTGATTACACACAGGTGGATTGTATTTATCATCATTAGTCATTTAGGTCAACATTGGATCATTCAGAGATCCTCACTGAACTTCTGGAGAGAGTTTGCTGCACTGAAAGTAAAGGGGCTGAATAATTTTGCACGCCCAATTTTTCAGTTTTTGATTTGTTAAAAAAGTTTGAAATATCCAATAAATGTTGTTCCACTTCATGATTGTGTCCCACTTGTTGTTGATTCTTCACAAAAAATACAGTTTTATATCTTTATGTTTGAAGCCTGAAATGTGGCAAAAGGTCGCAAAGTTCAAGGGGGCCGAATACTTTCGCAAGGCACTGTATATAAAAAATTACCTCGACTAACCGGTGCCCCAGCACATTGACTCTCTACTGGTATCCCCTGCATATAGCCTCTCTAATGTTATTTTACTGCTGCTCTTTAATTATTTCTTACTTTTTTTTGTATTTTCTTAAAACTGCACTTTGGTTAAGGGCTTGTAAGTAAGCATTTCACTGTAGTCAACGCATGTGACAAATAGCATTTGATTTGATTTTCATTTGATGTAGTTCTCTACATATGCTGAAAGACTGCCTGTCTTACTCAGCAACACACACAGAGATGGTTATATAACCACAGTCTAATTAGTTGTCCAGGCGTCCCTAAAAATGACCATGTCCTCCTCTCCTTTCCCCACTCTGTCTCTTCTCTGTCTGTGGTCTATAGCGTAGTGTGTGTGTGTGTGTGTGTGTGTGTGTGTGTAGGCTCTAGACCACAGATTTAAATACAGACTTGAGCTTCCAGCACAACCAGGGCCTCAATCATCTCCAGAAATATTAGCTGACTGTCATTTGCAGATGTGAAAAACACATTTCATTCCAGAAGATAAAATATTATTTCTCCCCCAGAGTATAATAACTGGGAAGCGATTAACTATTTGTCCCAGCTAGAGGACAGACATTAGGGAATCTAAAATATAAACGTAACCTAGTTGTCTGGTTCTGCATGTAATAAAAATCATATAGCATTGCTGGTTCATGGTTTATTTTCAACATATTACCACTCCATCATTTAGTCATCTGTAGCTTTTCACGTTCACTCCCTCTCCCTCTCCCTCTCCCTCTCATCTCACTTGCTTTCTCTCCATTTCTCTCTCTCTTTCGACATCACCCTCATGCAACATTGCATAGCAAAGACAGCGCTTCCTTGCTTTCTGTGGATCAAAACTGTTCTCCCACATAGAAATCCTCTGTCTCTCATGCATTTCAAAGCTCTATATGTAAATCCCATGGAGATGGGGAAAGGGACAGAATTCTATTGCCCGTACGATTGCCATAAGATTTAAATTCATGACACGCACCCCATTCCCAACCATGACTTTAACATTCAGTGGACGTTTGCCTTCAGCCTTTTAAGTGCTCTTTGATCTTCAGGACACAGCCAATAGAGAGAAGAAGACTACAAAAGCTGAACGGACACAATGGAAATACACGTAGACCTTCACAAACACATCATCGCACAAACACGAACAAACACACACACGTCGACATGAGTGTTGTCAGCATCAGGTTGCCATTCCTAAGCCCATGCCAATGTTGGACAATAGACATTGCATTTGGAGAGAAGCCCAAGCCTGTGTGATGTGTCAAGATGTCATTGGCTACTGCCATGGAGGGCATTCGGTCAGCGAGCATTAGGTGTCATACGGGAGAGTACTTTCACATCCTTGCAGATGAAGGAGAGGAGACGAGAAGAAGAAACCATTTAAGAGTATTGTGATGGACCCAAGTTCATGTTGGGGGCCACAGAGAGAAATTACCCCAGTGTTGTCTACATGATGGGCACTTACCTTGAAAGTATGAAGAAAGCAGTAATGGACACTTTCACCAGAGAAATTACACATTTTCTGAGTACAGAGAGGTGACACACTCCTGCTGAGTGCTTTTTACCATCAGCTGCTGTTTACTAAGAATCTGAAGCGGAAACCAGCCTAGGCCTCCATACCATTATTTACTTGCAACCAGTCAGTCCATCACACACTTTCCTTTTGGAGAGCCGTCTGAGACATTGGAGTTTCCTACAAAGCAACGCTGCATTGAGTCATAAATAACAAATCACTTTAGAGCCAAAGTTACGCTTCAAGAAAGAACCTGTAGTAGCGGTGCCACCGTAAACTAATAATGGGTTCCCACTCCGGCAAGACAGGAGGACCAACGATGACAGCTCAATAGTTAATGCTTCTCATTTAGTTGTTTTTCTTCTTGTCCTATTACAATTGACTATGGGTGGCTTCCAATGGGCCAAGGCAAGGCATTCATAATAACACAAAGAATGAGTTAGGAAGATGTTTTCCGATGAGGTCAGTACAGATGCTCAGTGGATGGACAAACTGCCTGCTCTCTTCACACTACTCCTGACTGAGGAGGGAAGTGAGGGAGTCACAGCCTCTGTGTCCCAAATGGCACACTATTGGCTTTATAGTGCACTACTTTTGACGAGGACCTATATATGGGGAATAGGGGTACCACTACCAGCCAACCATCAATGACTGCTAGCTTGGTAAGTAGAAAGTAAAGTGATTGTGCTTTCACAACAGAGTGGGCAGAGTAAGCATGGTTATGATGAATTATTAATATTTAAAAACGAATTTTAACCTTTATTTAACTTGGCAAGTCAGTTAAGAACAAATTCTTATTTACAATGACAGCCTAGCTACAGTGGGTTAACTGCCTTGTTCAGGGGCACAACAGATTTTTACCTTGTCAGCTTGGGGATTTGATCTAACAACCTTCCAGTTACTGGTCCAACACCTTAACCTCTAGGCTACCTGCCACCCCAAGAGGTAGAAGAGGGTGTAATTGACCTCTTAGAATGGAAAGGGAAGGGAACGGGGATAGCTAGTCAGTTGTACAACTGAATGCGTTCAACTGAAATGTGTCATCTGCATTTAACCCAACCCATCTGAATCAGAGAGGTGCTGCCTTAAAGGGACCCTTTACCCGGTGGCACTGTCAGTGGAGGGACATTTGTTTGCCAACACCTTTGACATCTAAGTATAATAAGAGTACAGTCAACGCCGACAAAACTCAATGACGTGTCGCTGCTTTTGAAGGTGTACACCAAACTGGAGAACGCAGATGTACAGAGAGCAGTTTCAGTGCAATGCACTTTTTATGCACTTATCAGAGGTCATCACTATGCATTAAACTGTAAAATGAGAGGTCCCTTGGTAGTCTGTCCATGCCAATTCCCCTCTTATCAAAAGGTACATGTGCATTCCCACTGGTCTCCAGATACTGCAGATCCCCTCCATAAAATCATTGAATGATCAAGTTGCCCTTTTCACAGCAATGCTCTCTCTTACAGCTTCTACTAGAGTCCCTCAGCTGTAAATAATTTAGCTCATTGAAATACCAGTGTTCCATTTGCCTTGAGATGTTGTAAAACTCCTGTGAATACTTTGATGAATCAAAGAGCAGGACCTTTAGGGAAACATAACATGTAAATGTACGACCGAGCCTTCTGATCTTAGTGACTAGAGAGATTCTGCCTCCCCAAAATGATCATTATGGCTACTGTATCCTACCAGACACTTTGTAAATGTACCCTGCTTGTTAAATGAGACATCAGTTATTATACAGTTGAAGTCAGCAGTTTACATACACCTTAGCCAAATACATTTAAACTAAGTCTACATTTAAAATATATATATTTACAGGGGAGAGGAGGGGGAAGAATGACCCAATTGTAAACTGGGGATGATTAGGTGACGATGATGGTATGAGGGACAGCTTGGGAATTTAGCCAGGATACCTGTAGAGGTCTACTCTTAAGATAAGTGCCATGGGATCTTTAATGACCTCAGAGAGTCAAGACACCCATATAACATCCCAGCTGAAAGACGGCACCCTACACAGGGCAATGCCGCCGATCACTGCCCTGGGGTATTGGGATATTTTTTTAGACCAAAGGAAAGAGTGCCTCCTGCTGGCCCTCCACCACCACTTCCAGCAGCATGTGGTCTCGCATCCAGGGACTGACCAGGACCAACCCTGCTTAGCTTCAGAAGCAAGCCAGCAGTGGTATATGCTGCTGGCGCAATTCCTGACATTTACTCCTGTTAAAATTCCCTGTTTTAGGTCAGTTAGGGTCACCAATTTATTTTAAGATTGTGAAATGTCAAAATAATAGTACAGATAATGATTTATTTAAGCTTTTATTTATTTCATCACATTCCCAGTGGGTCAGAAGTTTACATACACTCAGTATTTGGTAGCATTGCCTTTAAATTGTTTAACTTGGTTCAAACATTTTGGGTAGCCTTCCACAGGCTTCCCACAATAAGTTGGGTGAATTTTGTCCATTCTTCCTGACAGAGCTGGTGTAACTGAGTCAGGTTTGTAGGCCTCACTGCTCACCCATGTTTTTTCAGGTTTGCCCACAAATTATCTATAGGATTGAGGTCAGGGCTTTGTGATGGCCATTTCAATACCTTGACTTTGTTGTCCTTAAGCCATTTTCCCACAACTTTGGAAGTATGCTTCCAAAATTATTGTCCATTTGGAAGACCCCTTTGCGACCAAGCTTGAACCAAGCCTGAACTTCCTGACTGATGTCTTGAGATGTTGCTTAAATATATCCACATAATCTTCCTCCCTCATGATGCCATCTTTTTTGTGAAGTGCACCAGTCCCTCCTGCAGCAAAGCACCCCCACAACATGATGCTGCCACACCGTGCTTCACGGTTGGGATGGTGTTCTTTGGCTGGCAAGCCTCCCCCTTTTTCCTCCAAACATAACGATGGTCATTATGGCCGAACAATTCTATTTTTGTTTCATCAGACCAGAGGACATTTCTCCAAAAAGTACGATCTTTGTCCCCATGTGCAGTTCCAAACCATAGTCTGGCGTTTTTATGGCGGTTTTGGAGCAGTGGCTTCTTCCTTGCTGAGCGGACTTTCAGGTTATGTTTATATAGAACTTATTTCACTGTGGATATAGATACTTTTGTACCTGTTTCCTCCAGAATCTTCACAAGGTCATTTGCTGTTGTTCTGGAATTGATTTGCACTTTTTGCACCAAAGTATGTTGATCTCTAGGAGACAGAACACATCTCCTTCCTGAACGGTATGATGGCTGCGTGGTTCCATGGTGTTTATACTTGCATACTATTGATTGTACAGATGAACGTGGTACCTGCACATGTTTGGAAAGTGCTCCCAAGATTAATCCAGACTTGTAGAGGTCTACATTTTTTTTCTGAGGTCTTGGCTGATTTCTTTTGATTTCCCCATGATGTCAAGCAAAGAGGCACTGAGTTTGAAGGTATGCCTTGAAATACATCCACAGGTACACCTCCAATTGACTCAAATTATGTCAATTAGCCTATCAGAAGCTTCTAAAGCCATGATTTCATTTTCTGGATTTTTCCAAGCTGTTTAAAGTCACAGTCAACTTAGTGTATGTAAACTTCTGACCCACTGGAATTGTGATACAGTGAATTATAAGGGAAATAATCTGTCTGTAAACAATTGTTGGAAAAATTACTTGTGTCATGCACAAGGTAGATGTCCTAACCGACTTGCCAAAACTTGAAAAACGAGTTTTAATGACTCCAACCTAAGTGTAGGTAAACTTCCGACTTCAACTGTACATGTATAACACTGGATTTCTACACACTATGATGGCTCCCCTGAGGATAAGCTTGTCCTGAAACACATTATTTAGGTGTTCTCTCACTTTGGACAGAAATTCAATAAGAAAATTAGAAATCAGTGGATTTCAATCAATCGTCTCTGATGGAGAAAAAAAATTGAATGGAGACAGAGTTCACTGCCAAGGTGCTGTACAGCTGTCTAAGGCCTGAGACATGCAGACACAATCACACATACACATTCTAAGGACTCTGTGGGAGTGGGGTTCCAATTCATTGGCTCCGGGTACAGCAGAGATGAGTGCTACATCGATACTCTCATTGATTAAGATCGTGGCTGCTACTGTCAGAACCCCAATGCACACCATCGGAGAGAAACCCAGGGAGGGAAGAGAGAGGCGGAAAGAGAGGAGCGAGAGAGGAGAGGGGAGAGGGAGGGTCAGGTCAAGCAGAAGAGGGCCAGAGAGCCTGGCTGGATTCCAACATCTATTTATAGGCTGACCGGTCATCTGAGCTGATCCCATGGTTACAAAGGTGTGGCCATTGTAGACAATGCAATTAGAGTGACACATCGAATGTAGAGTGGGGACAGCATTCAGTAAGTGTGTGTGTGAGCTGTGCATGCATGCATAACTTTAATAATATCTTCTAATACTATTAAAACAGCTGAGAGATGAGGACCCCTGCCCAGATGTTATACATCTGGGTCAAACACACACACAGGCACGTAGGGTCAAACACACAAACACAAATACACAAACACATTCCACCTTAGCCACAGAGGAAATCTTCCCACAATCGATGACTCCCCCTCTCTCCTTCGACCGTGGCCTCGTGTTGTGCTGGCTCTTTGAGTGTGAGAATGTGTGTTTTGTTTGAGGCACCAGGGCTGGGAGAGGTGAGAGTAGAGATCATTTGAAATTAATTATTTGAATATGGCAGCAAGTCAATGGTTACACCTGCTGTTAATTGTTTGTTCTGTCATGTGTATTCTACTCTCAAGCATGAAACTTTTAATTGCACTCAGTACCAACTCTCTAGTATGCTTGGCTGTTCGCTTATATAACACACACACACACACACACACACACACACACACACACACACACACACACACACACACACACACACACACTCTCTCCCTGTTGGCTTTAAAGACTGTGCATTGATCTAGTTTCACATTTCAAGTTGTTTGAGTCCTATGTACGGGATACACATGGTGTACACCATCCAACAAAAGGCTTACTTGCATGTTCCTTCTCCACAATGCAACAACGATAAGAAATAAGAAATATAAGACTAAGAACATAAAGTAAATGGCAGTAGAATTTAATAAAGATAAGTATAATAATAAGTATAATATAGGAAATGATCATTTGTAGTTCAATATCTACACGTGTATTGCAGTAGGGGGGACGGGACAAGTGTTACCACGCCCACACCAGTAGAATTACCCTTTTTGGAGCTGAAAGACGATGGCCAGAGCTTACCCAAGATGTTGCACAACGATTTAAGTCAATCAATCATTGTTTTAGTCAAGGTATGATATTCATGAATTTGGGCTCAAAGTGACAAATATGAACTGCCCACTCTTTTCAGCCTACGTTTCTTTTCAGAGCATTATTTGAATGTTACCACCCACCAGCATGGCATTGTTCATTAATCAGAAATAGCTGCAAAGTTATTCCTCTTTGTGACTGCGATGAGCCAAACAGCCTTGTGTCCAATTGACCACATGAGCCATGGAGCAAACAAGGATAGGGCTTTGCCGTATTTAGTCATCATAATAAGAATCACGTAGCTGCACTCCACACTGCACTTTCTCACCAGGACAAAAGGAACACCTACGAGAGAACGCCATTCATTGACTACAGCTCAGCGTTCAACACCATAGTGCCCATGAAGCTCATCAGTAAGCTAAGGACCCTGGGACTAAACATCACCGACAACGACGAGACAGCCTATAGCGAGGAGGTCAGAGACATGGCCGTGTGGTGCCAGGACAACAACCTCTCCCTCAACGTGATCAAGACAAATGAGGATTGTGGACTACAGGAAAAAGAGGACCGGGCACACCATCATTCTCATCGATGGGGCTGCAGTGGAGCAGTTTGAGAGCTCCACATCATGTCCACATCCTCAACAAACTAACATGGTCCAAGACAGTAGTGAAAAGGGCACGACAAAATCTATTCCCCCTCAGGATATGGAAAAGATCCTCAGCTGCACCACCGAGAGCATCCTGACTGGTTGCATCACCGCCTGGTATGGCAACTGCTCGGCCTCCGACCGTAAGGCACTACAGAGGGTAGTGCTTCCTGCCATCCAGGACCTCTATACAAGGCGGTGTCAGAGGAAGGCCCTAAACATTGTCAAAGACTCCAGCCACCCTAGTCATAGACTGTTTAATCTGCTACTACATTGCAAGCGGTACCGGAGCACTAAGTTTAGGTCCAAGATGCTTCTAAACAGCTTCTACCCACAAGCCATAAGACTCCTGAACAGCTAATCAAATGGCTACCTAGCCTATTTGCATTTTACACCGCTGCTACTCTCTGTTGTTATCATCTATGCATAGTCCCTTTAATAACTACCTTCATATACATATTACCTCAACTGGTGCCCCCGCACATGGACTCTGTACCGGTACCCCCCTGTATATAGTCTCGCTATTGTTGTTTTACTGCTGCCCTTTAATAACTTGTTACTTTTATTTCTGATCCATATTTTTTAAAACTGCATTGATGGTTAGGGGCTCATAAGTAAGCATTTCACTGTAAGGTATTCGGCGCATTTGACTAATACAATTTGATTTGGTTAAGGGCTTGTAAGTATTTCACTGTAAGGTCTACACTTGTACTCGGCGGATGTGACAAATGATTTGATTTGTGTAACCTCACTGTCTGTCACTCTGAATACAACTCTCTCAGCTCTAGCACTCAGTCTCTCTGTGTTAATCTAACGGTGTCCCTGTGAACTGCCTATCTGTCTAGGCTGTCCAGAGGGTAGTGCTGTCTGCCCAAAGCATTACCGGAGGCACACTGCCTGCCCTACAAGACATCCACAGCACCAGGTGTCACAGAAAGGCCAAGAAGATCATCAAGGACCTCAGCCACCCGAGCCACGGCCTGTTCACCCCGCTATCATCCAGAAGGCGAGGTACAGGTACAGTACAGGTGTATCAAAGCTGGGACCGAGAGACACAAAAACAACTTCTATCTCTGAACCTATCTGAACCTTAGTCACTGTTGCTAGCCGGCTACCACCCAGTTACTCAACCCTGCACCTTAGAGGCTGCTGCCCTATGTACATAGACATGGAACACTGGTCACTTGGTGGTTAGATACATTTTTACCAATTTCATATGCATATCCTTTACTCTAGCCAAGACCATTTTCAGCTTCCAGGAATTGTGTACAGATCCTTACGACATGGGATCGTGCATTATCATGCTAAAACATGAGGTGATGGCGGCAGATGAATGGTACGAGAATGGGCCTCAGGATCTCGTCACGGTATCTCTGTGCATTCAAATTGCCATCGATAAAATGCAATTCTGTTTGTTGTCCGTAGCTTATACCTGCCCGCACCATAACTCCACCACTACCATGGGGCACTCTGTTCATGACATTGACATCAGCAAACCGCTCACCCACGCGATGCCATTGTCACAAGTGTAGAGAGGAGTAGGCAAGAGGCAGTCGCAGGTTTAGAACTACTGAATTTATTAAAGCACCATATAAATAGCGGGATGAAACCCAAAATGTAAAATAATAAAGTACTCAGGAAATAGTAAAAAAACTGTTGTTCCCTGTATTCCTCCGGGATAGGGACATTGGTGGCCTGGTCCGGACTTTCCACAGAGGTGGCACAGATGGACACAGAGACACCTCCCCTGACACTCCTGCGACCAACCCAACAACCTCCTCTCTGTCCACAATACCCTGGGGTTGTTCAACACCTAAAAATATGGGGTGTGCAGGAGAGTCTAAGATGAGGAAAGTGATGCGTTCATGGTGGTTGTAAGCAACTGTGGGAAATGGGAATCGTGGTATGGCACACCAGTCTGGTTCCTAGGGGATGGTTGTCTAGGGCATGGACTGGGGTAGGCGGTTGTAAAGTCACTAGAGGAATGCGTAATGATAAGGCCAATGACCGGTCTAGGAATTTGCCTGCAGAACCTGAGTCAACTAGGGCAGGACTCGGTGGGGGACCAGGATAGTCCAGGAAGGTGAAAGGAAGGAGGACGGGCTGGACCAGCTCATTGCCATGGCCAATCACCTGGATAATCTCCTGTGTACCCGTCATCGCCCATCATGGGGTTTGGGTCTCTCCCAGGGACCTCTTTGTCCACAAAGAGGAGCAATGCACATCCATGCCTACCTGGGAAGGTGCAGGAGCGCTCCTCGGCCTGTCGCTTCCTCATCTGGTTCTCCTTCTGGGACAGGTGTTCCAGGGGTGGTCCGACTCCCCGCAGTAGGAGCAGAAACCCTGTTGACGGCACTGTTGACGTTCCTCTTGGGGAAGGTGCGTCGTGCCCACCTCCATGGGCTCAGTCTCGCTGGAGGTCCCTGGGAGAGACCCGAACCCCATGATGGGCAACGACGGGCACACAGGAGATTATCCAGGTGATTGGCCATGGCAATGAGCTGGTCCAGCCTGAGGTCCTCATCGCGACAGGCCAACTCGGTCTGGACGTTCGCCTGTAGCCCGCTGCAGAAAACCCTCAACAGGACCTGGTCGTTCCAGCCAGTGGACACAGCCATCCTGGACGCAGCGACCAAGCATACTCAGATGCTGTCCTGGACCCCTGGTGACGACTGAGGAGACGCTCACCTCCCTCTCAGCCCTCTGTAGGGTAGCCAAAAATGGCATGGAAGAGTTGGTTGAAGCACTCATAGGACTGCACTTCTGGACCGTCCCTCTCCCAGATGGCTTGTGCTCACTCCAGAGCCCGGCCTGTCAGCACCGAGATCACCAAGGCCCCTCTCGGAGACCGTGCCAGCATGACAGACAAGTTGGAGGTCACAGTGCAGGAGAAACCCCGTACAATGAGATGGGGTGCTTGGTGCAATGAGATGGACGTTGCTGATCGGACCGGTCGATGTAGATGGTGGTGGGGTGGCTGGAACGACTGCGGGGAGCTGGGAATTTGGTGGTGTAGCCTGCAGCTGGCGTACGGTCCGGAGCACCTTGTCCATGGTAGTCCAGAGGTACTCCAGGCACGACTCACTCCTATATCGGAGAGGTTGAGATGTCCTGCTGCTTCCTGTTCTCTTGGGTTGGTCATTCTATCACAAGTGTAGAGAGGAGTAGTCAGGAGGCAATCGCAAGTTTAGAGCTACTGAATTTATTAAAATACTACACATACAGCGGGACAAACCCAAAAGTGCTAAATAATAAAGTACTCAGGAAAGAGTAGGAGAGATTCCTCCCAGGAAAACAAGCAACATTTACAATGACCGACAAAGACAAATGACAGAGGGAGTATATATACAGTGATAGAGTGGGGATTGGAACCATGTGTGTGTAATGATGACGAGACAAGTCCGGGATTGATGAGTGAGGGCGTTTGCCAGCAGCAGGTTTGGCAGCAGCTGAAAGGCCGGCAACGCCGAACGCCTGAGCTGGCCAGAAGGGGAGTTAAAGCGAAGGCTGGTGTGACAGTCATACACGTGGTCTGCGGTTGTGAGGCCGGTTGGACGTACTACTACAAAGACGTTGGGGGCGACTCATGGTAGAGAAATTAACATTCAATTGACCCCTTTCTATGTTTGCAAACATTGCCGCACAAGGGCGGTTGCAAGTTGGTGGAAGAAAACGGGAGTTCTTAAGAACCTACGTGTTGGTTATGAGTGCATTTCACACTACTTTCGGATTTATTTTTTTTAATTTTTTTTTTATTTTTACCCCTTTTTCTCCCCAATTTCGTAGTATCCAATTGTTGTAGTAGCTACTATCTTGTCTCATCGCTGCAACTCCCGTACGGGCTCGAGAGAGACGAAGGTTGAAAGTCATGCGTCCTCCGATACACAACCAACCAAGCCGCTGCTTCTTTAACACAGCGCACATCCAAGGAAACACCGTGCACCTGGCCACCTTGGTTAGCGTACACTGCGCCCAGCCCGCCACAGGAGTCGCTGGTGCGCGATGAGACAAGGACACCCCTACCGACCAAGCCATCCCAGACCCCGGGCGACGCTAGGCCAATTGTGCGTCGCCCCACGGACCTCCCGGTCGCGGCCGGTTACGACAGAGCCTGGGCGCGAACACAGGGACTCTGATGGCACAGCTGGCGCTGCAGTACAGCGCCCTTAACCACTGCGCCACCCGGGAGGCCCCTACTTTTGGATTTTAAGATAAATGTCCTGCTTAATATAATGTTTGTGTCATCATCACAAATCAACTGCATTATACTTAAAAAACACTTCAACTTAGACCAGTAAAATGTCTCTTTGGCTAGCTTTTGCTACGCCAATATCAATGAGCGTTAGCATCCTAGCTAACAACTGCTGTATCCAAAGTAAATATTTTACAAAGATCACAACCAAACATAATCTTAGCGACTGTTCAAGCAATAATAAAACATAATTGTAAGCGTTTGAGATCGCAATAAAAGTTATAGAAGTAATAAACATTTTAATCTCGGCTATGTTGAATGGTCGCAGATGGTGGTGGCTTTCTTACTGCCGCCAAGAGTCGCGCGTATCTCTGCGTGACGTCAGTGTGTCATGTACTGGAAAGGGGTCTATTCTCTGGCAACAGCTCTCGTGGCCATTCCTGCAGTCAGCGTTTCAATTGCACGCTGTGGGCATCTGTGGCATTGTGATGTGTGACAAAACTGCACATTTTAGAGTGGCCTTTTATTGTCCCCGGCACAAGGTGCACCTGTGTAATGACCATGCTGTTTAATCAGCTTCTCGATATACCACACCTGTCAGGTTGATGGATTATCTTGCCAAGGGAGAAATGCTCACTAACAGGGATGTAAACTAATTTGTGCACAAAACTTAAGAGAAAACCTTCTGGTGTGTTTAGAAAATGTCTGGGATATTTTATTTCAGCTCAATGAAACATGGGACCAACACTTGACATGTTGCATTTATATTTTTGTTCAGTGTATATATGCACTACCGTTCAAAGGTTTGGGGTCACTTAGAAATGTCCTTGTTTTTGAAAGAAAAGCACATTTCTTTGTCCATTAAAATAACATCAAATTGATCAGAAATACAGTGTAGACATTGTTAATGTTGTAAATGACTTTTGTTGATTTTTTTATGGCATATCTACATAGGCGTACAGAGGCCCATTATCACCATTATCAGCAACCATCACTCCTGTGTTCCCATGGTTCCCATGGTTAGCTAATCCAATTTTATAATTTTCTAAGGCTAACTGATCATTAGGAAACTCTTTTGCAAATATATTAGCACAGCTGAAAACTGTTGTTCTGATTAAAGAAGCAATTCAACTGGTCTTCTTTAGATTAGTTGAGTATCAGGAGCATCAGCATTTGTAGTTTGATTAGAGGCTCAAAATGGCCAGAAACAAAGAACTTTCTTCTGAAACTCATCAGTCTATCTTTGTTCTGAGAAATGAAGGGTATACCATGCGAGAAATTGCCAAGAAACTGAAGATCTCGTACAATGCTGTGTACTACTCCCTTCACAGAACAGAACAAACTGGCTCTAACCAGAATAGAAAGAGGAGTGGGAGGCCCGGTGCACAACTGAGAAAGTGAACAAGTACATTAGAGTGTCTAGTTTGACAAACAGATGCCTCACAAGTCCTCAACTGGCAGCTTCTTTAAATAGTACCCGCAAAACACCAGTCTCAGCGTCAACAGTGAAGAGGTGACTCCGGGATGCTGGCCTTCTAGGCAAAGTTGCAAAATGTGCAAAAGAACAGACACTGGACAGAGAAGTGGCCAGAACAGTGACCAGATCTCAACCCTATTGAGCTGCTGTGGGAGCAGCTTGATCGTATGGTACGTAAGAAGTGCCCATCAAGCCAATCAAACTTGTGGGAGGTGCTTCAGGAAGCATGGGGGGAAATCTCTTCACATAACCTCAACAAACAACTAGAATGCCAAAAGTCTGCAGGGCTGTAATTACTGCAAATGGAGGATTCTTTGACGAAAGCAAAGTTTGAAGGACACAATTATTATTTAAATTAAAAATGATTATTTATAACCTTGCCAACGTCTTGACTATATTTCCTGTTCATTTTGCAACTCATTTCATGAATGTTTTCATGGAAAACAAGGGCATTTCTATGTGACCCCAAACCTTTGAACGATAGTGTATATTTATACTTCAGACTGACATAACTCGTCCTAATATTTCTATATTTCTTAATTCCATTCTTTCACTCTTAGATTTGTGTGTATTGTTGCAAATTGTTAGATATTACTGCACTGATGGAGCTAGGAACACAGGCATTTCGCTACACCCGCAATAACATCTCATAAATATGTGTATGCAACCAATACAATGATATTTGCTTTGAACGAACTATTGTAGCCTGGTAGACACCGGCTGCAGCTAAAACGGTACCATATTCACCATATACTGTACACAAAAAAGGTGCTATCTAGAACCTAAGAGGGTTCTTCGGCTGTCCCCATAAGAGACCCCTTTGAAAAACCCTTTTTGGTTCCCCTTTCCATAGAAGGTTCTAAATGGAAACCAAAAGGGTTCTACCTGGAACCAAAACTGGTTCTACTTGGAACCAAAAAGGGTTCTCCTATGTGGACAACTGAAGAAACCTTTTGGAACCTTTTTTTCTAAGACTATTGACCCAGAGTCCTATGGAACCTGGTCAGTGGAAGCACTCTATATAATGAATAGGGCGCCATTAGGCAAACAGCCCCTGTCTGAGTGAACTCATTAATAGCCTTGAACCGGCCTGTGAAGGCAATCTATGCAATTATGCCTTCTACTATTAAGTTGACTATTTTTAGCCAGATGTAGTGCATGGTGAGGTGAAGAATCTATACTACACTACAGGTCCACATAGTCTTACCGTTGGAATACATAAGCTGTAGCTGGGAGCTACAATTGTTGGATAGTCTGGCAGCCAGACGTGTGTGTGTGTGTGTGTGTGTGTGTGTGTGTGTGTGTGTGTGCGCGCATCAAAATAGTATTTGTCACATGCTTTGTAAACAACAGGTGTAGACTAACAGTGAAATGATTACGGCCCCTCTTTAACAATGCAGAGAGAAAAATAAATAAATAATAAACAGAAAATAACACGAGGAATAAATACACAATGCCTCATTATAAATCAGCTATATACACGGTGTGCAGGGGTAACTGAGGTACTAGGCAACAGGATAGATGATAAGCAGTAGCATCAGGGTATGCGAGTTAGTGCAAAGGGGGGTCAATGCAGATATCCTGGGTCGCTGTTTGGTTAACTATTTAGCAGTTTTATGGATAAATAAAATCTGTTCAGGGTCCTGTTGGTTCCAAACGGTGCATCGGTACCGCTTGCCGTGTGGACGCAGAGAGAACAGTCTATGGCTGGAGTCTTTGAGCATTTTAAGGGTCTTCCTGGAGCTTGGTCCCAGTGATGTATGCACTACCCTCTTTCTTTGTATTTATTATGGATCTCCATTAGCTGCTGCCAAGGCAGCTGCTCTTCCTGGGGTCCGGGCAAAATTAAGGCAGTTATACAATTTTAAAAACATTACATTACAATACAATACATTCAATACATTCATTACAGAATTCACAGCACACTGAGTGTGTGCCCTCAGGTCCATACTCCACTACCACATATCTAC
Organism: Oncorhynchus mykiss; assembly: GCF_013265735.2. Classification (NCBI taxonomy): domain Eukaryota; kingdom Metazoa; phylum Chordata; class Actinopteri; order Salmoniformes; family Salmonidae; genus Oncorhynchus; species Oncorhynchus mykiss. The sequence continues at coordinate 52,896,092 of NC_048579.1, read as the reverse complement.
AATGCAAAATTCAAGTGTATGTGTGTGTATAGTGCGTATGTTATCATGTGTGTGTGTGTATGCATGTGTCTGTGCCTATGTTTGTGTTGCTTCAGCCCCCGCTGTTCCATAAGGTGTATTTTTACCTGCTTTTAAAAATATGATTCTACTGCTTGCATCAGTTACCTGATGTGGAATAGAGTTCCATGTAGGCATGGCTCTATGTAGTTCTGTGCGCCTCCCATAGTCTGTTCTGGACTTGGGGACTGTGAAGAGACCTCTGGTGGCATGTTTTGTGGTGTATGGATAGGTGTCCGAGCTGTGTGCTTGTAGCTGTGTGCTTGTATGTAGTTCTGTGCGCCTCCCATAGTCTGTTCTGGACTTGGGGACTGTGAAGAGACCTCTGGTGGCATGTCTTGTGGGGTATGGATAGGTGTCCGAGCTGTGTGCTTGTATTTTAAACAGACAGCTCGGCAACTTCAGCTTGTTAAAATGAATTCACCTCTTAAAAAAACAAGAAATGATAAAGTCAATCTCTCTTCCACTTTGAGCCATGAGAGATTGACATACATGTCATTAATGTTAGCTCTCCAAGGTACTTTCAATTAAGGGCGAGCCGTGCTGCCCTATTCTGAGCCAATTGCAATTTTTCCATGTCCTTTATGGCACCTGACCACACCACTGAACAGTAGTCTAGGTGCAACAAAACTAGGGCCTGTAGGACCTGCCTTGTTGATAGTGTTGTTAAGAAGGCAGCGCAGTGCTTTATTATGGACAGACTTCTCCCCATCTTAGCTACTGTTGTATCAATATGTTTTGATCATGTCTGAGCTGTGTGCAGTTTACAATCCAGGGTTACTCCAAGCAGTTAGTCACCTATTTGTCCCAAATACAATGCTTTAAGTTTTGGAAATATTTAGGCTCTAACTTATTCCTTGCTACCCATTCGGAATCTAACTGCAGCTCTTTGTTAAATGTTGATATCATTTCAGTCGCTGTAGTAGCTGACGTGTATAGCGTTGAGTCATCCGCATACATAGACACACTGGCCTCACTCAAAGCATGTCGTTAGTAAAGATTGAAAAAAAGTGTAGCAAATTGTAGTCGGATGCCAAGCAGTTGCCATAGCAAATGGTGAAGCAGTAAGTCAAGATGCTCTCAATGGTGCAGCTGTAGAACTTTTTGGAGGATCTGAGGGTCCATGCCAAATATTTTCAGCCTACTGTGGGGAAAGAGGCTTTGTCGTGCCTTCTTCGCACCTCTGTTGGTGTGTGTGGACCATAGACCCCGAAGAACTTGAAGCTTTCGACCCGCTCTACTAAAGCCACGTCGATGCTCGGCCCTCCGTTTCCTGTAGTCCACGATCAGCTCGTTTGTCTTGCTGACGTTAAGGGAAAGGTTGTTTTCCTGGCACCACAAATGAGGCCTACCAGTTTGTCAGCAAACTTAATGACGGTGTTGGAGTCATGCACGGCCAAGCAGTCGTGGGTGAACAGGGTGTACAGGAGGAGACTAAGCACACACCCCTGAGTGGCCCCCATGTTGAGGGTCAGTGTGGCAGATGTGTTGTTGTCTGCCCTTACCACCGTGGGGCGGCACGTCAAAAAGATCAGGATCCAGTTGCAGAGGGAGGTGTTCAGTCACAGGGTTCTAAGCTTAGTGATGAGCTTGGAAGGTATTATGGTGCTGAACGCTGAGCTGTAGTCAATGAACAACATTCTCACATAGACTTTCCTCGTATCCAGGTGGGAAAGGACAGTGTGGAGCGCAATAGAGATTGCGTCAACTGTGGATATGTTGGGGCGGTATGTGAATTGGAATGGGTCCAGGGGGCCTGGGGTAATGGTGTTGATGTGAGCGTTGCCCAGCCTTTCATGGGTACAGATGTGAGTGCTATGGGGCGGTAGTTATTTAGGCAGGTTACCTTGGCGTTCTTGGGCACAGGGACTATGGTGGTCTGCTTAAAACATATAAAGTAGGTATTACAGACAGGGTCAGGGAGAGGTTGAAAATGTCAGTGAAAACACTTGCCAGCTGATCACTGCGTCCTGGTAATCAATCTAGCCACGCGGCCTTATTTATTTGATTTATTTCACCTTTATTTAACCAGGTAGGCAAGTTGAGAACAAGTTCTCATTTACAATTGCGACCTGGCCAAGATAAAGCAAAGCAGTTCGACACATACAACGACACAGAGTTACACATGGAGTAAAACAAACATACAGTCAATAATACAGTATAAACAAGTCTATATACAATGTGAGCAAATGAGGTGAGATAAGGGAGGTAAAGGCAAAAAAAGGCCATGGTGGCAAAGTAAATACAATATAGCAAGTAAAACACTGGAATGGTAGATTTGCAATGGAAGAATGTGCAAAGTAGAAATAAAAATAATGGGGTGCAAAGGAGCAAAATAAATAAATCATTTAAATACAGTAGGGAAAGAGGTAGTTGTTTGGGCTAAATTATAGGTGGGCAGGTGCAGTAATCTGTGAGCTGCTCTGACAGTTGGTGCTTAAAGCTAGTGAGGGAGATAAGTGTTTCCAGTTTCAGAGATTTTTGTAGTTCGTTCCAGTCATTGGCAGCAGAGAACTGGAAGGAGAAAGAATTGGTTTTGGGGGTGACTAGAGAGATATACCTGCTGGAGCGTGTGCTACAGGTGGGAGATGCTATGGTGACCAGCGAGCTGAGATAAGGGGGGACTTTACCTAGCAGGGTCTTGTAGATGACATGGAGCCAGTGGGTTTGGCGACGAGTCTGAAGCGAGGGCCAGCCAACGAGAGCGTACAGGTCGCAATGGTGGGTAGTATATGGGGCTTTGGTGACAAAACGGATTGCACTGTGATAGACTGCATCCAATTTGTTGAGTAGGGTGTTGGAGGCTATTTTGTAAATGACATCGCCAAAGTCGAGGATTGGTAGGATGGTCAGTTTTACAAGGGTATGTTTGGCAGCATGAGTGTAGGATGCTTTGTTGCGAAATAGGAAGCCAATTCTAGATTTAACTTTGGATTGGAGATGTTTGATATGGGTCTGGAAGGAGAGTTTACAGTCTAACCAGACACCTAAGTATTTGTAGTTGTCCACGTATTCTAAGTCAGAGCCATCCAGAGTAGTGATGTTGGACAGGCGGGCAGGTGCAGGTAGCAATCGGTTGAAGAGCATGCATTTAGTTTTACTTGTATTTAAAAGCAATTGGAGGCCACGGAAGGAGAGTTGTATGGCATTGAAGCTTGCCTGGAGGGTTGTTAACACAGTGTCCAAAGAAGTATACAGAATGGTGTCGTCTGCGTAGAGGTGGATCAGAGACTCACCAGCAGCAAGAGCGACCTCATTGATGTATACAGAGAAGAGAGTCGGTCCAAGAATTGAACCCTGTGGCACCCCCATAGAGACTGCCAGAGGTCCGGACAGCAGACCCTCCGATTTGACACACTGAACTCTATCAGAGAAGTAGTTGGTGAACCAGGCGAGGCAATCATTTGAGAAACCAAGGTTGTCGAGTCTGCCGATGAGGATGTGGTGATTGACAGAGTCGAAAGCCTTGGCCAGATCTATAAATACGGCTGCACAGTAATGTTTCTTATCGATGGCAGTTAAGATATCGTTTAGGACCTTGAGCGTGGCTGAGGTGCACCCATGACCAGCTCTGAAACCAGATTGCATAGCAGAGAAGGTATGGTGAGATTCGAAATGGTCGGTAATCGGTTTGTTGACTTGGCTTTCGAAGACCTTAGAAAGGCATGGTAGGATAGATATAGGTCTGTAGCTGTTTGGGTCAAGAGTGTCCCCCCCTTTGAAGAGGGGGATGACCGCAGCTGCTTTCCAATCTTTGGGAATCTCAGACAACACGAAAGGGAGGTTGAACAGGCTAGTAATAGGGGTGGCAACAATTTCGGCAGATAATTTTAGAAAGAAAGGGTCCAGATTGTCTAGCCCGGCTGATTTGTAGGGGTCCAGATTTTGCAGCTCTTTCAGAACATCAGCTGACTGGATTTGGGAGAAGGAGAAATGGGGACGGCTTGGGCGAGTTGCTGTGGGGGGTAAGGTGCTGTTGACCGGGGTAGGAGTATCCAGGTGGAAAGCATGGCCAGCCTTAGAAAAATGCTTATTGAAATTCTCAATTATGGTGGATTTATCAGTGGTGACAGTGTTTCCTATCTTCAGTGCAGTGGGCAGCTGGTAGGAGGTGTTCTTATTCTCCATGGACTTTACAGTGTCCCAGAACTTTTTTGAGTTAGTGTTGCAGGAAGCAAATTTCTGCTTGAAAAAGCTAGCCTTAGCTTTTCTAACTGCCTGTGTATAATGGTTTCTAGCTTCCCTGAACAGCTGCATATCACGGGGGCTGTTCGATGCTAATGCAGAACGCCATAGGATGTTTTTGTGTTGGTTAAGGGCAGTCAGATCTGGGGAGAACCAAGGGCTATATCTGTTCCTGGTTCTAAATTTCTTGAATGGGGCATGTTTATTTAAGATGGTTAGGAAGGCATTTTTTTTTAAAAATATCCAGGCATCCTCTACTGACGGGATGAGATCAATATCCTTCCAGGATACCCCAGCCAGGTCGATTAGAAAGGCCTGCTCGCTGAAGTGTTTCAGGGAGCGTTTGACAGTGATGAGTGGAGGTCGTTTGACCACTGACCCATTACGGATGCAGGCAATGAGGCAGTGATTGCTGAGATCTTGGTTGAAGACAGCAGAGGTGTATTTAGAGGGCAAGTTGGTTAGGATGATATCTATGAGGGTGCCCGTGTTTACGGCTTTGGGGAGGAACCTGGTAGGTTCATTGATAATTTGTGTGAGATTGAGGGCATCAAGTTTAGATTGTAGGATGGCTGGGGTGTTAAGCATGTTCCAGTTTAGGTCGCCTAGCAGCACGAGCTCTGAAGATAGATGGGGGGCAATCAGTTCACATATGGTGTCCAGAGCACAGCTGGGGGCAGAGGGTGGTCTATAGCAGGCGGCAACGGTGAGAGACTTGTTTTTAGAATTACTTATGAATGTTAACCTGTTTTTACATCAGCTACAGAGAACGAGATCTCACAGTCGTCCAGAACTGCTGGTGCGCTCATGCATGATTCAGTGTTGTTTGCCTCGAATTGAGCATCAAAGGCATTTAGCTCATCTGGTAAGGTCGGCAGCTGGGCAGCTCGCAGCTGGGTTTTCCTTTGTAATCCATGATAGTTTGCAAGCCCTGCCACATCAAACGAGTGTCAGAGCTAGCGTAGTAGGATTCAATATTAGTCCTGTATTGACGCTTGTCTGTTTGATGGCTCGTTGGAGGTCCTAGTTTCCAGATTAGTGTCCTGCTCCTTGAAAGCGGCAGCTCATGCATTTAGCTCTGGCTGGGATATGTACCTACGGTCACTCTGGGGACGTCGTCGTCGATGCACTTACAGTATTAATGAAGCCGGTGACTGATGTGACAAACTCATCAATGTTATCGGATTAATCCCTGATGAATCTGGGCTAGTGAAACAGTCCTGTAGCTTCATCAGTCCACTTACGTATTGAGTGCGTCATTGGTACTTCCTGTTTGAGTTTTTGCTTGTAAACAGGAATCAAGAGGATAGAGTTATGATCAGATTTGCCAAAGGGAAGGCGTGTGTGTGTGTGTGTGTGTGTGTGTGTGTGTGTGTGTATGTGTGTGTGTGTGTGTGGTTGTGTGTGTGTGTGAGAAGCTGCAGACTCTACTGATAGTGCTGTTTCTGTACAGCACTTTGAGATATCAGCTGATGTAATGTATATAAATACATTTGATTTCATTTAATCAGTCGGAGCAGTACCCAATAACTAATACGCTCCTCACCTGTGAACCATGACTAATTACAATGTGGCAGCATCCCTCAGCGGGGACGCTTGTGTGTGTGTGTGTAGAAAGAGAAGTGAGTGAAGAGGAAAGAGAAGAGAGAGGAGAGAGCGATAGAAAGATATATATATACGTAATGAGAGAGAGAGATTGGTGTATGGCCTAATTGGTGCACTAGTTCTACTTAATCATGAATGAAACATTGATGCTGCAGTGCAGAGATCTTAATTAGCCTACATGGCCCCACAAACTTCCAATATCTCTCTCCCCTCTCTCTCTCTCTCTCTCTCTCTCTCTCTCTCTCTCTCTCTCTCCTATATCCCACCTCTCTCTACCTCACAATCCCACTCTCTCTCCTCTCTCCCTTCCCCCTCGCTCAAGGCCAAAACTCCTCCCTTCCTCTAATAGCAGCTTTGAAGAGTCCCACCTATACAGTAGCCTTCCAGTGAGTGTCACAACAGGTTAGCAGCATGCCTGGGCATCCCAGCATTACAGACGTGGCTAACCAAGCAGCAGTGTGTAAATGGTCATGCCAATCACTGTGTGGGTGTGTGGGTTGGTGCTCAGCGAAGAAATTAACTTTATTAATCACGGACAATATGGTTGCTTACCCTCAGGCTCAATATGCAAGACATGTTTAACCACAGTGAACTGAAGTTGCATTTACAAAGCTTCTTTAATACTGAATTACTGTACATTAAATTGTGAGGCTGTTCTCGACACAGTAACCTGCTACATAGCTCTATGTAGCTCTCGCCTCTTCAGATGACTGTGAAAGTGTGGCAGTGTCTGGACACAGGCCAGGACCATCTCTCTACGTCTCTCTCATCCAACAGCTCTCTAGGCCCAGTAAACCATCCCTCGCTTTCTTTCTCTCTCCTTTGTAATGGTGAGCACTTCATTCGTCCCCCTCTCTCTTTCAGCGAGGCATCAGTCTAGTGCTATAGACAATGACCATTTGCGGTCACTTGCGTGCATGAGCGTGCGGGTTTGTGTGTGATGAGCAGTCCTGGCAGCTCAGAAGAGAGGGGTGTCTGTAATGGACAACTCACAGTCTAAGAATTGACTGTGGTCACTCTGCTCTCCAGAGCCAGGTCAGTGAGTTAATTTTTAGAGCTTCATCTGTCAGTTGAGGAGAGGGGAGGAAAGCAGAAGAGAAGAGTAGAGTAGAGTAGAGTAGAGTAGAGTAGAGTAGAGTAGAGTAGAGTAGAGTAGAGTAGAGGAGAGGAGAGGAGAGGAGAGGAGAGGAGAGGAGAGGAGAGGAGAGGAGAGGAGAGGAGAGGAGAGGAGAGGAGAGGAGAGGAGAGGAGAGGAGAATAAATGAAAAGAAAAGAAAGGAGAAGAGATTGTCCTTCTTTGAGGGACTGAAGGGGATGTGAAAGTCACAGTCTCCCGAGAAAACAGAAGAGGAGAGAGAGCAGTCACATGTAGGAGTATTTAACAGTCACACTATCTACCATGCAGCATTAAGGCAGGGGGGTAGAGAGAAGCCCTAGGGGGATGCCTGTCTCTTATTTCACCTATGTGACGGAGGTAACACATTAGTATTGTGCAGTGGAGCAGGCTGCTTGGTTAAAGTGAGGGAAAGCCCTCTGAGTTAGTCCTTGAGGTAGTGTGTGGATGACATCTCAGCTCCAGAATCTCATGCCTATGGAGTCGGTGAAGTTCAGAGGCATCAATAGGGTATGGCTCGGTTACAGATGGCTGTGTATGCGTTTGTGCATGTGTATGAGCACATGTTTGTGTGTGCATTTTGTGTATTTGAGATTTTATGTTGTCAAGCCTACCTGCATTAGTTTCAAGACATGAAATGGCGCCATTCTGGATGGCCGCCAGTTTGCAAGCTCCGACCCAATTTGGCTATTTTATGATTATTTTGTACTTCATTTTTACTTTATCTTCACAAAATGTATCCGCTATTATTTCTTACAACCGAACATTTGAAAATCAGATCGGCAGCTACTTACCCCAATTACGGCTTCAGCGTCCTCCGATAGCAGATTTGCTCCTAACGGGACTCTCGAATCTCCAATATTCTTTGCTTTTCTGACACATGGCTCTCTCTCTCCCATGGCTATCCAACTCAATGGATTCTTCATTCATCAGGCGGACACGACAGTGGAGTCAAGGAGATCGAGGGGGAGGGGTTTGCCTCTACGTCAACACCAACTGGTGTTTTAACTCCAGCGTGGTAGAAGTGTTGACCCACTGTTCACCAGTCTTGGGATGCCTGATGGTCAAATGCCAACCATTCTACCTCCCGAGGGAGTTTTCTGCTGTTATTGTGACTGTTGTATACATTCCACCTCAGGACAAGTAAAATATTAAGCTGCCACTTAACCAACTGTACAAGACTGTAAACAAGTCAGAACACCTACACCCAGAGGCTGCTTTTCTGGTTGCCAGCGATTTTAATTCCACGTCACTAAGACACATGATGCCCAACGTCCATCAACACGTGTCCAAACGCCTCTAGGGGCGATAAAGTCCCAGACCACCGTTATTCTACCCATAAGTAAGCATACAAGGCACTCCCTCATCTGCCATTCAGCAAATAAGATCATGAGTCCGTGTTCCTGCTTCCTCCGGCTTCCTGCCTCCTGATTATGCTACAGGACATGCTTTGCTAGCGCTGATTGGAATATGTTTCGAGACTCCGCCGATAATATTGACGAGCTAACCACCTCCGTCACGGGCTTCATTCGAAAATTGTGCCCAAGGTGAGGGTTCGCTGGTTCTCCAATCAAAAACCCTGGATCAACACCGAAGTTGGCGTTAAACTAAAGGACAGGACTACCACACACAGAAGTTATCATAGACAACCCTGAGGCTACGGCCAAGGACAGGAACAAGTACAAGAAGACCCGCTTTGTCATCAAACGAGCAAGAAGACAATATAGGAATAAGGTGGAATCATATTACACAGGGTCCGACACCTGCTGCATGTGGCAGGCGCTCCAGTCCATTACGGATTACAAAGGAAGACCCAACCTTGATCTACCCAACAATGCATCTCTACCAGACAAACTCAGGTAGCCTAGTGGTTAGACTGTTGGACTAGTGACCGAAAGGTTGCAAGATTGAATCCAAGAGCTGACGAGGTAAAAATCTGTTGTTCTGCCCCTGAACAAGGAAGTTAACCCACTGTTCCTAGGCTGTCATTGAAAATAATAATTTGTTCTTAACTGACTTGTCTAGCATTTTATGGACGCTTTGACAACAACAACATCGTGCCAGGTGTGGGAGCCACAACCAACCCAGAGGATTGAGTGATCTCGCTCTCCGAGGCCGTGAGAAAGGTCTTAAGAAGGTCTTTAATCAGGTCAACACCAGCAAGGCCGCAGGGCCAGACATTATTCCGGGGCGCGTTCTCAGAGTATGCGCAGAACAGCTAGCAGGCACATTCATGGTAATTTTCAACATTTCCTTGTCCCAGTCTGTAATCCCCACCATCATTCCTGTCCCCAAGAACTCTAAGGTTTCATGCCACAATGACTACCACCCTTTAGCACTCACTTCTGCAATCATGAAGTGCTTTGAGAGGCTGGTTATGGCACACATTAACTCCACCATCCCAGACACCCTAGACCCACTCCAATTTGCATACCGCCCCAGCAGGTCCATAGATGACACAATCTCAATTGCTCTCGACACTGCCCTCACCAACCTAGATAAGAGGAATACCTATGTGAGAATGATGTTTATTGACTACAGCTCAACACCATTATCCCCTCTAAGCTTGTCACCAAGTTAAGGACTCTGGGTCTGAACACCTCCCTCTGCAACTGGATCCTGGACCCCTGAAGGCCCTAAAACTGGTTAAAACCCCGACCACATAGTAAACACATACATGTATACTGACTCTATACACACACACTCACATGCAAGCTGCTGCTACTCTGTTTATCTTCTATCCTGTTGCCTAGTAACCTTACCTCTATGCATATCTGCCTCCATCTCTCCAGTATCCCTGCACATTGTAAATGTGGTATTGGAACTGACCCTGTATATAGTATGCTTTATTACTTACTTATTGTGTTCTTCATATTTCTTCTTATTTCTCGTGTGTTTTTTCTAGTATTACATTGTTATTGATTATTGCATTGTTGGGTTTTTTGCAAGAAAGGCATTTCACTGTACTTGTGCATGTGACATAAAATAAAATGTGAAACTTGATCTGAGTGTGCAGAGCGAATAAGAGGAAAGTGAAGAGCAAGAGAGAAATAAACATGTTCACAAAGGCAGCTGCTACTGAACATAACATGTGTATTTTAGAACCTGTATGACCAAGATCATTCAGAGTTTACCTGCTCACTTCTCCATTCCCCTTGAAGAGAACGCTTGAGCTGAGCACTCAACTGAATGGAGGTCACCACCAACTCACAAATTCACTCACAGACCAATTAAATGTTCTACTGAATTGCCTACAACATAACACAGATGGAATATCTGCCCCAGAAAGCCTTTTTCGCAATGGAATGACATTTCAGAGATCTGTGATGTACCTACACACACACAAAGCTTCTTTGTTATCGCATCTCCTCCCCAATCTATTTATCTATCCCTCTCTTTCCTCCCTCTCCCCCTCACCAAGGCAAAACTGCAAATATCCCAAGCTTGTTGCCAGAGGCTTCAGTACTGGGGTCAAAACCTGAACTACATGCAACTGTTAGAGGGGTAGATGTAGACTGCAACCTGCAACCAGTGTATTTTACAAAGACCAAGTCAAATGTACATTACACACTACCTAAATGCACGTTCAACAATTAGCATTTATGAGTGAAACCAGTAATTTGACCATGGGGTAACCAGTAATCACGATGGTCCACCTTCGTCATAACCTCGTCCTACCCGTGGTAAGTCTCAGGGGGGGTTGTGTGAAATGCCCATAAAATTGTCAGAGACTCCAGTCACCCAAGTCATAGACTGTTCTCTCTGCTACCGCACGGCAAGCTGTACCGGAGCACCAAGTCTAGGACCAAAAGGCTCCTCAACAGCTTCTACCCCCAAGCCATAAGACTGCTGAACAATTGATGAAATCGCTACCGGACAATTTACATTGACCCCCCTCCTTTTTGTACACTGCTGCTACTCGTTGTTTATTATCTATGCATAGTCACTTCACCCCCACCTACATGTACAAATTACCTCAACTAACCTGTACCCCCACACATTGACTCGGTACCGGTGCCCCATTGAACTGCACTGTTGGTTAAGGGCTTGTAAGTAAGCATTTCACGGTAAAGTCTACTCTTGTTGTATTCGGTGCATGTGACAAATAAAGTTTGATTTGATTTTGTGGTGTCAGGTACTCTCCCTTCTCCTCGGGGCAAAATTCTGTTCGTTTCCACCCTGCTTTGGATTCCTCTCATGTCTGTCAAAGTGGTAATCTGACTGACGGCAAACAGACCACACAGACACGTCCTTTAGTTTACAACCACCCCTACTCACCTTAAACCAACACTGTTATTCTCAGTGTACATCATCAAATCATGGATCATAACTCCATTGTCCCTAGACACAGCTATAAGGTGGGGTTGGTGTTTTACTCCCAATGGTCCTAATATGGTAATGTGTGCGACACATATCTAAGCTTATGTCTTACAAATTGTACATTCAATATCCAGATGTGGCCTACGCAGGAATCTAACCCACAACTTGTTGTTCCAACCACCTGAGAACAGCATTGGCACCTGTTGTAGCAAACCAATAATCACAGGTTTATTTCAATTGTTACACAACCCCCTGTATCTTTTAACAACCGCACTTGAGCAATTACGGAGAGCTCAGTATAAGGCTGCTTTGTGGAGACAGTTTTAGACAGGAATAAAACAGGTCTGAAATATTAACAGCACGTCAACAACCATTAGCCATCGCCTCTAATTTATAACAGATCCCTTGTGTGGTGGGCCTTAGGATGGGGAAGAAATCCATACTTCACACCACACATTTTGGCACCTTCAATCTATAACTCCAGCCCTGACTGGTGTTTCAAGGTAAATCATTTAGGATCATTAAGACCTGCAGACAGTTTCTGAGTACATAGGCTAGATTGAGGTTTGTACTACTTTTTTTTATTAAAGCTACAATCTGGGATTGAACACATTCCCCGATCTGAGATTGCACCTTTAAAGACTGCCTTCTGGCTGAATAACTGGGACCTTCTAAAGGGCTGAAGCTTGAAGGCAAATCTACAGTCAGTGTTATCGCTGTAGAGATTAAGTCCTGATGCCTAAGCTGGGTCTGGGAGATAGCCGTTCACACCTGTTTAAATGTCATGGCCGATAAGGGATGATTATCAGCTTGTGTAGTTCGAACTATATCTACAGGAAATTGGGATGCTACAGTAGAGCAATAAGACACTCATTAAGCAGGCTGGGTCCGGGATGCTTATCTGTGTTGAAACTATTGGATCAAGACAATATAAGCTGAATGGACGGATGGTTGTATCTTGGCGAGTCTGACAGCTTTTGGCCCAGGAACTTGTTTTTGGACTGAGTTCCAAAATACAGAGAAATATGCACAAAACTAGGACAACTGATCTGAAATGTATTCAATTCCATTTACTGAATCCGAGTCAAATCCAAAGCTTGCATGACACATTGCATGGTTTGACTTTGATATGCAAATATACCTTGATTTGAACAAGTTACCGGTGTACCTGGAATATATTCAGCTAGAGGAGGATATAAACAGCAATGGGTGTCTGCGTATAAAGGAGTCTAAATTCCTGTAAGGGGTGTGTGTTGGTGGCAGACAAGTCAGGCGCAAGAGAATGAACTTGGTATAAACAGAGTTTTTAAATAAATGCTGACAAAACTCCAAAATGTACAAAATGTACAAAATAACAAAGTGGGTATAAAACCTGTCGCGCAACAACACTGAATAGCACATCACATACAAACAAAACAATCGGAACGGTCATCAAAACAACAAAAAATTGCATTCTTGTGATACAGGCATTTGGAACTCCGACAAGGACATGAGGGGAAACAGAGGGTTAAATACACAACATGTGGCCTCCCGGGTGGTGCAGTGGTCTGAGGCACTGCATCGCCACCAGAGACTCTGGATTCGAGCCCAGGCTCTGTTGCAGCTGGCCGTGACCGGGAGGTCCATGGGGCGAAGCAGAATTGGCATAGCGTCGTCCGGGTTAGGGAGGGTTTGGCCTGTAGTGATATCCTTGTCTCATCGTGCACTGGTGACTCCGGTGGCGGGCCGGGTGCAGTGCACACTGACCAGGTCGCTAGGTGCATGGGGTTTCCTCGTTGGGTTGTGCGGCTTGGTTGGGTTGTGTTTCGGAGGACACATGGCTCTCGACCTTCGTCTCTCCCGAGCCCGTACGGGAGTTGTAGCGATGAGACAATTTAGTAGCTACTAACAATTGGATACCACGAAAAAGGTGGGAAAAAATATATATAAAAAAAAAAATACACAACATGTAATTGATGGGATTTGAACCAGACAAAACCAATGGAAAATGAAAAATGGATCAGTGATGGCTAAAAGGTCGACCGCCGAACACCGCCCAAACAAGGAAATGGGCCTACTTCGGTGAAAGTCGTGACAATTCCCAATCGATCCCCAAGCTCCTACCCCTGGGCAAGTCTTTTGCAAGAGTCAGATACCTGTATGTAAAATGGCTATACTAATTATATTTACCCTGGTATTTAGGTATATCCAATTTCTTCAGATCTACAGTTGAAGTCTTAGGTTGGAATCTTTAAAACTCGTTTTTCAACCACTCCACAAATTTCTTGTGAACAAACTATAGTTTTGGCAAGTCGGTTAGGACATCAACCTTGTGCATGACACAAGTGATTTTTCCAACAATTATTTACAGACAGATTATTTCACTTATAATTCACTGTATCACAATTCCAGTGGGTCAGAAGTTTACATACACTAAGTTGACTGTGCCGAAACAGCTTGGAAAATTCCAGAAAATTATGTCATGGCTTTAGAAGCTTCTGATAGGCTAATTGACATAATATGAGTAAGTTGGAGGTGTACCTCTGGATGTATTTCAAGGCCTACCTTCAAACTCAGTGCCTCTTTGCTTGACATCATGGGAAAATCAAAAGAAATAAGACAAGACCTCAGAAAAACAAATTGTAGACCTCCACAAGTCTGGCTCATCCTTGGGAACAATTTCCAAATGCCTGAAGGTACCACGTTCATCTGTACAAACAATAGTATGCAAGTATAAACACCATGGGACCACGCAGCCATCATACCGCTCAGGAAGGAGACGCGTTCTGTCTCCTAGAGATGAACGTACTTTGGTGAGAAAAGTGCAAATAATTCCCAGAACAACAGCAAAGGACCTTGTGAAGATGCTGGAGAAAACAGGTACAAAAGCATCTTATCCACAGTATATGAGTCCTATATCGACATAACCTGAAAGGCCATTCAGCAAGCAAGAAACCACTTCTCCAAAACCGCCATACAAAAGCCACAAACCTGATTCAGGTACACCAGCTCTGTCAGGAGGAATGGGCTAAAATTCACCCAACTCATTGTGGGAAGCTTGTGGAAGGCTACCTGAAACATTTGACACAAGTTAAACAATTTAAAGGCAATGCTACCAAATACTACTTGAGTGTATGTAAACTTCTGACCCACTGAGAATGTGTGAAAGGAAAAAAAACTGATATAAATAATTCACTATACTATTAATCTGACATTTTACATTCTTAAAATAAAGTGGTGATCCTAATTTTTACTAGGATTTAACATCAGGAAATGTGAAAAACTGAGTTTAAATGTATTTGGCCAAGATGTATGTAAACTTCCGACTTCAACTGTACATAAGATCTCCACAGCTGCCTGGGGAGTAGGGGCTAAGGGTCTATTCCGAATTGATAGCACTCTCTGGGCCCTGGGAGTCAAAAAATACCAGATGTTTGCTCACAAACATACATATCCACTGTGCAAATCATTTACAGAACAGGACAGGTCAATAATATTGGCTAGAATACAACACTGTGAGTCAATCCACATTCATGATAAGTCTCTAAAATAACAAACAATCAAACAACGCCCTCCTGTTTGACGATGCCCCCCCCCCCCCCCCCCCCCCACCCACTGTTTGATATTCTGGCCTGCTTACGCACACAGATGGCAAATCATTTGTTAGCATGAGAATGGAGATGATGATGCACACACCCGCATTCAAATGCTCTGAGGCGCGCGGACACACACTGCCAAATTAGACATGATATTAAAAATATTCATTCTACCAGTTTAGACACCTAATTAGGGTGCTTTAGACTAGCAAAACAACTCAATCAATTGATTGAGCAGACTTAGCAATAACACACACACACACACACACACACACATGCACGCACACGCACACACACGCACACACACACACACACACACACACCACACACACACACACACACACACACACACACACACACACACACACCACAGCTGGTATGTAGTTGTAGTGTAGTCAAAGCCTTGACAAATAGTACAGCCATGGTACATTTATTTAGATAGATAGATATAGCTCTGGTATAGCCTAACAATAATATATAAATAAATAGTTTATTACGTTTTCATCTAATCTTTTTGTAGAATCTCAAGCAAAAAAACAAAGAAGCAATATATCATGACAGGTCAACCAATAGAGGCCATGTATTTAAAAGCTGCATCTTCTGAAGATGGGGTCAGTTTATGGCTTGAGGGAGTGAACTGGACAAAGGATGGTAGATGATGGTGCTGGAGTCTGCTGGTGATCTTGTAGAGGGCAAGTCAGGGAACCAGCCTGAGTATTATAGCTACAGGACTTCTCTTCCTCTCTGTGTAACACCCACTTGGCTGATTCCTCAGCAGCTCTGGAGGCCAGAAAGATCACCACACAAAGTTCAGAATAGTAGCCAGTTATCCTCACTACGAGCCCTCTGTCTCAGCTCTGCTGTATTCCTCTGTCTCCTATTCCTCTCACACTTCAGGTGACTCCTGAAATTATGTTCTCAAAAGATCTGGAATTGGCAGCCAGATGAAACAAAAAAGATGGCACTGTATCCAGATGAAACAAAAAAGATGGCACTGTATCCAGATGAAACAAAAAAGATGGCACTGTATCAAGATGCAACAAAAAAGATGGCACTGTATCCAGATGCAACAAAAAATAGTGTACTGTATCCAGATGAAACAAAAAAGATGGCACTGTATCCAGATGCAACAAAAAATATTGTACTGTATCCAGATGAAACAAAAAAGATGGCACTGTATCCAGATGCAACAAAAAATATTGTACTGTATCCAGATGAAACAAAAAAGATGGCACTGTATCCAGATGCAACAAAAAAGATGGCACTGTATCCAGATGAAACAAAAAAAGATGACACTGAATCCAGATGAAACAAAAAAGATGGCACTGTATCCAGATGAAACAAAAAAGATGGCACTGAATCCAGATGAAACAAAAAAGATAGCACTGTATCCAGATGAAACAAAAAAGATGGCACTGTATCACGATGCAACAAAAAAGATGGCACTGTATCCAGATGCAACAAAAAATATTGTACTGTATCCAGATGAAACAAAAAAGATGGCACTGTATCCAGATGCAACAAAAAATATTGTACTGTATCCAGATGAAACAAAAAAGATGGCACTGTATCCAGATGCAACAAAAAAGATGGCACTGTATCCAGATGAAACAAAAAAAGATGACATTGAATCCAGATGAAACAAAAAAGATGGCACTGTATCCAGATGAAACAAAAAAGATGGCACTGAATCCAGATGAAACAAAAAAGATAGCACTGTATCCAGATGAAACAAAAAAGATGGCACTGTATCAAGATGCAACAAAAAAGATGGCACTGTATCCAGATGCAACAAAAAATAGTGTACTGTATCCAGATGAAACAAAAAAGATGGCACTGTATCCAGATACAACAAAAAAATATTGTACTGTATCCAGATGAAACAAAAAAGATGGCACTGTATCCAGATGCAACAAAAAAGATGGCACTGTATCAAGATGCAACAAAAAAGATGGCACTGTATCCAGATGCAACAAAAAATATTGTACTGTATCCAGATGAAACAAAAAAGATGGCACTGTATACAGATGCAGCAAAACAATATTGTACTGTATCCAGATGAAACAAAAAAGATGGCACTGTATCCAGATGCAACAAAAAAGATGACACTGTATCCAGATGAAACAAAAAAAATGGCACTGAATCCAGATGAAACAAAAAAGATGGCACTGTATCTAGATGAAACAAAAAAGATGGTACTGTATCCAGATGCAACAAAAAAGATGGCACTGTATCCAGATGCAACAAAAAAAGATGGCACTGTATCCAGATGAAACAAAAAAGATGGCACTGAATCCAGATGAAACAAAAAAGATGGCACTGTATCCAGATGAAACAAAAAAGATGGCACTGTATCCAGATGAAACAAAAAAGATGGCACTGTATCCAGATGAAACAAAAAAGATGGCACTGAATCCAGATTAAACAAAAAAGATGGCACTGTATCCAGATGAAACAAAAAAGATGGCACTGAATCCAGATGAAACAAAAAAGATGGCACTGAATCCAGATGAAACAAAAAAGATAGCACTGTATCCAGATGAAACAAAAAAGATGGCACTGTATCCAGATGCAACAAAAAAGATGGCACTGAATCCAGATGAAACAAAAAAAATGGCACTGAATCCAGATGAAACAAAAAAGATGGCACTGTATCCAGATGAAACAAAAAAGATGGCACTGAATCCAGATGAAACAAAAAAGATGGCACTGTATCCAGATGCATTTTTCAAACAAAAGCTAGTTAGCCAAGCCAAAAGTTGTTAACTTGTCAGTCAATCTGAAAATCTGTGGTTAGAAAACGGCAGATACAGTTGAAGTTGGAAGTTTACATAAACTTAGGAAGGAGTCATTAAAACTCAGTTTTTTGTTAAAACTTCATTGGGATGTGGGTCACTTCCGGATGAAAAGCGTGCCTAAAGTAAATAGCCTGTTTCTCAGGCCCAGAAGCTAGGATATGCATATAATTGGTAGATTTAGATTGAAAGCACTCTAATGTTTCTAAAACTGTTAAATTTATGTCTGTGAGTATAACATAACTTATTTGGCAGGCGAAACTCAGAGGACAAACCATCAAGGAAAAAGTTCCTACAGTTCCTATGGCTTCCACAGCTCTGTCAAGAGAAATGGGCCAAAATTCACCCAACTTATTGTGGGAAGCTTGTGGAAGGCTACCCGAAACGTTTGACCCAAGTTAAACAATGCTACCAAATACAAATTTGAGTGTATGTAAACTTCAGACCCACTGGGAATGTGATGAAAGAAATAAAAGCTGGAATAAACCATTCTCTCTACTATTATTTTGTAATTTCACATTCTTAAAATAAAGAAAATCATTTTTTACTTGGATTAAATGTCAGGAATTGTGAAAAACTGAGTTTAAATGTATTTGGCTAAGGTGTATGTAAACTTAAGACATCAACTGTATATGCAACAAAAACTCTGATTAAACTGATTAAAAAGCAACAATTAAAACCACCTAAAAATAACCACAACTATATGGTCAAATTTACAGCAGATCCATGCTTAGGTTGCTACTAGGGCGTCATAGCAACTATAGAAATGGCAGGATCCTAATGCTTCAGCATTATCAATTTCCTCCGGGTAAAATTACTACACAACAGGAAAGACTCCTCAAGTGAAAAAGGCAAAGCTCAAATTATTCAATCAAGGAGGATTTTTCGGTTGCGAGGGCATTTCAGATTGAAAGCTATTTCCTTTATGCGGAGAGGCTCCTTGCAGTGATATTTGTATATAATGGACAGTGGAATACTAAACAGCAGAGTGCCAGCAGCATTGTTAAAGACTGTAGTCAGGGAAATGAAGCCTCCTTAGCCTCGTAGAGAAACTCAGACATTCTAGAAGAGCTTGAATCCCTGACATGTTGTTTCAAAAGGCCTGCAGTGAGACACAAAGTGCTAGGAATTCAACGGGAGAGAGAGAGAGGTCCAGTTGTCGGTTTGAGGCAAGCTGCATCGCTTTCTCAGGTCTCTGACTGGAAAGAAAAGTCAGTGAAGACAAACACACACATGTACACACACACACACACACACACACACACACACACACACACTTTCCACGCCACAACAGAGCTGGATCGCTGAAGTGACTAACACACAAACACACACACACCGCAGAAGAAGACAAGCCTGTGTATTCTCTCCTTAGACACAAGGTCACTGCATTCCCTTGTTGTTTTGTTTTGTGTTTCTGTTGAATGAAAATTAGATCCAGGCCCAGAATAGGACTGCAGGGTGACAGGAAAAACGACTGTGTCTACGAAAGACAAAGAGAGAGAGAGAGAGAGAGAGAGAGAGAGAGAGAGAGAATGCCCTTGCCCTCCATATATAAATATCCGTCTGGAGGAGGCTGCCTAATTGTCTGTTCACATAAGTTAAATATGCAACGTCCTTATCCCCTGTTCCCAGCCCAAACCCTCTGTACACACACAGTCAGAGACGCTTGACCTACTGCGAAGCACTGCACCACACATATTGCAAACAAAACTTTGTGTCTACTCATAGTTTCTATCCCTCCCCATGCATTTTAAGTAGAGTTGTCTGTCCCTGTGTGTCCGCTGTCGTCAACACTCTATTAGGACTACAGAAGGTGTACAGTTTCCTGTCAACCTGTAGTTCTGGCCAAGTACTGAGGGGGCAATACAGCTCTACCTGACTGTCACCGCAGCTACTTTCCTTTTAATTACACCTGTCAGCAACAGGACCTGCTAGCTCTTACAAAGGTCACATGTCCCCTCTATGATCACACGCTTTTAATTTGTTTTCTCTTCTAGAGCACGTCAGAGGTATTTTCAGTTCAATATTCCTATCCACTTAGGAAGCTCTGCGGACCGTATTGAACCAGGCAATGATGAGAATATGAGAACGCGCAGTGATTAGAAAACACAATTAGCCGTGAGGGTCCGGGGGTAAATGGATGTTTCTGCAGGATGCCTGTCATTGGAGGACAGACTGGCGCTGCGTCCGTAGGGCTCTGGTCAAAAGCAATGCACTATATGGGGAATAGGGTGCCATTTGGGACGGAGCCTAGCAATTAAAAAGAGGGGACGATAGATAGCGTTCCGCTGAATATCACCAAATACTACAGGAACAACACATCAGCTAATGCTTTTACTAGTTTAATAAAAATGTTCCCTTTAATCTGTGTTTGATGTCAACATTTTCCATGTAGGACACAAATTCAATTACTTTTATGTGAAGTGTATCTTTCCTCTCCAGTTATTGATGTCTTGTGGTGAAATCTAGTCGTGGCCAAAAGTTTTGAGAATGACACAAACAATCATTTCCACAGTTTGCTGCTTCAGTGTCTTTAGATATTTTTGTCAGATGTTACTATGGAATACTGAAGAATAATTACAAGCATTTCACAAGTGTCAAAGGCTTTTATTGACAATTACATGAAGTTGATGCAAAGTCAATATTTGCAGTGTTGACCCTTCTTTTTATAGACCTCTGCAATCTGCCCTGGCATGCTGTCAATTAACTTCTGGGCCACATCCTGACTGATGGCAGCCCATTCTTGCATAATCAATGCTTGGAGTTTGTCTGAATCTTTGGGTTTTTGTTTGTCCACACGCCTCTTGAGGATTGACCACAAATACCCAATGGGATTAAGGTCTGGGGAGTTTCCTGGCCATGGACCCAAAATATTGATGTTTTGTTCCCCGAGCCATTTTGTTATTACTTTTGCCTTATGGCAAGGTGCTCCATCATGCTGGAAAAGGCATTGTTCTTCACCAAACTGTTCCTGGATGGTTGGGAGAAGTTGCTCTCGGAGAATGTGTTGGTACCATTCTTTATTCATGGCTGTGTTCTTAGGCAAAATTGTGAGTGAGCCCACTCCCTTAGTTGAGAAGCAACCCCACACATGAATGGTCTCAGGATGCTTTACTGATGGCATGACACAGGACTGAAAGTAGCGCTCACCTTGTCTACTCCGGACAAGCTTTATTCTGGAAAACAATCGGAAAGGGGATCCATCAGAGAAAATGACTTTACCCCAGTCCTCAGCAGTCCAATCCCTGTACCTTTTGCAGAATATCAGTCTGTCCCTGATGTTTTCATCAGTGGCTTCTTTGCTGCCCTTCTTGACACCAGGCCATCCTCCAAATGTCTTTGCCTAACTGTGAGTGCAGATGCATTCAAACCTGCCTGCTGCCATTCCTGAGCAAGCTCTGTACTGGTGGTGCCCCGATCCCACAGTTGATTCAACTTTAGGAGACGGTCCTGGCTGGACTTTCTTGGGCGCCCTGAAGCCTTCATCACAACAATTGAACCGCTCTCATTGAAGTTCTTGATGATCCGATAAATGGTTGATTTTAGGTGCAATCTTACTGGCAGCTATATTCTTGCCTGTGAAGCCCTTGTTCAGCAAAGCAATGATGACGGCACGTGTTTCCTAGCAGATAACCATGGTTGACAGAGGAAGAACAATGATTCCAAGCACCACCCTCGTTTTGAAGCTTCCAGTCTGTTATTCAAACTCAATCAGCAGGACAGAGTGATCTCCAGCCTTGTCCTCATCAACACTCACACTTGTGTTAATGAGAGAATCACTGACATGATGTCAGCTGGTCCTTTTGTGGCAGGGCTGAAATGCAGTGAAATGTTTTTTGGGATTCAGTTCATTTGCATGGCAAAGAGGAACTTAGCAATTAATTGCAATTTATCTGATCACTCTTCATAACATTCTGGAGTGTATGCAAATTGCCATCATATAAATTGAGGCAGCAGACTTTGTGAAAATTAATATTTGTGTCATTCTAAACATTTTGTGCCACGACTGTACAGAGCAAGAGTGTTCCCCATCCATTGCATTGAAAAGGATAATGATGGTACAAAGAGAGAGACAGCAAGAGATAGCAAGAGTGAGAGAAAGCGATGGAGAGAGCGAGCGAGAGAGCGAGCGAGCGAGAGAGAGAGAGAGACAACGGAAATATGCAAACGAAGCTAGAACTCCCCAATAGGATCTTGCTAGCTCGTGCTTGGCTCTGCCCACCTCCTTGCTTGTTCTGCCCACTATGGCTCATTTGTTCCCATTTGAAATGACAGGCTGTGGTCTATCTTGGTTTAGTTAAAAGTATATTTGGTATTGCTTTCTTAGATACAGTACACAGTTGAAGTCAGAAGTTTACATACACTTAGGTTGGAGTCATTAAAACTCGTTTTTCAATCACTCCACAAATTTCTTGTTAACAAATTATAGTTTTGGCAAGTCGGTTAGGACATACTACTTCCAACAACAGTTGACAGACAGATTATTTCACTTATAACTCACTGTATCACAATTCCAGTGGGTCAGAAGATTACATACACTAAGTTGACTGTGCCTTTAAACAGCTTGGAAAATGTCTGAAAATTATGTCATGGCTTTAGAAGCTTCTGATAGGCTAATTGACATCATTTGAGTCAATTTGAGGTGTACCCGTGGATGTATTTCAAGGCCTAGCTTCACACTCACTGCCTCTTTGCTTAACGTCATGGGAAAATCAGAAGAAATCAGCCATGATCTTAGAAAACAAATTGTAGACCTCCACAAGTCTGGTTCATCCTTTGGAGCAATTTCCAAACGCCTCAATGTACAACGTTCATCTGTACAAACAATAGTACGCAAGTATAAAGACCATGGGACTACGCAGCCGTCATACCGCTCAGGAAGGAGACGCGTTCTGTCTCCTAGAGATGAACGGACTTTGGTGTGAAAAGTGCAAATCAATCCCAGAACCACAGCAAACGACCTTGTGAAGTTGCTAGAGGAAACAGGTACAAAAGTATCTATATCCACAGTAAAACGATTCCTTTATCGACATAACATGAAAGGCCATTCAGCAAGGAAGAAGCCACTTCTCCAAAACCGCCATAAAAAAGCCAGACTACGGATTGCAACTGCACATGGGGAAAAAGTTTGTACTTTTTGGAGAAATGTCCTCTGGTCTGATGAAACAAAAATAGAACTGTTTGGTCATAATGACCATCTTTATGTTTAGAGGAAGAAGGGGGAGGCTTGCAAGCCGAAGAACACCATCCCAACCGTGAAGCACGGGGGTGGCAGCATCATGTTGTTGGGGTGCTTTGCTGCAGGAGGGCCTGGTGCACTTCACAAAAAAGATGGCATTATGAGGGAGGAAAATTATGAAGCAACATCTCAAGACATCAGGCAGGAAGTTAAAGCTTTGTCACAAATGGGTCTTCCAAACGGACAATGACCCCAAGCATACTTCCAAAGTTGTGGAAAATGGCTTAAGGAAAACAAAATCAAGTTATTGGAGTGGCCATCACAAAGCCCTGACCTCAAGCCTATAGAACATTTGTGGGTAGAACTGAAAAAGCGTGTGCGAGCAAAGAGGCCTACAAAACTGACTCAGTTCTGTCAGGAGGAATGGGCCAAAATTCACCCAACTTATTGTGGGAAGCTTGTGGAAGGCTACCTGAAACATTTGACCCAAGTTAAGCAATTTAAATGCTGTCAAATACTAATTGAGTGTATGTAAACTTCTGACCCACTGGGAATGTGATGAAAGACATAAAGCTGAAATAAATCATTCTCTCTACTATTATTCTGACATTTCACATTCACATTCTTAAAATAAAGTGGTGATCCTAACTGACCTAAGATAGTGAATTTTTACTAGGATCAAATGTCAAGAATTGTGAAAACTGAGTTGAATTGTATTTGGCTAAGGTGTATGTAGACTTCTGACTTCAACTGTACATATCTCGCTGGCATATTACATCATTTATGCAACAGCATACAACACATTTTTGGACTCACCTTGTCGTGTTCACTTGAACAGGAAGGTTGCACAGCGGTCCACAGTGGGCAAAATCAACCAAGAATTCACAACATGGGACAAATACCAAATTGAGACTCTGCATGCAGAATTCTGCAAAAATATCCTCCGTGTACAACGTAGAACACCAAATAATGCATGCAGAGCAGAATTAGTCCGATACCCGCTAATTATCAAAATCCAGAAATGAGACGGTAAATTCTACAACCACCTAAAAGGAAGCTTTTCCCAAACCTTCCATAACAAAGCCATCACCTACAGAGAGATGAACCTGGAGAAGAGTCCCCTAAGCAAGCTGGTCCTGTGGCTCTGTTCACAAACATAAACACACCCCACAGAGCCCCAGGACAGCAATACAATTAGACCCAACCAAATCATGACAAACACAAAAATATAATTACTTGACACATTGGAAAGAATTAACAAAAAAACTGAGCAAATTAGAATGCTATTGGGCCCTAAACAGAGAGTACACAGTGGCAGAATACCTGACCACAGTGACTGACCCAAAATTAAGGAAAGCTTTGACTATATACAAACTCAGTGAGCATAGCCTTGCTATTGAGAAAGGCCGCCGTAGGCAGACCTGGCTCTCAAGAGAAGACAGGCTATGTGCACACTGCCCACAAAATGAGGTGGAAACTGAGCTGCACTTCCTAACCTCCTGCCCAATGTATGAGCATATTAGAGACACATATTTCCCTCAGATTACACAGATCCACAAATAATTCAAAAACAAACCAGATTTTGATAAACTCCCATATCTACTGGGTAAAATACCACAGTGTGCCATCACAGCAGCAATATTTGTGACCTGTTGCCGCAAGAAAAAGTCAACTAGTGAAGAACAAACACCATTGTAAATACAACCTTCTCTTTTGTACTTTAACCATTTTTACATCGTTACAACACGGTATATATACATAATATGACATTAGTAATGTCTTTATTCTTTTGGAACTTCTGTGAGTGTAATGTTTACTGTTCATTTTTATTTCTTATTTCACTTTTGTATATTATCTACCTCACTTGCTTTGGCAATGTTAACATATCTTTCCCATGCCAATAAAGCCCCTTGAATTGAATTGAATTGAATTGAGAGAAGGATCGAGAGAGAGAAGGAGCGAGAGGGGGAGAGGGACAGGTTGAGGAGTGAAGAACAGAGGAACAGAGAGAGGCAGAGCCTTTTGAACTCTTCACCTCAGACCGAGGATGTTTATCTGTCTCTAGCAGCAGAGGTGATATTAGCATTTCTGAACCATCTTCAAAGCTCTCCCACTGCTCTGCTGCTGCTCCGCGAGAGCCGCCACAGGTGTGTGGGTGCCAGCAAAGAGAGCGTGTGTGTGTGTGTGTGCGGGCAGGGGGCAGGGGGCCGGGCGCGGGAGTGAGACATGACCCCAGGGGACAGTTTGTAGAGAGAGACACAGAGAAAGAGAGAGCGAGACAGAAATAAAGGGAGAAAAAGAAAGATAAATAAAGGACAGCCAGACATGATAAGGATCTCTCCGAGGCCCTCTGTTCTCCGCCAGGAGAAACAATGTACTGTCCCTTGGCGCAAATAAATATATAAACCACTGACATCTTTCACTGTGCTGTGTATCTGAACACAGCATCTTTACTGCTCTGCTCCTGACCTGATCTCGACCTTTGTGCTTTAGGAATGTGACTGATAACGCTCCTAATTTGACGTGTAACATATGTCCTCCCTGCTGTGCGTATTGTCTCTAACCTTACTCATTCAGTAGATGGTCAGGGTGAGAGCAGGGTTGTTGCTCCATGGCAGGAACTGGCACTGGTATTGCGCTGATATTCTGGTATTCTGCTCCAATCAATGCATTGACATTTCCGATAAGCCCCGGCCCAGTGGAGTCTAAACTAATCAAGATGCTCTGGTCACTAACTATGAGGGCATTGTGTGAAGACGGGGTCAGACGAAGTGCGTGGATTTGTTTTTCTCCCTTTCAAAACTCAAAACAGTCAGAGTACTTTATCTGTCTGATCGCTTCATAGAATTAGCCCTGTCAAGCATTGTTTGTTTTGATATAACTATTAGCGTGAAGTTAATACACACTGGGACATGAGAGGGCTGACTAATGTTGTTTTTGAGAACATACTGGATAGTGTCCAGTAGTTTTTGTTTTTCTGTGTTGGAAAGAGAGAGTCTCCTGTGGGAACACTGCAGCACTGGAAACTAGAACAGTAGATCAGATTGAGCCGTTGCAGAGTGTGTGTGTGTGTGTGTGTGTTTGTGTGTGTGTGTGTGTGTGTGTGTGTGTGTGTGTGTGTGTGTGTGTGTGTGTGTGTGTGTGTGTGTGTGTGTGTGTGTGTGCGTGTGTGCGTGTGGGTGTGCGTGTGTGGGTGTGCGTGTGTGCGTGTGTGTGTGTCACACTATGCAGTAACGTCTACCTGCTCTGCTAGCCAGTCCCAGTTCAAGAATGACCTGAGCATTGCAGCAGTCAGGTTCTGCCTTACTGCACTCTCAGTTATTTAATACCATGCCTTAAGCCTTGTGTCGATATATGCTAGTGTGTGTCTGTGGGGGGGTGGGGGGGGTGGGGGGGGGGGTGGACGTGTTTAACTATACTTGTGTGTGGACGTGTTAAACAAACTAAAATTTGACCAACTGGGAACATTGTGTTGGTCCCAATAAGGTTAAACACTATTTCTATGGGATTTAGGGTTAAGGTCAGAATTTGTGTTAGGATTAGAGTTAGGTTTAGGGTTAGGAGCTAGGAGCTAGGGTTATGGTTAAGGTTAGGGTTTTGGGTTAAGGTTAGCGTTAGGGTTATGGTTAGGGTTAGGGTTAAGGTAAGGGTTAGGGGTTAAGGAAAACAGGATTTTGAATGGGACTGAATTGTATGTCCCCCACAAGGTTAGCTGTGCAAGACTGTTTGTGTGTGTGTGTGTGTGTGTGTGTGTGTGTGTGTGTGTGTGTGTGTGCTTGTGCGTGTGTGACTGTGTGCGAGTGTGTATGTGTGTGTGTGTGTGTGTATCGATACATGTTAATGATGCTGCGGCATGTGAAAGCAGCAGCCTGGAATGGTGCCACACAACTAGCTGAAGGGTCATGGTGGTAAGACGAACAACTACTGTAATGTATATAGTCTGATATATACTCAATGCAAACACTGGTTCCATCTGTACAAATAAGATCTACAGTAACAGTCCCCAAGCTGAGGCTGTTTCCCACCAACACTATGGAGGGGACCTGTCACTGAGATTAGAAGGGAAAGTTTCAGTGCCGTCTAGTTTTCTGGGTCAGAGTGAAGGGAAAGAATTACAATATATTTCTTGTTCTATCCCCTCAAGAAAAATGGGAGATACATGCATGTATAGGGCAAGTCGGGATATATGTGTGGTGCGTGCATGTGTGTGTATCACATATTCAAATATTAGCATTGCTCTCCAAACACATAACTCTACAGCCCCAATCTGGATCACTCTGTCGTTAGAACCGTGAACAATCATGCCCTAATGATACGGCAATAGCCCAAATAGAAACCATGGGAACAAGGCATATTTCAACTCAATTAAGCACCAGCAAATACAATTAACACGCAATCAGGCTGTAACAGAGAGCGAGCTTGTGTTTATTACTGACCTAATATGTGGAGAGATGGAGACAATGAAAAACCAACCACACAACCACTTTTCTTCTCTTCTCCGAGAGCTACAGATTTCCCTGGCTGACACCCACACGGCGCTTGAAGTAAAGATACTGTCGAAATAAAAACTGGATTTTTTTATTGGATATTTTAGTACCCACATAAAAAAGGGGTGAGTACCACAGCCCTGACAAAAATCCCCCTCCCTTCCTCACATTGTCCAATGCTGTGTTGTTAATCTGTGCATAAATGTCACACTTTGTAGCTTCTCTCTGACTATTGCCATTCCAATGAAGTATGCTTCTCTCATTCAAACCACAATATCAGCCTGTCTGTCTGTTGGGGCCAGGGGGAGAACGACTGCCCCTTCTCACTGAAGCTCTGAAGTTCAAGGCCGACAGCGGTACTGCAGGCTGTTGTATCTAGAAAGCAGGATCACCCATTATAGTCAATGGGGAAATGGCAATGTTCCTAGACAATATTTGTTTGAAAAAGACGGAAATTGAAGACAATCAAGGTACCAATAATTGTTTCAATAACACCAGATGTATGTCCTGATTATTTAAAATCGCACGCAGAAGTTATAAAGGTAATTTAGTTGCCACCGGCAGCCTGCATTATCCCGGTCGACCTTCGACTTCAGATACTCGATGAGAGGAGGCAATCGTTCTCCCCTGTTTGCAACCTGCATTATCCCGGTCGACCTTCGACTTCAGATACTCGATGAGAGGAGGCAGTGGTTCTCCCCTGTTTGCAGCCTGCAATGTCTTCCTGGAGTAGCTCAAACTGAGCATGTTATGTCTTGAGAATCGCGGCCATGAGACACCATTTTAGTAAGCTAAAACCGATTTACTGATCTTCAAATGCGACAATGAGACTTTACATAGGAATGAATGGGGTGACATCATCGATGGCTTTGTCCATTTATATATACTTTCAATGGCTGAGGCACATATGACCTCATAGAGCCGTAGTGACTACAAGCACCAACAGTCAAACCCATAATTGTACGGGAATGTTTAAGATTCTAAACTCTCAAAATATCCAAACTGGCAATATTCAAATGATTCCACATAACCTTCTTGTAGTGGTATGTGGTTTGTTTGTTTAAAGATACGAGTATAGCCGCACAACCTTGGCTGAAAGATACAGTATGATGGTGGGGAAAAAAACATTTTTGCAGAGAGTGAACTGCTACTGTATCTAGTCTATTGTGTTTAAATGTTATGGAGAATGAGAGAAAGAGCGAACGAGAGGAAGAGATAGAACGAGATAAATATATGTATATATATATATATAGAGAGAGAGAGCTGTGAGAGGTTAGATAGTGTGGGAGAGTGATAAAATAATGTATATGTTGAAAGATAATGATAAAATAATTCCACTCTGAAACCTTATAATTGTAATGAAGTTGATTAGAATCATAAAATTATAATCTGATTGTCACGACTTCCACCGAAGGTGGCTCCTCTCACTGGTCGGGCGGTGCTCGGCGGTCGTCGTCACCGGCCTACTAGCTGCCACCGATCCCTTTTTCCTTTTCTTTTGGTTATGTCTGTTTTGTGTATCACCTGGTTTCACTTTGGTTCATTTGGGGGGTTGTTTAATTTGTCATTTCCTTTGGGGTTTTGTGCGGGATTTTTTTCGTTGAACTGTAAGTGAGGTTGGGGTGCGTTTTATTTCGCTCATGTTCTATGGGGGGGGGGTTCTCTGGACTGTGTCTGAGTGGGGGATTTATCCAGTGTATTTTACTGTAGCCCTGAGTCCTGTTGGTTTTCTTTTGAGCTTGTGAAAATAAAACACCCTTTCTTTGGAACTCGGTTCTCCTGCGCCTGACTCTACACCCACATCTCCTTGAGGAGATCTGACACTGATGATGTGTGTAGTTTTAGTCAGAATTAGATTAAACAATGTATCTGTATAGTGAAAAAACACAGACTGTCTGAGCAAGGCGTAGCTTAGGATTTGAACTTGTATGTGTGTGCCGAAGAAAAAAAACTGAGATCAGTTTAACTGTGTTTGGACCGACCTGGCTAGGCCTCTGAGGAACTTACGATAGCACAGGGAGTACTTCTCAAGGTTTCCCTAATCTCGGGGGAATGGAACTGTCGGCTGGGTAGTGATACACAGTGGTGAGAACTATGGAGAAGGATAAAACTCACCTACTGTTTGTGTGGAAGTATGTGCGCAGCTATAAAACGGATGTCTTTGTATAATGGACTTCAGAGCGTTCTCGTGAATAAACTGTACTATCTTTTTGCATAAGCTGAGTCTTTGACTAATTATTATTAAACCCATGGTCTTACAGATCTCGGGGATTGGTAAGAGCTATTGATTGTCAGTTATTATCATTGGGATTGAAAATTCTCGTGACAGGGAGTTAAACTGTGGCTGTGCTGCTACAGGGCCTGTTGTCTGGGTTTGTTTCCTACACTAATCACTGTGTGGGTACACACACACGCATTTGCATACACAAACACACACATCTGTGGCGAGCAGATCGGTCATCATGTGCTCACCCTCCTCTGCACTGCTATTACTGTGAGGTTCAGATCATTCTGGTCAGAAACAAGAGGGTATGGTTTAACCTCAGACCTAGTGACACACACATTCCAATGAGTAAGGTTCTTATTCTCTCTAATGAATGATGCTGTCCTGGTTAAACTGAGGACAGTCAGGAAACACAACCAGAGCACATAGAAATGGAGCAACAGGTGGGAGTAGACTACCAAAAGCATTGTGGAAATAGCTAGCTGGTGCTGAAGCTATTTTGTGTGTAAATGCAGCATAGGCATACTATAAAGTTTGTCAAGTCCTGAGGGTCAAAACATTGTCTATGTGGCACATGGGTGCAAAGATTGCAGTGTGCTATGTGTTCCATACCTTTTACAGGTTATGTAATCACTTGAATAGAGTCTTTGGCCACAGTACACACACACACACACACACACACACACACACACACACACACACACACACACACACACACACACACACACACACACACACACACACACACACACACACACACACACACTCACACTCCATTAATGGACTGCTGAATGTAGATTTTTTTCTCTTGCTTTGTTTGCTCTTTTCCATATTATGTCTTTCTCTGAAATCAATAACCTGCTAACATCAGATAACATTCTACATGTATATAAATGTTATCTGATGTTAGTACGTTATTGATTTCAGGAAATTGATTTCAGGAACCTTATTTCTAAAGCTACACATATTAATATGATCAGCCCTTTCCTTTCCCATTATTATACATTTCTGAGACTCGCTTAGATAAAAATGTTTTGCTACATTTTTACATTTGTCATTTAGCAGACGCTCTTACCCAGAGCGACTTACAGGAGCAATTAGGGTAAAGTGCCTTAGCTCAAGGGTACATCAACAGATTTTTCACCTAGTCGGCTCGGGGATTCAAAGCAGCATCCTTTCGGTTACTGGCCCAACGCTCTTAACCACTAGGCTACCTGCCGCAATACAAGGGTACGACATCTATAGAAGAGACAGGAATTCTTATGGGGGAGGTGATGCTGTATTCAGAGCCATACCCCTGTAATGCTTAAAGAAGATATTTTGTGTATTATTGAAGTGTTGTGGTTGCAGGTTCACCTGGCACATCTAAAGCCTTTTCTTTTGGGGTGTTGCTATAGGCCACCAAGTGCTAACAGTGAGTATCTAAATAATATGTGTGAAAACCTTGATAGTGTATGTGATGTAAACAGACAGGTCTACTTTCTTGGGGACTTGAATATTGACTGGTTTTCATCAAGTTGGCCACTCAAGAGGAAGCTTCTCACTGTAACCAGTGCCTGTAATCTGGTTCAGGTTATTAATCAATTTACCAGGGTGTTTGCAAACACTACAGGAACAAGATCATCCACATGTATTGATCACATTTTTACTAATCCTGTAGAACTGTGTTCTACAGCTGTATCTGCACCCATTGGATGCAGTGGTCACAATATAGTGGCTATATCCAGGAAAGGCAATGTTCCAAAAGCTGGGCCTAAAATAGTGTATAAGAGACTCTTATGTGGATGATGTTAAACATATTTGTTGGTCTGATGTGATTCACAAGGAGTATCCAAACGCTGCACTTGATACATTTACGAAATTGCTTCTTCCGATTATTGATGAACATGCATCTGTTAAGAACCTGTTTGAACTGTTCAGGCTCCACGGATTGATGAGGAATTGAACAAAAAACAACTGTATGGTTGAAAGAGATGAGGCAAAAGGAGTGGCTTATAAGTCTGGCTGCACATCTGACTGGCTGACTTACTGCAAACGGAGAAACTTTGCGACTAAACTCAACAAAAATAAACTGTTATCAAGGCACAAGGCGAGACCCAGATGCAGAAACAGGAGGCAGATGGTTGGAGTCTTACAATGTTTAATCATCCAATGGCGTAGGCAAGACAATGGTCGTGGACAGGCAAAAAGGTAAAAACCAGATCAGAGTCCAGGAGGTACAGAGTGGCAGACAGGCTCATGGTCAGGCAGGTGTGTGGGAAAATAAGACAAAACAAATGGAAAATGAAAGGTGGTTCGGCGATGGCTAGAAGACCGAAGACTTCGAACGCCGAATGCCGCCCGAACAAGGAGAGGAACCGACTTCGGCGGAAGTCGTGACAGTACCCCCCCCTTGACTCGCGGCTCCAGCAGATACAAAAAAAACGCTGGTAGGCTTGAACAAACAAGACGAACTGGCAACAGACAGACAGAGAACACAGGTATAAATACACAGGGGATGATGGGGAATATGGGCGACACCTGGAGGGGGGTGGAGACAATCACGAAGACAGGTGAAACAGATCAGGGCGTTACACTGATGTGTATGTGTAACTGATAGATGCACACACATGCTACATGTTATTGTTTTTAAAAGAATGTAAACTGTAAGGTCTTTTGTCTGTAATATCTTTTTCGTTATGTGTCGGACACCAGTAAGACTAGCTGTCGCCATTGGCGTCGTCTAATGCACTGTTCTCCCGGGCTCCGAAGACATGGATGTCGATTAAGGCAGCCCCCCGCACCTCTCTCTTTCAGAGGAGTTGGGTTAAATGTGGAGGACACATTTCAGTTGAAGGCATTCAATCCCCCTTTCCCCCTTTCCCTTTCCCTAATGGGGATCCTAATAAATCAAAACCACCCCCAGGAGCCTGGCCTTTCTACCCTCCGCCCAGATCGAGACATGCACCGGCGTAGTTGTTCCCCTCTAATTAAATCAAATTAACACAACCCTTTCCTAGTTATCAGCATGTAGTTTTATCCACCCTCACTACAATGGATAATCCCTATATGCAGTGGTGGAAAAAGTACCCAACAATCATACTTGAGTAAAAGTAAAGATACCTTAATAGAAAATGACTCAAGTAAAAGTAAAAGTCACCTAGTAAAATTCTCCTTGATTAAAAGTATAAAAGTATTTGGTTTAAAATATACTTAAGTATCAAAAGTAAAAGCATAAATACTTTAAAATTCCCTATATTAAGCAAACCAGATGGCACCATTTTCTTGTTTTTTTATTTACAGAAAGCCACGGGCACACTCCAACATTCAGACACCATTTACAAATGAAGCATGTGTGTTTAGTGAGTCCGCCAGATCAAACGCAGGAGGGATGACCAGGGATGTTCTGTTGATAAGTGCGTGAATTTGACTATTTCCTGTCCTGCTAAGCATTCAAAATGTAACAAGTACTTTTGGGTGTCAAGGAAAATGTATGCAGTAAAAAGTACAATATTTTCTTAAGGAATGTAGTGAAGTAAAAGTAAAAGCAGTCAAAAATATAATACAACTCCAGCCACTTTAATAATGGGAATTGATGGGAAATGATGTAAAATATATCACTAGCCACTTTAAACAATGCTACCTAATATAATGTTTACATACCCTACATTATTCATCTCATATGTATACGTATATACTGTACTCTATATCATCTACTGCATCTTTATGTAATACATGTATCACTAGCCACTTTAACTATGCCATGTTGTTTACATACTCATCTCATATGTATATACTGTACTAGATACCATCTACTGTATCTTGCCTATGCCGCTCTGTACCATCACTCATTCATATATCTTTATGTACATATTCTTTATCCCCTTACACTTGTGTGTATAAGACAGTCGTTTTGGAATTGTTAGTTACATTACTTGTTGGTTATTACTGCATTGTTGGAACTAGAACCACAAGCATTTCGCTACACTCGCATTAACATCTGCTAACCATGTGTATGTGACAAATACAATTTGATTTTGATTTGATTTGATTTGATTTGTAATAGTAAAGTAAAGTACAGATACCCCAAAAAACTACTTAAGTAGTACTTTAAAGTATTTTTTCTTTACTACTTTACACCACTGCCTACAGGTACGAAGACGTAGGGTACAGCTCTATTATAGCCCACTTTACATGACGGACAGACATACTTTTAGTGGTTCTCATACCTCTCCCCGGGACCCCGAGGCATTTCACAATGTTGTTGTGTCCACGAATTACCTCACTTGATTCACCTAGTAAAGGGCTTGATTATTAGTTGACAAGTTGAATCAGGTGTGCTACCTCTGGAACAGATCAAATACATGGAACGGCTGGGGATCCCCGAGGATAGGTTTGAAACCCACTGCTAAGACGAAGCATAAGGAGTCGTTTTTTACCTAGACAGACAGGCAGACAAACAGACAGAGACACACACACACAGACAGACTTTATTATTTCCACAGCCCATCGTACAAGCAGGATGAAGGTAACATCACTCAGACAAGAAGAGGCCGACCTGACGCCCCTCAGTCTGTACCAGTTTAGATTCCCCAACGCTGTCTGGACGTCTGACAGAGATCCACATCTAATTCAGCCTTTGTCTGTCTAAATTCTAGGCGAGGCCTGGGAATTTATACATCAGAGATTTGGATGGTTTGCTGCGATCGATAGATCTCTTATGGTGCCCATTACCGCGGTGCCACCCAGAAATCACAAGCTAACCATGCCAGAAGTAAAACGAGACTCTTGGTGTGTGTGTGTGTGTGTGTTTGTGTGTGTGTGTGTGTTGTGTGCGTGTGCGTGCGTGCACGTGCGTGTGCGTGTGCGTGCGTGCGTGCCCGTGCGTGTGCATGTGTGTGCGTGCGTGCGCGTGCGTGCGTGCCCGTGCGTGTGCGTGTGTGCGTGCGTGTGTGTGAGAGATCGATCAACTGTCAGGAAGCGTTTAAAAAGAGATGCAGAGAGATGGTCCATGATTGGCCTTTGTCATTTGACGCTTTTCTTATTTAGTACAGGAGCCAACTGCAATCGTCTCAGTCCTGAATTAAGGCTTGTTGGCTTGTTGAAGGTCAAATGATAAAAGGTTGATTGAAAGGTACTAAATGCTGCTCTCTTAGGAAAGTCAAGACACACCATTCATCCTTAATGTTATGTTTGCTTTGCCAGCCACAGGTCAATCCTACTCTTTGTCATTTTGACAACACATAATTGTGTGTCTGTGTGAGCATGCGTGCCTGCATAACGGTTTGTGTGTGTCTGCCATGTCCATTTCGGTTACAAAACGGATGGTCAAATATAAAACTCCCTGTCATCCTCGAGTTGGCACAGCATGAGATGATAATGTTATTCTGTTATTGATCACAGCAGAGATCTATTAGGCTCTACCTCCAAGAGAAACAAAGTAGGGTGGAGAATGTGTGTGTGCATCCCAAATGGCACCCTATTCCCTATATAGTGCTGGGCGCTGGTGAAAAGTAGTGGACTATGTAGGGAATAGGGTGCCATTTGGGATGCAACCTGTGTCTGATACGGTGCAATGCAACCTGTGTCTGATACGGTGCAATGCAGCACGGGGCATCTTTATCGAGCTGCTGCTATGTAGACAACTGATTAAGTATCCTATTTGGAGGGCCACAAACAAAACGCTTTACCTCGGGTAGTTATCATCAAAGGTGGAGTAAATGGACCCGAATAAAAACACAAGATCTCTAGAGCTGTAATAGAAGTCTGATAGTTTTGTTGAGGAATCTAGTGTCTACAGTCTGGGCTTTGGTTTGCCCAATTAAGTTATCCAATATGTCTGGGGATGGGGACCTGGACTTTTAAAAGCTTCCGTGGCCTTGAGGAGAACATAACAGTAACTTTCTAGAAAAAAACCCATTGTGGGAAATCAGTTCTCAAACAATTTCCTCACACACTCCCATTTCCTCGTAAGAAACCTTGCCTAACAGCTGACTTTGAGAGTTCCTAAGCTGTTGAAATAAACCATTCTGGTTCCATTTCTTATGACACATCATTTTTTCATGAGACTCATCAACTCCTGTGTCTGAGCAGAATGGTTCTGGGTGGAAGCCAGAGTGATGAATAGTCAAGCAGGATGTTGAATGGGATGAATATATGTAATATTTAGACTTCCTATAGAGCTGTGTATGAGGCAAGTGCAGCTGTGACGTTTGCACACATACTCAAACATGGCCATCAACCTCCATCAAAATGATGGTCTGCTTTGTCGCAGGATAGAGAGAAACTGTCTACTCACTGTTTGCTGCTTGCAAAGGGATTTGCAAGCAGCATTTCCTGACAAAATGTGAAAAATATAAAACAATTAGAGAGTGTAATTTCCCCAAATTTGAAACCCTTTTCGAAGGTTTCAAAGACCTCTCAGACAGAGAGACAGACAGACAGAGAGACAGACAGACAGAGAGACAGACAGACAGACAGACAGACAGACAGACAGACAGACAGACAGACAGACAGACAGACAGACAGACAGACAGACAGTGACTGACAGGAGAGATGATATGTCCCCTGGTGAGAGAGTGAGTGAGTGAGTGAGTGAGTGAGTGAGTGAGTGAGTGAGTGAGTGAGTGGTAGGAAAGAATGAGAGAATGAGAGCCTTTAGGGGGTGGAGATGTGGGGGCAGACACCGTAGTAATGGCATCAGAGGGTGAGGGAGAGGTGGGAGTGGGAGGAGAGACAGAGGCGAGGAGGGGGGTGAGAAGACACGGAAAGGTCGTGTTGAGCGGAGAATGCAGGGAACATTTAAGCCTATACCCCAGAGGAAGAACCACATACATCTTGAAAGTGAATATTCATCATTTGTTTATATGATGTTGGAGAAACCTGTGGAGATCAATAAGGGGAAATTCTAACCTGTCTCCAGCACGTCATGTTGCTATGCACACTTCTTTCAAAATGTATTAAGAGCCTGAAAATAACACAAATATGTGATATGATATTACATGACATGGTAGAGAGCCCTGTTGGCAATGTAATATACATATTATTTCCATCACCCCAATGATGGGATGAAACCTATGCTGACTGGTGTACTCAGTGAGGTATTTCACATCATCACTAAAGCCATTCATCACAGCCCTGAGCGGTGTTCAACCTACAGTGTTTCCCTCAGATAGGGCTAAAGGATGAGTTGTTTCATACTGTGCTACCTCTGTCTATAAATGCATTCACTCAACCTCCTTGAGAAGGAAGGAGCTCTCACTTTGCAAGTGCTGGCTCTCCTCTTCCTACAGCTCCGGCTTCTTTTGACCGAGGCCCATAGCGCTGTGGTCAAATGTAGCGCACTGTACAGAGAAGAGGGTGCCATTTGGGACACAGTCCTTGTGTGAGTGCCAAGATAATCACCTAATCTAGAGCAAAAACAGTTTCAATTCGCAAAGGGGAGCACTGCTATAGAAAAACCTAACCAAACCATACTCCTGCCATGGTGGGGTGTAAAAATAACATTGTGCAAGTAAGTGACATGATTCCCAACAACGTCTCATATGTCACACGCCAATACGGAATGTAAAGGCTTCTGTCTTCTTGACGTCAACCATCTTGACTCACGTTTTTTTCTACCTAACAGCACAGTGAATTTTGTTGTGGGGCACAGCTAGCTTTAACAACTCTAATATCCCCTCCAGGCATTTGCAAAATGATTGTTCATTAAAAAAAAATTAGCCCCACCATGTTTTTTTAACCAAGGCTAAAAAATAATACAAAATTATGTAAAACGAACCTGGCAGATTCCCTCATCATATCAGCCAACATTAAAAAATATAGTATATGATTGTATGAACACTATATTATACACTTGCATACTTTACTGTAGTGTTTACTGTACTGTTGTGGAGATGACTGTAGTGTTGAGGTTGATGACCCTCCATAAATACCTTTCCCCTTTTTCTCTCTCCACTCTACAGAATGGACTCTTTGAAAGCCCTTTGTTAACATAGAGAGAGTATGGAACATCAAAAGGTTGGGGAACGGAACAATAATTCGGTAATCCAACCAGTTGAAAGTGTCCGTTGGTACTTAAAGAATATGATGTCAGATCAGTTGTCGTCTGAGACATTATTACTGATGATAGGACGACAGTGGTCTAGGGCACTGCATCACAGTGCTAGCTGTGCCACCAGAGACTCTGGGTTCAAGCCCAGGCTCTGTCCATCGGGCGATGCACATTTGGCCTAGCGTCATCCGGGTTAGGGAGGGTTTGGCCGGTAGGGATATCCTTGTCTCACCGCGCGCTAGCGACTCCTGTGGCGGGCCGGGCGCAGTGCACGCTAACCAGGTCGCCAGGTGCACGGTGTTTCCTCTGACACATTGGTGCGGCTGGCTTCCGGGTTGGATGTGCGCTGTGTTAAGCAGTGTGGCTTGGTTGGGTTGTGTTTCGGAGGACGCATGACTTTCGACCTTTGTCTCTCCCGAGCCCGTACGGGAGTTGTAGCAATGAGACAGGATTGTATACTAACAATTGGATACCACGAAAAGGGGGTGATTCATTTTTTATTTTTATGAAAATAAAAACTATCTTGGAACGTCTATACATTCTAGTTATCGGATTCACACGGAATTGTTGTGCAACTTTAATGTTTAAATATAAAACTATTTATGAAAAGATTAAATGTAATTTTAGTTTTTAAAATGAGATAATTATTTTTATTATTATGTTCACTCAGTGGCCACGCCCAAGTGAATAGGCATTGGTTGGAAATGATGAACACCCTTTTCTACATTTCTAGAAGAGCCCCCGTGACCCAATTCACAGCAGACTAAGCCAACCCCAGCATGAGCTGTGTATGCTAATGGTTAAACGACTACAACCTAACGAAATTAACATTGTATTCCCGATAACGTGAGGACTGATGTCCATACGTTTAAAAGGGCTAATTTCAACGTGGAGGTGACGATCGCCACGCTGGAAGGATGAATTTTGACTACACCAGCCAGAACAAGACCAGCATGAACTTTGAACTCTTATTCACTAAAGAAGTGATACATTCTAGACGTCGAGTTATCAGCAGCAGCTGTAAACGGGCGTGGCCTAGGAAAGTACGGACAATCTCTTCAGAACGACAGAGTACTACAATGTATTCGTTCTACCATACGACGACAGACTACAATGTATCCGCCCAGAAATATTCTTCAAAGGACAAGGGAGATCTCTGCTGGGCAACCCAGCCTTCCAACTTGGACCAATCTATCGAAGCGCAGCTCAGAGTAAATATATTTCTTGCATTTTCCATTTCCGAATGGGCGGTTTTTAGAATGCATAAGATTCTATATTTACGAGAGCATAGCTTCATAAGGTCCGATAGAGACCCAATCCTTTTTTCGTCAGTCTTCCCGCTTGTCACGCCCTGACCTTAGATATCTCTGTGTTCTTTATATTTTTGTTAGGTCAAGGTGTAACTAGGGTGGGTACGGGTAGTTTTTGTATTGTCTAGGGTTTTTTGTATGTCTAGGGTTTTTGTAGGTCTAGGTGATTTGTATGTCTATGGTGGCCTGATATGGTTTCCAATCAGAGGCAGCTGTTTATCCAACTTCCTAGTTAATTACATCTACATAATTAGTTTAATCAGGTAATATTAATTACAAAGATAAAATAGCATGTCATATATAATTTAATCCATAGTAAAGACATGACAGTTGTATATACACTATAGTAATTACTATAGTAATTACTGTAGTGTTTTTGCAGACTGTAGTATACTGTAGTATTTACTGTAGTTTTTTTCAGACATTACTGTAGTATTTACTATAGTGTTTTTGTTTTATTATCTTTGACAGACATTTTCCACATTTTGTTACATTTACAGACATATTCTAATATTGATTACATTGTTTTTACCCACACACAATACCCCATAATGACAAAGAAAAAAACGTTTTTTAGAAATTGTATCAAATGTATAAGATAAAAACTGAAATATCACATTTACATAAGTATTCAGACCATTTGCTCAGTACTTTGTTGAAGCACCTTTGGTAAAGATTACAGCCTTAAGTCTTCTTGGGTATGAAACTACAATCTTGGCACGCCTGTATTTGGGGAGTTTCTCACATTCTTCTCTGCAGATCCTCTCAAGCTCTGTCAGGTTGGATGGGGAGTGTCGCTGCAGATCTCTCCAGAGATGTTCGATCGGGTAAAGGGTCCAGGCTCTGGCTGGACCACTCAAGGACATTCAGAGACTTTTCCCAAAGACACTCCTGCATTGCCTTGGGTGTGTGCTGTCATGACTGTCCTGATCAGGTCAGGTTACAGGAGACCACAACGCTCGCTACACATTACCCAAACAGAGGAGGAGAGATCTAGGGGTCTGAAGATGTGGGGGGTTTATGACCCCTCATGCCCCTGGTAAATCTCAGGCCACAGACAAATTCCTTTGTCCTGTTACTATGGAGAACCAGCCTCAGAACATTAAACATGAAATAAAGGGACTTTGGAACAATGGTTTCCATCAGCAACAATGGTGGTCATGACGATAGATGGAATATGAAAATGTATGTCATTTTTGTTTTGTTATTAAAGGTTAATAGATGACTTTATTTTGAAAACATTGTAATGTGAAGAGTTTCCTAGTATATGTTTGATGTTTATACATTGTACATTGTATGGAAAATATCCATATCAAAGGGAATGAAATGTTAAGTTAGTTGCCTAAAATTGTATTTGAATATAATCTAGACCTTGCCTCATTAACTTGGTGAGCCCAGAGTTACGCCCACTTCTGACCCAAGGGTATCAAACCTGTGAGTATAGAATTTACAGGAGGACTACGTGACCCAAGCTGCAGCAAGGTCTAAAAAGTCAACGAACCCAGAACGCAACGCAAGTTTGAAGACAAAGAAATCCTTTTCTACCCAAGCTACGGATGAGTAGCTGTGTCTAAGCGGGTGAATTCAAGTCGAACCACCTAGCCTCCATCTCCCATCGAATCGTGGTATCTAAAGGGTTTCATTCCTATGCTGTGAGCTCTGAGCTACAGAGCTGTCTGTCCTCAGAAGACCCCTTCCAGAGCAAAGGGTGAGGGAACAGACTCCTAAGCCAAAAGGACACTGACATCGGGAGGACGATCAGAGAGGTGCACCGGAGTAGTGCGTCATCGAGCAGCTGAAGGCTTACGCAGAGAATCCTCGGAGATCATCCCCACGTAATTACATCATTATACTCTGACCCATAAGAGCGCCAGTTTGGGGCAAGGCTGGGGTTAGAATAGCATAGCTGACAAATTCACCCAAATGTATATTTCTCTTATGTATTTTCTTTTTTCTCTCTGAAATCCCCATTGTGGGTAACACTCGCCATAGTGTGTTGGCCCGTTATACTAAGTTCTAATCAATAGCCTATAATGTGTTTTGTCTATGTTATCTTTTATCATCATTTTAGCTTTTTAGATTGGTGTGGTACAATTGGCAGAGGCAACTGGTTAATTAGCAGCTGTTGTAAAATCGATATTCTGATATTCTTTGAGTTAATTTGGGAAATTGAAACTCAATAAAAACTCATTTTCCCATGGTGACCCAGGTTAATGAGTTAATAATTGCTTGATTCAGTTAATCACGCAATTAGAAACTTTAGTCATTCGATGAACAACAGTCATCACATTATCTAATACAACGTCACGACAGTGTTTAGGGTCGCTGTCCCGTTGGATGGTGAACCTTCGCCCCTGTCTGTGGTCCTGAGCACTCTGGAGCAGGTTTTCATCAAGGATCTCTCTGTACTTTGCTCCGTTCATCTTTCCCTCAATCCTCACTAGTCTCCCAGTTCC
This sequence comes from Oncorhynchus mykiss, assembly GCF_013265735.2. Classification (NCBI taxonomy): domain Eukaryota; kingdom Metazoa; phylum Chordata; class Actinopteri; order Salmoniformes; family Salmonidae; genus Oncorhynchus; species Oncorhynchus mykiss. The sequence continues at coordinate 52,854,753 of NC_048579.1, read as the reverse complement.
TGCCGCTGAAAAACATCCCCACAGCATGATGCTGCCACCACCATGCTTCACCGTAGGGATGGTGCCAGGTTTCCTCCAGACGTGATGCTTGGCATTCAGACCAAATAATTCAATCTTGGTTTCATCAGACCAGAGAATCTTGTTTCTCAGGGTTTGAGAGTCTTTAGGTGCCTTTTGGCAAACTCCAAGTGGGCTGTCGTGCCTTTACCTGAGGAGAGGCTTCTGTCTGGCCACTCTACCATAAAGGCCTGATTGGTGGAGTGCTGCAAATATGGTTGTCCTTCTGGAAGGTTCTCCCATCTCCACAGAGGAACTCTGGAGCTCTGTCATCGTGTTCTTGGTCACCTCCCTGACCAAGGCCCATCTCCCCAGATTGTTCAGTTTGTTTCCAACGTATTCCGTTCAAGAATGATCGAGGCCACTGTGTTCTTGGGGACCTTCAACGCTGCAGAATTTTTTTGGTACCCTACCCCTGACCTGTGCCTCGACACAATCCTGTCTCGGAGCTCCACAGACAATTCCTTTGATCTCATGGCTTGGTTTATGCTCTAACATGCACTGTCAACTCTGGGACCTTATCAAGACAAGTGTGTACCTTCCAAATCATGTCCAATCAATTGAATTTACCACAGGTGGACTCCAATCAAGTTGTAGAAACATCTCAAGGATGATCAATGGAAACAGGATGCACCTGAGCTCAATTTCGAGTCTCATAGCAAAGGGTCTGAATACTTATGTAAATAAGGTATTTCTGTTTTCGTTTTGTCGTTATGGGGTATTGTGTGTAGATTGAAGAGGATTTTATTTTATTGAATCCATTTTTGAATAAGGCTGTAATGTAACAAGACGTGGAAAAAGTCAAGGGTTCTGAAAACCTTCCGTATACACTGTAGCAGTGGGGGCTTTCTCCTTGAGGAAACCTATTGGAGAAATACTCAAAGGGCACATTTTCCATAACCTGTAGGGGAACACAAAATATGGCCTACATTGGCAGTTTTCTCACTTATGGGTGGCACAAATTGGGATATGGGGGAGGGGAATGGGCAGGGTATATGCAAATGAAATACTGTAGTATACTCCAGTGCGGACTGTAGTGTTTTTGCAGACATTACTGTAGTATTTACTGTTGCGTTTTTGTGGTCTGTAGTATACTGTAGTATTTACAGGACTATAGTATTCTACAGTATACTACAACATTTCAAAGTAAGTACTACACATGAGAGGGATACTACAGTGTGTAGTATAGTATTCTACAGTAAAATACTGTAAGTACTGTAGCATTCTGTAGTAAACTGTCGCACATCAGTCAAAACCAATTCATCTCAGACCGTGCTGCTCTCGGTGGAATTATAATGAACATACAGCTTGGTCATGAGGATTGAGTCTCTCATGTATACAAAGTCTAATCTGTTCCTGCCAATCCACTTGTCATGTGCCTGTAGGGCCTAGTGAAGAGTGTTCTCATCCATTAAATAAAGATTGCTGCATAAACTCATCCCTTCTGTCTTTTTTATGCTTCTGCTTTTATTGCATTATAAACAAACCACTTTTTCTGGGCCTTTTCCAATCTGGAGCTTTGGGGTAGAAAGGCAGAGTGTTGAATTGTCTTTATTTTATGCAGAATCCCATAGGAACACAAATAAATTGAAATACTTAACCATTGATATGCCAGTAGAGCACGACAAGTGTTACAGTGGCTTGCGAAAGTATTCACCCCCCCCCCCCCCCCCCCCTGGCATTTTTCCTATTTTGTTGCTTTACAACCTGGAATTAAAATGGATTTTGGGGGTTTTGTATCATTTGATTTACACAACATGCCTAAGACACAAAATATTTTTTATTGTGAAACAAACCCCAAACTCCCCCCCAAAGTCAATACTTTGTAGAAAGTCAATACTTTGCCACCTTTTGCAGCAATTACAGCTGCAAGTCTCTTGGTATATTTTTCTTTAAACTTAGCACATCTAGCAGCTGGAATTCTTTCCCATTCTTCAAGGCAAAACTGCTCCAGATCCTTCAAGTTGGATGGGTTCTGCTGGTGTACAGCAAACTTTAAGTCATACCACAGATTCTCAATTGGATTGAGGTCTGGACTTTGACTGGGCCATTCCAAAACATTTAAATGTTTCCCCATAAACCGCTCGAGTGTTGCTTTAGCAGTATGCATATGGTCATTGTCCTGCTGGATGGTGAACCTCTGCCCCAGTCTCAAATCTCTGGAAGACTGAAATCTCTGGAAGTTCTGACCAGAGTACCTTCTTCCATATGCTTGGGGAGTCGCCCACATGCCTTTAGACGAACACCAAACGTGTTGGCTTATTTTATTCATTAAGCAATGGCTTTTTTCTGGCCCCTCTTCCGTAAAGCCCAGCTCTGTGGAGTATACGGCTTAAAGTGGTTCTATGGACAGATACTCCAATCTCCGCTGTGGAGCTTTGCATCTCGTTCAGGGTTATCTTTGGTCTCTTTGTTGCCTCTCTGATTACTGCCCTCCTTGCCTGGTCCGTGAGATTTGGTGGGCATCCCTCTCTTGGCAGGTTTGTTGTGGTGCCATATTCTTTCCATTTTTTAATAATGGATTTAATGGTGCTCCGTGGGATGTTCAAAGTTTCTGCTATTTTTTTATAACCCAACCCTGATCTGTACTTCTCTACAACTTTTTCCCTGACCTGTTTGGAAAGCCCCTTGGTCTTCACGGTGCCGCTTTCTTGGTGGTGCACCTTGCGTAGTGGAATTGCAGACTCTGGGGTCTTTCAGAACAGGTGTATAAACAGTGCCTTGCAAAAGTATTTCCCCGCTTGGCGATTTTCCTATTTTATTGCGTTACAACCTATAATTTAAATGGATTTTTATTTTGTATTTCATGTAATGGACATATACAAAATAGTTCAAATTGGTGAAGAAAAATACAATTAAAATTAAAACGGACAAGTGGTGATTGCATGTGTGTTCACACCCTTTGCTATGATCTGGTGGAACCAATTACCTTCAGAAGTCACATAATTAGTTAAATAAAGTCCACCTGCAATCTAAGTGTCACATGATCTGTCACATGATCTGTATGCACCACTTTTCTGTTTATTTTTTATTCTTTAGAATTGTTTGAAACAAGTTATTCTTTCCATTTCACTTCACCAATTTTGACTATTTTGTATATGTCCATTACATGAAATCCAAATAAAAATCTATTTAAATTACAGGTTGTAATGCAACAAAATAGGAAAACCGCCAACGCTGGTCGTTCAGAGATAATCACCAATGATTTCCTTGATTAATTGAATTAGGTGTTAGTGCAAGGTTGGAACAAAACCTACACATCTTGTATGTCTCCAGGACCACTGCTCTACTGTATCCTAGCACCAGCATACTGTTACAGAGCATTGAAGGAAGAGTTATATGACTGCTACATAGTTTGGCAGACCAATGGCACGAGAAGCACACGTTGTGATGCTTCGACAGCTGTTGACCATATGAAAATATATTAACGTGTTACTGTGCGGCACGGCTATGAAATAACATTCAGATGTGTGGATATTCATTAGATTTGACTTACCATGTGTGTGAGTGCGTGTGTGCGTGCATGAGTGCGTCTGTGTGTGTGTGGATGTATGTACAAGCCAAGTCCCTCCCTGGCCTGAACAGAATGAGAGAGGGTCATCAAATTAGACCTCTATTTAATCCTCTCGCCCCCTTCCCCCTCACTCCTCTAACCCTATGAGGATAATTAGCGTTAGCCTATTAAACCTACAACCTGCTGGTGATGTGTTACTCTGCTCGACGGTGGAGAGAGAGGAGGAGAGGGATAGAGATAGAGAAGAGAACAGATAAACAAGATAAATGACAAATGAAAGAGACAGAGACAGACAGAGAGAGACAGACAGGGAGAGACAGACAGGGAGAGACAGAGACAGAGACAGAGAGAGAGACAGAGAGAGACAGACAGAGAGAGACAGAGACAGAGCGACAGAGAGACAGAGAGACAGAGAGACAGAGAGAGAGACAGAGAGACAAAGAGACAATAATAATAATAATAATAATCCTGATTTATACGTTTTTGGTTGTTAAGAGCCAGATTGACACGATTAAATTAGCAAAAAATGTATACGTAGGTAATCAAATTGTACAACTGCAGATCAACACAGGAGGAAAAGATTGACAGAGAGTGAGTTAAACGACCAATCTTCATCGTGGTAGCTAGCCAAATTCAAATCTGTCAGCTAGCTTACCGTCTAGCTCCAACTGTTCACTGGTGGTAACCATAGCCACATGGCCATTGAGGCAGAGACTGAGACCCCCCCCCCCCCCCCCCTTTTTTTTTGAATACCCAGCAGAAATCAAATCTGAGAAGAAAATAATCAATTTTAAACATAGAATTCAAACTTTGTTTGCCGACTGCTCACAAAACAGGACTGTTACAGCCCCCCAGCTACACTACCATCAGCCTGCTGAGAGACAGGCTACCTCTGTTAGAGGTATGGGTTACTGAGCTGAAGGAGCAGCGCCCCCAGCTACACCACCTCCATCCCAGACACAGAGCTTCTACAGGACCAGAACAACCAGTGCAGGACCCAGCTGAAGAACTTTGTCCAGGTGCTGAAGAGAGAGCCTTACCACAGCGCTTGAGGAGGTAAAGGCCACCATGAGGAGAGAGCTGGTGCAGGTAAAGGAGGAAATGGCAAAGGAGTTGTCTGTCATCAAGAGGGTGCTGCAGCACAGAGAGCAGACTATAGAGACTCCTAGAGAGAAGCTGCAGCCCCTCACCACCACTAACAACCCCACTGACACCACTAACCACAATCCCCCCCATACCGACAACCCTTTACCCACACCCCCAGTCAACAAGGAGGCGCACATGGGGACACCTACTACAGAGAGAAGCTCTCTGCCCCCCCCTGACACACCCCCACACACCCCTCCACACCCCTCCAGCCCCAGACCGTAAACGCACTAATCTGGTAAAACCCACTGAGGTGGCCATCCTCAATGACTCAAATGGGAAATTCATCCAAGAAGATAAACTCTTCCCCCACCACAAGGTGTGCGAAATATGGTGCCCAAAAACACAGGATGCACTCCACATCCTGTCCCAACCTAACCTTGGCACACCATGCCACATTATTATTCACACCGGCACCAACAACCTGCGAGAGGAGCAGGAGAGAGTAGGCAGCCTGGTCAACAGAGTAGCAGAGAGGGCCTCTGAGTGGTTCCCCAACTCCCACATCACCATCTCCACTCTGCTGCTCCGCAAAGACTTCCATCCCCGTACCATTCAGAAAGTCAACACTGACATCACCAGAGGGTGTGGCCTACTCCCGAAAGTGCACGTTGCTCACCACTCTCCAATCACCCCAGAGCATCTGCACGACCAATCCCACCTGAGGAAGCAGACAGTAGGGATGTTTGTCAAGTCTCTAAAGGACGTGGCACTTGGTACACAAACACCCCATGCCGCACTGGACAGAGGACCACCCAGACACCCCTACCAGACCACTACACCACCAAAGAGCCCCAGGCCCCCTCAACCCCCCACCAGACCCAGCACACCCCACAGGCCCCACCCACCTCCAGAGCATCACCACTTCCATCGGCTTAGCCAGACCGGACCGGGCCCAGCCTACTACCCCGCACCAGACCACCACTTCTACCAGACCAGAGAGGAAGCCCCACAGCCCAGAACTGGCCATCCTCCACTCCACAGGGCCCAACAGCAGGACCAGCGCAGCTACGCAGAGGTCGTCAGAGGACAGGAGAACCCTGTAGGGTTGAGTGAGATTAAACAGCTCCTCCAATACATCTGCACTAAACTGCAGTAAACACACACACACACACACACACACACACACACACACACACACACACACACACACACACACACACACACACAAACACTCATTGTACTAAACGTTTACTTGTTCAATGAATAGGAATGTTTATCTCACTCTTAACAACTTATTAGTTAGTAGTTACTGTATTTCTGACTGCTATTCTTTCTTTTTGAACATGAAATCCCTATCAGTTAGCATGTGGAACATTCAGGGCCTAAACTCATCAACCTATCAGTTAGCATGTGGAACATTCAGGGCCTAAACTCATCAACCTATCAGTTAGCATGTGGAACATTCAGGGCCTAAACTCATCAACCTATCAGTTAGCATGTGGAACATTCAGGGCCTAAACTCATCAACCTATCAGTTAGCATGTGGAACATTCAGGGCCTAAACTCATCAAGCTATCAGTTAGCATGTGGAACATTCAGGGCCTAAACTCATCAACCTATCAGTTAGCATGTGGAACATTCAGGGCCTAAACTCATCAAGCTATCAGTTAGCATGTGGAACATTCAGGGCCTAAACTCATCAAGCTATCAGTTAGCATGTGGAACATTCAGGGCCTAAACTCATCAAGCTATCAGTTAGCATGTGGAACATTCAGGGCCTAAACTCATCAAGCTATCAGTTAGCATGTGGAACATTCAGGGCCTAAACTCATCAACCTATCAGTTAGCATGTGGAACATTCAGGGCCTAAACTCATCAAGCTATCAGTTAGCATGTGGAACATTCAGGGCCTAAACTCATCAAGCTATCAGTTAGCATGTGGAACATTCAGGGCCTAAACTCATCAACCTATCAGTTAGCATGTGGAACATTCAGGGCCTAAACTCATCAACCTATCAGTTAGCATGTGGAACATTCAGGGCCTAAACTCATCAACCTATCAGTTAGCATGTGGAACATTCAGGGCCTAAACTCATCAACCTATCAGTTAGCATGTGGAACATTCAGGGCCTAAACTCATCAAGCTTAGGACTGAAAAGTTTAGCACTGTAGTTCAACAAAAATCTTAAAGATGTTGACATCATCATTCTGCAGGAGACATGATGTATGGGCCCAAAGATGGGCCCAAAACAGCACAGAAGAATACCAGAAAGCAACCTGTAACCAAAATATCCAAACACTCTTAGATAACTTTCTGGATACCACATTCACTCACAGTAAAGAAGGCATCAATCTAGCAGCTAAAAACATCAACTATATATTCAGGCAAACGGCAAAAGAAGCACAATGGAAATGGACAATAAACTAAACAAAAAAGACAACTGGTTTGATGCAGATTGTAAAATGATAAGGAAAACACTTAGAACACTATCCAACCAAAAGCACAGAGACCCAAATAATGGTGAATTACGCCTTCATTACTGTGAGACTTTAAAACTCTACAAACATACACTCAGAACCAAAAAATCACAGTACAACAGCAAGCAGCTGACAGTAATTGAGGAGTCCATAAACACACACAACTTCAGGAAAAATTGGAAAAACAAAAAAAATCTAAACAATAGGAATTAGTGATACAAAATTGTGACATATGGACAACCCATTTTAAAACGCTCTACAACATCGTTTAAATTGACACAAACGCAGAACAACGCCAAATTCATGAGAAGTTGAATGGATTAGAAAAAGCTATAAAGGACAATCAAAATCCAATGGACTCCCCAATTACTGACCAGGAGCTCTATAAGCTCAGGCCTTCAAATTTAAAAAAGCATGCGGACCTGACGGCATCCTAAATGAGATGCTGAAACTCACTAGTGCAAAATTTAAATTGACTATATTAAAACTGTTTAATTTGATCCTGAGTGTAAGTTATTTCCCTGACATCTGGAATCAAGGACTCATAACCCCAATCTTTAAGAACGGAGACAAATTTGACCCTAACAATTACAGAGGCATTTGTGTGAACAGTAACCTGGGGAAGGTTTTCAGTAGTATTATAAATGTAAGAGTTCTAAACTTCCTTAATAACTCAATGTCTTACACAATGTCTTGAGTAAAAGCCTAATTGGATTTATACCAAAACATCGCACGACTGATCATATTTACACCCTACACACCCTGATAGATAAACATGTCCACCAAAATAATACCAAAATATACGCTTGCTTTATCGACTTCCAAAAAGCATTTGATTCTATTTGGCATACTACAAAGTTATTGAAAGTGGTGTAGGGGGTAAAACATAGCACATAATTAAATCAATGTATACTGGCAATACGTGCAGCATTAAAATTGGCAAGAAAATAACAGAATTCTTTAACCAGGGGCGGAGCCTTCGCCAGGGTAGCAATCTGAGCCCTGCACTCTTCAATATTTATATCAATGAATTGGCCACTATTCTAGAAAAATCCTCAGCCCCTGGTGTTAGTCTCCACAATTCAGAGGTTAAATGCCTACTCTTTGCAGATGACCTATGCCTGCTGTCACCCACAGCACATGGCCTACTGTAGAGGCTGGACCTGCTAGAGCAGTACTGCCAGACCTGGGGCCCTGGCAGTAAAACCCAAAAAGACTGAAATAATGATTTTCCAGATAAGATCCAGATCTCAGGGAATTAGACCAAAGTTCTCAATTGGTAAGCTCAATCGGACACCTTAATGAGGCAGTGAATGAACTGAGAGAGAAAGCACACAGGGCATTCTACGCCATTAAAAGGCTAATTCAAATTGGAATACCTATTAAAATTTGGCTAAAAGTAATTGAATATGTAATTGAACCAATTGCACTTTATGGCAGCGAGGTGTGAGTTCCATTTGCATGTCACGCGGGACTAGGTGTGTGTGCAGGAATCAGACGCAGAGAGAGAGTAACGGAGTAAAGTGCTTTACTATTGCACACCAAACTGATAAGCCCAATACAATACAGGACACTATACCAGACAACCCAAAACCACAGGGTGTCCAGTATAGAAAATAAAATACACCACGACCTAATATGTACACACGTAACAAAAGACAATCCCGCACAAAACAAGGGCGGGTCAAACTACTACATATAGGGAAGCTAATTAAACCAAAATACACACAGGTGAAACTAATAAGACAAAACCAACAGACAAACGAAAAAGGGATCGGTAGCGGCTAGTAGGACGGTGACGACGACCGCCGAGCACCACCCGAACAGGCAGGGGAGCCAACTTCGGCGGAGGTCGTGACATTGCAAAACAAGATTGGGACAAACACCCTATTGAAACCCTGCATGCAGAGTTCTGTAAGATTATCCTACTTGTCCAGAGAAAAACTACAAACAATGCATGCAGGGCAGAATTAGGCCAATAACCATGAATAATAAAAACTTAAAAAATAGCAATTAAGTTTTGGAAACATCTAAAATACAGTGACCCCCTCTCATAAACATTACCAAGCCCTGCAATGTCAAGAGCTGAGCAAAGAAAATAGTCCCCTCATCCAGCTGGTCCTGGGACTGAGTTCACAAACTTGTTCTACTAACACACTGAAGCCTCAAGACCAGAACATCCAATCAATCAAATGAACGAAATTATAACACAGTCAAAACAAAACTACATTACTTTTTTGGAAACACAAGCACAAACACAAAGCAAAATGCAGTGCTATCTGGCCCTAAATCGACAGTACACCACGGCTAACTATTTGACCATGGTTCCTGATCAAAACCTTGGAAAAATCTTGACAAGAAGGGTAGACACAGGAAAACCGGGCTCCATGTAGAGGAAAGGCTGTGCAACCACTACACAACAGCAGAACCTGAGACGGAGCTGCATTTCCTGACAAAATGTGAAACCCTTATTCAAGGTTTCAAAGACGTCACTGATAGCTAGCTAGCTAGCTGGCTGGCTGGCTGGCTGGCTGGCTGGCAGGCAGGCAGGCAGGCAGGCAGGCAGGCAGGCAGGCAGGCAGGCAGGCAGGCAGGCAGGCAGGCAGGCAGGCAGACAGACAGACAGACAGACAGACAGACAGACAGACAGACAGACAGACAGACAGACAGACAGACAGACAGACAGACAGACAGACAGACAGAGAGAGAGATTGAGTTTAAAAAACGTTATTGGGTCTGGGAACCCACAACACAAACACTCAAACAACAACGCAGATCTCATGAGCATCTGAATCAGGCCAAATGACCACTTCTACCGTATTCTTTCCAGGGATGTCCAGGTAGCCAAGATAGTAAGGATTTTGTGGTTTCACTTTGTCAACAAGGCTTCAAGATCTGCCAACTGCTCACGTGGACAGGCGTACTAGCATAAGCCATATACAGTCTGTTGTCATATTTGATTTTAAACGATACCTACAGTCTGCTCCGGTGAGTACACAAACCGAAACACCTATTACCGAAACAACATAACCTGTTTCAGAGCCAGGTGTTTGAAACTACATAACATGTTTCGGAGCCAGGTGTTTGAAACGACATAACCTGTTTCAGAGCCGGTTGTTTGAAACGGCATAACCTGTTTCAGAGCCGGGTGTTTGAAACTGCATAACCTGTTTCAGAGCCGGGTGTTTGAAACGACATAACCTGTTTCAGAGCCGGGTGTTTGAAACTGCATAACCTGTTTCAGAGCTGGGTGTTTGTTCCAGAGGTGGGACCAAGTCATTGTTTTGTAAGTCTCAAGTCTTAGCACTTAGCAAGTCAAGACCGTCAAGTATCCTAAGTCCTAAACTGTGAGTTTTGAGTCCTAAACAAGTCATAATATGCTCTTCACCAAATGTAATACCATAACATATTTTTGACAAGAGTAATAGTTAGTATATTACATTTACGCAAATCATGAATGCATTTAAAAATATCTAGATATTTATTACTTTCCAAATAAACATTTATATCCAAAAATAATAATTTAGGGTATCATCTTTCCAAGGGCTCCATCTGAATTCACCCGCCAACGTTCCTCTGCACTGTCTCTCACAACTTTTTCTCAGCTGGCACAATTTGATTGGCTGCTGTCCGATTCAAACTGTAATCCGTTAAATGTAAAGTTGATGCGCTGCACACTTTTTTTAATAGAATAATTTTTCATATTTGGGCTTGGGGAGGGTATCAAGTCAGGTCGAGTCATAAGGCTCAAGTCCAAATCAAGTCACGAGTCATTGGCGTTAAAGTCAAAGTTGAGTTCAAGTCATCATATTTGTGACTTGAGACTGACTCGAGTCCAAGTCATGTGACTCGAGTCCACACCTCTGTTTGTTACCCAACGGGACAATCTTAATAGAACTTGCAAACTTCCCAAACAGAAATATCTCACACTCCAATACCTCACACTCCAATACCTCACGCTCCATTACCTCACGCTCCAATACCTCACGCTCCAATACCTCACGCTCCAATACCTCACGCTCCATTACCTCACGCTCCAATACCTCACGCTCCAATACCTCACGCTCCAATACCTCACGATCCAATACCTCACGCTCCAATACCTCACGCTCCAATACCTCACGCTCCAGTAACTCATGCTCCAATACCTCACGCTCCAGTAACTCACGCTTCAATAACTCACGCTCCAGTAACTCACGCTCCAGTAGCTCACGCTCCAATAACTCACGCTCCAATAACTCACGCTCCAATAACTCACGCTCCAATAACTCACGCTCCAGTAACTCACGCTCCAGAAACTCACGCTCCAATAACTCACGCTCCAATAACTCACTCTCCAATAACTCACGCTCCAATAACTCACGCTCCAATAACTCACGCTCCAATAACTCACGCTCCAGTAACTCACGCTCCAATAACTCACGCTCCAATAACTCACGCTCCAATAACTCACGCTCCAGTAACTCACGCTCCAGTAACTCACGCTCCAATAGCTCATTGGGAATAAACAGTGGTACATTCGAAATCGTTGCCCTTGTTGACTGAGAAAGAGCGGCGTAACTTGAATAAACCTACCTTTCAGAAGTACGCCATGCTCAACCATCTGATCAACAAGACGCTCTTCTTTAAGAAACACCACATCTTTATTCATCCGTGACGCATAAGCAACATTTTCATAACCTACTGTACCTTCTCTCCTACGGTGATCATAAACTCCTCCACAGTGACTTCAGTAACAGACCTAAAGCGGTGCCAAAGTGACAGGGACGGCGTCCCCATGTGGGTCGCTCATACAATTCCCAGCATGCACCAAACACTCCCAGCATGCAGAGAGAGCGAGACAGAGAGAGAGAGAGAGACAAAGATAGAGACAGAGAGAGACAGAGACAGAGAGAGATACAAAGATTGAGGCAGAGAGAGACAGAGAGAGAGACAGAGAGAGACAGAGAGAGAGAGAGACACAGAGACAGAAACAGAGACAGAGAGACAGAAACAGAGAGACACTGATAGAGACCCAAGTGAGACAGAAAAATAGGATGGGGCCACAGACAGACCCCTCCTGTCTCAGCCTCCAGTATTTATGCTGCAGTAGTTTATGTGTCGGGGGGCTAGGGTCAGTTTGTTATATCTGGAGTACTTCTCCTGTCTTATTCGGTGTCCTGTGTGAATTTAAGTATGCACTCTCTAATTCTCTCTTTCTCTCTCTCAGAGGATCTGAGCCCTAGGACCATGCCTCAGGACTACCTGGCATGATGACTCCTTGCTGTCCCCAGTCCACCTGGCCGTGCTGCTGCTCCAGTTTCAACGGTTCTGCCTGCGGCTATGGAATCCTGACCTGTTCACCAGACATGCTACCTGTCCCAGACCTATTTTTTGACCATGCTGGTAATTTATGAACATTTGAACATCTTGGCCATGTTCTGTTACAATCTCCACCCGGCACAGCCAGAAGAGGACTGGCCACCCCACATAGCCTGGTTCCTCTCTAGGTTTCTTCCTAGGTTTTGGCCTTTCTAGGGAGTTTTTCCGAGCCAACGTGCTTCAACACCTGCATTGCTTGTTTGGGGTTTTAGGCTGGGTTTCTGTACATCACTTTGAGATATCAGCTGATGTACGAAGGGCTTTATAAAGACATTTGATTTGAAATAGGGACAGAGGGAGGGTTGTGAGAGGGTTCTGAAAAGGCTGACGATAGTGAGTCTGCTACCTCAGGGCCAAGGCTGCCAGCTGTCACGCCTGGCGGGAAGCTACTTGTTTACTTGCTTTTCTTTGTTTGTTTCTGTTTGTTTTCCCAGATCCAATTGTACAGAGTGGGTGGGGGGCAGAGAGCGGAGGAGCAGGAAGGGTAGGGGCAGGATGGAGAGAGAACAAGGAAGAGAGAGATAGAGAGAATTGGCTGCATGGGCTCAGGGACGGTATTATTCACCTGAAAGAGCATCCAAACAGCCTCAGCCTCTGCAGGACTTCAGCTCACCAGGAGGAGCCATCTTCTGGCTGGCTGAAAGCAGATAAATACATCAATAAAGGAATAAAGGTCATGCAACCAAAACCCCACAAAAAAAACTTTCAACCTTCCTGAAAAATATTTATTTTATTTTTTGATAGGGCACAGAATCCCTCTGTAGCTAGTTCTCACCCTCCTGCTCTATGGGCAGTGGGCATTGATCGTTGTCATAGCATGCGGTGCAGAGCCATCCAAAGATGGCAAGGGGCCTCTACTCTGTATGGGCGAGAGGGCCCCGGCCTCATGCGTTCTTTTCCTTTTCTGGCTCTACTGCTGGTCGAGTACCTTGATTGTCTCGATTGCCTCCACTGTGTTCAGTTAGTGGGTGTTGAGTTATCGTAGCTGTTTCGTTTGCTCTACTGGTTCACAGCCCTGACAGCCTACGTCCCAAATCACACCCTATTCCCTTTATAGTGCACTAGGGCTCTGGTCAAAAGTAGTACATTATATAAGGAATAGGGTGCCATTTAGGACACCCCAGTTTGCAGTCTCAGATGGATAGAGATGAAGCCTGCCAGCTGCGGACTTCCTGTTCATGCAGGCCCTCTCCCACTGAGCTCAAAGCCCGACTAGAGCTCCCTGGTCCGGGCAGAGTGCTGGCAGACCCGGCCCTGGGACAGCACAGCCCTGGAGCTTCACGCTGAGTAGGAAGTGTGACGCTCAGAGGGGGTCCTATGGTTCGACATTAAATAGGCATGCCAGAATGGACACCCCGGGAATATCATCAGAACTTTAGCATTCACATTCTGAGCTATTTATCCATAATCAATGCAAGGCTTAGGATCCTGGTTGAGGTGGCTAATTTTAGGAGGCTAAGTTTAGTTTGGTTAAACAGTTCTACTTCTGTCCATTCTACAATGGGCCTATAGTGCCAATGTACATTATGTGCTCTCTAGCAGGGCCAGATAGTGCCAACGTACAGATTATACTCTCTAGCCAGATTAGTGATGACCATCCAGGGTCCTACTGGACGCCATGTGGAGAGAAGAGGAACACTGTGTTCCCCCCATGGGAGTGTGACAGACTGGATTTGTGATTCGCTAAAGTCTCACACCATCTTGCTATACTGAGTCAGTAAGGACAGTCTGCTATACTGACTTGGCACCTGGCAGCTCTACTCTTCAGCTGTGACGGTGAAGGGAATGACAACATCCACACTGATAGCCGGGATGGACATTATCTCTGACTGATGATATATACATAATTACATAATTGTACTTTTTGATTGAGTCATGTTTTTATGGGCAGCTTTGACATGGCAAAGAAGGATTTTGGCCCTTTTGGCCCTTATCTACTTCCTCAGAATCAGATGAACTTGTGGATATTATTTTATATCTAAGTGCAGTTTGAATGAAGTTGTTAACTAGCGCAATTGCTAATTAACCAAAAGAAATGTCCTCTCACTGTCAACTGCGTTTATTTTCAGCAAACTTAACGTGTAAATATTTGTGTGAACATAACAAGATTCAACAACTGAGACATAAAACTGAACAAGTTCCACAGACATGTGACTTACAGAAATGGAATAATGTGTTCCTGAACAAAGGGTGGTGGGGTCAAAATCAAAAGTAACAATCAGTATCCGGTGTGGCCACCAGATGCATTAAGTACTGCAGTGCATCTAATTCTCATGGACTGCATCAGATTTGCCAGTTCTTCATGTGACATGTTACACCACTCTTCCACCAAGGCACCTGCAAGTTCCTGCCATGGCAGAACACTGACAATCCTGTCTTGCAGGAAATCACTCACCTGCCTTACAACAGGCCTACAAGCCCTCAGTCCAGCCTCTCTCAGCCTATTGCGAACAGTCTGAGCACTGATGGAGGGATTATGCGTGCCTGGTGTAACTCGGAAAGTTGTTGTTGCCATCCTGTACCTGGTCCCGCAGGTGTGATGTTCGGATGTACCGATCCTGTGCAGGTGTTGTTACACGTGGTCTACCACTGCGAGGACAATCAGCTGTCCGTCCTGTCTCCCTGTAGCGCTGTCTTAGGCGTCTCACAGTATGGACATTGCAATTTATTTCCCTGGCCACATCTGCAGTCCTCATGCCTCCTTGCAGCATGCCTAAGGCACGTTGACACAGAGAGTGTGTTAGTATTACTCTCATAGTACAAAAGGCAGGTCTTAATGAAGAGAAAAGGAAATGGCTGATTTAGACCAAAAGAGGGGGGGAGAGAGCGAGAGTAGAGAGATAAATAAGAGAGAGAGAGATAGAGATAGATGAGCTATGTCATCACCTCAGAAGCAGAGGTGAGTAAGAGTTGGTCATGTTTTCTGAATCCTGATTCTGTCCTGTAATTGGTCAACATTAAAACACATGCAGTAGAGATTTCCCTATGGGCATACAGTAAAACTGTCTCCAACTCCAACTAGGCTATTCATTATATCCAGTACGTCCTGAAGTGCTGGCCTGTTGCACACTCGACAACCACGGTGATTACTATTATATGACCCTACTGGTCGTCTATGAACATTTGAACATCTTGGCCATGCTCTGTTATAATCTCCACCCGGCACTGCCAGAAGAGGACTGGCCACCCTTCATAGTCTGGTTCCTCTTAGGTTTCTTTTTAGGTTCTGGCCTTTTTAGGGAGTTTTTCCTAGCCACCGCGCTTCTACATCTGCATTGCTTGCTGTTTGGGGTTTTAGGCTGGGTTTCTGTACAGCACTTTGAGATATCAGCTGATGTAAGAAGGGCTATATAAATACATTTTATTTGATATAAGACACAATAAACAAAAAAGCATCCTATATCCTCATAATAGCTCTTCTTTGAATGTTTCTTCAGCATTCCGTTCATTCAGCTGCGTCTCTACAGATGCGACAACCGAAGAGTGCTCTCTCTCCGTGCACCAAATGAATGTATTCAACATCTTCAAAGCAGCTCATTTACTTATTATGTTTGATACCTTTTTACAGACGAGATCTAATGACGTTCATGGCTCGAGTGTACCTTCTTATTTAAAAGAAAAAACACACCTCTAGCGGTTTCTCTACCGTTAACAAGACTAATCACAGTCGTGTCACAAAAGTGGAAAATACCTCCTACCAAACAAGACTAAGAGATAGGGAAAGAGAGGGAGAAAATGGGGGACAGAGAGGCATTGAAGCTGTTCTGTGCCCTGGCTGACACACAAATAGGATTTTAGAGGGGAAATGTGAAGGACTACACCATGCACGCGTGCTTGCTTGTGCTTGCATGTATATGTGTGTGCTGAAATAAATAACAGCAAATGCCAACCACAACTCTCTGGTGGAAGACTAAGCAAATGCAGCCTCTCTCTCATTACATTTAATCTCTGGTAATGGGATCAGGGCTATTGATTCATAATAACATGTAGATTATCAGACATAAGTTATATATATATATGCACATGCTTGATGATAACATGTCTGTAGCTGATGAGATGGGATCTGATTAATTAGATGAACTGGATTGTGTGTGACTTCCTGTTAGCCTGTGTCCTTGATGTGGGACGTGTGTGTGTGGAGAATGCCTCTGGGTGCTGCATAATGGAATGACCTGTTGTGTCTGAGTGAGTGACAGCTCCATCTCTTTCCCTGTCTGTCTCTCTCTCTTCTCATCGACGTAAAACATGGACCAGCAGATCTCCATCATTTACTCAGACATAGAGAAGGATAAAGACAGGGAAAGATAGAAAGAGAAAAAGAAAGGGAGCAAGGATCCCGGGAGAATGACAATGTGAAGCGTGTGTGTGTGTGTGTGTGTGTGTGTGTGTGTGTGTGTGTGTGTGTGTGTGTGTGTGTGTGTGTGTGTGTGTGTTTGTGTGTGTGTGTGTGTGTGTGTGTGAGTGAGTGAGGCAGAGAGAGCGAGAGATTCCACCACGCAGGTTTGCACTGACGCTACAGTCGTGGCCAAAAGTTTTGAGAATGACACAAATATTAATCTTTCACAAAGTCTGCATATACTCAAGAATGTTATGAAGAGTGATCAAATGAATTGCACAGTCCCTCTTGACATGCAAATGAACTGAATCCCCCCAAAAACATTTCTACTGCATTTCAGCCATGCCACAAAAGGACCAGCTGACATCATGTTAATGATTCACTCGTTAACACAGGTGTGAGTGTTGACGAGGACAAGGCTGGAGATCACTGTCATACTGATTGAGTTTGAATAACAGACTGGAAGCTTCAAAAGGAGGGTGGTGCTTGGAATCATTGTTCTTCCCCTGGTGTCATGAAGGGCATCAAAGAAGCCACTTCTCTGCAGGAAAAACTTCAGGGACAGACTGTTCTTCTGCACAAGGTACAGGGATTGGACTGCTGAGGACTGGGGTAAAGTCATTTTCTCTGATGAATCCCATTTACGATTGTTTGGGTCATCCGGAATAAAGCTTGTCCGGAGTAGACAAGGTGAGCGCTACCATCAGTCCTGTGTCATGCCAACAGTAAAGCATCCTGAGACCATTCATGAGTGGGGTTGCTTCTCAGCCAAGGGAGTGGGCTCACTCACAATTTTGCCTAAGAACACAGCCATGAATAAAAAATGGTACCAACACATCTTCCGGAAGCAACTTCTCCCAGCCATTGGCCATACTTACTGTGTCTCCAGTGTGCCTCCACAGTCCAGTACGTCCTGTGCCTCCTCCTCGCACTCGCCCTGAGGTGCGTGTCATCAGCCCGGTGCCACCTGTACCGGTCCCACGCATCAGGCCTCAAGTGCGCCTCCACCGTCCAGTACGTCCTGTGCCTCCTCCCCGCACTCGCCCTGAGGTGCGTGTCATCAGCCCGGTGCCACCTGTACCGGTCCCACGCATCAGGCCTCCAGTGCGCCTCCACAGTCCAGAGCTTCCGGCGACAGTTCCCAGTCCAGAGCTTCCGGGGACAGGTCCCATTCCAGAGCTTCGGGCAAACGGTCCCAGTCCAGCGCTTTCGGGGGTCCGGAACCTCCAGCGATGATCGGCAGGCCAGAGCCTCCAGCGACGGTCTGCGGTCCAGAGCCTCCTGCAACAGTATGCGGTCCAGAGCCTCCAGCGACGGTCTGCGGTCCAGAGCCTCCAGCGACGGTCTGCGGTCCAGAGCCTTCAGCGACGGTCTGCTGCCCAGAGCCTCCAGCGACGGTCTGCGGTCCAGAGCCTCCAGCGACGGTCTGCAGTCCAGAGTCTCCAGCGGTGTTCTGCGGTCCAGAGCCTTCAGCGACAGTCTGCTGCCCAGAGCCTCCAGCGACGGTCTGCGGTCCAGAGCCTTCAGCGACGGTCTGCTGCAAAGAGCCTCCAGCGACGGTCTGCGGTCCAGAGCCTCCAGCGACGGTCTGCGGTCCAGAGCCTCCAGCGACGGTCTGCAGTCCAGAGTCTCCAGCGGTGTTCTGCGGTCCAGAGCCTTCAGCGACGGTCTGCTGCCCAGAGCCTCCAGCGACGTCTGCGGTCCAGAGCCTTCAGCGACGGTCTGCTGTCCAGAGTCTTCAGCGACGGTCTGCTACCCAGAGCCTCCAGCGACGGTCTGCGGTCCAGAGCCTCCAGCGACGGTCTGCAGTCCAGAGTCTCCAGCGGTGTTCTGCGGTCCAGAGTCTCCAGCGGTGTTCTGCGGTCCAGAGCCTCCAGCGACGGTCTGCGGTCCAGAGCCTCCAGCGACGGTCTGCTACCCAGAGCCTCCAGCGACGGTCTGCGGTCCAGAGCCTCCAGCGACGGTCTGCAGTCCAGAGTCTCCAGCGGTGTTCTGCGGTCCAGAGTCTCCAGCGGTGTTCTGCGGTCCAGAGCCTCCAGCGACGGTCTGCGGTCCAGAGCCTCCAGCGACGGTCTGCAGTCCAGAGTCTCCAGCGGTGTTCTGCGGTCCAGAGTCTCCAGCGGTGTTCTGCGGTCCAGAGTCTCCAGCGGTGTTCTGCGGTCCAGAGCCTTCAGCGACGGTCTGCTGCCCAGAGCCTCCAGCGACGGTCTGCAGTCCAGAGTCTCCAGCGGTGTTCTGCGGTCCAGAGCCTTCAGCGACGGTCTGCGGTCCAGAGCCTCCAGCGACGGTCTGCGGTCCAGAGTCTCCAGCGGTGTTCTGCGGTCCAGAGCCTTCAGCGACGGTCTGCTGCCCAGAGCCTCCAGCGATGGTCTGCGGTCCAGAGCCTCCAGCGACGGTCTGCTGCCCAGAGCCTCCAGCGATGGTCTGCGGTCCAGAGCCTTCAGCGACGGTCTGCTACCCAGAGCCTCCAGCGACGGTCTGCGGTCCAGAGCCTCCAGCGACGGTCTGCAGTCCAGAGTCTCCAGCGGTGTTCTGCGGTCCAGAGTCTCCAGCGGTGTTCTGCGGTCCAGAGCCTCCAGCGACGGTCTGCGGTCCAGAGCCTCCAGCGACGGTCTGCTACCCAGAGCCTCCAGCGACGGTCTGCGGTCCAGAGCCTCCAGCGACGGTCTGCAGTCCAGAGTCTCCAGCGGTGTTCTGCGGTCCAGAGTCTCCAGCGGTGTTCTGCGGTCCAGAGCCTCCAGCGACGGTCTGCGGTCCAGAGCCTCCAGCGACGGTCTGCAGTCCAGAGTCTCCAGCGGTGTTCTGCGGTCCAGAGTCTCCAGCGGTGTTCTGCGGTCCAGAGTCTCCAGCGGTGTTCTGCGGTCCAGAGCCTTCAGCGACGGTCTGCTGCCCAGAGCCTCCAGCGACGGTCTGCAGTCCAGAGTCTCCAGCGGTGTTCTGCGGTCCAGAGCCTCCAGCGACGGTCTGCGGTCCAGAGCCTCCAGCGGGGTTTCTCAGTCCAGAGCCTCCTGCTAGGTTTCCCAGTCCGGAGCCTCCGGCGACGATCTACGGTCCGGAGTCCCCGGCGACGAACCACAGTCCGTCACAAAATCTCTTTCTTATGCTACACCAAAGCTGTAAAGGTTAACAGAATATAGCATATAATAATAATACAGCAAAATTGACAGTGATGTGATGTATCGTAGTGGTAGTGTAGCTCTCGACCAATAGCAGACTCTATTGCCAGGCTCTGGCTGTGCTGCAACTCTGATTCATAGGCCCTTGTCTAAGCCTTTATCTTAACACCAAGGAAACCAAAGTTATGTAGATATGTTCCACCAGGAAAAGGCCAACACAGCATGGGATACAATTAAGTATGGGAGGAGTACAAATTGAGGAGGTGGCAGAAACCAAACTACTAGGAGTGTAGCTAGACAACTGCTTATCATGGTCGTCTCAAATAACTCATCTATGGAAAGAAAGAAAGAAAAATTAAAACAGCATGCATGATCAGAAGGATAGCTAAATATTTACCAGGAAAGATTCTTAAGCAAACAACACAAGCATTAATTGAGAGTCAGGTGAACAACTGTTCTGTCGTCTGGAGAAATGCATCAGCAAGTGAAATTAGGAGGCTGCAGATTGCACAGAACAAAGCAGCAAGAATTGTTTTAAGGTGGAGATATGGTTCTTCTGTTGTAGTCATGTGCAATGCTCTTGGTTGGTCATCAATCAACAAAAACAATTGAAAAAACCTTGCTTATTTTATTTCATAACATACACCATTTAAAACGGCCAAGTTCTAATCACAACGGTTCAGTTGGTAAGAGACAGACATTCAGTAAATAATAGGAATAGATTGTCCACCAGACAATATACAGACAGAAAAGAGAAATATGCAAAATAACATTTAGATTTAGAGCAATAAAGAAATGGAATAATTTAACTGAGCAAACCAGAAACCTTTCAATATAAACATTTAAACAATACTGTAAAACTATTTAAACATAATACATAGAAAAGTTGTGCTGGACTATGGTAGATGAAGAATCAATATATACTTTTAGACTGAGTATTTATCGGGTCAATATGTTAGTGTATTATGTCTGTTTGTAACAGTGTGTTATTTGTGAAAATGTGTTCGTATTATAAATTGTATTTTAATGTTTAAGGACTCTTGGAAGATTAGTCCAAATTAGGACTTTTTTTTATAAATGATAATAATCTGTGCTGGAGATAGTATATCTGCACTCTCTAGATCCACAGATATATCATATCCTGTAGAGCCACAGATATATCATATCCTGTAGATCCACAGATATATCATATCCTTTTGATCCACAGATATATCATATCCTGTAGAGCCACAGATATAACATATCCTGTAGATCCACAGATATATCATATCCTTTTGATCCACAGATATATCTTATCCTGTAGATCCACAGATATATCTTATCCCGTAGATCCACAGATATATCTTATCCTGTAGATCCACAGATATATCTTATCCTGTAGATCCACAGATATCTCTTATCCTGTAGATCCACAGACATATCTTATCCTGTAGATCCACAGACATATCTTATCCTGTAGATCAGCAGTACGTTTTGTTCCCCCTGCACTCCTTTCTGTACAGAATCCCTTTCAATTAGAGAGAAACTTGTACAACTCACAGCACCACTTGTTTTCAGGCTAAACCAAGCCGTGCTCTGTATGCAGATTCACATTCTACAAGATAATGAACTACAACCCATTATTACCCTGGAGACAGTGGACCAAAGCTCAGAGACTATGTGTTGTGATGTGCTGCTGCAGCTTAATATTGTATTCTAGCTGCACAGCAGATGATCTGGCACTACACTTTATTAGGCTCTCTATAAATTTTACATTATTGAGGTTTGGCCTCAGAAGCAGACTGAGTGACTGTGTGTGTGTGTGTGTGTGCGTGTGCGTGTGCGTGTGTGTGTTTTTTATGTTTTCTTTTATTTCACCTTTATTTAACCAGGTAGGCCAGTTGAGAACAAGTTCTCATTTACCACTGCGACCTGGTGTGTGTATGTGTGTGTGTGTGTGTGTATGTGAGTGAGTGAGAGCGTAGTGCGGACTTCTACGAGCTCTATTGAAACTCACTGATTACAGTCTCTGTACTGACAGGCAGACGATAAGGGAGAAGGCGAGCCTGCCTGTCACAAATCTAACAGGTGCAGCTAGACTCTAATAAATTGCCCCAGACTCCGAGAGGGAGTGCAATCATGTCTGCGTGTTCCACAGAATCAAACTCTCAGCCAGAAAGAGAATCACTAAGTTTTTTAAGGCCCATCGGGATGGTTTTTGGGGAAGAAGCGTAATTATGTTTTGATTGGATGAAAAAGCGGATGGTGAAAAGGAGCATTATGTTTCCCTCGGTGGTATCTAGTTACGCCTCTCTCGTCTCCTGGAGGGTTACTGCTGAGATTACCTCACTCACTAGACTGTCAGGCTGGGTCTCGTCTGATCTCTTTTACAGTTGTAGATCATAACTGGTTCTATACACAACACAGCCTCACAACGGTCAGTTCCAGGGTCAGCCATAGTAGTACGACTCCCCTCGAGCAAATTAGGGTTAAGTGCCTTGCTTAAGGGCGATTCGACAGATTTTCACCTTGTCGGCTCGGATATTCGAACCAGCGACCTTTCAGTTACTGGCCCAATGCTCTATCCACTAATTCTGAAGAGAGAGAGAAAGAGATTCATGTGATTTTAATGGGCCCCGTGCTAAAGGGAGTATGATCGAGTTCAACATTTTATTTTGTTGTCTTGTGACATGACGACGGTCTGAACATCCTACTGGATCCTCACCACATAATGTACACATGTAGGAACACACACACACACACACTCACACACACACTTCTCTGACCACCATCTAATTACACAACCACAGGTGTTGATATTGATCCCTCTGTTAAACCCCCTTTTCCCCAGCCAGTATTTCTCTCCCATTCAATTAACCTGGTAAAACAAAAGTTCAACAAAATGGCTCCAAAGCCCCAAAACATTAATCAAAACACTAGAAAGTAATTCATTTTCATTATAAACCGGACGTTTAGAAGGACTTGAACTTCACCCCACAGCCCATCCAATACTGATGTGTCCTCATAGCACTAAGTGTCTCACAGTACAGACGCAATTTAGATAGCTTAAGTCTGATTGAACCCCAATTAAAGTGCTGTCGTGTCTTTGGCATCATTCAATTGAAGACTGTTAATTTTATCAAATCAATTCTCTGTAATTATTATTATGTGATTAAACTAATCATGTAAATGTAATTAACTAGGAATTTGGGGCACCAAGGAAAATCTTCAGATTACAAAGTTATACTTTTCCTAATATAACTCTTCAGATATTTTAATATCTGACCAATTAGTCTTCTAATGAATGAATTGTTCTTTACCTCAAGTTAGTCTAATTCCAAATGTCGTAAATTGTTGGTTATCTGCACGAACCCAGCCTTTACTATGAATCATCCATGCGCCAATTGTCTTAATCATTTATTTACTAACTAAATAATAACAGAAATGCATATACAAACAAACAGTAGATATGGTTACAAGGAAATGATAGGGGAGGTTCCCTAGTGGGCTAAGCCAATATGACGGCTTAGTGGACAAAGGGAAGTAAGCGTGGACTGAGAAAGGCAGGAAAGACAAAAGAGACACTACACAGTTGATAATTATATTAATTGAAATGCTAATCCTTTGCACATGAACGCTTACTCATTCTAGAATAATTGCAATCAATGTATATTTACACTGAGTGTGTCGTCGTGATCTCCGTTGGAAGCGTCCGTCTTTCTGTTGGAAAGTTCATCCGCGCGTCTCTCTCTCTCTCTGCTTCCCTGAAGTCTTTCGTGGTTAGAATGTAAATCCTGAAGAGGATTTCTTCAGGTGGGGGTTTTATTCGTAACAGTAGAAAAGGGCTGTCCCATGTGCCAGATCATGTCTGTGTTCATGGGGGCGGGCCAATGACTTAGTTAAACTTTCACAAATAGTTTCATCTTTACTCCTTCATTTTATACAATAATTAGACACAAACCTCATAATGGAAGCACCTTTATAAGCAGAGTTATGGTAATGTGGCTGTATTGTCTTTCATGAGGTCACAAACATGAAACAAAACGAACTGGGTCGTAGCTGGCTTCTCCACCGACCGTTTGCACATTCTCCAAAACATGGACACTGTTCAGTTCTCAAGTTCTCTGATGTAGAAAAAGTTCCTTTGTTCTACTGTGAAACTCTCTGGGTGTAGGAGGGAGAGAGAGGGGGATGCCACGCTCTATACCCAGAAAGGGCCACGTCATGAGAGTACCTAGACTAGACAGTGGTCCACTGGCTCAAGCACACACACAAATAGCTCCCATCCACACAGGTTTAAGCTACTCCTGTGTAATACGGCACACTGACGTGCTTAGCCTACTGCTTAGTGCTTGATGTGTTCTACTTGCTCTGGATGCATTATGCCGCACACACACACACACACACACACACGATTGAGCTATCAATGCATGAACACAGACAACAGGCCTGGGCTCTTCATCCAATACTATATCAATAAAATACCATCCAGATTTACATGATCCCCGGCAGCTACAGCGCTTGGCGAGCATCAAAGGGTTACAGCTAAGGTCAGTGTATGTGTGTGTGTGTGTGTGTGTGTGTGTGTTCAGAAAAAAATATAACTGTATCACTTGACACAGAAGCGAGCGGAGGCACACGCACCTCATGACCTTCTGGAATAAAGTGGATCTGTTATAGCCGTCACAGGCCTTACACTGCTGAATGAATAGAGAGAGGGAGAAAAAGAGAGAGAGTGAGGGGGTGGAGCGAGAGAGGGGGGGAGAGAGAGAGAGAGAGGAGAGAGGAGAGAGGAGAGAGAGAGAGAGAGAGAGAAGAGAGAGAGAGGGAGAGCAAAATAGAATAGAATGAGGCAGATAAAGAGAGAGAGAGAGAGAGAGAGAGAGAGAGAGAGCGAGAGAGAGGAGAGAGAGAGCACCATGCTGAATGATGCTGAATAGTGTATTCATCTCCACACAGCAAGACAAAGCGATGTGAGGGAGAGGTCCGCTTCAGCACTAGCTCCAGCTCCCGGCTTCGAGCTGGCTGCTCCATTTCAAAGTTGCTTGTTTTGGATTCATTATCTTAAAAATCCAGTCCCACCAGAGAGGAGAGATGTTTCCATAACAAAGCAATCATATGAAATAAGGTATAATGAATCGGCAAAGCCTAATGCCCTCATAAAAATGTTTTATTACGAAGCTGCCAGGAGAACAGACAACTACTTAAAACTCATCTAGGAGGGTACTCTCCCTTTCTTTTTTTCTCTCTTGATCGCTCTCTCAATGCTCATTATGAGGTGAATGAAGATGAGGAGGCGATGAGGTGAGAAGAGAGTGTCGGGGCTAGTCGCATTGTGACTTCAAGACTTAGGCCTAGTCCAGTAGTAGTGTACTTTCAAGTAGTAGTGTACTTTCAAGTAGTACTGTACTTTCAAGTAGTAGTGTACTTTCAAGTAGTAGTGTACTTTCACTGTGACCCTATTTTTCCAAAGAGACACACAGTGACTCATTTTCTAGGTGCCTCGCACGTTCACACACACCAACAAAGATGAATATAGCCTGCACATTATACAGCAAGCAGAAACAACACAACACAATGTTTGGGATCTAGGGAGGAAAGGGCCACTACGTGTGACTTAACATGTGGGGCTTACACAGGTACGACAAAGGGGTTCTTAGAAGAGCTGGGAAAGATCAAGGCTTTTCTATCTCTCTGAGCATTCTTTTAACGCTGATGCGTTAAAGGGCAATTCTGCCACTTTTCAACCTCATATTCATTATCTCCAGCACCAAACCAGCGCTAACATGTGTGAAAACAACGCCTTTCTATGATCTGTAGTTAAAAAGATAAGAAAGGCCCTAAAAAAAAAAATGCTTCTTTCTGACATCACAGGGTAGGATTCAAAGGGATTTAAATGGTGATGTTCACTGTTGTAAAATGTTTTTGATGATGTCATCGTGTAGAGCTTTTTAACTTTATATTTGTTTCTACAAAACGTAAAAATGCACTGTTTTTACATATGTCTATACAGTTGAAGTCGGAAGTTTACATACACCTCAGCCAAATACATTTATATGTATAAGGTCAATTAGGATCACCACCTTATTTTAAGATTGTGAAATGTCAGAATAATAGTAGTGAGAATGATTTATTTCAGCTTTTTTTTCCCAGTGGGTCAGAAGATAACATACACTCAATTAGTATTTGGTAGCATTGCCTTTACACTGTTTCACTTGGGTCAAACGTTTTGGGTAGCCTTCCACAAGCTTCCTACAATAAGTTGGGTGAATTTTGGCTCATTCCTCCTGACAGAGATGGTGTAACAGAGTCAGATTTAAAGGCCTCCTTGCTCACACATGCTTTTTCAGTTCTGCCAACAAATTTTCTATAGGATGGAGGTCAGGGCTTTGTGATGGCCACTCCAATACCTTGACTTTGTTGTCCCTAAGCCATTTTCCACAACTTTGGAAGTATGCTTGGGGTCATTGTCCATTTGGAAGACCCATTTGCGACCAGGCTTTAACTAACTGACTGATGTCTTGAGATGTTGCTTCAAAATATCCACATAATTTTCCTCCTCATGATGCCATCTATTTTGTGAAGTGCACCAGTATCTCCTGCAGCAAAGCACCCCCACAACACGATGATGCCACCCCTGTGCTTCACGGTTGGGATGGTGTTCCTCAGCTTGCAGGCCTCCCCCTCCCCCTATTGAGCGAACTTTCAGGTTAGGTCGACATAAGACTTGTTTTACTGTGGATATAGATGCTTTTGTACCTGTTTCCTCCAGCATCTTCACAAGGTTCTTTGCTGTTGTTCTGGGATTGATTTGCACTTTTCGCACCAAAGTGCATTCATCTCTAAGAGACAGAACACGTCTCTTTCCTGAGCGGTATGACGGCTGCGTGGTCCCATGGTGTTTATACATTCGTACTATTGTTTGTACAGATGAACGTGGTACCTTCAGGCATTTGGAAATTGTTCCCAAGAATGAACCAGACTTGTGGCGGTCTACAATAGTTTTTCTGAGGTCTTGTCTGATTTCTTTAGATTTTCCCATGATGTCAAGCAAAGGGCAGTGAGTTTGAAGGTAGGCCTTGAAATACATCCACAGGTACACCTCCAATTTACTCAAATGATATCAATTAGCCTATCAGATGCTTCTAAAGCCATGACATCATTTTCTGGAATTTTCCAAACTTTTTAAAGGCACAGCCAACTTAGTGTATGTAAACCTCTGTAACCCACTGTAATTGTGATACAGTGAATTTTAAGTGAAATAATCTATCTGTAAACAATTGTTGAAAAAATTACTTTTGTCATGCACAAAGTAGAATGTCCTAACCGACTTGTCAAAACTATAGTTTGTTAACAAGATATTTGTGGAGTGGTTGAAAAACGAGTTTTAATGACTCCAATGTATGTAAACTTCCGACTTCAACTGTATATGTATTGTGCTGGAGATAATGAAAGTTAGGTTGAAAAGTTGTGTATTTGTCCTTTAATGCTGACTCCCCACAGAAGCAGCAGCAGCCAACCCTCTCTGTGGGTTTTCTTCTCAGAGAGAGAGAGAGAGAGAGAGAGAGAGAGAGAGAGAGAGAGAGAGAGAGAGAAAGAGAGAGAGAAAGAGAGATGGAATTGAGAAAGAGAGAGAGAGAGAGAGAGAGACAGAGAGACAGAGAGAGAGGGGTAGGGAGAGGGAGGGAGTCTGCGCTGGAGGGTCCTCTGAGCTGGAGCCAGAACAAAGAGCTCCAACAGCTGTTTGATAATACGGATCCATTAATTACACGTTGACGCCTCAAGTCTGGCCTGAGCCATGGTAAAATAAATGAATAAAATAAACCAAAACTGCTCTTTTGGAATCATGGCGAGATTGTGTAACGGCCCATTGTGCAATGTTTACCTAAGAGGGCCCCCATGAGAAATGATTCCCACCGTGTATGTGTGAATGCGTGGGTTCATAACAGGAAGTAGTTAACTGTGCCACACTCTGCAATCAGTCACATTATAAATACTATTCTCCCTGGACGTCATGTGCAAGTGATGTAATGACAGAACCCAGAGATGGTTCCTAAAGCTTCGGAATTCTTATCCACATCGACAGGCTACATATGCAGTTGACTGACTGACAGACTCCGTATGTCCTATCCATGGCAGTTACTTCTGGGGCCGTATGTATCAAGTGTCTCAGAGTAGTTGTGCTGATTACAGATCAGTTTCAGTGTGGCTTAGGAAGCCAGTGAATCTTTTCCTCTCTGGCTTCATTCCAAATGATCACCTTCAAGCTGCAAATCTTCAAGCTGCACACTGGACACTATTCCAACAGAACAACTGAAAGAGCTGCTTCCTGTGCTCGGCCCTCCTATGTTGACCATAATAAACGGCTCTCTATCCACCGGATGTGTACCAAACTCACTAAAAGTGGGAGTAATAAAGCCTCTCTTGAAAAAGCCAAACCTTGACCCAGAAAATATAAAAAACTATTGGCTGATATCGAATCTTCCATTCCTCTCAAACATTTTAGAAAAGGCTATTGCGCAGCAACTCACTGCCTTCTTGAAGACAAACAATGTATACGAAATGCTTCAGTCTGGTTTTAGACCCCATCATAGCACTGAGACTGCACTTGTGA
This sequence comes from Oncorhynchus mykiss, assembly GCF_013265735.2. NCBI lineage: Eukaryota > Metazoa > Chordata > Actinopteri > Salmoniformes > Salmonidae > Oncorhynchus > Oncorhynchus mykiss. Next base: position 52,826,209 of record NC_048579.1, on the reverse strand, counting down.
AGGTGGTAAATTACATTTTAATGGCATCAGACCCAGGCTCTGCATCTGTCCTCATGCTCCTAGACCTTAGTGCTGCTTTGATACCATCGATCACCACATTCTTTTGGAGAGATTGGAAATCCAGATTGGTCTACACGGACAAGTTCTGGCCTGGTTTAGATCTTATTTGTCGGAAAGATATCAGTTTGTCTCTGTGAATGGTTTGTCCTCTGACAAATCAACTGTACATTTCGGTGTTCCTCAAGGTTCCGTTTAGGACCACTATTGTTTTTACTATATATTTTACCTCTTGGGGATGTCATTCGAAAACATTATGTTAACTTTCACTGCTATGCGGATGACACACAGCTGTATATTTCAATGAAACATGTTGAAGCCCCAAAATTGCCCTCGCTTGATGCCTGTGTTTCAGACATGAGGAAGTGGATGGCTTCAAACTTTCTACTTTTAAACTCGGGCAAAACAGAGATGCTAGTTCTAGGTTCCAAGAAACAAAGAGATCTTCTGTTGAATCTGACAATTAATCTTGATGGTTGTCTCAAATAAAACTGTGAGGGACCTTAGCGTTACTCTGGACCCTGATCTCTCTTTTGACGAACATATCAAGACTGTTTCAAGGACAGCTTTTTCCCATTTACGTAACATTGCAAAAATCTGAAATTTTCTGTCCAAAAATTATGCAGAAAAATTAATCCATGCTTTTGTTACTTCTAGGTTAGACTACTGCAATGCTCTACTTTCTGACTACCTGGATAAAGCACTAAATAAACTTCAGTTAATGCTAAATACGGTTGTGCCGTGGCGGAGATCTTTGTGGGCTATACTCGGCCTTGTCTCGGGATGGTAAGTTGGTGGTTGAAGATATCCCTCTAGTAGTGTGGGGGCTGTACTTTGGCAAAGTTATATCTGTTATATCTGCAGTATTTCTCCTGTCTTATCCAGTGTCCTGTGTGAATTTAAGTATGCTCTCTCTAATTCTTTCTCTCTCGGAGGAGGACCTGAGCCCTAGGACCATGCCTCAGGACTACCTGGCATGATGACTCCTGGTTGTCCCCAGTCCACCTGGGCGTGCTGCTGCTCCAGTTTCAACTGTTCTGCCTGCGGCTATTGAACCCTGACCTGTTCACTGTGATTACTATTATTTGACCATGCTGGTCATTTATGAACATTTGAACATCTTAGCCACGTTCTGTTATAATCTCCACCCGGCACAGCCAGGAGAGGACTGGCCACCCCTCATAGCCTGGTTCCTCTCTAGGTTTCTTCCTAGGTTCTGGGCTTTCTAGGGAGTTTTTCCTAGCCACTGTGCTTCTACACCTGCATTGCTTGCTGTTTGGGGTTTTAGGCTGCGTTTCTGTACAGCACTTTGATATATCAGCTGATGTAAGAAGGGCTATATAAATAAATTTGATATAATTTGATCACAATAAATAAGACAGGGGGACCTGATCCTAGATCAGCATTTCTACTCTAAGAAACCTAAACTAAAATACACTAGGAAACCAACTACACCATCAACATATTGACATGATATTGTGAATGCCTATCTAAGAAAAGAACCGTAGTTTTGTTTATCTGTTCTGTGTGTCTGCAAGGGGTCTTGTTGCTATGTACTGTATGTTGCTTCAGTAGTGAATGACCAATACCTATCATATTGTACAAGCATCATGAATGAACAGACAGACATTGGTTTAGTAGTTCTAAATAGTGGTTCTACTTCCTGCATGGGCAGTAAGCAAATACTGGTTCAATAAGAAAGACCCCTGCAACATTTCTGAGAAGAAGGCGACACTCCCCTTTGTAAACACAGAGGGAAACCTTATGGTCAGTTGTACAATAGTAGCGCAGAATTTCCTGTCGACATCTTGAGTCATTGTATTGTTTACTGTCAAGGGGAGGGAAAGACATCATTAAGCTGAACTGATGAGATGATTCAGCCCCTGAATGATGAACTATGTGTACCGTGTGATGCGATTCTCTCATGCCATTCAATCTAAAACTGAAGGTGAACAATACACTTCTCTTCTTCTCTCCTCATGTGTTGTTAGATCAGAGAGTGGGTTGAGTAACTGTATCAAGGCGCTCCTTTTCAGTGTGACAGTGGATGGGCTGGGCGGCCAGGACCTCCCCGAGAAGAGTCTGAAGCCAGCAGGAGCACGTCCAGGAGTCTCTTTCTCTCTCCCTCATCATCTGCTGTGGTTCAGCTCGGCTGGGCTCGCTGGTTGTCTCTCTTTGTGTGGCTGCTGCTATTGGCCCAGGAGACCACGATGTATCAGTGACCAATGTAGACAGCAACTTTTTTGTCTTTCGCTAAAGTGAATAAGGTGGTTTTCCCCTTCACTTTTGTTTTTGAGTAAGATGGACTGGTGCAGTTGTTGAGTTCATGTGTGTGTCTGTGAATATGTGTCGGTATTGCTGCGTGCATGTCTGTGTCTGTGGTGTGTGCGTGCCTGCCTGCCTGTCTGACTTCTTAGTGCCTGTGTGTGTGTGTGTTTAGAGGTCTCTAAGCAGCACAGAGGAAGGTGAAGCTGATGCCCTTCAAACCCTAAGAGTGCCTCCTCTCCATCACCCCAGCTGCTTAAATCAATGTGTCTCTCCTGAGAGTAATCACTCACCATGAGGAAGGGGCTGATTTTAACCTTTCCCTCTCTCAGGCAGCATCCCAAATGGCAGCCTATTCCCTTTATAGTGCACTACTTATTTTTTTTTACCAGAGGGCATAGGGCTCTGGTCAAACATAGTGCACTATATAGGGATTAGGGTGCCACTTGGGAGTCATCCTCACCCTCGCCTGTTGCTGCCGGCTCAAACATTATGAGATCTTCAGATCCCAAGACATGAGGAAGAGCAGCTTTATTTGGGTCCTTCCTATTTGGCTGTGAGAAATGGGGCAGAGAGAGTTTAAGAAAACAGAGAGAGTAAAGGGAGAGAGAGAAATATATAGATTCATTATTAGAGACCCTGACTAGGCCCTGCTCCTATGCACACTAGAGAGCGAGTGAGGGAGAGTGAGAGAGAGAGAGAGAGAGAGAGAGTAACCACAGTAGGGGGAGAGAACTGGGGAAACGGGGCCAAGCACAGACACACTATACTCCCTAGCGAAGCAGAGAGAGGGAGAGCAGGGGTTCTGTGAGTCCAGGCAACTGAGCTTCAGACCACAGAAATGCTGCTGGCCTCTGTAGTGAGGCAATAGAGACTACCTCCTAAATGGCACCCTATTCCCTATGTATTGCACTACTTTTGATATGTCTCTGGTCAAAAGTAGTGCACTATATAGGGGATAGGGTTACAGTGTTATTTGGGACGCAATCAGAGAGCCCTTCCAGAGAGCTCAACCTTTTCATTTTGTCAATATTGAGGCGTCTGAGAAAGAACAAGTTGAGGAGGGTAATGCATCTCTATTGTTTCATCAACATGGTTGCAAAGCTCAGCAGTTGGCAGAGGCAAGACGAGGAAAACTACATGAACAAAGCCAACGGAGTAATGAATAGTACAGAATGTGATATTTATTTTCAAGTTACAAGATGGTTCATGAATTGGTGAGAGGTGTTTCTTCCACTTTCCTTAAATGATCTACTGCATAATTGTAGAGTTTCCACCATCTAAAAACAAAGCCATCTCTCTAAGAACAATCTCTTTGGGCTCTGCTACATTTACGTTGGGTCCCTTTCTCATCTTTGAGGTCTAATACACTTGATGCAGCAACATGGAAAATCATGGAATTTGACTTCCTTTCCATTTTTGAAAAAAAAAGAGAAGAACATGTTATTCAGAAAGTTCGTTCGAGAAGCTAAAGGCAAACAGACAGGAGGAAGTGCAGAAACGTCATGTTTTGATATAAATACATGATCAAGTTGCCCTCTATAGAGGTGGGGATGGGGCAGAAAAAACCCCATCTGAAAGCACTGAGTCTTCTGCTCAACTTCCTGAGTAAAACGTTAGAGTTTGTATTCCACAGTTTCCCCAAGAGAGGCAGTTTAAAGGCCGAAACACTGACAGGCAAAAGGCAGTGAGTAAGAGGAGTTCAAATCCTAAGAGGCTTCCACTCAGCTTCCTGTGTGACCGTTAGAGAAGTAATTGACTTTATTTAGCCAGGAAAGTAATCGAGAACAATAACGACCTGACCAAGAGGGAGCAATGAAGCGGACAGGGAACGTTGGTATTCCTGGTCTTCTTAAACGCAGACAGTGAACGTTGGTGTTCTGGTCGTATTAAATGAGGACAGGGAACGTTGGTATTCTGGTCGTATTAAATGAGGACAGGGAACGTTGGTATTCTGGTCGTATTAAACGAGGACAGGGAACGTTGGTGTTCTGGTCGTATTAAATGAGGACAGGGAACGTTGGTATTCTGGTCTAATTAAACGAGGACAGGGAACGTTGGTATTCTGGTCTTATTAAATGAGGACAGGGAACGTTGGTATTCTGGTCGTATTAAACGAGGACAGGGAAAGTTGGTATTCTGGTCGTATTGAACGAGGACAGGGAACGTTGGTATTCTGGTCGTATTGAACGAGGACAGGGAACGTTGGTATTCTGGTCGTATTAAATGAGGACAGGGAACGTTGGTATTCTGGTCTAATTAAACGAGGACAGGGAACGTTGGTATTCTGGTCTAATTAAACGAGGACAGGGAACGTTGGTATTCTGGTCTAATTAAACGAGGACAGGGAACGTTGGTATTCTGGTCTAATTAAACGAGGACAGGGAACGTTGGTATTCTGGTCTAATTAAACGAGGAAAGGGAACGTCGGTATTCTGGTCGTATTAAATGAGGACAGGAAACGTTGGTGTTCTGGTCTAATTAAACGAGGACAGGGAACGTTGGTATTCTGGTCTAATTAAACGAGGACAGGGAACGTTGGTGTTCTGGTCTAATTAAACGAGGACAGGGAACGTTGGTATTCTGGTCGTATTAAACGAGGACAGGGAACGTTGGTATTCTGGTCGTATTAAACGAGGACAGGGAACGTTGGTGTTCTGGTCTAATTAAACGAGGACAGGGAACGTTGGTATTCTGGTCTAATTAAACGAGGACAGGGAACATTGGTGTTCTGGTCTAATTAAACGAGGACAGGGAACGTTGGTATTCTGGTCGTATTGAACGAGGACAGGGAACGTTGGTGTTCTGGTCGTATTAAACGAGGACAGGGAACGTTGGTATTCTGGTCGTATTAAATGAGGACAGGGAACGTTGGTGTTCTGGTCGTATTAAACGAGGACAGGGAACGTTGGTATTCTGGTCGTATTGAACGAGGACAGGGAACGTGTGTATTCTGGTCGTATTAAACGAGGACAGGGAACGTTGGTATTCTGGTCTTATTAAACGAGGACAGGGAACGTTGGTGTTCTGGTCGTATTGAACGAGGACAGGGAACGTTGGTGTTCTGGTCGTATTAAACGAGGACAGGGAACGTTGGTGTTCTGGTCGTATTAAACGAGGACAGGGAACGTGTGTATTCTGGTCGTATTAAACGAGGACAGGGAACGTTGGTATTCTGGTCGTATTAAACGAGGACAGGGAACGTTGGTATTCTGGTCGTATTAAACGAGGACAGGGAACGTTGGTGTTCTGGTCGTATTAAACGAGGACAGGGAACGTTGGTGTTCTGGTCGTATTAAACGAGGACAGGGAACGTTGGTGTTCTGGTCTTATTAAACAAGGACAGGGAACGTTGGTATTCTGGTCGTATTAAACGAGGACAGGGAACGTTGGTGTTCTGGTCGTATTAAACGAGGACAGGGAACGTTGGTATTCTGGTCGTATTAAACGAGGACAGGGAACGTTGGTATTCTGGTCGTATTAAACGAGGACAGGGAACGTTGGTGTTCTGGTCGTATTAAACGAGGACAGGGAACGTTGGTATTCTGGTCGTATTGAACGAGGACAGGGAACGTGTGTATTCTGGTCGTATTGAACGAGGACAGGGAACGTTGGTATTCTGGTCTTATTAAACGAGGACAGGGAACGTTGGTGTTCTGGTCTAATTAAACGAGGACAGGGAACGTTGGTATTCTGGTCTAATTAAACGAGGACAGGGAACGTTGGTATTCTGGTCGTATTGAACGAGGAAAGGGAACGTTGGTATTCTGGTCGTATTAAACGAGGACAGGGAACGTTGGTATTCTGGTCGTATTGAACGAGGAAAGGGAACGTTGGTATTCTGGTCGTATTAAACGAGGACAGGGAACGTGTGTATTCTGGTCGTATTAAATGAGGACAGGGAACGTTGGTATTCTGGTCGTATTAAACGAGGACAGGGAACGTGTGTATTCTGGTCGTATTAAACGAGGACAGGGAACGTTGGTATTCTGGTCTTATTAAACGAGGACAGGGAACGTTGGTATTCTGGTCGTATTAAACGAGGACAGGGAACGTGTGTATTCTGGTCGTATTAAACGAGGACAGGGAACGTTGGTATTCTGGTCTTATTAAACGAGGACAGGGAACGTTGGTGTTCTGGTCTAATTAAACGAGGACAGGGAACGTTGGTATTCTGGTCTAATTAAACGAGGACAGGGAACATTGGTATTCTGGTCTAATTAAACGAGGACAGGGAACGTTGGTGTTCTGGTCTAATTAAACGAGGACAGGGAACGTTGGTATTCTGGTCTAATTAAACGAGGACAGGGAACATTGGTGTTCTGGTCTAATTAAACGAGTACAGGGAACGTTGTTATTCTGGTCTTATTAAATGAGGACAGGGAACGTTGGTGTTCTGGTCTAATTAAACGAGGACAGGGAACGTTGGTATTCTGGTCTAATTAAACGAGGACAGGGAACGTTGGTGTTCTGGTCTAATTAAACGAGGACAGGGAACGTTGGTATTCTGGTCTAATTAAATGAGGACAGGGAACGTTGGTATTCTGGTCGTATTAAACGAGGACAGGAAACGTTGGTATTCTGGTCTAATTAAACGAGGACAGGGAACGTTGGTATTCTGGTCTAATTAAACGAGGACAGGGAACGTTGGTGTTCTGGTCTAATTAAATGAGGACAGGGAACGTTGGTATTCTGGTCGTATTAAACGAGGACAGGAAACGTTGGTATTCTGGTCGTATTAAACGAGGACAGGGAACATTGGTATTCTGGTCTTATTAAACGAGGACAGGGAACGTTGGTGTTCTGGTCGTATTGAACGAGGACAGGGAACGTGTGTATTCTGGTCGTATTAAACGAGGACAGGGAACGTTGGTATTCTGGTCTTATTAAACGAGGACAGGGAACGTTGGTATTCTGGTCGTATTAAATGAGGACAGGGAACGTTGGTATTCTGGTCGGTTTAAACGAGGACAGGGAACGTTGGTATTCTGGTCGTATTAAATGAGGACAGGAAACGTTGGTATTCTGGTCGTATTAAACGAGGACAGGGAACGTTGGTATTCTGGTCGTATTAAATGAGGACAGGAAACGTTGGTATTCTGGTCGTATTAAACGAGGACAGGGAACGTTGGTATTCTGGTCGTATTAAATGAGGACAGGGAACGTTGGTATTCTGGTCGTATTAAACGAGGACAGGAAACGTTGGTATTCTGGTCGTATTGAACGAGGACAGGGAACGTTGGTATTCTGGTCGTATTAAATGAGGACAGGGAACGTGTGTATTCTGGTCGTATTAAATGAGGACAGGGAACGTTGGTATTCTGGTCGTATTAAATGAGGACAGGGAACGTGTGTATTCTGGTCGTATTAAACGAGGACAGGGAACGTTGGTATTCTGGTCTTATTAAACGAGGACAGGGAACGTTGGTATTCTGGTCGTATTAAATGAGGACAGGGAACGTTGGTATTCTGGTCGGTTTAAACGAGGACAGGGAACGTTGGTATTCTGGTCTTATTAAACGTGGACAGGGAACGTTGGTATTCTGGTCGTATTAAACGAGGACAGGGAACGTTGGTATTCTGGTCGTATTAAATGAGGACAGGAAACGTTGGTATTCTGGTCGTATTAAACGAGGACAGGAAACGTTGGTATTCTGGTCGTATTAAACGAGGAAAGGGAACGTGTGTATTCTGGTCTAATTAAACGAGGACAGGGAACGTTGGTATTCTGGTCGTATTAAACGAGTACAGGGAATGTTGGTATTCTGGTCGTATTAAACGAGGACAGGGAACGTTGGTATTCTGGTCGTATTAAACGAGGACAGGGAACGTTGGTATTCTGGTCGTATTAAACAAGGACAGGGAACGTTGGTATTCTGGTCGTATTGAACGAGGACAGGGAAAGTTGGTATTCTGGTCGTATTGAACGAGGACAGGGAACGTTGGTATTCTGGTCGTATTAAACGAGGACAGGGAACGTTGGTATTCTGGTCTAATTAAACGAGGACAGGGAACGTTGGTATTCTGGTCTTATTAAACGAGGACAGGGAACGTTGGTATTCTGGTCGTATTAAACGAGGAAAGGGAACGTTGGTATTCTGGTCTAATTAAACGAGGAAAGGGAACGTGTGTATTCTGGTCGTATTGAACGAGGACAGGGAACGTTGGTATTCTGGTCGTATTAAACGAGGACAGGGAACGTTGGTATTCTGGTCGTATTGAACGAGGACAGGGAACGTTGGTATTCTGGTCGTATTAAATGAGGACAGGGAACGTTGGTATTCTGGTCGTATTAAACGAGGACAGGGAACGTTGGTATTCTGGTCGTATTGAACGAGGACAGGGAACGTTGGTATTCTGGTCGTATTAAATGAGGACAGGGAACGTTGGTATTCTGGTCGTATTAAACGAGGACAGGGAACGTTGGTATTCTGGTCGTATTAAATGAGGACAGGGAACGTTGGTATTCTGGTCGTATTAAATGAGGACAGGAAACGTTGGTATTCTGGTCTAATTAAACGAGGACAGGGAACGTTGGTATTCTGGTCGTATTAAACGAGGACAGGGAACGTTGGTATTCTGGTCGTATTAAACGAGGACAGGGAACGTTGGTATTCTGGTCGTATTGAACGAGGACAGGGAACGTTGGTATTCTGGTCGTATTGAACGAGGACAGGGAACGTTGGTATTCTGGTCGTATTAAATGAGGACAGGGAACGTTGGTATTCTGGTCGTATTAAATGAGGACAGGGAACGTTGGTATTCTGGTCGTATTAAATGAGGACAGGAAACGTTGGTATTCTGGTCTAATTAAACGAGGACAGGGAACGTTGGTATTCTGGTCGTATTAAACGAGGACAGGGAACGTTGGTATTCTGGTCGTATTAAACGAGGACAGGGAACGTTGGTATTCTGGTCGTATTGAACGAGGACAGGGAACGTTGGTATTCTGGTCGTATTAAATGAGGACAGGGAACGTTGGTATTCTGGTCGTATTGAACGAGGACAGGGAACGTTGGTATTCTGGTCGTATTGAACGAGGACAGGGAACGTTGGTATTCTGGTCGTATTAAACGAGGAAAGGGAGCCTCCAGTTCTCCGACTCTGATCCAACCATCACACATTGACCTTGATCACTGGCCATGCTCTGGGGTTTACGGCAACAAAAGCGTGAAATGGTGAGGGAGGTTACGGAAATACACCAGGCTACTCAGGGAGATAGAGGCTTTGTCCCAAACGGAACTCTAATCCCTACAGTATATAGTGCAATACTCACAAGGCTCTGGCCAAAAGAAGTGCACTATATAGGGAATAGGGTGCTATTTGGAATGAAGCCAGAGAGGAAAAGCTTCACCAGCTTCCTAGGCCAGACTGACACAGAACATAATTACTTTGTATCACTCGAGAAAATAGGTTTTAATATCCTAAATACATAGCCTACAGTATATATTATTTGCTTTAAACGGGCATACCTATTAGGGACATAAATAAACAAGAATGTTTTGCATATTCTGCAAATAAACACACTCCAAATTGTAAAAAATGTACACTGGGCACAGAGGTCAAGTTCAACGTCTATTCCACATTGGTTCAACATAACTTCATTGAAATGACCTGGAAACAACGTTGAGTCAGCCAGTGTGTGCCCAGAGGGTAAATAGGCCTAAAAGAAAGTATCCAGAGTGCCTGACGAACTCTCTCCTTGGCTAGACTCAGACAATTAAGTAATTACCAAACTGTTTGGAATGCAGCGATGTGTTTGTGTGTCTGTTCTGTATTAAAGGTCAGACAGGATTGTTGTTAATGTAGTTGGTTAAAGAGTGACCGAATAATTGTCTCTTTCTCGCTCTCTCTCTCACACACACATATGCAAAATATACACACATATGCTCGCACACACACACACACACGCACGAGCGCACACACACACAGCCATGTGTAATCACTTGGCTGGAGGCGACAGAGTATTTTTGAAGCCTATTAGCAACAGGCCATTTCCCTGTGTCCTGCAACGCAGCATATGACATCACCATCAATTTAAGGGCAAGCTATGTATTACAGTACTGTATTACCGAATAGGGCAAAAATAGCACTTTACTACCACTGCAGGAAAAATGTAGGGTCATCTCGACTAGTTATTTGTTGTAAAGAATCTTAGTTTAATCAGTTTGCATGATCTCAGCTTCGCCTCAATACTTCGGTAGTCCTTCAAGGCAGCCTCAGTATAAGAAAGCAGGTGCCAGGGTTAGCACACACCCAAGACACACGCACACACACACACACACACACACACACACACACACACACACACACACACACACACACACACACACACACACACACACACACTCACTCACTCACTCACTCACTCACTCACTCACTCACTCACTCACTCACTCACTCACTCTCTCTCTCTCTCTCTCTCTCTCTCTCTCTCTCTCTCTCTCTCTCTCGCTCTAAAAGTTACTCCAGAGAGTTTTAATTGCTGTGTGATGAAGGAGCTGCTGCTGTGAACCTGGCCGGTGCATCCTACTCAACCCACATAAACAAACATACACCAGCGGAGAGAGTAAACACATTTAAATAGTAAATAGACCTTCACTATGAAACATTTATGACCACGCCATTTCTGTTTATTTCCCTTGGCAGAGTAACATCACCTTGAAGGTTGTAGGTATCAACAGGGTAAATGTTTCTAAATGCAAATGTTGTGTTAGTTGGCTGAGGCTGCCAGCATTTCAGACGAAGGTTTGTTGTTCTAATCTTTAAACAAAGAGCTGTGGTAAAAGGCTTCCCACTGTGCACACACTGGTTGAATCAACATTGTTGTCATGTCATTTATGTTGAACCAACGTGGAATAGACGTTAAATTGATGCCTGTGCCCAGTGGGTTCACTCTTACTGTACCTGAAGTGCCTTGATTGTACAAAGCATTTAGATCGGACCAAGACTGAGTTGGTGATGAATAAAACTGACTGAAACAGATGTCTAGGCTTTAGCTTAGTGGGCTAATGTGGTCTTAAGCCATGACACCATCCACATTCAAAAGCCTGTCAGTTAGTATTGACGTTACAAGGTACACACCCTGCATTCCATCAAAACTAGAGAGCAGTACGATGAGGCAATCCACTTGTATGACCTCACACCTCTCCAGTCCAACAACAGAGGCTTAATGTCATCTCCCAATTGACACCCCAGGTGCCATCTGAGACTCATTTACAGTGTTTCCCCTGACTCTCTGTCTGACTCGTCCATTTACAGTGTGTTTCCCCTGACTCTCTGTCTGACTCGCCCATTTACAATGTGTTTCCCCTGACTCTCTGTCTGACTCTCCCATTTACAGTGTGTTTCCCCTGACTCTCTGTCTGACTCGCCCATTTACAGTGTGTTTCCCCTGACTCTCTGTCTGACTCGTCCATTTACAGTGTGTTTCCCCTGACTCTCTGTCTGACTCGTCCATTTACAGTGTGTTTCCCCTGACTCTCTGTCTGACTCGCCCATTTACAGTGTGTTTCCCCTGACTCTCTGTCAGACTCGCCCATTTACAGTGTGTTTCCCCTGACTCCCTGTCTGACTCGCCCATTTACAGTGTGTTTCCCCTGAATCTCTGTCAGACTCGCTCATTTACAGTGTGTTTCCCCTGACTCTCTGTCTGACTCGTCCATTTACAGTGTGTTTCCCCTGACTCTCTGTCTGACTCGTCCATTTACAGTGTGTTTCCCCTGACTCTCTGTCTGACTCTGCAGCAGAAAGTTGACCTGACATGTTATTATTAGTCCAGACCACAGCAGCATCTCTGCATGTTCTGCATTTCTGTGTCTCAAACGTATCAACCTTGAACCTGGCTCCTTTCTCTCTTTGTCTCCCTCACCCTCTCTCTCTCTGTCTCCCTCACCCTCTCTCTCTCTGTCTCCCTCACCCTCTCTCTCTGTCTCCCTCTCTCTCTCTGTCTCCCTCACCCTCTCTCTCTCTGTCTCCCTCACCCTCTCTCTCTGTCTCCCTCTCTCTCTCTGTCTCCCTCACCCTCTCTCTCTATGTCTCCCTCACCCTCTCTCTCTCTGTCTCCCTCACCCTCTCTCTCTGTCTCCCTCTCTCTCTCTGTCTCCCTCACCCTCTCTCTCTCTGTCTCCCTCACCCTCTCTCTCTGTCTCCCTCTCTCTCTCTGTCTCCCTCACCCTCTCTCTCTGGCTCCTTTCTCTCTCTGTCTCCCTCACCCTCTCTCTCTCTGTCTCCCACACCCTCTCTATCTGGCTCCTTTCTCTCTCTGGCTCCTTTCTCTCTCTGTCTCCCTCACCCTCTCTCTCTGGCTCCTTTCTCTCTCTGTCTCCCTCACCCTCTCTCTCTGTCTCCCTCACCCTCTCTCTCTGGCTCCTTTCTCTCTCTGTCTCCCTCACCCTCTCTCTCTCTGTCTGGCTCTTTTCTCTCTCTGTCTCCCTCTCTCTCTCGGTCTCACTCTCGCTCTCTCCCTGATTTCAATGCAGACAAGCTCGATGATAGCAAACTTGGTATTTAGCAGACTTTGGCATTCTCCTTGCCCTCCGGCCTCCAGAATGTAGCATGCCCTCGTCTGACCCGTCCGTCTAACTCTCTCCCTGGCATCAGATGTCACGTAGACCTGCCTGCACTGGGGATGTTGTGGTGGGTGTTACAGTACAGTACACATGGCGGATGGAGTCAAACTTACATAGAGTACAATGTAAAGCAGCAATCTGTTCCATTATGTTCAAACCAGCTTGTCCAACACTGGGTCATTTCCACAACAGACACCCATCTATAATAATAAAGAAGCATGTTCTATATAGCTTCCTTTGTCTTCCTAGGGTGGTTGAATATCTCTCGCACAGACAATAGGCGCCCCCCCCCTCCCCTCACAACACATTAAGGAAATCAAATAGGCAGCAGAGCCAGTGTGGTGTTGGTTAACTGGTCTTTGTGTTCAGTTTCTGATCAATAGGTTTGGTCTTAGTGAGACACACACTGCATGATCGTTCAAGGGACCCCTAACTGGGTAAGTAGCAAGCCAGCCAGCTCCAGCCACAAACCCATCTTCTAAAGCTGTGATCATGTGGAAAGCACTTTAACCAGTGAAGCCTGATATGTTTTCGAGCTTGTTTTATTCCTTCTGAAAGGTAAAGCTTTTACCCTAGCTGTGGAATTCCCACTGCAATGTACAACACCGTAGCGCTCGCCTGTAGTGTAGGTGTTTTGTTTTTGCTGAAATAGTCCTTGTCTCCTAAATTGAAAGTTTATAGCGACACAGAGCCCATAGACCGAGGCTGAGTGGGCCTGACAGAAAGCTCCACAGAGGAATATGATATGCTGCAGTCGCTGATCCAGAGAGAGGGACAGACGTGACATGGAGGTCAGAGACTAGTTAGGAAGGTGGACATGGTGAAAGAGGAGAGTATGGGGGAGGAAAAGTATGTGGAGGATTGGGGGGTGGTGGGAGAATAGGAGGTGAGAATTGGGAGAGGGTTGGGGAGATTGGGGGGAGATGAAGGGGGAAATTGGGAGAATGAAGAGGAAGATGGCAGGGAAAATATAAGGGGCATGATGGATGAGTGGATGGAATAGGAATGGAGTTGTTTGTTTTGATAAAGGGCGTTGAGGCCCTCCCATAATAACAGTGGGGTACAGATTGGTCCCTAAGCAGGAAGCAATCTCTGTTTCAGAAGAGGCCATTGGCTGGGTTGGACCCTCTAATGATGACATCAGAGGAACTGCTCTGCTCTGCTCTGCTCTGCGCTGGGGACTTCAAAAAGGCGGCAGGGGTCGTAGCTAAGCCGCAGTCTCATTAATAATCATTATGAGCCTAGTTTCCAGCCCCTCACAGTCCCTTTAATGACTGAGGAGAGAGACAGACCCTCCAGGGTCTGTGGGAAGTTTGATGGAAACCTTTGCTGCATCTTAAATTGCACCCAATTCCCTTTATATTACACTTCTTTAGACCAGGGCCCATAGGGATCTAGGCAAAAGTAGTACACTATATAGGGACCATTGTCATTTGGGACACAGTCCCTGAATAGTTAGTCAGAATGGGTCCTGGAGAAAGGCCCTATCTGTTCTCAGAGTGATTTTAGACGGAGGCCATGTCTGAATAACCATACTTGAATTCTAAATAGTAGGATTTTTCAGGAACCGAAAAAATATACAATTTTATAGTATGTGAAATTAATTCCAGGATGTCATACTCATTTTGGCTTTTCATCTAGTAGAATTTGTTGCAAACTATTGAGGAAGAGAATCTGCTTTTCACTCCTACCTGTGTTCGACAATGGCTGATAATCAGAATAGGGGATGTGCTCTACAAAAATGTACAAAGGGTGGGGAACAAGCGCTATTGCGCATTTGATGACACCTTCTCAGGATGCTTCCAACATACCTTTTACTAAACAGTACATTCTAAATAGTACGTAGCACGAGTAGTGCTTAGTATGCTGTTTTAGTAAGTCGTAGGCAAGCCAGAATTATCTGCAAGACATGGCCTTATCTGATGGGCATTTGACGAAGCCTCCAAGCCTCTGGTCTAAAGCTCCACAGCAAAAGTGTCTTAGTCACAGTCAAACAGAATATTGTAAACAGTGACCACATCCAAGGCCACAGGCACCCTCGCACATAAGTACGTGTCACACACACACTCAAACAAAACCCCTCCCCTACACACACATACACACCGTACAGCCTGTGCTACATTTCCGTACTAATGACCGTTGACAGAAACCAGAGCAGCGCTTGAAACGTTTTCATCATGTTTGTTTTGTGGCTCCCTCCCTCACTCCCTCCAGCAGATCCCCATATAGCCCCAGCCTTGCTTGGCTCTGGTGTCTGGTGTAGTCTAACATCTCGCTACCTGTGATACCCAGGGGAGAGGAGAAGATAATCACCAGCAGCATTGCATTCCATCCTCCTGTCCCACTGCCATATCTACACTGGAATGTTAAACACACTGGGAGATACATGATTTACATATAGCTGTAGTTACTAGCTAGTTAATGTATTTATTTACATGATTTACCTTTTACATCATACATTATTAGTCCATGTATTCATTGGATGATTCGCATTTATTACTGTGCAAATCACTGTACTTAAGCAAATATTGTTTTCATTTGATGTGCTAAACAGTTTGTTTTTAATAAGTTAGTCCCAGTAGTTATTAAACTATATGCTGTTGTACAAGTTACTCAACAGATATGTTTTGACTCCAACCTAGAAGGTCTTATAACAGTCTCCTCTGACACACAGATCTACACTAATCTGCTAAACCCCCTTGGACATTAGGATTACTAATTGGATGAATTTAGTGGTGAGTTCACAAGGCCAGGGGGCCTGAGGGGTGGGTAGACGTTCCCCTTCTCAGACAACATATCCAGGATCAGCTTACCCTCCCCAAATCCTAGCCTTAACCATTATGGAGGTGGAACAGCAAACTGACCCTAGATCAGTATCTAGTTGGTAAAATCGTTTGGCGTTGGCTTGGACAATGGACATTCTTATTTTCATGTTTTCATTCATGCAGTTATTTTTTGACAGTTTAATCTCCTATGTGTGGTGTTGGCATCCTGGCTAACCTGTCTGCATTGTGTTTTCACCATATTTTCGTGTATGACACACACACGCATAATGTGCACGCAACCACTCATGCATACACACACTTGCACTTCTACACTCGCATACATGCACCCATTCACACACACATGCATCCAATCTACTCGGGACCCTCTGCTCTGTCTGACCTATAGAGAGGAGGTGAGGGGAGGGCTAAGGAGGGGGAGGGAGAAGGATTTATAGACAGCTGAACCATGCAGTGAGGTACAAGGTTGACCTGGGAGGGCATGTGTGATAATACGGGAACAGTACAGACGAACCATCCATGTAAGGTTTAACACACTCGCAGGATGAGTATTCTATTGGTGAATACAGTAGCCCCAGGCTACAAGGACATAATGTACGAATTTATATATTACTCAATGCCATATCTAATTAATTGTGACATGAGAAATTGAATTTCACATCTTTAGCATGTAAATAACTGAGGTGGGATATTTTTTGAATCATAGGCTTGCTCTAGGCTATTGTATGCTAGTGTTTATGCTCCTTAGTATGCACGTACAAAACATAATTTGTTTCAATAAAAGTTTTGAAAACAAGGTGAAAACTGGAGACCTCTCTACCATGCAAGCACGCTCCCGCCCCACAGAGGTTCCCCGCGCCCAGTTGCTTAGGGTTTCCGAGTACGCGCCCACGGCACGGATACGCGCACTCCAGTCTCCGTCCTCTGCTAGACATGGCGGCGGATCTAAACCCAGACTGGCTCTCCTGCCTTCCTTCTTCTTGGAGTTATGGGGTTACTCGGGACGGAAGGATATTCTTCATCAAGTAAATATTCTCAGGATACGGCGCATGGAAGTGTATTGGCTTTGTTTCGACGCGTTTGTTTATGTCTGTGTTATTTGCGTGTTCACCTTCTCCCCGTTTCTTACCCAACAGTGAAGAAGCCAAGAGTACGACCTGGCTTCATCCCGTCACCGGAGAGGCTGTCATAACGGGGCACAGAACAACCCCAGGTAAAAACGGTTCGCATCGACCTCTTCCAATCGTTATATACGGCAAGAGTCTCGGTTTGAAATGGTTTCAGAAACCACCGAGAAACGTTGAGCGAAGACTCCCTGCCGCAAGCAACAGCCGCCTGTCTTTCTCTCCTCTGCGCTCAGACCATCAAGTTGAGCCGCCAATTAATGTCACCTAGGCATTGCGACAGAGTTGTTGAAAGTTCTGTCACGTAGGCATTCACATTCATAAACAAAGAAGTTAGTTAATTTAGTTTCTTTTTTTACATTATTGTTTGCAACTTGCCATGGTTGTAGACTAAACTGTAAGGCTTAAGCCCGTAGCGTGGGCACTGGGCAGTTATTTTGTAACCATTGTAACAACAGCTGTTGATAAAATGATAACATGAAACATTGATGCGTAACTCGCTACAAATGTTGAATGCAACAAATGTTTGTATTGCTGTGAACATGACTTCGGATAAGGATGTTATTGTTACCATTCCATATCCATTGCATTAGAGAGAAGACATCGTGCGCGGAATGCATAGATCCTCACACTGTCAATGCCCAGGAAGCAGGTTTTTACAATCTCACGCCTATCAATACAATATGTTGAATGACGGATACGAATAGAAATGACGACGAGGCTATTCGATCATCTTTACTAGGCTATGTCATTAATGGATAGCATATCGGTAGGCTGTATATATTGCGTAAGGGGAACGGTATTTTCGGTCACGCGCAGATCTCTGCTCGTATCAGCCGCTTGTGTGTGTTGCGATGTATTTGTCTCGTAGCCTATTCATTACCCCCCCCCCCCCCCCCCCCCCCCCCCCCCCCCCCCCATGCCCCTTCTCTTTCCCGCATAGATTTACCAACGGGATGGGAGGAGGGATATACGTTCGAAGGAGCCCGCTGCTTCATCAAGTAAGTTGGATTTTTCAAAGCCACCGCGCTTTATGGAAACACTTGATATTTGTCCTCCTCCTGTTGCTGGCAGGCTGCTTTGTTTTTGACGGCAGTTGAGATTTTCAGATTCTCTCCCACTGCCACTCTGGAGTGTTCAGGAAAGATCTCCTCCACATCCCCTACCTATGAACACACACACAGTTCCAGGTTCTCGTTTTTCCTCCTGTCCTTGGTGGAGTTTGACAAGCCAGTGTGACTCACAGCTCTCAGCTGAACAGGCTTTACTTGTTGGGGCCTCCTTCCCTCAGACACGACTCTGCCAGACTGGCGTGTACTTGCAACAGAGACACTACATTATTACACCCCTAAAAATCGGCTTAGGGTTTGTTGCACAGTCATATTTGGGTTGATAAGTCAGTGTTTGAAGGAACACGTGTATGTACAGTTTTAAATCCTTGCAGTGCTATTCAGTTGTCTTTCCTTCACCACTCTCTCTTCTGATTCTCTGCTATGGCCATTTGGAGAGTAGCAACTGAGCTAATAGCATGTGCTTTAGATGGGTCCACTAACTGGGGTGTGTTTTGTATCTCAAGGCATACATACTGTACCGCTGTGCTGTGAATTAGTGTGTGTTTTATTTAGTGTCACTGTTTCCTCTCCCTCTCCCACAAGTATTATTGTGGCACACTGCTGATGGCATGGACTCAAGTTGGACCGTAGGCTGAAGGAATGGAATTGGCTGAATCACTGTCACATTTCTAGATGGGATATTTTTCTGAGACACAAAGAGCAGCATTTTGGACTGAGAAGAATTTTGTCCAGTTTATGTTTTGGACAGCGTTGCATTGGCAGTGCATGGTGTGCTATTTTGCAATTTGCGTTGCCCGTGATTTCTGAAATTGTTCTCAATTTCCTTGCTGGTCGGCCCATGTATTGGGCCGTTATGCAGACCTTATGCCCTCCACGTCCCCTATGCCCTCCTTCATCCCGGAAGGAACTTGATGCCCTTTGATTTAGGATTCATGTCCCTCTTTCTCTCTGGTGTTGAGAGGGTCCCATGGGACCCAGACAGTGGGCTGCTGGAGGGGTGTGTGTGTGTGTGTCACAACCCAGCCTGTGTCCTCGTGACACCCGTTAATTCACAATGGGATTCTTCTCTCTGTTCCCCTTTGTCCTAGTGTACCTGGAGACAGAACCAATCCGAAGAGGCTTGTATGATGTTTCCTCCTCTGTTTCAGTTAACGCTCCCTAGAGTCAGTGCCCTACCTAGTACACTGAAGTACACTAGTTCACAGTGGCTGTCCAGCCAGAACAGGCAGCTACCCTAGTGTACCGTAACCCTGTATACACTCTAAGCCCTTTGACTCAGACTCTGAACGCATGACCGAGCTAAACCTACTGAGGACTATGGAAGTGTCTCCCCCACGCCTCCCATCAGGCAAAAACATAGTCATTCAGTCCTCTACCTCCCACTGAGTTTTTTATTCTTTTTTCTGGTCATTAAAAATACTTGTGTCAAAAAACGTCCCATTTCTTTCAGTATCCACCCTGGCTGGCCATGACGTAACAAATAAGAGGTCAGCATGACGTTGCTTCAACTAGCTAATATTGCCCACTGGGATATTGCTGTTGTGGTTGAGGCCTTTAATGACCTCCCTGATATGTCTCACCTCTGTGTGTCACGCTGGCGTCTACAGTATTACCTCAGCAGCAGGTGGAAGGCTGCCAGACATGAGGAATGGTACAGCTCATTTATTATTCCTGGGCTGTGTGGAGTCGCAGAGGGGCTGACTCTAAAGGACGGACACACACACTTTACAGATGCCATTCATCAACGACCAGGTTGTTTTCACCCAGCATCTTTAATTCACTTATCCCTCTCTCCCTTTAGCCTTCAGATCATTTCTGCACTGGCGCACACAGTATGGCCGCGTCCCAAATGGCCCCTGTCTATGGGCTCTGGTCAAAAGTAGTGCACTATAGAGGGAAAAGGGTGCCAGATGTATACACTTAGAACAAAGGAAGAAAACCTACACACAGCAAATGCAGCTTCCAAGTGATTTGATATACCACTAACCACAATATAGAGAACGTTTCAGCTAGCTGCAATAGCTTCCATAAAGGTGTTTTGGATGTGTAATATTACACACACACACTGGACGATTTATGTAGTTCACACAGGTATGCCATCCAAATGGCACCCTATTCCCTATGGGCCCTGGTCAAAAGTAGTGCACTCTATAGGGAATAGGGTGCCATTTGGGATGCAGCCCATGAGTGGCAGAGAAAGCTGGATAAGGAGCCATATTTAAGACATGCAGTGTGGATTCATTTCACTCTCCCTCCCCTGCTTCCCACGCTGGTTTCTTGAAGTGAGAGGAGGAGGAAGGCGGAATGAACGAGAATAGGGAAATGGTTGGAGGATATGTGGAGGATATGACCTGTAGCTGACACTTGGAGTGTAGTTGGGGGGTGGGTAGGCAAAGAGACCTAGTGAGACAGCCTTGGTAGACAGACAAGGCTGTGTATGTGTGTGCTGCAGTCCTTTCCTCTGGCTTAGTTTGGCAGCTGGGGGAGTGCTTGGGGAATCCTGCAAAATAAACAGTTAGAGAAACATGGCCTGCTCCCCTTCTTCTCCACGCCCACTGGTGAGTACTGCCCTCCCATTGGAGGTGGAGGCTCTAGGCCTGCCTCTTTAACTCCGATCAAGTTTTGGGGCTTAGGGGTGTGTGTGTGTGGAGCCTACAGACGAGGCCACGAAGCAACATTAAGGAGACGTGACATAGCTAGCGGTCTCAGCTTTGCTGCAGCACTCTCCATAGTGGAATTCTCCACAGGCTGTGTTAATGAAACGAGCTGTGTTGTGAATCTAGATGCACCCTAAGGATTGGAGTTTCAATTTGAGAATGGTTTTGCGAAGGACTGATGGCGAGAAAGGTTTCTGTTTTGTCAGGCTAAATAGAGCAATCTGATAGAGGTGAGTGGAGCAGGAGATGTAGAACGAGAGATTGAGAAAACAAAAGAGAGCGAATCTAAAAAAGAGACATGGGGAGAGGGAGACAGATGGATAGAGAGAGGTTAACTTTGTGAATTGGATAAGAGCTGGGAATAGGCTTCTAGCTGTCAGGAGGAGATGCAGGTTCTGCAGGTGTTTCCACCGGGATACAACAGCCACTCAACTTTTCCTGGACATCTGTCAGCAGTGTGTGTACGTTTTGTGTCCACACTCATTTCCACCTCTGGGATCATGTGAGCTGTGGTTGAAGTAGGGACAGATCTATAAGTGGGTCGCTGGCTGGGTGGAGTTGCTACACTGATGAAGTGCTTCCTGTCTCGTTCGCTCTCACTCGCTCTTGCTCTAGCTCGGTCTCATCAGTGGGAGACGAGAGTAAGAATGGTCTAACATTTCTACTGCTGAATGTTGCGACACTAGCAGGTGATGACAGCCCCTTGTCAAAGCTGTTGATTCACTGGAGACACCATCAACTCTCTGCATTTCAGCAACTCTGTCCTATTGCTCTTCCTCTTCCTCCCTAAACACAACACAACTCTGGTTCCACACCATAAGCCACTAATGAACGAAACCACCTGCAGTGAATACAAGTGAGTTTAATTTTCTGCTTACGGTAAGCTGTGAAAAGGCTGTTAGTCAATCAATCTTATTTTATAAAGCCATTTTTTACATCGGCAGCCAAAACCCCCCAGCCAAAAACCCCAAACAGAAAGCGATGTAGAAGCACACTGTACGGTACATCCCAAATGGCACCCTATTCCCTATATAGTGTACTACTTTTGACAGGCCCTGTTCCAAATTAGGACACCGTATAGGGATTAGGGTGCCATTTGGTATGTATCCATTGTGTTTGGCTGTGCTGCAACAGTTATTACTGAGTCCTATTCAGGGGCACCGCAACACTGCATACCTTAGTCTGTGGTGGTACTATGATGGAGTATACATCTTCAACTTGAAGTCTCGAGTTGTTACGACTGGCCATATCTATGAGTGAGTGATCTGTCAGTATCCGAGATATCACTGACCTGATTTACCACTAACCTCCCCCTCCAAAGCCAGGGCTCAGTGCAAAGCCTGCTTGTGCTCAATCCAAAAATGGAAGAACCTACAGACTGGGTAAGCTCACTGGTTATTGTGGTGAAAAAGAACGGCAATCTCAGGATATGTCCAGACCCGTGAGATCTCAACAAAGCAATCAAGAGAGAGCATTTCAAGTTGCCAACCAGAGAAGAGATACTGTCGCAGTTTGCTGAAGCAAAGTGGTTCAGTAAGTTTGATGCCTCATCAGGATTCTGGCAAATGAAGCTAGATGATGCAAGCTCAAGTCTATGCACATTCAACACACCTGAGGGCAGGTACAGATTTCATATTGGATTCTTTCAGCGCCAGAGGTCTACCACAAGACAATCCACATGATCTTCGAGCGCATTCCAGGAGTGGAGACTATGATGGATGACATCATCGTCTGGGGGTCGACAAAAGAAGAACACGATGCGAGAGTGAGACAAGTGCTGGACCTGACACGGAAAGTCAACCTAAAAGGACAAATGCGAGTTTGGTGTGAAAACACTTACCTTCGTGGGAGATGTACTTTCTGAGGACGGAGTCAAACCAGACCCGAGGAAAACATCAGCCATCAACAACATGGAGCGCCCGAAGACCAAGGACAATGTGAGACGCTTCATGGACATGATCACCTACCTTGCAAAGTTCATACCTCAACTGTCAGCACAGTCCGCTCCACTCAGATGTATTCTGGAACAGAAAAATTAATGGGAATGGTCCCATGAACAGGAAAACTGCTTCAAAAACCTAAAGAAGACAATCACAGAAGAGCCAGTGCTCAGGTTCTATGATCCAGAGAAAAGCACAAGGATTTCTGCAGACGCGTCACAGTTTGGCCTGGGAGCAGTTCTTCTGCAACAGCATGACAACACATGGCAACCCGTCGCTTATGCGTCCAGAGCCTTGACAGGCGCAGAGACAAGGTATGCACAAATAGAGAAAGACCTACTGGCAAGCACATACGCTTGCGAAAGGTTTCCCCAATACGTCTACGGACGAGACTTCGAAGTAGAAACCGACGACAAACCATTGGTGTCAATCATGTCTAAGCCACTGAGTGATTGTCCAATGAGAATCCAGAGAATGTTGATCAGACTGCAAAAGTATGATGTGAAGATGATTTATACCCCGGGAAAGTTAATGTTCGCCGCCGACACTCTTTCTTGAGCAGTCGACAAGAAGGAGAGCTTCGACACACAGAAAAACACTGAGATTCAGGCCTACGTCGACATGATCGTAGCATCACTTCCTGTGTCTTCTGAGAGAATGGAGCAGATCAAAAGAGAGACCGCAGCTGACCAATAAATGACAGAGTTGAAAGAAACAACACTAATAGGATGGCCTGCACAGAAAAACAACTGTCCAAGGAGAATACAGGATTACTGGATGTGCAGAGCAGAGCTCACCATTGTGGGTGACATAGTGTTCAAAGGCAACAAGATTGTCATTCCCATGACACTACACAAAGAAATGCTACAGAAAATACACGAGGCCCACTTGGGTGAGGAAAAATGCAGACAACGAGCACGTGAAGTAATGTACTGGCCAAGAATGAACCAGGAAATCAGCCAGACCACTGCTTCATGTGAACTGTGTTTGACCTACAGGCCAAAGCAGCAAGCAGAGCCGCTAATGCCTCATCTAGTACCCAACAGACCCTACTACAAAATTGTCAAAGGTCTGATGAAAAAGGCACACGATGGAAAGGAGGATTTCCTAAAAAATCTGATGATCTACCGCAGTGCACCGCTGCAGAACGGACTTTCACCTGCACAAATGTTGATGGGATGTTGCATCAGAACCAACCTACCCATCCATGAGGACTTGCTAACACCCAGAGGTGCTCACAAAGTCAAACTCGCAAAGGAAAAACAGAAAGACAAACAAAAACAGCGACAGGACAAAAGTGCAAGACACTTACCTGAACTGAAACCTGGAGATCGTGTACGACTCCGAGACATCACTACAGGAACCTGGATGCAGCAAGGGTGTGTGCAGAGAGAAGTTGCACCGCGATCCTATGAGATCCAAACAGAGCATGGATCACAACTGGGTCCAAAAAGAGTGGATCTAAGGCTTTAGCCATTCACTCAAGGGACTGAGGATCATCAGGAGGATACTGCTGAAGCGTCAAATGCCTTTTATAAATTGACAATTCAGTCAGAACACCCTGACTGACAATGAACGCTGTCCAACTGTTTCATTAAGCACTTCAGCAGAATGACCAAAAAGGACTGTCAGAGCCCCTGAAAGGCTTATTGAGAATTGAAAAAAAAAAAAGGGGCACCTGGACTGAATGTTTGGTTTATGTGAAAATAAATACGGCCTCAATAAAGTATTGTTGGACAGACTATATTTAGTTGAAAAAATATTATATTTTTAAGGGAAAATAATTTGGGGAAAGAAATGTGTGTTATTGAAAATTGCATGTTATGCAGGTTGAGTAAACAAATGTGATGTGACGTGTAGTTACATAGAAAAGTAGTTTTCTTTTAAAGGAAAGATGTGTTGTTATGTGTTAAAAACATTTAGACTACGTTACCCAGCAGGCTATGCGGGCTAGGTGGAGGGTTAAAGAATGCCTTGCAAGGCTAACATGGAGTTTTCTAGCTGAAGTATATGTTCATTAAAAGTAGTTAAACCTACACCCCAGTTTGTCATTATATAAGGAACAAACATAACACAACTTAATGGAAATCTCATGATACTTTATTTATTATACACGTACCATGAATACACAATTCCAATATACTAATACGGACTTCAATTCACACACATTTACTTGTAGCAGGACATGGACTCATCTTACAACAGGAGGTTGCAGAGGGAGGGGTGTGCTCTGCCCCCAGGCCCGATGCAGAACCGCATGCAGGCCCACTTGATTCATGCCTGGCGCTAAAGACGAGAAGGTAATGGCCAACATTTAATCCAGTCACTCAGCTCAACGCTCATCTGACTGGGACTGACTGGCAAATCATTAAGTGTTGGATTCGGGGTCAGTTATCTGGGTGCAACTCAGGATGGTGAATGTACTGCTAGTTCATTCTACAGCAATTGCTAGATTAATGGATGAGGATATGCCTTGTTTTGGATGGCCCAATAGAGGGAGAGAGGATTAGTCGCAGTTCCTATTGGCCCAGACGTGATTAATCAGACTATGGTAATCAGTAGTGTGTGTGTGTTAAGTGTGCACGTACCAAGGCTGTTGAAAATGTGAGGGGCTCCCCAGGTCTGCCACTGCACTTATGCATACAGCTGGTTACAGAGCGAGAGAGAGTGAGAGGGAGGAAGATTTCGCAAGAGAGGAGGAAGAGAGTGAGAGCAAGAGACCCTCACTGTCTCCACATGCAGTAACTTTAAGTGAAAGCCTTTCCTCACTGCTCTGTTCTTTCTTCTGCAATGCTCTATAGAATGGCCTTCCCTGCTGTGTCTGTCAATAGCATGCTTAAAGGTGTGTGTGTGTGTGTGCACGCCTACTGCATTAACATCGAATAGCGCCCGCGCTATGCAACTTTTCAGGGAAGTTAGGAACCAATATACACAGGCAGTTAGGAAAGCTAAGGCTAGCTTTTTCAAACAGAAATGTGCATCCTGTAGCACAAACTCCAAAAAGTTCTGGGACACTGTAATGTCCATGGAGAATAAGAGCACCTCCTCCCAGCTGCCCACTGTGCTGAGGCTAGGAAGCACTGTCACCACCGATAAATCCACGATAATTGAGAATTTCAATAAGCATTTTTCTACGGCTGGCCATGCTTTCCACCTGGCTACCCCAACCCCGGCCAACAGCTCTGCACCCCTACAGCAACTTTCCCAAGCCTCCCCCATTTCTCCTTCACCCAAATCCAGATAGCTGATGTTCTGAAAGAGCTGCAAAACTTGGACCCCTACAAATCAGCTGGGCTAGACAATCTGGACCCTCTCTTTTTAAAATGATCCGCCGCAATTGTTGCAACCCCTATTACTAGCCTGTTCAACTTCTCTTTCGTATCGTCTGAGATCCACAAAGATTGGAAAGCTGCTGCGGTCATCCCCCTTTTCAAAGGGGGAGACACTCTAGACCCAAACTGTTACAGATATCTATCCTACCCTGCCTTTCTAAGGTCTTCGAAAGCCAAGTTAACAGATCACCCACCATTTCGAATCCCAATATTTCAAATCGGAGGGCCTGTTGTGCGGACCTCTGTCAGTTTCTATGAGGGTGCCACAGGGTTCAATTCTCGGGCCGACTCTTTTCTCTGTATACATCAATGATGTCGCTCTTGCTGCTGGTGATTCTCTGATCCACCTCTACGCAGACGACACCATTCTGTGTACTTCTGGCCCTGGACACTGTGTTAACAAATCTCCAAACGAGCTTCAACACCATACAACACTCCTTCTGTGGCCTCCAACTGCTCTTAAATGCAAGTAAAACTAAATGCATGCTCTTCAACCGATCGCTGCCCGCACCTGCCCGCCTGTCTAGCATCACTATTCTGGACTGTTCTGACTTAGAATATGTGGACAACTACAAATACCTAGGTGTCTGGTTAGACTCTAAACTCTCCTTCCAGACTCACATTAAGCATCTCCAATCCCAAATAATATCTAGAATTGGCTTCGTATTTCAGAACAAAGCATCCTTCACTCATGCTGCCAAACATACCCTCATTCAACTGACTATCCTACCGATCCTTGACTTCGGCGATGTCATTTACAAAATAGCCTCCAACACTCTACTCAGCAAATTGGATGCAGTCTATCACAGTGCCATCCGTTTTGTCACCATATACTACCCACCACTGCGACCTGTATGCTGTCGTTGGCTGGTCCTCACTTCATATTCGTCACCAAACCCACTGGCTTCAGGTCATATATAAGTCTTTGCTAGATAAAGCCCCAGCTTATCTCAGCTCACTGGTCACCATAGCAGCACCCACCCGTAGCACGCGCTCCAGCAGGTATATTTCACTGGTCAGCCCCAAAGCCAATTCCCCCTTTGGCTCCTTCCAGTTCTCTGCTGCCAATGACAGGAACGAATTGCAAAAATCACTGAAGCTGGAGACTCATATTTCCCTCACTAACTTTACGCATCAGCTGTCAGAGCAGCTTACAGATCAGATCATTGCACCTGTACATAGCCCATCTGTAAAAACCCCATCCAACTACCTCATCCCCATATTGTAATAATTATTTTTTTCTCCTTTGCACCCCAGTATCTCTACTTGCACGTTCATCTTCTGCACATCTATCATTCCAGTGTAAATTGTAATTACTACACCCCATGGCCTATTTATTGCCTTACCTCCCAAATCTTACCTTATTTGCTCACACTGTATATAGAATTTTCTATTGTGTTATTGACTGTACGTTTGTTTATTCCATGTGTAACTCTGTTGTTGTTTGTGTCGCACTGCTTTGCTTTATCTTGGCCAGGGCGCAGTTGTAAATGAGAACTTGTTCTCAACTGGCCTAACTGGTCAAATAAAGGTGAAATAAAATAAATACCTGTGTGCGTGGGTTTGTTTGCATACTTTGCTCAATCATTTAGTCTGTTCACCTAGCTACCTTCCCATGATCATGTCCAATTTCATTGACGTGTCCCCTCTGCACTATCCCCACTGCACTTGTAATGTCCTGAGTACTGCTGTCCATCAGGACACGAAGGCTGTGTTGACACAGGCAGCCCAATTCAGCTTTTCTTTCCACTAATTGGTATTTTGACCAATCACATCAGATCTATTCACATCAAATTTTTTCCAGAGCCGATCTGATTGGTCAAAATACCAATTAGTGAAAAAAAGATCAGAATTGGGCTGCTTGTGTAAATGCAGCCAAAGTCTTGTTTACTTACTAGTGACCAGACATGGAGGGATGTGAGCCAGTGCCAGATACATGTTTACATTCCGTACTCAGAGGAGGATTGGCCCCAGGGACTCCCGTTTAGGATAACCTATTGTAGAGCCAGGCTAGGATCAGGACAACTTGTCTGACCATGTGGAAACAAATGCGCTATCAAATCAAATGTTATTGGTCACACACACATGGTTAGCAGATGTTAATGCGAGTGTAGCGAAATGCTTGTGCTTCTTGTTCCAACAATGCAGTAATAACCAATGTGTAATCTAACCTAACAATTCCACAACTACTACCTTATACACACAAGTGTGAAGGGATAAAGACTATGTACATAAAGGTATATGAATGAGTGATGGTACAGAACGACATAGGCAATATGCAGTAGATGGTATAGAGTACAGTATATACATATGAAATGAGTAATGTAGGGTATATAAACAAAGTGGCTAGTGATACATGTATTACATAAAGATGGCAAGATGCAGTAGATGATATAGAGTACAGTATATACATATACATATGAGATGAGTAATGTAGGGTATGTAAACATATTAAGTGGCATTGTTTAAAGTGGCTAGTGATACATTTTGACAAGCAGACAACCTCAGGAGGCTGAAGAGGCGCTGCTGTGCCTTCTTCACAACGCTGTCTGTGTGGGTGGACCGATCTATTGCATCCTACAACTGTCCCAGACTATGTTTGGAATATTCATTTCTCATACAGAACAGGTCGACTTTTTTACTATGGGGGATTCAGTTTGTCTGTGATGTGTTCAGTTTGTCTGTGATGTGTACGCCAAGGAACATAAAACGTACTACCCTCTCCACTACTGTCCCGTCGATGTGGATAGGGGGGTGCTCCCTCTGCTGTTTCCTGAAGTCCACAATCATTTCCTTAGTTTTGTTGACGTTGAGTGTGAGGTTATTTTCCTGACACCACACTCTGAGGGCCTTCACCTCCTCCTTGTAGGCCGTTTCGTCGTTGTTGGTAATCAAGCCTACTACTGTAGTGTCGTCCACAAACTTGATGATTGAGTTGGAGGTGTGCATGCCATGCAGTCGTGGGTGAACAGGGAGTACAGGAGAGGGCTCAGAATGCACCCTTGTGGGGCCCCAGTGTTGAGGATCAGCTAGGTGGAGATGTTGTTACCTACCCTCACCACCTGGGGCCGGCCGGGGTCGAGACCCAGGGTCTCGAGGTTGATGACGAGTTTGGAGGGTACTATGGTGTTAAATGCTGAGTTGTAGTCGATAAACAGCATTCTTACATAGGTATTCCTCTTGTCCAGATGGGTTAGGGCAGTGTGCAGTGTGGTTGCGATTGCGTCGTCTGTGGACCTATTGGGGCGGTAAGCAAATTGGAGTGGGTCTAGGGTGTCAGGTAGGGTGGAGGTGATATGGTCCTTGACTAGTCTTTCAAAGCACTTCATGATGACGGAAGTGAGTGCTACGGGGCGGTAGTCGTTTAGCGCAGTTACCTTAGCTTTCTTGGGAACAGGAACAATGGTGGCCCTCTTGAAGCATGTGGGAACAGCAGACTGGGATAAGGATTGATTGAATATGTCCTATGCTAATGCTAATAGTGTTATTAAAATCATAACATTTGTTTTGTTTTAGTGATGTGGAAAGTATGCGAGTCTCGGCTCTTTCCGGCGACTTATTGGAAATTGAACTGTTTGCCTGATTCTAATACACTGTGTTATAGAATATAGCTTTGTGTTCTTTTAAGAAGGGAATTATATCCTCTAATACACTTTGATCCACGCCATCATTCTCCCTCTCTAATCTCTCTGTGACAACAGACACTCATTTCTTAGGAGCGATGATAAGAAAACACTTGGGTACCGTGATCTCTCATCTGCACAAACAGAAGGTCATCTGCTACTGAACAAATACAATATAATGTTTGAGTCCTTAGTTGTTGTGGAGAACCAGACCTTACCGACCTGTTCGTTGAGCTGCGAGCGCTGATCCGCCATGATCACACGAGGCTGCTGTCTTAATCATGCGTTTCAGTAGAGGAGCGTGAGTCTGAGGCATGATCTGTTTTTAAAGGTCCCATGACTACAGATGAGGACGTGAACTGAAGGTGAACACTGCTATTGGAGTGTTTTGTTTAATCCTCTTATTTCAGGATGAAGTCTTTACTATTTGACTGTTTTTTTGATGTAGGTCTAGTTGTTTCATCAGATGTATTTATATGGTACACAGCGAGAAGAGCTCTGCATTGATTTGTCTGGTGGTGTTACTGCAGAGAGGAGCAGACTGTTGTTTTACCTCTACGATCAGTCTGCAGCATTGGGAAGATTGAACACTGCTCAGAAACATTTGATAATGACTTCACTGCACCAAAAGCAACATCGGATCATTAGCCCAATTTATCATCCAACTCTAATCCTTGTCAATACAGATATTCTCTGGTGTAAGTGGTAACTGAAAAGCAGAATGAATCTAAATTCCCAGTTGTGGCTCTATTAGATTAGGAAGAGGCTTCAAAGGAGGAGTCTGGAGGAATGGTGGAGACCTGACCTTGTGTAGCGTCTCATGAGAACCTATGTGGCTGTAGGGCAGCTTTTCTCCCACTCAGGACAAACACACACATGCTCACACTCTCACACAAAGACATAAGGCTAAGGGATCAGTCCAATAATAGGGTATTAGATCATAATAATGGTGCCATTATATGATGGCCTGTTATTATCATTATAATAATAGTGTAATGCGTCATAATATAGGTAATAGAGATGCCACGGTTTACCCAACCATGGGCTGTTGTTCCCACTCACGGGACTCTGACTCTATATTTGTTACACAGACTCTTGGCCTCCCATTCTAACCACCTCTCGCCGGCTTTGTATTCATGTTACTTGATGTAATTGCTGTACAATATGATTTTGTTGCCATCTAATGCACATTCAAATGTCATAAATCAACACTGCAGAGCTCTTCCTGTCCTCTGCCGTGCCCTGATTGTTTTACTGCTGATGATATCTGGAAATGTGCATGTACACCCTGGCTCATCTACTGTTGCTAGACCCAATTCTAACTTGTGCTCGGATATCTGCTTCACTGGTGTCTGCCTGTAAAAGCCTGGGTTTTCTGCACGTTAACACTAGAAGCTTATTACCTCAAATGTATCAATTGAAAGTGTGGGTTCACAGCTCCAATCCAGATGTATTGGTCATTACTGAGACATGGTTAAAAAATAGTGGTTTGAACACTGATGTTAACCTTTCTGGTTATAAAATTTTTCGGCAAGACGGATCTTCCAAAGGTGGTGGAGTGGCAATCTTTACCAAGGAACACCTTCAGTGCTCGGTTGTCTCCACCAAGTCTGTCCCCAAACAATTTTTTGGGCTGGTTTTAAGCATTACACTTTCAAATAGCTCTTTGTTGACTGTTGCTAGGTGTTATCGTCCACCATCGGCATCGGCCTGTTCTCTAAATGCCCTTTCCCCTTAAACTAAGTCTGATCTTGTACTGCTAGGTGACCTAAACGGGGACATGATTAAACCACCTGACCAAGTCCTAAAGCAATGGGACTCCCTAAATCTTTCTCAGATTCTTTACCAATCGTACAAGGTATGACTCCAAACAGCCAGAAAAGGCTACTCTCCTTGATGCTATCCTCACAAATAATCCTGATCGGTATCAGTCTGGTGTTATTTCTGTAATGACCTTTGATCACTGTTTTATAGCCTGTGTTTGTAATGGCTGCTCAGTGAAATGGCCTGTCCTGATTTGTCATAGATGCTTGGTAAAAAACTTAATGAGTAAGACTTCAATCATGACCTGGCCTCTGTAAATTGGTATAGAATCAGCTTGATCCCCTCTGTCGAAGATGCTTGGAGCTTCTTTTTCTATATTTTCAGTGGTATTGTTAACAAACACGCCTCCATAATGAAAATGAGAATTAAAAACAGGTTCAGCCCCTGGTTCGACCGTGATCTGACTGACTCTCTTTCAGGCAAATGAGAAATGTGACCCGATTCAGGAAACTAGACGTATGTCGCAAGTCAAGACTTCACAGGAGAGCCATTTGAACGTAAAACATATTTTTTTCATCAAAACGTGTGAACTTTCATGTGCCTTAATAAGAAACTTGTATGCCATCTGTAAATACGAATAAAGTTATTAAATTATGAGCCTTGTTGGTTATGCAGCAGATAAAGTCGTCAACCTTCCCACTATAATGAGTGTGCTGGACATGCCGAGAGATGAGTTCGGATTGGTCTGCCATATAGAGAGCTTCTGTCTATTTGAGCTCATCAATTTGTGTTGGTAATCCTGTCAAATGCAGCTTTAAAAAAAATTATAATATAATAATATTATAATTGTTGCTCTCCACTTTCTGGAGGATCAAGTTTTGAAATCAGTGGAATTAGTATGATCGCTAAAGAGATGGATTACATCTTCAAACTAAGGGCAACCGTGGTATGGCATTCCTGACAGGGAATACGCATCCATCATGCATGTAAGATAGTTTAGCCTTAGTCTAGCATTAGCTAGCTACATTTTCAGAAAGAGGTTTAATTTCAAGCTAAAGTGTACTGTTAGCTAGCTAGCTAACGCTAGCTGGCTGGCTCCCTAGCTGACGTTATTATGCGTATCCCAGAGCTGTTTACTTTTCTAGTTGGAGCCTAATGTTAGCTAGCTAACATTGCACCTGGTTGGTTAGCTCCCAGCACTGTTGAATTGTTGGCACTGTTCATTGTTGTTTAACTAGCTAACTTTAGCCAGCTCGTTAGCTAACATTACGTGACGTGTGTACAGCACCCGTTGAATATGGCCTGAATATGGTCTGCAAAAATGCATAATGAAATTGTTGCCAGCAGAGCTGGTTAGGCTGTTTTCATGTTATCCATAGGTAAACAAATCATCGGCCAGAGCATCAAGTCTGCGCTCCGAGAGCGAGATGGGTGGAGCTAAAGCTTAAGAGGGTGTGAACGATGCTCAATGGGTGGAGACAAAGAAGAGCTCTTCACACGATATCAAAACATTCAAAGGCCATTTTCTCAAAAGGTGAGTTTACAAGTTGATCAACTTTCAAAGCAGAATTACTTTCCCACTGTTCCTCAAATGCAGTGTATGTTTTACCATTTTGTAACTCTGAGTCTCTACTTTTATCCAATGTAAGACATTTTTTTTTCATATTTTGTTACATGAGACCGAATCCGGGTGGTGAGGCACTCAGGCTATCTGAGTTCGTTACTCTAAGGAACAGTTCTCTCACTGTGGGTCTAACCCCAAGAAGTTCTGAAAAACGGTTAAATATCTGGAGAATAAACACTCACTGCTGCCCATGTCCCTTAATGTTGATGATGTGGTTGTTACTTACAAGGTGCACATGGCTGAGCTCTTTAATCACCACTTAATTAAGTCAGGATTCCAATTTGACTCAGCCATGCCTCCTTGCCCGTCCAACATTTCCTCATCTCCCACCCCTTCTAATGCGACTAGCCCCGATGCTCCTAACTCTTTTTCCCCTCCTACAAAGTTTCTCCCCTCTGGAGGTCACTGAGTCCGAGGTGCTAAAGGAACTCCTTAAACTTCACCCCAAAAAAACATTTGGGTCAGATGGTTTTGACCCTTTCTTCTTTAAGGCTGCTCCCCCTGTCATCACCAAGCCAATTTCTGAACGTTATTAACCTGTCTCTCCTCTCTGGTGAGGTTCCCATTGCTTGGAAGGCAACCAAGTTGCATCCTTTATTTCAAGGGTGAGATCAAGCTGATTCTAACTGTTATAGGCCAATTTCTATTTTGCCCTGTTTATCAAAAGTGTTAGTTGATTATTGACACGTTTTTCTGACTGGCTTTCTTGATAGTATTCTCTCTGGTATGGTTTCTGCTCAGGTTCTGGATGTGTCTCTGCAACCTTAAAGGTCCTAAATGATGTCACCATTGCTCTTGATTCTAATCAATGTTGTGCTGCTATTTTTATTGACATGTCAAAAGCTTTTGGTATGGTAGACCATTCCATTCTTGTGAGCCGGCTAAGGAGTATTGGTGTCTCTGAGGGGTCTTTGGCCTGGTTTGCTAACTACCTCTCTCAAAGAGTGCAGTGTATAAAGTCAGAACATCTGCTCTCTCAGCCACTGCCTGTTGCCAAGGAAGTACCCCAAGGCTCGATCCTAGGCCCCACTCTTCTCAATATACATCAACAACATAGCTCAGGCAGTAGGAAGCTCTCTCATCCATTTATATGCAGATGATAGTCTTATACAGCTGGCCCCTCCCCGGATTTTATGTTAACTTCTTGGCGCACCCATCCTGTTAGCGGGATCATTTTCGTCAACATCCACTGAATTGTAGAGCGCCAAATTCAAATTAAATTACAAAAAATATTTAATTTTCATGAAATCACAAGTGCAATATAGCAAAACACAGCTTAGCTTGTTGTTAATCCACCTGGTGTGTCAGATTTTCAAAAAGCTTTACAGCAAAAGCTATCCAAGCGTTTATGTTAGGACATCTCTCTCAGCAGACAAAACATTACAAACAGCTAGCAGCAAAGTAGATTGGTCACGAAAGTCAGAAAAGCAATAAAATGAATTGCTTACCTTTGATGATCTTCGGATGTTTGCACTCACGAGACTCCCAGTTACACAATAAATGTTCCTTTTGTTCCATAAAGATTATTTTTATATCCAAAATACCTCCATTTGGTTGACGCGTTTTGTTCAGAAATCCACAGGCTCGAGTGGTCACGACGGGGCAGACAAATTCCAAATAGTATCCGTAAAGTTTGTAGAAACATGTCAAACGTTTTTATTATCAATCCTCAGGTTGTTTTTACAATAAATAATCGATAATATTTTATCCGGACCGTAGCTTTTTCAATAGGAGAGAGAGAAAATGTCTGCTCCAAGCTGTGCATGCAAAACTCTGCTAGCACCCAGCCATCCACTGACGCGATGTGATCGTTCTCGCTCATTTTCAGAATAAAAGCCTGAAACTATGTCTAAAGACTGTTCACACCATGTGGAAGCCATAGAGAAAGGAATCTGGTTGATATCCCTTTAAATGGAGGGAAGGCATGCAATGGAACAGGGAGATTTGTTTATCTTAGGCACTTCCTTGTTGGATTTTTCGCCTGCAATATCAGTTCTGTTATACTCACAGACAATATTTTGACCGTTTTGGAAACTTTAGAGTGTTTTCTATCCTAATCTGACAGTATTATATGCATATTCTAGATTATGGGCCTGAGAAATAGGCAGTTTCATTTGGGTGCGTTTTTCATCCAAACATCAAAATACTGCCCTCTACACTCAACAGGTTAAACACTCTACAACAAAATGTTCTTAGTGTCCAACAAGCTTTCTCTGCCCTTAACCTTGTTCTGAAAACATCCAAAACAAAGGTCATGTGGTTTGGTAAGAAGAATTGCCCCTCCCTACCGGTGTGATTAGTACCTCTGAAGGTTTAGAGCTTGAGGTAGTCACCTCGTACTTGGGAGTATGGCTTGATGGTACTGTCCTTTTTCTCAGCACATATCAAAGCTGCAGGCAAAGGTTAAATCTAGACTTGGTTTCCTCTATCGTAATCGCTCCTCTTTCACCCCAGCGTCCTAACTAACCCTGATTCAGATGACCATCCTACCCATGCTAGATCACGGAGACGTAATTTATAGATCGTCAGGTAAGGGTGCTCTCGAGCGACTAGATATTCTTGACCATTCCGCCATCAGATTTGCCACCAATGCTCCTTATAGGACACATCACTGCACTCTATACTCCTCTGTAAACTGGTAATCTCTGTATACCCATCGCAAGACCCACTGGTTGACGCTTATTTATAAAATTCTCTTAGGCCTCACTCCCCCCTATCTGAGATATCTACTGCAGCCCTCATCCTCCACCTACAACACCCATTCTGCCAGTCACATCTTGTTTAAGGTCCCCAAAGCTCACACATCCCTGGGTCGCTCCTCTTTTCAGTTCACTGCAGCTAGAGACTGGAACGAGCTGCAAAAACACCTCTTCATTCAAATACTCAACCACGGACACACTTACTGACAGTTGTGGCTGCTTTGCGTGATGTATTGTTGTCTCTACCTTCTTGCCCTTTGTGCTGTTGACTGTGCCCAATAATGTTTGTAGCATGTTTTGTGCTGCTACCATGTTGTTGTCATGCTGTGTTGCTGCCTTGCTATGTTGTCTTTTATGTAGTGGTGTCTCTCTTGTTGTGATATGTGTTTTGTCCTATATTTTTATTTTTAATCCCAACTCCCATCCCCGCAGGAGGCCTTTTGGTAGGCCTTCATTGTAAATAAGAATTTGTTCATAACTGACTTGCCTAGTTAAATACATTTCAAAAATGTTAAATACATTTCAAAAATGTCAAATAGAAAACTGGTCAACTTTTGAGACGATAAACAGCAGAAGTGGAAGGATAATGTCTCATGGGAGGGACAGGCAAATGGAGAACATATAGAAATGGAGGAGTTATATTCACTCTAGTTTTCATGGACATTATGTCCTTTGGTTCTTTTCATTAGATATACCAGGAGACAGATGTTGACCCACTCAGCAGTTTCACTGTGGTTGAAGAGCCAGTTGGTTGAAGGGGTATTCAAATCCTGCCCTACGAGGTCCGGACTACTACTGGTTTTGTTTTCTACCTGATAATGAATCGCACCCACCTGTTGTCCAAGGTCTAAATCAGTCCCTGATAAGAGGGGAAGAATGAGGTGGAAAATGCAGTGGAACTGGCTTCGAGGTCCATATTTGAGAGACAACCTGTTTTGGTAAAGCTCTGATGGTCTAGTTGATTGTATGAGTAGGCCTAGATCTCCTTATTGGGCAGTCAGGTCT
Organism: Oncorhynchus mykiss; assembly: GCF_013265735.2. Lineage (NCBI taxonomy): Eukaryota > Metazoa > Chordata > Actinopteri > Salmoniformes > Salmonidae > Oncorhynchus > Oncorhynchus mykiss. Next base: position 52,789,692 of record NC_048579.1, on the reverse strand, counting down.
CTCTGTGTTGCGGCTGATATTACATGGCCTGTGGTCAGTTAGCCCCTCTGTTTTGTGTTGTGGTCTGACATACTTGCCTGTCTACCCAGACTCCTTGCTCTGGCCAAACGCTATGCCCCACGGACATGAGTTTCTTCTCTGCAATAAGTCTGGATCTGAGTACCTCCCCGACCCTTCACCGAATGCCAACACATTCAGGGCCAGCTGATTTGTTGCCGCTGACATATGGTTTTGTGGTCTGTGGTTAGCCAGTGATTTACTGCCCCTCCCTAGATAAGAGGCCCTCCCTCTAATCCACAGGAAGTCAGGCCCACAGGCCGCAGGAAACAGACTAATCTACTTCCTATCCATGTGAGAACACTGTCATGGTAACTTCAGCTGTTAAGCCCCCCCTCCCCTCTCTCTCTCTTTTTGTGGTCACTAATTCATATCTGTTCAGTTTTTCTTCATGTCGCCAACCAAGCTTTTAAAGCATGATATGATATCCATTTGTCCAGTCTGTCATGCTTGTCTGGAGCTGCGCCACAGGAAAGGACAAACTGATAGGTCAGTTTAAAGAGTAATTGTGAAAACAGACAGCACTGGACACAGATCCACAGCAGACAAGACTGTTGTTCTTCACACGGAGACTGTTTACTGCAGTCCAGGTCACGCTCTAATCAACTGTGTACCTTCAAACTGGATTGGCTCCAACTGTCTACTGATACTGCGTGGGAGTTGGCTTTAACACGGAGAGTGTGGTGTCTCAATCATTGCGTCTGTGTTAGAGGTCGACCGATTATTGGAGGACCAAAAAAGCCGATGCCGATTTAAAAAAAAAAATTGTATTTGTAATAATGACAATTACAACAATACTGAATGAACACTTATTTAACTTAATATAATACATCAATAAAATCAATTTAGCCTCAGATAAATAATTAAACATGTTCAATTTGGTTTAAATAATGCAAAAACAAAGTGTTGGAGAAGAAAGTAAAAGTGCAATATTTGCCATGTAAGAAAGCTAATGTTTAAGTTCCTTGCTCAGAACATGAGAACATATGAAAGCTGGTGGTTCCTTTTAACATGAGTCTTCAATATAATATAACTTATATTATATATAAGTTTTAGGTTGTAGTTATTATAGGAATTATAGGACTATTTCTGTCAATACCATTTGTATTTCATTAACCTTTGACTATTGGATGTTCTTATAGGCACTTTCGAATTGCCAGTGTAACAGTATAGCTTCCGTCCCTCTCCTCTCTCCTCCCTGGGCTCGAACCAGGAACACAACAACAACAGCCACCCTCGAAGCAGCGTTACCCATGCAGAGCAAGGGAAACAACCACTCCAAGGCTCAGAGCGAGCGAGTGACGTTTGAAACGCTATTAGCGCGCGCTAACTAGCCAGCCATTTCACTTCGGTTACACTAGCCTCATCTCGGGAGTTGATATGCTTGAAATCATAAACAGCGCAATGCTTGACGCACAACGAAGAGCTGCTGGCAAAACGCACGAAAGTGCTGTTTGAATGAATGTTTACGCGCCTGCTTCTGCCTACCACCGCTCAGTCAGATACTTAGATACTTGTATGCTTGTATGCTCAGTCAGATTATACGCAACGCATGGCACGCTAGATAATATCTAGTAATATCATCAACCATGTGTAGTTAACTAGTGATTATGATTGATTGATTGTTTTTTATAAGATAAGTTTAATGCTAGCTAGCAACTTACCTTGGCTTACTACATTCGTGTAACAGGCAGTCTCCTTGTGGAGTGCAACAAGAGGCAGGTCGTTATTGCCTTTGACTAGTTAACTGTAAGGTTGCAAGATTAGATCCCCCGAGCTGACAAGGTGAAAATCTGTCATTTTGCCCCTGAACGAGGCAGTTAACCCACCGTTCCTAAGCCGTCATTGAAAATAAGAATGTGTTCTTAACTGACTTGCCGAGTTAAATAAAGATTAAATAAAGGTGTAAAAAATCTGCAAAATCGGTGTCCAAAAATACCAATTTCCGATTGTCATGAAAACTTGATTGGCCCCGATTAATCGGTCAACCTCTAGTCTGTGTGTGTGACTGCATTATCCAAGCATCAGATTTGTCTGTGGAAAGTGGAAATGAACGTCTCCCAGAAGGAGCCAGAATGCCAGGCAAGCCATGGTGTTCAGCGTTGCAATGGCTTGGGATTTTCTCATCTGAAATTGGATGCTCTATCACCCCTCCCTCTTCCTATGAGACCCAGGGATCAACTGTAATTAACACCACTGTTTCAACAGGGTGCTGGAGCTGAACGGCAAAATACTCACACACACACACACACACACACACACACACACACTACAGCTAAGCCTCACTCATATTTGAGGTATTACGAAGAGAAGCATCTGCTTTGGATTACTGTATGTGATGATTCACAACCCAATATCCTCCACCCTTTACTATGAGTTTCTCCCTCAATCACTCCCAACTTTGAATTACTTTATTTTTGGGGGGGAAACATGTCTATTTATTCTGTCGGTTCCTAGTGATTCTGGTCAGGAAAAAACCCTACCTACCTTACTGTAATATCACAGTGTAATTGGCTGCTCAGCGGTCTGTAATGTCATAGTGTAATTGGCTGCTCAGCGGTCTGTAATGTCATAGTGTAATTGGCTGCTCAGCGGTCTGTAATATCATAGTGTAATTGGCTGCTCAGCAGTCTGTAATGTCAGTGTAATTGGCTGCTCAGCGGTCTGTAATGTCAGTGTAATTGGCTGCTCAGCGGTCTGTAATATCACAGTGTAATTGGCTGCCCAGCGGTCTGTAATGTCACAGTGTAATTGGCTGCTCAGCGGTCTGTAATGTCACAGTGTAATTGGCTGCTCAGCGGTCTGTAATGTCACAGTGTAATTGGCTGCTCAGCGGTCTGTAATGTCATAGTGTAATTGGCTGCTCAGCGGTCTGTAATGTCATAGTGTAATTGGCTGCCCAGCGGTCTGTAATGTCATAGTGTAATTGGCTGCTCAGCGGTCTGTAATGTCATAGTGTAATTGGCTGCTCAGCGGTCTGTAATATCATAGTGTAATTGGCTGCTCAGCGGTCTGTAATGTCATAGTGTAATTGGCTGCCCAGCGGTCTGTAATGTCATAGTGGAATTGGCTGCTCAGTGGTCTGTAATGTCAGTGTAATTGGCTGCTCAGCGGTCTGTAATGTCACAGTGTAATTGGCTGCTCAGCGGTCTGTAATGTCATAGTGTAATTGGCTGCTCAGCGGTCTGTAATGTCATAGTGGAATTGGCTGCTCAGCGGTCTGTAATGTCATAGTGGAATTGGCTGCTCAGCGGTCTGTAATGTCATAGTCATCAGCTGTGATGGATAAAATCACTTCCTGAGAGCCTCAACAATGGCCGTGTGTGTTCCTCCATCACCGTCAACACAATCACTGTCCATATGGTGGAATTACTGATGTGAATAAGAGTGGAGATCCTACGCCATGCCCCGTAATGTCTGCCAATACAATATATTGATTCTGTCCTTGGGAGTGAAATTAGATTTTTCTCTCCAGGTTTAGGAGTAGCTGTTTAAAATCTGGGGCTGACTGGAGAGAGAGGAAGGGAGAGGCAGAGCACATTGTTTACCGTCTGTCTTCTCAGCCCCCTGTAACACCCCTTTGTAACCAAGATTTGCCGCCAACTTTACCACGCAGCCAACTTCTTGCTGTCATTTCTTTATCTGAAAGGTAGTGATGACAACAAAGCCTTTGCGTGTATTTCCGCCAACCGACCTAGTCATGATTGTGTTAATGTATGCATTTTAAAAGTCCTGCCAACCCCTCAGCATAAACGTCGCCTTTTATTTTACCGACTTTGTCACGTATTAAATCAGGAACATTCTTTTGTTGTCCGACATCAACTTGTCAATCACAAAGCTTCACAGAAATGCTTTTAATGCGTTATTTTTTTGTACGAAGTGTCGTCCTTCAGCTGTGCTCGTCACATGGAACGCACACTGCCATTCTTTTCTTGACTTTGACAGGGAAATATTTAAAGGCCCTTATATTTAGCTGATACATAATGGGTTAATAGCAATCGTTCTAACTCAGCCTCCTAGCTGTTTGGAGTTTATCTGTCTTCAGCCAAAGTCACTGGTGGGGAGTTTGAAAGGAGAGAAGTTTATCCAGCTGTGTCTGTTTTAATGAACAAAATAAGAACTGATTTTCATTTACATGGCATAGCCTGTAGGCTGCACAGACCAGTAACATAAACGCAAAATATTCTATTCTTTTGAAAATAAATGTTTCTTTGTGACGGCGTATGCTTTGCCACGCTTTAAATCATGAACCTTCTATTGTTGTTATTCGACATCAAACTTGTCCTTGTCATCAAGAAGTATAAACACATAAATAACATCATTCAGATAGCAATGTTATATGCTCACTAAAAATGGATTTAGGATAGGTCAATCTAACAAGCCAGGCAACTAAAAGCCACCTTCTTGACAATGTTTTGGTTCATTGCAATCGCGGCTGGCTATCCAGATCATATAATTAGCAGAACATATCTGACTACGTTTAACTCTAGCCAACCTTTTTATTCGAATGTGAAGAATGAAAGCAGGTCTGAATTTAAAGAGGAATTTAGCACATGCTACTTGGTCGCATGTGTGTGTGTGTGTGTGGTCCTCTCTCCTGTCATGAGGTGAGGGAAGAGGTCATCAGGCGTATGCTCAGGGGTTGTCCAGGCTGGGCATACACAAAACACAGAGGCGTGTGTGTGTGTGTTAGGCCAAACAAAATACATAATCTCGGTGATGGGAACGGCATGACTCTCCTCTCTGTGACTCTCAATGCCATTGTTAGTGGATCAGTCGTATTATCTAGAAGCAAAACATAAGCTTGCAGCTGCATTCTCCTCCAGTTCCATCCGCAGTGTTTGTCTTTCTATTCCATCCCTTGTGTTTCCTGACCTTGTCTCTCATGTGTGTGTGTTTGTCTCTCTGTGTTTTTGTGCGACTGTGTGTGATTCCAGTACATCATGTCCTGCTGGTCAGAGAGGGGTTAGTTTAGGAGGCCCAGTGCCAAATAACAGCTGATACTAACAAAGTCCTCTTGGCCTGATACCACCGTGTCAAGAGTTTCCCCGTGGATCTCTGGGTCTCCACTCTCGCGCTCCCAAATTGTTCTACTTCCAATAATTCCCTAAAATTCCATCCTGGCTCCGTGTACAGTGCATAACCTCAGTGTTGAGTGTTCATGCTGCAATCTGTTCTATACTGGGATGGGGATACACAACATTACCAAAAGTATACACAACATTACCAAAAGTATGTATGCCAAGAGTGTGCAAAGCTGTCAAGGCAAAGGGTCTAAAATCTCAAATATATTTAGATTTGTTTAACCCTTTTTTGGGGGGGGGGGGGGGGTTTACCACCTGATTCCATATGTGTTATTCCATAGTTTTGATGTCGTCCCTATTATTCTACAATGTGGAAAATTGTAAAAAATAAAAACCCTTGAATGAGTAGGAGTGTCCAAACGTTTGACTGGTACTGTGTGTGTGGTTTGTAAGCAAACTCTCGGCTTCAACGTCATCCTCGTCTCCTTTGTGACTGTAAAAGTTTGATATGTAGGAAGAAAACGGAGTTGTGTGTGTATATACCAGCATGCTTTGTTTTATACCTGCAGTGTCCTGTATCATCCATTGTATGTCTCTTGGTCTTGTAAAAAAAAAAAATCTCATTGGGACTTTATTTAAATTTCAAGCAGCAATGATCAGGGTCCAAGCTAAATACCGTTTTTATTGCCATATGGTCAAAGTACCGCACCAATGTTTTCTCATGAACCATTGATTTGATCTACATGAAATGTTGCTACTTGCGCTCCTTTTAAACACCTCCCCTCTTCCTCTGCAGCCTCTGTAATAGCTGGGCTGATGCCTCAAAGTTGGAGGGCTTGGCTTTGCTGTTTATTCTGTGCCCCAAACAGGCCTCCCAGAACAGGGCCTATACATTTCAGATGGAGGGTTTATAGTTCTGGCTATAGTCCTCCCATTTAATTTACTAATCCAACTCAGTGTATCAGCCCCAGTCTTGGCCCGTTCACTACCCACCAGCAGCCTGACACCAGGGCCGAGCCGTGCGCCAGGGCACAAGCAGAGGCTGAGAGGGATTTATTAAATAGGTAATGGACTACACTGCCTAGCTTTGAAATGATCTGGGGGGTCTGCATATGCTGCCTGCAAGGCTTATGATTCTAAAATTCCAATCTGTGTTGGCAACTGGTTTGGACTGTTTCTATGAGTGATTTTTCAATATGGTAATGTTCTAAATCTGTTATTTGTTGGGTGAAAAAATCCTCCCAAATCCTCTCATGCAATCAGATGGATTGAATAGAGAAAAACAAACTGAATGAGAGAAATGAAAGGGATGTGTCACGTGTGCTCCCTCTCCAGCCTCTAGGTCACCAGGCTGCTCGTTATGGCACACACCTGTCACCATTGTTAAGTGCACCTGCGCATCATCAGATTCACCTGGACTCCATCACCTCTTTGATTACCTGTCCTATATATGTCACTCCCTTTGGTTCCTTCCCCCGGTGTCATTGTTTCTTTGTTGTTCATTTCTTTATTCATTTATGCACTCCCTTAACTTGCTTCCTGACTCCCAGCGCACATGTTACAGGATTATTGAGGTGAAGCTGAGGCTGGTCTCTGTAGCTACCAGAATCATTTGACATTTTTTCTGGCTCTGCATTAAAAAGGAGTTTGTTTATCGATAGTCAGTACAAAATACAGACCCTTGCCATTTCATAGTTCTTTTGTGGTACATTTTCAGGAAATAATTTTATGGCTTTGAATGTGAAAGATCTTTTGTTTGAGAACTGAAATATAGCTTTGAGAATTCTTGGTCTATGCTGCCTTAGGGCCAAGCCAACGGATAAGTGAAGGAGTGTTATCCCTAGGAAGTAATATGGTTCTAATCAGGGCTTCAATGGCACCTGGTGGAGATGCCTATGTAATAAGGCTGTGGATTTACAGCTGACAGCCTTGTTGTTGATCTCGCTCTCTCTTTCGGTCTTTTTTTCCTTCTCTTTCTCTGTTTCTCTATCGGCCTCCTCTTTCACTATGAAAAGATTATGGTGATTTAATTAGACCACATTGGCTAAATGAATTACTGTCAATCAGGTTGAAATGGAAAAACAAATTGAACCTGATTGTGTATGCAGGTCCTCGTACATCTGGGATGGACCAGTGAAGCTTCAAGGTGACAGTTATAGAGGACAGCTCTCACTCTCAAACAGCTCCGAGGAAAGGAGAAGAGGAGAGAAGGAGAGGTGAATGGGACAGATAACTACATTAGAAATACTCTTCTAGCTCCCAGCTCAATAAAGGAAGGAAAACTGGCTTTGGCCAGTGGATAGAACATTTATCTCACAAAGTTGATATTTGAATCGATTTGAAATGTACTACCACTGATTATGTACGGCTTCTGGCTTGTACCTCCTCTGCTCTGAGGGTGCAGGCTGTATGCATTTTTTCTTTCTCCTCGGTCAGAATAGATTTAGCTTCCCACACTTTCTGATTCAGTGGGAATCCGATAATGTCAGTGTCGTCCGTGTATGGGGTACACACGTGCACACGCACAGCTAGAATAACCTGCCCTGGTGATTCACTTCGCCTGTAGGCACTCCTGGATGACCTTGGCCCCAGTTGAAATCAACATCAAAGAGTTGTAGATACTGTAGAAATACAGCCTATGTGTGTCACATGGAAATCCAGCAGCCTTAAATATTTCACTAGCGTTCCACTACCAGACTCATTAAACCAGATTAGGTCGCTCCGAATCGGAGACACCGAGAGTGGAGGGACTCTGCATGATGATCACAACGCAGACGCACACATTGACCTGTATCATTCTGAGCCTGTCCCATATACATTTAGAATGGATCCTCCTTTCCTTCCTTCCTTGAGCTAGCCTAATCACTGATCTGACACGACCCGGTTGATGAACCGAATGTAGTGCACTCCAATCCAGGCTGTATCACAACCGTCCGTGACTGGGAGTCCCATAGGACGGCGCACAATTGGCCCAGTGTCGTCCGGGTTTGGCCGGCGTAGGCCGTCATTGTAAATAGGAATTTGTTCATTACTGACTTGCCTAGTTAACATTTAAAAAAAAGATATATATAAAAATACCTTGCATTACACCTAGAAGGGAATGGTACCCCGTTCCTTGTGTGGTACTTAGTGACATGGTTAATGGCAGGGGTGGGCAAATCCAGCCCGTGAGGCGCAGGAGGTTTGTGTAAAGAAAAATAGAAAGAAATTATGTCAATTATAATGGACCCAAATATTTTATCTAACTGACCTTTTTCTGGCCTGCAGTCTGATTTTGGCGAACACATTGTTCCCCAAAAAATCTGTGTTTTGAAATGGCTCTCGAGCCAAAAAGTTTGTCCACCCCTGGTCTATGGTGAATAAAGTGAGACTCATTCTCTGAAGCCATGAACAAACAGTACTGTCTGTTCTGTGCTCTATGTATAGAATGACAGTAAACACATGTGGGTGTGTAGGAGTAGGGACACGTGTTAAGTGAGTGCATCTTCTACTTAGGCTTAGTTACCAGCGTGTGGATCAGGGACAATATTGGATTACAGAGTCAATGTACAGAGCCTTGGCTCGCTTTCTGACTGGATCCTTCCACACAATGATGTTAGTGCCGTTGCTTTACTTGTAATCTGTAGCATGATCCCGGGTATTGTGTGTGTGCTTGCAAGGTCCTTTGCACTTTTTGTATTTACCCTGACAAAAGACCTGTCAGGGTAAACCCTGAAAATAGCACATTGTTCTGAACGCATGTCCTACCTTGTGACTGTAGTGTGCTGAACCACAAATCCTCTGAATGTTTCACATCGGTTTGAGTTTCTACAGAACCAATTATAGACGTTCCCATCAGGGCTACCCCTCTGCCCCGCCTTCCCTCTAGTCCTAGAGAATAACCTGCCCGGCTTTGATGTGATACTTGTGTGTGTGCTTCTTACTTGGGGTTCTATCCTCTGTTAAAGATTGCTTTTGTATTATTAAAGAGCAGGCCCATGATCTAAGGGAAGTAGGCCCACACACAAACCCTTAACAAAGTCTTCTTCACACACTATGAACAGTCTCATTAGCAGTACAGTCCCAGGGAGTCTCCTCATTCACCTACTCTGCAGATGTTTCTGGATGTGTTTGGCCTTCATCTTCATCACAATATACAGCTGTGAACCATCAGTCTGGTTGTGGCATTGGTCTCAGAGCAGTGGGGGCACTGTGTAGTGTTTCAGTAGGGCGATTGATAAGATGTGGGATCACGTGCATATCACCTACAGTGCCTTTCAAAATTATTCATCCGCACCTGTTCTGAAAGTCCCCAGAGTCTGCGACACTACTAAGGAAGGGGCACCACCAAGCAAGCAGCACCATGAAGACCAAGGAGCTCTCCAAACAGGTCAGGGAGAAAGTTGTGGATAAGTACAGATCAGCGTTGGGTTATAAAAAAATATCTGAAACTTTGAACATCCCACGGAGCACCATTAAACCCATTATTAAAATGGAAAGAAAATGGCACCACAACAAACCTGCCAAGAGAGGGCTGTCCACCAAAACTCACGGACAAGGCAAGGAGGGCATTAATCAGAGCGGCAACAAAGAGACCAAAGATAACCCTGAAGGAGCTGCAAAGCTCCACAGCGGAGATTGGAGCCGTACACTGCACAGAGCTGGGCTTTATGGAAGAGTGGCCAGAAAAAGCAATTGTTTCAAGAAAAAAATAAGCAAACACATTTGGTGTTCGCCAAAGGCATGTGGGAGACTCCCTAAACATATGGAAGAATGTACTCTGGTCAGATGGGACTAAAATGTAGCTTTTTGACCATCAAGGAAAACGCTATGGTGCAAATCCAACACCTCTCATCACCCAGAGAACACCATCCCCACAGTGAAGCATGGTGGTAGCAGCATCATGCTGCAGTGATGTTTTTCATCGTCCGGGACTGGTAAACTGGTCAGAATTGAAGGAATGATGGATGGTGCTAAATACAGGGAAATTCTTGAGGGAAACCTATTTCAGTCTCCCAGAGATTTGAGACTGGGACGGAGGTTCACCTTCTAGAAGGAGAATGACCCTAAGCATACTGCTAAAGCAACACTCGAGTGGTTTAAGGGAAAACATTTACATGTCTTGGAATGGCCTAGTCAAAACCTAGACCACAATTCAATTGAGAATCTGTGGTATGACTTAAATATTGCTGTACACCAGCGGAATCCATACAACTTGAAGGAGCTGGAGCAGTTTTGCCTTGAATGGGCAAAAAACCAAGTGGCTAGATGTGGCCAGTTTATTAGAGACACCCCAAGAGACTTGCAGCTGTAATTGCTGCAAAAAGTGGCTCTACAAAGTATTGCATTTTGAGGGGGAGGGGTGAATTGTAATGCACACTCAAGTTTTCAGTTTTTTTTGTCTTATTTCTTGTTTGTTTCACAATAAAAAAATATTTTGCATCTTCAAAGTGGTAGGCATGTTGTGTAAATCAAATTATACAAACCCACAAAAAAACGATTTTAATTCCAGGTTGTAAGGCAACAAATAGGAAAAATGCCAGTGGGGGTGAATAATTTCGCAAGCCACTGTATGCCTATGTGTGTGTGTGTGTGCATGTCTGTGTGTATTTTCAGCAGCTAACAGCGTGGTGTTACCTAGGATCAAGCAGATGTACTAACTCCCTTCATCTCCTCTACCACATCTCCCTCACACGTCCTGCCAGACCAGACCAGACCAGATGGAGTAAGATTTCTTACTCACTGATAAATAATTGGCCCAGCAGCCTGGCAGGCTGGCGGGGTGAACTCTTAAGGGCTTTACAGGATCTCGTTCATGGCTGCGGCTGGAATGGAATCAGAAAAACGCCTTCATCACCAGGAGGACTGATGTAAGTGTGGGATGGAGGATGACTCGGCTAAAAGCTGTGAAAAAGTTTGGACAACTTCTGCTTCTTGGCGGAACACTGAGGGCAAGAGGGGATATTAGATTGGTTTTCTAATGCAGGTCATGAAATGAAAAAAGAGAAGCTGGATTTAGAGTGGCTTTGATTTGAGAGGAGAGGAAGACTGGAGAGGATATGAGAGAAGGCGAGAGGATACGTTCTAAGCTGAGGGGGAAGAGTTTGGCAGATGCTGTGTGCCTCTCTAATGAGATGTGGTTGTTCTCTCTGTCAGCTTAGTGTCAGAGCTGGGCCTTTCTCGCTTTCCCTCTCTGCCTCTCTCTCCCTCTCCCTCCCTCCTATCGCCAAAGATCTCCACTACGGCCAGTTGAGTGTGTGTCTCTGTGTGGGAGATGCCGGGGTGGTTTTATCCATGCTTAAGAGGGGGCCTCCTGAGCGTCTTTGGTGGAATACACACCACGCCTGGAGAACACAGCGCTCCGTTGAAGAGAATAGCCCCTCTACTGCTAATGATGTTACGTAAGACAGGGCAAATCCATTCAGTATGAGGTAACAGAGGAGATGAAGAGAGGAGGAGTGAAGAAGGCTTAAAGGAGAGGCAGAGAGAGTGAGGGAAAGAGGCGGACAGAGGAAGGCAGAGTTCTGTGCTGTACTGCCAGTTTTTTAGAACAAGAGGGTCAAACTGGTGCCAGGGTTTCCTCTAATCCCATTCTAGAGAGGACGGCGGTTAGTTCTCAACCCGCCTGAGAAGAGGTGCTGCTAAATGCAACCTACATCTATAATGAGGAGCCATATTGTATTGTACCACTCACAGACAGATGCTGCACTATAGCTGCCTCTGTTAGTTTAAAGAGGCTTTAGTATGGATGCAACATGACTCGTAAGAGCAACCCAGTGCTGGGGCTACTTAGTGGCACTATGAAGCGACGTGGCTCCTATCTCCTTCTGTTCCCCTTCTGCAGCTTCTGATGTGCCCACTACCGCAGGCCTAACTGTAGTCACTGAGCTTAGCTCCTCAGAGAATATGTCTATCTCCTTCTGTTCCCCTTCTGCAGCTTCTGATGTGCCCACTACCGCAGGCCTAACTGTAGTCACTGAGCTTAGCTCCTCAGAGAATATGTCTATCTCCTTCTGTTCCCCTTCTGCAGCTTCTGATGTGCCCACTACCGCAGGCCTAACTGTAGTCACTGAGCTTAGCTCCTCAGAGAATATGTCCATCTCCTTCTGTTCCCCTTCTGCAGCTTCTGATGTGCCCACTACCGCAGGCCTAACTGTAGTCACTGAGCTTAGCTCCTCAGATAATATGTCTATTGGCAGTGGAGAAAAACTGTGTGTGTGGATTAAACCAAAACATCAGTCATATTACTCAGTTCTGCCCACACCCTCTGGTGATGGCGGGCTGTGACAGCTCTATACAGTTGTTTTGGGGACTAGAACCCACCTCTGTGATTCCTTCTGCTCAACAAGGTCTTCTGGTACCCTCGCAGCGTGGCTGTGCGTGTGCACGCCTTCCCTGACGTGTGTGTGTGTGATGCACTTGTCTGACTGTGTTTCTGTGCGGCTTGCGTTGTGTACATACCGCCTAGTGGTTAGAGTGTTGGGCCAATAACCGAAAGGTTGCTAGTTTGATTTCCCCAAGCCAACAAGGTCTGACACAATCTGTCCATCTGGCAGTTAACTCTAATGACTCTACGGTTTGCCGTCAATCATGGCCGATCCGTTTCCGTGACCCCACCCTCCGAGGGCGTCTCAGGGGAAGTTGGGATATGCCAAAAAAAAAAAACATTTCCAAAAACAAAACATTTCCAACTTCACCATCAAACTCATCTGTTCCACCCCACCACTCTAGAATCCTGACACTGTCTCCACCAGCTGGGAGAGAGAACCCAAATTAGTCCGAATGCAACAGAAACCACCTCCGAGGAGAGAAATTATGGTTCTAATTACTACACCTAGCAGCAGAGAATGGAGCAGAACTAAATTTAGCCGTAGCTATAGCACAGTGGCGAGGAGAGAGAGTCACCTGACAGACTGGATCCCTCAGGGGAGCTTAGTACACTGAAGCAACAACACGTGAGCAGCAGCAGTGTGGAAGATGCATCACTCTATAGGAGTTAACACGTGTTCCCCCAGGCAGCTTATTGTAGGGAGAGTATATGGGTGGTTAAAGTTGGAGTGTGAGCCCAGTGTCGTCCTCACTAAATTCCAGGCCGACCCCTGATGCCACCATGGTCACTGCCACCTAATCATCCCCAGCTTCCAGTTTGACTCTTGGAACTCTTCTCCAGGTTTTTGCTGTAGATGAGAAAGTATCCCACTACCTGGTATGAAAAGGTTTTAAACGACAACCTTAAAAGACATGCAGACAGAAAGACCAGTTAGTCCTGTGGTTGGATTCCCCTTCTTCAGGATAGAAGAGCCTCTCTCTCTGTTCCACTGCACACACACTATGCTCCGATATCTGACCTGGATAATGGCACTGCGGTGTGTGTGTGATGGTTAGAGAGGATCTGTTATGGTTACGTTGTTATGACACCTGACAAATTCACTTTACAGCGGAGTAGATGACACCTGAACGGCTGGCTGACTGGCTGGCTGACTGGAAGACTAGACAGATTTAGGACAGTAATCCACTCTCAATGTCATGACCTCGCTCTCTATTCCTTCCCTGTTTCTAAGTACTGGGTGAGATACTGGGAATGAGAGGTGCAGAAAAAGATGACTTCAGCGAGAGAAGTATTAAAAGCATTTGAAAGGTTTGCACCTTTTGCTTCAAGGAACTTGCTGGAGATCGTTGAGCTTCAACGAAGCAACCGGTTTCACACGTCTCTCCCCCACTTAGTTTCCACTGTCCTGTTAGGTTTCCCACCAGAGCTCTGAGGTCTGCAGTGTAGTGCCAGCTCTCTGTGTGTCTTGCTCCCCACATCTCTGTTACCACCGATCTGCTCCCTATAGCCTTACATGGAGACACAACCAACCTCCTCTAGGTTGGGATTGGACCTGTTTACTAGAGAGTGAAAGCTAGAGAGGAGAGTTCGGAAAATAGGGAGGGGAGAGCGTGTGAGAAGCACAGCGCGACCGAGAAGAGGAGGAGGGAGAAAGAGGAATTGCTCATGAGTGTTTTTGGGTTATGGCCACGTTCGCCCCTTCAAATCCAAACTAAGACGGTATGTTCCTCCTAGCTCAGCAACACAATCCCTGTTTGAACCGTTTCTGCTTGTTAACAGAGAACCTTAAGTGGCCTAACAGCTACTCTTAACTAGGTCATGTGTTAGTGTAGTGTAGCTATATTGTTCAGTCTGGGTGCGTCCCAAATGCACCCTATTCCCTATGGGCCCAGGTCAGAAGTAGTGCACTGCACAGGGAATAGGGTGCCATTTTGGGACATAGGTTAAGTTGTTCAGTCTGTCTTCACCCCCTTCCCCTGGTCTAAGGGTGTGTAATTACAGCCCCTTAGACTGGCTGCTCTGCTCTCCTTGATCGTTGTCGAACTCAAAGGGTTTGGGTCTCTGCAGAAAGCCTTCCTGTAATCTAGTGTAAGAAGATAAGCAGAGCCATTGATTGATGGTAGATTCTACAGGCACTGCTGTGATTAAGGCAGAATGAAAAGAGAGAGTGGGGTAGATGGAGAGAGAGAGGAGCGGGAGAGAGACCGAGACGGTCACTAAGATCTTTGTGGACTTGTCTCAACGTCTTGACTTATCATGACATGCTGACTAGGGAGGGAGAGGGAGAGATGTCGGCTTGAGGTCATGCAATATCACTTGTCTTCATCAGCTGTGTGTGTAAGTAAACATTTCATTGTTAGTCTACACCTGTTGTTTACGAAGCATATGACGAATAACATTTGGTGGGTGGTTTGATGGGGGTCTGTGCGATCCAAGATCGTTGGGACGTCCCGACCCGATTTTGAGTTTACATTTCAGAAATTTGTAGGGTAGGCACTAGAGGTTGACCGATTAATCGGAATGGCCGATTAATTAAGGCCGATTTCAAGTTTTCATAACAATCGGAAATCAGTATTTTTGGGCGCCGATTTGCAGATTTATTTATTTTTTTACACCTTTATTTAATCTTTATTTAACTAGGCAAGTCAGTTAAGAACACATTCTTATTTTCAATGACGGCCTAGGAACGGTGGGTTAACTGCCTCGTTCAGGGGCAGAAAGACAGATTTTTACCTTGTCAGCTCGGGGGATCCAATCTTGCAACCTTACAGTTAACTAGTCCAACGCAATAATGACCTGCCTCTCTCTCGTTGCACTCCACAAAGAGACTGCCTGTTACGCAAATGCAGTAAGCCAAGGTAAGTTGCTAGCTAGCATTAAACTTATCTTATAAAAAAACAATCAATTATAATCACTAGTTAACTACACATGGTTGACGATATTACTAGATATTATCTAGTGTGTCCTGTGTTGCATATAATCTGACTGAGCATACAGCATACAAGTATCTAAATATCTGACTGAGCGGTGGTAGGCAGAAGCAGGCGTGTAAACATGAATTCAAACAGCACTTTTGTGCGTTTTGCCAGCAGCTCTTCGTTGCGCTGTTTATGACTTAAAACCTATCAACTACCGAGATGAGGCTGGTGTGACCGAAGTGAAATGGCTGGCTAGTTAGCGAGCGCTAATAGTGTTTCAAACTTCACCCGCTCTGAGCCTTGGGGTGGTTGTTTCCCTTGCTCTGCATGGGTAACGCTGCTTCGATGTGGTGGCTGTTGTCGTTGTGTTGCTGGTTCGAGCCCAGGGAGGAGCGAGGAGAGGGACGGAAGCTATACTGTTACACTGGCAATACTAAAGTGCCTATAAGAACATCCAATAGTTAACCTTTCTGATCTCCCCATCCCGGATCCGGGTTCGTGAATACAGACTCAAGCTCATTACCATAACGCAACGTTAACTATTCATGAAAATCGCAAATTAAATGAAATAAATATGCTAGCTCTCAAGCTTAGCCTTTTGTTAACAACACTGTCATCTCAGATTTTCAAAATATGCTTCTCAACCATTGCAAAACAAGCATTTGTGTAACAGTATTGATGGCTAACGTAGCATTTAGCATTAGCATTCAGCTGGCAACATTTACACAAAAAAACAGAAAAGCATTCAAAAAAATAATTTACCTTTGAAGAACTTCAGATGTTTTCAATGAGGAGACTCTCAGATAGCAAATGTTCAGTTTTTCCTGAAAGATTATTTGTTTAGGACAAATCGCTCCGTTTTCTGCGTCACGTTTAGCTATGAAAAAACCCCTGTATCCAGGATTGTGTAAATCTATCAGCAAGCTCATTAGCATAACACAACGTTAACTATTTATGAAAATCGCAAATGAAATGAAATAAATATGCCATCTCTCAAGCTTAGCCTTTTGTAAACAACACTGTCATCTCAGATTTTCAAAATATGCTTCTCAACCATAGGAAAACAATCATTTGTGTAAAAGTAGCTAGCTAGAGTTAGCATTTCGCGTTAGCATTTAGCGTTAGCATTAGCGTTAGCATCCAGCACGCAACATTAACAAAAACATAAAAGCCTTCAAATAAAATCATTTACCTTTGAATAACTTCTGATGTTTTCAATGAGGATACTCTCAGTTAGATAGCAGATGCTCAGTTTTTCCAAAAAGATTCCTTGTGTATTAGAAATAGCTCCGTTTTATACATCACATTTGGCTACCAAAAAAAATCCATAAATTCAGTCCTCAAAACGCAAACTTTTTTCCAAATTAACTCCATAATATCGACTGAAAACATGGCAAACGTTGTTTAGAATCAATCCTCAAGGTGTTTTTCACATATCTCTTCATTGATACATCGTTCTTGGACACATGCTTTCTCTCCTGAATCCCAGGAGAAAATGCCCGCACCTGAAGATTACGCACAAATTTAGACAAAGGACACCGGGCGGACCTCTGGAAAATGTAGTCTCTTATGGCCAATCTTCCAATGATATGCCTACAAATACTTCACAATGCTGCTAAGACCTTGGGCGAACGACAGAAAGTGTAGGCTCATTCCTTGCGCAATCACAGCCATATAAGGAGAGAATGGAAAACAGAGCTTCAGAAATTCTGCTAATTCCTGGGTGATGCATCATCTTGGTTTCGCCTGTAGAATGAGTTCTGGGGCACTTACAGACAAAATCTTTGCAGATTCTGAAACTTCAGAGTGTTTTCTTTCCAAAGAAAATATTCTTGTCAAGAATATGCATAGTCGAGCATCTTTTCGTGACAAAATATCGCGCTTAAAACGGGAACGTTTTTTATCCAAAAATGAAATAGCGCCCCTAGAGCTCTAAGAGGTTAAAGGTTAATGAAATACAAATGGTATAGAGGGAAATAGTCCTATAATAACTACAACCTAAAACTTCTTACCTGGGAATATTGAAGACTCATGTTAAAAGGAACCACAAGCTTTCATATGTTCTCATGTTCTGAGCAAGGAACTTAAACGTTAGCTTTCTTACATGGCACATATTGCACTTTTACGTTCTTCTCCAACACTTTGTTTTTGCATCATTTAAACCAAATGGAACATGTTTCATTATCTACTTGAGGCTAAATAGATTTTATTGATGTATTATATTAAGTTAAAATAAGTGTTAATTCGGTATTGTTGTAATTGTCATTATTACAAATACTTTTTAAAAATATTAAATCGGCCGATTAATCGGTATCGGCTTTTTTGGTCCTCCAATAATCGGTATCGGTATCAGCGTTGAAAAATCATAATCGGTCGACCTCTAATAGGAACGTCCCAAGAAATCCCGAATAGCACTGACCATGGTGTGTGTGTGTATTCAATGTGAAAATAAAAGATTCACAGACCAAAAAGTGAGGTGTTGATGACCGGTCCTGAAATAGCCTCTGCGGTGATTGTGTATGTTTGCAGCAGTGTGTGAACTGTGTTTTGTCTGATGTATGGCTGGGCTGTTGAATTATATGTCAGAGGATCTAGATCTCTGCCTCCAGACAGATTACTATAGCACCACCTGAGACATATTCCTTGTGTTCCAAATTGCACCATCATTCTCTATTTAGTGAACTACTTTTGACCAAGGCCCATAGGGTGCTGGTCAGAAGTAGTGCACTATGTAGGCAACATGATGCCATTTGGAATGCAACGGTAGACCTGAAGATCCGTGCAGCCCTATCTAGCTGCATTCATGAAGGCTGAGCTGGATTCTGGTCTTTGGTTTGTCACACTCTGTTTCACACAGATACACGGCCTCGCTGTATGTTAGCTACTTGGGCTACTCCATAAAACATTTACCGTCACATACACCCCCCCCCCCCCCCCCCCCCCAAGCAACGTCCTCGCCTTCATTGGGCCTCTCTGCCCTCCCTCCCTCCCTCGCTCCCTCCCTCTCTCCCTTTATCCGGCATTCCTCTCATCACAAAGAGACTCTTATTAATGTTTTAGTCTTCTCCGTACGATTGCGTGTGTGTGGGTCCGTCCATGTGTGTGTGTGTCAGCTCAGTGTCTCACTCGGAGTGCACTCCCCCTCAGCAGTCTGACTTTTAGGCCGCAGATGTGAGATGTTGACATGGTTCTGTTTCTTGTCATCACAGAACTATGTGTTTCTGTGCCTGGAGAGGAACCGTTATTGAATTCCTTCTGTCTTTTTTATCGCTCTGTCTCAGTGAGGTGACTGAATCAGGGACCTTACTGGAATAGAGTTGCAACGGCAGCAGGAACATTTCTGGAATTTTAAAGGTTTAACCCTGAGAGGAGAAATAGGACCTCCAATTCTGTCTCTGGCAGCTCACCTCAGTGATATTATCAGTCTCTACAGCTGATGCTGCATTAACAGCCATAATAATCAAGCACAGAGAATGAAAAGTGAGAGCCATACTAATCAAGCACAGAGAATGGAAAGTGAGAGCCATACTAGTCAAGCACAGAGAATGGAAAGTGAGAGCCATACTAGTCAAGCACAGAGAATGGAAAGTGAGAGCCATATTAATCAAGCACAGAGAATGGCAAGTGAGAGCCATACTAGTCAAGCACAGAGAATGGAAAGTGAGAGCCATACTAATCAAGCACAGAGAATGGAAAATGAGAGCCATACTAGTCAAGCACAGAGAATGGAAAGTGAGAGCCATACTAATCAAGCACAGAGAATGGAAAGTGAGAGCCATACTAGTCAAGCACAGAGAATGGAAAGTGAGAGCCATACTAATCAAGCACAGAGAATGGAAAGTGAGAGCCATACTAATCAAGCACAGAGAATGGAAAGTGAGAGCCATACTAGTCAAGCAGAGAGAATGAGATGTAAGAGGCATTTCCTCATTACAGCTGCAGCTCAACCTGTTGTGGATCATTAAGCTGTGATGTTGGCTGTGACACTCAGGAGAAACATCTCCATCCGGACAGAGAGCATCAAACTGCGCTCTCTTTTCACACAGTCCACTGAATATAGACTGCAGTTAATTACCCAATGGTGCTCAACACAGCTCCTCACAGCCAAGGGGCCAATATGCTTTTCTAGGTTTTTTGACGTTGTTCTCCTTCAATAATTATCTGCAGCTTGAAGTTCCTAATCCACCTCGATTAATCTGCCTAAGACTTCAAATTAGCCTCAAATGAATCAGCGTTTTCCTAGATACACAAGCCACATAGCTACAGTACCAGTTCCATTTAACTGCAGAGACCGTCCATATTGTGTGTCTGTAATGGGGTGTGTACAGATGAAATGTGCTGAGCTATAAGGAGTTCAAAGGGGTCATTTATATGAGGCTGTGTCCAGTCGTTGTTAACCAACAGTGGGGCTGGATGGAGGATTTGGGATGTGGAGCAGCATCGAAGCTTAAAAACTCATTTTGCAGTGAGCCGTGCAGAACATCTAGGTTCAGATGGTCAGCTGCACAGTTAATCCTATCTGGGGTGGGGAGAAGTCTTAACACGGGTTGCAAAGGGTTGGAAACTTTCCTGTCAATTTTCCCAAATTTTGGGAATTTTGCTTAAATTCATCAAAAAAGTTAGCTTATAACAGTAAACCTTTTTTGTGAGATACATAAGGCAATTTTAGGTCTTGTGGCATATTTTGGTTAAACTATCCCCAATTTAATGGAATTGCAACCCTCTGCATGCACAGTGCATTCTTCCATCACATGCACAGTGCATTCTTCCATCACATGTGCAGCGCACTCTTTCATCACATGTGCAGCGCACTCTTTCATCACATGTGCAGCGCACTCTTCCATCACATGTACAGCTGATTCTCAAGATCTTGCACACTAATGAGATGCTATTGAGTCCACACTACTATACTTTCTAAGCCAAGGACTACATGCTTTCTGGTGAGTTTTGATTACAATACTGGGTGGGGTGAATATATTTAAAATCAAATCAAAGTTTGTCACGTGCGCCGAATACAACAGGTGTGGTAGACCTTAAAGTGAAATGCTTACTTACAGGCTCTAACCAATAGTGCAAAAAAAGGTGTGTGTGTGGGTAAGTAAAGAAAAAAAACAACAGTAAAAAATACATTTGAAAATAAGAGTAGCAAGGCTATATACAGACACCGGTTAGTTAGGCTTGTTGAGGTAGTATGTACATGTGGGTATGGTTAAAGTGACTATGCATAAATGATGAACAGAGAGTAGCAGTAGTGTAAAGAGGGTTTGGCGGGTGGCGGGACACAATGCAGATAGCCCAGTTAGCCAGTGTGCGGGAGCACTGGTCGGTTATTTTTCAGTTAAGAACACATTCTTATTTTCAATGACGGCCTAGGAACGGTGGGTTAACTGCCTTGTTCAGGGGCAGAACAAAATATTTTTACCTTGTCAGCTCGGGGATTCGTTTTTGCAACCTTCCGGTTACTAGTCCAACGCTCTAACCACTTGCCTTACATTGCACTCCACAAGGAGCCTGCGTGGCAGGCTGACTACCTGTTACAATCGATGTGGTGCCTGTTAATTTCTCATCGAATCACAGCCTACTTCACCAAACGGGTGATGATTTAGCACTGTCGTTGCACCAAACCTAACCATAAATATCAATGCCTTTCATTAAAATCAATACACAAGTATATATTTTTAAACCTGCATATTTAGTTAATATTGCCTGCTAACATGAATTTCTTATAATTAGGTAAATTGTGTCACTTCTCTTGCATTCCGTGCAAGCAGTCAGGGTATATGCAGCAGTTTGGGCCGCCTGGATCGTTGCGAACTATGCGAAGAACTTTTATTCCTAATAAAGACCTTAATTAATTTGCCAGAATTGTACATAATTATGACATAACATTGAAGGTTGTACAATGTAACAGAAATATTTAGACTTCGGGATGCCATCGGTTAGATAAAATACGGAACGGTTCCGTATTTCACTGAAAGAATAAACGTTTTCGAAATGATAGTGTCCGGATTCGACCACATTAATGACCAAAGGCTCGTATTTCTGTGTGTTATTATGTTATAATTAGGTCTATGATTTGATATTTGATAGAGCAGTCTGACTGAGCGATGGTAGGCAGCAGGCTCGTACGCATTCATTCAAACAGTACTTTCGTGCGTTTTGCCAGCAGCTCTTTGCAATGCTTCAAGCATTGAGCTGTTTATGACTTCAAGCCTATCAACTCCCGAGATTAGGCTGGTGTAACCGATGTGAAATGGCTAGCTAGTTAGCAGGGTGCGTGCTAATAGCGCTTCAATCAGCGACGTCACTCGCTCTGAGACTTGGAGTAGTTGTTCCTCTTGCTCTTCAAGGGCTGCGGCTTTTGTGGAGCGATGGATAACGATACTTCGAGGGTGGCTGTTGTCGATGTGTTCCTGGTTCGAGCCCAGGTAGGGCCGAGGAGAGGGACGAAAGCTATACTGTTACACTGGCAATACTAAAGTGCCTATATGAACATCCAATAGTCAAAGGTATATGAAATACAAATGGTATAGAGAGAAATAGTCCTATAATTCCTATAATAACTACAACCTAAAACTTATTACCTGGGAATATTGAAGACTCATGTTAAAAGGAACCACCAGCTTTCATATGTTCTCATGTTCTGAGCAAGGAACTTAAACCTTAGCTTTTTTACATGGCACATATTACACTTTTACTTCTCCAACACAAGTTCAATTTGGTTTAAATAATAAATTATTTAAACCAAATTGAACTTGTTTCATTATTTATTTGAGGCTAAATAGCTTTTTATTGATGTATTATATTAAGTTAAAATAAGTGTTCATTCAGTTTTGTTGTTATTGTCATTATTACAAATAAAATAAATTGGCCGATTTTAATCGGTATCGGCTTTTTTTGGACCTCCAATATTTGGTATTGTGAGGCAATAATTGGTATCGGGAGGGGGCACACAATGCAAACAGTCCGGGTAACCATTTGGTTACCTGTTCAGGAGTCTTTTGGCCTGGGTGTAAAAACTGTTGAGAAGCCTTTTTGTACTAGACTTGGCACTTTGGTACCGCTTGCCATGCGGTAGTAGAGAGAACAGTCCATTATTATGTGACATACATTATTTTTTTTGTTAACTAGTAAATACTAGCCTACAGCAAAGTGTGTTTAAATAATTTCTAACATGTTAACAATTTATGCTAGTTAGTTTTTGCAACCATGTGGGATTTAGCTTGCTTGACCCTGCTAATGTAGAAGGAAAAGTTGTGTACATTTGCAAATACTGTGCCAAATCATATGTGAAGAATGCAACAAAGATGCAGAATCATCTGGCCAAGTCCTTAAAGTTCCTTCAGCGCTCACAACAAGCAACCTCTAACAAAAGTCCCTCAACTTCTATTTGAGGTAAAAATGATGAATTTAGACACCTTATCGAAAGCAACAGGTCCTTCTGGAATCAGAAGTTTGTTTTGACTCAATGGAGGAACGTAGTCAGAGAAATGAAGATGAATTTCTTGCTCGAGCTGTGTATGCAATGGGTTGACCTCTGCTCACAGGCAATGTGTATTGGAAGAGATTTCTGAATGTTCTTCTCCCAGCATACACCCCTTCTGCCTGAAGCCCATACACGCCGCAGCGTACATGTTGGACAACCAAGTATGCTGGCCAAGTATCCTGTCTGGTGCAGAGATCAACAAGGCCTATGGTGTCATCACTACCGTGTCTCGCCACCTTGGCCTTGATGATGGCAAGGTTCTTGGCAGTCTGGCGAAGTACACTTCCAAGTAAGGGCTTTGGGATGGAGATGCAATATGGCAGTCATGCCAACATATCTCATCAGCCACCTGGTGGAAGGGACTTTGTGGATCTGAGGCTCTTTCCCCTGTTGCCATCATCATCCTCCAAATCCCACCAACATCAGCCGCCTCAGAGCGCAACTGGTCCTTGTTTGGGAACTCCCACACCAAAGCACGCAACAGGCTGACCAATACAAGGGTTGAAAAATTGCTGGCCATCCGGGCAAATTTGAGGCTTTTTGAGCCTGACAACGAGCCATACTCAATAAGGTTGGAAAGTGACAGTGAGTCTGATGTTCAAGAGGTGGACATTGAGGAGGTCCAGGGAGAAGACATGGAAGCCCGAGAGGAAGACAACCAAAGCTTTAGTTTCTAGACTATCATTTTACAGATGTATGTTGAAAAATTTTTGGGGAGATGCGATGGATCATTGGGGATCATTCAATATTCCCTTTCTTTTGTTGTTCAGTAAAATCATCCCATGTGAAGAGTCAACTCCTTTAATTAAAGTTAAATTCGTAACTAAATAGTTTTTTTGTTATTTCTATTGGAAGGATTTAATCATTTGCAATTATGTCTACTTATGATAAGGTAAAAGGTTTATATGTCTGTCTCCATATGATATGGTAAATATATCCAAAGCAAAAAACATCAACATTTAAATGGTATTAATATTAATTTGCATATATTTCCGTAAATTCCCACGGAAAGTTTCCACCTCCTGAATATTTCCCAAAATGTGCAACCCTACTTAAAACACATGCACACACTACACAGTGGTTTTACTTTCAAAATAGTATGAGGCTTAAGTGCCTGCTGTGTGCTGCTGCCTTATTTGCTGTTTAGCAGCGGTGTGTGTGTGCGTGCGTTACCCCCAGTCCACCTCTGCAGATACTGATGTTGCTTACTCTGCCTCCAGATTGACAGACAGACAGAGGGAGAAGTATTTCTGTTAACAACTCCTGAGCACACTGGATGTTGTTGGGACTGGAGTTGGTGCTGGGAGTGTGGAGCTGGCTGTGATCATGTGTGTTGAACAGAAACATTCTGCCCGTCAGCAAAGTGATGCGGCACTGCGCTCACTGACCCTCACATATCAAAATACCCCCTCTTTCTTTTTCTCTTTCCCTCCCTTTCTCACTCTCTCTCTCCCTTGCGCTCTCTCTCTCACTATTTCTCACTCGCTGTGTGTCTCTCTCTCCCTGACTCTCTCCCTGCAACAACAGTGTTCAGGTTCCCATCCCTGCTCTCTGTGTTGTCTCTGATCTGTTTCCCAGGAGACCGAGAGAGTCTCCTGCTGAGTAGTACTACAGTAGGAATGTACTGTACGGTAAGTAGCATGCTGTAGTAAGGATACTCTGTGGGAACAGGGAGTGTTTGGCGTTTTAGTGGTGTGTTCACACTTGCTGGTGTACGTGCACGCCTGCATCAGTGTGTGTGTAATTCGGGTGTTGGGGGATATTTTAGAGGTCATTTTTCTATTCCTCCACCTCTGAGCTAGACCTTGCCTTGAAGTGTGTGTGTGTCTGTCATAGTTCAAACGCTGTCCCTGTGTGTCAGTCCCAGTGTGTCTTCTTGGGCCCGGCTTGCTCCAGACCATGTCTAGAGGTTAGATCAGGGCTAGAGTCTAGGAGGTAGGACCAGACCAGGACCTGTTGTTTTGAGTAGAAGTCACTGTGGCCTTTCTCCACACACCTTCCTTACTGTATTTGTGTTTATTATGGATCCCGATTAGCTGCTGCCAAGGCAAAATGAAGGCAGTT
Organism: Oncorhynchus mykiss; assembly: GCF_013265735.2. NCBI lineage: Eukaryota > Metazoa > Chordata > Actinopteri > Salmoniformes > Salmonidae > Oncorhynchus > Oncorhynchus mykiss. Next base: position 52,764,834 of record NC_048579.1, on the reverse strand, counting down.
ATGCAATTGAAAAACATTACAATACATTCATGGCTGTCTGAAGACGCTTGGCACACAGTCAAGGGGGGTAATGACCGGAAAGAGCTATTTGAGTCTCAAACTCTCTTTGATTGCACACACAGCCCCTTCCTCTACCAGAAGAGTGTGTCTGTGTCTGTCTCTGTGTCTGTCTCTGTGTCTGTGTGTGTTAAGATAAAGAGAAACAAGTGACATGATTGATAGGACAGACTCACCCCAAAAAACTTCCAGTTCATTTATTTATTACATCAAATATCAGCCAGCATTTTAATGTCGTCTCCGAGAGATGTACAGTTGAAGTCAGAAGTTTACATACACTTGATATGTCATGGCTTTAGAAGCTTCTGATAGGCTAATTGACATCATTTGAGTCAATTGGAGGTGCACCTGTGGATGTATTTCAAGGCCTAACTTCAAACTCACTGCCTCTTTGCTTGACATCATGGGAAAATCAAAAGAAATCAGCCAAGACCTCAGGAAAACAAATTGGATACCTCCACACGTCTGGTTCATCCTTGGGAGCAATTTCCAAAATGCCTGCAGGTACCACATTCATCTGTACAAACAATAGTACACAAGTATAAACATCATGGGGCCACGCAGATGTCATACAGCTCAGGAAGGAGACGCGTTCTGTCTCCTAGAGATCAACGTACTTTGGGGCCGAAAAGTGCAAATCAATCCCAGAACAACAGCAAAGGACCTTTTGAAGATGCTGGAGGAAACAGGTACAAAAGTATCTATATCCACAGTAAAACGATTCCTATGTCGATATAACCTGAAAGGCCTCTCAGCATGGAAGAAGCCACTGCTCCAAAACCGCCATAAAAAAAGCCAGTCTACGGTTTGCAACTGCACATGGGGACATTGATTGTACTTTTTGGAGAAATGTCCTCTGGTCTGCTGAAACTGTTTGGCCATAATGACAAAATAGATGCCATCAGGTGCAAGGAAAATGTGGATATATTAAAACAACATCTCAAGACATCAGTCAGGAAGTTAAAGCTTGGTCGCAAATGTGTCTTCCAAATGGACAATGACCCCAAGCATACTTCCAAAGTTGTGGCAAAATGGCTTAAGAACAACCAAGTCAAGGTATTGGAGCCCTGACTTCTTTCCTATAGAAAATGTGTGGGCAGAACTGAAAAAGTGTGTGCGAGCAAGGAGGCCTCCAAACCAGACTCAGTTACACCAGCTCTGTCGGAGGAATGGGTCAAAATTCACCCAACTTATTGTGGGAAGCTTGTGGAAAGCTACCTGAAACGTTTGACCCAGGTTAAACAATTTAAAGGCAATGCTACCAAATACTAATTGATTGTATGTAAACTTCTGACCCTCTGGGAATGTGACGAAAGAAATAAAATAAATCATTCTCTACTATTATTCTGACATTTCACATTCTTTTAATAAAGTGGTGATCCGAACTGACCTAAACAGGGGATTTTTACTAGGATTAAATGTCAGGAATTGTGAAAAACTGAGTTTAAATGTATTTGGCTGTAAGGTGTATGTAAACCTCCGACTTCAACAGTATGAGTTATTTCCTTTGACTGTTGAGATCAGATATTTCTTGTCTGAACCTCTCCTGTGAACTCTGCTGTTCAGTTGGAAGTGTGTTTTTAGTATGCACTCATCTTTTTTCTCTCTTCCTGTTGTTGTGTGGGCTTGACTCCCTGCCATGTTTTCTGGAAGTTCCTTCTTGGTGTATGGTTGTGAGTGTGTGTGGGTGTGTGTGTGTAGAGCTGAGTGACAGTGTCTTGCGGTTCCATGGAGGTTGAGCAACACTGTCATTACAAACCCTGAGACACTTTTTTTCTTCCTCCCAGAGAGCCACAAGCCTACACACACACCCGTATCCACCATACAGCGCACTATTTTTGTTGACTCCACTTTGCCATCTATATAGAACCCAATGCACACTCCCCATCTTTGCAGACAGAGAATCTAGTCCACACTACAGCCTGCCCAGCTACACTGAGAATCTGGGTCTCCAATCAACATAACATGTCCTCTCCTCTGCTGTCATTTCTCCGTGCCTCACTTCCTGGCCTGGTTGTAGATAGTGAGTCACTCACAGATAACACTCATTCATTCAACTGGCTGGTCTTAATGACTTAACCCAGGAAGCCGGAGAGAAGTCCACTCAATGAACTGGCCTGGATAGATGAGACTGGCCCTGCTTCACATCACTTTAATACAATGGCCATGTGACTATAGGCCAAAGGGATAGAGTGCTCTCTTCTCTATTATGCTATTTCCTTTGTATTTCCTCCTTCTTTTGTTTGCTCTTCTCTTCTGTTCTCATCTCTCAGGTTACAACCACCTGCCCATGTGTGTGTGAGGGGAGTTTTCTTTTAAGAGGAGTAATTGCATGGGTCCCAGTGTTGCCGGTGTTCTCTGTGATTTTCTGGTGCGTCAATCCAAGCTTGTCCTCCTTGGCCAATGGACAAGCGTGTGCACTCACACAAATACATTGCCTCTGTAGCAGCTGGGTTGGCTGTATACTAATGGCTTTGTCCAGGGGCCGCAGGAGCTAGAAATGTGTGACTGTGTGTGTAATAATGATAATAATGTGTGACACCAGCCTGCGATGGTAATGAGCGTGTTGCTGCTCCACCTGAGAAGTAGCTGTGTCGTGCTTTTACTAGTCCTTTAACTAGTCCTAGGAACAAGATGAACTGCCTCGTTCAGGGGCAGAACGACAGATTTGTACCTTGTCAGCTCGGAATTCGATCTTGCAACCTTTCGGTTACTCGTCCAACGCTCGAACCACTAGTAATACCTGCCGCCCTGTGCTTGGGGGTTCTCACAAGGATAGTAAAACATGGAAAATTCATGGACACTTGCCCCACAGGGAAAAATACTATTTTGTGCTTAGGGGTAAGGTTTAAGGTTAGTTACAATTAGGTTTAGGGGTTAGGGGTAGGTTTAGGGTGTAGGTTTAGGGCTTTGGGGTTAGGTTTAGGGGTTAGGGGTAGGGCTTTGGGGTTAGGATTAGGGGTAGGGTAGGGCGGTGTCCAGATTTTCATTTTCATACATAATCCTACTGTTTTATACCATAGCAGCATATACGGTATTCGCAAATGTGCACACAAGGGGTGCTATTTTTTGGGGATGCACAAAACAATTTAGGCAACAGGGATCTTGATCCAATGTCTGCTGTAACTACCTGTGTGATGAACCTTTGATCTTGATATCTAGCCACTTAGCTAGCAAGTGAGCACTGAGCTGGATATCATTTGCTATAGCTTAGATTTCTTGTGTGAAGTGAAGAAGCAATTCCGGGATGCTGGCCTTCTAGGCAGAGTTGCAAAAGAAAAAAGCCATATCTCAGACTGGCCAATAAAAATAAAAGATTAAGATGGGCAAAAGAACACAGACACTGGACAGAGGAACTCTGCCTAGAAGGCCAGCATCCCGGAGTTGCCTCTTCACTGTTGACATTGAGACTGGTGTTTTGCGGGTACTATTTAATGAAGCTGCCTGTTGAGGACTTGTGAGGCATCTGTTTCTCAAACTAGACACTCTAATGTATCTGTCCTCTAGCTCAGTTGTGCACCGGGGCCTCCCATTCTTTCTATTCTGGTTAGAGTCAGTTTGCGCTGTTCTGTGAAGGGAGTAGTACACAGCGTTGTACAAGATCTTCAGTTTTTTGGCAATTTCTTGCATGGAATTGCCTTCATTTCTCAGAACAAGAATATATTGACGATTTTCAGAAGAAAGTTATTTGTTTCTGGCCATTTTGAGCCTGTAATCGAACCCACAAAGGCTGATGCTCCAGATACTCAAATAGTCTAAAGAAGGCCAGTTTTATTGCTTCTTTAATCAGCATGGCAGTTTTCAGCTGTGCTAACATAATTGGAAAAGGGTTTTCTAATGATCAGTTAGCCTTTTTAAAATGATAAACTTGGATTAGCTAACACAACATGCCATGAGAACACAGGAGTGATGGTTGCTGATAATGGGCCTCTGTACACCTATGTAAACATTCCATAAAAAATCTGCTGTTTCCAGCTACAATAGTCATTTACAACGTTAACAATGTCTACGCTGTATTTCTGATCAATTTGATGTTATTTTAATGGACAAAAAATGTGTTATTCTTTCAAAAACAAGGGAATTTATTTTTTCAGGACCCTGTCTTTCAAAGATAATTTGTAAAAATCCAAATAACTTCACAGATCTTCTTTGTAAAGGGTTTAAACACTGTTTCCCATGCTGGTTCAATGAACCATAAACAATTCATGAACATGCACCTGTGGAACGGTCGTTAAGACACTAACAGCTTACAGACGGTAGGCAATTAAGGTCACAGTTATGAAAACTTAGGACACTAAAGAGGCCTTTCTACTGACTCTGAAAAACACCAAAAGAAAGATGCCCAGGGTCCCTGCTCATCTGTGTGAATGTGCCTTAGGCATGCTGCAAGGAGGCATGAGGACTGCAGATGTGGCCAGGGCAATAAATTGCAATGTCCGTACTGTGAGACGCCTAAGACAGCGCTACAGGGAGACAGGACTGACAGCTGATTGTCCTCGCAGTGGCAGATCACATGTAATAACACCTGCACAGGATCGGTACATCCGAACATCACACCTGCGGGACAGGTACAGGATGGCAACAACAACTGCCCGAGTTACACCAGGAACGCACAATCCCTCCATCAGTGCTCAGACTGCCCGCAATAGACTGAGAGAGGCTGGACTGAGAGCTTGTAGGCCTGTTGTAAGGCAGGTCCTCACCAGACATCATTGGCAACAACATCGCCTATGGGCACAAACCCACCGTCGCTGGACCAGACAGGACTGGCAAAATGTGCTCTTCACTGACATGTCACAGTTTTGTCTCACCAGGGGTGATGGTCAGATTCACATTTATCGTCGAAGGAATGAGCATTACACCGAGACTCTGGAGCGGGATCAAGGTGGAGGGTCAGACTGAGCTTGTTTTTTGCAGGCAATCTCAACGCTGTGCGTTACAGGAAAGACATCCTCCTCCCTCATGTGGTACCCTTCCTGCAGGCTCATCCTGACATGACCCTCCCGCATGACAATGCCACCAGCCATACTGCTCATTCTGTGCGTGATTTCCTGCAAGACAGGAATGCCAATGTTCTGCCGTGGTCAGCGAAGAGCCCGTATCTCAATCCCATTGAGCACGTCTGGGACCTGTTGGATCGGAGGGTGAGGACTAGGGCCAATTACCCCCAGAAATGTCCGGGAACTTGCAGGTGCCTTGGTGGAAGAGTGGGGCAACATCTCACAGCAAGAACTGTCAAATCTAGTGCAATCCATGAGGAGGAGATGCACTGCAGTCCTTAGTATCTGGTGTGGCCACCAGCTGCATTGACTGTTAATTTTGATTTTGACCCCCCCTTTGTTCAGGGACACATTATTCAATTTCTGTTACTCACATGTCTGTGGAACTTGTTCAGTTTATGTCTCAGTTGTTGAATCATATGTTCATACAAATATTTACACCTTAAGTTTGCTGAAAATAAGTGAGAGGACATTCTTTTTTTGGCTGAGTTTTTATACACACTTTATTTATTAATTATTTTAAACAGTATTGAAAATCACTCCGTCTGTATTTCAAAATTCCCCAGAGTATGGTATAAGTGGTATATCTCCCAAGCCTGATTAGTGAAAATATGATTTAAAAATGGGAATCAATTGTCTGGTAAAACAAATGTCTGTGTGTGTGTGTGTGTGTGCGATGACTTCACCATAGCAACGTGACACAGCATGCAACTGTGGCTGAGTAGCTTAGCTCTCATGAGTGTGTGTGTGTGTGTGTGTGTGAGGGAGAGTCTCTACAGAGTGACATGCTAGTGAGGCTTGTCCTTCCCATGGGTAGAAGGCCTCGAGAACAGTGTTGTATGAGCGGGTGTGGGGTGGGACACTGAAACACAATAACGCAGAGAACACATTGATCTCACCTGACAAGAAAAGCCTGTTTCCCAACCTCTGCTGAAGGATTGGCCTTTAGATTCTGTTGTGTTACTGGGTTGTATTTGATTCTATCCGAGCTGTGGTTTGTTTCATGGGTCACCGCTTCCCCTAGATTCTGTTATACTGCTATTTGTCTAAAGGGCTAGGTCTCTCTGAATAGGCTGAGGTTCATGCCAGAATGCCTGATAAATTGCCGCTGGGATCAGTTTACCCTCCCCAATTCTTAACCGTAACCATTGGGAGGGGAAACCCCATAGGTGGCCTTAGATCAGTGTCCAGGTTTTAGGCAAGTTGATCTTACTCCTGGGAAACCACTCACATTTAATTACTATTAGGCACTGATCTAGGATCAATTTATTGTTCCCAAATCCTATGCTTATCTATGAGAGGGTAAAATCAGTATTATGTTGTAGGAGCAACTTCATCCTACTCTTGAGTCCTGACTGAGAAACCACTCTGCTGCTCGACCTCATTTAATTCCTGTTGATTTTGCTGTCTGTTGTGTGTAATAACTGAGTCACTCTCTTCCTCAGTCATCACAGAATCCATCTGCCCTCATATAACTAAGTGTTTCTCTGCCTCCACACATTATAATGCATTAGAGGACTCCACTTTTTCGTTCAGCCCTCTTTTTTTCCTTTTCCTTAAAGATGTTGGACACTGTAATGTTTTCATTAGGATTTCAGCTCTCTTTTTCTTTTCATTAAAGATGTTGGACCCTGTAAAGTTTTTCATTAGGATTTCAGCCCTCTTTTTCTTTTCATTAAAGATGTTGGACCCTGTAAAGTTTTTCATTAGGATTTCAGCCCTCTTTTTCTTTTCATTAAAGATGTTGGACACTGTAATGTTTTCATTAGGATTTCAGGCCTTGTCTTTTCCGTTGGCCACGCCTCCTGTGGCTGGGTGCTACGGGTGTGACACGCGATGCTGCCAATCTTAGGCACAGATCTAGGATCAGCTTATTCTCCCCAATCTTGACCTTAACTATTAGGTTGAACCGTTCTAAACACTCCTTAGACCAGTGTCTAAAGAGGCAGCTTCGCCCAGCTCCCCTGAGGCTCTCGGAGTAAACCACTGGCTTCCTGTTAACACACCCAGTTAATGGCCGTTCATCAAAGACCTGGGCTGGGTCTCATGCCTGGGTTGGTCAAATCATGTCGCTTTCTCCTATCCAGTGCTCCAATCGTATCTAAAAGGAAAGATTGGAAAGGAGCAACATTTTGGGAATGAAACTCAGCCAGTGCCAGCCTTCATCTCTGTTCTCTGAAGTTTCCGTCCAAGCTTGGATTAGAGTTAAGATTAAACAAATGACATAGGGGATGGCTGAAAAAGGGAAAAACAGCAATGTTTCTGATCTTCCTTCATATACTGTGGTGCGTGTCTAATGTTATTTCATACAGCAGCCGCTTCAATTCTGACTGTGGCACGTATAGTGGTAATGGGCTGCAGATCAACTATGCCGGAGATATTGGCTGTTAACTGAACCATTCCTCTTGTGTTTCCATAGGCCTGGAGAGATGAACTGTGTGTGTGTGCGTGCGTGAAGGATAGGATGTGAGGCCAAGCCCTCTCCCATAGTAACAGCCCAGGGAATATTGTTGCTCTGTCCATGAATGCCAGAGATGCGCTCATTGTCTGAAGCCAGATGGAAGCCGCGCTGAACTTTTCTCATCTGTGTGTTTTATCACCGATTATTTGATTTAATTTACGTCCACAAGGACCCTCTTTCATTCCACAATAATTGATGAATGCTTCAGAACATTTAGCCTTCTGTGTGGATCAGTGTGTGTGTGTGTCTTAGCAGTGTCCTTATAACTCAACTCTAAAGGAAGGCTGAGGCTCAGTTCCATTAATGAGCTGCTGTCTAATTGAAACCTCTGAAGGTCCCTCAGTAGGTGGAGGGACAGTGATCCACCAGGCCATTCCCTGTCATGCTGTGTCATTATGGCCCATTGAGGAAAGCTCTGCTGTCTAACATGGGTTTTGTGGCCCCGCGCAGCAACATCAGAGGCCCTTGAGTGTGTCTCCATTCTCTTGCCTGATTCAACACCCCTGGTAGCACAGTGGCCTGGCTGACGCGACCCACGTGACCACACAGTGAGGAAGAGCTGTGACTTACTGGCCTTGAAAGGAGGCCGTTTGCTAATGCAGTATTAGCTCAGAAATTGAGCGGACGCAATGATTGGTTCTCTCAAATGTTTTTGTTGTTGTTGTTGCTGCGGGGTTGATTGGATTAGAAAATCCAACAGTGGTAATGGAAGGGAGCGGCACTCGGGGAGGGGGGGGCTGTGGGTGGTTCAGTGAGAAAGACACAGAGGAGAACCAATAGCACCCTTCATTATCAACACACCGGGTCGACAACATCAACACAGCCTTTCCAGACTCTGAAGTCAGGAGGACTTTGAGTTTGGTATCAGCCAGACTGGTAGCACAGGTCCTCTGTGTGTGACAGTCACATCTGATTTACTATCTTTGGGAAGATTCTGGGCAGGATGACATGAACACAGTCACAAGCTCAGCCCTCTGCGGGACTGTGGTGCAGAGTTTTAATCTGGGTCAACAATGGATTGTGAGACTAAGCTATTAGGATGTTACTTGTGCGCTTTTGCTGAATCGTGTGTAATCTGTGGAGGCGTATGCACTCCAGTGTGTGTTTACCTCCCAGTGCTGTAGTGCAGAAGGGTGTGTGTGTGTATATGACTCAGTGCCGTAGGACATTAGCAGTAGTGGGTCTGGTGCTTCACATCAGCAATGCAGCAGCTAACCCCATCAGAGACCCATCATGCTCAGACTTGACCTCACACACTCAATTACTACACACACACGGTTACCACACACACTCACACTGTTACCACACACACTCACATGGTTAACACACACACGCACACACACACACACACACACGGTTACCACACACACACACAATTACGACACACACACACAGCTTCACAGGCTAAAGGGATTATTAACCTCTCACCAGAGCTAATGCTAATTACCCAGGCTAAAATAATGAGCGTGGAAGTGTGTGTGTGTGTGTGTGTGTGTGTTTTTGCTGCGTAAACAAACAAACAAACCTTTTAATGTGGGTGAAGATGGTGAGCGTGTTTGGTCAATGGCAGTGCATGGCAAGGAACCTCAGACAAAATGTTTGGCTTCCAGTAATGCTAGGCTATGTCTAAACGCCGGCCCCTGCTCCCCAATGCTGTCGTGTCACAGCTGCCTTGGTTTGGGCCTCAGAGCAGAAAGACTGAGGAACGACAGCGCTGAGCATACACCTCTCCTCCTGTCCTTGGCTTGTGTTGTGAGTCTCATCCGTCTGCCTCATCGCTGCCTGTGTAAAGTGACAGCTGTTGTTGTTGCTGCCTTAACAGTGATTATTTTGTCATTCATGTGGATGAGACCGATTATGCAGCGCATTGTGTTTAATATTCATTACCACATTCAGCTGCCTACGCTACGAGTGCCTGTGTGTGTGTGTGTGAGGGAGGGAGGGAGAGACTTCCTCCTCAGTGCATACCATGACAGTTATATGAACGCACAGTTGCTCTGCTGTGTGTGTCTGTAGGGTTGGTTTATGTGTCATCCTCGCTCCAGCCCTTTCTGTCAGCTGGAAGGGAGAGGTTGGGAGCCCTGCATGTCGTCCTCTTACCCTGTTGAAATCCTCTGCACGTCCTGTGTGTTGTGTTCTTCTGGCCTTGGTCATGAGAGACCTTGAGACTCGCTCTCTCTCGATGTGCGTGACGTGCCCGTGGCAGACTGCTTGGGAGGGAGTGTGAGACGTGGCAGACTGCTTGGGAGGGAGTGTGCGTGACGTGCCCGTGGCAGACTGCTTAGGAGGGAGTGTGAGACGTGGCCGACTGCTTGGGAGGGAGTGTGAGACGTGGCCGACTGCTTGGGAGGGAGTGTGTGTGACGTGCCCGTGGCAGACTGCTTGAGAGGGAGTGTGAGACGTAGCCGACTGCTTGGGAGTGTGCGTGACGTGCCCGTGGCAGACTGCTTGAGAGGGAGTGTGTGTGGTGTGCCCGTGGCAGACTGCTTGGGAGGGAGTGTGTGTGGTGTGCCCGTGGCAGACTGCTTGAGAGGGAGTGTGTGTGGTGTGCCCGTGGCAGACTGCTTGAGAGGGAGTGTGTGTGGTGTGCCCGTGGCAGACTGCTTGAGAGGGAGTGTGTATGAGTGTGTGTCACAAAACTGACTGTGTCAGTGTGTCTGCTCCGCTCTCTATCGAACAACAGCTGTGTACTATCAGATCTCCAGTCACGCACACACACGCAGCCTGAGGAAAACATCCCCTGGACTCTGGCTGTGTGTGTTTTCCTGGAATATTTATTAGTCCAGAACTAGCTAGCTGAGAGGGATGAGCTCTCCTCCACTCTGAGGACTGCTGGAGCTGCTGTCAGCCTCTCTTTTGGGGAAAGCCCGACATTCTCCTGCCACATTCCCAATACGGAATGTTTCCCAGTGATATGTTCCTGGAATCCCTCCACTGTATCCCTGCTAGACGAGCGCATGGCAGAGTTCGAGAGGGAGGGGCTGTACTAGAGGATCTAACTGGGGTCTCCTGTAAGGGGCTGGGGAGCTGACTGATGGTAGGAGTGGTTGTCATGGTAGGAGTGGTTGTCATGGTAGGAGTGGTTGTCATGGTAGGAGTGGTTGGCATGGTAGGATGGTTGTCATGGTAGGAGTGGTTGTCATGGTAGGAGTGGTTGGCATTCTGCTGTCACATTCCCAGTCAGCCATTCCTAGAATGTTCCACCTTTGGCTCGACTGGCTAGACTGACGTCGTTGTGGAAGGAGTGTTCACTGTGCTGCTGTCTCTGTCTCTCACGTTGTCTTTCTTTAACTGGGCCGCAGGTAGTATGTGAAAGGTTGCTGGTTCGAATGCCCGAGCCGACTAGGTGAAAAATCTGCCTGTGCAAGGCACTTAACCCTAATTGCTCGTCACTCTGGATAAAAGCGTCTGCTGAATGACTAATATGTAATGAAAATGTCAACTCGTTTTCTAACTCTGTGTTCGTATCTGTGTTTGTTTTGTATGCCTGCTGTCGTGTACCCGTGACTCTGTCTCAGCCTGGCTCATTACCGTTCTGTCTCCACTCTCTCGGTCTCATTGTCCTGCAACAGAGACGGCCCTACTTCACAGCACGACACCATATTCCTGCAAACTTCAACCACCCTCCACATCGATGGAACAGTAGTGGAGAGGGTAGCAAGTTTTAAGTTTTAAGTTCCTCGGCATACACATCACAGACAAACTGAATTGGTCCACTCACACAGACAGCATCGTGAAGAAGGCGCAGCAGCGCCTCTTCAACCTCAGGAGGCTGAAGAAATTTGGTTTGTCACCAAAAGCACTCACAAACTTCTACAGATGCACAATCGAGAGCATCCTGGCGGGCTGTATCACCGCCTGGTACGGCAACTGCTCCGCCCACAATCGTAAGGCTCTCCAGAGGGTAGTGAGGTCTGCACAACGCATCACCGGGGGCAAACTACCTGCCCTCCAGGACACCTACACCACCCGATGTTACAGGAAGGCCATAAAGATCATCAAGGACATCAACCACCCGAGCCACTGCCTGTTCACCCCGCTATCATCCAGAAGGCGAGGTCAGTACAGGGGCATCAAAGCTGGGACCGAGAGACTGAAAAACAGCTTCTATCTCAAGGCCATCAGACTGTTAAACAGCCACCACTAACATTGAGTGGCTGCTGCCAACACACTGACACTGACACTGACTCAACTCCAGCCACTTTAATAATGGGAATTGATGGGAAATTATGTAAATATATCACTAGCCACTTTAAACAATGCTACCTTAAATAATGTTACTTACCCTACATTATTCATCTCATATGCATACGTATATACTGTACTCTATCATCGACTGCATCCTTATGTAATACATGTATCACTAGCCACTTTAACTATGCCACTTTGTTTACATACTCACCTCATGTATATACTGTACTCGATACCATCTACTGTATCCTGCCTATGCTGCTCTGTACCATCACTCATTCATATATCTTTATGTACATATTCTTTATCCCCTTACACTGTGTATAAGACAGTAGTTTTGGAATTGTTAGTTAGATTACTTGTTGGTTATTACGGCATTGTCGGATCTAGAAGCACAAGCATTTCGCTACACTCGCATTAACATCCGCTAACCATGTGTATGTGACAAATAAAATTGGATTTGATTTGACTCTATTTAAGTGAAGTGTGTGTTTACCGTATGTGGGTCTAGATGTGTGTCTCCATGGAGGAGGAATCTCGGTGAAACTGGATCCATGCTGGACTAAGTATAGACTGAGCTCATAGAGGGTTGAGTTGAGGCTGGAGCGAAGGAATGGGCGGGCTGTGTTCCGCGGCATGTCGACCCTAACAGCGGGAAAGTGTCACTTTGACAGCCCCTACCAGATGTGAGCCCAGCTTATAGTTCACTCTCTCTCTCTGTGTCTCTGTGGATGTTTAATTCACAGCTCAATGGATTCTATTCTCCTTTAAAAACATTTTTTTTTTTTTTTTACTAAGTATTTTATCAATGCACAATCAATATTTAACTTGTTCATATCTCTAACTGAGCTTTAAGCTTCCAAATCTATACCGCACGCTACGGTGATATCTAATGCATCTATTTGTTTCCGTATCAAGTCTCTTCTGGAGATCATTTTAAAAGATGAAGGGCTGTACATATGCGGCGCTAATTAGCATGTGTCATAGTAAATGCACACATTGCAGCCTAATTTCATCAGCCGAATTCTGTTAAGCCGAGATGACAAAAGAGATTTCTGAAACGCATTTAGCTTTATAAATAATTCATAATGGGAATAGTGGAACAACAGCTGAAATCCGTGTGCATCATTTGTCCTGAGATTTTCTCTCAGTGCCCTCTGCTGGACATGTTTTGCCTCATACACTAGTTGATTATAGGAAGGAAGGAAGGAAGGAAGGAAGGATGGGAGAAAGGGAGGATGCATTTTCCAACAGGATCTAACTGTCCTACAGGTGTTGTCAGATGCTGCATAGTGCACACGCCATCTCTCTCACCCGCTCTGCCTATGTCGGTGTTTGAACATGAGCTCCATTCCACCCTCTCTCTCTCCCGCCTTCCTCCTGGACAGACTGTGACAGACTCTGTCCAAACAGCCTCCAGGCTAATTAGTTGGAGCAGTGGTTGGAGACAGATTCCTCTGGTGTAAACTTCCGCCTGTTGACTGTTGTAACTCTCTCTCTCTCAGCTCTCTCTCTCTCTCTCTCTCTCTCTCTCTCTCTCAACTCTCTCTCTCTCAGCTCTCTCTCTCTCTCAGCTCTCTCTCAGCTCTCTCTCTCAGCTCTCTCTCTCTCTCTCTTTCTCTCTCAGCTCTCTCTCTCAGCTTTCTCTCTCAGCTCTCTCTCTCTCAGCTCTCTTCTCTGCAGGCTGTTGTCTTTAGACATTCCAGTGTTCTGGGAAATTCAGCTGTAGCTGGAGGGTCTGTCCTAACCGGAATCAAAACTCTTCTATAGCCTGGACATAGATACCGGGCTCAGGGGGTTCAGAAAATGTGGGAGCACCCTTGTGCTACGGGACAGTGACCCGGGATACTGGGGCTTCTCTCTCGCTCTCTCTGCCCTGGGGGTTATCACCAGCCGGTGGAACAGTCACTGGGGCGTGGACAGACAGAGACACCCATCCACTCACCCAGCTGGGCAGAGGCATGCTGCAGAATGGAACATTTGTTCCCATCCTTTATTCATGAGGGAGCAGCAGCCCTCCGGTCACTCAGTCAGACAACGGGGATATTCATTCCCATGTAACATCTCCAGCAGACGACTCACGCTTTAACCCAGGGCCCAGTGTCGAGTAAATGGGGAATCGATTGAACTCCAACTGTATCGAACTGTTGCCGGCTCACACCTGTACCCTGAGTCACAGTTCTAGGATCAGCTTGGCCTCCTCAAATCAGCATAAATAGGATTTGAGGCAGAATATTAGATGCGTGCACACTCACACACTCACTCACACACTCAGACGTGTTGTGCTTTATTCTCCTCGCTCTCTGGGATGAGAAACAAATGGGATGTTTTAATGTTTCAGGCAAACCCGAAAACTGCCTCTGCTCCGGTTTTTAAGTATCTCCACACACACACACACAGACACACACACACACCTCGTCCTCTCCTACCGACAGAAGGCTATAGCCCTATATCTCTGCACACTGAGGAAGGGTAAATCCCTCCTAAAACCCTGGCCTCGGCCTTAACGGGCAGAGGAGAGGAGACCTTCGGGGTGGTGTTACAGGGCATAGTGCTCCCTTAGCCTCCCTCCCTGGCTCTGGGCTGTAGTAAATGCGAATGTTAGCCTCTCTACTATCCTCCAGTCTCCTCAGGACTGGACAGCTAGCTGTGTTATGGCACAAGGTTCTCGGACCACACACACACACACACACACACACACACACATTCTCTGTCCCATTTGTAGTGGAACACTGTCCACATTGTGTCTACATTCTCTGTGTTAGTGAAATTAGTGTCCGTCCGTCCTGCATTATGGACAGGCATTTTTATTGGGTCCACACCCACCTCCACTCTTTTCCTACTCCACACTCAGAGGAAGGTTGATTCATGCCGAAACGGAAGCCTGTTGGGTTTTTTTTGTCGCGTCAATAAATCTGTCCGATTTACCCCGCTCCCCCATCTCTTTAGAAAGGTTCCAGCCACTGGCAAACAGTGGACACGTTACTCTTACCCAGGTACTGTTTTCTCAAAGTGAACAGTACTCTTTCTCCTCTCATCCATTCTCCTCCATCTCTTCATCCCGCCCTCGCTCTTTCAATCTGGTCTGTAAGCACCGCGCTGAAAGCCATTTCTAGAATCTGATTTATTCTTCCGAGGGATTCTAATAACCCTTCAGTGTATTATTCCTCAGACAAGCCCCTCTTGTCAGAACACATAGCTGCATCCCAAATGGCACCCTGTTCCGTGTTTAGGACACTACTTTTGACCAGGACTTATGCCTTTTTGAGGCACAGACTCAGCCGGGGTAAGCCTTAGCGTTGATCCACCTTGTACTCTCTCCTCAAAGGCAAATGCCTTGATCCTACTGTCTGGAGCTAGTTGACTTTTGAGGTTGAGCCTCTTCACTGACAGAGACCTGAGAAGTGTCATTATTCATTCTCTCTTAGTCACACACTGACTGTCAATCAACAAGCAACCGAAAGACCCACTCAGTTGAAGTGGCATGTTTTGAACAACAACAAAAAAAAAGCATGAATTCACATGTTGTAGTTTTTGCGTTATGAGTTGAAATTCGCCACTGGGAATGAGGTGTAGTACCTAATGTACTGTAACAAAAGCAAATGGCAGAATAGCAGGGTTTGATTTGACTGCATAACTTTTTCTTAAAGGGAGTGGCAGTTGTCCAGTTCTTTGAGCCATTGTTTAACGTCAGGGTGACAGAAATGTGGTTTGTTAACACTCAGGAGTCGCCGGATTAGCAAATAGTTTTGGCCCGTCTGTATGTACATGATTTTCCATCACCTCATCTACCAGTGAAACTTTAGTCTGATGATGCTCATTTCCTATGGTGAGTGAGTGAGTGAGTGAGAGAGAGTCTGTGCATGTTGATTTTTGGAGGTCTCATCAGCCTTGTATAAGTGTGCATTTCTCCCTCTGACTCCAGGAAAAAGGAATCAGTAAAAGTTTATGGTGAAACTCACTACCCCTTCCAAGCACTGTATGGTTCTGTCTCTCTTTCTCCCCCTCCATTCTCCTCTTCCATCTCTCACTCTCTCTCCCCTCTCTCCCTAACGACTGGGAGTGAGTGAAGGGTCATTAAGATTTGCCCTGGTTTCTAATTGTGGTCGCCATGTTCCCTCTGCCAGAGTGCGGTACAGTAGCTGATTGCTTCTACGGTTACTACTTCCTGACTCTACGTGTGTGTGGTTGCTATAGAGGAACACCCGAGCTGGAGAATTCCTTTACAGAGGGCTTATTGCATTACACTTCTCTTTGCTCTGTGGTAAACACAGATGGATTGAATACTTCATTTCTGTTATCAGTTGACAAGTTTTCATTGCATTGCACAAGCCCTATTTTACCATCCATCCATTCACCAATAGCCTAGATCCGGATTCCCCAACTGAGGGCCCGGTGGTTTTATTTGGCCCCCCAAGTTGTCTGGTTGTAGTTTTTTTTTTTAAATGTTCATTGTTGGACATTAAAACATTGTAAAAACACCAGCCAATCAGCTCCAGGTGATTGTTAATTTTGGAAATCGGTCCCCAAGTATTCCCACGCATAATAGACGGACACGTGATGGTATGCAGACGTACGGCAGGTTTGAAATGATTATGTTTGAGTCAAATATCTCTGTTTGCGCCTCTTTCAGCGTACAAATGATTTGCTAATATGATCCGCCCGCGGCTGAATCTAGCTGTGGATCCCTGGATCTGTCTCTCTGCTGCAGGGTTAGTCTGTCTTCATCGAGGAAGATCAGACCGACGTTGTGGATCTGTTTTAGATAATAAACGTTGGGGTAAACAAACGCTGTTGGCGCTCAGCGTGTTTCTGGAGAACATTGGTTAGGTAAAGCATCGGAACAGAAGAATGGTCTTGTTTCGTCTCCGAGGCAGAAAATTGTCTTCTCACTGTGCAGAATAATCAACCCTGTACGTCTGAACTAAGGAATCAGTATGCAGCTTAGTGCTGTGTGTGTGCACGAATACGAGTCTCTGTGTGTGTGTGTGTGTGTGTGTGTGTGTGTGTGTGTGTGTGTGTCCACAAGTCACCAGGCTTCACTCGATTCATTCATTATGTGTTGAGTAATGATTGGGTTGGACAGTCTCGTTACAGGATCTCATTAAACTCTGTATTCATTTTGACACACTGATGCGAAAAGAGATCAGCCACGTGGAATCATTGGGCCTGATGCTGTCTACAGTGGGACCTGCGACATACTCACTTTCACATTCAACAATGTAATGACAATGTATTGCCTGTTGAACCACCTACTCTTGATACCTCAGAGTAATTGCCACACACTCGAACACACACACACACAAATACACACACACACACACACACAAATACACACACTCGAATTGTAGACATTACTCAGCCATCATCCCTTCTCTTCCTCATCCACCCATATTTTCTTGTCTCTGTGCTACATGGCCTTACTGCACCAGAGAACACACACACACACACACACACGGAGATCTTTGATCAACCTGTCACAGTCCTCCCAGAGGAGCAGGTTCTAATGGAGCTGTTTGGTGCTTCTTCTGTTTCTCTTTGTAATTATGAGTCCCTAATGATGTTCCTGGTCTGTTGGAATACATCAGAGTTGCTATGCTAGAGGAGGCTCAGGTTTCTCTCTCTCTCTCTCTCTCTCTCTGTCTCTCTCTCTGTCTCTCTCTGTCTCTGTCTCTCTCTCTCTGTCTCTGTCTCTCTGTCTCTGTCTCTCTGTCTCTCTCGCTCTCAATTCAATTCAAGGGGCTTTATTGGCATGGGAAACATATGTTAACATTGCCAAAGCAAGTGAGGTAGATAATATACAAAAGTGAAATAAACAACACAAATTAACAGTAAACTCTCTCTCTGCCTCTCTCTCTAGGTCTCTCTCTCTCTCTCTATCTCTGTCTCTCTCTACCTCTCTGTCTCTCTCTACCTCTGCCTCTCTACCTCTGTCTCTCTCTACCTCTGTCTCTCTCTCTCTCTCTTTCTCTTTACCTCTGTCTCTTTCTCTCTGTCTCTCTGTCTCTCTGTCTCTCTCTACTTCTGTTTCTCTCTCTCTCTGTCATAGCATGCATGTTTGGAAAACTTCTGCCATTACTCTCCCTTTCTTCAGCTTCAATAAATGATATCATTCTGGTGGAAAGGGCTATTTCCAGTATTTAAATGTTTTACCCAAGATGTATTTCCACCGTGTGGAAACTGTCATTTATTAGTGAACAATAATTTATGATAGACCTGTGAGCCATTCCTAACTATAATTACACAGTCTGAATGACTGATTGCTCACTGAGACACCTGTATCTGTACCACCTGGAAAATGAAACAGATTCCTGATCAGTCAGGTGTGTGTGTGTGTGTGTGTGTGGAATGTGCATTCCACATAACACACACGTGAGTTCGGCCCTCATTGTATCATTGTAATGTGTAGTATGGGTCATTCAATCACGTGTTTCTTCAAACCAGTCATCTTCATATTCAAATGGCCCAGACTTCAAAAGCCACACCCCCTTAACACTGACATTTGATGTGTATTATAAGGTGCTTTGTTAATGTACTGAACTCATATTTGAAGAGGCAGGAATGGGAAAGATGAGAGGGGCAGACTCCTGTTGAGTCAGATGTTCAGAGACCCTACTGTGGTGTCTGTATAGAGGTTGAGTAGTTCGCTACAGAACCATTCCCTTATGGAGTGAACTTATGGAGTGAACGCATTGATTAGGTAGGGCAGTGGAGGAGAGACATGGGGATGGGATGGAGAGGAGGAGACATGGGGAGGAGGAAAAGGAGGTGGGGAACAGGAAAGGATAAAAATGAGGTGGAGAGGAGCAGGATGGTAGAGGAGAGGGGAGGGGGATGGGAGAGGAGAGAGATTGGGAGGGGATGGGAGAGATGGGGGGGGTGAGGGATGGGAGAGGAGAGAGATGGGATGGGAGAGGAGGAAAAGGAGATGGAGGGGATTAGAGAGATGAGATCGGAGGGGATTGAAGAGATGAGCGGGGAGGGGATTGATGAGATGGGATAGGAGAGAGATGGGAGAGGATTGATGGGATGGGAGAGGAGAGGCGAGAGATGGGATGGGATGGGAGGGGATGGGAGAGGAGAGGGATGGAGAGGGGGGAAATGAGATGGGGAGGGAATTGAAGAGATGAGATGGGAGGGGATTGATGCGATGAGAGGGGATTGGAGAGATGGGATGGGAGAGGAGAGAGAGGGGATGGGATGGGAGAGGAGAGGGATGGAGAGGAGGAAAATGAGATAGGGAGGGGATTGAAGAGATGAGATGGGAGGGGATTGAAGAGATGAGATGGGAGGGGATTGAAGAGATGAGATGGGAGGGGATGAGATGGGAGAGGAGAGTAGATGGGGAGGAGGAAAATGAGATGGGGAGGGGAGAGATGAGATGGGAGGATATTGGAGAGATGAGATGGGAGGATATTGATGAGATGAGAGGGGATTGGAGAGATGAGAGGGGATTGGAGAGATGAGGGGATTGGAGAGATGAGATGGGAGGGGATGGGAGAGGAGAGAGATTGGATGGGATGGGAGAGATGAGTTGGGAGAGGAGAGAGATGGGGATGGGAGGGATGGGGATGGGAGAGGGGAGAGATGGGGATGGAAGAGGAGAGAAGAGAGATGGGGATGGGAGAGGGGAGATATGGCGATGGGAGAGGAGAGAGATGGGGAGGGGGGAGGAGAAAGATGGGAATGGGGTGGGAGAGGGGAGGGAAGAGATGGGGATGGGGTGGGAGAGGGGAGGAGAGATGGGGATGGGAGAGGGGAGGGGAAAGATGGGAATGGGGTGGGAGAGGGGAGAGATGGGGATGGGGTGGGAGAGGGGAGGAGAGAGATGGGGATGGGAGAGGAGAGAGATGGGAAAGGAGGGGATGGGAGAGGTGAGAAGATGGGAGGGGATGGGAGAAATTAGATGGGAGAGGGGGAGGGGATGGGAAAGGAGAGAGATGGGGAGGGGATGGGAGAGATGGGGAGGAGGAAAAGGAGGTGGAGTGAGATGGGGATTAGAGAGATGGGGAGGAGGAAAAGGAGGTGGAGTGAGATGGGGATTAGAGAGATGGGGAGGAGGAAAAGGAGGTGGAGTGAGATGGGGATTAGAGAGATGGGGAGGAGGAAAAGGAAAAGGAGGTGGAGTGAGATGGGGATTAGAGAGATGGGGAGGAGGAAAAGGAGGTGGAGTGAGATGGGGATTAGAGAGATGGGGAGGAGGAAAAGGAGGTGGAGTGAGATGGGGATTAGAGAGATGGGGAGGAGGAAAAGGAGGTGGAGTGAGATGGGAAGGAGAGAGATGGGGAGGAGGAAAAGGAGGTGGAGTGAGATGGGGAGGAGGAAAAGGAGGTGGAGTGAGATGGGGATTAGAGAGATGGGGAGGAGGAAAAGGAGGTGGAGTGAGATGGGGAGGGGGAAAGGATGAGGAGAGGAGAGAGATGGGGAGGGAATTAGAGAGATGGGAAAGGAGTGGATTAGAGAGATGGGGAGGTGATTAGAGAGATGGGGAGGAGGAAAAGGAGGTGGAGTGAGATGGAGGAGATAGGAGAGAGATGGGGAGGGGATTAGAGATATGGGGAGGGGAGTTGGAAAAAAGGTGGAGTGAGATGGGGAAGAGAGAGATGAGGAGAGGAGAGAGATGGGAGGAGGAAAATGAGGTGATGAGAGATGGGGAGGGGATTAGAGAGATGGGGAGGAGGAAAAGGAGGTGGAGAGAGATGGGGAGGGGATGGGAGAGGAGAGAGAGGGGGTTGGGATTAGAGAGATGGGGAGGAGGAAAAGGAGGTGGGGAGCAGAGAGATGGGAAAGGGAGGTGGAGAAGAGAGAGATGGGGAAGGAATGGGAGAGATGGGGAAAAGGAGGTGGTGGGGAGGAGATGAGAGAGGAGGAAAAGGAGGTTTAGAGGGGAGGAGAGGATGGGAGCGAGATGGGGAGGGGATGGGAGAGATGGGGAGGAGGGAAATGGGGTTAAGATGGGAGAGATGAGGAGAGAGAGCTGGAGAGAAGAGAGAGCTGGAGAGAGGAGAGAGCTGGGGAGAGGAGAGAGATGGGATGGGAGAGGAGAGTGATGGGATGGAAGAGGGGAGGGGATGGGAGAGGAGAGAGCTGGGGAGAGGAGAGAGATGGGAGTGGATGGGAGAGGAGAGTGGTGTGAGGGAATGGGAGAGAAAGAGATTGGGGGATGGAGATAGATGGGGGTGGGAGATGAGAGCGATGGGATGGAAGAGGGGAGGGGATGGAAGAGGAGAGAAATGGGGAGGGGAGAGGAGAGAGATGGGATGGAAGAGGGGAGGGGATGGAAGAGGAGAGAGATGGGGAGGGCATGGGAGAGGAGAGAGATGGGATGGAAGAGGGGAGGGGATGGGAGAGGAGAGAGCTGGGGAGAGGAGAGAGATGGGAGAGGAGTGTGGTGTGAGGGAATGGGAGAGAAAGAGATTGGGGGATGGAGATAGATGGGGGTGGGAGAGGAGAGAGATGGGATGGAAGAGGAGAGAGATGGGTAGGGCATGGGAGAGGAGAGAGATGAGAGATGAGGGGGTGGGAGAGTAGAGAGATTGGAGAGGGGATTAGAGAGGAGGGGATTAGAGAGATGGGGAGGGGAAAAGGATGAGGAGAGGAGAGAGATGGAGGGTTTTAGAGATGGGGAGGAGGAAAAGGAGGTGGGGAGCAGAGGAGAGTAGAAAGATGGGAGAGGAGGAAAGGGAGGTGGAGAGGAGAGATGGGGGGGAAAGGGGGTGGGGAGGAGATGGGAGAGGAAGAAAAGGAGGTTGAGAGGGGAGGAGAGCGATGGGGAGGAGGAAAATGAGGTGGGAGCAGAGGAGAGTAGAGAGATGGGAGAGGTGGAGAGGAGAGAGATGGGGATGGGAGAGGAGAGAGAGGGGGATGGGAGAGGAGAGGAGAGAGATGGAGAGGAGAGAGATGGGGATGGGAGAGGAGAGGAGAGATGGGGATGGGAGAGGAGAGACATGGGGATGGGATGGGAGAGGAGAGACATGGGGATGGGAGAGGAGAGACATGGGGATGGGATGGGAGAGGAGAGACATGGGGATGGGATGGGAGAGGAGAGACATGGGGATGGGATGGGAGAGGAGAGAGATGGAGATGGGAGAGGAGAGAGATGGAGATGGGAGAGGAGAGACATGGGGATGGGATGGGAGAGGAGAGAGATGGAGATGGGAGAGGAGAGGAAAGAGATGGGGAGGGGATAGGAGAGGAGGGAGATGGGGATGGGAGGGGAGAGATGGGGATGGGAGAGGAGAGATGGGGATGGGAGAGGAAAGCAATGGGGAGGGGATGGGAGAGGAGAGGGGTGGGGTGGGGAGAGGATGGTAGAGGAGAGTGGTGGGGTGGGGAGAGGATGGTAGAGGAGAGAGCGATGAGAGGGGAGGATGAAAAGGGGGTGGAGAGGAGAGAGATGGGGAAGGGATGGGAGAGATGGGGAGGAGGGAAAGGAGATGGGGAGCAGAGAGGAGGTTGCCTGATTTGTAGCTCCATGTGACCACTAGAGGGCACCAACCTGTCAGGCCATAACCTCAGATTTTAACACGGGTAATCTGACCACTAGAGGGAACCAACCTGTCAGGCCATAACCTCAGATTATAACATGGGTAATCTGACCACTAGAGGGCACCAACCTGTCAGGCCATAACCTCAGATTATAACAAGGGGAATCTGACCACTAGAGGGCACCAACCTGTCAGACCATAACCTCAGATTATAACAAGGGGAATCTGACCACTAGAGGGCACCAACCTGTCAGGCCATAACCTCAGATTTTAACACGGGTAATCTGACCACTAGAGGGAACCAACCTGTCAGGCCATAACCTCAGATTATAACATGGGTAATCTGACCACTAGAGGGCACCAACCTGTCAGGCCATAACCTCAGATTATAACAAGGGGAATCTGACCACTAGAGGGCACCAACCTGTCAGACCATAACCTCAGATTATAACAAGGGGAATCTGACCACTAGAGGGCACCAACCTGTCAGGCCATAACCTCAGATTATAACATGTGTAATCTGACCACTAGAGGGCACCAACCTGTCAGGCCATAACCTCAGATTATAACACGGGTAATCTGACCACTAGCCTTGCAGCAGCACTGTCCTGTAAATGGTTTTGTTCTCAACCACATCTGTCACAGATCTGTGTGTGTGTGTCTGTGTGTGTGTGTGTGTGTGTGTGTGTGGTGAACCCAGACTGATCTCAGTGGGAAACTAATAGATCCCTGTAGGAAGACATGACTGGTCTCACCAGGGTGTGTGTGAGATAGATCCCTGTAGGAAGACATGACTGGTCTCACCGGGGTGTGTGTGAGTTAGATCCCTGTAGGAAGACATGACTGGTCTCATCGGGGTGTGTGTGAGTTAGATCCCTGTAGGAAGACATGACTGGTCTCATCGGGGTGTGTGTGAGTTAGATCCCTGTAGGAAGACATGACTGGTCTCATCGGGGTGTGTGTGAGTTAGATCCCTGTAGGAAGACATGACTGGTCTCATCGGGGTGTGTGTGAGATAGATCCCTGTAGGAAGACATGACTGGTCTCATCGGGGTGTGTGTGAGATAGATCCCTGTAGGAAGACATGACTGGTCTCATCGGGGTGTGTGTGAGATAGATCCCTGTAGGAAGACATGACTGGTCTCATCGGGGTGTGTGTGAGAGATCCCTGTAGGAAGACATGACTGGTCTCATCGGGGTGTGTGTGAGATAGATCCCTGTAGGAAGACATGACTGGTCTCATCGGGGTGTGTGTGAGATAGATCCCTGTAGGAAGACATGACTGGTCTCATCGGGGTGTGTGTGAGATAGATCCCTGTAGGAAGACATGACTGGTCTCATCGGGGTGTGTGTGAGATAGATCCCTGTAGGAAGACATGACTGGTCTCATCGGGGTGTGTGTGAGATAGATCCCTGTAGGAAGACATGACTGGTCTCATCGGGGTGTGTGTGAGATAGATCCCTGTAGGAAGACATGACTGGTCTCATCGGGGTGTGTGTGAGATAGATCCCTGTAGGAAGACATGACTGGTCTCACCGGGGTGTGTGTGAGATAGATCCCTGTAGGAAGACATGACTGGTCTCACCGGGGTGTGTGTGAGTTAGATCCCTGTGGGAAGACATGACTGGTCTCATCGGGGTGTGTGTGAGATAGATCCCTGTAGGAAGACATGACTGGTCTCACCGGGGCGTGTGTGAGATAGATCCCTGTAGGAAGACATGACTGGTCTCATCGGGGCGTGTGTGAGATAGATCCCTGTAGGAAGACATGACTGGTCTCATCGGGGTGTGTGTGAGATAGATCCCTGTAGGAAGACATGACTGGTCTCATCGGGGTGTGTGTGAGATAGATCCCTGTAGGAAGACATGACTGGTCTCATCGGGTGTGTGTGGGATAGATCCCTGTAGGAAGACATGACTGGTCTCATCAGGGTGTCCTGGCAGCATCCCATCACTTTTACATTTCGATGACTAGAGTTGTTCCTCAAACACCAGCTTTGCTTTAGAACACTGTGTCCCCATATCAGTGTTGGAGTTCGCTCAGCAGCCAGTGTTGGAGTTCGCTCAGCACCCAGTGTTGGAGTTCGCTCAGCACCCAGTGTTGGAGTTCGCTCAGCACCCAGTGTTGGAGTTCGCTCAGCACCCAGTGTTGGAGTTCGCTCAGCACCCAGTGTTGGAGTTCGCTCAGCACCCAGTGTGTGAATGTGGAATTTGACCATATGTGTTTGTCGTTTTATCTTGTTTTTGCGAAAGCATTTAACATTTTTCTTTATTTTTACAAACTTTTGTCCTTAGTTTTCTGGGTTCTTGGTGTACTTGTCATGTATATCATTTTTGGGGTTGAATCTGTATTGAAAGCCAAAGCCACATTTCTGTTTTTACCTTGAAATGGACTCAAGTTGTAGAACTTTTTGTATTGACAGTGTTATTTTCTGTGAGGACAGTACTGATGATCGGCTGAGTACAACACTTCATTGGAGTATTGCTGTGATAGGATTTCTTAAAGTGTATTTCTCTGACAACAATGAATCAAAACACAAGTGGCGCTTGTGATCATAGAGCAGGTTTGTGAGCAGATGACATCATGTGTATTTCAGAAGATGTGCTTGTATACGCCACCCACTAGGGGGCAGTGTTGTGTTAGCTTGAGTTGTATCTGCCCTCTGTTGAAGTGGAGACCTCGAGCCTGACGAATGGACCCTCAATATACAATGAAGCTGGAACTGAACGGGAATCAAACCCAGGTCCTCTGCTTGGCTTAAAGACCGTGTTGGCCCATTGAGCTAAACGCATAGGCATTAGTTCTGACTGATAAGCCAAGTCTTTAATTATCAAGCAAAGTGGTCTTCCAAATGTAGTTTACACCACACACTTTACATACTGTATAACATTGCATGATCATTTATCATGCAATGTTATGTATTAATATGTAGTTCAGTTCTCTACAATCTAAAGTTTGGACACACCTACTCATTCCAGGGTTTTTCTTTATTGTTACTATTTTCTACATTGTAGAATAATAGTGAAGACATCAAAACTATGTAATAACACATATGGAATCATGTAGTAAACAAAAAAAAATGTTAAACAAATCAAAATACATTTGAGATTCTTCAAAGTAGCCACCTCCTCCATGCTTCACGGTGGGAACCACACATGCAGAGATGATCCATTCGCCTACTCTGCGTCTCACAAAGACAAAGGTTGGAACCAAAAATCTCAAATGTGGACTCGTCAGACCAAAGGACACATTTCCACCAGTCTAATGTCCATTGCTCGTGTTTCTTGGCCCAAGCAAGTCTCTTCTTCTTATTGGTGTCCTTTAGTAGTGGTTTATCTGCAGCAAGTCAACCATGGGCTGATTCTCTGTCTCCTCTCAGCAGTTAATGTTGAGTTGTCTTGCTTGAACTCTGTGAAGCATTTATTTGGCCTGCAATTTCTGAGGCTGATAACTCTAATAAACGTATTCTCTGCAGCAGAGGTAACTCTGGGTCTTCCTTTCCTGTGACGGTCCTCATGGGGCCAGTTTCATCATAGCGCTTGATGGTTTTTGCAAAAACTTTTAAAGTTCTTGAAATGTTCCGGATTGACTGACCTTCATGTCTTAAAGTAATGATAAACTGTTGTTTCTCTTTGCTTATTTGAGCTGTTCTTGCCATAATATGGACTTGGTATTTTACCAAATAGGGATATCTTCTGTATACCACCTCTACCTTGTCACAAGACACAACTGATTGGCTCAAGAAGGAAATAAATTCCACAAATTAACTTTTAACAAGGCACACCTGTTAATTGAAATGCATTCCAGGTGACTGGTTGAGAGAATGCCAAGTGTATGCAAAGCTGTCAAGGCAAAGGGTGGCTACTTTGAAGAATCTCAAATATAAAATATATTTTGATTTGTTTAACACTTTATTTTAGTTACTACATGATTCCATATGTGTTATTTCATAGTTTTGATGTCTTCATTATTCTACAATGTAGAAAATAGTGAAAATAAAGAAAAAAACCTGGAATGAGGTGGTGTCAACTTTTGACCTGTACTGTATTTCTAATATCAGTGTGTATTATTATTATTATTATTATTATTATTATTGTTGTCGTGTCTTTGGCTATGCCGGATTAAGTGATATAACATGCTATTCTATAAAATAATTTATCCGTAATTAATATTGCCTGTTTGAGCTAATCATGTAAATGTAATTAACTAGAGAGTCGGGCACCACAAAATAATATTTATAGAGCTGTTAACTTCCGAATAAATTCTTAAAGACATAGTAATATTTTACATCAATAGCAGTCAATATTAATCCTCGTCTTAATTCAGTCTCATCTGAAAGTTGTACATTCTTGGTTATCTGCACGAACCTTGGCTAACAATTTGAATCAGCAATACAAAATTGGGTTTAATCATTTATTTACTAAATACCTAACTAATCACACAGAATTACACATACACATTATTAAATCATAACTTGATTACAAATGACGTCATAAAGGAAAACGTCCCTAGCGGGCGGAACAGATATGACAGCTGGTTACACAAAAGAAAAGGGGCTGGGTTTGAGTGGAAGAGCGGGAAGACTGAGGAACAAAGGGAAGAAGCTGTGCTATCGTAAATACAGTATCTTATGCATTCTAAATTACCACCCATTTGGAAAAGGAAAATGCAATAAATATTTACTCTGAGCTGCGCTTCAGTAGGTTGGTGGTAGATGGAAGGCCGTGTTGCCCAACCGAGTCCTTTGAAGAATGTCTCTGGTTGTCAATTGTATACGTTGTAGTAACGTCTTTGGGTGATAGACAGGATACTGTCTGTTCCTTTCTAACCCTCATTTGCATCTGCTGTTGCTAATTCAACGGCTAGGAGGTATCACTTCTGTAGTGAATAAGAGTTCAAAGTTCATACCATTCGCAACCAAAGCTCACGCTGATGTTGGCTTCGTTCTATAGTTATTATCTGAACCATTCTGACATCGGACCGTCGTCCTCACATCATCGGAACAGAAAGTTCTATTGTCGTCAAGGGCTTATATAGGAAGGGAGAAGAAGGCGTGTTTGAAAAGTTTTATAGCCCATGTCTCTTCACAGGGGCGGGCCACTAATTCAGCAGCCCTAACTTATGAAAACCCACATCTCACATTTTAGAAGCTAAAATCACATTTCATCCCATCACAAATAATTTCATATTCAAACATTTAAATTGAACAACAATTCCATGTGAATCCGATAACTCTGATGTGTAGACTTTCCACTGTAGAGTTATGTCATCTTATCATTGATGAGAATGTCTCAGATGACAACTGAACTGACATCATATTCATTAAGTACCACCGCATATGTTCCATTGGTCGGATTACCAGAATATAGTTCATTTCCCCCCACCTTCTGATGTTCCCAGAATCTCTATGTTAACCAAGGGTTTTGCAAATGTCACCTCAGTAGGGTAGAGAGAGGAAAACGTGGAGAAGAGGTATTTATGACTGTCATAAACCTACTCCCCAACGTCATGACATTGTTGTTATTATTATTATTGTTATTCTATATTCTCATTATGTGGATATGTCGACTGCAGAGAACCCTCATTAACGTATTTATCCCTTCTCTCTTTTCCCATGTCCTGCTGTGCCTCCATCATTACTCCTCAACAGGTAAGCCATTTGGTTTGAATAACAGCGGTTTTTCTCCAGACTTTGTTTGTCTTGGTTTAATAATGTTTGTAATTGTTTTTTCTAGTCTTTGAATTTGAACATGTATTGTGTATATGCATACACAATCTGTGAGTGCTGTCGGAGATGTGGTTCGATGCATTCTGTGGCGAGAGCAGCTGGTGTATAGGAAGACTATCCAATGGTGTGTTGGAAGATCGGCGTGTGTGTCCATGTGTGTAACTAAAGTGATGTTCTTCTCTGCCTTCAGCATGTTGACTGGTTTATTCATGGACCCATATGGTTGTTTATAGAGATGGCCAATCATTTCTCTCTCTCTCTCTGTCTATCCCCCTCGCTCTCTCTCTCTCTCTCTCTCTCTCTCTGTCTATCCCCCTCGCTCTCTCTCTCTCTCTCTCTCTCTGTCTATCCCCCTCGCTCTCTCTCTCTCTCTCTCTCTGTCTATCCCCCTCGCTCTCTCTCTCTCTGTCTGTGTTATCAATCTCATAGTTATTTGTGTAACAGTTTTTGTCTGCTGGTCCTGTTTGTCCTCCTGGTGCTCCGTCCTTTAGGTAAAGTCTGCGCCAGTGTTTTCCTCTCTTTATGGGTGAGTGTTAGTGGAAGGGGGCTGACATTTCAGGGTGTCAGAGTATGGGATGGATTATTGCTGGCATGCAGTCTCTCCCTCTACCAACTCAAACACGATTTCAGTCACACACACACACACACACACTCGCAGCTCAGTGTAGTGTTTGACGTGTGTGCGTGCAGAATGGTAACCATGACAACATAGACCCTGAAGTACTGCTGCTCGCGGCAGTTGGACCATCTCCCTCTTCCATCCTTCCCTGGGAGAAACTCTGTTGCATACTCCTCTCGTCCTCTCTCATCACCTCCTCCTCACAACCCATTGAAGGAGGGTCTCTTGCCGACTTTCTCTCTCGCTCTCTGGGTCTTTCACCCTGGGTTCTCCAATAGGAGATTTTAGACTCCATATTTATGAACATATGCCTGTACTGTACTCATACCTTGTAGCTGGATATAGATTGATATGAATGAATCCCACAGGTGTTTGTTGATTTCAGATCATTGCCATGGGTTATAGAGATGTTGGCCCCCCATGGGGTCCATCTGTCTGTCCCCTGTAGCTCACACATCTGGACTGGTCATTCAACACAGCTTGTGACTGACAGACAGCTGAGAGCTTCATCAACACACACACACACACACACACACACAAAGATGTCAGCTGGCTGAAATATGCCTATAGATATTTGAATACTACTTACCTTTTACTTCTTGGGGGCCTAGGTCATCCGCAAACTTCCTCCAGTGGGCTCTGTTGTTGTTTTCACAAATGAATAAAATAGGTGCCAACAAGGAGAATAGCCTGCCTTGGTTTTTCTGTGCTCAGTGTTGTGGTCTATCAGAATGTGACCCAGTTAGCATCTGTAGAACCAAGTGTCCTCTGGCTCTGATGATCAGTGTTCTGGCTCCAGTGGTCAGAACAGATGACTCTCCAGCCGTCTGGGCCAAGGGCCTGTGTCAGGGTTCAGATCATGGCAAAACTAGAGCAGTACAGCCTGGTCCTGTCCCCTCATTGCCCTAGTAGCTCCAGCTGTTCACATGCACCCTCTGTACATCAATACCAGTGGTTCCCCTAGGGACCCAGGGATCGGCAACTACTGATGGGGACCACAAAAAAAACTTGGGAGGGGCCGCAGTGTCTCGCGGGTCTGCAAACCCACATCCACACATGCAGTCAGAGCTGGCCCGAAGCTACATGTGACAGTCCTTCAGAGCAGTCATCACGCAGAAATAAAGACATAAAGCTTCTGCTGTGTTGCTCAGTCAGTAGAACATGGTGCTTGCAATGCCAAGGGTTGTGGGTTCAATTCCTGCTGGGGCCACCGGTATGTACAAACGTATGTCGCTTTGGATGAAAGCATCTGTTATTGTATTATCAGAGACCGAGAGAGAACATTCAGCAGCAGGATCAGTGCCTCCCTTGTTTTTTTCTCCTCCCTCGCTGACAGGTCCTCCTTATCAGCAGTATTCACACCAGAAATACTGTGAGCTCTGGAGTTTTGTTTGAGTATGAATGTCTTGATGTTATGTCTGCTGCCTGTTTTTGTGCCACGTGCAGTCCGGGTTCAGTGCATCCCAGTGTATCGTATGTATTGCCATTTTGCATTATGTACAGTAGGAACATACAGTACACTCAGTGTACAAAACATTAAGAACTCTTTCCATGACCTGACCAGGTGAATCCAGGTGAAAGCTATGATCCCTTATTGATGTCACTTGTTAAATCCACTTCCATCAGTGTAGATGAAGGGGAGGAGACGGGTTAAAGAAGGATTTTTGAAGCCTTCAGACAATTGAGACATGGATTGTGTGTGTCTGCCATTCAGAGGAGGAAGACGACATATTTAAGTGCCTTTTGAACGGGTTTTGGTAGTAGGTGGCAGGCGCACCTGATTGAGTGTGTCAAGAACTGCAACGCTGCTGGGTTTTACACGCTCAACAGTGGCCCGTGTGTATCAAGAATGGTCCACCACCCCAAGGACATCCAGCCAACTTGGCACAACTGTGGGAAGGATTGGAGTCTACATGGGCCAGCATCCCTGTGGAATGCATTCAACCCTTTGTAGAGTCCATGCCCCAATGAATTGATGCTGTTCTGACTCAATATTAGGAAGGTGTTCAGCTGCTACACTACATGGCCAAAAGTATTTAGACACCTGCTTGTCGAACATCTCATTCTAAAATGATGGGCATTAATATGGAGTTCGTCCCCCCCCCCTTTGGTGTGAGGACTTGCTCCCATTCAGACACAAGAGTATTAGTGAGGTAAGACAATGATGTTGGGCGATTAGGCCTGGATCACAGTCAACATTCAAATTCATTCCAAAGGTGTTCGACGGGCTTGAGTTCAGGGCTCTGTGCAGGCCAGTCAAGTTCTTCCAGGGCGATCTCGACAGACCATTTCTGTATGGACCTCGCTTTGTGCACGGGGGCATTGTCATGCTGAAACAGGAAAGGGCCTGCCACAAACTGTTGCCACAAAGTTGGAAGCACAGAATCGTCTAGAATGTCATTGTATGCTTTAGTGTTAAGATTTCCCTTGACAGGAACTAAGGGGCCCGAAACATGATAAACAGCCCCAGACTATTAATCCTCCTCCACCTAACTTTACAGTAGGCACTATGCATTGGGGCATGTTGCGTTCTCCTGGTACCCGCCAAACCCAGATTTGTTTGTCGTACTTCTAGATGGTGAAGTGTGATTCATCACTCCAGAGAACACGTTTCCACTGCTCCAGAGTCCAATGGCGGCGAGCTTTACAACACTCTGGCTGACGCTTGGCATTGCGCATGGTGATCTTAGGCTTGTGTGCGGCTGCTCGGCCATGGAAACCCATTTCATGAAGCTCTCGACTAACAGTTCTTGTGCTGACGTTTTGAACTCTGTAGTGAGTATTGCAACCGAGGATTAACGTGCCTCAGCACTTGGCGGTCCTGTTCTATTAAATTGTGTGGCCTAACACTTTGCAGCTAAGCCGTTGTTGCTCCTAGACATTTACACTTCACAATAACAGCACTCCCAGTTGACCGGGGCAGCTCTAGCAGGGCAAAAATTTGACAAACTGACTTGTTGGAAATTGTGGCATCCTATGATGGTGCCACGTTGAAAGTCACTGGGCTCTTCAGTACGGGCCATTCTACTGCCAATGTTTGTCTATGGAGATTGCATGGCGGTGTGCTCAATTGTATACACCTGTCAGCAAGGGGTGTGGCTGAAATAGCCGAATCCACTAATTTAAAGGGGTGTCCCCCCCCCCCCCCCCAAAAAAAAGAACAGCACTTAAAAAAACACTGCATGGAAAACGTGCGTTAACGCCTGTAGCTTAATACACAGTAATAACGTGCGTTGACGCCTGTAGCTTAATACACAGTAATAACGTGCGTTGACGCCTGTAGCTTAATACACAGTAATAACGTGCGTTGACGCCTGTAGCTTAATACACAGTAATAACGTGCGTTAACGCCTGTAGCTTAATACACAGTAATAACGTGCGTTAACGCCTGTAGCTTAATACACAGTAATAACGTGCGTTAACGCCTGTAGCTTAATACACAGTAATAACGTGCGTTAACGCCTGTAGCTTAATACACAGTAATAACGTGCGTTAACGCCTGTAGCTTAATACACAGTAATAACGTGCGTTAACGCCTGTAGCTTAATACACAGTAATAACGTGCGTTAACGCCTGTAGCTTAATGCACAGTAATAACGTGCGTTAACGCCTGTAGCTTAATACACAGTAATAACGTGCGTTAACAACTGTAGCTTAATACACAGTAATAACGTGCGTTAACACCTGTAGCTTAATACACAGTAATAACGTGCGTTAACGCCTGTAGCTTAATACACAGTAATAACGTGCGTTAACGCCTGTAGCTTAATACACAGTAATAACGTGCGTTAACGCCTGTAGCTTAATACACAGTAATAACGTGCGTTAACAACTGTAGCTTAATACACAGTAATAACGTGCGTTAACGCCTGTAGCTTAATACACAGTAATAACGTGCGTTAACACCTGTAGCTTAATACACAGTAATAACGTGCGTTAACACCTGTAGCTTAATACACAGTAATGATGTAGAAGCATTAAGATGAAGACATTACAGAAGTGTCGTTTTTGATATTGTTATCAAGTATATACACCTATTAGTACAAATGTGTCAGGGAATGCCAGGCCACTGGTGCACCAAGGACATTATGGGCAGAGTGTGTCATTTTTCCCATCAGCAATTTTAGACCCGTGACAGCTGTTCTACACTTTTGCCTAATTACCGTGTGTGTGGAGTGGGGTTTCAGATAACACGGCCAGGCTCTCCCAATACTGCCTGCATCTGTGATGAGTCTGCAGAGACCTCTTACAGCCTGTCTACCTATGTCTGCTGCCTACGGGCTACTCGCTGACAGACGCTTTCTGGAGCCCGGGAGAACACGGGAGCGCACGAACAGACACACACACACACACTCACACACAGTCTGTCCGTAACATACACATGGTGTCTGGCCGATATTGCAATGGGTGAAACACACACTGACATACGTACACTCCCAGGAGAGACGGAGCGAGAGGGGGAGCTGTCGAGCTGAGTGCTGTTAAGGTGTGATTGTGTAACCATCTCTGTGCTGTGTGGCTATGTGAAACTCAGCCCCAAACCTCCCTCCATTCTGGCTCTAGTTCCTTACATCATACAATGGTCTCGTACGCCATTTTGGTTCCCCCAGGAACATACTCCCACACCATGAAACAGCACCCCCTCCCGTACTGTGTGATCAGGCTAGGGGTGAAAGCAATCGCCTGCAGGCTACCGTATTGTTAGTCCACACTGAGTCTCTGATTTTTAAAGGTTCATTTAGAGGATCATTTGGTGATATTATCTAAAACTCCTAACTATAGGTAAGACGAGGCAGTCCCTGTCCTCGTTCCGTTATCATTAAAACCCTCTGCCCTCCTAAAGTGAGATAAGGGCAGATATTTCAGATGAGTTAAGAGTTAAGAGATGCCTCTGTAATCCCCACCCGTTGCCTAGGCAGCCTAATGATGACATTTATCAGGGAAACAGACAGACCGGAGCCGACCGGACCGCTGTCAATCCCACTGCTGCCACGACAAAGATGTCTAATATGAGGCGTCGTCGTGGCACCTGAGTGAAATCACATTTGTGTCTGGGTAAGTGGATGCCAATGGACCCACTGGGAGAGGTGGAAGGTAATGAAATGTAATTGTTACGGTCGATTCTCTTCTCTGCGGTGGAGGTCTTTGCTGTCACTAAAGAGATGCAGATGCATTGCCTTACGGAAATAGAGTCATTTAATAACGCTTATTTTTACCTCTCGAGGGGAGATGGAAAGCTTCTGTTCTCTGTGTGTTGGAGTGAAACTCTCAAGGTCTCACTTCTGTTCTTGGCTCAGCTTCTACCTTTAGTTGAAGGGTGTTGTTGAGGTGTGATGTTTTAAGAAAGATTCTTTCTCCAAAGGCCAAAACTATAAAGTGATGCATTTTTTTGCAGAAGAAATCGTGTCTTCTGGTAGGACGTTGGCGTGTGCGTCCAGGTAGCTCCTTCCCCACGCTAACCTACAGGGACTTAGCGCCTTGCTGAAATGTTCTGAAAACGGAGATTTAGCGGTCTATGTTGCTATCCTGTAGATATACTCTGTTTCCCAAAGGTCCATCAGCAATGATCTTCCAAATCCCTCACTTCTTCCCCGTAATACAATATCCCCTTTCACCCAGCCTGACCCCGGCTGTGTGAATATGATCTGTTATAAGCTGTGTTGATGTTCACCACAGTTCCTCCGGGTGGTGTGAGCTGTAGGGCAACCAAAGCTGTAGGGCAACCAAAGCTGTAGGGCAACCAAAGCGCGTTTTCCTCCTCTCCTTTACTCTTTCAAATCTCTACCCATTACAGATTCTGTTTCTTTAGTTTCCCCTCTCATGGTTTCCTCCTCTCCTGTTTCTTTAGTTTCCCCTCTTGTGGTTTCCTCCTCTCCTGTTTCTTTAGTTTCCCCTCTCATGGTTTCCTCCTCTCCTGTTTCTTTAGTTTCCCCTCTCGTGGTTTCCTCCTCTCCTGTTTCTTTAGTTTCCCCTCTCATGGTTACCTCCTCTCCTGTTTCTTTAGTTTCCTCCTCTCCTGTTTCTTTAGTTTCCCCTCTCATGGTTACCTCCTCTCCTGTTTCTTTAGTTTCCTCCTCTCCTGTTTCTTTAGTTTCCCCTCTCATGGTTACCTCCTCTCCTGTTTCTTTAGTTTCCTCCTCTCCTGTTTCTTTAGTTTCCTCCTCTCCTGTTTCTTTAGTTTCCTCCTCTCCTGTTTCTTTAGTTTCCCCTCTCGTGGTTTCCTCCTCTCCTGTTTCTTTAGTTTCCTCCTCTCCTGTTTCTTTAGTTTCCCCTCTCGTGGTTTCCTCCTCTCCTGTTTCTTTAGTTTCCTCCTCTCCTGTTTCTTTAGTTTCCTCCTCTCCTGTTTCTTTAGTTACCTCCTCTCCTGTTTCTTTAGTTTCCCCTCTCGTGGTTTCCTCCTCTCCCGTTTCTTTAGTTTCCTCCTCTCCTGTTTCTTTAGTTTCCTCCTCTCCTGTTTCTTTAGTTTCCTCCTCTCCTGTTTCTTTAGTTTCCTCCTCTCCTGTTTCTTTAGTTTCCCCTCTCATGGTTTCCTCCTCTCCTGTTTCTTTAGTTTCCTCCTCTCCTGTTTCTTTAGTTTCCTCTCCTGTTTCTTTAGTTTCCCCTCTCGTGGTTTCCTCCTCTCCCGTTTCTTTAGTTTCCTCCTCTCCTGTTTCTTTAGTTTCCTCCTCTCCTGTTTCTTTAGTTTCCTCCTCTCCTGTTTCTTTAGTTTCCTCCTCTCCTGTTTCTTTAGTTTCCCCTCTCGTGGTTTCCTCCTCTCCTGTTTCTTTAGTTTCCTCCTCTCCTGTTTCTTTAGTTTCCCCTCTCGTGGTTTCCTCCTCTCCTGTTTCTTTAGTTTCCTCCTCTCCTGTTTCTTTAGTTTCCTCCTCTCCTGTTTCTTTAGTTTCCTCCTCTCCTGTTTCTTTAGTTTCCCCTCTTGTGGTTTCCTCCTCTCCTGTTTCTTTAGTTTCCTCCTCTCCTGTTTCTTTAGTTTCCTCCTCTCCTGTTTCTTTAGTTTCCTCCTCTCCTGTTTCTTTAGTTTCCCCTCTTGTGGTTTCCTCCTCTCCTGTTTCTTTAGTTTCCTCCTCTCCTGTTTCTTTAGTTTCCTCCTCTCCTGTTTCTTTAGTTTCCTCCTCTCCTGTTTCTTTAGTTTCCTCCTCTCCTGTTTCTTTAGTTTCCCCTCTCGTGGTTTCCTCCTCTCCTGTTTCTTTAGTTTCCCCTCTCATGGTTACCTCCTCTCCTGTTTCTTTAGTTTCCTCCTCTCCTGTTTCTTTAGTTTCCCCTCTCGTGGTTTCCTCCTCTCCTGTTTCTTTAGTTTCCCCTCTCATGGTTTCCTCCTCTCCTGTTTCTTTAGTTTCCTCCTCTCCTGTTTCTTTAGTTTCCCCTCTCGTGGTTTCCTCCTCTCCTGTTTCTTTAGTTTCCCCTCTCATGGTTACCTCCTCTCCTGTTTCTTTAGTTTCCCCTCTCATGGTTACCTCCTCTCCTGTTTCTTTAGTTTCCTCCTCTCCTGTTTCTTTAGTTTCCCCTCTCATGGTTACCTCCTCTCCTGTTTCTTTAGTTTCCCCTCTCGTGGTTTCCTCCTCTCCTGTTTCTTTAGTTTCCCCTCTCGTGGTTTCCTCCTCTCCTGTTTCTTTAGTTTCCCCTCTTATGTATTCCTCCTCTCCTGTTTCTTTAGTTTCCTCCTCTCGTTTCCTCTCTCGTGGTTTTCTCCTCTCCTGTTTCTTTAGTTTCCTCCTCTCCTGTTTCTTTAGTTTCCTCCTCTCCTGTTTCTTTAGTTTCCCCTCTCGTGGTTTCCTCCTCTCCTGTTTCTTTAGTTTCCCCTCTCATGGTTACCTCCTCTCCTGTTTCTTTAGTTTCCTCCTCTCCTGTTTCTTTAGTTTCCCCTCTCGTGGTTTCCTCCTCTCCTGTTTCTTTAGTTTCCCCTCTCATGGTTTCCTCCTCTCCTGTTTCTTTAGTTTCCTCCTCTCCTGTTTCTTTAGTTTCCCCTCTCGTGGTTTCCTCCTCTCCTGTTTCTTTAGTTTCCCCTCTCATGGTTACCTCCTCTCCTGTTTCTTTAGTTTCCCCTCTTATGTATTCCTCCTCTCCTGTTTCTTTAGTTTCCTCCTCTCCTGTTTCTTTAGTTTCCCCTCTTATGTATTCCTCCTCTCCTGTTTCTTTAGTTTCCTCCTCTCCTGTTTCTTTAGTTTCCCCTCTTATGTATTCCTCCTCTCCTGTTTCTTTAGTTTCCTCTCTCGTGGTTTTCTCCTCTCCTGTGTCTTTAGTTTCCCCTCTCATGTTTTCCCACAGTTATGCTGTGCAGTACATTTCAGAAGCGAGGGACCTGTGTCTCTGATGATCTGAGAGCTGCTCTTAGCTGCAGAGGAAGGAGACGGCTAGCTAAACGCACACACAGGCCCACGAATGTAACACACACACACACACACACACACACTGAGAGCCCAGCTGTGACGTTATGGGAGGAAGATGACTAGGCTAGCCAATACACACACACTCACTAACACACACACACACCCTGAGTGGGCTGTCAAGGTGAACACAGCATGGTCGCTAACTCCTGCATAATGATTCGGAGGCATAGCAGTTCCTCTTTGAAACGTAATTTGCCAGGGATTTGTTTTAGCCAGAATAAAAGGTTTGGGTCGTTCACTACCCTGCCTGATATGCCCACTGGGTCTAGGCAGGAAGAAAAAAGATCTCGGATTTAAGAGAAGGAAAGTTGGTTGGCTGGCTGGCTCACAGTTATCTTTTCTTCCACATCAGACACACAGTATGCAGTTCTCATGTACTGTCATGGCCAAAAGTTTTGAGAATGACACAAATATTAATTTTCACAAAGTCTGCTGCCTCAGTTTGTATGATGGCAATTTGCATATACTCCAGAATGTTATGAAGAGTGATCAGATGAATTGCAATTATTTGAAAAGTCCCTCTTTGCCATGCAAATGAACTGAATCCCCAAAAAACATTTCCACTGCATTTCAGCCCTGCCACAAAAGGACCAGCTGACATCATGTCAGTGATTCTCTTGTTAACACAGGTGTGAGTGTTGACGAGGACAAGGCTGGAGATCACTCTGTCATGCTGATTGAGTTTGAATAACAGACTGGAAGCTTCAAACAGAGGGTGGTGCTTGGAATCATTGTTCTTCCTCTGTCAATCATGGTTACCTGCAAGGAAACACGTGCCGTCATCATTGCTTTGCACAGAAAAGGCTTCACAGGCAAGGATATTGCTGCCAGTAAGATTGCACCTAAATCAACCATTTACCGGATCATCAACAACTTCAAGGAGAGCGGTTCAATTGTTGTGAAGAAGGCTTCAGGGCCCCCAAGAAAGTCCAGCAAGTGCCAGGACCGTCTCCTAAAGTTGATTCAGCAGCAGGATCGGGGCACCACTAGTACAGATCTTGCTCGGGAATGGCAGCAGGTAGGTGTGAGTCCATCTGCACGTACAGTGATGCAAAGACTTTTGGAGGATGGCCTGGTGTCAAGAAGGGCAGCAGAGAAGCCACTTGTCTCCAGGAAAAACATCAGGGACAGACTGATATTCTGCAAAAGGTACAGCGATTGGACTGCTGAGGACTGGGGTAAAGTCATTTTCTCTGATGAATCCCCTTTCCGATTGTTTGGGGCATCCAGAAAAAAGCTTGTCCGGAGAAGACAAGGTGAGCGCTACTATCAGTCCTGTGTCATGCCAACAGTAAAGCATCCTGAGACCATTCTTGTGTGGGGTTATTTCTCAGCCAAGGGAGTGGGCTCACTCACAATTTTGTCTAAGAACACAGCCATGAATAAAGAATGGTACCAACACATCCTCTGAGAGCAACTTCTCCCAACCATCCAGGAACAGTTTGGTGACAAACAATGCCTTTTCCAGCATGATGGAGCACCTTGCCATAAGGAAAAAGTGATAACTAAGTGGCCCAGGGAACAAAACATCAATATTTTGGGTCCATGGCCAGGAAACTCACCAGACCTTAATCCCATTGAGAACTTGTGGTCAATCCTCAAGAGGCAGGTGGACAAACAAAACCCCACAAATTCTGACAAACTCCAAGCATTGATTATGCAAGAATGGGCTGCCATCAGTCAGGATGTGG
The DNA here is from genome assembly GCF_013265735.2 of Oncorhynchus mykiss. Lineage (NCBI taxonomy): Eukaryota > Metazoa > Chordata > Actinopteri > Salmoniformes > Salmonidae > Oncorhynchus > Oncorhynchus mykiss. The sequence goes on along the minus strand of NC_048579.1, from coordinate 52,726,215 downwards.
CCCAGAAGATAATTGACAGCATGCCAGGGTGGATTGCAGAGGTCTTGAAAAAGAAGGGTCAACACTGCAAATATTGACTTTGCATCAACTTCATGTAATTGTCACTAAAAGCCTTTGACACTTATGAAATGCTTGTATTTATACTTCAGTATTCCATAGTAACATCTGACAAAAATATCTAAAGACACTGAAGCAGCAAACTGTGGAAATTAATATTTGTGTCATTCTCAAAACTTTTAGCTACGACTGTACACACACACCTGCATGCACGTACTTGCACACACACAAAACACGTGTTTGGTCCGTAGTCATGGGGACTCCAGGCAGGTCTGATTGTGGCTGATAATTGGCTGGAACATTTACATAATGAGAAACAAGTGGAAGGCTTCATTTTTTTTTTTTTTTACCATTGTCTCTGTCTCAGTTCTCTCTTTGCCTTGTATTCTCATACTATCTGATTAACATTGTAGCCCAAACAAAATAAAGCACTTTGAACACCTGGAAAAGAACAATTTACATCTCACCCATTATGCATTGTCATTATAATCCACCCATTACAATGCTAGACAGTGTATTGCTATGGTAATGCTATTTTCCCATTGCACTTGGAAGTGTTAGTCACCTCTCCCCCCTCCCCCCCCCCCCCACACACACTAAACATCATACAGATACTATTAATGTGACAGTTGATCTGTGTGTGTGTGTGTGTGTGTGTGTGTGTGAGATTCAGGTGTGAGGAGAAAGGATATTACATGGGCTGATCTCACCAGATATAAAACAATAGGAACCAGAACCTGCTGTCACTTGGTGATGATTGATAATCCCAACAGAGGGGTTTATTGCTTTTTGACTGAGACGGCAGGACAGCTATTACATATTGTGTGGATTGGAGGGAGAGCCTGGCATTCCGCTGTAATTGCCTGAACAGAGCTGTGAACGTAATGCAGAGATGCAGACACTGAAAATGCACTTCTGTCTCTCATCCAGTCGACATTACTCACGGCGACGAGGGAAGGCAATAGCCGTACCTTTGTAGCGATTTGAAGGGGAACAGCCAGGCTTGAACCAGCAAGCAGCAATGTCTTTCTTGTGTGTGCCATAAAGGGCCAGACCTCTTGGCTGAGGTCGTATGCACTCAAATATAGGGAGGCTACACTGTGTCTTCGCCTTCAGCCTGGGTGCCTGTGTGCTTTTAAACAGTTCAACAGAACAGACGGGGAACATTTACACAACTGGTGTGTCTTTAACAGACAAGATAGGAATGATCCAAGTGTCCTTTTTCATGTCCGTACTCCTCCAGTCTCAAACCTATTCAGGCAGCAGTAGAGTGGCAAAAGAGAGTGGATTTTTTAGCTTTGCTACATGTTGCAGGATGACAGCTCGGAGTGGTTCTTCCCGTGGTTTTCAGCCGTGCATACAGCCGGGATGATGTCTAGTTCCACACACACACCCATGAGGATGTAGTTTTGTAATCTAACCACTGTGTCTGATTCTGACTGACAGAGTGGCAGTTAGAGCATGCAAAAACTCATTACCGTCGTGTGTGTGTGTGTGTGTGAGGGGCATAAGGTCTTCTGAAAGCTTTGTCAGGCAAGAGAGCTTTAACCGCTGCTGATTCTCTTGACTGAGAGTGTTGAACTTCCCCCTGTGCATTGTGACAGAGCCTGTCAATCAGTAGAACTAGTATGTCTGTAGGAGAGAACCTAGAAGTTAGGTAGCTAGAATCAGCTGGGTAGAATCTCGACTCATTCAGCTTGTCTGTCACCTTCATCTTATTGGATTTGGTAACGAAGCACCATTTTTTTTCTCTCTCTCTCTCTCTCACACTCAGTCACTGACTAATTGTGATTTTGGTGTCATGCAGCTGAATCACAACATGCATCTAATCCCATAAACTCGTAACTTCATTACAAGGCACCACTATTCCCCCTCTCCTTGGCTCCTCCCCTTAGCCCCTCCCTTCTCACCAGCATTTCTTCTCACGTGGAATTCTAGAGGGGATTAGTTCAGCACAGCATGACACTCTTCCTGGCTGTAGAACCAAAAACCAGGCTTGCTGGCAGATTCCAGTTGGAGCAGTACAGAGGTACGGCATGAAGAAGAAGGGAAACCGCGCCAATGCAGAGAGCTTTGTGTTGTTGCATGTCATAGTCGATGTTTACAACCCCTTGTGATTGAATTAGTTACATTTCAGACCGTGCTTTAGTTTAGACTGAAACAGCACGGTACTGCAGTAGGACAGTCCATCCAGGAGAATGCCCTATCCCTATTTTTGTAGTCCCGTACCCCTTCAAACATTCAACCTCCAGCTGCCGTACCCCCTCTAGCACCAGGGTCAGCGCGCTCTCAACTGTTGTTTATGCCATCATTGTAAGTCTGCCACACACACACACACTATACGATACATTTATTAAACATAAGAATGAGTGAGTGGGAAGAACCCGGCTCGTGGGAAGTGACAAAGAGTTCTTATATGACCAGGGCACGAATAAAAAATATAATAATAATCAATCATTTGCTCATTATTTAACCATCTTACATATAACGTATTTGTTCGAACATTGTGAATAACTCACCACAGGTTAATGAGAACGGTGTGCTTGAAAGGATGCACATAACGCTGTAATGTTGGGTTGTATTGGAGAGAGTCTCCGTCTTAAATCATTGTCCACACACAGTCTGTGCCTGTATTTAGTTTTCATGCTAGTGAGGGCTGAGAATCCACTCTCACATAGGTACGTGGTTGCAAAGGGCATCAGTGTCTTAACAGTGTGATTTTCCAAGGCCGGCTACTCAGAGCAGCCCAATCCAGAAATCTGGCAGTGGCTTCTGATTAAATTACATTTTCACAGAACCGCTTGTTGCAATTTCAATGAGGCTCTCTTGTTCAGATGTCGGTAAGTGGACTGGAGGCAGGGCATGAAAGGGAATTCGAATCCAGTTGTTTGTGTCGTCCGTTCCAGGAAAGTACCTGCGTAATTGCGCACCCAGCTCACTCAGGTGCTTCCCTATATCACATTTGACATTGTCCGTAAGCTTGACGTCATTTGCTCACAAAAAATCATACAATGATGGAAAGACCTGTGTGTTGTCCTTGTTAATGCAGACAGAGAAGAGCTCCAACTTCTTAATCATAGCCTCAATGTTGTCCCGCACATTGAATATAGTTGCGGAGAGTCCCTGTTATCCTAGATTCAGATCATTCAGGTTAGAAAAAACATCACCCAGATAGGCCAGTCGTGTGAGAAACTCATCATGCAAGTGGTCAGACAAGTGAAAATTATGGTCAGTAAAGAAACATTTTAAGCTTGTCTCTCAATTCCAAAAAACGTGTCAATACCTAGCCCCTTGATAACCAGTGCACTTCTGTATCTTGTAAAAGCTTTTAACACAGCAGTTCAGGGGCCTTGCTTTAACAAAGTTAACCATTTTCACTGTAGTGTCCAAAACGTCTTTCAAGCGGTCAGGCATTCTCTTGGCAGCAAGAGCCTCTCTGTGGATGCTGCAGTGTACCCAAGAGCCTCTCTGTGGATGCTGCAGTGTACCCAAGAGCCTCTCTGTGGATGCTGCAGTGTACCCAAGAGCCTTTCTGTGGATGCTGCAGTGTACCCAAGAGCCTCTCTGTGGATGCTGCAGTGTACCCAAGAGCCTCTCGGTGGATGCTGCAGTGTACCCAAGAGCCTCTCGGTGGATGCTGCAGTGTACCCAAGAGCCACTCGGTGGATGCTGCAGTGTACCCAAGAGCCTCTCGGTGGATGCTGCAGTGTACCCAAGAGCCTCTCGGTGGATGCTGCAGTGTACCCAAGAGCCTCTCGGTGGATGCTGCAGTGTACCCAAGAGCCTCCCGGTGGATGCTGCAGTGTACCCAAGAGCCTCCCGGTGGATGCTGCAGTGTACCCAAGAGCCTCCCGGTGGATGCTGCAGTGTACCCAAGAGCCTCCCGGTGGATGCTGCAGTGTACCCAAGAGCCTCCCGGTGGATGCTGCAGTGTACCCAAGAGCCTCCCGGTGGATGCTGCAGTGTACCCAAGAGCCTCCCGGTGGATGCTGCAGTGTACCCAAGAGCCTCCAGGTGAATGCTGCAGTGTACCCAAGAGCCTCCCGGTGGATGCTGCAGTGTACCCAAGAGCCTCCCGGTGGATGCTGCAGTGTACCCAAGAGCCTCCCGGTGGATGCTGCAGTGTTCCCAAGAGCCTCCCGGTGGATGCTGCAGTGTACCCAAGAGCCTCCCGGTGGATGCTGCAGTGTACCCAAGAGCCTCCCGGTGGATGCTGCATTGTACCCAAGTGGCGTCAGGAGAAACTGCTTGCACCCGCGTTACCACTCCACTATGTCTCCCTGTCATGGCTTTTGCACCATGAGTAGATACCAACATGAGCAGCAGCTACGTTTGGCTACACACGGACCGTTAGTGGAATTCTCGCGAGAGAGTAACGGTAAATGTGATGTTAATTGTTTGACTAGGCTACCTGTATTTGACATTGTGTTGTTATTTCGCTGAACACTAGATGAATTAATTCGATTTTTGGCAGTGAAACGAGGCTACTCAGGAGAGAAAAAAATCTCACCCATATTTATAAATCCATTGGAAAATATAAATATATCTTTTTTTTTTAAAGCGTACCCCAGTTTAGGAATACCTGCCCTATCCTATAAAACAACAAAAAATCTCAAATGACATTCCCATATAGTTACCCATTTTTGAGTGGCTATTTCTCATATATAGTGCATTACTTTTGACTAGGGCCACTTATCCCTACTCATCAAAGTAGTGCACTATACTATACCAAACTCTCTGAGACACAGCCGCTGAGCTTGAAAGGCCTGGTTGCCCCGAGCAACAGCTTACTCACCGCAAACGCACAGTTTATGATTAAGGTCAGACGACCCGTTTCTTAAACTCCTAATGAGCTTCATCCCCTCTCTCCGTCGATGAACCTGTTCCCTACCCTTTCTCTCTGACATTATAATGTGAGGGTGTAGAGTCCTCCCAGCCAGCGTTATTATACGCTAGCACATTCACCGAGATGAGTCTAGACTGGTAATGCTCTCAGATCCATTTGTAAGGATGTGACTGACTGTCTACTTCGACTCTTAGTGATACGTTCTATGGTTGGAAACGGGTATAGTTCCATCGTCTCACTTAAGAGGTGCCATAGACAGACAGGCACATGTGTACGCACATCTGTACACACACGGCACCAGTTTAGCAGCAGAGCAGTCATGTGGACAACATAGAGAAGCACTCGAAACGTAGTTAGAGTGAGTGGTCATTTATATGACTGGCTGTGAATCCGAGTCATCTCTCCTGGGCTTTTATCTCGAAAAGTCTCTCTCCAAACAATGGTCGTCACAGTGTTTTCTCACTGACATGAGATTGCCTTCCATTTCAGGAAGCACTTGAGGCAGATTTGATAGTCGTCCATGAGTCATCACCATGACAATTTGTTACAACTTTCTACATTTTTACAACATATTATGTTACACGTGCAGTTGTTGTATTGTGCTTTATATATTGAGGTTTATTCATGTTGTACATTATTATTTTGTTTGTCTGCATCGATCAATACAATGTGGCCTGGCAGATTTTTTGTTGTTGAAAACATTGATGTGCCAATTGCAGACTGTAATTCCAAAATGCTGGGTTTCACCACTTATTTAGCCTACAGTAATATGTCACCTCAGATATGCTAAGTGTATACAGCATCAGTGGACAGAGATGTGTCGCCTGAAGATGAATGCCTTGCTGCTAGAGTGCCATACTTTGAACAGAAAATTACAGCAACTTTCTCTCTTCTGCCTCGTCTGAGAGACAACTCTCGGCGGACACTGTGAGGCTGGAGTTTTACAGAAGCTATACACACGGGGACACACACACATACTCGCTTGCATGCACACGTGTGCGCCTGATGAGGTTACACTTGTGGGGAAAGCCAGTCCAGCGGAGCACGCATGCTCTTCCAGGCATTGGTGATTGGGAGGGAGAGAGACTGTGTGTGCAGTCTAATCAAACCTCAGTGGCCTGAAACATCTCTGTAATGACGGTGGATGTGGTTCTCTCACCCTGACCCAAACACGGCATTCTCCTCTCTCACTGTCATGCATCCACACACATGCACGTCCAGGACAAACACACACCCGGGCACTGCTTGTGGACACTATGAACACGACCACAGCCGGACATATCTACTCTGCTACAGAGAGTGGCATGAGTGATCTGGCTGCTGTTTGTGAATCATACAGCAAGACTCTGCCAGGTAGCGAGAGAGACATGCAACACACTGCGTAGGAGAGATGGAGAGAGAGAGAAAGGCTATTTGCCCACTGGTTTTCATATTTCATTCCCTCTCTTGCCTCTGGTGTAAACTTCTGCCTGTTGCGGTTTCTCTCTCTCCCTCTTTCAATTTGAGGTCTTTATTGGCATGGGAAACGTATGTTTACATTTTCAAAGCAAGTGAACTAGATAATGAACAAACGTGAAATAAACTATACAAAATGAACCGTGAACATTACACTGACAATTGTTCCAAAATAATAAAAACATTTCAAATGTCATTGTCTATATACAGTGTTGTAATAATGTGCAAATAGTTAAAGTACAAAAGGGAAAATAAATAAACAGAAATATGGGTTGTATTTACATTGGTGTTTGTTCTTCACTGGTTGCCCTTTTCTTGTGGCACCAGGTCACAAATATTGCGACTGTGGTATTTCACCCAGTAGATATGGGAGTTTATCAAAATTGGATTTGTTTTCAAATTCTGTGTAATCTGAGGGAAATATGTCTGTCAGCGTGTGTGCGCCTCTGGATATAGTTGTTTAGTAGTGCATACATACAACTTTCCGTGCCCCAGTTTCACCACAGAAATACTGCATTCAAACAATCCCATCTTCTCATGGCCTTATACAGTATGACAGGTGCATCTGTTGCAGACCAACATGTAGTGCTTGCTATTCCCAGCCATATTCAGCACACTAACAACATCCATATACAGGTAACTGTCAAAATAAAGGAAACACCAACATAAAGTGTCTTCAAGAGCATTGGGCCACCACGACCTGTCAGAACAGCTTCAATGCACCGTGGCATAGATTCTAGAAGTATCTGGAACTCTATTGGAGGGATGCAACGCCATATTCCATTTAAGAAAAAACATAATTTGGTGTTTTTTGTTAATGGTGGTGGAAAACAGGTAGATATCTGGTGACTGAGACACCCCCCCCCCCCCTCTAATACCCTATGCTCCTTTGAGACCCCTCTTTCAAAGTCACAGAGAGCTTCTTCTAGCCACATTAGCCAAAAATAATAGGCAACTGGGCATTTTATACATGGCCCTAAGCATGATGGGATGATAATTGCCTAATAAACAGGAAGCACCTGCTTTCAATATGCATTCTGTTCCTCATTTACTCAAGTGTTCCCTTTTATTTTGGCAGTCACCGTGTACATCCCATCAATGAGCTCAAGTGTGACTGATAGAACGGTAGGCGTGTGACCAACTGTGACCCCAGCCTAAAGAATGGGGATGGAACAACCCTAGTCATGCATGATTCATGCTGTACCTCTTGCTAGCACGCGGTCCTCCTGCCTCATGCCAGCCCACTCAACTGTCCCTCTCTACCTACACCTGGATGCACACTCAGACAGGAAACGGGAAGTGACATCACAGAGTTACAGGAAGGAAGTGCAGACCCATGGTATTGACATGTTCAAAGCCCTTTACAGTGTATCATATCCCACTCCCCTCCCTTCCTCGTGCAAACATTATGCTGTCTCTCTGCTGTTATTTTGAGGTCTGTATCAAATATTAATGTGTCACATTGTTTAGTCCTGTGAGGCTCCCTGTTAATGATTTTCATTATAAGTGAAATCCTCAATGAATTATTCACACTAAAACACACGGTTGGAGACAGTGAGAAGAAAAGTCCGGCTTTATTCTGGAAGTGTTTGCTTAGCTCTGGCAGAATTTCAGTAATGATATTCTGAAATAAATGGCTGTTTCGACCCACAGTGTTCCTTTGGGTGTGTTCCAGCACAAATGGACGAGTCTGGAGTCGACTCAATGTATTTTTTAATGTGCCACTGGTCACACTGATTGGGTTGGGTGTAAAAGTCTGAAACATATGGTGTCATTTACTGCGTGTCTTAGTCTTTCCTCCCAGTGCAGCTTTATGCATGGGGATGCAATGCCCCATGCAGGCCCTGGCTGAGAGGGTGTATGACAATAACTCTTATGGACATGTTTGGTCTCGGTTCAGCGAGACTGTGTTGTGCTGCTGTGACACGGGTGCCATTGAGGACCTATGGCTTTCTCTCTCCTTCCCTCCATCCCCCTCTCTTTCCAGGGATTTTCCTGCTATTGAAATCATTGGGCGGATTTTAATAGCAGTGTAAATTTCAGGTTTTAAAAACGCTTTCAGTGTAAACTAAAACTAGTGAGAAAGTATGTAGAAAAGATAATGGACCTGTGTATATATATGTGTAAATAATATAATATTTGAGAACTAAAAATCATAGAAATAAAAGCTTAGACAGTCAGAGAGAATTGAAAACAATGAATTTAGATGCATTAGCCATGGCAAAATGCATAGAATTACAGATAATTAGATTTAAAACTACAAAATTATCTCCGCTTCATGGCAGAATATGTAGAATCGTAGGAAAATTTGCTTTTGAAACGAAAACAATTTCTCTCAGCTCCATGGAGAAATGTATATAATTGGAGGAAATTGGCTTAAATATTCAACAATGTCTCTACACCGCCAAGATGATGGCCACTAAGTGTCTCTACGATCCAGCAACCACACCCATTGCCACACCCACTACCTAAACCTATTTTTGTATTTTATTTTCTCTCTCTACCACATCAACTGCTAGGCTCCAGTGGAGCAGTACAGCCAAGCCTGGCTGCCTGCTATCCTTCCTCTCCTCCCTCCATCCATCCATCCACCCACAAGCCACCCTCAATCGTCTTATGATCTCCCCATCCTTTCCTTAATCGCTTCCCCATCTTCTCCCCCACTCCCTCCCCTCTTACTTCATCCATCCTCTCAAACCATCCCTACTCCCTCTCCTCTCCTTTCTATCCTCCCTCCCTCCCTCTGCTGAAGGACACAGTAAATGTCACGCTGCTGCACTGTGGCCTGTCTCACCTGTTGCCCCGGCAACCTGCCTGGGCAACATGTGACCAAACAGACAAGCCACGTGTGTGTGAAGAGCAGAGTAGTCTGGCGTGTGTGTTATCAACCTCGTACAGCCTCTCTTCTGAAACTCTCTACCATAACTCAGCCATCAGTGTTTACCCCTGCTGCTAATGCTAATCCTCTAATGAACATGCTGTTTATATTGGCTTCATTAAAGACCTCTGTCTGAGAGGGTAACAAGCAGAGTGTTTCAGTGACTGACCTTCGTGTTGTAGCCCTCTCCACTCCTCCACTAGCCTGTTTAAAATCCCCTTGTAAATATCACTATGACAGGAGAGTAACTCCCTGTGTGTCCAAATGGCACCTTATTCTCTACATAATACATTAATTTTGACCACGACCAGCATAGGGCTCAGGTCAAAAGTAGTGAACTATATAGGGTACCATTTGAGACTAATATTTCCCTCTCTCTGTTGGGGTTACTGACTACCCTCCCTCTGTTTCTGTTTCTGCCCCCATTGTTAAATACTGAATCTGCTCTGCTCTAGCGTCTCACTCTAATGGATTCAGGTTGCCTACCTGAACCCAACCCTGGTCCTCCGGTACCCCCAACAGCACACAGTTTCGTTGGAGCTCTTGACAAACACCTCATTCGACTCAGGACTTGATGATTAGTTGGACAGATGTTCTTGTCCAGGGTTACAATAAAATGGTGTACTGTTGGGGTGACTGGAGGACCAGGGTTGGGAAACACTGACCTACAGGACACACTAAGGTTAAGGGCATTGGGTTTCACAGGTTCAAACTCATCACATTAGTTAAGAAGTTAAAGTACAACTTTGTTGATGGAACTTTTCAAAAGCGTTGCAGTTTATTTTATTTTATCGCAGCTCCTTAGAAAATGGAACAGGAAATGTAGTCGGCCCAAAATATGAAACTATTTAGGGTTTTATAGGAAAACGTCCGTAATCTCTTTGTGACAGTTATAGTGGGGAGAAGACAGGAGGATAGAAGAGGTCTTTGTTAACTCTCTCCTTTACCACTTGCTGACTGGCACACAGCAGCAGAGACCAGAGAGCCTAGATATGATAATACACACACACACACACACACACACACCATCTCCAACAACCATACACTCTTGTCATTGATTCACTCCTTTAACTCCTCATCGTGGTGTGTGTGCGTGCGTGCGTGCGTGCACACTTTGGCAAGTGTGTTGGTCTCTTCTTACTTGGTCTCTGCATACAGATAGATGGCTGCTTAGAAGCTTGTTTCACTTATCAACAGAGGGAGATTGCTGAGTTTCAGCTGTCGGCATTACATATCAATCTCTTTAATTAGCAGACATTTTACTTGATAAAATACTGCGGAGACGTTTTTCAAATCAAGTACCACACGTCCGGTGGGCGCTGCCTCTGGGTTTGGACAGATAGTTACTGGGAGTATTTTAATTCAAAATAATAAAAATGTAGAATTCTGAATTCAGAGTTTTAGGACAAGATAGTTCCTTGTCTATCCAATACGAGCTCACACGCACTATGGAGCCCAACACTGCAGCTCTCTTCCCTAGCCCCATTTGACAATATCAGCTTTACTAGGCTAGCCAGCTTTCAAAACCTTTCTCTCTCTGACCTGGTCAAAAGTAGTGCACTATATTGGAAATAGGGTGCCGTTTGAGACGCACATATGGGTTTAGACTTCAAACGCATGCCCCCTGTTGTTTCCTGGACAGTTGAAGCAGGGTGGATCGAGTGGACTTTTCCATTCTACTGACCTCATCACTGCCAATGGGTATTGTTCATCCTCCCTCGCCATCACGCCTTCCTCCCACATCCCTCCTTCCCTTGCATCTGACGGAGTTCAGGTCAGGCATTCAGGTCAGGTTGTTCCTGAGTTTTATAAGATTCGGGGTGTTATGAGACGGCATTCTATGAGTCAGCATTAAAGGTGCTACACAGGATTTTTTTTGAGATGTTGCATTTGTCATTTGAGAAAATGGCCATAATATATCTGTTAGTAATAGTGGAATTATAGTGTTTGACAGTATTACTTAACCACCAGTGTTGTGGTTGATTGATATTTGCCTATTGATTTCTCCCGCCGAAGTTGCATCTTGTGCAAAATGTGAAAGCTGTTTAGACTTTGTGGCTGTGTTATCTAGGTCAATTGGCCAATGTAGAAATTGCTGTCATTGCTAAAATTCTATACTGAACACTTCATTTCAGTTTGCGGCAAAACAAGCACGGAATAGTCTAGGGAATCATCGCTGTGAAAATCTTCTCAATAATGAAAAGTATGTCGACCGAAACCTAAAGTAAAAGGCTCAAGCCCGAGTCTCCGCCATGTTATGGGATGGGGAGATTGGTTTTGAATGCAGCCGTTTGCTGTTACAATTCACCTAGCTTCCACATAGGGGAGGAATTCTAGTTGTAGAAATTCTAGTTGTAGCACCAACCTGGCATGGTTTTTTAACCATGCCAGGTTGGTTGTTTTTATCTGCTCTTTAAAACTATTGAGGAGCCACAGCAGGGTTCAATACAGTTTTCTGTGTGGCGAAAATATGTAGTGATGAGCTTTTCTCTCAGCCTTTTGAAACCCTGGTTTAAGCTGATGTCCGGTCTCTTTTCCCGATACACATACACACTAAAAAGGTCCTCTCTCTCCGGAGCCATTGGGCCCCCAGCTTCCCCTCTCCCCTCCTCCCCTCCAGGCCTGAATAACAGCACTAAGCTGGGGGGGAGCAGATTAGCCCCTCCACAACCATTGTCTGCTTTCTATTAGAAAGAGTCCTGACTTGTGGTTGAACTTCAGGATCTTGTTATCTATTTACACACTGTAGTGCGTGTGTTCCTAGTACCACATATCACAGCCTGGTATGAATACATGTTAGATGGGACTCTGGAGGAACATCAAGCATTACGTTAATGATATAGGCCTAGCTTTGGAGCAGACGCGTGTAGGCTTACCTGATTATTTGCACTCAGGAGACGCCATGCAGTAGATGTAATGTTGTTACCATGTATTGTTCCGATAGCGCTAAAGGTCTATAGTTTACATTGAGATGAGCCTGTTAGCGTGTGTCTGCTGCATTTTGCACGCCACCAGCGGTCACACACACAGCCTGAGGCACACCGCTCATCATTTCTGTAGCCTATTCCGTGTTTTTGAACGAACACGTGATGCCACATCTGATTTGAACGATTCAATTGATCCGTGCATTACATCGCGTTTCAGTTAGATTTGAAAGGCATTAACGCACAGCACGGCAGATTTTGTTCCAGTTCGGTCGGCGGCGCGCATTTCACAGAGCGGGCGAGGAAGAGCGCGCCAGTCAGTGAGCGGTCACTGAAGTGCGCTGCTCTCACCCAGTCCGCATCTGGAAAGACTGCGTTTATTTATTTCACCAGCTTTACTGGCTTCTCCACTACAGGCGTCCACTCGTAAGTAAACACTACCCGGAGATTATTTAGTAATGTTCTGTAGTCATGCTTGGATATGATTTGTTTATTCTATAGGCTATTGAAATAATGAAATACTGGCATTGCTATTTATGCGTGCTGTAATGTGATGCCTTGGTATGACAGGCTATATTTCACCGTAGCCCACGCGCTGTCATACATTATGCATATTTTATGAAGTACACACTGGATGCCTGCTCAACATAGGATTGATGCTCAGATTCTTCCATATAGGGAACTCTACCTTTGTTTTGAAATATTGTTCTCTTGTCGTTGCTGCTTTGTGTAACAATGCCAATAGGATAGTAGGCTTAAGCAATCTTAAAATACAGGGTTAAATTGTAAATGTTGTTGTATTTGACTGTTATATTTAGTATCATGCATTCAGCTCTATTTGTTTACTACATCCCATAGCCGCTGTTACTCAGCCTCTCCCCTGCTCTCCTCTCCTCTCTATCTATAGCTCATTTAACCTGCCCAGACCCTTAGGGATAATGGAATGGGAGCTTGTCTCTATTTCTCTCCATCAAATAGTTGCTATTCCTTCTCATTCTGGACCCATGTTATCGCTCTCTTTCCCGCGGTGCACAGCGTGCCGTTAGGGGTGTCAGGCTGTTCCCTGCGTCCCGTTGGGAATCCGATTAAAGTTGTATTTAACGAGCTGTGGTTCAGGGATGCCACAGGGACCATGTTATGTCCCTCGGCCAGCTCCATGCATCTCATTGGTCAGCTCTCTTAAGTCCATGTTGATGAGTCTCCCTACTCCTTAGACTCCTCTGTCAGGGTTTCTTCAGTCTATTAATTAGGGAGTTTCTGTTTCTACCATTTGGAATTAAGCAGCTATCAGTCTCACTATGCCCGTGTCCATTTGGGGATACACGTAATTACTTTAAGGAATCCAGACGTTATCTGTGTGTGTGGGCTTGTATAATTTTCATTTAAAGGAAGGTAGACTTTTAGGGGACTTTCCCACCAAATTGTTTTGGAGCTTGCTTTCACCCTCAGGTCGGTAAGTTTGGACTGTTGGGAGTGTGCGGAACAACGCACCGTGGTTCACTCAAAGGGTGGTCTCGGTCCGATTCCATTCTTACATTGGTGCGGTTCGCTGCAGGTGAGAAGGCAGTCCGGACCAAACACAGGACAAGTGTCAGAGGCCTGCGGTATCAAGGCGAGACCCAAATGCAGACTCAGGGTCTTACAATGTTTATTAATCCAAAGGGGTAGGCAAGAGAATGGTCGTGGACAGGCAAAAAGGTCAAAACCAGATCAGAGTCCAGGAGGTACAGAGTGGCAGAATGGTCAGGCAGGCAGAATGGTCAGGCAGGCAGGTACAAAGTCCAGAAACAGGCAAGGGTCAAAACCGGGAGGACGGGAAAAAGGAGAATGCAAAAAGCAGGGGAATGGGAACTTAGAAAACATACAAGACGAACTGGCACAGAGAGACAGGAAACACAGGGATAAATAGACTGGCACAGAGAGACAGGAAACACAGGGATAAATACACTGGCACAGAGAGACAGGAAACACAGGGATAAATACACTGGCACAGAGACAGGAAACACAGGGATAAATAGACTGGCACAGAGAGACAGGAAACACAGGGATAAATAGACTGGCACAGAGAGACAGGAAACACAGGGATAAATAGACTGGCACAGAGAGACAGGAAACACAGGGATAAATAGACTGGCACAGAGAGACAGGAAACACAGGGATAAATACACTGGCACAGAGACAGGAAACACAGGGATAAATACACTGGCACAGAGAGACAGGAAACACAGGGATAAATACACTGGCACAGAGACAGGAAACACAGGGATAAATACACTGGCACAGAGAGACAGGAAACACAGGGATAAATACACTGGCACAGAGAGACAGGAAACACAGGGATAAATACACTGGCACAGAGACAGGAAACACAGGGATAAATAGACTGGCACAGAGAGACAGGAAACACAGGGATAAATACACTGGCACAGAGAGACAGGAAACACAGGGATAAATACACTGGCACAGAGAGACAGGAAACACAGGGATAAATACACTGGCACAGAGAGACAGGAAACACAGGGATAAATACACTGGCACAGAGACAGGAAACACAGGGATAAATAGACTGGCACAGAGAGACAGGAAACACAGGGATAAATACACTGGCACAGAGAGACAGGAAACACAGGGATAAATACACTGGCACAGAGACAGGAAACACAGGGATAAATAGACTGGCACAGAGAGACAGGAAACACAGGGATAAATACACTGGCACAGAGAGACAGGAAACACAGGGATAAATACACTGGCACAGAGAGACAGGAAACACAGGGATAAATACACTGGCACAGAGAGACAGGAAACACAGGGATAAATACACTGGCACAGAGAGACAGGAAACACAGGGATAAATACACTGGCACAGAGAGACAGGAAACACAGGGATAAATACACTGGCACAGAGAGACAGGAAACACAGGAATAAATACACTGGCACAGAGAGACAGGAAACACAGGGATAAATACACTGGCACAGAGAGACAGGAAACACAGGGATAAATACACTGGCACAGAGAGACAGGAAACACAGGGATAAATACACTGGCACAGAGAGACAGGAAACACAGGGATAAAAAACACTGGGGAAAACAAGCAACACCTGGAGGGGGGTGGAGACCATAACGAGGACAGGGGGAAACAGATCAGGGTGTGACAGCAGTATTATTGGTTGACGGACTGTGACCATTTGATGAAATGCACACACACAGTACCATAACTTGATATCTCAAACATTCTGTGAGCAGCAGTGCATTTAAGAGCCATCCAATGCAGATGAAGCTGGGACGTTACCAGGGATATAGGCTAAATAAAGTCTATTCGCGTCGCAGTTTGTGGCCATTGTGCTGTTTCCTCCCACATGTTGTTGGAAGACCAAAGTGGTTGTAATATGAAGATTGTCTGTCTGTCTGTCAGTCAGTCAGTAATGAATGTGTTCACCTGATTAATGCCCTATAGATCAACTTGACCAATTAAGAGAAATTCGAGCACTGTAAGACTCTGAGCATCTCCATCACAAGGACGAGGAGCCCGTTGGCAGGCACCCTATTCCCTGTAGGTGCACGACTTTTGCCCCATGAGCCACAAGCATATAGAGCTCTGTTCTGATCAAAAGTAGGGCACTATATTAGGGACCACGGTGCCATTAGAGACACAGAAAGTGGTTGACAGGACCATGGGATGGATGGA
Organism: Oncorhynchus mykiss; assembly: GCF_013265735.2. Taxonomy (NCBI): domain Eukaryota; kingdom Metazoa; phylum Chordata; class Actinopteri; order Salmoniformes; family Salmonidae; genus Oncorhynchus; species Oncorhynchus mykiss. The sequence continues at coordinate 52,710,365 of NC_048579.1, read as the reverse complement.
CTGACTGACAGACAGACAGAGGGCAACATGTGGTACTCTAGTTCTATTGTTTCCATGGTGACCCTGACTGAAGCCCCCTCACCTCTGTGGCCCAATCCAGACCTCATTTCTTCCATCTGTTTTTAATTTTATGTATCTGTCATTTTCCTCTGTCTTCTTTTGAACTGTCCTTCTATCTCGACATGGAAATCAAATAAAGTTGCTCTGAACCATTCACAGGCTGGCATTTCATTCCCCCTGCCATAGAACTACATAGCATCAGCCATCTGCCAGGGTTACTATTGGCAACACACTCAGCAGAGGATGAAATACCTCAGCAGTTTGACTTGTTTTGGGTTTTATTCGTGCTGTTTTCCTGACTGCATTGTTTAATATGTAACTGTGGGTTATTTTCTGCTCTCTGAGGTGAACCTGAGTCCATATGCTGTTGCAGCACCTAGCTATAGTAGCTAGTAGCTACAAGTCTGTGTTGTGTGTGTGTGTATTCATAATTATCATCTATTCATATGGATGGGGTATAGCAGACTGTTATTTGCAGATTAGAAAAGGCTAAAGGAGATTGCCATGCATGTCATTTTAAATGCCACCTTGTTGAAATGTCATTTCTAATCGGTGAACCCAGAACCAAATGTTGCATGCCGGTGTGCTGGCTAGAATTTTTGTTAAGAGTCTGTCATACTGTCACAGGTAACTAGGGACGTAACGAATGTAGAAATGTTCTTAACGTTTAAATTGCCATTTTTTTTATCGTTTAAACGAGATAAAAAATGAAGGGGGAAAAAAAACATAATGAGGTGAATTTACAATGGGCATGGCCGCTAGGGGGCAATGCAGTTCAATCTACTGGAGTCCTGGCTACCTACCAGACAGCGCTCACCTTACTGCTGTCCTCCACCCACTCAGCAACGATGGTATTAATGCCGTTCTAGGTTCTCTGTTGTGACTCTCCTCAATGTTCTCAGTTGTCAGTACATGGGACTTCATGTTCCACTTCCCATCAATGTGAGGGCTCGTTTCAGTGATGTACAACAGGGTGTTCATAGATGTCCAACCACCTGTTGTTAAGGCCGTCGTTAAGAGTCGTTTGAGAGTGTGTGTTTTGTACTTGAAGAGCAATCAGTGTACAATTTACTCCATCAGGGCCGTCACGTTTTTTCCGACGTGGCATCTAGTAGTCTGGTTACTAGATATGTCATTAGGGTATTGAAGCCGACATCCTCCACACCCTCTACGGTGGCTGCATATCAACTGCTATCATTTCTGTAGTCTGTGCTGTGATCTGCTCACTTCGTCCCTTAACGCACTGCTGCCAGCAACGTGTTGGGGTCGGGTCTCGCGGTGCCTCCCTTTCAGCATCTGTACAGCCACTGTAGCTCACATCCACCTCGCATTTAATCTCCTTCTCATTTAACTTCTCAGAGTATTGCCATACAGGACTTCGCAGCTGTCGCTTGCTATTCCAACTGTTAACGACAACGACGTGCGGAGCGCTTTATATCTGTGGCAAATCATTTGAAAGATGTCCAGTTAACTTACAGCATTGCTGTGTTAGGCATTTGTTTAAAAAAATATATGTTTTGCCAGTATGATGATGATCAGGACCTGTTAGTGGTAGTTTTGTGAGAACGGCACTGTGATTTCAATTCTGTAGGAACATTCTAAACGTTAATGATCACACATTTGTTTAAACATCATACCCTTACAGGAGAGTATGTACATCTCAAATGGCACCCTATTCCTTACATAGTGCACTACTTTTGACAAGGGTCCATAGAGCCGTGGTCAAAACTAGTTCACTATATAGGGAATAAGTGCCATTTGGGATGCACTCTATGTCAAAGCAGCTGGTATGTGTTCTGTATGTAAACATTGGCCCTGAACTTGTCACAATGCATATTGTATTATCAGCCCAAGCTCTCACTCTTAACCTGATTATGAATTGTACGTGCAGGAATTACTTTTTGACTGAGCAACAAAGGGGATTTGTTCTCGTCCCCCATCTCAGAAAATGAGCTTTAGCAAGTTGTCGGTGACGTGGACGGCAGCTAGTGGGAATCAGCTTTATATTCGCGATCTGCCTTAGTTTAGCTCACCCTGGATCATGTTGTTATACAGTAGGTGCTCCCTGCTACTGTAAGTAATAGCCTAACTGTTTTAGTGCACTTCATGTTCATTTCAAATGATACAAGGTGCTGTTTTGTCCCTCGATAGGCTTTTCAGTTAATAGTGGTAGAGTGTGACATTCTCGAGTACCGGCACTAGGATTTTGTTTTTACCTCAATGTGTAGTTGTGATTTAATTGAAGTGCTTGTTGGAGTATTTAGTTACTGGCTCTTCTAACAGAAGGCTTCTCTGTGTTGGAGCGACTCCCCAAACCTCATCACAGGACGGTGGGCTGCCTCAACAGATACACTATATATACAGAAGTATGTGGACACCCCTTCAAATGAGTGGATTTGGCTTTTTCAGGTATATAAAATTGAGCGGCCATGCAATCTCCAAAGACAAACATTGGCAGTAGAATGGCCTTACTGAAGAGCTCTGTGACTTTCAACGTTGCAGCGTCATAGGATGCCCCCCTTTTGGACCCCCGAGCCTGTCGAGTCTGTCCTTAGTTGCAACACTCACTACCGAGTTCCAAACTGCCTCTGGAAGCAACGTCAGCACAATAACTGTTCGTCAGGAGCTGCTTAATGAAATGGGTTTCCATGGCCGAGCAGTTGCACACAAGCCTAAGATCACCGTGTGCAATGCCAAGTGTCGGTTGGAGTGGTGTAAAACTCACCACCATTGGATTCTGTAGCAGTGGAAACGCGTTCTCTGGAGTGATGGCAGTCTGACGGACGAATCTGGGTTTGGTAGATGAAAGGAGAATGCTACCTGCCCGAATGCATAGTGCCAACTGTAAAATTTGGTGGAGGAGGAATAATGGTATGGGGCTGTTTTTCATGGTTCGGCTAGTCCCCTTAGTTCCAGTGAAGGGAAATCTTAACTCTACTGCATACAATGACATTCTAGATTATTCTGTGCTTCCATCATTGTGGCAACAGTTTGGGGAATGCCCTTTCCTGTTTCAACATGACAACGCCCCCGTGCAAAAAGCAAGGTCCATACAGAAATGGTTTGTCGATATCGGTGTGGAAGAACTTGACTGGCCTGCACAGAGCCCTGACCTGAACCCCATTGAACACCATTCAGATTAATTGGAACTCCAACTGTGAGCCAGGCCTAATCGCAGCAATGTTCCAACATCTAGTGGAAAGCCTTCCCAGAAGAAGTTTATAGCAGCAAAGGGGGGGACCAACTCCATATTAATGGCCATGATTTTGGATTGAGATGTTTAACGAGTAGGTGGCCACATGTTTTTGGTCATGTAGAGTACATACTGCCATGGAAGGCATCACATTAACACGAGGAACAGAAGAGAGGATGGCGTTCTGTAGGAGGACTGTTTATTCATAGGATCTGCTGACGATGATGAAAGGAAGGAAAATTAAGATGGCATCCGCTTGATGGCAATTTGAAGTGCTTTTTGTTATTGTTTAGATTACTGCCAACCAAAGCCAAGCCCTACTGTGTGTGTGTGTGTGTGTGTGTTTGCGCGTGTGTGCGCATGTGTTTGCTGCAGCCTGGGTTGTGTGCAGTGAAGGCAGTATCTGACGTTTTTAAAGAGCTTTTCTCCTCCCTAGGAAAGGTGTACAATACATGTCATGGGTGAGTCAGAGTGCTACTCTGAATGCTGAGAGAGAGAGAGAGAGAGAGCAGGATGCAGAAAGGGAGGGAGGATGTTGAATAGAGAGAGAGCGAGTCATGGGGAGAGAGGGATAGAGAGAGTGCAAGGGAAATGAGGAAGGTCTGTCTCTGGCCTTTCTGAAAGGTTACTCAGCGGTGCCAGAGGGAGCGGTGTGAATGGCAGGGGGCTCTACAGGGAGCGGATTAGCAATTGTTGACTGACCCTCAGCCTTTATAATAGCACAATACTGAGACAAGGGTCTGAATATGGACACATTGTTCTCACCATGCCGGGCCTGTACAGAACCGAACACCGAGACGTATACACACTTTGCACATCAGAAGACTTGTCATTCATCCACTGTGGATGAAGACATTTAGAAGGGCCCGGCCCTGGCCTGCGCTATAGCCGTTTGACCAAGGCAACATTTCACTTGGCATTTAGAGCAGAGCGAATCATACATACAGGGGAACAAACATGGTCTGACATTTTACATGTAGTTTTAATGTTTCTGACGTCTTATGGATTAGCTGTCATCATAAGATTGATGGGGCTCCTCCTGCTCCTGACCTCTTGTTATGCCAGGGTTATGTAGGCCCTATGACAGTGGTGTGTATGCTCCTGTGAGAGCGAAATTACAAGATTGTTATAATACTGTTATTGCATCAAATGGTTGTTTTATAGAATAGGGGTCTTAGAACACTCATCTGTGTGTGGTCTTCTGAGTTTGGCCTCTGGGGAGCCCAGTGTATTTACGATGCCTTTTTGGTGATAATGCCGAAAGACAGCATTCCATAGCATGAGTTGGTGTTTGTGTGCCGGGAGATACCAGGGTGGAGATGGCTCAGGTATGGATAATGATGAGGGGAACCTTGTTTGGGGGCCAGACACACTGGATTCCACAGAATGAGAACAGTCTTTACAGCAGATACTGTCTGCTGTGAATTATTAATTGCGTTCATACAAACCCTAACCTTGTGACCCATTCCACACATCTGTTGTTTGTCATGTAGACTAAGGGGGTGTATTTTTGCTATAAAAGATCTTTGTATCCTTTGTGTCGGGGCTCTCAACAAATCATCTGAGGGTGCTTCGTCGACCAGTCCTTCGTCAACCAGAGCACTCACAACATTCACGTGTGTGTGTGTGTGTGTAGCCTGCTCTCCTTATTAATAAGCGAATAAAGATTTAGTTTAAGTATAACTCTGACTTGTGTGATAAGTTTCTCTCCTCATTTAATAAAAAATAAATAACCACCACAGTCCTCACACAGGGGCTTGTTATTACCCACAATGCACTGGGGCACTTATCAGAGAGCAGCATGAGTAGCAGACTCCCGCTGGCAACATGCCCTCTTCACAACCTCCCTTCCTCTCCACTACTCTCCCCCTCATCCCCCCTTCCTCTCCTCCACTCTCATCCTCGCTTCCTCTCCTCCTCATCCTCCCTTCCTCTCATCCTCCACTCACCCCCTCATCCTCCCTTCCTCCCCTCCTCATCCTCCCTTCCTCTCATCCTCCACTCGCTGCTTCCTCCCCCTTTTCTGTTTTTGGGTGATTACTTCTCCTGTACTCTTTCTCAGTTTAGTCTGTATCTCTCCCTCTCTCGGTCTCTATCTCTGGTCTGAATATCTCTCTCTCGCTCTCTGTTTTCTCTCCCAATTTCCCTCCATCATCGCCGGCGGCCGGCGTTTGAAAAATTGTTTACAGGCAATTAGGGTGATTTGTAATGCTGTGTGTTAGCGGGTGGCAGGGAGGGATGGAGAGGTGGAAGAAGTGCCTGTTGATTTTCTTATCAGCGTTGTCCAATAAACACATTATTTCTCTCAGACCTTCCTACCAAGCACAATTAGTCTAACACCGAGAAGACTAATCAGAGGCCATACTGAGACCTGGGTTGACTTCAGCGTGACAGCAAACAACATTCCCATACAGCATTTTACTGTGAAGGAAACGTTCTGAAACAGGGAGGGAATACCTGTACAATAAGAACACAGATTTTCTGTTCCAAAACGTGTTTCTACGGTGTGTCCTACTCAACACAGGCTGTTTTAGAGTTTGAAGGCATCCGGTATTGGTAGGGCTAGGAGTTTTTCTTTGAGATGAAATGTCCTGTAGTTTTTCACATTCCTGTTGGACAGACAGTTGATATACAGGTGGTATAATCCTCTCCGTATGTTCCTCATTGCCTACCTACCTCGAAGGTCAAATGGGGGGGGGGGGGGGGGGGGGGGGGGTACTCATATTTGTCCTGTTTCACTGCTGTTCGAGTGCGAGATGTGAAATTATTTAATTTTTTGCATATCCCAACTCCCACTGAGACACCCTCAGTGTAGAGAGTGGAGTGAGTCACGGCCAGGGATCAGCCATTATTGAAGGCGACCGTGGAGCAGTTAGGGTTATAAGTACCTTGCTCAAGGGCACATAGACAGATTTTTCACCTTGTCTGCACAGAGATTCGAACCAGCAACATCTTTGGTTACTGACCCAACGCTGTTAACCGCCAGGCCAGCTGCCTCCATTACCTACCTAGCGCTGCAACAGACCAGTCACCGGAGCAGAAACAATGACATTTCAGAAGAAAGTGGCGGCATACTGCTTTGGCATAAAACACTGCTCTCTCTGATTTATTTCCCTGTCTGTGTACAATTCAGCTCCTGTCCTTGGACTGACAGAGAAGCCCTTCTGTTCATACCCTTCTGTTGTTTCACCTTGCAATGGTCAGAAAATGAGTAAAACATACAGCCCCTGTTGATGATCAGTTACGTGATGCCTCGCTGAGGAGGACACGAAGCTACTCTGCAGACTTATTTGATGGCTGTAATTCAAGGTGATCGTTATGTCCCTCTGCCTCGGCCTCCTCTGTCGCCTCTAAGCAATGTGTGTCCGGTGTGCTCCAGCTGTAGTTCAAGTTACGGCTAGTTATGGCATGGCTTGCCCCACATCACACATAACAACATCAGTGTATCTGGGAGGGAAAATGGTGCATGAAATTTGAGGTGATATTTTTTGGTTCGATATATACAGTGGGGCAAAAAAGTATTTAGTCAGCCAACAATTGTGCAAGTTCTCCCACTTAAAAAGATGAGAGAGGCCTGTAATTTTCATGTTCTGGATTTTATTTCTCATAGTTGAAGTGTACCTATGATGAAAACAGGCCTCTCTCATCCTTTTAAGTGGGAGAACTTGCACAATTGGTGGCTGACTAAATACTTTTTTTGCCCCACTGTATGTGTTTCGGTTTTGGCTCAAAGGCTGAAGTCTTTTGCTGCTTTATTGACAAGCCCCAGGTTGTAATTTCATGATACGTTATTACTTTTAGCAGGACCGAGTCTGACAGTGAGTGCATAGAAGTTGTCCTCAGAGGCTAGAAAGACATTATTTCTCTTCCTTTTAACCAGTGGAAATGGATGTTGCTCTGATACTGGAGAGCCATGGAGGATGCGGTTGTTTTGAATCTCTGACTAATGACCATTGTCTTCCCACAACTTTCATTTCGATTCAAAGAGCAATGGGATGCTTCCCCCTTTCATGAGTTTTGTTTATCATTTCCCACATTGCCATCTAGATTTCTTGTGTCTCAAAGTGGGGGGGGGGGGGGGCCAAGTGGAAACACTTCTGAGACCCCCTTGTGGTGTCTCCGCAGCATTGACATATACACACACTCACTTACACACACATGCACTTGGGTAATCTCCAGAACTCATGAATAAAAGCAGATCCTGTCATGTCGTGGCTCTGAGTGATTGTGCTTTGTGATTCTACGTGACAGATGGGAGACATGGATCACAGTTAATAATAGACGGTACAGGCGACATGTCTCTCTGGCTCAGCTGTGACTGTGTCCTGGATGGCAGGGCTGGGACATCTCCAGCAGGGACACAGTCCAGAGACCAAGCCCACGAACACTGGTGCTTCACTGGGTAGATTAGCCCAGCAGACCCCCTGGCATGGCCTTAGTAGGACAAAGATCCGCAGAGAGAGAGAGGAGTGTTCCATCTCCATCTGTGACTCCTGCAGGCCAGACTATCCTCTTGCTCCAGTGTTGACTTAACTGAAGTGTGTTGTATTGCACAAGAGCTACAGCAGGCCCTACAGCAGTGGACAATGTGTGTGTGTGTGTGGGGGGGGGGGGGGGCAGTGGTGTTTCAGCAAGTTACAGATGAAACCAGGTGTTTCAGCCACAAGCCTAGCTAACTACAGCCCAGCTGAGACACTCGGTAAGCCTGCAGGGATATCATATACGGTGTGTGTGGGTCTGTGGCATCATACATTGTGTGTGGGTCTGTGGCATCATACAGTGTGTGTGGGTCTGTGGCATCATACAGTGTGTGTGGGTCTGTGGCATCATACAGTGTGTGTGGGTCTGTGGCATCATACAGTGTGTGTGGGTCTGTGGCATCATACAGTGTGTGTGGGTCTGTGGCATCATACAGTGTGTGTGGGTCTGTGGCATCATACAGTGTGTGGGTCTGTGGCATCATACAGTGTGTGGGTCTGTGGCATCATACAGTGTGTGTGGGTCTGTGGCATCATACAGTGTGTGTGGGTCTGTGGCATCATACAGTGTGTGTGGGTCTGTGGCATCATACAGTGTGTGTGGGTCTGTGGCATCATACAGTGTGTGTGTGAGGCAGTGGCATCATACAGTGTGTGTGTGTGTGTCGGGGGGGGGGGGGGTTCTGTGGCATCATACAGTGTGTGTGGGTCTGTGGCATCATACAGTGTGTGTGGGTCTGTGGCATCATACAGTGTGTGTGGGTCTGTGGCATCATACAGTGTGTGTGTGGGTCTGTGGCATCATACAGTGTGTGTGTGAGGCAGTGGCATCATACAGTGTGTGTGTGTGTCGGGGGGGGGGTTCTGTGGCATCATATAGTGTGTGTCCGAGCCAGTTGATAAATATACAGTACACTCTCTCTTTCAGATATCCATCCATATCCAAATGAGCCTAGAGAGCTGTTAAATCCATGAGAATAGCGTATTCTCTGTCTGTACAGTCTGTCCTCCTTCCCTCTGTGTGTGTGTGTGCATGGCTTCATCTTTGGAGCAGAAAAGAGAGCTCTGTTCTATCTAGTCTTTATCAGCACTAAGCGTTCCCCTGCCTCCCCTCCACTCTACGTGAAAAGCTGCTTGTGTCTTACAGAGGGCCGGCTGCCGAGGTCTCTCGTTCTCTGTCTGACTGGCTGAGGTGCTGTAATTGTATTTATAGATAGGTCACAACTTGCTGTGAAACAGCCTGTTAGCTGTGCTCTTGTGATCTAGGGCATATGACTGGAGCAGTTCGGGGCTTCTAGGGAGGGGTAGATCATTTGTATTCTGCAGCAGTGTTGAAGATCCACGTCTGGGCTGGATAGCTGTTTGTCACGCGAGAGAAGAGAGGATAGTGTCAGTGGAAGAACTATGTTAGATGGTGCTGTGTAGAACAGTGTTTGACCCAGGTCAGAAAACAGATGGGCTGCCATGCTGAAGTTCAGCACCACCCAACACTCAAGGTGTGTAGGCATTGTGTCTGCTGTTCATTGTTCTTCAACAGGACATTGTGTCGTGTGGAGAGGGACACTAATCCTCATCTTCCTACTGCTCCTCAATTGGCTGGTTAACAATGGGTAATATGGTTACTATTGGCTGGTTAACAATGGGTAAAATGGTTAGTATTGGCTGGTTGACAATGGGTAATATGGTTACTATTGGCTGGTTAACAATGGGTAATATGGTTAGTATTGGCTGGTTAACAATGGGTAATATGGTTACTATTGGCTGGTTGACAATGGGTAATATGGTTATTATTGGCTGGTTGACAATGGGTAATATGGTTAGTATTGGTTGGTTAACAATGGGTAATATGGTTACTATTGGCTGGTTGACAATGGGTAATATGGTTACTATTGGCTGGTTGACAATGGGTAATATGGTTAGTATTGGCTGGTTAACAATGGGTAATATGGTTACTATTGGCTGGTTGACAATGGGTAATATGGTTAGTATTGGCTGGTTGACAATGGGTAATATGGTTAGTATTGGCTGGTTAACAATGGGTAATATGGTTACTATTGGCTGGTTGACAATGGGTAATATGGTTAGTATTGGCTGGTTAACAATGGGTAATATGGTTAGTATTGGCTGGTTAACAATGGGTAATATGGTTACTATTGGCTGGTTACTATTGGTTGGTTAACAATGGGTAATATGGTTACTATTGGCTGGTTAACAATGGGTAATATGGTTATTATTGGCTGGTTGACAAATGGGTAATATGGTTAGTATTGGCTGGTTAACAATGGGTAAAATGGTTACTATTGGCTGGTTGACAATGGGTAATATGGTTAGTATTGGCTGGTTAACAATGGGTAATATGGTTACTATTGGCTGGTTGACAATGGGTAATATGGTTAGTATTGGCTGGTTAACAATGGGTAATATGGTTACTATTGGCTGGTTGACAATGGGTAATATGGTTAGTATTGGCTGGTTAACAATGGGTAATATGGTTACTATTGGCTGGTTACTATTGGTTGGTTAACAATGGGTAAAATTGTTACTATTGGCTGGTTAACAATGGGTAATATGGTTATTATTGGCTGGTTGACAAATGGGTAATATGGTTAGTATTGGCTGGTTAACAATGGGTAAAATGGTTACTATTGGCTGGTTGACAATGGGTAATATGGTTAGTATTGGCTGGTTAACAATGGGTAATATGGTTACTATTGGCTGGTTACTATTGGCTGGTTGACAAATGGGTAATATGGTTACTATTGGCTGGTTAACAATGGGTAATATGGTTACTATTGGCTGGTTGGCAAATGGGTAATATGGTTACTATTGGCTGGTTAACAATGGGTAATATGGTTACTATTGGCTGGTTAACAATGGGTAATATGGTTAGTATTGGCTGGTTAACAATGGGTAATGTGGTTAGTATTGGCTGGTTAACAATTGGTAATATGGTTAGTATTGGCTGGTTAACAATGAGTAATATGGTTACTATTGGTTGGTTAACAATGGGTAATATGGTTACTATTGGCTGGTTGACAAATGGGTAATATGGTTAGTATTGGCTGGTTAACAATGGGTAATATGGTTACTATTGGCTGGTTGACAATGGGTAATATGGTTAGTATTGGCTGGTTAACAATGGGTAATATGGTTACTATTGGCTGGTTGACAATGGGTAATATGGTTAGTATTGGCTGGTTAACAATGGGTAATATGGTTACTATTGGCTGGTTGACAATGGGTAATATGGTTAGTATTGGCTGGTTAACAATGGGTAATATGGTTAGTATTGGCTGGTTGACAATGGGTAATATGGTTAGTATTGGCTGGTTAACAATGGGTAATATGGTTAGTATTGGCTGGTTAACAATGGGTAATATGGTTACTATTGGCTGGTTACTATTGGTTGGTTAACAATGGGTAATATGGTTACTATTGGCTGGTTGACAAATGGGTAATATGGTTAGTATTGGCTGGTTAACAATGGGTAATATGGTTACTATTGGCTGGTTGACAATGGGTAATATGGTTAGTATTGGCTGGTTAACAATGGGTAATATGGTTACTATTGGCTGGTTGACAATGGGTAATATGGTTAGTATTGGCTGGTTAACAATGGGTAATATGGTTACTATTGGCTGGTTGACAAATGGGTAATATGGTTAGTATTGGCTGGTTAACAATGGGTAAAATGGTTACTATTGGCTGGTTGACAATGGGTAATATGGTTAGTATTGGCTGGTTAACAATGGGTAATATGGTTACTATTGGCTGGTTGACAATGGGTAATATGGTTAGTATTGGCTGGTTAACAATGGGTAATATGGTTACTATTGGCTGGTTGACAATGGGTAATATGGTTAGTATTTGCTGGTTAGTATTTGCTGGTTAGTATTGGCTGGTTAACAATAGGTAATATGGTTATTATTGGCTGGTTGACAAATGGGTAATATGGTTACTATTGGCTGGTTGACAAATGGGTAATATGGTTACTATTGGCTGGTTGACAATGAGTAATATGGTTAACAATGCTGTTATTAATTAAGTCTACTTTATGTATGATTTTGGTGGTCTAATGTGCTCTCTCTCTCTCTCTCTCGCTCTCTCTCTCTCTCGCTCTCTCTCTTCTCCCCCTTATCCCTTTCTCTCCCTGCCCCCCCCCCCCCCCCCTCCTCTATCCCTCTCTATCTCTCTCTCTCCAGTCACAATGAGCGGAAGGTGACCTGTAAGCATCCAGTCTCTGGTCTTCCTTCACAAGACAACTGCATCTTTGTCGTCAACGAACAGTAAGTCTCTTCTCTCCCACACCCTGACCAGTGGGATGACTGGAACATACATGCCAGTGGAATGACATACCCACAAGTGAACTTACATGCACACACATTAACCTATAATGTCGGATTGGTTTCACCCCTGCATCGTGTGTCCATTCTTTATGCCACAAGATGAATGTCAAAGTGTGAGTTGAAATACAGGGAAGTTTTCCACAAATCACATTCATATGAAAGTTATAAAACACACAACTTTGTCCTCCAGTAATGCTTGAGGGCCCACGTTACTGTCAGATCATGTCACAGTATATTGCATATTAAATTATGTACTAAATTGGTTGTGTGGTGTTTACATAAAATATTCATACAGTAGTTGAGCATGTATTCACAATGGCATATATTCACAGTTTGAGCTTTTATGCCATTGTAAATTGACGGAGACGCTGTGAGAAGAGTGGCTTTTATGGACTAGAAAGTGTATTGTAATCCTGGAGGCGTTGGAACCAGAAAACCACGGTGGGATCCAGACAGGAGGAGTCTGAACTTAGACACCTTCTGATAGTGTCTGAAGGTCACAACACTCAAAAACAGGTTTTAACACACATACACACACAGAGGTATCCTGAAGAGGAAACCTTACAGTTTATCATGACATCATGTAGTATTAACCTTCTTCAGTGGCTGACTGAGAGAGTGACTGACTGAGAGAGTGACTGACTGACAGACTGAGAGTGACTGACTGACAGTGACTGACTGACAGAGAGTGACTGAGAGAGTGACTGAGAGTGACTGACTGAGGGACTGTGTGAGTGAGTGAGGGACTGCGTGCGTGAGTGAGTGAGGGACTGCGTGAGTGAGGGACTGCGTGTGTGAGTGAGTGAGGGACTGCGTGTGTGAGTGAGTGAGTGACTGTGTGAGTGAGTGAGTGACTGTGTGAGTGAGTGAGGGACTGTGTGAGTGAGTGAGAGTGAGCGAGCGAGGGACTGAGTGAGAGTGAGTGAGCGAGCGAGGGACTGATTGTGAGTGAGTGAGAGTGAGCGAGCGAGGGACTGAGTGAGAGTGAGTGAGCGAGCGAGGGACTGAGTGAGAGTGAGTGAGCGAGGGACTGAGTGAGAGTGAGTGAGCGAGGGACTGAGTGAGAGTGAGCGAGCGAGGGACTGAGTGAGAGTGAGTGAGCGAGGGACTGAGTGAGAGTGAGTGAGCGAGGGACTGAGTGAGAGTGAGCGAGCGAGGGACTGAGTGAGAGTGAGCGAGCGAGGGACTGAGTGAGAGTGAGTGAGCGAGGGACTGCGTGAGAGTGAGTGAGCGAGGGACTGCGTGAGAGTGAGTGAGCGAGGGACTGAGCGAGAGTGAGTGAGCGAGAGTGAGTGAGTGAGCGAGGGACTGAGTGAGCGAGGGACTGAGTGAGAGAGTGTGTCAGGGAGAGAGAGAGAGTGTGTCAGAGAGTGTGACAGAGTGAGTGACTGACAGTGTGACACAGTGAGTGAATGACAGTGTGACCGAGTGAGTGTCTGACAGAGGGAGAGAGAGAGAGAGCCTGAGAGAGTAACAGAGAGGCAGAGAGTGACTGAGCGACTGAGAGGGAAAGAGTTACTGACTGAGAGAGAGACTTAGAGAGGATGACTGAAAGACTGAAAAAGAGTGACTGACTGAGCGTGACTGAGAGACTGAGAGAGTGACTGACTGAGAGAGTGACTGACTGAGAGAGTGACTGACTGAGAGAGTGACTGACTGAGAGAGTGACTGACTGAGTGAGTGAGGGAATGACTGAGTGAGTGAGGGAATGACTGAGTGAGTGAGCGGGTCAGAGGAGAGAGAGAGCGTGTCAGAGGGAGAGAGAGAGTGCGTGTCAGAGGGAGAGAGAGAGTGCGTGTCAGAGGGAGAGAGAGAGTGCGTGTCAGAGGGAGAGAGAGAGTGCGTGTCAGAGGGAGAGAGAGAGTGCGTGTCAGAGGGAGAGAGAGAGTGCGTGTCAGAGGGAGAGAGAGAGAGCGTGTCAGAGGGAGAGAGAGAGAGTGTGTGTGTCAGAGGGAGAGAGAGAGTGTGTGTGTCAGAGGGAGAGAGAGAGAAGAGTGTCAGAAGGAGAGAGAGAGAGAGTGTGTGTGACAGAGTGACAGAGAGAGAGAGTGTGTCAGTGACAGAGAGAGAGAGTGTGTCAGAGGGAGAGAGAGAGCGTGTGTGACTGAGAGAGTGACAGAGAGAGAGAGTGTGTCAGAGTGACAAAGAGAGAGTGTGTCAGAGGGGAAGAGAGAAAGAGAGAGTGTCAGAGGGAGAGAGAGAGAGTGTGTGACAGAGAGTGACAGAGAGAGAATGTGACAGAGAGTGACAGAAAGAGAGTGTGTCAGAGGGAGAGAGAGAGAGAGTGTGTCAGAGGTAGAGAGAGAGAGAGAGAGAGTGTCAGAGGGAGAGAGAGAGAGAGAGAGAGAGAGAGTGTGTCAGAGGGAGAGAGAGATTCTCACTGAGAGAGTGACAGAGGGAGAGAGAGAGGGAGTGTGTGTGACTGAGTGACAGAGAGAGAGAGTGTGTCAGAGGGGGAGAGAGAGCGAGTGTGACAGAGGGGGAGAGAGAGTGTGTGACTGAGAGAGTGACAGAGAGTGTGTGTGACTGAGGGAGAGAGAGAGAGAGTGTGGCTGAGAGAGTGACAGAGAGAGTGTGTCAGAGGGAGGGAGAGAGAGAGGGAGTGTCACTGACAGAGTGACAGAGGGAGAGAGTGTGATAGATGGGGAGAGCGAGAGAGAGTGTGTCACAGAGAGTGACAGAGGGGGAAAGAGAGAGAGAGTGTGACAGATGGGGGGAGAGAGAGAGTGTGACAGATGGGGAGAGAGAGTGTGTGTGACTGAGAGAGTGACAGAGAGAGTGTGTGACAGAGAGAGAGAGTGTGTGTGGCTGAGAGAGTGACAGAGAGAGAGAGTATGTCAGAGGGAGAGAGAGTGTGTGTGGCTGAGAGAGTGACAGAGAGAGAATGTGACAGAGAGTGACAGAGAGAGAGAGTGTGTCAGAGGGAGAGAGAGTGTGACAGAGAGTGACAGAGAGAGAATGTGACAGAGAGTGACAAAGATAGTGTGTGACAGAGGGAGAGAGAGAGAGAGCATGTCAGAGTTAGAGAGTGTGACAGAGACTGAGTCTGAGACAGAGTGACTGACTGAGAGTGACTGATACAGAGTGAGATAGTGAGTGATGGACAGAGAGTGATGGACAGAGAGTGAGTGACGGACACAGAGAGTGAGTGACGGACACAGAGAGTGAGTGACGGACACAGAGAGTGAGTGACGGACACAGAGAGTGAGTGACGGACACAGAGAGTGAGTGACGGAGAGAGAGAGTGAATGACGGACACAGAGAGTGAGTGACAGACACAGAGAGTGAGTGAAGGACACAGAGTGATTGACTGACACAGAGTGACGGAGAGAGAGAGTGAAGGAGACAGAGAGCATGACGGAGACAGAGAGCATGACGGAGACCGAGAGAGAGTGACAGAGACAGAGAGAGAGTGACGGAGACAGAGAGAGAGTGACGGAGACAGAGAGAGAGTGACGGAGACAGAGAGAGCGTGACGGAGACAGAGAGAGCGTGACGGAGACAGAGAGAGCGTGACGGAGACAGAGAGAGAGCGACGGAGACAGAGAGAGAGCGACGGAGACAGAGAGAGAGCGACGGAGACAGAGAGAGAGCGACGGAGACAGAGAGAGAGCGACGGAGACAGAGAGAGAGCGACTGAGACAGAGAGAGAGAGCGACGGAGACAGAGAGAGAGCGACGGAGACAGAGAGAGAGCGACGGAGACAGAGAGAGAGCGACGGAGACAGAGAGAGAGCGACGGAGACAGAGAGAGAGCGACGGAGACAGAGCGAGTGCGACTGAGACAGAGCGAGTGCGACTGAGACAGAGCGAGTGCGACTGAGACAGAGCGAGTGCGTGACTGAGACAGAGCGAGTGCGTGACTGAGACAGAGCGAGTGCGTGACAGAGAGGGAGAGTGTGTCAGAGGGAGAGAGAGAAAGAGTGCCAGAGGGAGAGAGAGAGTATCATAGAGAGTGACAGAGGGAGAGAGAGAGTGTGACAGAGGGGGAGAGAGTGTGACAGAGGGGGAGAGAGAGAGAGTGTGACAGAGGGGGAGAGAGAGTGTGTGTGACAGAGAGTGACAGAGAGAGTGTGTCAGAGGGAGAGAGAGACAGAGTGTGTGGCTGAGAGAGTGACAGAGAGAGAATGTGACAGAGAGTGACAGAGAGAGTGTGTCAGAGGGAGAGCGTGTGTGACAGAGAGAGAGTGTCAGAGGGAGAGAGCGAGTGTGTGGCTGAGAGAGAGAGAGTGACTGAGACAGCAAGAGAGAGAGAGTGACTGAGACACACAGAGAGAGAGAGGGACTGAGACACAGAGAGAGAGTGACTGAGAGAGAGTGACTGAGACAGACAGAGAGTGAGTGAGACAGACAGAGAGAGAGTGAGACAGACAGTGAGAGAGTGACTGTGACAGACAGAGAGTGACTGAGACAGACAGAGAGTGACTGAGGCAGAGAGAGAGTGACTGAGACAGAGAGAGTGACTTAGACACGTACTGAGAGACACGTACTGCGAGACGGAGAGAGAGATGGAGAAATTGCTTAAGCTTGGCAGCCATTTTCTCACTTTACCTCAAAAACAAAGAATTTAGGCTATTATGCAGTCAGATGCAGTCATGACTCAGTTCGAATCCTATTTTTCTGGATGGAACATTAGGTGTTTTGAAGATTTGTAGTCTGTTCCTTACTTCCTGGCTGTGCCGTTGAGTGATAACCCCCCTCCAATCTGCTCTGCACCCCGTCCCAATTATCCCCTCTGTCACACTCTCCTCCTCAGACTTGGATTAAAATTCCATTTGCTTTTGCGTTTACTTTGTTTTGTTTTAGCGTTTACTTTTGTGAGCATTCCATTGGTTCCATTTCGGCAGGCAAGCTCAATCAAGCCCATCTAAGGTATTTGAAATTATTTCAAATACTATTTGAACCCATGTCTGCTCTTTCTATTAGCACCACACTGAGGCGTCTGAGGATAATATGCAAATATTCTCCTCAGTGTGTAAACTGTTAATTGGGACTGAGGCGAGAATGTCAAACATAACAGATTGAGGTGTGTTGGTGTCAGACAGAAAGGTTTGTGTGAACGAGGGTCACCTCCGATCACGAGAAGGAAAATGGAAAAGATGCTAAAATGTTTCTGTCATTCCAAACAGCAACTCGACACCACCGCCTTCGCTAGGGTTCTTGGGCTGACTAAGTCTTGACTGCCGGAATGTGTTGGTTTTTCATAATGAAGACCCACTTTCTTTTCAACTCCTTGCACGTTGCGAGACCGACACAACAGAATACTTGAAACAACAGAAAGCAAGTGATGTGTTCGTTCCTCCCAGTGGAAAAACACAACTTCACATCCTGATTATCCAGCGAGCGTCGGCCTATCCGTGAGCGGATAACCAAGCAATGTTAATTTGGCCGGCCTTGTCACTCAGTCTCTCGGTCTGTCTGAAGACTGTATGATCAATCAATCAAACTTCATTTATATAGCACTTTTCTCACAGCAAATGCATTTCAAGGTGCTTATTTAATCAAATAAAAGGGTGTGAAAAGCTAACACACAACGTTTCTATGCAAATCTCAACTCAAGATAAATTCGGAAATGAATTAAAATAGTAAAAAACAATTGTAAAATAACGGTGGATATGAGAGACTAATGCAGCAGGTGACAAATGGTGATATAATATACTGGATATAGAATCAAATAAATGGAGTTGAGCAACCTCTGCTTTATGGCCAGCACTGCATTCTGAAAGTGTGTTCGCTTAACGTTCTTTGTACTGAACTGCTGTCCTTGAATCCTGGTCGACACCATCTCCGTTCTCCCAGGTGATTGACACGTCAAAACACCTTTTATGGAACTTTAGTATAAGAATCTTTATAAATCTCTGAAAAGGAAAGTTTCCGAAGCGAATAGGGGATGAAAAGTAATCTACTTCAGATAAATGTCACCTCTCCCTCACACACCTCCACCTTCCCTACAGACGTAATAGAGGGTGTAATGTGGATTAATGGTGTTCTGAAGGAAGCACTCCTCATTGGTAACCGGTTTACACTTCTTCAACCCACACATCCTCTCTCCCTATCAACCTCTCTCTCCATCTCTTTCCACTCGTCGCCCACAGTCCCTCTCTGCCTTTCCGACTCGCCCATATTCCCCCACCCTGCCTCTCTCCCTCTTTCACTCTCCTCCTCATGCTTCGTCTCTCCCTTTGTCCCTCCCACACCCCATACTCCCTCTCTCTCGAACTTTCTTCTCTCTCTCTCTTCCCCTCTCCCGCTCTCTCTCTTTCTCAATAGGATCAGTGCTCCTGGTCCAGCCAGACTCTGTAATGAGTTATTTACAGTGTGATAAACCTCTGCTTTAATCTCCTTAGACCCCAGGCACAAACCACTGAGCGCCACTTTATAGTGCAGAAATGTCACTTAGTGTAGTGTTGTGTTTGTGCCTAATATCCAGACAAAAGAAAGTATTCAAAAGTTAACTCCTTGGCTCATTAGTTTATACCCTTTCACCATTTATATTGTAATACTTTCAAGTGTTCTATTTATTTCCCCAACTTTGATGTCTTTCACTCTTTAATATCTCTGACTCTGAATGCTCGGCTATGAAAAGCCAACTGACATTTACTCCTGAGGTGCTGACCTGTTGCACCCTCGACAACCGCTGATTATTATTATTATTATTATTATTATTATTATTTGACCATGCTGGTCATTTATGAACGTTTGAACATCTTGGCCATGTTCTGTTATAATCTCCACCCGGCACAGCCAGAAGAGGACTGGCCACCCCACATAGCCTGGTTCCTCTCTAGGTTTCTTCCTAGGTTCCTGCCTTTCTAGGGAGTTTTTCCTAGCCATCATGCTTCTACATCTGCATTGCTTGCTGTTTGGGGTTTTAGGCTGGGTTTCTGTACAGCACTTTGTGACATCGGCTGATGAATGGAGTCTTAAAGTGGCAATATGTCACTTTTTGGGTGACCTGACCAAATGCACATAGAAAGGTGAGTTATAGAACTATCATTCCACTTGAAAGCAAGTTTAAGAAGTGGTAGATCTGTTTTATGTGAGCTATTTCTATGCTTCCCGTTCTAAAGTTTTGTTTATGCATCTTTTTACTGGCCATGTCTTTCTTCACAACTTATTCAGCACGCAGGATTGGATTCAAAATGTCCGCCACCTCTGCGATGACCCTGGGCCTAAAGGAGAGGCCTTGCTCTCGTCATCCGTCACAGCAACATTTACAGTGTCTTCCGAAAGTGTTCACACCCCTTGACTTTTCTACATTTTGTTGTGTCACAGCCTGAATTTAAAAGGGATTACATTTTAGGTGTCTTGTCTCTGGCCTACACACACTAACCCATAATGTCAAAATGAAATGATGTTTACAAATGAAAAGCTGAAATGTCTTGAGACTATAAGTATTCAACCCCTTGGTTATGGGAAGCCTAAATAAGTTAAGGAGTAAAAATGTGCTTAACAAGTCACATAAGTTGCATGGACTCACTCTGTCCATAATAATATTGTGTATCATGATTTTGAGTGAATACCTCATCTCTGTATCCCACACATGCAATTATCTGTAAGGTCCCTCAGTTGAGTAGTGAATTTCAAACACAGATTCAACCACAAAGACCAGGAAGGTTTTTCGATGCCTCACAAAGAAGGGCACCTATTGGTAGATGAGTAACCATTTAAAAAGTATCCCTTTGAAAATGGTGAAGTTATTCATTATACTTGAATGGTGTATCAATACACCCATTCACTACAAAGATACAGGCGTCCTTCCTAACTCAGTTGTTGGAAAGGAAGGAAACCGCTCAGGGATTTCATCATGATGCCAATAGTAAGTTTAAAACAGTTACAGATTTTAATGTCTGTGATAGGAGAAAACTGAGGATGGATGATCAACATTGTAGTTACTCCACAATACTAACCTAAATGACAGAGTGAAAAGAAGGAAGCCTGTACAGAATAAAACTATTCAAAAACATGTGTCCTGTTGGCAACGAGGCACTAAAGTAATACTGCAAAAATGTGGCAAAGCAATTCACTTTTTTACCTGAATACAAAGTGTTATGTTTGGGGCAAAACACATCACTGAGTACCACTCTCCATATTTCCAAGCATAGTGATGGCTGCATCATGTTATGGGTATGTTTGTTATCGTTAACGACTGGGGAGTTTTTCAGAATAAAAAAGACATGTAATAGACCTAAGCACAGGCAAAATCCTAGACAAAAAACAATTTCAGTCTGCTTTCCAGCAGACACAGCAGGACAATGACCTAAAACACAAGGCCAAATCTACACTGGAGTTGCTTACCAAGAAGACAATGAATGTTCCTGAGTGGCCACGTTACAGTTTTGACTTAAATCTACTTGAATATCTATGGCAAGACCTGAAAATGGTTGTCTAGCTGTGATCATAAACCAATTTAACAGAGCTTAAAGAATATTGAAAAGAATAATTGACAAATGTTGCACAATCCAATAGTGGAAAGAGACAGAGAAAGATGCATAGCTGTAATCACTGCTAAAGGTGCTTCTACAAAGTATTGACTCGGGGGGGGGGGGGGGGGGGGGGTACTTGTGTAAATTAGCTATTTCTGTATTTCATTGTGTGTAGATGGGTGAGATTTTTTTTTGTTCAATGAGGACGTGAAAGTCCAGGGACATGAATACTTTCTGAAAGCACTGTACATTCTTCTACATTCCTCTTTTCACTCTCCACTTCCTCACTCTCTTTCTTCTGTCTCATCTTCCTCTTTCCTCTTTCTTCTCTTGCTCCATCCCTGTCAATCATCCTCTCTGCTTTCTCCCCTATCTTCTTCTCCCACTAAAATATATGATTCAATTCACAGAGAACGTTTACTCCTTGCCACAATTTAAAGCTAGACCAAACTGCAGTTAGGTTTGAGGGGAGGAAGGGGCTGGACAGCAATCAGCTAGTTTCACTCTGTAGGGAAACTGATATTGATATCACAGCACATATGGTACATGTTAAAGGAAGATGGCAGCATGGGTTGGTATTAAACTGATGGTGGTTTTGCCATCAGAGCTGTTGATATGAACCCTGTCTTGTTTCAAGACCAGATGAGACAGGACCACTGTATTTGATGCTAGGTGGGAGTCAGCTTTCTGATGTGGTAATTCTCCTGAATACTAGATGTGAAAACCACATGAGCCACGTTCAGCATGTGTTAACTGTAAGTGGCTTTGGATAAAAGCCTCTGCAAAATGACCATATGATGATGATATATTTGAACACTGCCTGGCATCCAAATGTGAGCAAGCAAGGGAAGAAGCCCTAAAGCTAGGGGCTATGCATGGGGGCAGCCTTCATGTGGCACAGGGAGAGAGAGACTGGTGGTAGGAAGTAGGAAAGGAGAAGGGACTGTCCTCCCAACAAACCCATCCCTTACTTACAGTACAGAGCTGCCAGTAGCCTAGAGGGGAACAGTCAATTAGCGCTAGGTAATGGGCTTATGTAATATAAACCGCAACGGTCCTCTGTAGCTCAGTTGGAAGAGCACGGAGCTTGCAACACCAGGATAGTGGGTTCGATTACCGGGACCACCCGTACGAATGACTAAGCTTTGGATAAAAGTGTCTGCTAAATGGCATATATTAATGCAATTGTAATGTTCCCTTCACGATGGATATTCAGTGAAAAGCATATAGAGAGTGTGTAGCCTGAGAACCTCCCTGAAGACTACAATTATAGTGTCAGTTTGATGTGAATGTTTATTTGTTAAATGTCACGATTACATATAATTAGTTTATCACGTGTTTGATATTTTCAGGTTATATTGTTTGATATTATTCTTTAATTCAGTTCATTTTGTTTCCTTCCCTTTTTGTTTTCTAGCTTGACTTCTGCAAAGCTTGTCCACCCCGTTACAGATCCTGTCACAGTCAACCCTGTTACGGTCAACCCTGTTACGGTCAACCCTGTTACGGTCAACCCCGTTACAGATCCTGTCACAGTCAACCCTGTCACAGTCAACCCGGTTACACACCCGGTTGCAGACCCTGTATCAAACAGGTAATATAGTATACATGCCTATTGGCTGGATGGATGCTTTGCTCTTCCTTGCTATTAAGCATAAGCCTCTTCATCTGTCTTTCTGTGGAGAACCCCAGCTAATTCATCTCTCTGGAAGTCCTGCCTCTACCGCTGTCTCATTAAGTCAGTCCAACCACTAACCCGTATGCTGCGTGTGCCATGTGTTGGGTTGCCTGAAATCCTGCTATGCATTGCTAATGCTAAGATGTGAAAGATTTATTTGTGCCTTCCGATTTGTCTTTAAGTATATTTAATAGAAAAAATTCAGCTTAGCTCTCATCGTGTGTGTGTGTGTGTGTGTGTGTGTGTGTGTGTGTGTGTGAGATCGCAACGGGTGAAATACATTGTGTCTCCGAGCCTGAGTCAATTTATAGAATTGTTCCTCGCAACGGGGTCTACCATTTACCTCTCAGATAACGATAGCCTCAGTGCTCAGACTGACACACAGTCACTCGTTATTTAGCTAAACAGACCCTGCATAGACAGACAGCAAACATGGGTTCAAATAGTATTTGCTTTCTTTCAAATACTTAATCATTGATTGAGCTTGCTTGGCGCAATGGATTTGTCAGGGAGATGCAAAACTCTGTCCATTTGATTCTCCAGACAGAAAGAAGTATTGAAAAGAAAACCGATACTATTTGAACCCAGGTCTTTCGGACAGTAACAAACTACAATGCAGCTTTAAGAAATGCTTCACTTCTAAGGCATGTTTTGTAACCTTTATCTTCATTTTCCTCTCTTATCCTCCCTGCTGACACACTAACACACACAGGGGCCATTGATCATGAGGCAGAGGCTGTATGATCTGGGAGCCTGGCTGTGTGGGTCGACCGCGCTTCTCAGAGAGGTCATACTCCAGTTTACTCCTAGAGATTTCTGCTAGCAGAGGTAACACAGAGAGAGAGAGAGAGAGAGAGAGAGAGAGGGTGTGTGGGGGGGGGGGAAAGGAGGAGAAGGTGGAGCCATACAGATGGCGGGAGAGATAAAGACCTGGGGGAGATAGAGAAGCATCATTAAGGCGAGAGAGGAACAAAGAGATCTATAGAAAAGGAAAACGAGAGAGTGAAAAGTGACAAAGAGAGTGATTGCCTATAGAAAGGCTGTATGATCTAAGCATGATTTGTATGAGTCACTCTTCAGTTCTTTTGATGTTGTCACCAGGACTGATGTCATCCACTCCTACAGGAGTCAATTGCCCCGCAATTCACAGACCTATTCACTGGGCCTGCCTCTGACGCACTTGGAAATGCTTGAAATGCACATACACACACTTTAATGCTGGAAAGCCTTGACTGGGGACAAGCGTTGAAGTTGGAAACTTTCCAGGTTCAGCTAAGAAGAGTGTCATTTAACCTTTCTGATCTCCCCATCCCGGATCCGGGATCGTGAATACAGACTCAAGCTCATTACCATAACGCAACGTTAACTATTCATGAAAATCGCAAATGAAATGAAATAAATATGCTAGCTCTCAAGCTTAGCCTTTTGTTAACAACACTGTCATCTCAGATTTTCAAAATATGCTTCTCAACCATTGCAAAACAAGCATTTGTGTAACAGTATTGATGGCTAACGTAGCATTTAGCATAGCATTTAGCGTTAGCATTCAGCTGACAACATTTACACAAAAAAACAGAAAAGCATTCAAATAAAATAATTTACCTTTGAAGAACTTCAGATGTTTTCAATGAGGAGACTCTCAGATAGCAAATGTTCAGTTTTTCCTGAAAGATTATTTGTTTAGGACAAATCGCTCCGTTTTCTGCGTCACGTTTAGCTACGAAAAAACCCCTGTATCCAGGATTGTGTAAATCTATCAGCAAGCTCATTAGCATAACACAACGTTAACTATTCATAAAAATGGCTAATGAAATTAAATTCATCTATTTGCTCTCAAGCTTAGCCTTTTGTTAACAACACTGTCATCTCAGATTTTCAAAATATGCTTTTGAACCATAGCTAAACAAGCATTTGTGTAAGAGTATTGATAGCCTAGCATTGCATTAAGCCTAGCATTCAGCATGCAACATTTTCCACAAAAAACCATAAAAGCATTCAAATAAAATAATTTACCTTTGAAGAACTTCAGATGTTTTCAATGAGGAGACTCTGTTAGATAGCAAATGTTCCGTTTTTACAAAAAATATTATTTGTGTCGACTAATCACTCCGTTTTGTTCATCACGTTTGGGTAAGAAAAAAGAAAAAGAAAAGAAAGTCATTAAAACGCAAACTTTTTTCCAAATTAACTCCATAATATCGACAGAAACATGGCAAACGATGTTTAGAATCAATCCTCAAGGTGTTTTTCACATATCTATCGATGATAAAATCCATCGTGGCAGTTTACTTTCAATTCTGAAGAAATGGAACGCGCATGGACTTACTGATTACGCACACAGGACACCGGGCGGGACACCAGGTAAATGTAGTCTCTTACGGTCAATCTTCCAATGATATGCCTACAAACACGTCACAATGCTGCAGACACCTCGGGGAATATACAGAAAGCGCAGGCTCATTCCTGGCGCATTCACAGCCATATAAGGAGACATTGGAACACAGCGCCTTCAGAATCCGGGGCATTTCCTGTATGAAACATCATCTTGGTTTCGCCTGTTGCATTAGTTCTGGGGCACGCACAGATAATATCTTTGCAGTTTTGGAGACGTCAGAGTTGTGTCTTTCCAAGGCTGTCAATTCCATGCATAGTCGAGCATCTTTTCGTGACAAAATATTGCGCTTAAAACGGGCACGTCTTTTTATCCAATAATGACACAGCGCCCCTATAGGTTCAAGAGGTTAATATCTGTTAATATCCCTCATTCTCTCACAGATGCTTGAATTAACTCGTGATAATCCGTGTTGGCTTGGAAGGTCACGCACGTTTCACCAGCCCACAGAAACATAATTTAAGCATTTGGGGAATACCCCGGGCATGCGTTGTGTAAAGGAATGGAAAGCCGCAATGGAGATTAATCCTGTCAAATGGGCTGTGAAGACAATTATCCACTTTGAAGATAATAACGTCTAAATATCGGTCTAGCAATTCACTATAAATAGGTTTTTAATGTTGATCTATACTGAGTGTACAAACCATTAGGAACACCTGCTCTTTCCGTGACATAGACTGAGCAGGGGAGGAGACGGGTTAAAGAAGGATTTTTAAGCCTTGAGACTTGGGCAAGACAAAAGATTTAAGTGCCTTTGAATGGGATATGGTAGTAGGTGCCAGGCGCACCGGTTTGAGGGTGTCAAGAACTGCAGCGCTGCTGTTTCCCGTGTGTATCAAGAATGGTCAAACCAACCAACGGACATCCAGCAAACTTGACACAGCTGTGCGAAGCATTGGAGTCGTCCCTGTGGGATGCGGTCGACACCTTGCAAAAGGGGGTGCAGGAAGGTGTTCCTAATGTTTTGTGCGCTCCGTGTGTCGTTAAGAATGTATGTGTCGTTGTGTGTAAGTAAACAGCAGCCGTTGCTGTCCTAATTGTGGCCTGGCCTTTGTGTTTTTGAACGCCAAGCTGAACTGATGTGCGCCTGTGAAGTAACCTTGCCCCTACGTTCACATGTCTTAAGTCACGTTCACATACCTGTCATAACAATCCTGTTATAACCCCCTGTCCTGTCTGACCAGTCCTGCAACGTCCCTGCATGCAAGCGTCATGCACATGGTCCAAACATGTCACAGACTCTGACGGACATACAGGCTGACCTGTTTCTATGGCGGGTTGGAGAGGTGGCGATTACAGTAGATTAGAGGAATGGGCTAAGCGAAAATGTAGGATAATATTTGTCAAGCTTCAGGGAACGATAGCTGGCAGGAGAGGGGAGAGTGGACCGTCACACCTTATCTGTTACCAGAGCTGAAATCAGCGGTGTACCCTCATGTTCAAGGTGTTTGTTCCTGTGAGGTGGGGACCTTAAACCCAGCTTTACTATCTCCCAGACAGACCGATACAGATATTCTCTCGACCCCTCTCCACGCTCCAGAGATCACAGAATACACGCTCAGAGATCACAGAATACAGGCCACTGCTCAGAGACAATACTGATCTGAATACAACTCTAGATCTATCAACTCTGCAAATAGGAAGATTTATAGGCGAGCCTAGCTTATTTTTTGTTACTGTTGTTATAAGCATTACAATCTTTTATGGTGCTGGGTAGTTTATCCTGGGGGTCCTTGAACTTTCCTGCATTTGGTATTGGCCTTCCACTGGACTGGGACATGCACTTTGAGGCCATTTAGTTTGTCAGGCAAAGTTGTCAGGCGATTTAAAGTGGCCTGACTTGGAGGAATATATCAGATGTGAGACGGAGTGAGTAATTGGTTTGATTTATGGGGCCTGCCTCTTGTTGCCTTCTCTCTCTCTCTCTCTCTCTCTCTCTCTCTCTCTCTCTCTCTCTCTAACAGAGATGGGCTCTCATTGTGGTTGGAGTTTAAACTGGCGAACCGATAGAGCTAGACAGGCTTGGCCATTAGGCAGCTTATTCGCAGAGCAATCAGTGTCATGCACACAGCTGCAACCGCGTCGCCTCTTAAACCCGCCCATTAATCCCACAGAAGTTGAGTCCCAGCCTCATTTGTGTAGTCTTGTCGCATTTCTCATGTCCTCCTGCATTTCTCTGTCTCCCCCCCCCCCCCCCAGGCCAAAGGCTCCAGAGCAGGCTCCATCAGAGGAGAGCGACCGAGTGAAGAAGGAGCGCCCGATGAGCACCATGAGCCAGGCGTCTAACTACACAGGAGGGTCAGACTACAGCACCTACCCTGGCAGCAGCCCCGCCACACGGGTAAGAGCTCCACGTCGGCCTGTACACCCTACCCCTAACAGGCCACTAGACCCATGCCCTAAGCACGAGTATAGATCTGAGAGGGTTAGAAGTTGGTGATTCCTAAAGAGCACATGGATGCCACTGTAATGGATGTCATGCAATTCTGGTCCATGTACAAGGACCGGGTTGGATTAATGTACTGTAACAAGAGTGACTTGGCTAATAGGGGCCTGTGGGAGGGGAGACAGAGGTCCCAGTTCTGGGATTTTGAGAGGTGTCTTGTGGGGTCAGTGCTCGCTCCCATGTTCTCCATTAGTTCAATGTTATGAGAGCCGTATTAGTCCACAGAGAGTATCAGAACAGGGACTCTACATTAGATAAAATATGCTGGATTATCCCAGCCCTGTCACAGCTTCACAGTTCATAAATGCTTAATAGACTGGTGTATAAATATGCATGCTTTGATCAAATGAAAAGCATGCTTTCATGAATTAATGATGTTTTACTTCTGCTTACACTGACCGAAGGTATTGCTTGGTGGCATGTATTTATTAATGAGCTGTAATTATTGATGAGTTACCATAGAGCACCACGGTGGAGGTGTCATAATACCCATAAAATCGAGCAGTCAAATGGTCCCCCACCCCCACCCCCAAAAAATAAATGTCATGCTAATTAGGCTATCATAAAGAACTACAAATACCATGATGCTCTGGATTCTAACCATTTCCCTGTTTGATTGCTCGATTTAATGGTTATTATGACATACTGTGGAACTCTATTGTGGGTCGAGCTACTGTAGCGCTATGCTCTGCTGCTGTAGGGGTGGATAGACGGTTCTGCAATGCTGTAAATGAGTCTCTCTCTTGCTCTCTCACTCTCTCTGTCTCTCTCTGTATCTATCTCTCTCTTCCTCTCCCTCTCTCAGTAAAGATGGTCTTGTAGAATGGGCTAGTTTAATGAGGTGAATACTGTACTTCTTCCTTCTGTTGCTTTTGGACTTTATTTGTTTATTAACACCAAAGAGCCAAATGCATGTTAACGGGCTTCACCTATATTTACTGCTGAAGGAGGATATTTTGAATGAATTTGTAACTCTCCTCCTCTAATTATGCAACACATATTTGTGTATATATACTGAACGAAAAATAGAAATGCAACATGAAACAATTTCAACGATTTTACTGAGTTTACAGTTCATATAAGGAAATCAAGTCAAACTGAAATTAATTTGTTAGGCCCTAATCTTTTGATTTCACCTGACTGGGCAGGGGTGGGCCATGGGTGGGTCTGGGAGGGCATAGGCACGTCCACTGGGGAGTCAGGCCCAGCCAGTCAGAATGAGTTTTTCTCCACAAAGGGCTTTATTACAGACAGAAATACTCTTCAATTTCATCAGCTGTCCGGGTGGCTGGTCTCAGACGTCCCGCAGGTGAAGACGCCGGATGTGGAGGTCCTGGGCTGGCGTGGTTACACGTGGTCTGCTGTTCAGGCCGGTTGGATGTACTGCCAAATTCTCTAAAACGACGTTGGAGTCGGTTTATGGTAGAGAAATGAACATTAAATTCTCTGGCAACAGCTCTGGTGGACATTCCAGCTGTCAAAATGCCAATTGCACGCTCCCTCAAAACTTGAGACATCTGTGGCATTGTGTTGTGTGACAAAACTGCACATTTTAGAGTGGCCTTTTATTGTCCCCAGCTATACAGTCTATGGCTATAAACAAACAAATTAGAAGTTTTGGAATGGCCTAGTCAAAGTCCTGACCTAATCCCAATTAAATTGTTGTGGCAGGACATGAAACAAGCAGTTCATCCTTGAAAACCCAAGGATAACATTCAGTATCAAAAATATACAAAAATAAAGAAAATCAGAAAGGCGGCAAATACCTTTTTCACGGCACGGTGTATAAATGTTTTTACATACCGTATACTGACAGTTTATCTATTTACATTTTCAGCCTTCCAGGTCTTACAAAAAGGTCCACAACTTTGGCAAGAGGTCCAACTCTATTAAGAGGAACCCCAATGCCCCGGCGGTCAAGAGCAACTGGCTTTACAAACAGGTATTGGAAAGTTTGTACATCATTTGTAGTTCCCAGAATAGAAGAACTTGACTAAATGACTTCTTCATTGCAATTGACTCTCAAAATAGTCCAGACAATTGCAGAACCTGAGCGGATCAAATGGCTGATTGCAGTATGTATGAGGATGAGTTGGTGTTGGTGGAAGTGTGCAGCCTACACAGGCTTCCTCGGTGGGTTGAGGAGAGAGTCTGTGTGACGGGGCTTTGAGGGGATAGCCACCTGCACACACACATACAATTCTAAAACTGATACAATTGTTATTTTTCCTCATCAAATTACACACAATAACCCATAATGACAAAAGCAAAAACAAGTTTAGACAAAATATCACATTTACATAAGTATTCAGACCCTTCACTCAGTACTTTGTCGAAGCACCTTTGGCAGCGATTACAGTATCGAGTCATCTTGGGTATGACTCTACAAGCTTGGCACACCTGTACTTGGGTGTCTTCTCTGCAGATCCTTGGATGGGGAGCGTTGCTGCACAGCTATTTTCAGGTCTCTCCAGAGATGTTCGATTGGGTTCAATCCGCGCTCTGGTTGGGCCACTATAGAACATTCAGAGACTTGTCCCAAAGCCACTCCTGCAGTGTCTTGGCTGTGTGCTTAGGGTCATTGTCCTGTTGAAAGGTGAACCTTCGCCCCAATCTGAGGTCCTGAGCGCTCTGGAGCCGGTTTTCATCAAGGATCTCTCTGTACTTTGCTCCGTTCATCTTTGCCTCGATCCTGACTAGTCTCCCAGTCCCTGCCGCTGAAAAACATCTGCCACCATCATGCTTCACCGTAGGGATGGTGCCAGGTTTCTTCCATAAGTGAAGCTTGGCATTCAGGCCAAAGAGTTCAATCTTGATTTCATCATGCCAGACAATCTTGTTTCTCATGGTCTGAGAGTCCTTAGGTGCCTTATGGCAAACTCCACGCGAGCTGTCATGTACTTTTTTACTGAGGAGTGGCTTCTGTCTAGCCCCATAAAGGCCTGATTGGTGGAGTGCTGCAGAGATGCTTGTCCTTCTGGAAGGTTCTCCCATCTCCACAGAGGAACTCTGGAGCTCTGTGAGTGACCATCGGGTTCTTGGTCACCTCCCTAACCAAGGCCCTTCTCCCCCGATTGATCAGTTTGGCCAAGCTTCCATGTTTTGTTACCCTTCCCCAGATCTGTGCCTCAATCCTGTCTCAGAGCTCTACGGACATTTCCTTTGACCTCATGGCTTGGTTTTTGCTCTGATATGCACTGTCAACTCTGGGACCTTATATAGACAGGTGTGTGCCTCTCCAAATAATTTCCAATAAATTGAATTTACCACAGGTGGACAATCAAGTTGTAGAAACAGCTCAAGATGATCAATCGAAACAGGGTCTACCTGAGCTCAATTTAGAGTCTCTACTTGTGTAAATAAGGTATTTCGGTTGTTTTATTTCGCTTTGTCATTGTGGGTTATTGTGTGTAGATTGATGAGGATTTTTATTTATTTAATCCATTATAGAATAAGGCTGTAATGTAACAAAGTGGAAAAAGTCAAGGGGTCTGAATTCTTTCCGAAGGGACTGTATACACACACACACACACACACACACACACACACAGACACTCAAAGGGAACTTGACAATGTCATAGGGGTTTATCCAGGCTTATCACAACCGGCCAGGATTGGGAGTCCCATGGGGGGGGGGGGCGCACAATTGGCCCAGCGTCGTCCGGGTTTGGCCGGTGTAGGCCGTCATTGTAAATAAGAATTTGTTCTTAACTGATGTCTGGGTAGGTTCCTTGTTCCTTGTCAATCATTGGCTTATTGGGGAAATCAGCAATCGGACAATATCTTCTTTAAGTAAATCAATCAAACCTTTATTAATGCAATTGCAGACAGAAGTTGACAACGGAAACACAACACCTGTGTTTCAGACTAAGTTCTGCACCCCACCTAAGGGCCCAGCAGATTTTATACATGTGATCACTCCCTGGTGGTATGCTCACCAACGTCAATGTATGAATGCAGCAATATGCTGAGGTTACCTTATAAGGTAACCTAGTACACTAGCTTCTCTGAATTCATTAGCATTGTCTACTGTCACACAATATCAACATGTCAAAACCAGACAGTGGTTACTTCTCTTTATCTAGTTTCGGTCTGACTCAGACCTAGTCTGCAAGCACAGTCTCACGACAACCAGGGCTTAACCACAAAGACTAATATAGATGGCTTGTGCAACGTATAGTGGCAGAGCAACTGTATCTTATTATAAGGCCTGCAGCAAAACGTATGAATCTTAAGGTCCCCTTAATTAATAATAGGGAGGGTCTTTGGGACCCTAACCCCTTCACTGACTTGCCTAGAAAAGGTTAAATGTGTAACATCAGACTCACACACAGACGCCCAGCTATCTATTTACCAGGGACATCCTCATTCATATTCAGAAAGAGATACATTCACTTTGAATCTGTATTCCCAGACAGTGGATTGAAATCAGATTGGATTGGGGGGGGGGGGGGGGGGGGGGGGAGTGGCCTCATCTCTTGTTATCTGGCAATTGTATTCAGTCTAAATGTTGATGCATCATTTTGTCATTCTCATTTACATAGCCTGAGTCTTTTGTTTTAGTTAATACTGATATGGTGGCCTGGTCCCTCAAGCAAAGTGACAACCATCCTTGATTGGATGTAGCTTTCTCTCTTTCTCTCTGTCTCAATTAATCAGGTCACTTTACAGACTTGCTCGACCAACCTTGTGGTGGCTCAGCTATTTTTCTCATTATCTTTCAACCTGTACAATGCAACTTGAACATTTCCTCTCCCTCACCAAGCTTTGGCTGTGGGTCAATTTGTCAATGTGTCTCGACCCCCTTTCACACACAGCACACAAACACACCCACACTCACTCACAACGATCAACATTAGCATCACTCAGTTTCCAACCAGAGTTGAGCTGTTGTCAATAACCTTTCTCCTATATGCTTCCCTCTCTACCATGCTGAATTACCCTTTCAAAGCTGCATTGATTCTCTCGCGAAAGACTTGCCTTTTCTCCTTCTCAAACCTGACAACCAAAGTCTTCTCTTAAAGGGGACATATTTTATTTATGATGGCAAGGCTTTGTACTCCTACTCATGCATCAAGAGAAGCTGAAAATGAAAACAAGAAAAACACAAAACAGTCTTTAGATTATTTATGTTATGAATAAAAAGGAAAGGCAACGTTAGAAGAGAAGCCATTATTGTTTTAGAGAAAAGATTGGAGCTTATTATCTAGAGACTAAAGGCAACTAAAGCGCGCACACACAGCTATAAAAACAGAAATGGGAAACTTGTCTGGTAGTTATTAAAAATATTAATTTAAATGGGGCCAATTAGCTTCAGTGGGAGGAGATAGCTGCGGTTAATGAAACCGTCTGGGATCAGAGGGAATGTGTACGTTGCTTCCTGAACTCCGTGACAGAGTTGGCCACTCCGAGCTGGAGGGACAGCAGGGTGTGCAGGATTTGGTTCTAGCCTAGCTATACTTACGCATCTTATTCAGCAAATCAAGGTAGGTCTAGATGGAAAACAAGCGCAGCCTATAGGTATCCAGGACCAGTATTGAGGAACACCGCTTCATGCACTAGATCTGATAGCGGATGCTTGAATAGATGGAAGCAATTTGCAATTTATTGTCGAAAGGCTCACCTAGCTTATCAGAGGGCAAGGAAGCGCTTCTACAACACGTTTTACTCTGTCTCAGTATCTGATTGGATTCTCCCATCTTCTGTTACCCTGTAGGACAGCACAGGGATGAAGCTATGGAAGAAGAGGTGGTTTGTGCTGTCTGACATGTGCCTGTTTTACTACAGAGGTGAGACACACACACACACACACACACACACACACACACACACACACACACACACACACACACTCAAAACGCAACACACGGTCAAAGTTTGAGTATAGGACATCCACCAGGTGCATTATAGCTAGCAGTAAAAGGCAAACGTATTTGCTGCAGACGTAGACATAACACAATTCTCCCAGGTTTCAGAGAGTTTAATTTCCATAAATTGTTCAATTAAATGGTCCCGGAGTGCAATCAGCCAGCTCTTTCATGACATGCCCAGAGGGGAATTTCCTGTATATTGGCAAACCAAGAGACGAGAGAAGAGTTCTTAAAAGAGTGTTGACGTGCTATGCTTTCTGATAACAACATCTAGCTCTCTCACGCGCTCTTATCATCTTCACTCACTTCATTTGAACTTAAGTTCCGTCTGTCAATGAGTTTTCAGGGGTAAGGTTTTGACTAGGAATTGTGTCTATCTGAAGGCAGGAAGGAAAGAGGTTGTTGGGGGAATATGAATGACCATGTCTGATTTGACTGATGGTTCTGCTCTGGTCAGGATCTCTGTCGCCACAGAATGATCAAATCAAATCTATTCATATCATCACATTGCTTAAAGGTTAAGGTCACCTTGCTTCGTCTTTGTAGAATCTAGTGAAACCCCCATTTTTAAATCAAATCAAATATTGTTCACATTAGCCGGATACAACAGGTGTTGTAGACTTGACAGTGCACTGCTTAATTAGAAGCCCATTCCCAACAGTGCAGTTAAAAAAGAAGACACATATTTTCTAAATAAAAAAGAAAATAGTAACAAAATAAAAATATAACAAGGCTATATAGAAGGACTACCGGTACCGAGTCAATGTGCAGGGGTACGAGGTAGGTCATTGAGCTAATACAGTATGTACATTTGGGTAGAGGTGCTGCTTTCAGGGGGAGGAGGTGCTGCGTTCTCATTTCATCTTCTCGATCTCTCTCCCTCTCCTCTCAGTTAATAATGCAGCAGTAGAGAGAGAGCGGGGCAGACGCAGGGATGGAGAGCTGCGGGGAATTCTGCTGTACTTGCCTGTTTAAAGTAAACCCTGAAGCTGGGTTTGGGCTCTGTTGGTTTTGCTGCAGTCATGCTGCACTCTACAGATGGTGTGTTACAACACAGTGTAGGCATTATACAAGCCAGCTTTACGTAACACTCTGAGAAGCAAGAGGGATCGATTCCATCATTGTTTACTTGTCTCTCTTTGATGCTATGCTATCACACCCCAGTTAGTGTGTTTGTTTACCAAGTGGCACTGTTACGATTCAATTTGACTGTGAAATTATAGATGTTTGGCAAAGCTGCCCGAGGAGAAACGGGTTTGTTGCTCCATCTGGTTTGGGTACCCTACTGTGTAACATGCTGTAAGCCCGTGGTTTGGGGGTTCTTAGTAAAGAAAGAAAGTGAACATCCCGCCATGCTCTGATAAACTCCAGACTAAATGGTCCTATCTGAGACGGTTAACACACCCAGACCGAGGATAATGCGTCAGAACTTCTTAGGCACCTTTTATGTTTCCGGTACATCCAGTGTCCACTGTCCTGTTAGAATGCTGATAGTTCCCCTCCTCTGATCTCTCCTGACTTTTCTCCGCCAGATGGACCATAATGCACTATTCCACAGCCTGCATCGACATTGTAAACCATATATGACGATTCTTCTCGTCCTCTGTCCTGCAGATGAGAAGGAGGAGGGCATCCTGGGAAGTATCCTGCTGCCCAGCTTCCACATCTCCATGCTGTCTGTCGACGACCACGTCAGCAGGAAATACGCCTTCAAGGTCAGTACTGTACACACAGACACAGCCATATAAAGGACGCTGCGCTTCCGCGAGTGGACGGCCTAGGTGGTTGCAATGCGTAGCCCGAAAAATAACTTGGGAAAAATGTTTAGGGGGGGGGGGGGGGTACTTGTTTACTTGTTACTGAAGGCAAATCTATAATCCGTAACTCCTTGTCCGTCGGGCTGGATTGTATAATGTATGGATATCTGTATAGACAGCGGTAGGTTACGCGGAAGCATGTCTTCCCGCTGTGTACCACAGCAGAGTTATTGCTTTTGTACTGAGTTTTTGTAGTGCTATGTATCAACAGCCATTGTCAGACAATCCCGTAGGGGTAGGAAGCTATGGTGAGCATCAACTGGTCACTCGCGTCGCGATATCGTGGAGGATTTGAATAGTTCAGCTTTAGTCCCGCTCTGTTCAGATCCCTCATGCTAGCATCGCTCAACGGTCCATCGCCCACTCTGCTTCTCTCTCTTTTTTTCCATTGAAAGTGAATGGCTTCCGATGCCCGCGTGATGCTGCTTTCTAGTGTATGAAACACTGTGACACACACACTTCTCTGCGCTTTTGGTCTTTCCTTTCAGAGAATCTCTGAAAATGTGTTTGTATATGGAGAGCTCTTTGTGTGTAGATCCATGATAAAGTCAATAGATTTTCTAGTCTCAATGGGCAATAGGGTGATTGGAGCAAGATGGGCAGAGAGAGAATATGAAGGAAAGTATATACTGATAGAATGCTATATATCCACCTTCTTAGCATGTTATCCTCACATACTGTTTCACACAAGTCATCACAGTCAACACCGGTTCACTCCGACACATTGACACCGTCTATAACACAGTAACAAACCCATCCGTTCTCTACTCCCCCACATCCCCTACTGTCTGTCCTCTCCTCTGATGTGTGTTAGGGCGCATCCCAAATGGCACCCTATTCCCTATATAGTACACTAGCCCTGATCTAAAGTAGTGTACTATACAGTGCCTTGCAAAAGTATTCATCCCCCTTGGCATTTTTCCTATTTTGTTGCATTACAACCTGTAATTTGAATGTGTTTTTATTTGGATTTCATGTAATGGACATACACAAAATAGTCCAAATTAGTCAAGTAACATTTTCAAAATAACTTGTTTCAATAAATTTCAATAAATTTTAATGGAAAAGTGGTGCGTGCATTCACCCCCTTTGCTATGAAACCCCTAAATAAGATATGGTGCAACCAATTACCTTCAGAAGTCACATAATTAGTTAAATAATGTCCACCTGTGTGCAATCTAAGTTTCACATGGTCTGTCACATGATCTCAGTATACAGTGGGGAGAACAAGTATTGGATACACTGCCGATTTTGCAGGTTTTCCTACTTACAAAGCATGTAGAGGTCTGTAACGGAGCACCATTAAATCCATTATTACAAAATGGAAAGAATATGGCACCACAACAAACCTGCCGAGAGAGGGCCGCCCACCAAAACTCACGGACCAGGCAAGGAGGGCATTAACTAGAGGCAACAAAGAGACCAAAGATAACCCTGAAGGAGCTGCAAAGCTCCACAGTGGAGATTAGAGTATCTGTCCATAGACCCACTTTAAGACGTACACTCCATAGAGCTGAGCTTTACGGAAGAGTGGCCAGAAAAAAGCCATTGCTTATTGGAAAAAATAAGCAAACACGTTTGGTGTTCGCCAAGAAGCATGTGGGAGACTCCCCAAACATATGGAAGAAGGCACTCTGGTTAGATGAGACTAAAATTTAGCTTTTTGGCCATCAAGGAAAACCCTATGTCTGGCGCAAACCCAACACCTCGCATCACCCCGTTTTTCATCGGCAGGGGCTGGGAAACTGGTCATAATTGAAGGAATGATGGATGACGCTAAAAACAGGAAATTCTTTAAAGGAAACCTGTTTCAGTCTTCCAGAGATTTGAGAATAGGACGGAGGTTCATCATCCAGCAGGACAGTGACCCTAAGCATACTGCTAAAGCAACACTTGAGTGTTTTAAGGGGGAATATTTAAATGTCTTGGAATGGCCTAGTCAAAGCCCAGACCTCAATCCAATTGAGAATCTATGGTATGATTTAAAGATCTCTGTACACCAGCGGAACCCATCCAACTTGAAGAAGCTGGAGCAGTTTTGCCTTGAAGAATGGGAAAAAAAATCTCAGTGGCTAGATGTGCCAAGCTTATAGAGACGTACCCCAAGATACTTGCAGCTGTAAAAGGTGGCTCTACGAAGTATTGGCTTTGGGGATATGAATAGTTATGCATGCTCAAGTTTTCAGTTTTTTTGTCTTATTTCTTTGTTTCACAACGAAACATATTCTGCATTTTCAAAGTGGTAGAAATGTTGTGTAAATCAAATGATACAAACAGAAAATACATTTTAATTCCAGGTTGTAAGGCAACAAAATAGGAAAAATGCCAAGGGAGGTGACTACTTTCGCAAGCCACTGTATAGGGAATAGGGTGCCAATTGGGACGCTGACTTCTTGTCAGTCTCTGCCTCTGCAGCAGGAAACGAGAGTAACACTCAGCTTGGAGTGTTTTCCTGTTGCTCATATTTATGGTCCTAAGCCTAAGCAGGTAATTAAAGTTAGCTACACAGCCTTGGAGTGGTAGGGATGCACACATACATTCAGTGTGTGCACAGACAGTCTGATCGAACACGTGCACACCTCTTCCAAAGAAGGTGATGTAAACACTCCCTGCGGTCTTGCCAAGGTTACCTACTTACCTTCCTCACGCTCCTCTGTCTTACAAACTCTCCCTCTCCCGCCCTCACTCTCTCCCTGCTAGGCGACCCACTCCAACATGAGGACATACTACTTCTGCACAGACACGGCCAAAGACATGGAGTCCTGGATGAAAGTGATGACGGACGCAGCCCTGGTCCACACAGAACCAATCAGAAGGTGGGTAAACCCAGATAGAACTGCCCACTAACCCAAATCACTCCTATAGCAGCCAGCCAGCCTTGATTGCCTGACCTATGGCAATGAAAGCTACCAACTGAACCGTGCAATCTACCAACAGTGATTGCATTTGTTTTGTAAGCAAATGGACAGCCGTGAGAGACTGCAGTATTTCTTGCAGAAGCGAGAAATCACATCAATTTAGAAGACAATACCAGTTGTTGTGTTGAAGATGCATAGCTGGGAACAAGAAGCTATAGTTTTAGGGCTATTCACCACAGCAATGGTATCCATCCTCACTGCCTCCAGTCAAACTTTATTTCTTCTGTTGGTGTGGCATATCAGAGGCAACAAAATCGAAGTGTCAGTTCTTCTTGCTTCTGCACTTCACACTCGATACAACAAAATACTTTAAGTGCTGTTGGTAATTGCAGTGTTTTAGCTGTGAGCTGTTCGTGAAGGCTTATCGACATACAGCGCTATATACTCTGGAGAGACTCCGATAGACAGTGACACCTACTCTTCACTGTCCTGGAAGCACAGCACACCAGCAGTCCTAGCTTCATCATTGTGGAGTGATGCAGGCCGCGTCTGGAGGTTTGTTTGTATGTCTGCACACTGCAAGTATTTCAGCACTGCTCTCATCTTAAAGTCTGGCAGTAGAAATTGGACACACTGCCATTACTGTACCTTTACCTCACTGAGAAATACTAGAAAAATCCCAGGTAGAAATACATTATGTACTGGACCATTAGATTAGCAGTCCCAAGTGGCTGCCACTGTGACTTGTTCCTGAGCGCAGTAGGCGGTAAAGGACTGTGGCTAGCCTTGAGCTATTTCCCTCTGGAGTACCAGACCTGTTAATGGCCTTTCTGTAACAGACTGAAAGATTGCAGCAGTGAATGGCTGCTCAGTCAAAGTAGCCATGTCTCACTGTGCCCTCAGAGTGCTGAGGGCAGACAGTGATGTTTTAAAAACCACTC
Organism: Oncorhynchus mykiss; assembly: GCF_013265735.2. Classification (NCBI taxonomy): domain Eukaryota; kingdom Metazoa; phylum Chordata; class Actinopteri; order Salmoniformes; family Salmonidae; genus Oncorhynchus; species Oncorhynchus mykiss. The sequence continues at coordinate 52,671,861 of NC_048579.1, read as the reverse complement.
ACTTCCTCTGCTCCTCTCTGGTCCCCCGAGGCAGACAGGCATATAGTCAGGCAGGTTAGGGGAGACGTAGCAGTAGAGCCCAATGCCTGACACCCACACAGCAGGAGTCCATTGTTGGAATGTGAAAATATGTTTTTTCTGTGAACCTGCCTAGTAATGACTTGTTGATATATATTTATCTTCATATGTTTATCATTCATCTGTCTTTTTTTCTTTCTCTTACTGTTTCCAATCCCTGTTCTCTCCCTCCTTTTCTCTCGTCCATCACTCTCTCTCCCCCTACTCTCTCTCTTCCAGACTGGATAAGTTGAAGGTGGACCGCTGCTGTCCCCAGGAGGTGAACAACATCCTGAACCACAACCGGGTTCTGACCCGACCAGAGATCCAGAACAACGAGAGGAACCTTGAGCCGCGCCAGCCCTCCATTACCCGCAGCATGGACCGCACAGACGGGGACAGGAAACACAAAGACCCAGAGAAACACACCCTCCAGAGAGAGCGGGAACGCTACACGCTGCAGAGAGACGGAGAGAGATACTCCCTTCAGAAAGACGGGGTGAGCTACACGCTGCAGAGAGACGGAGAGAGGTACCTGTTGCAGAAAGACGGCGAGCGGTACGCCCTGCAAAAAGACGGGGAGCGGTATTCCTTGCAGAAAGACGGAGGCGAACGATATTCTGTGCCTAAAGATGTTCAGATGGAGAAATACGCACCTCAGAAAGACGGGGAGAAGTACTTGGTACAGAAAGATGGAGAGAGATATGCACTGCAAAAAGAAGGAGAGAGATACACCCTCCAGAAAGATGGACAGAAATACAACCTCCAGAGAGGGGTAGAAAGACACACGTCTATGACTGAGAAAGATCGGTCTGATCGTTATGGGACCCTTGATGAAAGGCAGAAGTATAAAACCCTACGGGAAGGGAGTAAGTGTGGTACCCTGCGGGATGGAGAGAAGCATGGGACGCTCGATAAGTATGGTACCCTTAGGGAAGTGGATAAGTATGGTACCCTCCGTGAAGGGAACAAGTATGGATTCCAGAGGGATGGCAGTGCTGAGAGGCCTCTGACTAAAATCAACAGCATCAAACTCCAACCAGCCCAGGCAGCAGCCATTGCAGCAGCAGTTACAGCCTCCCGCCAGGTACAGGTCTCCCAGCACATGGCCCCACATCAGGTCAACGGCTCTGGAGAGCGGGCTGGGGACCACAGCCCAGGGGAGGTGGTAGGTACCCTGGGCAGAGGAGCAGGGAAGTCCCATGACCCGCCTCAGAACCAGACCCAGAACCAGCAGGCCCAGGAGCCAGAGAAGAGTCTGACCAGAACCAACTCCATGAGGCAGCTGGAGAACTGGGTTAGAACCCAGAGGACACAAGAGGATGACGATACTAGGAGGTATGGGGGTGGTGTGTCTTTCTGTCTGTCTGCCTGCGCGCCCGCGTGTTTTGGGGTGGTGTGTGTTGGGGTTGATTGTGTTTCTGTCTGTCTGTATCTCTGTCTGTTTCTTTATCGGTCTGTACGTACTAGAGGTGGACCGATTATGATTTTTCAATAACGATACCAATTATTGGAGGACCAAAAAAAGCCGATACCGATTAATCGGATGATTTAATTTATTTATTTGTAATAATTATAATTACAACAATACTGAATGAACACTTATTTTAACTTGATATAATACATCAATAAAATCAATTTAGCCTCAAATAAATAATGAAACATGTTCAATTTGGTTTAAATAATGTAAAAACAAAGTGTTGGAGAAGAAAATAAAAGTGCAATATGTGCCATGTAAGAAAGTGAACGTTTAAGTTCCTTGCTCAGAACATGAGAACATATGAAAGCTGGTGATTCCTTTTAACATGAGTCTTCAATATTCCCAGGTAAGAAGCTTTAGGTTGAGGTTATTATAGGAATTATAGGACTATTTCTGTCTCTACCATTTGTATTTGCTCATACCAAGTGCTCATACCAAGATGGCATAGCGGTCAAACGTCCTTTGTCCTCATCTTGTCGTGTCCCGTGTATATATATATATATATATATATATATATATATATATATATATATATATATATATATATATACATCTTTCTTCGCATATCTTTTACATATATTATTTTCCAAAAACTCAACTTCAAAACACTCTCCTGCAACCCGCCTCACCAATTTAAAAAAAGGAAAGTATTATTTACCTCAAATCTGAAATACACAATAAAAGCTAACCAGAAGCTAGCCAGAAGCTAGCCAGTTTACTGGCTAACGTTCGTATTCAGCTAACCACGGTTTGTGGTCATCAGCTATCCTTCAGCTCGAAAAGCTATCACCAGTTTTGTACAACGCGACTCAGACCAGAACATACCGGACCTATTTTTCTCTCCATATCCCCGGATTTCAACCGCAAGCTCTGGACATTTACACCTAGATCTCGCAGCTAGCTAGCTGCTATCCATGCGACTATTGGCTTACGTCAATCCCGGAGCAAAAATCTATTATTCCGGAGCTAGCCAGCTGAAGAGTTCCATCAGCTACTCCTGGGCTAAAATCACCTATCCGGACCCGTTTTACTGCCGATGCGGAGCTCCACCGGGCCTTCACAACTGGACTACGTTATCTGCCCGAGGGAGTAATCCAACTGACCCATCCGTCGCGACGTTACCTGAACGCCCATCTGGGGCCCGCTAATCGTTAGCTGTCTTATCGGCTGCTGTCTGAATAGGTCTATCAGACAATTTCTTTCTTGGGTCACAAAACTATATCTATTTTGCCAATTGGATTGATCCCCTCTACCTCACGGAACCCCACTAATCTACCGACGGAAACACACGAGGTGGCTAAAAACAGACCTCTATCCTATGCTAACTTTCTACCGCTGGCCCGGCTAGCTGTCTGAATCGCCGTGACCCCAACCAACCTCACTACTCACTGGACCCTTATGAACACTCGACTAAGCATGCCTCTCCTTAATGTCAATATGCCTTGTCCACTGCTGTTCTGGTTAGTGTTTATTTGCTTATTTCACTTTAGAGCCTCTAGCTAGCTCCGCTCATTATACCTTATCCAAACTTTCAGTTCCACCACCCACACAAGCGATGACATCACCTGGTTTCAATTATGTTTCTAGAGACAATATCTCTCTCATCATCACTCAATACCTAGGTTTACCTCCACTGTATTCACATCCTACCATACCATTGTCATTATACCTTGAAGCTATTTTATCGCCCCCAGAAATCTCCTTTTACTCTCTGTTCCGGACGTTCTAGACGACCAATTCTCATAGCTTTTAGCCCAGCCCTTATCCTACTCCTCCTCTGTTCCTCTGGTGATGTAGAGGTGAATCCAGGCCCTGCAGTGCCTGGCTCCACTCCTATTCCCCAGGCGCTCTCTTTTGATGACTTCTGTAACCGTAATAGCCATGCATGTTAACATGAGAAGCCTCCTCCCTAAGTTCACTGCTTTAGCACACTCTGCCAACCCAGATGTTCTAGCCGTGTCTGAATCCTGGCTTAGGAAGACCACCAAAAATTCTGAAATCTCCATCCCTTACTACAACATTTTCAGACAAGATAGAACGGTGTGGCAATCCACTTCAAAGATACTGGCCTACTATCCAGGTCTGTACCCAAACAATTGGAACTTCTACTCTTAAAAATCCACCTCTCTAAAAACAAGTCTCACCGTTGCCGCCTGCTATAGACCACCCTCTGCCCCCAGCTGTGCTCTGGACTCCATATGTGAACTGATTGCCCCCCATCTATCTTCAGAGCTCGTGCTGCTAGGCGACGTAAACTGGAACATGCTTAACACCCCAGCCATCCTACAATCTAAGGTTGGTGCCCTCAATCTCACACAAATTATCAATGAACCTACTAGGTCCCACCCCAAAGCCGTAAACACAGGCACCCTCATAGATATCATCCTAACCAACTTGCCCTCTAAATACACCTCTGCTGTTTTCAACCAAGATCTCAGCGATCACTGCCTCATTGCCTGCAACCTTAATGGGTCAGCGGTCAAACGACCTCCACTCATCACTGTCAAACGCTCCCTGAAACACTTCAGCGAGCAGGCCTTTCTAATCGACCTGGCCGGGGTATCCTGGAAGGATATTGATCTCATCCCGTCAGTAGAGGATGCCTGATTTTTTTTTATGCCTTCCTCACTATCTTAAACAAGCATGCCCCATTCAAGAAATTTAGAACCAGGAACAGATATAGCCCTTGGTTCTCTCCAGACCTGACAGCCCTTAACCAACACAAAAACATCCTATGGCGTTCTGCATTAGCATCGAACAGCCCCCATGATATGCAACTTTTCAGGGAAGCTAGAAACCAATATACACAGGCAGTTAGAACTAAGGCTAGCTTTTTCAAGCAGAAATTTGCTTCCTGCAACACAAACTCAAAAAAGTTCCGGGACACTGCAAAGTCCATGAAGAATAAGAACACCTCCTCCCAGCTGCCCACTGCACTCAGGATAGGAAACACTGTCACCACCGATAAATCCACTGTAATTGAGAATTTCAATAAGCATTTTTCTACGGCTGGCCATGCTTTCCACCTGGCTACTCCTACCCCGGTAAACAGCACTGCACCACCCAAAACAACTCGCCCAAGCCTTCCCCATTTCTCCTTCTCCCAAATCCAGTCAGCTGATGTTCTGAAAGAGCTGCAAAATCTGGACCCCCACAAATCAGCCGGGCTAGACAATCTGGACCCTTTCTTTCTAAAATGATCTGCCGAAATTGTTGCAACCCCTATTACTAGCCTGTTCAACCCCTCTTTCGTGTCGCCTGAGATTCCCAAAGATTGGAAAGCAGCTACGGTCATCCCCTTCTTCAAAGGTGGGGACACTCTTGACCCAAACAGCTACAGACCTATATCTATCCTACCCTGCCTTTCTAAGGTCTTCGAAAGCCAAGTCAACAAACAGATAACTGACCATTTAGAATCCCACCATACCTTCTCTGCTATGCAATCTGGTTTCAGAGCTGGTCATGGGTGAACCTCAGCCACGCTCAAGGTCCTAAACGATATCTTAACCGCAATCGATAAGAAAAAATACTGTGCAGCCGTATTCATTGACCTGGCCAAGGCTTTCGACTCTGTCAATCACCACATCCTCATCGACAGACTCGATAGCCTTGGTTTCTCAAATGATTGCCTCGCCTGGTTCACCAACTACTTCTCTGATAGAGTTCAGTGTGTTAAATCGGAGGGCCTGTTGTCCGGGCCTCTGGCAGTCTATATAGGGGTGCTACAGGGTTCAATTCTTGTATACATCAATGTTGTCGCTCTTGCTGCTGGTGAGTCTCTGATCCACCTCTACGCAGACGACACCATTCTGTATACTTCTGGCCCTTCTTTGGACACTGTTAACAACCCTTCAGACGAGCTTCAATGCCATACAACTCTCCTTCCATGGCCTCCAATCGCTCTTAAATACAAGTAAAAGTAAATGCATGCTCTTCAACCGATCGCTGCCCGCACCTGCCCCCCGTCCAACATCACCACTCTGGACGGTTCTGACTTAGAATATATATATACAAATACCTAGGTGCTTGGTTAGACTGTAAACTCTCCTTCCAGACTCACATCAAACATCTCCAATCCAAAGTTAAATCTAGAATTGGCTTCCTATTTCGCAACCAAGCATCCTTCACTCATGCTGCCAAACATACCCTTGTAAAACTGACTACCGATCCTCGACTTCGGTGATGCCATTTACAAAATAGCCTCCAATACCCTACTCAATAAATTGGATGCAGTCTATCACAGTGTCATCTGTTTTGTCACCAAAGCCCCATATACTACCCACAACTGCGACCTGTGCGCTCTCGTTGGCTGGCCCTCGCTTCATACTCGTCGCCAAACCCACTGGCTCCAGGTCATCTACAAGACCCTGCTAGGTAAAGTCCCCCCTTATCTCAGCTCGCTGGTCACCATAGCAGCACCCACCTGTAGCACGCGCTCCAGCAGGTATATCTCTCTGGTCACCCCCAAAACCAAATCTTCCTTTGGCCGCCTCTCCTTCCAGTTCTCTGCTGCCAATGACTGGAACGAACTACACACATCTAAAACTGGAAACACTTATCTCCCTCACTAGCTTTAAGCACCAGCTGTCAGAGCAGCTCACAGATTACTGCACCTGCACATAGCCCATCTATAATTTAGCGCAAACAACTACCTCTCCCCCTACCGTATTTATTTATTTATTTTGCTCCTTTGCACCCCATTATTTCTATCTCTACTTTGCACATTCTTCCACTGCAAATCTACCATTCCAGTGTTTTACTTGCTATATTGTATTTACTTCGCCACCATGGCCTTTTTTTTGCCTTCTCGGGAGTTGATAGGCTTGAAGTCATAAACAGCTCAATGCTTGAAGCACAGCGAAGAGCTGCTGGCAAACGCGCAACAGTGCTGTTTGAATGAATGCTTATGAGCCTGCTGCTGCCTACTACGGCTCAGTCAGACTGCTCTATCAAATATCAAGTCATACACTTAATTATAACACAATAACACACAAAAATATGAGCCTTTGGTCATTAATATGGTCGAATCCGGAAACTACGGAACCGTCCGTATTTTATCTAACGGATGGCATCCCTAAGTCTAAATATTGCTGTTACATTGTACAACCTTCAATGTTATATCATAATTATGTACAATTCTGGCAAATTAATTACGGTCTTTGTTAGGAATAAATGGTCTTCGCATAGTTCGCAACGAGCCAGGTGGCCCAAACTGCTGCATATACCCTGACTGCTTGCACGGAACGCAAGAGAAGTGACACAATTTCCCTAGTTAAAAGAAATTCATGTTAGCAGGCAATATTATCTAAATATGCAGGTTTAAAAATATATACTTGTGTATTGATTTTAAAGAAAGGCATTGATGTTTATGGTTAGGTACACATTGGTGCAATGACAGTGCTTTTTTCGCGAATGCGCTTGTTAAATTATCACCCGTTTGGCGAAGTAGGCTGTGATTCGATGAGAAATTAACAGGCACTGCATCGATTATATGCAACGCAGGACACGCTAGATAAACTAGTAATATCATCAACCATGTAGTTAACTAGTGATTATGTTAAGATTGATTGTTTTACATAAGTTTAATGCTAGCTAGCAACTTACCTTGGCTTCTTGCTTCTGGCTCCTCGTTGAGTGCAATGTAAGGCAGGTGGTTAGAGCGTTGGACTAGTAACCGGAAGGTTGCAAGATCGAATCCCAGAGCTGGTCAGGATAAAAATCTGTCGTTCTGCCCCTGAACAAGGCAGTTAACCAACCGTTTCTAGGCCGTGTTCTTAACTGACTTGCCTAGTTAAATCAAGGTAAAAAAAAAAAAACGTCCACAATCCGTGTCCAAAAATTCCCGATTACCGATTGTTATGAAAACTTGAAATCGGCCATTCCGATTAATCGGTCGACCTCTAGTATGTACCCATGCCTCTCTGAAATCTGTTACTGTTCTCTCAGATAGTGCAAACTCATTGTCAAAGCAAAAACCACCTCAAATAGCCAGCAGCATACCACCCTGCATACCACTGCTGGCTTGCTTCTGAAGCTAAGCAGGGTTGTTCCTGGTCAGTCCCTGGATGGGAGACCTGATGCTGCTGGAAGTGGTGTTGGAGGGCCAGTAGGATGCACTCTTTCGTCTGGTCTAAAAAAAATATCCCAGTTCCCTGACACTGCCCTGTGTAGGGTGCCATCTTTCGGATTGGACGTTAAACGGGTATCCTGACTCTTTGAGGTCATTAAAGATCTCAAGGCACTTATCGTAAGAGTAGGGGTGTTAACCCCGGTGTCCTGGCTAAATTCCCAATCTGTCCCTCAAACCATCACGGTCACCTAATAATCCCCAGTTTACAATTGGCTCATTCATCCCCCTCCTCTCCCCTGTAACTATTCCCCAGGTCGTTGCTGTAAATGAGAATGTGTTCTCAGTCAACTTACCTGGTAAAATAACAGAAATCAAATTTTATTGTTCACATACACATGATTAGCAGATGTTAATGCGAGTGTAGCGAAATGCTTGTGCATCTAGTTCAGTGTATGCAGTAATATCTAACAAGTAAAAACCACCTCTGTGTGTCTGCAGTGCACTCTGTCAGTGAGTCAGCCAGCCATTTAGAGGTTAGGTTGTCTCTAACAGCACCGGGCGGACAGAGACAGAGACGTAAAAAAAACAAACGCTTCCTCTTCTCCCGTGGCTATATCTCCCAGACCTCTTTATCTTGACCATACCCCTCTCTCTTTCTCTTTCACTGTCTCTCTCTCTCTCTCTTTCACTGTCTGCACAGTACTCTGGCATCCTTGGCCGCGAGAGCTAAAAGCTTTTCATGTCACCACTGTATGTCGTCAGGGATCATGCACTCATTTTGCTGGGCTTGTTTGAGAACAGGAGCGAGGGAATGTTTTCTCCCTGTCTCTTTACTCTCCTCCTCCCATTCCTTTAGATGAATAAGTTATGGACCTGTGCCCCTGTTACCAGTAGAGCACCGCTCAATGCTCCTACTGCATCATCATCAGTCCTCTATAACAGCCCAGGGAATAGGAGGGAAACTTCCTGATGACATGTGTTTGGGCAGCGTCTCAAATGGCACCCTATTCCCTATGTAGTGCCCTCCTTTTGACCAGGACCAATAGGGATCTGGTTAAAAGTAGTGCTCTACATAGGGAATAGGGTGCCATTTGGTACGTGTAAACACTGATTCCCTCTCTGTGTTATTCCAACAATCTGGTGTTCTCACGTTTCCAATTCCCTTTGACGGAGATAGTGTGTACATAGCAGTGCAAAGCAAACGCTCTGGTCCCAAGCTTCTATTTGAACTGTGGGCAGCAAGGTGAGATATTAGAACTGTTGTACTGTGAAATATAGATCAATTAAATCCATATGCATATTATGTATTTAAAGATAGCTGTCCAGTAAAGGTATTGGCTATGTTTTTATTTATCCTTTATTTAACTAGGCAAGTCAGATAAGGAACAAATTCTTATTTTAAATGACGGCCTACCCCAGGCCAAAACCCGGACGACGCTGGGCCAATTGTGCACCACCCTATAGGACTCCCAATCCCGGCCAGATGTGATACAGCCTAGATTCGAACCAGGGACTGTAGTGACGCCTCTCGCACTGAGATGCAGTGCCTTAGACCGCTGCGCCACTCGGGAGCCTTGTTGCAATAGCTCACTGGGCTCTACAGAAGACCGTATGTGCCTGTGTTTGTAGAACATAAGTTATAAATGCATACTTTATTCCCCTGTGCTTGTATGACATTGGCTATTGGCTGTGTTTGAGGTTATGTCTTCTTTACCACTGAGCTCTCTGTCCCTACTCTCTGGCTGTGAATTTACTGTACTAAGCCCATATTAGGAGCCCAGACATTCAGCCTGCAGCCTCTGCTATAGCCTAGTCTCAGAGCCAGCGAGAATACAGATTAGGGCCAGCGCCCTACTTTCCATTTTCCCTCTCTACCATCCATTAAACTGCATTTGTTTACGGCAATTAAGCCTCTGAAAAGAGGAAGGACTCAGAGGAACTGATGCTAAACAGCACAAACAATGGACTGGTTCAATTGAGCCCCCTGTTCTTTTAATGTCCCCTGTCCCTTTTAGCTTACTGTTGTAATGCCAAATGGACTCTTACCATGCAGTTGTTGTAGGCTTACAATACTGTCAGATGCTCTGTCTCATCCTCAAGGGGATATGCTTTTATTTATCATATACAGGCTAGTTTCTGGACATGATTTTGAGACTTCATAAAGGCTGTTGGTGTCTTTGTGTCACTGACTCATATTAACACTAGTAGTCAATCACCTCTTACTGTAATGAGGTCATGACCTCTCCATGGCTCTCTTCTCCTGATAAAGACCTGAGTGTGTCTGTGATATGTTAATGACCCAGACATTAATTGTGTCTCCCAGGTATATAAAGGAAAGGTAAAGCTAAAGTAACCGAAAGATCGCTGGTTCGATTCCCTGAGCCGACTAGTTGAAAAATCAGTCGATGTGCCCTTGAGTAGGTCACTTAACCCTAATTGGTCCTGTAAGTCACTTTGGATAAGAGTGTCTGCTAAATGTACATTTTGGTCCAAAAATCGACTGAAATGCTAAGAATCGCCGGTTAACAATTTATTGATGCTCATATTACATTATTTCTGCCTTCCGAAAATACCTAATATTTGGTGACAACAGTGTGGAGCCACATGTAACTGTGTTGACTGTCATTGATCTACAAGTCATTTGCAAGCCGAACAACCCCCAGGCAAAATCAGTAGCCTAGTCAAACTGCGCACGGTGCCCAGCTTCGCGCGCTGACCAACGAGAGGTAGGCAGCCTGTTCCTGACCTTGCACATCTGTGCTCCACCTTCAGCTTGCAAATGCTAAAATGGCTTGTGTGATCTTAAGCTTTATTAGTTGAGTGACAACCTATGTAATTTGCTAGTTTATTGTTATTTATTTGCTGTTTGAAATTGTGTGAAAGTAAACCGGAAACACAACTCTCATCTGGCTGTACCTGCTGAATGGGGCTTACAACAGATTTTATTTTGATTGTTCAGGTTCTCTATCGGCAATAGTTTTTTAAACAATCAGTGTATATTGTCATTTTTAGATATACAGGGTAAAGTTGATAATTTCATAATGAGGACAGCAATCACTTTTGCGAGTTGCAGTTCATGGCCGTAAAGAAAGGAGAAGAGAAACTGATGCTACTGTATTGTGGACGTTAAACACGTCCACACACGCGCACACACACACACACACACACACACACACACATACGTCAGCTCATACAGATCCAGCAGAGGCCCAGCTCATGAGCTCCATCAACAGCAGGTTTTAATTTGGAATGGAAAATATTTATGCAGCAAATGTTAGTGCAGGAAAACAATATCGAATCACATCGATTCGTTCTCTAATCAGAAATGAAAGGTTCAAACTAAAGGCATCATTTCTGCATCGTGTCAGTCCATGTATCTACAAGTGCATTCGGAAAGTATTCAGACCCCTTGACTTTTTCCACATTTTGTTACGTTACAGCCTTATTCTAAAATTGACGAAATTTTGTTTCCCTCATCAACCTACACACAATACACACAATACCCCATAATGACAAAGCAAATGTGTTAAAAATAAGAAACTGAAATATCACATTTACATAAGTATTCAGACCATTTACTCAACACTTTGTTGAAGAACCTTTGGCAGCGATTACAGCCTTGGGTCTTCTTGGGTTTGAAGCTACAAGCTTGGCACACCTGTATTTGGGTAGTTTCTCCCATGCTTCTCTGCAGATACTCTCAAGCTCTGTCAGGTTGGATGGGGAGCGTTGCTGCACAGCTATTTTCAGGTCTCTCCGGAGATGTTAGATCGGGTTCAAGTCCAGGCTCTGGCTGGGCCACTCAAGGACAATCAGAAACTTGTCAAAGCCACTCCTCTGTGGTCTTGGCCATGTGCTAGGGTCATCGTCCTGTTGGAAGGTGAACCTTCACCCCAGTCTGACGTCCTGAGCGCTCTGGAGCAGGTTCTCATCAAGGATCTTTCTGTACTTTGCTCTGTTCATCTTTGCCTCGATCCTGACTAGTCTCCCAGTCGCTGCTGCTGAAAAACATCCCCACAGCATGATGCTGCCACCACCATGCTTCACCGTAGTTTCCTACAGACATGACGCTTGGCATTCAGGCCAAAGAGTTCAATCTTGGTTTCATCAGACCAGAGAATCTTGTTTCTCATGGTTCGAGAGTCCTTTAGGTGCCTTTTGGCAAACTCCAAGCGGGCGGTAATTGAATTTACTGAGGGGCTTCCATCTGGCCACTCTACCATAAAGGTCTGATTTTGGTGGAGTGCTGCAGAGATGGTTGTCCTTCTGGAAAGCTGCACATACCTATTGATTGGTCAACTCCCTCTTGCAAAAATGTACATAATTTGTATCCTTTTGGGTTGTTGCAGTTTAGTGTTTTGGCACTTTGCCTACCGAGAGGGCTGTAAGAGAACTCAATCAGTCACCAAAGATATGGGATAAAAGACAGGAATTCAGTTGCACCATTCCTGTTAGACATTGAAGAGTAGGAATATGAAAATAAATAGTTAAAATGTAAAAGGCAAGAATTTTTAAATGTGCTCAACCAAGCAGTTGATATGTCAGTAAAATGTATGATGGATTAATATTTTTTAAAATTCAAAATACTTGGTGAAAAATATAATTAAATTGTTGTCAACTCATTATATTAGCCAGCATAAATTGGTGTTAAACCACATTTCATGACCCATGGGGTCAATTAATCAATATTCAGACTTAAGGTTGCCTATACAATTATCTATATAATAGTAATTGAAAACTGCACTTAATTTTCTCAAAATGTAGTCTAAATATGTGGAAAACATGGTGGAAGAACCTGGATCATTTGAAATTTAAGAACCATTTTGAGGGACATTGTACACTATACAGTGCCTTGCGAAAGTATTCGGCCCCCTTGAACTTTGCGACCTTTTGCCACATTTCAGGCTTCAAACATAAAGACATAAAACTGTATTTTTTTGTGAAGAATCAACAACAAGTGGGACACAATCATGAAGTGGAACGACATTTATTGGATATTTCAAACTTTTTTAACAAATCAAAAACTGAAAAATTGGGCGTGCAAAATTATTCAGCCCCTTTACTTTCAGTGCAGCAAACTCTCTCCAGAAGTTCAGTGAGGATCTCTGAATGATCCAATGTTGACCTAAATGACCAATGATGATAAATACAATCCACCTGTGTGTAATCAAGTCTCCGTATAAATGCACCTGCACTGTGATAGTCTCAAAGGTCCGTTAAAAGCGCAGAGAGCATCATGAAGAACAAGGAACACAGCAGGCAGGTCCGAGATACTGTTGTGAAGAAGTTTAAAGCCGGATTTGGATACAAAAAGATTTCCCAAGCTTTAAACATCCCAAGGAGCACTGTGCAAGCGATAATATTGAAATGGAAGGAGTATCAGACCACTGCAAATCTACCAAGACCTGGCCGTCCCTCTAAACGTTCAGCTCATACAAGGAGAAGACTGATCAGAGATGCAGCCAAGAGGCCCATGATCACTCTGGATGAACTGCAGAGATCTACAGCTGAGGTGGGAGACTCTGTCCATAGGACAACAATCAGTCGTATATTGCACAAATCTGGCCTTTGTGGAAGAGTGGCAAGAAGAAAGCCATTTCTTAAAGATATCCATAAAAAGTGTTGTTTAAAGTTTGCCACAAGCCACCTGGGAGACACACCAAACATGTGGAAGAAGGTGCTCTGGTCAGATGAAACCAAAATTGAACTTTTTGGCAACAATGCAAAACGTTATGTTTGGTGTAAAAGCAACACAGCTCATCACCCTGAACACACCATCCCCACTGTCAAACATGGTGGTGGCAGCATCATGGTTTGGGCCTGCTTTTCTTCAGCAGGGACAGGGAAGATGGTTAAAATTGATGGGAAGATGGATGGAGCCAAATACAGGACCATTCTGGAAGAAAACCGGATGGAGTCTGCAAAAGACCTGAGACTGGGACGGAGATTTGTCTTCCAACAAGACAATGATCCAAAACATAAAGCAAAATCTACAATGGAATGGTTCAAAAATAAACATATCCAGGTGTTAGAATGGCCAAGTCAAAGTCCAGACCTGAATCCAATCGAGAATCTGTGGAAAGAACTGAAAACTGCTGTTCACAAATGCTCTCCATCCAACCTCACTGAGCTCGAGCTGTTTTGCAAGGAGGAATGGGAAAAAATTTCAGTCTCTCAATGTGCAAAACTGATAGAGACATACCCCAAGCGACTTACAGCTGTAATCGCAGCAAAAGGTGGCGCTACAAAGTATTAACTTAAGGGGGCTGAATAATTTTGCACGCCCAATATTTCAGTTTTTGATTTGTTAAAAAAGTTTGAAATATCCAATAAATGTCGTTCCACTTCATGATTGTGTCCCACTTGTTGTTGATTCTTCACAAAAAAATCAGTTTTATATCTTTATGTTTGAAGCCTGAAATGTGGCAAAAGGTCGCAAAGTTCAAGGGGGCCGAATACTTTCGCAAGGCACTGTAAACCACCTGAAAACGCATTCATTTCAATGTAATTGAATTTTCATGTTTGGACTGACGGAATTACCATAGCATCAGTCCTCATTTAACAATGCTTAACCTACATATAAAAAGCCATTCAAGCAAACCTAAATTAATTTGAGAAATATTGTTTAGATGATTAAAAATGCTATGCAAATTACCATTCTATTATGGCATTAAAGACATAAAGTTGTAAAAAAAAAAATATTGGGAGTTGTTATTTGAGTTATAGGAATGCTTACTTTATCAACAATATGTTTTTCAAGAAGAGAGTTCAAAGGATTAAGATTAGCAATAATGACTATAAAATATTGAGCTATATTGTATGCTCACAAAACTGGGAAATTATCTTATTTTATACTAATACAATTTTTCAGAGAAAGAGATTTTGTTTAACAAGTCAAATGTTTTTTTTTCTTCTCAAAGGTAGGGGTCGATCGATTATTGACAACCCTGAAGATTCTTGGAAATAAAGTAGTCCATTTTTTTGGTAGTATTCGGTCCCATGTTTCTAGCATGAAATTATTACATCAAGCTTGTGACCCTACAAACTTGTTGGATGCATTTGCAGTTTGTTTTGGTTGTTTCAGATTATTTTGTGCCCAATAGAAATGAATGGAAAATAATGTATTGTGTCATTTTGGAGTCACTTTTATTGTAAATAAGAAATAATATGTTTCTAAACACTTCTACATTAATGTGGATTTTACCATGATTACAGATAATCCTGAATGAAATGTGAATAATGATGAGTGAGAAAGTTACAGAGGGTCCAAGATCATACCCCCAAGACATGCTAACCTCTTGGGAGTATGATCTTTGACCCTCTGTAACTCTTACAGATATCTTAGTGATCTTCTGAAATCTATCATGTTCAAACATATCCTTCATGTCAATTATCATTTTTGGAAAGAAAGAATGTCTGTCTTTTTTTGAAAGAAAGAATGTCTGTCTTTTTTGAGGAACAGAAAGAATGTCTGTCTTTTTTTGAGGAACAGAAAGAGAGCTGTAAAATAGAGACTTTCACAAGCTGTTTAACGGACACTATGACTGTACTGTACGGATACAGTTCTGCTGCTCCTCAGATGTTCACAGACGTTAACTGTGACAGAGAACACACTGCAGCCCTCCACTAATTTCTTCATTGACTGTGGGACATGTTATACTTTATTTACTTTTGGAACCAAACTAACCATTAGAGAATGACTTTGTAACCTTTTAAGTACCATTCAACTGGAGGTTGAAAGGGCGAAGGATTGGAACAACAAAAAGCTGTGAGCTGTTAGTCACCAAGGAGAAAGGCATCTGAAATAACTAAAGAAGAAGAAGAAGGGCTCCATACTGTTTGCAGCACTCCGACGGGTGTTACTGTATCAAACCAACATTCTACAGATTTCAACCGGATCCGAACAATCATCTCAGTAGATTTGACTGTTGTTGGGAGAGATGAGAGCCATGTTTTCCCTGTTCCTGTTGATTCAGAGTGTTAGTGGATGGATGCATCCTAAATGCCACGTTTATAACAGTGGGGAATACTTTCCCACCTGGAACTACTGTCCTTTGGCAGAACAGTACACTGCTGCCTGTCGAGATGTCACAGCCATCGAGGAGGATCTGCTTGGACTTCCCTCTAATATCAATACCCTCTGCATATCTATGAAACGTGGGGAAAATAGTTCCATGTCTCTGGGCTTTTTCGCTCGTTTTCAGTATTTGGAGTATCTGTACATTGGAGGCTGTTTTCCTCAAATCCTTCCAGCTGGGAATAGCCAGGGCCTTCAAAATCTGCAACATATGCACATTAATGGATTGGTCACTGGGTGCTGTGATTGTCATATTGGGCCTAACACATTCAGAGATCTAGTAAAGCTAAGTAATTTGACCATATATGGTTATAGGCTATCAGCAATGGCACCAGATGTTTTCCATTGCCTACCTCAATTACAAAGTGTCTATATTCATGAACCCTGTGTAGAGAATTTGTCAGAAATACTATGCAGAATAGTTAATATAATTTCACTTACAAAGTTAAATGTACATGCACCAAATATACGATCGTTAAACCAATCAAACTGCTCCATCTTAAAAGCTACCGAAAGCAATCTAACAAGCGTCAATTTAGATTTCGGTCAAATAAACCATATAGAGGAAGGTGCACTGGCCTGTCTCCAGAACCTGACACATTTTTCTGGGGGCCTAAACCAGGATGTCCTACTGCGCCTTCCCCTGTCTGGCATTAAGCAAATCCAGGTCTTGTATTCCTATGGTAGCAATAGCATTGATTTTGAAAGTATCTGTAATGTAGTGTTTTTGCTTTCCATCAAGGAAATACATTTTGCCAATGTCAATACAAGCAGCCTCTCCATGTCCAGTGTTGAATTGTGCATTGGGCTGGAATATATGGGCTTTGATGGACCCGGAGCCTTCCATTCTTCTCCCCATTTGAAATTGAATTTTATTTCCAGTCTCAAAAACCTTAAAATGTTATATGTATCTGGCCAGGCAGAAAACAGTCTTGACCTCTGCTCATTCCGAAAACAACCAATCACATGGTTAACAGAACTCACTTTCATGTCGAGCAATGTACAAACGCTTTTTGCAAAACGGTTCAGCTGTCTTGAGAACCTGCGGTCTCTAGATTTGTCATGTAGTTTCATTTCAAACATTGAAGACTTTGCTTTCTTCGGATTGGCAAATCTGGAGTCCTTAGACATGACACAAAATAGTATAACCCAGTTATATGCAAACACGTTTATTGGTTTACATAGTTTGACATTGTTAGACCTCAGGGAAAATCCACAGATCTACAATATTGAAGCAATGTCTTTCGCACAACTTACGTGTCTAAGACAAGTGTTTCTGGGGTACTTGAACTATCCACCAGGAGAACCCGTGATAAAGCTGAATCTGACACTTGTATTCGGTGACGTTCTGAGTCACCTGACTCATCTGCACATTAGTTCAGGTATGAGGCCAATGCAGTTGATTATTGGCAGTAACATCACATCTAAACAGAACCTGAGTCTCCAACTCAAAGGCCAGACAGTGTCATTTGAAGACTGTGACAGACCCTTCTTTCAGTCTGTAACCCATCTTCATGCTGATGCTGAAGAATTCCTTTGTGGATCTGAATTCATGGGAAAGTACTTCAGGTCTGTGGAGACATTTGTGTACAGATCAAAGCTTTCAGCTAAAAGTGTGGACTTAACATCAATGAATCAGCTCATTCACCTGAGGAAACTGACTCTAGTACAGGTGGATCTTTTAATACAGCGTTCTGCCGACATCATTTTTCACAACCTGACCAAACTGGAGGTTCTGAAACTTTCAAACTGCAGGATTGACTCTTTGGAGGGGGGTTTAACTAAATACTTTAAATCCTTGAAAACCTTATATTTGCGTATCGAGAACGTTTATCATGTAATCTACAGCTTTACTGAACCTCTCTCTAGCCTAAAGTATTTGATACTTGATACATTACAGATTTTTTGCAGTTGTGACAATGCTTGGCTCATTGCATGGGCAAAGAGGTACAGGCCGGTTGAAGTGATCATGCTTAATCATGAAGTTATGTATAATTTAGAGGAGTTGATATGCTTGTCAGACAATGGACTAGACACACCTAACTTTGTCAAGTACACAGAAGCCAACTGCACAACAGAGGTGGGCTTTGTGCTCTTTGCTGCGACTGGCCTGGGAGTCATCTTCTTCATGCTGGTGGTGCTGGTCCATAATCTGGCCGGTCCTTACCTCCTCCCCCTCTACTACATCACCCTTGGCTGGCTGTCGGAGGCGATGCGATCAAACACCAGGGGGCGCTACCACTACGATGCGTTTGTCTCCTACAGTGGGAAGGACGAGCGCTGGGTGGTGGAGGAGCTACTACCCAACCTGGAGAAGAGGGGTCCCCCTTTCCTGCACCTCTGTCTGCACAGCAGGGACTTCCAGCTGGGGAAGGACATTGTGGAGAACATCACAGACAGCCTCTACCGGAGCCGTCGCACACTCTGCCTGGTCAGTCGCCACTACCTGCACAGTAACTGGTGCTCCCTGGAGATGAAGCTGGCCACCTCCAGACTGCAGGTGGAACAAAGGGACATCCTCCTCCTGGTCTTCCTGGAGAAGATCCCCCCTCGCCGGCTGTCTGCTCACCACAGGCTGGCTCGCCTGGTCAAGACCAGGACCTATCTGGACTGGCCCCAGGACCCCCATCAGCACCAGGCATTCTGGAACAGACTGTGGGCTAAACTGAAACCTCCAACTGAAGCCTGAGATCAGAGGTTTATGTAGAACCTTGTGTTAATGCTGAGACAAATAATGTTAGCAGATTTGTTGAGGTATTGCATTTGCAGTTAAAAGTCCTCAGTACTAAGAGCCTCCCGAGTGGCGCAGCGCTTGCTTGAGGCGTCACTACGGACCCGGGTTCAATCCCAGGCTGTGTCACAGCCTGCCATGACCGGGAGACCCATGAGGTGGCGCACAATTGGCCCAGCGTCGTCCAGGTTAGGGGAGGGTTTGGCCGTCCGGGATTTACTTGTCCCATCTCGCTCTAGTGACTCCTTGTGGTGGGCAGAGCACCTGCAAGCTGACTCCTTGGGGCGGGCAGCTGGTGACCTGCACGTCGGTCGCCAGCTAGACTGTGTTTCCTTCCTCCGCGTCAAAAAGCAGTGCGGCTTCGCAAGATCGTGTTTTGGAGGACGCATGGCTCTCGACCTTTGCCTCTCCCGAGTCCGTAGGGGAGTTGCAGCTTTGGGACAAGACTACCAATTGGGGAGAAAAAGTTTTTAAACACGATTTAATAATCCTCGGTACAAAACGCCTACCGGTATTTGAGGTTTGTTTAGACAATTCTGATTCCTTAAATTAAATAAGCCTGTTTTATTTTTTCTCTCCAAATTCAACACCTTATCACTAACACATATGTTTGTTTGTGTCTTTGTTGCTTAGAGGACCTGAAAAAGGCTCTATCACTGGTTTTATACTATTTGTGTTGTATATCAGGGTAAAACCAATGTAGCCATCTGCTGTATGCTGCTTTGAATGACAATGCATGAATGACCATGAACCATTTATTTTAATTTCAACATAGATCAGAGGTTTGTCCATACATTTAGTTGCTAGTTGTTTAACAAATGTTTTGCCTGTATATGGTCTGCTACATATGTCATTTAACAATTCTTAACTCATGGGTGTGGGGAGGTGACTCCCTTTCTGGACAATTGTTATTTCTGCGCTATATTTGTGAGTTGGCGGGAACCTTGTTTTATTGATTTATTTGATTATTGATAACTGGTAACATTTAAGTACTTTACCGTGATTGTTTTCAATTAAAATGGTCAAAAAGAAACAAAAATTGTGTTTTAGCAAATAGCAATTTCTCAAGCAAGAATTAGTGATGTCGCCAAGCATGCAAAATTCCATCCCACCAAAACAGGCTGAAATTTCAGGCAATCTTTTCAAACAGCTCTTACACTAAAAGGGCATTATCATGGAACAGGGAAAGCCAGGGAGATAAGACTGGAAAGCTGTTCATGTCGGCGCTGCCTAGGTGGGTGGGTAGATTTACAGAGGGGAGGGCGCGGCAGACGAATCTCAGGATTTCTGCTACGTTTTCCGCCACACAATTTACATCCGTCGTACTGTACATTCCTATAGAGTCGACCAGATACCTGTCAGTGAGTACAGTATGATATCGACCCAGAGTGGAGTCTGTCGTGGAGCCAGATTTTTTTCATTAAGGTAACGCAAAGTAACATAAATAGGAATATAACGTGTTACTTAAATGTAATGATTACTATGTACTTTTTCAAGTAACAAATCCCAACACTCGTGGTCACTATCGGGCATAGCCACAGTCATAAAATCTGATTTTGAACCTAACCTTAACCACACTGCTAACTTTATGCCCAACCTTAAACACGTTTTACTATATAGCCAATTTGGACTTTTAACGGAAACCGCTTAGCTGGGCCTCCAGGAGAAGATTCATCCCTATAAACGTCAACCTGCATAAAGGCATATGCTACAGGGCTCTGGAGAAGACTACAGTAGCAGATAATGGTAACATACTTGAAGTGAAATCCCAAATTCAAGGACATTAGGAAATGGCGGCACTCCAAAATTGTCAAGAAGACTTAGTGGCGGGAGGACACATTGCTCTGTCTCCTCCCTTTCCACATGAGGTGTGCGTTTGTGTGTATGGGTATGTGCGTGTAGCATTATAGCTGTGATGTTCATTGCTAAGATCATTTCCAAGAACTTCCTCTATTTACAGACGCCTGATGAGCTTTCCTGTAACCCATATTTATACCAAATAAGTCATTTAAAAAAGTTCAATGTAAGTGTGTTCTGTATTGAAAATAAGATATCTGAACAACTCTCCTACTTGCCTATACTAGTACAAAAAAAATACACTTTGTCATACATGATCTCAAAAGGTAGCCTGAACATGTGTGAAACATGGAGGAAAAACCTGCGTCATTAGAAATGTAACAACTATTTTGGGGACGTTGCGCGATACAGCACCGATTTGGTCACAAAATTACCATGATTTGTTCAAATTTGACATCTGTCCTTATTAACATATAAACATATCTACTGTATAAAAGCAATTCAAGCAGATCTAAATTAATGTATATAATATTCTTGTAAAAATGATATGCAAATTACTATTCTAATATGACATTGCTAGTAATTTCCCAAAATAACATCTAGTTGTAAAAATAAAAAAAACAGCTAGATGTTATTATTTGAGTCGTTCGTACTTGGATTTTAAAGTGACATATTTTTTTCAAGAAGAGACGGTTAAATGGTTAAGACTGGTTTGTATTACCTACAGCCCATTTCCTGTGAGAGGGAGCTGGAGCCCAGTGCCTTTTACAGTAGGTAGTGTACAGTGCCTTTTACAGGAGGTAGTAGGTACTGTACAGTACCTTTTTTACAGGAGGTAATAGGTAGTGTACAGTGCCTTTTACAGGAGGTAATAGGTACTGTACTGTGCCTTTTACAGGAGGTAGTAGGTAGTGCACAGTGCCTTTTACAGGAGGTAGTAGGTACTCTACAGTACTGTTAAGACTAACAGAGAGAGGCAGTAAGCATGCTGCACTTACACTACTAAGTATCTATTATTGCTCTTTAGGGGTTAGGCCCAGGTTCTTCTCTATAACTTTATTTAAGCAATAAGACATGAAGTGGTGTGTATGGCCAATATACCATGGCTAAGGGCTGTTCATAAGCACGACACATCACGTCATACCCGTGGTATACGGTCTGATATACTACGGCTGTCAGCGAATCAGCATTCAGGGCTCGAACCACCCAGTTTATAAAATGCTATATGAGTGGATTGATTGATCAACGTATTTGTAAATCATGTTTTATCAGCTGATCCATTGACTGATTTCCCCCTCATTGTCCCCCTGTCCTTCAGCATCACCTCCTACCAGACCTTGCCCCGCAACATGCCCAGCCACCGTGCCCAGATCGTTCCCCGCTACCCCGAGGGCTACCGTACCCTCCCCAGGAACATGCTGTCCCGACCCGAGAGCATCTGCAGCGTGGCCGGCTCCATCTACGACCGTGCCCTGGCTCCCACATCCAACGCAGGTGATGGGTCTTAAACTTTACTGTTGTACTTGGCTGTGCCCCATTCTCTATGTAGTGCACTACTTTTGACCAGGGACTATAGGGGATAAGGTGCCGTTTGGGACGCAGTTGAAGACTTTGCTGTTATACTTTCTTGCACTCGCACTTCTTTTCTTTCTGGCACTGATTTTGCAGATTGTGGCTGTCTTGAGGTTGTACGGTTTCACTTGTAATGACTGTGATATATTGTGTTGATATATATTTGTTTTAACCTAGTTAAAGTCTGTGTGGATAAGAGCCTCTGCAAAATGATTCAAATGTAAAACTGTAAATGCAGACAAGAGGCGCTCCATGAGGGACGACACCATGTGGCAGCTGTATGAGTGGCAGCAGAGGCAGGCCTTCTCCAGGCAGGGCCCACCACCACCAGGCAACTACGGGACCCTGCCCAGCCCCAAGACCATGGGGAACATCTCTGAGCACCAGGGGGTGGCCCCCTCCATCCCCACATCCCCCTCCCATGGATCCCTGGCCCTCTACCACACCTTCTCCCCCCCGGGCCAGCACCGCAGAGACAACCCACCAGGGTCGACCAGGTCCGAGGTGTCCTCACCCATCTTCAGAGGGGACCAGACTATGACTATAGACTGCAGGCACAGGACTCACCTCACCAAGGTAACGGACAAGGAATGGACCACAATCATCTAAGCCAGTCTTACACATCAAAATAATCACCAGGGGTTTCAAGCATACAGAAATGACTGGAATTGCTCTGCATTGAGCAGTAGTTATTTTATTTATTAATAGAGCATTAATTTGAGTTGTCGGCCAGTTGAAATCAGTACATGTAACAGAGCATCCTGTCTCTCTCTCTCACACAGTATAACTACCCACCTGACCGCCGGTCCATGCCAGCAGGCATCCCAGTGCAGACCATTACCCCACAGTCACTCCAGGGCAAGACGGTGAGTCACGTATCTCTCTCTGACCTCCTTCACCTCTTCTCTGCTTTCTTGTTCTCCTCTCTACTGTCCTCTTTTCTCTCAACAACAATGCATTGTGAGTGATAGTTATGCTATTGGTATGATTTCAATGGGACGCAATTACAAATCTGTTTTTGTGGCAGGAATAAAAACAAGCACACAAGCTATCGTGTATTACTGTCGTTCTGTCATGCTACAATGGATAGCCTGTATGTGTACTGTATTTCTGTCAGAGTGTGTGCCTCGTTACATTCTCTGCTGTCTTTTATTGCAAGCATTTGTTATTTCTGTCAGTAGCAGACACAATTTGATTAAAATAATGGCATTGTCTTGGTGATGATACGGAAAGAGAGAGAGATAGTGGCACCAACGAAATTGCCTTTGGCTGTGTCCTCTCAAATTGAGTAGACTAGAATCAGCCAGAGAGATTGATATTCTCCACAGTTCATTTTGTAACTCTCTGAATATTATTGTGATTGTGCAACTCCAGTGGAATGCGCACAGAGCGGCGGCTTCAGAATGCAGTTGATGAGAAATATTTGTAATAAGTGATTTGAAATGATCGCTTTTACTGTTACTGAATATATTCTCTCACTTTTCATCTCCATTTGATGGAAAGTTACTCCGTTTGGAGTCAGGAGACCGAGGGAGTTTATTTCAGACAGATTCTCTAAAGGTGTAAGTCCTATAGCCCAGCCCCAGCACAGGCCAAGACCCAAAACCAGTGTTTCCAAAGGCATCTTGTGCCTAAAGACTTGTCAGAGTCCTGGTTAGAAACATAGGTTAGGGCAGGGATTACAAAAGCTATCGCTAATTTTCCTCAATTTAAAACCATCGCCAAATGGAAAATCAAGAGAGGTTTGGTTAATGTATTTGTTCATTGATCGACCGCTGGATGAATTGACTGTCTCGTTATCTCCTCTGTGTCTATGCTGCGTTGTGCAGCCAGAGGAGCTGACCCTGCTGCTAATAAAGCTGCGTCGGCAGCAGGCTGAGCTCAACAGCATCCGGGAGCACACTGTGGCTCAGCTAATGATCCTTAGCATGGAGGGGCCCAACGCCAAGGTTAGCACCAGGAGGGTGCACATACACAGCATGTCATTGGTCACCTCCAGGAGTGGTGTGTGTGTGTGTGGGTGGTTGGGTGTTGATGTGTCATCTCCATGCAGCTCAAGGCTCTATGAGCAGGCCATGCATTCCAGTGAATGCATATTATGTGTTTGCTCCAACCTGTGTGGTTCAGTGGTGGTATGGTTGAGTTTTGGTTCAGTTTTGAACTCCTTTCAACCCTTTGGTGTGCTGTGTTCATCTGGCCTTGATTTCATATTTTGATCTGTTGACATGCAGAGGACAGCATGGTATGAGTATCATGTGATTGCCTTCTTGTTGTCTGCTGTGGTTTCCCAATACCTTTACGAGGAAAGTGTTGGTAAGTAGTTGCAATGGGTTTTGCATGGTTTGGTTTAGTTCAGTAATCAACAGTAAATGGCTGTGGTGGTTCATGCTTCGGATTAATGCCAAAGCCACAGTAGCGACTTCCTCTTTCATCTCCATCTTTCACTATCAGCTTGTACCAGTTCTACTTCTATTTCCTACTGTTTGCCTTACTCAATCTCCCTCTCCCTTCTCTCTTTCTCTCCTGTCTGACTCTTCTCTCTTCCCTCTTTCTCTACTGCCTTCTGATGTTAGAGTGAGGTTCTGTCTCATCACCTTCAGAGGAACCTCATGTATCTGGACAGCCAGGTGAGGAGTACTGCTATATCTTTGGTTGCTCTCAGTCTCTGTCTCTGTCTCTCTCTCTCTCTCTCTCTCTCTCTCTCTCTCTCTCTGTGTGTGTCTCCCTCTCTCTCTCTCTGTGTCTCCCTCTCTCTATCTCTCTGTCTCTCTCTGTGTGTGTGTCTCTCAGGGTTAGGCACTCCTCAGGGTTGGTCATACACCCAGCTGCTCTCACTCTGCCCAGGGTTATCAGTGACTCAAATGCCAGGGCCGCGCTCCTTTTTGTCTTTTCTATACGTTCTCTCTCCTTCTTCATTCATTTTCTCTCCGGCCCTCCTGAAGCATATACCGTTCACTGCAGAATAGGAGCTGCGCAAACCTGCATTCCCACAGGAGGACATATTGTCTAGCTCAGTACAAGAAAAGTAAAAAATACTTTAAAAATGTTTTTTTAAATGCCTTTCTTGGCATGGTAATGCTGCCCTAAACTAATAAGATTACTCGTGTGTTTTTGTGCTGTATAGTTCGTACAGTCCCCGGAGAACAGTTTTTATAGAAAAAAATGAATGTAAGTCAAGCTTGAGAAAGCCCGAGAGCAAACTTCAACTTTTGATGATGAGTTAGTCATGTCATTATCATAATGTAATTAAGACTATAGAAACAACCTCTGGGGTTTCAGGTAAAGTGGCTAGGACGAGCGACTGACGTTCTGACTAGCGCTCACTCAGGCATAGATAATCAGGGCAGACGTCTAAAGGTGCCGTTTGTTTTTCCGATCGGGCCCTTTGGTTTAGAACGGGTAAATAATTGAGTTCCTGTTTCTGAAAAGGTCATGTGTAGCAGGAGAAACCACTCTACCATGTGCACACGAGGGACCTCACTTAGTGACTTAACGGAGTCTGATTGTGACCCCTCTAACCAAATATGAAGTGATTTGATCTGCCATTTCAAAGGCTTTCACCTCTAATGGCAGGCAATTTCACAGCGGGTTATGAATGAACTTTAACTCGCCGACCCTGCTCTCCCCCCCTGGTCCATAGGCTCTGATGCATGCAATTGTTTTGCTGTTTTGTTGGTAGTTTTTGGTCGGGATGATATTAAGAAAATCAGGACCGTTTTGTCTCTCCTCCGTCTGCAGAGAGGGACTGGCAATAGTGTCTTTGGACCCAACTGTAGCCTCCTTGTATGTACTGTAAACATACTAGGACTTCTCCCAAGAGTTCTGGGCCTTTATGGTACAGGTGGTGGCTATAACCCCAGGGTTGTTGGCTCAAGGCCCCCCGTCTCCCTCAATCACTAGTACCTTATAACAACAATGTGTTCTTTATTTCGATGGATCCTTTCTAGGCTCTGCCGTTGTGTTCGCTAACTAACACCTATATTATGCTGTTGTGTGTTGTTGCTCCCTTCCACCCTGCCTAACGTCGATCTCCACTAGACGAAGGACAATGAGCCGTTAATCTTCACGATTCACACTATGATTGAGAACTCTGCACCACGGCCTCAACTGTACCAGCAAGTAAGGTCTTATTGGCAAACCAATGACTCTTGTCCTGCACTCCTCTCCTCCCTTCATCATCGATCTCTCCTGTTTTTGTTCACATTGGATGCAGTCAGGCAGTCAGTTCCCCCTCTTCCTGGTGTCATGATCCCAACATTGTTTGACATGTACCTTCATGTGTTGTTTTGACTACAGCACATCCTCTCCATTCATTTGTGCTTTATTCATCAGTCCGAGGTTGGGTTATGGTGGATGTTAATTAGCCATGCCCATCCTACCTCATTGTAACTTGATGGTATTGTTGCTGCTGGGAATTACGGTGGCTGCTACCTTAGAGCCATACCCCCCCATCTTCCTGCAATACCAATGCTGTTGATGATGGATCTTATGTTGGCTCTGCGCTGTACGATCACAGTCAAATCAGCACCTCTCTTCTCTGTGCTTTGTAATGTTGTGTTCAGTTTGTCTACATGGGTTTGATACGAGCTCAATGGATAACCTGTTGTTTAAGTAGCCTAGTGGTTAGAGCGTTGGGCCAGTAACCGAAAGGTTGCTGGATCGAATCCCCGAGCTGATAGGGTAAAAAAATCTGTCGTTCTGCTCCTGAACAAGGCAGTTAACCTACTGTTCCCCGGTAGGCCGTCATTGTAAATAATAATTTGTTCTTAACTGACTTGCCTAGTTAAATAAAGGTTAAATAAAAAGTTAATAAAATACCATGACTTCCTTTTTTGTGTGGTGGCCCAATAGTGTAACAGTGAATGAAAGAGTGCAGGGGTATTTTATTTGTAGCTGGGTAAATTGTCCTAGAGGGTGTACTGTGTGGGGTCCATAGTCTGGCCTTTCCACTGTGCTAAATTATCATTTTATTACAGGCTTCTACAGGTATGACTTCAGCCCTGCTCTCTTAAACCTCCCCCTCTTTAGCCGTCCTGGGGTTGAAAATCATCTGCTTGCTCCTTAACTGAAGTAGTCAGGAGTGTGAGGATGGCTGGTTTTCCCTAGCTGTGTGTGTGTGCGCAGTGTGTGTGTGTGTGTGTGACTGTGTGCGTTAATGTGTGTGCCTCCGTAAGGGCCAGATTTAGCCCAGGTCTTTTAGAGGTTTTCATTAGTCAAGCTCCAGCCATGACAGAGTGTACCGGGGGACAGTAATGAAGAGTGCACAGAGGGGACGGTAATTAGTGTGGCACAGGGCAGAGCTGCCAGCACAGAGGACTATACACCAAGCCTAGCCAACCACTACAGCAGCCCTCTAGCCTCTCTTAAGGGTGTGTGTGTGTGTGTGTGTGTGTGTGTTAGAACATCCTCCTCTAGTCTCTGGTGACCTCCTGATGCCAGCTTCCTGTCCTCCATAGCTTCTTCACACCCCTGGAGCCTCCATCAGTAGGACTGTTATCAGTGATGCTACTGAAGTGGAAAACACAGTCTGATTTCCCAGCAGAGGGGACTGACACTCCTTATTGTGAAATGGACATTTGGGCTGAGAAGTTGTATCCAAAGTGTTGTTAAGTCATAAGTCATGTGAAGACAAGGTCAATGAAATTGCATGGAGAGCTCCATTTCACCCTCCCTCCCTCTCTTCTCTCTCTGGGCTTTGTTGACCCTGTGGACAACTCTTGTAAGGACACAGATATTTACCATGAAAACCACATCACAAATGAATAACCAGACCATGGGTGCATCTTAATACTCCTTGTGTCATCTCCTTCATCTGCACTGATCGGAAGACACGGGACGGCTGTCATCAGTATGGTGGATACCTAATAGAAATGTGCTTTTACCTGTCCAGTTCTTTAACCTGTCTAGGACTGGCTCGCCAACAGCCAATGAAATTGCAGGGCGCCAAATACAAAATCAACAGAAATCTCATAAATCAAATTTCTCAAACATAGAAGTATTAGGCACCCTTTTAAAGATAACATTCTCGTTATTCCAGCCACAGTGTCTGATGTCAAAAATACTTTACAGAGAAAGCACCACAAATGATTATGTTAGGTCACCACCAACTCACAGAAAATCCCAGCCATTTTTCCAGCCAAAGAGAGGAGTCACAAAAAGCACAAATAGAGATAAAATGAATCACTAACCTTTGATGATCTTCATCAGATGACACTCAAAGGACTTTATGTTATACAATACATGTATGTTTTGTTCGGTAAAGTTCATATTTATATCCAAAAATCTTATTTTACATTGGCGTGTTATGTTCAGTAGTTTCAAAACATGAAGTGATATTGCAGAGAGCCACATGAATTCACAGAAATACTCATTATAAATGTTGATGAAAATTCAAGTGTTATGCATGGAACTTTAGA
This sequence comes from Oncorhynchus mykiss, assembly GCF_013265735.2. Taxonomy (NCBI): domain Eukaryota; kingdom Metazoa; phylum Chordata; class Actinopteri; order Salmoniformes; family Salmonidae; genus Oncorhynchus; species Oncorhynchus mykiss. The sequence goes on along the minus strand of NC_048579.1, from coordinate 52,643,661 downwards.
TACACTTCTCCTTAATGCAACCGCTGTGTCAGATTTCAAAAAAACTTTACGGGAAAAGCATCATCTGAGAACGGCGCTCAGAGCCCAAACCAGCCAAAATAAATATCCGCCATGTTTCGCAGTCAACATTAGTCAGAAATAGCATCATAAATATGAATTTACCTTTGATGATCTTCATCAGAATGCACTCCCAGGAATCACAGTTCCACAATAAATGCTTGTTTTGTTCGATAATGTCCATCATTTATGTCCAATGGCTTCTTTTATTAGGGCGTTTGGTAAACAAATCCAAAATCACGTTCAGGTCCAGTCGGACGAAAAGTTCAAAAAGTTATATTACAGTTTGAAGAAACTTGTCAAACTAAGTATAGAATCAATCTTTAGGATGTTTTTATCATAAATGTTCAATAATGTTCCAACCGGAGAATTCCATTGTCTGTAGAAAAGCAATGGAACGAGAGAGATACCCCTCATGTGAACTGCGCGTGACTGAGAACGAGGCTGCAGGCAGACCCCTTAGTCAAACAGCTCCCATCGGGCCCCCCTTCACAGTAGAAGCCTGAAACAACGTTCTAAAGACGGTTGACATCTAGTGGAAGCATTAGGAAGTGCAAAATAACCCATATCCAACTGTGTATTCGATAGGGGTGAGTTCAGAAACTACAAACCTCAGATTTCCCACTTCCTGTTTGGATTTTTTGCCTGCCATATGAGTACTGTTATACTCACAGACATCATTCAAACAGTTTTAGAAACTTCAGAGTGTTTTCTATCCAATACTAATAATATGCATATATTAGCATCTGGGACTGAGTAAGAGGCAGTTCACTCTGGGCACGCTACTCATCCAAAAGTGAAAATGCTGCCCCCTATCCCAAAGAAGTTTTAACAAGGAGACAAGTAGACTATTGAGAAACACCCCATGTCATGGGTCTGTATTACAGGTTGTTTTGCCGTCCCCTGTCTGTGGCTGTCTTCCCACAGGCAGCCCAATTGTGATCTTTTTTCCACTAATTGGTCTTTTGACCAATCACATCAGATCTTTTCAAATCAGATCTTTTTCAGAGCAGATCTGATTGGTCAGAAGACCATTTAGTGAAAAGAAGATCACAATTGGGCTGCATGTGTAAACAAGGCATGTGTGTCTCTAAGGCTGTCTGGTGTTTCAGATCAGCCCCGAGGACTACAAAGACAACTCCTACAGCCACCAGAGGCCAGAGGACATCGACATAGACGTAAGACCAAGTCCTTTTATTATTGTTTTGTCAAGGTAGAGGGCAAAGCATTAATTTCCCTTTGCACCTATCCTCTAGTCTGGACACACAGCAGTTGGCTTCCTAGACATAGATTGAAAGATTCAATTAATAGAATACCACACTGGTGTGTGTGTGTGTGTGTGTGTGTGTGTGTGTGTGTTTCAGACTAAGCTGAGCAGACTGTGTGAGCAGGACCAAGTGGTGAGAACACAGGAGGAGAAACTACAGCAACTACACAGAGAGAAGGTAACTACTGTACACAGACTTTCAACTGACAACTTGCTTCACAAACACACACACTGGGCTGTCTGAGGCTGGAGTAGACCTTTATCATACAGAGGGAGAGAAGGAGAGAGAGTGTGCCGAAACTGAAGGAGATACAGTGCCTTCAGAATGTATTCACATCCCTTGACATTTTCCACATTTTGTTACAGCCTGAATTTACTATTGATTAACTTGAGATTTTTTGGTCACTGGTCTACACACAATACCCCGTAATTTCAAAGCAGGATTACGTTTTTAGACATTTTTACAAATTAATCAAAAATGAAAAGCTGAAATGTCTTGAGTCAATAAGTATTCAGCCCATGTGTTATGGCAAGCCTAAATAAGTTCAGGAGTAAACATCTGCTTAATAAGTCACATAATAAGACGCATGGACTCAATAATAGTGTGCAAAAATAGTGTTTAACATTATTTTTTTTAATGACTACCTCATCTCTGTACCACACATACAATTAACTGTAAGGTCCCTCAGTTGAGTAGCGAATTCCAAACATAGATTCAACCACAAAGACCAGGGAGGTTTTCCAATGCCTCTCAAAGAAGGACACCTATTGGTAGATGGGTAAAAATAAAAAAGTAGGCATTGAATATCCCTTTGAGCATGGTGAAGTTATTAATTACACTTTGGGTGGTATATCAATACACCCATTCACTACAAATATACAGGCGTCCTTCCTAACTCAGTTGTTGGAAAGGAAGGAAACCGCTCAGTGATTTCACCATGATGCCAATGGTAAGTTTAAAACAGTTACAGATTTTAATGACTGTGATAGGATAAAACTGAGGATGGATCAACAACATTGCAGTTACTCCACAATACTAACCTAAATGACAGACTGAAAAGACAGAAGCCTGTACATAATAAAATATTCCAAAACATGCATCCTGTTTACTACAAGTAGTACTGCAAAAAATGTGGTAATTCACTTTTTGTCCTAAATACAAAGTGTTATCCAATACAACACATTATTGAGTACCACTCTCCATATTTCCAAGCATAGTGGTGGCTGCATCATGTTATGGGTATGCTTGCGCTTGTAATCATTAAGGACTGGGGAGTTTTTTCCAGGATAATTAAGAAACTGAATGGAGCTAAGCAAAGGCAAAATCCTAGAGGAAAATGTGGTTCAATCTGCTTTCCACCAGACACTTTGAGTTGATTTCACCTTTCAGCAGGACAATAACCTAAAGCACAAGACCAAATCTACACTGGAGTTGCGTACCAAGAAGACTGTGATTGTTCCCTGAGTGGCCGATTTACAGTTTTGACTTTAATCTGCATTGAAAATCTATGGCAAGACCTGAAAATGGTTGTCTAGCAATGATCGACAACCAATTTGACAGACAGAGCTTGAAGAATTTTGAAGAGAGACTTAGAGACCCAGAAAGACTCACAGCTGTAATCGCTGAAAAAGTTGCTCCAAAAAAAGTATTGACTCAGGGGTGTGAATACTTATGTAAATGAGATACTGTGTGTAAACGGGTGACTTTAAAAACATGTTTTTATCCGTTTTGAATTCAGGCTGTAACAAAATAAAATGTGGAATACGTCAAGGGGTATGAATACTTTCTCATGGTCTCTCCAAGGCTACCAACCCTCTTTTGCCAGGCTTGTACCACAGTGTATAGACGAGCTAGCAGACTCACAGCTGGGAACTGACTCTCTCTCCCTTGCAGACAGCAGCTCTAGCCTGCCCCCTAGGGTCCTCGGAGTGGCGGTACACACTTTTGATGGTGGCGATGCTATGATAATGTTTGGTTGGTTCTTTGCCTGTGGTTCTGTTTGTGTTTCTGTGTGTAGTCGTCAGACAAATGTTGGCCGTAGATGTTGTGCTGACCTGTGTCGTTGTCGTCTTCTTCCTCTTCCTATCTCTGCAGAACACCCTGGAGACAGCTTTGCTGTCTGCCAGTCAGGAGATAGAGCAGAGTTCTGACAACCCAGCGGCCGTACAGAGCCTTATACAGCAGAGAGACGTACTGCAGAATGGACTGCTCAGTACCTGTAGAGAACTGGCACGGGTCAACACTGTGAGTTCATATTGTAGCGGTATTTATTAGAGAGGGGTAAAGAGAGATTTTGTTCGGGCGCCAGGCAGGTATTAACCATGCCGAAAGGAAAATAGTAGAATAGAGAGAGTACCACTACCAGACCAACACACATCAGCAGAAGAGACTGCCTAGAGGGTAGCCTGTTTACCAGATAACCAGTGGAGAGAAAAGAGAATACACACCATATAAAACCCACATCACAGCACAGGGGTAACCCCACCCATAATAACTCACACAATAATAATAATACTAATAATAATGGCAGAGCAATTGAACAGCGACTTTATACAAGAAAGAACCCAGTCATCAACAGAGGATTTGCAGTAATCTGTATTATCATCCAGTGGAGGAGTGCAGAGGGTTTGAATGTGGGGGGTGTTCTTAGACACAACAAAGGCCTTAAAAATGTCCACAATCTTCTCAGCCACATGTCATTAGTACACCCCACCTCAATACAGTTCAAATAACAATACACAATTTACAAGCAACCTCACTTTTAACTAAAATGTCCACCCAAATACTTCTGGCAGGGCAATAATAGTCCAGCTCTAAAGAGAGAAAGAGAACAAGAGAGATCTTAGCTGTGGTCTTCAGGCGTGCCGGTGTACTGTCTGACCATCCGATGGTTTGTATGTCAAAGCCTCGTAACAATGTTGCTACTAATTCCATGCGATCCATAACCGGCGCGGACCTAGAACTGTCACACCGATGATTAAGTTAAATACTTTATAAACTACATATGCTGAAAATTAACCAAACTTCTGCAGCATAGCACACACAATCAAACTGTCACGCCAACCAAGAGCTCCTCCCCAAAGAGCTGAACGAGCTGTCTTTATTTTCTCCTTCCTTACTGCTGATGCGCTCTTAAAGTGGCAGCGCACGGTGAAGGCTCCGTGCAGGATTTCGCCACAATATGTATACACACACACACACACACACACACACACACACTGTACATGCAGATGTCAACACACACTGATCAGCACCTGTCAAGATCTCTCCAGGGTCAATGCTGTGAGTGTCAGTGCATAAACACACACACACACACACGCTGTCTAGTAGTGACACCCTCTCGTCTCTCAGGAGTTGGAGCGGTCGTGGAGGGAGTATGATAAAATGGAATCTGGCGTCTCTCTGGCCAAAACAAACCTGTTGGAACAGCTAGAGGCCCTGGGCAGCCCACAGGTAAGACTCTCTCTCTCTCTCAACCTCTCACACACATGCAAACATGCCTTTGCAAGATGGAGAGTGTTTTTTAATCATTTTCTGTCACTGTGTGAGCAGACGGAACCTCCCAGCCAGCAGCATGTCCACATCCAGAAAGAGCTGTGGAGGATCCAAGATGTGATGGAGGCTCTGGCCAAGAACAAACCCCAGAGGACCACTGACACTGGTTTCCTTGGTTCCAAACCCATCTCAAACCTACAGAAGAACGAGGTGAGTCTCACTTCTAGTCTATGGATAAAGAAAAACACAAGATAAGTACTGTATATAATCTGTTTATGGAGTCTTTGTGAACTGATTTAAAGCTGTCCGCAGCCTACATGTGAAACGGATGTGAGCCAGATAGCTCCACTCAATGCCACAGGAGACTGTGCTGATCTGTCTAATACTCTTGTGTGGTGTGGCTTACTGTTGTCCCAAGAGTGTCTCAACAACAACAACTTTCTATCTATCCTCTCCTCATGCGGCAGCCGGTGACCTTGTTCCGGTCACTCTGTTCTCTCACGGAGGGTGACCGTCAGCCCCCCCGCCCACCCCTCCCCCAGTCCTACGGCTCAACAGAGCGCCCTCCCGCAGTACCCCCCCTTCCCTCCCCCTCGGGCGCCCGTCCGCCACCACACACAAGCAAGCACGGCCAGAGGAACGGAACACACAGCAGTGTAAGAGACATGCTGACTCGTCACGCCTGACCCTTCAACCCCTGTCCTTGTGCTTCATCATCGCTACTTGCCCTTAAGCACAGATCTAGGATCTGTTTAACTTCACCAAATTCTAATCTTAACTGTTAGGGTGAGGTAATACAAAACTGATCGTAGGTCAGTGTCTAGGGGCAGTTTTATCCTACTCTGTACAAGACCAGAACAAGTTGACCCCTGACCCTCTACCTTTACCCGCACCACACATGGTTAATCTCTCATCGCCAACTTGGGTCACCGCTGTGACTCTCTTTTCATTTGCTCTGAATCATTTGTTTTACCATTTGTAGACATTCAGGTTTTACCCTGCCTCTTACCCTGGAGTGTTGAGTTTGACATTCATTCCTTTGGTTTATCATCTGTTTGCTCTTCAGTTTGGCTTATTCTTCTTTCCATGGAAGCGTGTGTGATTCCACCCCAGTTGTCATTCCGACTGTGTCTGAGTGCTGTGCTGCGTTGTGACTACTCTTAGTGTTTGGAGTGTCAGTTAACCGTTTTCTGCTCTTTTCGACTCCGTTTTAAATGTCCCTCGACCATCCATCGGTCACATCCATCGTGACCACCTTGTGACCTGCGAGTGTCAGTGTTTCCTATGCGTGCACCTCTCAGTGTGCTGACTCTCTGTCCCTCTACAGCAAGGCCCAGACTACCGTCTGTATAAGAGTGAACCAGAGCTGACCACTGTGGCCGAGGAGGTGGACGATAACAACGGAGAGGACAATGACAAGGACAGACTACAGACGGGGCTGACCACTGACAAGGAGCCTGCGGCCACTAAAGGTCAGTCACTGTCTGTCAACAAAGTCCAGTTTGGTCACGCTGCCGCCGCTGTTTCAGGCTGGATACGTGCTAGGGTCAAAACTATTGTAATTCAGTGAATTCAAGAAGTAATTATAAATTCCATTGGTCAACTTATAAAGAGTATTATAAGTATTACTTATAAAGGGTTTATAAGTACTCTATTAAATGAATATAAAAATTAAACACCTCTAATGGCTTTGTCACTGACTTAGTCCCCCACCCCTCCAAGTCCCATTAGGAGTACCAGTCTACCCAGTGGGTATCGTTCCTCCCAGGACCAAATCCCCCATGAGCCCCCCAGAGTCCTGCACCATCGCCTCCTACGTCACCCTGAGGAAGGGCAAGAAGCCTGACCCCAGGACTGTAAGTCTGACTCAGCACTTTAGGGAATAGCAGGGGAACAGAACTATAAACTGACCCTCGCTAACATATTAGAAACTGTTGTTTGATAGACAGGACAGCACTGATTTTGGATTCGGAAGTGCTACTGTTGCTATTCATTCCCTGACATTTTTACCACTACAAGAGCTGGAGATGGATATAATACGTCACCAATAGACGGGCAGATAAAACGTAATACTAATCCAACGTGACTGATCCCTGCTCCACTGCTCCCCCTGTAGGAGCGTCCTCACAGTGCCGTGGAGCAGACGTGCGGACCGGGGGAGAGGGAGAGCGGCAGAGCCAGGATGAGTGTAGAGGAGCAGCTGGAGAGGATCAGGAGACACCAGCAGGCCTCGCTCAGGGAGAAGAAGAGAAGTAGCAGCAGTATCTCCCCCTCACGCTCTCCATCCTTCTCCAAGGAGAACCCCTTTGTTACACAGGTAACCAACCTCTCCTCGGTTTGGTGTGTGTGTTTGATAGGACTTGATAGGACTACGCGTGTGTCTGTGTGTGTGTGTGTGTGTGTGTGTGTGTGTGTGTGTGTGTGTGTGTGTGTGTGTGTGTGTGTGTGTGTGTGTGTGTGTGTGTGTGTGTGTGTGTGTGTGTGTGTGTGTGTGTGTGTGTGTGTGTGTGTGTGTGTGTGTGTGTGTGTGTGTGTGTGTGTGTGTGCGTGCGTGTGCGTGTGTGTGTGTGTTGATAAACCTTGTTTCACAGCATTGAATGTGATTGTGTACACACTGTTAAACTGAGTTATTAATTTGGCATGTGTGTCTCCTGCAGGTCAGGCTGGAGGTGTTCTCCACCGACACCCAGGAGCTGGAGGCAGCACTGCAAGACCTGGAGGAGGTCAGGGGCCGAGTTACAGAGCATCTGGAGAGGGACCGAGGTGCAGAACTGGAGCTGCAGAGAGACAGAGCTGCAGCAGCTGCTGAAGAAGAAATGGAGAAGGGTCGAGCTGCAATAGAAAAGCTGGAGCGAGACATGACTGAGGTGGCTGCAGTGGTGGAGCAGGAGATGGCCAGGACTGCTGTGGCTGTAGAAGAGGAGTTGGAGAGGACTGCTGTGGCTGTAGAAGAGGAGTTGGAGAGAGACCGGGCCGCAGTAGCAGCAGCTGCAGAAGAATTGGAGAGGGCTAGAGCTGCAGCTGAAGAACTCGTCAGAGGGAGGACTGCAGTGTCTCCAGAAGAGGCGCTGGATATTGACACGGCTGCATTGGTGGAGCTGGAGATGGAAATCACTGTGGTGGAGGAGATCAGCTACAGAGCTGAGGAGGTGGATGTCATCCCTGTCCCCAGGCTGAGTGAGGAGGAGCCACAGCCCCGGACGGAGAGCTCCAACATGGACACAGAGGTAGGAGAGTGTCCCCACTCACACAGACCACCAGAGAGCAGAATATGTATGGCAGACAATATCATTTGATACGTATGTTTATGACTAGTAGGAGTGGTGACTGAGTCAGCATGGTGTACTGTAACTCTGTATAAATAAGAAAGATCCTTACCGAGGATGCACAGAGCACTGTGTTCCTTCACTGAAAAATGAACGTTTTCAAAGAGAGTATTCAGAGAGAGAGGAAAGACTTGTACAAGTATACATTTATATCTAATCCAATAATGTCGCACTAAGAGTGTTTCAGGGTTTTAGGGCGTAAATGGTTGTGTTGTGTTGGCAGCCTGGTCTCCGTGTTAATGTCCTTTAATCTGATCTGGGAGGCTTTGTGGGCGTGAGGAGGATCCAGGCTGGATTTAGGGGTTTATCTCTGGGCCTCAGCCTAGCCGTGGTGACTCACACTGGGCTAGAGAGAGCGAGAGAGAGACACCTCCCAGAGCTGGCCTGAGCTCCACGGAATCTCATGATCTGATGATGATGATGATGCAGTTGGCTCAATTAATGTCCTCTGATTTAGTAGCCCAGTTAAAAAATAATAATATGGCGAAAGCTGCTTAAGTCCATTAGTTATCACCATGTGTCTTATACCAATGTGTCTCAACTCCAGTCCTTGTGGATCCTCAACAGTATGCATTTTTTCTTGTAGCCCCGGGCAAACATCGCTGAGTGGCTGGGTGGCTTGATGATGAGTTGACCGTTTGAATCAGGTGGGCTTGTCAGCGGTTAGAATAAACCAAATGTACTGCTGGAGTTACTCAAGGACTGGAGTGGTGCCTTACACCTACCCGGTTTCTTCAGATCCCCAAACATCGATGAGGTAGCCGCTAGGGATTGACATTAGACCACCAAGATCGTGTTCAGTAGGGCAAAAATAAGAGCTCCGTTTCAAAACATATTTTCCTGTTTGGTACCGCCTGAACACAGCCAGACTACAGTCTATCTCACTGTCCGTGTGTTGCAGGTGTCAGAGACCCAGATGATGGTGATATCGGATCAGGGTGTGAAGCCCCTGTATGTACAATACCTGATCCCTGGACAACATCAACAGCAGGGGGAGAGGGAGACAGAGAGGAGAAACACCCACACTCCCAACACCCTCATTCCCCACAACAGGTGAGACTAGCTGGGCCTCACCAGGACATATCTTAGCCTCTCTGGATCGATAGCAACTTTGACCCTGTTTGAATACTTTAAAACCATCCCTTCCTTAATCCAACTGTATTTAGATCAGTGACTCATTAAAGGCAGAAAAGAAGGATGCATTTGTAAGTATTGGAATAAGGCCTGTATGTGAAGGTGTGACTGTGCCAGTTTGCCAGCTGCTGTGTCAGAAGCACTGACTCCTGAACTTGAGGAGGACATGATGCAGAGTGAGGTGATGCAAGGGGAGGCCCCGGAGCATGAGACCCAGGGGAACAACATTAACATATCCTATGAACTACCAGTAGAGGGCGCTAAACTCAACAACAACCTGATGGCAGGTAAGAGAACAAAGTGCTTTGTTGATGATGATTGATTGATGAAATGATTGATTGATTGATTGATTGATTGATATATAACTGATAAATGTCAAAGCATTTACGTACAGTACCAGTCCAAATTTGGACACCTACTCATTCAAGGGTTTTTCTTTATTTGTACTATTTTTCTACATTGTAGAATAATAGTGAAGACATCAAATCTATTAAATAACACATCTTTGCAGAATCTTGGCATTCTCTCAACCAGCTTCATGAGGAATGCTTTTCCAACAGTCTTGAAGGGGTTCCCACATATGCTGCTTTTCTTTGTTGGCTGCTTTTCATTCACTCTGCGGTCCATCTCATCCCAAACCATCTCAATTGGGTTGAGGTCAGGTGATTGTGGAGGCCAGGTCATCTGATGCAGCACTCCATCACTCTCCTTCTTGGTCAAATAGCCCTTACTCAGCCTGGAGGTCTGTTTTGGGTCACTGTCCTGTTGAAAAACAAATGATAGTCCCACTAAGCCCAAACCAGATGGGATGGCATATCGCTGCAGAATGCTGTGGTAGACATTCTGCTTAAGTGCCTTGAATTCTAAATAAATCACAGACAGTGTCACCAGCAAAGCACCATTACACCTCCTCCATGCTTCACGGTGGGAACCACACATGCAGAGATCCTCCGTTCACCTACTCTGCATCTCACAAAGACACGACGGTTGGAACCAAACATCTCAAATTTGGACTCAGACCAAATGACAGATTTCCACCAGTCTAATGTCCATTGCCTGTGTTTCTTGGTCCATGCAAGTTATTCTTGTTATTGGTGTTCTTTGGTAGTGGTTTCATTGCAGCAATTCGACCATGAAGGCCTGATTCACGCAGTTTCCACTGAACAGTTGCTGTTGAGATATGTCTGTTACTTGAACTCTGACATTCATTTATTTGGGCTGCAATCTGAGGTTCAGTTAACTCTAATGAACTTATTCTCTGCATTAGAGGTAACTCTGAGACTTCCTTTCCTGTCCTCATGAGAGCCAGTTTCATCATAGCACTTGATGGATTCCATGTGGTATTTCATAGTTGTAAAGTCTTCTCTATTATTCCACAATGTAGAAAATGGTAAAAATGAAAAAAAAAACCTTGAGTGAGTAGGTGTGTCCAAACTTTTGACTGCTACTGTGTGTGTTGTTTGCAGTGAAAAGCCTGCCCTTTCCACCCCAGTCCTCCTCCTCTCCCTCTCCTCCATCTCCTCCTCAACTCACTGACGGATCCCACTTCATGTGTGTGTAGACGTGTCGAGGAGGTGGTTCTGTGAACTGAACTACACTCAGTAAGAGACTTCTCTGACCTTACCTACAACCTTTGACCTTTATCAAATCAAATGTCATGCGCTGAATACAACAGGCCTTATAGTGAAATGCTTACTTACAAGCCCTAACCAACAATGCAGTTTAAAACATTTTTAAAAGACAACAACAAAAAATAAGAATAACAAATAAAAGTAACAGATAATGAAATAGCAGCAGTAAAATAACAATAGCGAGGCTATATACAGGGGGTGCAGGTACAGAGTCGATGTGCGGGGGCACCGGTTAGTTGAGGTCATTGGGGTAATATGTACTGTAGGTAAAGTTAAAAACTCTACCCATCAACCCCCTAACCTCAACTTCAGGGTCCAGTGCTCAGCCCTCAGAGATCTACCCTCCAATCGACACAGACCTTACCAGCAGGCAACATCACACCAGCCATTTAAACACAGACATCATTTGTCGTCGAAGCAAAAAGCACTGCCTAGTCATGTCAGCCTAAACATTTTCTCCACATTTTTTTGTTGTTGAACATTGTGGCTTGTGACCTCTGCTATTTTTGTGTGTGCTCATCGGTCTCTTCACCTCTTCCCTCTCTTTGCACTTATCCCTGCAGCCCAGACATTGACCTTGGTGAGCAGTGACTCATAAGCGATGCCAGCCTGGAGACCCAAGATGGCATCACACAGAGCCATGATGGCACCAGCCAGCCTGCACAGAGCATGCCCAGTAGCTCTCTGTATGTATAGAAACAACTGTAGCCAGACAGACAGAAAGAGTAGATCCACAGGCCTGCTCGTATTACTTACTGCCTGCCTACACAATAACTGTGATGCAAAACTTTTTCATTCACACAGAGATATCAGAGGACAAGATTGTATTACCAGAGTGATAATTGATGATCATTATTATTATTACAGGTATTATGATGGTCTGTTATTTTGGACATGTTCTGTGAGGATGTCTTGAGTGTCTATTAGCTGAGCACTGCTGTGAAAAGGAGGGGACTGTACAGTTGTAAATAAGAGCACTAGAGGAGTCTCACACTGGGAAGATCTCAATTGCATTCTTCTTGCGTCCTGTCTCCTCGTCTCCTTCTCAAATCCCGCTGGAGGAGAAGGTCAGAGGGGAAGGATATCTGGCTTTCTCATCTAATGGGTTCTGAGAAGGAGACAAGGACCTGAGGATGGGAGGAGTATGCATTTGAGGTCTTCCCACAATGACACACTATTGAGAGGGCGAAGCACCAACTCTACACACACTAAGGCAGTGCTTTACTTTAACCACACGGGGGCGCCATACGCTCTTGTCTTTTTTACTGGTTTTACTCCCATTTAAGTTTTTAACCTGAGGCCCTAAACTTTTCATTTTCCACATATTTTACACCGCACATTCCCTCATTGTTCAAAGAAGTTGTTAATATATACATATATAAAACATATAGAATGAACTAACTATTCAATGGGTTTATACTTCAATAAGGTGCCACCCTATTGCTGCTGTTGGACAGAGTTTAAATATTTTATAAAAGTTGTGTTTATTTATGTCGGGAGGATCGGAATCTGGTCGCCGCTGACAACCACACGTAAATGTCCTGGGTTAGAATCGATCTGCTTCTCTGTTTTTTTTCCCTACGGCTGAGATATATTTAAAGTAAAATATAGAAGAGAGATAAAATAGTTTTATGAGATTAGGGTTGTGTGTTAGATTCTGTCTGATTGTGTGGAGTCCTGGACAGAGAGAAGAGAATAGCACATGTATAAGCAATAAGCAGACGTTTTGTTCCTCCAGGACATTAAAATATAATGTACATAAATGTAAAGTTTCATTGTGTAAATTATGTACACCATAGAAAGAGCAGAGCAGAAATTATAAGTCTGAGGTTATTATTATTAGAGTTAAATATGAAAAATGTTCATATCTCATCTGTTTTATATCATGTGAAATAAATGTTGATGTTCTTAAATGCTGCGGTGGGGGTTTATGTTATGACACAAGCTACGTATTTACATTTGTTTTAAACATTGGGAGATCGAAGGAATGCCATTTCCAATGCTTCCTGCTGTTTTGGTTGTATCATGTTACAAATATGATTTCCTGATCACTGATATGATAGAAGCTCTGATGGCGCTGAAGACGAGACATTGACAAACTTTAAAGATCAGGAAGCTCCTTTCTGTGTCCGTTGAGGGACTGGGACTCTGGCCTCCAGCTGGAAGTGTAGCCCACAGGCCAATAGCTCATATCCACTTGGTACATGAATGATCTCTGCTCTGGACAGTGCCACTGTCACACTAGACGCAGCCAATCACTCAGGTCATCGACACAGTAAGGTCAGTCCCCCTCCATTCTCACCCTCTTTCCCCATCCTACCACCTTCTTCCCTCCCCCCTTTCATGCTGGACACACATGAGTAGCTATGTTAATGAGGCTCTGAATATTTTGTGGTTCCTTACCTGTAGCACTGTGGCTATGTGGGCCTGGTTCCATTCCACTCCTTCCACTAGTTCCTACCCTTTCCATTTATCCTACCCTATAGTTCCTAATCCCTACCACCTTACGTATTTAGTATTTTATTAGGATACCCATTAGCTACTCCTCTTGTACCTGTACTTGGAAGAGTCCTTTACATGTGGTCATGATCTCCTACCTTACTTTTACAACTGAATAAGAATGTATCCGCTTTGATGAATTTGCATGAAAATCTCCGAAAATCTCAGAAACATACAATATACTTGCAGCTCAACAACTACACCATACCAGTCATCCAATAGACTTCCATTCAGAGCGACACACAGAAGCATCCAGGGTCAACAGGTCTCCCGCCTGGCCAAACCAAGATCCCCCCCACAGTTCCCCAGTAGCTGTCCCGCAACCGTTCGAGACCCCCCTCCTCCAAAGGACATCAAGGACAACTAAAATCATAACAGCATTATATGTTTGTGTGCATGTCTGGCACTATTACATGTATGTGTGTGTTCTTGTATGCGTTTATGTGAATGAGAGTGTGTGTATATGCATGTGTACAAACACCTGCACGGCATCAGCCTCAAGCAAACCCGTGTTGTGCCAAAACTCTCTCCCCTGCCAGAATCCCCCCTTTCCCGTTCTTCATTGCTGGGACTTGCTTGCTAGTTGAGATTTCTGCTCTTAACTCCGCTGTCAGTTTAGCCTACATTTCACTGTTCTTGGTAGCAGAAAGCATTTTGTATGCAGTTTTCGGTTTGGCTATTTGTTTCAAGTGTATGTGGCTGTTCTTGCTTGTATGGCGCCCTGGGTGAACCCCCCTGTCAGCGCCCCGCCCCCGGGTCCCGCCGCCGTGGGCGGTTGCCCATGTCGCTCGTACATAAATCCGCTACTGATTTGTATTAGTCTATAAATACATCTCTTTGCCAAAGTTTGTCATCTCTCCAATGTCTTATTCGACTAGTATTTTAGAAGGTGTAAGGATACTAATTCAGCCGTAGTTGTTCTGAAATGTCTATTGCTTGCCAACGTTTCACTCCCTCCTCTATGTTTAATGTAACACACATACATTAATTAATAATTTCGGTTTCCTATCCTGACGTGAAGTTTGTTCTACAGAAAGTATTTGACTCTGATGTGTGCCACGGAAAGTATTTGACTCTAGCCACAAAAATAAGGAAATTAGAATGGGGGGGATTCTGGCAGGGGGGAGATTTTCGGTACAACACCGGCATTAGCTGTAAAAACACTGCCCCTCAGTGTCATTCAAACGTACTTTTTATTGTTTTATTTTGACTTCAATTTGACTGTCTTTGACCATCATTCTATCTCCCGCACAGCAACTCCACTCCCACTTGTCTCCAATTCCACATCCACATCCCATCCCATCTATCTCCGCAGGCCACCCTCTACAAAGTTATTCGCAACATATATCTTTCAACTATGCTGTGATGTTAAAGGTACAATTTTAATCTAATCTAATAGAATCTACACATTACGTGTGGAAGATCAATATTTTTACTAAGAGTATTAGTATATTAGTAATTGACTGACCCGGTCTCTCCAGATCTCCCAACAGTACTATTTCTAGGGTCAATTTTAGATCAATGTTAAGCATTTTCAGCCATTCCTGAACCTGAGACCAGAAACAGGCTACCCCTCAGGTAGCAATACCAAAATAAATGGTACATTGATTCTGTATCCGCACAACAAAATCTGCAGAGCTTCGATGGTTTTATGCCCCAAATATTCAACATTTTGTTGGTGGCAAGAATTCTACATAATAATTTTAGCTGAAAAGCACCAAGTCTTGAATCTAGGCGTTATACAAAAACATAATTACACATATGCTAGGCCCGCTAAGAGTGGAACACCGTAAGAATTGTCTAGATTTCTGACTGAAATGTATTAATGGGTGATTGGCCCTAACATTTCACTTTAAATTATGTCAATGTTCTGTTTTCTGGAACAATTTTTTTGTAAATATAAAACAAATATAACAATAGTTCTCTGGAACACGTGGAACGGTCCACAATGCGGGGGACTACGTCATGGTTATGCCTCCTCCCCTCGCGTCCCTTTTGAACGCTCATGGTGAAGCAGCGCATGCGATTGGGAGAAAGAACCAACTTTTGGGGGGGTAGTAGCCTACAACAGAAAATAGCTTACTAAGAGCTGTGAACATGGCTGCAGTTACAACCAACCGTACCGAACAAGACTCCACACCGGCAAACGAGCAAAATGGAACATTGGCCAAGGGAGAGAACAGGAATAATAAGCAGGGCCCTGCAGACTCGAAACAGGAACCGGGTGACAACGAGGACGAAACAGAAATGGACGTGAGCAACGGAGACAGCAAAGAGGAGAAGCTTTCAGTCGCACCAGAAGTCGCCAAAGAATCGGTTTTACCCACGGAAAACGGCAACAAAGAAGACGAACCGGCCTGTGAACTGTCTGAACCGGTTAAAAGTCCCGTGGAGGGAATCCCTGCGAGTAGCACCGAAACCGGGGAGAGCACCGTGGAGCTGAATCAAGAACAAAGAGAGGAGAGCGTGTCCTCGCTTCCTAGCTCCGACAAGACCAAAAGCGAGGAATCCACGGAGAAAACCGACCACGGTATCAAAAGACGGGCCAGTGTCGAGATATCCTCCTCGGATGGAGAACCTCTCAGTCGAATGGATTCGGAAGACAGGTCTGTGCATTACTAATACCCAGTCAAATGTTGAATACAAAAGCAGCGCAACAATGTTACCAGCCCACACCAACAATGATTCAATCTCGATAAGGTGTTGACGTTTGTGATCAAACTACATTGTCACGAGTTGCATTCACTATCCTTGCAATTATACAGTGTTGTGTGATATCTCCGTACTTTGTCTTTTGCCAAACAACAGTTTAGCGTAACAGTCGGGTTTGTTTTGCTACAATGCATCCCCACCCAATGCGCAACGATGCGTTATGGACAGTTGACAACATTTGGGTACATGCATAGTTTTAACCGATAGTTGAATAGGCCTAGGTTTGCCTTTAGGTTTCAACGGAATGGTTCCACGCTGCACGTACACCCGCATCTGGACATAATGTCCATGTATGGCCTGCATTGCCACTTGGCCACCACGATGCTCATTGTGTAATAACGTAGCTACTATAAAACCACGTTTTAAAAAGAGAGACAACAGCAATATGAACATTTCAGACTTGATTTTATCTTATGAACCAATTCAGTGAGTAAGATCGTCCAAGTTGGCATGTATCCTTGAAAACAGTTTGGTGAAAGTCCCATGAGTAATTTCACAAGTGGAGCACTGAGACAAAGAAAATTATAATCACACACTAGCATATCTACACACACACACACTTACAGACGTGTCAGTGTGGTCAACACAACTCCTCATCGCCTTCTAGTTGGTTTGGCCTTGTGGCTGGGTCACTGTAGTTACAGGACGTCTATGTTGAGATGAGTCCTATACACACACACACACACACACACAGAGATTCTCACCCACATGCACATGAGGGAATCACACACACAAGTCTTTCTGAGATATTTAGATGTGTACCCAGAATTCCCCATGCCATTATGTGAAATGGCCAAGATGGAACTTCCACTGGATCATAAACTAGTGCAGAACGAGAGAGTGAATCAGATCAAAGGTGTTAGAAATGAGTAATGATGTATGCAACTCGCTGCTCAACTCTCTTACAGTGCAACTTAGGATAATTTACTCGGGGTTGCTGCGGCCCTGCCGAAGCAGTGAGTTTGGCCGATCTGATTCACCTAACACTGTGCAGAATTCCGGTTACGCCTGTGTGACTCTTTATGTGCATGTAACAATAGAAGTCAACACACAGACACATATGCAAAAGCCTGTATGCAAAAGTCCAGTGTGGATATAGGGTCCTATCGGCCATATACTAATACATACACATATACTGTACACGATGCCTGAATATCACTAGACTAGCCAACAGAAAATAACAATATACACATACATTTCTTATTCAGACGGAAGCAGAGAACTCAACCATTTCACACACCTCGATATCCACCCTTCTCCTTTTGCTGCTAAAATAGTGGGATGATTCCCTTTCTGGATCCCAGTAGATTGTCTCAGTCTGTAGCCATAAGATGACCTGTAGCGGGTAGCTAACAAAAGAAACCCAGTTAGCACAAAGGCCTAAGCCCTGTGTTACTACATTTCAGCTCCTGTTGTATCTGAAGGAGAGGGGATTCCCCCCCACCCCCTTTCCCCCCCTCTCCCGTCCTGGTGTGTTGCTTTGTCTAGCCGGGGCAGAAAGGCCTGTAGTAAGAAAAGAGGGAGTGAATGGAGGAGAGAGCTCTACTGTTTGGGCAGCTGCATGGTCTCAATGTAACTTTTGTTCCCCTGCTGGCACTGAGGACCTCAGGAACAGAGCAGGGGAGCAGCTGGAGGCAGGCAGCCTTATGAGGTGTGTGTGTGTGTGTCACTTTCTCTTCATTCAGTGCAACATGGTAGCATTACTGAGTCACTAGTGCACTCTGAGAGGCTTTGTGTGTGAGGACGAAGGGATATACTTCTATGTCTGTAGTGGCCTGAGATTAAAATCCACCATGACACCCTCGTAGACCAGGCATACTAAACCTCATATGCCCCAGAGAAGTCTGTTGACGAGCAGTGTCTGCACATGCTACAAACACACTAAATCACCAAGATTTAGTGACTGAGGCTGTCCAAACCCATGACTAGAACCGACCGCAAGGCGCGACAGAGGGTAGTATGTACGGCCCAGTACCACACGGGGGCCAAGATTCCTGCCACCCAGGACCTCTATACCAACCAGGTGGTGTCAGAGGAAGGCCCTAAAAATTTCCAAAGACTTCAGCCACCCTAGTCAGACTATTCTCTCTGCTACGACACAACAAGTGGTACCAGACCGCGAAGTCTAGGTCCAAAATGCTGCTTAACAGCATCTAACCTCCCAAGCCATAAGGCTGCTGAACAGCTAATTAAATGGCTGTATTGACCCCTCCCCCTTTTTTACGCTGCTGCTACTCACTGTTTATCTATGCATAGTCACTTTACCCCTACCTACGTGCACATATTACCTCAATTGCCTCGACTAACTTGTACTCCTGCACATTGACTCGGTACCGTTAGCCTCGTTATTGTTATTTTGTTACTCTTGTTTTTTTACTCTAGTTTATTTAGTAAATATTTTCTTAACTCTATTTTCTTAACTGCATTGTTGGTTAAGGGCTTGTAAGTAAGCATTTCAAGGTAAGATGTGACTAATAACATTTGATTTGTTATGTAGTACAACAGATCTCTGTGCTGACCCCATCTCCCTCCCTCCCTCTCTCTCAGTATCAGCAGTACTCTGATGGACATGGAGAGCACAGCGTCCAGCGGGCGCTCCACACCTGCCATGATGAACGGGCACGGCCCGGGCACCGCCACCCCGTCGGTGGGTAAGAGCGTGGCATACACCTGCTGCTGGGACCAGTGCCAGCTCCTCTTTACCACCAGCCCAGACCTGGCTGAGCACATCAGGGGCGTGCACGTGGACGGACAACGGGGAGGGGTATGTTTTTTTTTTTTTCTCTCTATCCTTCACTTCCTATATCATATTCTCTGTCCTGCCTGCCTGCTCACCATCTTCTATCCCCTTCCTCCTTCACCTTCGAGTTTTACGCCTCCAACTCGTCTTCTCCTCTTCTCCACCACCACAACCCTGTCTTCAAAATATCAATCCCCCTCTTCTCCATCTTGAAGATAATCCAAACATCCTGTGTTAAACTAACTCCAGATGAGAAGTACTGCTGCACAAAGACCGCTTGATGTTTTATCTCTCTTGGAACTGTAGGTTCAGAGAGGGGGCGGGGGTCAGTTTATGGGGGCTTGAGTTTCTAGGTGCTTCAGTTAAAAATGGTCCGTCATTGAATTTCTATATGAAATGTCCATCTGCCAACTACAATTCTCTAGGATAGTAGGACATTTAGTTTCTTACATTGCATCTTGGGTAACTCATAAGAGCTAGGTTGTGAGTGACCTGGGAAGAGACGTGTGTTTAACAGTGTTGCTGTCCTCTCGACAGGTTTTTGTGTGCCTGTGGAAAGGCTGCAAGGTGTACAACACCCCGTCGACCAGTCAGAGCTGGCTCCAGAGACACATGGTCTCACACAGCGGAGACAAACCATTCAAGGTGAGAAAACGCCTTCCTTTCTTCCATTTTCCTGTTCGCTCGCTCGCTCTCCCTTCACTGTCACACACACACAACATCAAAGCACTGACTCTGCAAACCACATCCTCATATCATATACAGTGCCTTCATGGTATTGATACCCCTTGGCTTATTCCACATTTTGTTGCGTTACAGCCTGAATTCAAAATGGATTCAATTGTTTTTCCCTCGCCCATCTACACACTACCTCATAATGACAAAGTGAAAACATGTTTTTATTTCTGTATTTCATTTTCAATAAATGAGCAAAAATAAATAAAAACATGTTTTTATTTCTGTATTTCATTTTCAATAAATGAGCAAAAATAAATATCTAATTTACAGAAGTATTCACACCCCTGAGTTAATAGATGTTAGAATCACCGTTGGCAGCGATTACAGCTGTGGGTATGTCTCTAAGAGCTTTGCACACCTGGATTGTACCATATTTGCACATTATTTTTATATTCTTCAAGCTCTGTCAAGTTGTTGCTCATTGCTTGACAGCCATTTTCAAGTCTCGTATTAGATTTTCAAGCCAATTTATGTCAAAACTGTAACCAGGCCACTCCGGAACATTCCGGAACATTATTCAATGTCGTCTTGGTAAGCAACTCCTGTGTATATTTGACCTTGTGTTTTAGGTTACTGTCCTGCTGAAAGGTGAGTTTGTCTCCAGTGTCTGCTGGAAAGCAGACTGAACCAGGTTTTTCTCTAGGATTTGACCTGTGCTTAGCTCTGTTCCGTTTATTTTTATCCTAAAGAAAAGTCCTTGTTAATGACGAGCATACCCATAACATGATGCAGCCACCACCATGCTTGAAAATGTGAAGTGGTACTCGGTAATGTGTTGTTGGATTTGCCCTAAACATAAAGCTTTGTATTCAAGACATAAAGTTAATTTCTTTGCCACATTTTTTGCAGTTTTACTTTAGTGCCTTATTTTTTTTAACCTTTATTTAACTAGGCAAGTCAGTTAAGAACAAATTCTTATTTTCAATGACGGCCTAGGAACATTGCAAACAGGATGCATGTTTTGGAATATTCTGTACAGGCTTCCTTAATTTCAGTCTGTCAATTAGGTTAGTATTGTGGAGCAACTACAGTTTTGTTGATCAATCCTCAGTTTTCTCCTATCACAGCCATTAAACACTCTACCTGTTTTAGTCACCATTGGCCTCATGGTGAAATCCCTGAACGGTTTCCTTCCTCTCCGGCAACTGAGTTAGCAAGGACGCCTGTATCTTTGTAGTGGCTGTGTGTTAATAACTTCACAATGTTCAAAGGGATTTTTACCCATCTACCAATAGGTGCCCATCTTTGCGAAGCATTGGAAAAACCTCCCTGGTCTTTGTGGTTTAATCTGTTTGAAATTCACTGCTCAACTGAGGGACCTTACATATAATTGTATGGGTGGGGTACAGAGATGAGGTAGTCATTCAAAAATCATGTTAACACTTAAGTCCATGCAACTTATGATGTGACATGATGCACATTTTTACTCCTGAACTTATTTAGGTTTGCCATAACAAAGGGGTTGAATACTTATTGACGCAACACATTTCTGCTTTCAGTTTTAATTAATTAGTGAACATTTGTCAAAACATAATTCCACTTGGACATTTGAAAATCGGGTTGTAGCACAACAAATTGTGGCTAAAGTCGAGGGGTGTGAATACTTTCATACCTTCTGTATGTACATGTCAGGTGCTATAGATTATTCTAGTCTTAGAATGATTCTAATGATCTCCAACACGATACACTTGTCACACACTATCCTGTGTGAAGCTAATGCATGATATTATATTGAATGGTTCCATTGAACTGTGCCATCTATACCCAGACCTACATTTTCCCCTGCATTAAACCCTTTGAGCTATTATTGAAATAGAAATCAGCTAGATTTCAAATAGAACGACCAATAGTGTTCTTCTCTATCTAAGTGCTGTTGAATAAGCGATCTACTGTTAAATCTACTAGTCCGTGTTCTCACCGGTGTCGTCTCCATCTTTGTCAGTGTGTGGTGGGGGGCTGCAATGCCACGTTTGCCTCCCAGGGGGGGCTAGCGCGCCACGTACCCACCCACTTCAGCTCCCAGAACTCCAACAAGCTGGCCAATCAGGGCAAGATGAAGGAGGATTCACCTTCGAAGGCGGGGCTTAACAAGAGGCGGAAACTCAAGAACAAACGCAGGCGGTCTTTACGTACGTATCCGAGAAACACACACACGCACATATAAACACACGCAATACACACACAGCATGTTTTATTATCCTTGTGGGGACCTACAATTGATTTCCATTAAAAATCCTATTTTCCCTAATTGTTGCCCTAATTTTAACTGTAAACCTAAGCCTAAAATAGCCTTTGTCCTCTGGGACTTTTGGGCATCTCTGGTACCCATAAGGATGGCAATACAAGCACCCACAAATGCAAGCATGTGTATACACGCACAGATATGCACGGGCACACACTCAATCATACAATCAATCAATAAACCAATCGTGTACTGACTGATCAGGTTGCCTGGCATTCAAACCAAGCGTCTTAACCAATCGGGTGGTGGGAAACGTTTTGATGATGAATATCTACGAGGGTCAGATCCATCTGATTGGCTAATCCCCTCTGACCTCCCGACCTATGAACCTCAGTTTAACGCTCCCCCTCTCTCACCCCAGTGTGTTCTGTCCCTCCAGCACGACCTCACGACTTCTTTGATGCCCAGACCATGGATGCTATCAGACACCGGGCCATCTGCCTCAACCTGGCTACACATATAGAGAGCCTGGGCAACGGACACAGTGTGGTGTTTCACAGCACGGTTAGTAGTAGCACACACACACCATCACCGTCGTCTACCACAGCATGGTCAGGGATCCAGCGGAGGCAGACCATGCAGGGTCCTGCACACACACACTGTACTTCACTGTTCAGACAGCAGAGGGCACAGCAGACCTACAGAATAACGGTCTCGGCTGTACAGAGTTTATTAGTATTTTTCTTTTTTTTAAACTTTTATTTAAGCTGGGAGTCATGCTGAGACCACGTTCTCTTTATGCAGATGAGGCCTGCATGAACACATCAATACACAACCATTGCACTATTATACATGTCTTTCTATACACACATCAATTACACAATATGTGAAAAGTAAACACAACCGTATGCAACAAACACATTCTTCAGTAAAAAGCCCTCTAACATCTGCCTGAATTGCTCTAGAGGCACCAACTCTAACTTTAAGGACTTTTGGAGAAAAACTCAAATCAGATTGACCTAATTCAGTGGAGATTGAAGGGCTCTCCAGGGTTAGCCATCCCTGAGTCCGGGTCTGGTAACTTCTACGTCTGAAGTTTAACAATGAGGTAAGGTATGATGGCAGTTTATAGACAAAAAAGAGCACAATGCCTCGATCTACGAGACTTCGCGTTGGGCCAGCCTACTTTCTGATACAAAATGCAATGATGTGTACGGAACCTATCGCCCGTAATAATGCACTGTGATAAACTGTGCCCAACGGCTTCAGTACAGTGGCAGCTGCATTCATATAGACAAATCCCCATAGTCAATAACCCGGAATGAATGTTGACTGGAAGATTTTGTTTTCTGCTATTTAACAAAAGACAGCATCTGTCCCTATATTGGAAGCCTATTTGACTGATTCATTTCGTAACTTATTCATCAACATGCTTTTCGTTCATCCAGATGCCCAGATATTTCTAAGAGGGGACACGATCAACGAGGGCACAATCCAAAGTACTAGGGGTGTAACTGTTCATCAAACCCACGGTTTGATATGTATTGGGGGGGTCGCGGTTAAGTTTCGGTGAAGTTCCATTCACAATATTCCTGTCATTCTGTTGTGACAGGATTGTCATGTTGGTCCTCTCATGTTTCCACTCCTGATGCTGCATTTGTCACCTTCTGGGAGTTGTGAAGTCATAAATACCAGTTGGATGCGTTCATGTGATTTGAACTCGTTGAGAAACGCCAGTAGCTAATTGCCAACAAGCTGCGTCAACCATAAACTAAAAGTACAGCCATCATGCTTGTAAACATGTTTTACCCACAATAGATAGCTTTTTTATTAATGTTTTGCTGCATTTAACTGCCAAATGCTGCTCGAGGCCATTTCCTTAGTAGGCGACACCCGAGGTAATCATGTGGGGGAAGTGTGTGCTTCAGATCATTGACAAGTTTCCCACAAGTAAGTAAGTACCAGTTGGAGGGCCATTCAAGTGGGTTTTCCCCAGTCGTATGTGGTAAATTCCCACTTGGTTACGAACACGCCATGACACTGTCTCCTTCAGTGCCAGATGCGCAGTTGGGATGCTCATAAAGGGGCATGTAGCACGGCACATCTCCTATTCCAGGGTAATGTGATGTCTGTCACTGTTACGTAAGCGCAACACAGGGGTGCGTTGGCCAATTCATTCTAAACCTCATCTTTGGCTTGCTCATATAGAGCGGGTACAACCTGTTTGCTTAAATTGGCGCAAGAGGAAGTTCGTAAGGCGCTGAAACCCCCCTATTCTCAATCACCGTGATTGGGTATGTCTGTGGTTATAAAGCAAATAATAAAACACAGCCTACCTATCGCTCTTGTAATGTATTTGGCCCGCTCAGAGTCAGCTGCCAAGGAATGCTTGAATGCTGAGGTGAGACGACGTGGTGTTTCTTTGCGTTTCCATCTTGCTCCGGTGTACTCAGGTGATGTCAGAGTAAATGTGTCAACACATTTGAGGTGTTGGCAGCTGCATAGGATATTCTTGTTGAGCGTGGCCACATACTGTTAACGTTTTGTCCACAACTTTCTGCCCATATCAGTTGTAGTCTGCTGGGGAAGCCTGAATGTCCACAAACTGGAGATTTAAACGATTGTTGATGATCCTCCCTCTCGGGTCTGTTGATGATCCTCCCAATTCGGGTTTATCGACCTCCCCATCGTACAGAACTCATCCTTGGCTGCGCCTCACAAAATGTGAAATGCGGCAGTTAAGGTAATTTTGATTCCGATGTCCGCGTAGGCGCTAGTTTTAACGGAATAGCCTTACATGTTTGTTTTAGTTCAGATTTACTGCATGGGCCTACTACTATGCAGCGTATGCATTACCTAAAAGACGTAGTATTTTTATTTTATAATATTTGTTTTTATGTATTCATTCGGGTTCAGTGCGACCGAATCGAGGTCCCTGAACCGAACGTTTCGGTACGACTACGTGTACCATTACACCCCTAAGGAGTACTTCTGCATAAATCATCAGATTCTTATGTGATTTGGAAAATAACATGTTCTTGGTTTTACCTGCACTAAGTACCAATGTCAGTTCAGCAAAGGCCTTCTTGGAGGGCAATAGCGAAAGATTGAGACTGACTGGGCCTGGTCAGATGCGGGGTCAATAGCATACACCACAGTGTCACCTGCATACAGGTGAATGTTTTCATTCTTTTTTTTATTTTTAACCGGAACACGAATTGATCCCTGTAGGACACCCTTTATGTCAAGACAACCCGATTTAACACCATCAGTAAATACACACTGTGTTCTGTCTTTTTCTTAAAGCAGCCAATCTGTAACTTTTTGGGTGACCCAACCAAATTCACATAGAAATGTGAGTTATAGAGCTGTCATTCTCATTGAAAGCAAGTATATGTGAGAAGAAGAGGTGTATATGTGCTTTATTTCTATGCTTTCCGTTCTTAAGTTTCAATTTTGCGTCTTTCTTTAGGTTTTGTACACTACCTTCAAACAGCTGAAAATCCAATGTTTTTGGTTTCTGGAAAATATATTTCAGTGGTTTAGATGGTACAATGATTCTCTACACTTCACTCCCATGCCCCTTGTAATTATTCTGCTAATAAAGCAACTGAAATTTGGCGAACTTCGAATTTTAGCAACCAGGAAATGGCAGGGTGGTTTCTGCATGGTGTGTCTTTAAATCATTTTCAAACCAGCTAAACGCAGCCTGGTCCAGGCCAATTGATGAAACCTCTGAATAAGTCATGGGTGAAACACTGTCGAAGGCTTTAGACAGGTCAACAAAAAGGGCCGGGCAGCGTTACTTGTTATCCAAACAATTTAAGAACATCATTTAAAACCGAAGAACCATCTCTGCTACTTCTATCACCTGGTCTGAAACCTGACTAGTTTCCATTTAAGTGATAATGTCAGAGAAGCCGGTGTTTGGAGGATATATTGGCACGGGTGTTAGGACCGAGTCCTGGTCGAGGGCCTGCAAACCGTGCAAATGTATCCTCCAGACACCAGCTTCGTGGGCGTTATATCTTTTATACAACGGGTTACCAACATATTCAAATGATTGACATATTTTCATGAGTGTTATTTTGATTCATTTATTCATACTATTTCATCCTTCCACAAGATATTGTCCTGACACTAATACTAGTAAAGGCCCAGTGCGCTACTTTTGTGAATTATTATTATTATATATCTTTTTTTTTTAACTCTGCTTTTTTTTTTTAAATATATATTTTTTACTTGCAGCTGGGCTGATTGGACAGTGAGACAGAACAGAGAAAATTAGCATTTCAACATCATAGCTTTAGCCGGTGGTAACTTGTGGAACAGACACTGTCAGACTCACCAATTGTATAATTACAATACATTTCATAGTTAAAAAGGATCTGAGTATTTACCAAGGGTTCTATCATTTTTGCTCGGCAAGAGTTTGGACATAGGGCTCTAATTACTTAGGTGACCCGACAGACACCACCTTTTGAAGGGGGAGTATGTGGGCCACTTTCCAGACCCTGGGGATGGCACCAAAAACACTTCTGGTAAACATGTGTTAAAGATTCTGCAATCAGAGGAGCAGAAAGCTGCAGCAAGACTGGATCTTTTGGATGAAGCAATCTTGCTCAAGGCGTCTAGCACATCACAAGTAGAAAGTTGTTGAAATGAAAACAAAGATTCACAACTTCCATTGAGCCAGCTAGAGGCTGGGAGAGGGGCAGGCAGTCGACTGGCTGACCAGGGTCAATTAAAACTTGTATTTATTTCAAGTGAAAAGCCTGCTGATATTAAATGCTGATTTAAAAAAATTAAAAAACACATTTTTAAAGCATCACAATCACACAACTTGTTTTCCAAAATTGACGGTTTAAACTCACATGAGTTCATGTGTGCAGTGTTGAGGCCTGCTGAAAATGAAGGGCCCAGCCAGGGAATAACACTGACTCCTGTGCCCCTTTTTTTAATTAAGCTGCTAATAAAGGGAACTGCCAGCAACCCTCCCATGAAACACACTGCTCTGACGTACATGCCAGAGTCCAGACCCAGCCAGGCCTGTTGTTGGAGCCGCTTAGAAAACAGACCTCTTCACCCCCTTCCAGCCTCTGTCCTCCCTCACTCCCACCATCTCTCCCCTACACATGCAGTTGGAGAACTTCTACCAGTATTTTCACAGAGAAATCAAGAGAGACAGACATCGTAGGAACCCAGCAGTTGCCTGACGACTCCGACTGAATTATTCCGCTGCTCTGTTCACTTCGTACTTAAGTCGGAGACTGCCATCATTGTGGGGATGGCAAAAACGATGGGTGTTGTACAAAACAAAGTCATCAACGGTTGGGTCTTTACATCTTTATCAGCTTTATCCACGTGTTTTCTGGCTCTGGCCCCACCCATCAGTTTCTGGGACCAATCAGAATGGTTAGAATGTGTTTGTGTTCTAGACATCGTCGGGGAGGTACTCGGATCCAGACTCATTGCGGAGAAGAAATGAACGTCCGTGGGCGTGGCGTAGCATTTGGCTGAAGCAAGTACTTTGGGTAGCCAGGCAAACCCAGCAGGCCTTCTCTAAGCCAAAGCAAAAAGCAAATAAAACCATGGGAGAGAGTCTAGTGTAATGTCTTTTCACACTGTGACTTACATTGTGTGTGTGTACGTGTATGCACACATCCATCTGTGTGTTTCTAAAGATAAAGAGCATTCCTAGTCTTCACCTTGGTCCAGGGTCACACTCACTCACTCACTGTGGAATGCACTAACGTCAGTCAGGGAGCTGTATTGTTCCTACCACACACAGGGTGTGTGTATATGTTTAGTGGCTGGACTGGCGTCTTCAGGCCAGTGAAGTAACAGTGTTAGTCTGCGGAGTGGGAGGGAGTACAGGATTGAGTCTGGCTTAATTAGACTGGAGCCAGGTGTCTGATTCCTTTTACTGACTTGCCATCAGCATCAGGCCTTTGGTTAGGGATGGTGTGTGTGTGTGGGTGGGTGTGTCTCTCCAAATATCTCTCCAGTATGACCTCAACAACAATGTGTTGTTTTTCCAATGTCTCTGTTATTGGGTGGTGTCTTACCTCTCTTCTTCTTCTATCTCTAGGTAATAGCGAGGAGGAAGGAAGATTCTGGAAAGGTTAAAGTCCTCCTCCACTGGACTCCCGAGGACATGTGAGTTGCCCTCTTTTTCTCCACCCTCCCCTCTACCTCTCCTCCCAACATCCTGCTCTTCAGCTCTCTCCTGTTGGCAGACACAAGGCCACAGTCCTCTTCTCTCCCCTTGCACCCTTTTCTCTCCTGTACTACTGGCAAGCAGAGGGCTATCCTCCCCCTCCTCTCTTCCTATCCTTCTCCTCCCCTGCTCTGTAAATGTCAGCAGGCGTTTAGTGGTGGTTAGTCAATTTGTCCTGTGGCTGTGGGCAGGAGGCTGGCAATCACCTGTGACCTTACCATCGCACCACACACACACACACACAGGAGGATACCCAGGTTAGCGTCTCCATCCAGAAGGGTCAGTGATCTGGATGAGTTCACTCGTGTCGTGGGAGCTACTCTGTGATCTCTGTCCACCCTTTCATCCCTCCCGAACTCTTTCTCTTTTCCTTTGGTGTAGTCCCATAGGTTAATTTTGATCAGTGGCCCAGTTTAGGAGAGAATTAATGACCAAGAGCTCCCTTGACAATCATTACAGCTATCAGAACCAGCTGTGTGCATTTCAGACTGAATTATTGTAAGTTAGCTATGTAGTTGGCGTACTATATTATCAGGAAAATTATTGAAGGGGAGTAGACGAGGAGAGAGAGCCTCTTCAGACTATTGAGCTGCAGCCCTGTGTAGCCCTACTCCTCCTCAGGCCATTAGTCTCTCAGCCAGAGGAGAGAAGGAGAGGAAGTCACTTCAGACTGAGACAAAGCCCTGTGCAGCCCTCCTCTCTAGCCATTAGTTTCTCAGCTGGAGGAACAGGCTGTCGGCTCTGCTCTGTCTAAAACCCCTCTCGCAGAGAGCTCATCTCCGACAGAAGCAACTTTCTGGGTCAGGAAACGGGCTATAAGCCAAAACGACGCTCGCTTTCATGGTACATGTCCAAAATAAACCTCTCTCTTTTGGAATTTTTGTTGTTTTGGGGTTTGGATGAAGAAGGGAGGAGGAGGAGGAGCAAGAGGCGTATTGCGGCACTCGTTTCAGAAGCTGTGAGAGTGTTTTGTTTAAGAGTTGGATATGTCTCTCTAAGGACCATGTTGCTGTAAAGGCAACTGTCACCCACACTACCATGGAGAATGTCTACCAGATGTTATTGTAGTCACTTCTAGCACTCAGCTACGGCGCTGCAGCAGCATCCTATGTGTACAGTGACACAGCTGAGGCCTTCCTCTCTGTCTCCTAGCATGTTATTGGGTGCTTTTCTGCCGTTTTTGTTTTGGCTCTGTCCACTTGGGTTCATCCCTCTGCAAGGGTATGGTCCCCTCTTGCCTCTCCATTTCTTTAATACCTCTCTCTTCTCCTTTCATCCACTATCCACTTTCTTCCTTTCCTTCTCCTTTCCTCCCCCTAGGGCTTTCATCTGCCCCTCTCTGAATCTATGATCTATAGCCAAGCAGTCTGCTAACGATGAACCAGGCACCGCTTATTCACATCTCCCCCACATCCTCTCTCTCTCTCTTTCTCTCTCTCTCTGTTTGTTCATTGGGATGCTTTCCTGGTGACGCACACAGTGACGACTGTAGCAGGAGTAGAGAGGAGCCCAGTACTGGCATTGATCCTCTCCCAATGTTTCCCACAGATAACACCTAAATACACTCTTTAGTTAGACAAGCACTTTAGGAAGCATGCATTTGTACCACTGCAATCTCCTCTTAACCCATGTCTGTTAGATGCCAGTCAGACACCAGCTCAGAGAGGCCACGGTGCCAACTACAAGATTTGTACTGTCTGTCACCTCTTCCCCCTCTCTCTCTCCCTCACTCTTTTCTCCTCCTTCTCTCCTCCTTCTTCCCTTGTGCACTCACATTCTCTCTCTCCTCCTTCCCTCTCGCTTGCTCTCAATCTCTATCCCCCTCTCCAGACTACCTGATGTGTGGGTGAATGAGAGTGACCGGCCACAGCAGAAGACCAAGGTGGTCCACCTCTCCCAGCTGCCCCAGGAGACACACGTACTGCTGGACCCCAACATATACAGGTGTGTGTGTGTGTGTGTGTGCATGCACTGGAGGGGGGGGGTTGCCAAATCTTGAGGCATAGACCATTAGGGCTAATCATTTACTCTCCAAATAGTGTGTGTGTGCCTGTGGACGTGCACATAACTCATACAATGGTTGACTCACAACAACAACAATGTGAGCATACCTACCACGGCCAGTGTGTTTTCCTAGACTCCGTACTGGCCCAGTGATCCCCGAGGGCCTGTGCTACTCTGTGTTTACCCAGCTAATTAATGATGGTTACAGGCTTCTTGTAATGGATGGCCGTGCAGCACAGAGCTAAATATGAACACCCAATGCCCATGGAGAGAGGTGATCCTGAACCTCACGTCGGCCTTGCATGTGAATGCCGGCTGCTTTGAGTTTGTTGTACCTAGTCTTTCCTCTCTTTTATTCTTACAAGCAGTGATGTAAATGCTTTATAGGCAAAGTGAAGAAGGTATGGTTCCCTGAAGAGCCCCCCCCCCCCCCCTTCAGTGATGTAAATGCTTTATAGGCAAAGTGAAGAAGGTATGGTTCCCTGAAGAGCCCCCCCCCCCCCCCCCTTCAGTGATGTAAATGCTTTATAGGCAAAGTGAAGAAGGTATGGTTCCCTGAAGAGCCCCCCCCCCCCCCCCTTCAGTGATGTAAATGCTTTATAGGCAAAGTGAAGAAGGTATGGTTCCCTGAAGAGCCCCCCCCTTCAGTGATGTAAATGCTTTATAGGCAAAGTGAAGAAGGTATGGTTCCCTGAAGAGCCACCCCCCCCCCCCCCTTCAGTGATGTAAATGCTTTATAGGCAAAGTGAAGAAGGTATGGTTCCCTGAAGAGCCCCCCCCCTTCAGTGGTGTAAATGCTTTATAGGCAAAGTGAAGAAGGTATGGTTCCCTGAAGAGCCACCCCCCCCCCCCCCCCCCCCTTCAGTGATGTAAATGCTTTATAGGCAAAGTGAAGAAGGTATGGTTCCCTGAAGAGCCCCCCCCCCCCCCCCCCCCCCCTTCAGTGATGTAAATGCTTTATAGGCAAAGTGAAGAAGGTATGGTTCCCTGAAGAGCCCCCCCCCCCCTTCAGTGATGTAAATGCTTTATAGGCAAAGTGAAGAAGGTATGGTTCCCTGAAGAGCCCCCCCCCCCCCCCTTCAGTGATGTAAATGCTTTATAGGCAAAGTGAAGAAGGTATGGTTCCCTGAAGAGCCCCCCCCCCCCCCCCCTTCAGTGATGTAAATGCTTTATAGGCAAAGTGAAGAAGGTATGGTTCCCTGAAGAGCCCCCCCCCCCTTCAGTGATGTAAATGCTTTATAGGCAAAGTGAAGAAGGTATGGTTCCCTGAAGAGCCCCCCCCCCCCTTCAGTGATGTAAATGCTTTATAGGCAAAGTGAAGAAGGTATGGTTCCCTGAAGAGCCCCCCCCTTCAGTGATGTAAATGCTTTATAGGCAAAGTGAAGAAGGTATGGTTCCCTGAAGAACCCCCCCCCCTTCAGCCTTCAGTGGTGTAAAGTACTTAAGTAAGAAATACTTTTAAATGACTAAAGTTGTTTCTTGGGCTTGCTGTACTTTACTATTTATATTTTTTGTCTACTTTTACTTCACTACATTCATAAAGAAGATAATGTACTTTTTACTCAATACATTTTCCATGACACCCAAAAGTACTTTTTAAGCTTTTTATGCATAACAGGAAAGGAAAAAGGTCTAATTCACACACTTAACGAGAACATCCAGGTCATCCACAAATGCTTCATTTGAAAGTGTGCCCCTGACCATCCGTAAACTAAAAACAACTAGAAAATCGTGCCGTCTGGTTGGTCTAATATGAGGAATTACAAATGATTTATACCTTTACTTTTGATGCTTAAGTTAATTTAAAACCAAATACCTTTACTCGAGTAGTATTTTCCTGGGTGACCCCTAACCTAACCCCTGAAGCACTCACTGGCTCCTTGGCCTGTTGTTTTCAAACACACATTCCTCCACTCTCCTCCTCCTCTCTGTCTCGTATGGGATAGTGAGAGAAAGAATCCTGACATGCCTGACATTCAGTAGGGTCAGGTTATGGTGTGTTGTCATTATGATTTGTGTGCCAGGAGTAATCTGAGAAGCACAGCTTTCAAGATTCAGGAATGATGTGACTGCTATTTATTTCCCCACCAGGTGGCACCCGTCACTGTTGTCAGCCAGAAGAAAATACTACTCTGTAGACAAAGCATTCCACCCCTTTCTTGACCCACCTCCCTCAATGCCAACAGTCCCTGCTGTTGACCCTTCTGGCCACTATAATGCAACCCTCCCCATCACTCCCCTGATAAATATTTTTCTTCACAAAAGTGGTTCCCTGGGCCTTGATTCCTCCTGTATGAAAATGTAATGGTCGGTATCCTCTCATAGTTCTGTAAAAACCCCGGTAGAATGTATAACATTCTGAACATGTAGAGAAATGCTTACAGTACATGAATGACTGTGGGGGGAGGTGGACCGCGTTAAGAGTGATGTCATGCGTACACAATATGCATAAGTGGAAACGAATGTAAAGTGCCGCTGTCGTTACAGGATGTTCTTCTAGAGACTAAGGAGGACCAATCAAAAGGGACTCGAGCAGGAGCCTGACGATGTCACCTGGCACAGGAAGTCCCCATGTCATATCCTGTCTGGGCAGGAGTGGAGAAGACCAGAGATTTCAATACCTCTTTTATTTCCCCCCTTTTTTCTTTAACTTTCTGCTCTTTTCACTTTCTTTTCAATGTCAAATTCCTCCAAATGATGAAGTGAATTTAGTATTTGTTTTCAATGGTTTCTGAAAATACACTCTATACACAGTAGTGTGCTGACACCTCTTCAAATAAGTGAATTTGGCTATTTCAGCCACACCCGTTGCTGCCAGGTGTGTTAAATTGAGCACACAGCCATGCGATCTCCGTAGACAAACATTGGCAGTAGAATGAAGTGGGTTTCCATGGCCGAGCAGCCACACACAAGCCTAAGATCACCATGCACAATGCCAAGCGTCGGCTGGAGTGGTGTAAATCTTGCCGCCGTTGGACTCTGGAGCAGTGGAAACGTGTTCTCTGGAGTGATGAATCACACTTCACCATCTGGCAGTCCGACGGACGAATATGGGTTTGGCGGATGCCAGGAGAACGCTACCTGCCCGAATAAGGTGCGCCAACTGTAAAGTTTGGTGGATGAGGAATAATGGTTCGGGCTAGGCCCCTTAGTTCCTGTGAAGGGGAATCTTAACGCTACAGCATATGACATTCCAGACGATACTGTGCTTCCAATTTTGTGGCAGGCCCTTTCCTGTTTCAGCATGACAATGCCCCCCTGCACAAAGCAAGGTCCATACAGAAATGGTTTGTCAAGATCGGTGTGGAAGAACTTGACTGGCTTTCACAGAGCCCTGACCTCCACTCCATTGAACCTTTGGGATTAATTGGAACGCAGACTGTGAGCCAGGCCTAATCACCCCACATCAGTGCCCGACCTCACTAATGCTCTTGTGGCTGAATGGAAACAAGTCCCTGCAGCAATGTTCCAACGTCGAGTGAAAAGCCTTCCCAGAAGAGTGGAGGCTGTTATAGCAGAAAAGGGGGGGACGAACTCCATATTAATGCCCATGATTTTGGAATGAGATGTTCTACGAGCAGGTGTCCACATACTTTTGGTCATGTAGTGTAGGCCAAATGTTTTATATACTAGGTGCTGAACATTTGAGCTATTTTGGGGGTGTTTTAGTTAATGCAACTAGACTGCGAGCTTAACAGCACAGTTACTTGATGTTGTAGAGACCTAGTTGCATTTTGTAGAGAAACGTGTCTTTGTAAATACTCCTGGAGATTGGTAATATATTTTTATACCTGGAAATTGTACTGTAGATGTTTTATTATTTCTGCTCCATTAAAAAAAAAAATTAAAAAAATTAAAAAGGTTTTAAACTGTAATAATTGTACATAATGCAATAGGAAAATAGTTAGGAAAATAGGCTGTTAAGTGCACCCGGTTTCTGTCTGACACTAGCTAGGTGAATTGTACTGTCAAATCTTCTGATAGTTAAGATGATGATGAGGAAGTTGTAAGGCCTGTGTGTGTGTTTCTGTACGTTATCTTTGTGCTGCTGGCAATAGGCAAGTAATAACAGTATTATTAACCCCTCTCTCTCTCCAGTCCTCTGTCAGTCTGGCTAACTGACCTCTGCATGTTAGTGTCCGCAGGGAATGGAGATGATCATGTTGAACTATACAGTAGGACTGTTCTTCACGGTCTGTCTGAATAGCTACCGAAGTCGTGTGTGTATGTGTGTGTAGAGGTCCATTATAACATGGCATCACAGGTTTTTTTTTTTTAATAAAATGTTTAATTAAACCTGTCATCTCTTATAATTGCCTCTGACATTTGGCATGGGTGGGATGTCTGTAGAGAGTGTGGTTGTTCTGTTAAAATTGCAGTACTGAGCAGTGTACTGTTGACCATGACGCCACAGACAGTGATACTGGTGCTCACCGACAGGACCTAGCAAGTTATTGGGCTCCCTGTGCGATGGTTCCATACACATTCTATGGCTTGGTTGGTAGAGCATGATTCGCTGTCTCTCTGGCCTAGTTTGTGAGTGCTGTTGTGGGGTTGTTCTTTAGCTGGTTCCGTCTGTTGATCCAGAGCAGGGATGTTGTGGTGTTTTGGGAGGCTGTGTAACAGGCTTGTTTGGGAGGAATGCAGGGGCAGCAGGCAGCGGTAGGGGCATCTGGGACTGATTTGCTGAGCAGATTTGTGAGCATGCTGCGGACGGACCTACGACTCACCCAATAAGTCATCCTTCAGCATCATGTGTGTGTGTATACAGTGCTGTCAAAAACAGGTTTTATTGAATGCAGTTCATTTAGACAGGGATGTATGTCCAACTCACATGACTGTCCATAATGAACTGACTGCATTGAAAGTCAGATTAGAGCATGTTATTTACATCTTGGACAAGTGCAACTGATAATTAAAGTGATCAATGACCGCTGACACCACCTCTGGGATATTGAGGTAAGGAACAACAACATTGATCAAAAACAATATTAGCAATGTCAGTCCACTCTGAATCCACTCTGTGCCCTACAATAACATCATGAAGCCTGTAGGTTAGCGCAAACATTTCTCGCCAATTGACGAGATCTGACGTTAGGTTTGTTAGTGTTACATGATCAATGTCGTCTGGTGGTGACTGAAATCCATAGATCTAGAAAGCACATTTGAAAACAGGTTACGCTTCCGCCAAAGTGCCAGATTCCTACTGAGAATGTTGGGATTAATCACTTCTTTATGAACCAGTATATTACTTGCTAGTTATCCAACCATTTTGATTTGCCGGGTGCAAGTTGGGAAGGAAGAAAAAGTTATTTTTTAAAAGATCCCTAGCCATTCCAGATTTTTGGCTATGACTAGTATTGTCGAGATCAAGAATTTAGGTCTTATATCGAGAACAAAGGCAATAACTTAGAACCCTAAAATCACTTCTGGGTTCTTTTTCTCAGGCCTCCATTCCAAATGGTTTCAAAATATGAAGGCTGGCAGAAAGCATTCAGGGTAGTTAGTCTGTAACAGTTTTTTCTCTCCCTAGAAAGATCCTAGTCATTTCATTATTCCGTGACTATGGCTGTGGTGATAAGGTCAGCTTTGGTTTGCAGTAGCCTGCAATTCTAGAATAGTTATTGGGAGAAAAAGCAGGAGCCGCATAATCCAGAGTGGTTTCGGGTGAGGGACAGTGGTCACGGTAGAGGATCTAGGCTAACGCAGACGCCAGCACATTGTGACAGCCTCTTGTAAAGCAAAGTGGGCCAAACACACGTGACCCATTCTGTGTGGGTGTCACTGTATTCATCGCCATGATCATAATCGGACTAATTTCATCAACACTCATTGAACATCTTTCTTCGCAGCTATCTGACGTGTAGGCTAACTGCTAATGCTATGTGTGTAGGATAAACCACTAATGAGAGAAGTCCTGTTTCTGTGGTCTGCGTTTGACCTCAGCCTGAGGGATTCTCCCATGGCGCTGTCATGCGTGTCACACATTGCGTGTTGTAAGGCCTGTAACTTTTTTCTCACGCACTCGCATACATGCATACACACTCATTTTGCACGCACAAACACACAAATTCATTATCTTCGGGATTTGATCATTAGGGGTATTTTTTTTTATACATAAGATTCACAAGCTATGTCTTTTATCAAGCAGATTGGATCTGATTAGCCAGATGCTCATAAATCATGATTTGGATAGGCTGCTAATTTGGATTTGGCCATCTTAACGCAATACAGTCCAAGAACATTGTGTCGTTTAGCGATTGTGTTAAAAGAAATCTCATAAAAACGTTCTCCCTTTTAAGAGAATCTGATTTTAAACTATTCCCCTATGGAAGGCGGACTGTTTAACTCTCCCATACTTTAAAACCAACTTTGAGAAAGTGGATCTATAGCTGTTTACCACTCCAAATAAACAGAGAGAATGTTTGTGGCACGGTTAACATGGGAAACAACACCACGGGGTTTCACTTATAGCTTGAACAAATGTTTTATAACTGCATCTTTCCAGGGGGGCTCAGATTATAGCTAGCTGTCCTCCAACAATGAAGAACGTGGTCTTCTGGGAGAAAATGGTGGTCTTGAATGACATCATGGATTTCCCACAATTCCCAGAGGTGGCTCTATACTGGGGATGTGAGTTTCTCTCATCACTTGACTCATAATAAACATATAGCAAATTAGTATGTTTTTCTGTCTTGGGAATTTGCCAATGCCTCTTATACTCCCATGTAGTGCTTTTCTTTTACTGTAATAATATGCATGTACAACAAACATAGCCAGTTCCACCATTGCGTGGAGTTGGAAATATGGATTAATGCTAGTTTGGACAGGATTTGATAGACAAAACATTAGGAACACCTGCTCTTTCCATGACATAGACTGCCCAGGTGAAGGCTATGATCCCTTATTGATGTCACTTGTTAAATCCACTCAAACCAGTGCAGATGAAAGGGAGGAGACAGGTTGAGGAATGATTTTTAAGCCTTGAGACATGGGTTGTGTTTGTGAATGGGCAATACAAAAGACTTCAATGCTTTTGAACTGGGTGCCAGATGCACCGGTTTGTGTCAAGAACTGCAACGCTGTTGTTTTTTTCACATTCAACAGTTTCCCGTGGGCATCAAGAATGGTCCACCACCCAATGGACATCCAGCCAACTTGACACAACTGTGGAAAGCATTGGAGTCAACATGGGGCCAGAATCCCTGCGGAACACTTGAAACACCTTGTGGAGTCCATGCCCTGACACATTGAGGCTGTTCTGAGCACACAAGGGAGTGGAGGTGCAACTCAATATTAGGAAGGTGTTCTTAATGTTTTGTACACTCAGTGTGTATATGTGTAAATACACTGCTCAAAAAAATAAAGGGAACACTAAAATAACATCCTAGATCTGAATGAATGAAATATTCTTATGAAATACTTTTTTCTTTACATAGTTGAATGTGCTGACAACAAAATCACACAAAAATGATCCATGGAAATGAAATGTATCAACCCATGGAGGTCTGGATTTGGAGTCACACTCAAAATTAAAGTGGAAAACTACACTACAGGCTGATCCAACTTTGATGTAGTGTCCTTAAAACAAGTCAAAATGAGGCTCAGTAGTGTGTGTGGCCTCCACGTGCCTGTATGACCTCGCTACAACGCCTGGGCATGCTCCTGATGAGGTGGCGGATGGTCTCCTGAGGGATCTCCTCCCAGACCTGGACTAAAGCATCCGCCAACTCCTGGACAGTCTGTGGTGCAACGTGGCGTTGGTGGATGGAGCGAGACATGATGTCCCAGATGTGCTCAATTGGATTCAGGTCTGGTGAACGGGCGGGCCAGTCCATAGCATCAATGCCTTCCTCTTGCAGAAACTGCTGACACACTCCAGCCACATGAGGTCTAGCATTGTCTTGCATTAGGAGGAACCCAGGGCAAACCGCACCAGCATATGGTCTCACAAGGGGTCTGAGGATCTCATCTCGGTACCTAATGGCAGTCAGGCTACCTCTGGCGAGCATATGGAGGGCTGTGTGGCCCCCCAAAGAAATGCCACCCCACACATGACTGACCCAACGCCAAACCGGTCATGCTGGAGGATGTTGCAGGCAGCAGAACGTTCTCCACGGCATCTGCAGACTCTGTCACATGTGCTCAGTGTGAACCTGCTTTCATCTGTGAAGAGCACAGGGCGCCAGTGGCGAATTTGCCAATCTTGGTGTTCTCTGGCAAATGCCAAACGTCCTGCACGGTGTTGGGCTGTAAGCACAACCCCCACCTGTGGACGTCGGGCCCTCATACCACCCTCATGGAGTCTGTTTCTGACCGTTGGAGCAGACACATGCACATTTGTGGCCTGCTGGAGGTCATTTTGTAGGGCTCTGGCAGTGCTCCTCCTTGCACAAAGGCAGAGGTAGCGGTCCTGCTGCTGGGTTGTTGCCCTCCTACGGCCTCCTCCACGTCTCCTGATGTACTGGCCTGTCTCCTGGTAGCGCCTCCATGCTCTGGACACTACGCTGACAGACACAGCAAACCTTCTTGCCACAGCTCGCATTGATGTGCCATCCTGGATGAGCTGCACTACCTGAGCCACTTGGGGGGTTGTAGACTTCGTCTCATGCTACCACTAAAGTGAAAGCTCCGCCAGCATTCAAAAGTGACCAAAACATCAGCCAGGAAGCATAGTAACTGAGAAGTGGTCTGTGGTCACCACCTGCAGTACCACTCCTTTATTGGGGGTGTCTTGCTAATTGCCTATAATGTCCACCTGTTGTCTATTCCATTTGCACAACAGCATGTGACATTTATTGTCAATCAGTGTTGCTTCCTAAGTGGACAGTTTGATTTCACAGAAGTGTGATTGACTTGGAGTTACATTGTGTTGTTTAAGTGTTCCCTTTTTTTTGAGCAGTATATATTGTATTTGTACTGTATACGTCATCTATATGTTGCTAGCTGTACACACGCCCAACACTTCTCATCTCTACCATAATAAGCTACATGTATATTTGACTTTGGTCTGTCCGGTACTGCAGCTTATGACCAAAGACTTATGTGGTCCACAGACCTGGGGTTTATATACTATTTGTTTTCAAATACTTTATCAAGGCTTGATTGAACTTACCTTGCACAATGGCAGCAATAGAATAGTCCCAAAAGTTCAAACCCCTCCTGTAAGAAAGAGACCTAGGGCCTCAGTCTTGAAAGGATAGCACTGACCGACGACAAGGTTCCATTCGATTATTTATTCCATATAAAAAGACAGCACAATACTGCTGCTCTTCATCGGTCCTACCTCCTGCGGCTCTGCATCGGCGGCTCTTCATCGGTCCTACCTCCTGCGGCTCTGCATCGGCGGCTCTTCATCGGTCCTACCTCCTGCGGCTCTGCATCGGCGGCTCTGCATTGGCCCTACCTCCTGCAGCTTTTCAACGGCCTTACCTCCTGTAGTTTGCTGTACTCCACCACTCTGTCCTGGAGAGAGAAGCTCAAACAACAAAGACAAGATGCTAGTTCATGGTAGACAATGTAGACAATATCTTTGAAACTGTACTACATATCTAGAGTTGATCAGTCTTTGTGTGTATAATTTATTGATAAGATGTTTTTAACTTTTGACCGAACAAAACAATGCTGCATGGCGCCACCCGGTCTTTACCGCGGCTACCTCAATTTTAGCCTGTAGGCCTAGATTGATGGAAGGTGTAATGTGAGCTGTATAATCAGTAGAGGTGTGATGGGTGCTTCCCTTCCACACCACCCAGATCATATGAGTTCCAGGCATACTCAATCAGACAGTCAAAGTATTTAAAAGAAAGCAAATACTATTTGAACCCAGGTCTGCGGTGGTCCAGTCTGTTCACCAGGCTGGTTCCCCGCTGATTATCCCCTCTCTCCCCCATCCTGTGTGGTCATTCCTATCATGACTCAGTCTGTCTGCTAGGCATTACCGTTCCCTCCGTGTGGAGTGGAGCAGATTTAGAGGTGATTACACATTGATTAATGACTTGTTGTCTTCAGTAGAATCCCACAGCCTGCCAGGAGAAATTCTGCTGAGAGTTCTTCTCTCATATGGACATTGATCACCATTGTGAGAGCTAGCCTGATCTGGTTCACACACATAACTAACCTTTACCCTAAACCCCCTACAAATAGCATTTGACCTTGTGGGGAATAACAAAATGTCCCCAGTTGGTCCCCACAAGAATAGTTAAACACCATACTGAACCATTGGTGCTCTGCAACTGGAGTAGTTAGAGATGGTATCACCTACATATTTGCTTGGTAGCAGCCCTCTGTATAAGAGCTTGTTAGCAGCCCTCGGTATAAGAGCTTGTTAGCAGCCCTCGGTATAAGAGCTTGTTAGCAGCCCTCGGTATAAGAGCTTGTTAGCAGCCCTCTGTATAAGAGCTTGTTAGCAGCCCTCGGTATAAGAGCTTGTTAGCAGCCCTCTGTATAAGAGCTTGTTAGCAGCCCTCTGTATAAGAGCTTGTTAGCAGCCCTCGGTGTAAGAGCTTGTTAGCAGCCCTCGGTGAAAGAGTTTGTTAGCAGCCCTTGGTATAAGAGCTTGTTAGCAGCCCTCGGTATAAGGGCTTGTTAGCAGCCCTCGGTATAAGGGCTTGTTAGCAGCCCTCTGTATAAGAGCTTGTAAGCAGCCCTCTGTATAAGACATTGTTAGCAGCTCTCGGTATAAGAGCTTGTTAGCAGCCCTCTGTATAAGAGCTTGTTAGCAGCCCTCTGTATAAGGGCTTGTTAGCAGCCCTCGGTATAAGAGCTTGTCAGCAGCCCTCTGTATAAGGGCTTGTTAGCAGCCCTCGGTGTAAGGGCTTGTTAGCAGCCCTCGGTATAAGGGCTTGTTAGCAGCCCTCGGTATAAGAGCTTGTCAGCAGCCCCCTGTATAAGGGCTTGTTAGCAGCCCTCGGTATAAGAGCTTGTTAGCAGCCCTCTGTATAAAAGCTTGTTAGCAGCCCTCGGTATAAGAGCTTGTTAGCAGCCCTCTGTATAAGAGCTTGTAAGCAGCCCTCTGTATAAGACATTGTTAGCAGCCCTCTGTATAAGAG
This sequence comes from Oncorhynchus mykiss, assembly GCF_013265735.2. NCBI lineage: Eukaryota > Metazoa > Chordata > Actinopteri > Salmoniformes > Salmonidae > Oncorhynchus > Oncorhynchus mykiss. The sequence continues at coordinate 52,602,604 of NC_048579.1, read as the reverse complement.
CTTGTAAGCAGCCCTCTGTATAAGACATTGTTAGCAGCCCTCGGTATAAGAGCTTGTTAGCAGCCCTCTGTATAAGAGCTTGTTAGCAGCGCTCTGTATAAGGGCTTGTTAGCAGCCCTCGGTATAAGAGCTTGTCAGCAGCTCTCTGTATAAGGGCTTGTTAGCAGCCCTCGGTGTAAGGGCTTGTTAGCAGCCCTCGGTATAAGGGCTTGTTAGCAGCCCTCGGTATAAGAGCTTGTCAGCAGCCCTCTTTATAAGGGCTTGTTAGCAGCCCTCGGTATAAGGGCTTGTTAGCAGCCCTCGGTATAAGAGCTTGTTAGCAGCCCTCGGTATAAAAGCTTGTTAGCAGCCCTCTGTATAAGAGCTTGTTAGCAGCGCTCTGTATAAGGGCTTGTTAGCAGCCCTCGGTATAAGAGCTTGTCAGCAGCCCTCTGTATAAGGGCTTGTTAGCAGCCCTCGGTGTAAGGGCTTGTTAGCAGCCCTCGGTATAAGGGCTTGTTAGCAGCCCTCGGTATAAGAGCTTGTCAGCAGCCCTCTTTATAAGGGCTTGTTAGCAGCCCTCGGTATAAGGGCTTGTTAGCAGCCCTCGGTATAAGAGCTTGTTAGCAGCCCTCGGTATAAAAGCTTGTTAGCAGCCCTCTGTATAAAGAGCTTGTTAGCACCTTTTAGGGGTGCTAACAAATTTAAATGTTTCCCCTTAAACCATCTCAGTGTTGCTTTAGCAGTATGCTAAGGTCAATGTCCTGCTGGAAGGTGAACCTCCGTTCCAGTCTCAAATCTCTGGAAGACTGAAACAGGTTTCCCTCAAGAATTTCTCTGGATTTAGCGCCATCCATCATTCCTTAAATTCTGACCAGTTTCACAGTCCCTGCCATTGAAAAACATACCCACAGCAAGATGCTGCCACCATGGTTTTCTCGGGGTGGTTTTCTCGGGATGAAGTGTTGGGTTTGAACCAGACATAGCTTTTCCATGATGGCCAAAAAGCTAAATTTTAGTCTCATCTGACAAGAGTACCTTCTCCTATATGTTTGGGGAGTCTCCCAAATGCCTTTTGGCAAACACCAAACGTGTTTGCTTATTATTTTCTTTAAGCAATGGCTTTTTTCTGGCCACTCTTCCGTAAATCCAAGATCTGTGGAGTATACGACTTAGTGGTTCTATGGACAGATATTCCAATCTACGCTGTGGAGCTTTGCAGCTCCTTCAGGATTATCTTTGGTCTCTTAGTTGCCTCTTTGATTAATGCCCTCCTTGGCTGGTCCGTGAGTTTTGGTGGGCAGCCCTCTAGCAGGTTTGTTGTGGTGCCATATTCTTTTCATTTTTTAATAATGGATTGAATGGTGCTTCATGGGATGTTCAAAGTTTTGTTTGGCAAGTCGGTTAGGATATCTACTTTGTGCATGACACAAGTCATTTTTACAACAATTATTTACAATCAGATTATTTCACTTATAATTCACTGTATCACAATTCCAGTGGGTCAGACGTTTACATACACCAAGTTGGCTTTGCCTTTAAACAGCTGGGAAAATTACAGAAATGATGTAATGGCTTTAGAAGCTTCTGATAGGCTAATTTACATAATTTGAGTCAATTGGAGGTGTACCTGTGGATGTATTTCAAGGCTTACCTTTAAACTCAGTGCCTCTTTGCTTGACATCATGTGAAAATCCAATAAAAAGAAATCAGCCAAGACCTCAGAAAAGGTACCACGTTCGTCTGTACAAACAATATAAACACCATGGGACCACACAGCCGTCATACCGCTCAGGAAGGAGACTTTGGTGCGAAAAGTGCAAATCAATCCCAGAACAACAGCAAAGGATCTTGTGAAGATGCTGGAGGAAAATGAAAATGGTACAAAAGTATCTATATCCACAGTAAAATGAGTCCTATATCGACATAACCTGAAAGTCCGCTCAGCAAGGAAGAAGCCACTGCTCCAAAACCGCCACACAAAAATCCAGACCACGGTTTGCAACTGCACATGGGGACAAAGATTGTACTTTTTGGAGAAATGTCCTCTGGTCTGATGAAACAAATATAAAACTGTTTGGCCATAATGACCATCGTTATGTTTGTAGGAAAAAGGGAGAAAGTCAACTCAAAGAACACCATCCCAACCGTGAAGCACAGTGTGCGAGCAAGGAGGCCTACAATCCTGACTCAGTTACACCAGCTCTGTCAGGATGAATTGGCCAAAATTCACCCAACTTATTGTGGGAAGCTTGCGGAAGGCTACCTGAAACGTTTGACCCAAGTTAAACAATTTAAGGCAATGCTACCAAACACTAATTGACTGTATGTAAACGTCTGACCCACTGGGAATGTGATGAAAGAAATAAAAGCTTAAATAAATAATTCTCTACTATTATTCTGACATTTCACATTCTTAAAATAAAGTGGTGATCCTAACTGACCTAAGACAGGGAATTTCTGCTAGGTTTAAATGTCAGGAATTGTGTTTAAATGTATTTGGCTAAGGTGTATGTAAATTTTCGACTTCAACTGTATATATACACTGAGATCATGTGACAGATAATGTGACACTTAAATAATGTCCACCTGTGTACAATCTAACTAATTATGTGACTTCTAAATGTATTTGGTTGCACCAGATCTTATTTAGGGGCTTCATAGCAAAGGGGGTGAATACATATGCACGCACCACTTTTCCATTTTAAATATTTTGGAAAAAAAGTATTTTTTTTTCATTTCACTTCACCAAATTGGACTATTTTGTGTATGTCCATTTACATTAAATCCAAATTAAATCCATTTAAATTACAGGTTGTAATTAAACAAAATAGCAAAAAAAGCCAAGGGTGTGAATACTTTTGCAAGGCACTGTAAGTATCAAAAGTAAATGGAACTGCTAAAAAGTATAAGTTTAAACCATTTAAAATTCTGTATATTAAACAAACCAGATGGCACAATTGTCTTTTTGTTTTTTTATTGACAGATAGCCAGGGGCACACTCCAACACACTTTACAAACAAAGCATTTGTGTTTAGTGAGTCTGCCAGATCAGACGCAGTAGGGTTGACCAGGGATGTTCTCTTGATAAGTGTGTGACTTTGACCGTTTCCCTGTCAAAATGTAACGAGTACTTTTGGGTGTCAGGGAAAAGGTATGGAGTAAAAAGTACATAATTTTCTTTAGGAATGTAGTAAAGTGAAAGTTGGCAAAAATGTAAATAGTAACGTACAGATATCCGCAAAAACTACTTAAGTAGTACTTTAAAGTATTTCTACTTAGGTACTATACATCACTGCTAATAATCTTTTCATCCTTGTACTCCACATTCCTGCTCCTCGCCCCAGTCCCAGACAGTAGTCACTGCTGCATCACAAATGGCACGCTGTTCCCTACCAAGTCCACTACCTTTGACCACAGCCTATAGGGCTCTGATGTATTTAATGTATTTAATAGGGTGCCATTTGGGACACACGAACGGTCCCATAACAAATTACCTGAATACAAGGAGGCTAATTGAAAATGGAGTGGTTGAAAAGTGGAGAGCATGTTCTCCCCAGCCAGAGGAGATGCAGGCAGGCTAAATAATTGTTACATATTCAATAGCTTCTCCAAACAGCTGGTCATTTTCTATGCCCCCTATATTTTGTGGATTAACTTGGAGTTACTCACTCGCGAGTCCTATCTCCCTATGTTTGGTTCGTAGTCGAGTAAGCACATATTTCCGTGTGTATTACAAATCTTCTGGGTGTGTGTGTATATATATATATATACACACACACAGCTGATTAATAAATGGTTGGCTCCCGAACAAGGATTTTCCCCATCCGTCAAATGACTAATACCCCATAATTCTATGATATAAAGATGCTCGATTGACAGTAATATCTGTCATGAAGAATTGCCTTCTTACTCTTCCAACCTCAATGTTTTGATTGTCTCTTTCCTGGTGTAAAGCAGTTGGCTGCATATTCTGGGGTATCAGTTCTAATCGTTTAGTTCATTCCAGGCTCTGGCACTGCAGATCATCAAATCCCTTCTGGTCCACGGATGAGGGGTCAAAGTTATTAACTGGTTTAGTGGAGTCTCTTCTCCCTTACTACAGCCTGAGATTCCTTCCTCTGAGTCGGTCTTCTGAATCCTTGCCCTTTTCTCCATCCAATGATGTCTGCTTCTTGTCGCTCATCCAAACAGATGATCGTCTTGTCATTTCCTGGCTTCTTTTAGCATGAATAACCAATACACTATCCTGTTGATGGTGAAATCACTTAGGAGCATTTGGAGGCATTAGCTTAATTATCCTATACTTTGCCATAAAATGTTGTTGATTACTAAGGTGGCGCACTGCCTGTACATTCCTGCTGACTTGGTAGTGTTGTGTTTATTGGAGAGAATAGAACAACAGGAACAGGTGGAGTTGATTTGGACATGTGGGAGACATTTCCTCATCCAGCTGAGGGCCCCAGGCTTCTGGACCGGTGTTACTTACTTCTGTGTTTGTGAGCGAGTGTGTGCTCTTTTTCTCCATCCATCTTGCTCCTCAGTTGCCTTAGGGAAATGAAGACCTTTCAGATTTTAGTGTTTACATTTGTACGCCTGTGGAGCGCCAGAGAGTGATCTGAGCTATCGAACCCTGAAGTATTCGGTGGGAAGGAGGTCTTGTACACAAACACACACATTTTTCCGGCCTTTACAGGCCACAATGTCAATGGTAGACCAAGTCTCCTGAAATATAGATGAAAACTCTTGGTAAATAGTGTGGTCTACAGAGTACCTCAGTGTGGTCTACAGTTTATTGTGAAGTACTCTGTAGACCACACTATTTACCAAGAGAGTTATCATCTATATTTTCATATTTTTTCATCGCTGTCTATCTTCCACCGCAAACCAATGCTGGTACTAAGTCCACACTCAGTGAGCTGTATAAGGCCATAAGCAAACAGGAAAACGGTCATTAAGGCTGCGCTCCTAGTGTCTGGGGACTTTATTGCAGTTTTACCTCATTTCTACCAGCCTGTTAAATTACTCCACACACAGAGATGCTTACAAAGCTCTCCCTCGCCCTCCATTTGGCAAATCTGACCATAATTATATCCTCCTGATTCCTGCTTATAAGCAAACACGGGCCTACCAGATGAGCTAAATTACTTCTGTGCTCACTTCAGCATGCATGAGAGCATCAGCTGTTCCGGACAACTGTGTGATCACACTCCATAGCCATTAAACAGGTCAACATGTTTTATTTTCAATGACGGCCTAGGAACAGTGGGTTAACTGCCTTGTTCAGGGGCAGAACGACAGATTTGTACCTTGTCAGCTCGGGGATTTGAACTTGCAACCTTTCGTTTTCTAGTCCAACACTCTAACCACTAGGCTACACTGCCGCCCCAAAACATTCACAAGTCTGCAGGGCCAGACGGATTACCAGGACGTGTACTCCGAGCATGGCGCTGATCAACTGGCAAGTGTCTTCACTGACATTTTCAACCTGTCCCTGACTGAGTCTGTAATGGCAACATGTTTCAAGCAGACCCGCATACAACCTGCGCCCAATAACACTAAGGTAACTTGCCTAAATGACTACCAACCCATAAGACTCGCGTCTGTAGCCATGAAGTGCTTTGAAAGGCTGGTCATGGCTCACAACACCATTATCCCAGAAACCCTAGACCCACTCCAATTTGCGTATCGCCCCAGCAGATCCACAGAGAGTCCATCTCTATTGCACTCCACACTGCCCTTTCCCAAATGGACAAAAGGAATACCTACGTGAGAATGCTATTCCTTGACTACAGCTCAGTGTTCAACACCATAGTGCCCTCAAAGCTCATCACTAAGCTAAGGACCCTGGGTCTAAACACCTCCCAGGTGGTAAGGGCAGGTAATAACACATCTGCCACACTGATCCTCAACACAGGGGCCCCTCAGGGGTGCGTGCTCAGTCCCCTCCTGTACTCTGTTAACCCATGACTGCTTGGCCAGGCACGACTCCAACACCATCATTAAGTTTGCCGGACGACACAACAGTCGTAGGCCTGATCACCGCCAACGATGAGACAGACTATAGGGAGGAAGTCAGAGACCTGGCCGTGTGGTGCCAGAATAACAACCTCTCCCTCAACGTGATCAAGACAAAGGAGATGATTGTGGACTACAGGAAAATGAGTACCAAGCACACCCTCATTCTCATTCGCAGGGCTGTAGTGGAGCAGGTTGAGTGCTTCAAGTTCCTTGGTGTCCACATCTCCAACAACTAACATGGTCCAAACACAACAAGACAGTCTTGAAGAGGGCACGACAAAACTTACTCCCCCTCAGGGGACTAAAAAGATTTGTCATGGGTCCTCAGATCCTCAACAAGTTCTACAGCTGCACCATCGAGAGCATCTTGACTGGTTGCATCACTGCCTGGTATGGAAACTGCTCAGCCTCTGACCACAAGGCACTACAGAGGGTAGTGCAAATTATTATTATAATATGCCCCCCCCCCAGTTCTAAAACCAAAGTTGTTCCCCTGGCTACAGTGTAGATTAACATGTATAGGTGCCATGTACTAAAACACCTGTTATTAGAAAGGTGTTTCCTTCATTTTCAGAAGTGAAGTTAACCACTAATGCTGTAAAAGGCACTAGGTATCTGAGTGTTGATGTAACTCCTGTCCTTTGTGAGAACATCATTCAGATATTGTCATTCCTTCACAGTGTCTTGAAGCATACTGGATAAATGAGCGTAAAGGTAGAATTTAGAAATGTCAAAGGAAGAGAAGAACCAGTTTAGAGAGGCGTGCCCAACCAAAACATCAAACAACGCTGCAGAGACCGAGAGAGAGGTTCCAACACTGGTCCTTGAAACACATGTGAGACGTGGCCCACGTCCACCTCATCTGAGAGGAAGATCTAGGGTCGTGCTCAGGAGCTTATTACAGGATGTTACAGAACGGAACAGAACCGTCAGAAATATTATGTAGAATTATGTCCATCATGCTCCCGGGGTTGGGGAAAAGGGAGAAGACGTATTTCTGTTCTAATTAAATGGAAAATAAATGACCTATTCTATTATATTATATTGTACACTTGTACAGTAGGGAATCATGGGAGCTCTATTCAAGAGGAACATGAGCTTCTACATTCTCGGACGTTCAGGGTTCTAAGGATTTGTCATATTATAATGTGAATCCGAAAAGTGGATGATTGCAGAAAACTGACATCTGGGGTTGGCTTGGTTAACAGAAGGAGTCTCATATGACCCATACACTCTTCAAACTCTTCTAATTAATAAACCCATTTATTCATATTCCGAATATCCGTTTCAGTATGTCGTGCTTTCGCCCCATCCAAATGGTATGGCTCTAGTGATTCATTAAAACAGTAAACCACTGGCGTTAGAAGAAGATAGGCCTTTGGTATCATGCATAACTTGTGTGTGTGTGTGTGTGTTATTAAGCCCACAATCCAAGGAATGTGTGAAGTAAGCTTTTGGATGCAAAGGGAAAACCGGTCAGCCAGTGAGGACAGGGAGACGACCGCAGAGTGAATGAGCCAGTGAGGACAGGGAGACGACCGCAGAGTGAATGAGCCAGTGAGGACAGGGAGACGACCGCAGAGTGAATGTATTAAAGGCAGTTGTCAGATAAATAATTAGGAATGTGTGTCACTTTGAATGAGTCCAACTGCTGACAGGACATTCCGCTTGGTGCATCTCCATAACACACATCATTATCAGACGCAGCAGGAAGAACAGATCCCATCCCCTGTGGTGGGAAGGAAGTGTGTGTGCACGCCCATGTGAATGCATGTTTTGAAAGGGCATAAGGGATCAACACAATTTCAAAGATTTTATGGAGGGAATCAGTCAATTAAAATAAATTCATGAGGCCCTAATCTATGGATTTACAAATATGCATCTGAAATACAGATATGCATCTGTTGGTCACAGATACCTTAAAAAAAAGGTAAGGCGTGGATCAGAAAACCAGTCAGTATCTGGTGTGACCAGCATTTGCCTCTTCGCATAGAGTTGATCAGGCTGTTGATTGTGGCTTGTGGAATGTTGTCAAAATCCTCTGTTTGAAGTTGCTGGATATTGGTAGGAACTGGAACATGCTGTCGTACATTAATCCAGAGCATCCCAAACAGGCTCAATGGGTGACATGTCTGGTCAGTATGCAGGCCATGGAAGAACTTGGCCTCAACTTCCTGGAATTGTGCACAGATCCTTGTGACATGGGACCGGTCATTATCATGCTGAAACATGAGGTGATGGCGGCGGATGAATGGCACAACAATGAGCCTCAGGATCTCGTCACGGAATCTCTGTGCATTCAAATTGCCATTGATCAAACGCAATTGTGTTCGTTGTCCGTAGCTTATATCTGCCCATACCATAACCCCACCGCCACCATGGGGCACTCTGTTTATAATTTAAACCGCGCTCCCACACGACACCTTACATGCTGTCTGCCATCTGTCCAGGACAGTTGAAACCGGGATTGATCCGTGAAGAGCCCACTTCTCCAGCGTGCCAGTGGCCATCGAACGTGAGCATTTGCCCTCTGAAGTCAGTAACAATATCGAACTGTAGTTCGGTCAGGATGAAGAGCATGCAGATAATGAGCACGCAGATGAGCTTCCCTGAGATGGTTTCTGACAGTTTGTGCAGAAATTCTTCATTTGTGCAAACCCACAGTTTCATCAGCTGTCCGGGTGCATGGTCTACGACCATCCCGCAGGTGAAGAAGCTGGATGTGGAGGTCCTGGGCTGGCGTGGTTCCACTTGGACTGCGGTTATGAGGCCGGTTGGAAGTACTGCCAAATTCTCAAAAATGTTGTTGGAGGCGGTTTATGGTAGAAACATTATCATTAAATTATCTGGCAAAAGCTCTGGTGGACATTCCTGCAGTCAGCATGCCAATTGCACGCTTCCTCAAATTTTGAGACATCTGTGGCATTGTGTTGTGTGACAAAACTTCACATTTTAGAGTGGCCTTTTATTGTTCCCAGCACAAGTTGCACCTATGTAATGATCATGGGGTTTAATCAGCTTCTTGATATGCCACACCTGTCAAGTGGATTGATTATCTTGGCAAAGGAGAAATGCTCACTAAGAGGGATGTAAACAAATTTAAACGAAATAAGCGGCTTGTGCATATGGAACATTTCATGGACCTTTTGCTCATGAACAGGGTTGGGGAATAACGGATTACATGTAATCCATTACATGTAAGGGAATACAAAAAACTAACTGTAATCCGTTACGTTACCAGCTAAAATATTGTGATCAGATTAAAGATACTTTTGAAAAACTAGATGATTACTTCGAGGATTACTTTTAAATTCAGAAAGGATGTTTGCGGGAAAAAAAATTGTTGACACTTCTCTGCTTTCTCAGTGACATTCAAATCAGCATTGAAGTTTAAGTTTGTTACACCTGAGCAAGTCTGACCACAAGTTAGAGACCACTATGATGACACACCAAATGTGTTTGATGGATCGTGGGAAAAGAGCAGGAATAGGCTTTTGAAGGCTACAGTCCAAGATATGTCTTCCAATGGTGCGGCTGCTGTCGGCATCCAAGATGATCCAACTTGAATAAGCACATGGAGGTAATGACAGCAGTGGTGTAGTATCCTGCGATACGGATATCACTGATTATTGATATCTACATAGCTCATTGATGTGAATCACACTGCTTCTCTCTCTCATTTAACTATTTGTGCCTCAAGGATTGTGGTTGTTGTGGATGGCTGATCACAAATCTAAATGTGTATTTATAATAATGGTTGAATACAAGAAGTTTAAGCTGCCTATCAATCATTGTTTTTGAAACCAGTGGACAGACAGTGAAAAATCCGCTCTTCCAACAGCTGCTTAGTGCGGATCCAAGCCTATGGAATAAAAGTGGAGCTTTTATTGCTCAATCTGATTCATGCTGATAAAAAAATACGAATCCAGAGGCCTACTGGACACATGCTCAAATTTGCACACTTTTGATATCTGTAGTTACAACATACATTTCTGGACTTATAAATGAAATATATATATATATATATATACAGTGCCTTGCGAAAGTATTCGGCCCCCTTGAACTTTGCGACCTTTTGCCACATTTCAGGCTTCAAACATAAAGATATAAAACTGTATTTTTTTGTGAAGAATCAACAACAAGTGGGACACAATCATGAAGTGGAACGACATTTATTGGATATTTCAAACTTTTTTAACAAATCAAAAACTGAAAAATTGGGCGTGCAAAATTATTCAGCCCCTTTACTTTCAGTGCAGCAAACTCTCTCCAGAAGTTCAGTGAGGATCTCTGAATGATCCAATGTTGACCTAAATGACTAATGATGATAAATACAATCCACCTGTGTGTAATCAAGTCTCCGTATAAATGCACCTGCACTGTGATAGTCTCAGAGGTCCGTTAAAAGCGCAGAGAGCATCATGAAGAACAAGGAACACACCAGGCAGGTCCGAGATACTGTTGTGAAGAAGTTTAAAGCCGGATTTGGATACAAAAAGATTTCCCAAGCTTTAAACATCCCAAGGAGCACTGTGCAAGCGATAATATTGAAATGGAAGGAGTATCAGACCACTGCAAATCTACCAAGACCTGGCCGTCCCTCTAAACTTTCAGCTCATACAAGGAGAAGACTGATCAGAGATGCAGCCAAGAGGCCCATGATCACTCTGGATGAACTGCAGAGATCTACAGCTGAGGTGGGAGACTCTGTCCATAGGACAACAATCAGTCGTATATTGCACAAATCTGGCCTTTATGGAAGAGTGGCAAGAAAGCCATTTCTTAAAGATATCCATAAAAAGTGTTGTTTAAAGGTTGCCACAAGCCACCTGGGAGACACACCAAACATGTGGAAGAAGGTGCTCTGGTCAGATGAAACCAAAATTGAACTTTTTGGCAACAATGCAAAACGTTATGTTTGGCGTAAAAGCAACACAGCTGAACACACCATCCCCACTGTCAAACATGGTGGTGGCAGCATCATGGTTTGGGCCTGCTTTTCTTCAGCAGGGACAGGGAAGATGGTTAAAATTGATGAGAAGATGGATGGAGCCAAATACAGGACCATTCTGGAAGAGAACCTGATGGCGTCTGCAAAAGACCTGAGACTGGGACGGAGATTTGTCTTCCAACAAGACAATGATAAACAACAGCGTAGGGTTGGCTAATAAGTCCTTAGTTATGGGGTTATGCTCAGGTAAAACAATTAGACTAATCTATATTTCCATACAGTATTTCCAAGTCCTATTCTTGAAGATCAGGGGATATAACATTTATTGGAATGTGTCATGTATTGTCATGTTGTGTCTTGTTTCTGTCCTTTCCTTTCACCCTGTCTCCCTCTGCTGGTCGTACTAGGTTACCGTTTCTGTCCCTCTTTCCCCCAGCTGTTCCTTGTCTTCTCTGACTACCTCATTCACCCCTTTTCCCACCTGTTCCCTTTTTCCCTCTGATTAGGTCCCTATATCTCTCTCTGTTTCTGCTCCTGTCTTTGTCGGATTCTTGTTTGTGTGTCTCATGCCTGAACCAGACTATCATCGTGTTTGCTGCAACCTTGTCCTGTCCTGTCGGAATCTACCTGTCCATCTGAGCCCACGTGTGTTCATCATTAAAGAAACTCTGTTTGTTAATTCGCTTTTGGGTCCTCATTCACGCACCTGACAGAAGAATCCGACCAAGAATGGACCCAGCGACTTCGGATCCTCTCCACTCAGCCGTCGAGATCCAGGGAGCGATGCTAGGCAGACACGAGCAGGAATTGTCTGCTGCTCGACATGCCGTTGAGACCCTGGCCACCCAAGTCTCCAACCTCACAGAACAGGTTCACCATCTCCGCCTCGATCCACCGGCCACTTCCAGGGCTTTCGAATTTCCGGAGCCCAGAATCAATAACCCGCCGTGTTACTCTGGGGAGCCCACTGAATGCCGCTCGTTCCTCACCCAGTGTGATATTGTGTTTTCTCTCCAGCCCAACACTTACGCCAGGAGCACTGCTCGTGTCGCCTACGTCATATCTCTCCTCACTGGACGGGCTCGTGAGTGGGGCACGGCAATCTGGGAGGCAAGGGCTGAGTGTACTAACCAGTATCAGGACTTTAAGGAGGAGATGATACGGGTTTTTGATCGATCTGTTTTTGGGGAGGAGGCTTCCAGGGCCCTGTCTTCCCTATGCCAAGGTAATCGATCCATAACAGACTACTCTATTGAGTTTCGCACTCTTGCTGCCTCCAGTGGCTGGAACGAGCCGGCTTTGCTCGCTCGTTTTCTGGAGGGTCTCCGCGCAGAGGTAAAGGATGAGATTCTCTCCCGGGAGGTTCCTTCCAGCGTGGATTCCTTGATTGAACTCGCTATTCGCATTGAGCGACGGGTTGATCTTCGTCACCGAGCTCGTGGAAAGGAGCTCGCGTTCTCCGTTGCCCCCCTCTCCGCATCACTACCATCTTCCTCTGCCGGCTCGGGAGCTGAGCCTATGCAGCTGGGAGGTATCCGCATCTCGACTAAGGAGAGGGAACGGAGAATCACCAACCGCCTCTGTCTCTATTGCGGTTCTGCTGGTCATTTTGTCACTTCATGTCCAGTAAAAGCCAGAGCTCATCAGTAAGCGGAGGGCTACTGGTGAGCGCTACTACTCCTGTCTCTCCTTCAAGATCCTGCACTACCTTGTCGGTCCATCTACGCTGGACCGGTTCGTCAGCTTCCTGCAGTGCCTTAATAGACTCTGGGGCGGAGGGCTGTTTTATGGACGAGACCTGGGCTCGGGAACATGACATTCCTCTCAGACAGTTAAGGGAGCCCACGGCCTTGTTCGCCCTGGATGGTAGTCCTCTCCCCAGGATTCAGCGTGAGACGCTACCTTTAACCCTCACTGTTTCTGGTAATCATAGCGAAACCATTTCTTTTTTAATTTTTCGTTCACCTTTTACACCTGTTGTTTTGGGCCATCCCTGGCTAGTTTGTCATAATCCTTCCATTAATTGGTCTAGTAATTCTATCCTCTCCTGGAACGTCTCTTGTCATGTGAAATGTTTAATGTCTGCTATCCCTCCTGTTTCCTCTGTCTCTTCTTCACAGGAGGAGCGGGGTTTTTTTTTGTCAAGAAGAAGGACGGGTCTCTGCGCCCCTGCATAGATTATCGAGGGCTGAATGACAGTGAAGAATCGTTATCCGCTTCCTCTTATGTCTTCAGCCTTCGAGATCCTGCAGGGAGCCAGGTTTTTCACTAAGTTGGACCTTCGTAACGCTTACCATCTCGTGCGCATCAGGGAGGGGGACGAGTGGAAGACGGCGTTTAACACTCCGTTAGGGCACTTTGAATACCGGGTTCTTCCTTTCGGCCTCGCTAACGCTCCAGCTGTCTTTCAGGCATTAGTCAATGATGTCCTGAGAGACATGCTGAACATCTTTGTTTTCGTTTACCTTGACGATATCCTGATTTTTTCACCGTCACTCCAGATTCATGTTCAGCACGTTCGACGTGTCCTCCAGCGCCTTTTAGAGAATTGTCTTTTTGTGAAGGCTGAGAAGTGCACTTTTCATGCCTCCTCCGTCACATTTCTCGGTTCTGTTATTTCCGCTGAAGGCATTAAGATGGATCCCGCTAAGGTCCAAGCTGTCATTGATTGGCCCGTCCCTAAGTCACGCGTCGAGCTGCAGCGCTTTCTCGGCTTCGCGAACTTCTATCGTCGTTTCATCCGTAATTTCGGTCAGGTGGCAGCTCCTCTCACAGCCCTTACTTCTGTCAAGACGTGCTTTAAGTGGTCCGTTTCCGCCCAGGGAGCTTTTGATCTCCTCAAGAATCGTTTTACATCCGCTCCTATCCTTGTTACACCTGACGTCTCTAGACAGTTCGTTGTCGAGGTTGACGCGTCAGAGGTGGGCGTGGGAGCCATTCTTTCTCAGCGCTCCCTCTCTGACGACAAGGTCCACCCATGCGCGTATTTTTCTCATCGCCTGTCGCCGTCGGAACGTAACTATGATGTGGGAAACCGCGAACTGCTCGCCATCCGGTTAGCCCTAGGCGAATGGCGACAGTGGTTGGAGGGGGCGACCGTTCCTTTTGTCGTTTGGACTGACCATAGGAACCTTGAGTACATCCGTTCTGCCAAACGACTTAATGCGCGTCAGGCGCGTTGGGCGCTGTTTTTCGCTCGTTTCGAGTTCGTGATTTCTTATCGTCCGGGCTCTAAGAACACCAAGCCTGATGCTTTATCTCGTCTCTTCAGTTCTTCAGTAGCCTCCACTGACCCCGAGGGGATTCTCCCTGAGGGGCGTGTTGTCGGGTTGACTGTCTGGGGAATTGAGAGGCAGGTAAAGCAAGCGCTCACTCACACTCCGTCGCCGCGCGCTTGTCCTAGGAACCTTCTTTTCGTTCCCGTTCCTACTCGTCTGGCCGTTCTTCAGTGGGCTCACTCTGCCAAGTTAGCCGGCCACCCTGGCGTTCGGGGTACGCTTGCTTCCATTCGCCAGCGTTTTTGGTGGCCCACCCGGGAGCATGACACGCGTCGTTTCGTGGCTGCTTGTTCGGTCTGCGCGCAGACTAAGTCCGGTAACTCCCCTCCTGCCGGCTGTCGTTTCGGACAGAGGTCCGCAATTCACGTCTCAATTTTGGAGGGAGTTTTGCCGTTTGATTGGGGCTTCCGTCAGTCTCTCTTCCGGCTTTCACCCCCAGTCTAACGGTCAAGCAGAACGGGCCAATCAGACTATTGGTCGCATCTTACGCAGTCTTTCTTTTCGAAACCCTGCGTCTTGGTCAGAACAGCTCCCCTGGGCAGAATACGCCCACAACTCGCTTCCTTCGTCTGCGACCGGGCTATCTCCTTTTCAGAGTAGCCTCGGGTACCAGCCTCCGCTGTTCTCATCTCAGTTCGCCGAGTCCAGCGTCCCCTCCGCTCAGGCTTTTGTCCAACGTTGCGAGCGCACCTGGAAGAGGGTCAGGTCTGCACTTTGCCGTTATAGGACGCAGACTGTGAGGGCTGCTAATAAGCGTAGAACTAAGAGTCCTAGATATTGTCGCGGTCAGAGAGTTTGGCTCTCCACTCAGAACCTTCCCCTTAAGACGGCTTCTCGCAAGTTGACCCCGCGGTTCATTGGTCCGTTCCGTATTTCTCGGGTCATTAATCCTGTCGCAGTTCGACTTCTTCTTCCGCGATACCTTCGTCGCGTCCACCCGGTCTTCCATGTCTCCTGTATCAAGCCCGTTCTTCGCGCCCCCGCTCGTCTTCCCCCCCCCCCCCCATCCTTGTCGAGGGCGCACCCATCTACAGGGTCCGTAGGATTTTGGACATGCGTCCTCGGGGCCGTGGTCACCAGTACCTCGTAGATTGGGAGGGGTACGGTCCTGAGGAGAGGAGTTGGGTTCCCTCTCGGGACGTGCTGGACCGTGCGCTGATCGAGGATTTCCTCCGTTGCCGCCAGGTTTCCTCCTCGAGTGCGCCAGGAGGCGCTCGGTGAGTGGGGGGGTACTGTCATGTATTGTCATGTTGTGTCTTGTTTCTGTCCTTTCCTTTCACCCTGTCTCCCTCTGCTGGTCGTACTAGGTTACCGTTTCTGTCCCTCTTTCCCCCAGCCAGACTATCATCGTGTTTGCTGCAACCTTGTCCTGTCCTGTCGGAATCTACCTGTCCATCTGAGCCCACGTGTGTTCATCATTAAAGAAACTCTGTTTGTTAATTCGCTTTTGGGTCCTCATTCACGCACCTGACAGAAGAATCCGAATGACTGGAATTCTGATAGACTTTGGTTTTTAATGCAAAGATATAATTTAATAGTATTATTATGTTTAGTAGAAAGCAATGGTTTAGAAGAAGCCTACGTAACCAACCTATAAAATTTAACATCCATATGGCCAGCTATGTAAACCTTAACATTGATTTATCCTGCAATAGATGTCGTTCAATTGCTAACATACATTTGTGTCTTCTTCTAATGCCTCTTAAGGGGAACGTAATCTAAAAGTAACAATGTAATCAGATTACGTTTCCAAGTTTGGGTAATCCAAAGGTTACATTACTGATTACAATGTTGGACAGGTAACTGGTAACTGTAATGGATTACATTTAGAAAGTAACCTACCCAACCCTTCTCATGAATCATGAGACCAACAATTGACATGTTGCGTTTGTTTTTGTTCAATGTATCTCGGACACATAAAACCCTGAAGGGTTGTTGCTGGATGGTATCTGAGTGTTGCCTGTGGCGGTGTATGTACTGTACATTTTTATCATAGATCATTAGCGTAATGCTCTTTGACTAAGTCTCCCCTGTAGACATGAATGTTTGCCTGCTCTCTTCCCTGCAGATACTGCTAATAACATCCCTTTGGTTTGACTCACTCACTCATGATATCATAGTTGAATCTAATAATCTGCCTTTCATTTTGTGTGTGTGTGTGCGTCACATGATGTTAGGGGAATTCTGCCTGCTGAGTGCTCTATACGGACACATACAGTGAGTCTCTCGCTTGCTGATTGGCTGAGACAGCCAGTGATGCTGACAGGACCATGGGACTGAAAGGAGGGAGGAGAGAGTGGGAGAGTGAGTGTGTACATCACAGATGACGGGCATTGCCAGTGATTGTCTGCCAGCGATGCTGAGTGTATGTTAAGAAGTGCTCACCTCAGTTACTGCCACGGTAAGCATCTATCTACTGCTCTTTCTTGAGAGTGTTGTCATCTCCTTAGGTTAAAAAGAGACTGCCTCGTAATCACCATTGTGTCTCCTGGGCTATGTTTGACCTGTGCTTCATCTCTGGTTTTATATTATATTTATATTCATCAGGTGCATTAATGTATCTACTCTCTCTCTCTTTCTTTCTTTCTTCTTGCTCCCCCTTACCCCCTCTAACTGCCAAAGCCAGGTTTATTGGGATGAATATACAGGTTATTGTGAATTTGAATTAGCCTGAAAGGACAGTCACAGCAGTACAGTAATAAAGTCGACAGAAGGGGACACAACTATAATGAGTAGAAAGGACGTTCCCATTAGCTCAGTTGACAGTTTGTCCTCTGTTGACAGATCCCTAAGAAATCCTGATTGATGAGTGTGGACCACTGGATGTGTGCATCCTCAGACGAAGTCAACTTGTCCTGGAAACAAATGAGTGAAACATTGCATACTACATCCTCCCTGACATACATACAGTTAAAGTCGGATGTTTACATACACCTTAGCCAAAAACATTTCAACTCAGTTTTTCACAATTCCTGACATTTAATGCCAGTAAACATTCCCTGTCTTAGGTCAGTTAGAATCACCATTTCATTTTAAGAATGTGAAATGTCAGAATAATAGTAGAGAGAATTATTTATTTCAGCTTTGATTTCTTTCATCACACTCCCAGTGGGTCAGAAGTTTACATGCACTCAATTAGTATTTGGTTGCATTGCCTTCCACAAGCTTCCCACAGTAAGTTGGGTGTATTTTGGCCCATTCCTCCTGACAGAGCTGGTGTAACTGAGTCAGTTTTGTAGGCCTCCTTGCTCTCACACGCATTTTCAGTTCTGCCCAAACATTTTCTATAGGATTGAGGTCAGGGCATTGCGATGGCCACTCCAATAGCTTGACTTTGTTGTCCTTAAGCCATTTTGCCACAAATTTGGAAGTAATATTGGGTCATTTTCCATTTGGAAGACCCACTTGCGACCAAGGTTTAACTTCCCGACTGATGTCTTGAGATGTTACTTCAATATATCCACATAATTTTCCATCCTCATTATGCCATCTATTTTGTGAAGTGCACCAGTCCCTCCTGCAGCAAAGCACCCCCACAACATGATGCTTCCACCCTCATGCTTTACAGTTGGGATGGTGGCCTTATTCCTCCATACATAACGATGGTCATTATGGCCAAGCAGTTCTATTTTTGTATCATCAGACCAGAGGACATTTCTCCAAAAAGTACAATCTTTGTTCCCATGTGCAGTTGCTGAGTGGCCTTTCAGGTTATGTCGATATAGGACTCGTTTTACTATGGATATAGATATTTTTGTACCTGTTTCCTCCAGCATCTTCACAGGGTCCTTTGCTGTTGTTCTGGGATTGATTTGCACTTTTCACACCAAAGTACATTCATCTCAGTTTTAATGACTCCAATCTAAGTGTTTGTAAACTTCCGACTTCAACTGTACATACACACATGCCAGTCTGTTCCAGTGACAAACACGTCACCAAACATACACCAGTCCACCCCAGTGACACACACACACGTCAGGTCTCTCCCTGGACTCAGACACCTCTTTGCACGAAAGACAACCCTCTGTGTTCCACTGTTGTGATATGTTTGCAATAATAATATGACACATGGCTTAATGTCATTATTTGTGTGTGTGTGTTTGGCATTTTGCTTGCTCCTCCCTCCGAGATCAGTTTCTTGTGACAATGACCAGGCCTGCGTGTGCATGTGTGTGAGCGTGACACTGCTCTGGGCCTAAGTCTAGCTAACCCCCAGCCAGCCCTGTGGTTAGATAAGGAATTGATGTGCGTGGTCTGTGAGCTGCCTTATCCCAGGGGCCCATGCTCTCAATAGAGAGAGAAGAGAGCAGAGAGCGTGTGTTATAAAACACATCATCTGGCCATGGTCCACAGGCTCCAGAGCACAATTCTTGTCCCTACATGCTGTACATACGATTCTGATTGGCCCATTTTCTGCCAGTATACTGTACATACAATTATGATTGGCCTAGGTGCAATACCATTCCCTCAGCCCATTGGCTCTTAATTCAGTCCCAATTCACATTCAAAGGAACCTTCCATGGTGGGCACACCGGCAGCCATATTTGGTACATAATTTGTAATCTGCCAATAGATGAGTATTGAATCACCTAGTTGAATAGCTGTCAATGACAGTAAAGTGTAACATAGACATACATGCCAGTTGAAGCTAATTCTGTTTTGACATACAGCAGAGAGTAAGAGAGTCGGCCCACAGTAGTGTGCCTTCGTCATGTAAAAAACTGCAAATGAGTGATTCCTCACGAAACTAGAACAAAACAAAAAATACAATTTTCACAACATTTAATCAATAAAAGCGTCATTTGGAGGAAGGATTGTTGACATATTTTTGACTTTAGTACTGTATCTTTAAAACATAATTGAAGTTGGACTATTTGTGACATTTTGGCCATACTCAGGCGTCCTTTAATAATACTCCATAACGTTTCATCTGTAGGTGCTACAAAACAAAAATTGGTGTCATATGAAGATTTACCGCTTGAAAATGGATTCAAAAGGGCCACCTTCTGCTGTTGATTAGCAGGATGTGCAACGATACAAGTAAAAAGAGGGCTGTGATTCATTACATTGCCTACTGTGCCAATTTCTCTGTATAAAATGGCCCGTAACTTTAAAACTAGCTCAGATTCCACTCTGTAGAGTATATTATGTTCAACAATATATTGAAACATTTGCAACACCAACATTTCTATATTCATGTTTATATTTTTCAAAATACATATATTAATGTAAGAAATTGTAATGGAAATCATAATACCTCTCATATTACAGAGCAAGTGGTAAAGCTTCATGACACCAAATTCTGCTTTGTAGCATCTAGTCTTAAAGGAGGCCTGGCTAAAGCCAAAATGTCACAAATATTCCAATTTATGCTTTACGATACAAATGTTAAATATATGTCAACAAAACCTCCCTCCAAAGCTCTTTTTTTTTGTTCTAGTTTCGTGAGGAATCACCCAAAGTGTATAGTGTGTAGTGTTTGTGTGATGTATGTGTGTGTGATGTGCAGTAACAGTGCAGCTGAAAGGGGAGAGTGCAGTAACAGGCTTTTTTTTGTGCAGTGCGTTTGTTTGGTGCTTCACATGTGGCGTGTGTGTGCTTCTGTGCGAGCACTCGTGCATATGTGAGTAAATGTTTGCATGACACGAGCGGTGTGTGCATGAAGCATTGTGTGCATGAAGCATTGTGTGCATGAAGCATTGTGTGCATGAAGCATTGTGTGCATGAAGCATTGTGTGCATGTGTGGTGTGTGTGTTCTGTACAATAATCCTTCAAGAGGTGAAATACTTTCTAAGCATATGCTTTCATGTGAGGAAGTTGAAACACCCTATGAACACACACAACACCATACAGAACACCATACAGAATATCATAGTGAATCTCCCCATTGGCTTTCACTACCCAGGCAGCCGTTGCCTTCCACCCTGAATGTCTGACTCGAGAAAATGTAGCATGGAAATGATTTCAGCTTTACTATCATCAGGCTGTGTAACATTGGCATAACCCTGTGAGCGTCGGTGCAGGGCTTGGTCCACATCGTGCCCGCTGCCCAGACCATCAGACCGCTGCCACACAGGAAACAGCAGGGCAGACATGTTTCCAATTACATGCTATAAACCGACCTGCGCTGCAGCCATCTATGGCAATGTGCTGCTGATAAACGTCAAACAGCAGATTCTTTGAATTATTAATGGTGAGGAGGGAGCAGCGAGTGACGACAATGCATAGATGAAGCTGTAATTTAGGCACGACCTCGTAAGTGCTCCGCTCACTCACTCCGCAAAGAGGGGAATGCGCACACACCGCTTTTTTCCATTAGCTTTTGCAAAAGCTGGTGAGCTTGAAACATGGCTGATGGTACTTGTATGTTTGTGTGTGTGATTTTAATCTATTTGGTGAACAACAGTTCAGCTCAGTAGGCTAATCTGAAACTCCTTTGTGTGTTTTTGTGTGTGTTTACATTGTTATGGAATAGGTTAGGTAGTTTGGACAGCACACTCCCACACTCCATTCCCCCAGGGGACAGCACACTCCCACACTCCATTCCCCCAGGGGGCAGCAGCTACCACGTCCAGATGCTGAGCCTGGTTGATAAGGAGACGGTTGCTGCTAATTTAAGGTGGTCGTCAGTCAGAATGCCAGCTTGTAAAGCCGTGAAGCTGCTGGTTGGTTTGGTGGCTGGTTTGGTGGCCATGAGGCCTTCGTTTGGTTTTGAATCTTTAGTTTAGCTATGCCTGTTTGTAGTTTCTTTATTGTATATTTTTATGTTTAGCCACCATCTGAACAAACAATAATTCGCTTGGAATGGCCAACCAAGAGGTCAAGAGAGACAGAGCTGGCCCTGGACCAACGTACGGTGACGGTCTCTCTGGGCCCCTGGACCAACGTAAGGTGGCGGTCTCCCTGGGCCCCTGGACCAACGTACGGTGACGGTCTCTCTGGGCCCCTGGACCAACGTAAGGTGGCGGGCTCCCTGGGCCCCTGGACCAACGTACGGTGACGGTCTCTCTGGGCCCCTGGACCAACGTACGGTGACGGTCTCTCTGGGCCCCTGGACCAACGTAAGGTGACGGTCTCCCTGGGCCCCTGGACCAACGTAAGGTGACGGTCTCCTTGGGCCCCTGGACCAACGTAAGGTGACGGTCTCCCTGGGCCCCTGGACCAACGTAAGGTGACGGTCTCCCTGGGCCCCTGGACCAACGTAAGGTGACGGTCTCCCTGGGTCCCTGGACCAACGTAAGGTGACGGTCTCGCTGGGCCCCTGGACCAACGTAAGGTGACGGTCTCCCTGGGCCCCTGGACCAACGTACGGTGACGGTCTCCCTGGGCCCCTGGACCAACGTACGGTGACGGTCTCCCTGGGCCCATGGACCAACGTACGGTGACGGTCTCCCTGGGCCCATGGACCAACGTAAGGTGACGGTCTCCCTGCGCCCCTGGACCAACGTAAGGTGACGGTCTCCCTGGGCCCATGGACCAACGTAAGGTGACGGTCTCCCTGGGCCCCTGGACCAACGTAAGGTGACGGTCTCCCTGGGCCCCTGGACCAACGTAAGGTGACGGTCTCCCTGGGCCCCTGGACCAACGTAAGGTGACGGTCTCCCTGGGCCCGTGCACATTCAACACATTCGCTGATTGTTCACATACAGTGCTGAGAAAAAGTATTTGCCCTCTTTCTAATTTACTCTACTTTTGCATATGTTTCATACTGAATGTTATCAGATCTTCAACCAAAACCTAATGTTAGATGAAGGGAACCCGAGAGAACAACTTATTTGATTTATTTCATAAACAGTTATGCAACACCCAATGCCCCTGTGTGAAAAAGTGATTGCCCTTTTACAGTCAGTAACTGGTTGTACCACCTTCAGCTGTAATGACTGCAGCCGAATGCCTCCTGTGGTTGTTGATCAGTCTCTCACGTCTCTGTGGATAACTTTTGGCCCACTCTTTCATGCAGAACAGCTTTAACTCAGTGACGTTTGTGGGTTTTCAAGCATGAACTGCTCGTTTAAAGACCTGCCACACCGTCTCTATTGGGATTAGGTCTGGACTTTGACTAGGCCATTCCAAAACTTCAAATTTGTTGCTTTTTAGACATTTTCATGTAGCCTTGACAGTGTGTTTTGTATCATTGTCTTGTTGCATGACCCAGCTACGCATCAGCTTCAGCTCACAGACGGATGGCCTGACATTCTCCTGTAGAATTCATGGTTCTTTCTGTTAAGGCAAGTCGTACAGGTCCTGAGGTAGTATAGCAGCCCCAAACCATCACACTACCACCACCATGCTGACCCCAAACCATCACACTACCACCACCATGCTGACCCCAAACCATCACACTACCACCACCATGCTGACCCCAAATCATCACACTACCACCACCATGCTGACCCCAAACCATCACACTACCACCACCATGCTGACCTCAAACCATCACACTACCACCACCATGCTGACCTCAAACCATCACACTACCACCACCATGCTGACCCCAAACCATCACACTACCACCACCATGCTGACCCCAAACCATCACACTACCACCACCATGCTGACCTCAAACCATCACACTACCACCACCATGCTGACCTCAAACCATCACACTACCACCACCATGCTTGACAGTTGGTATGAGCTTCTTACTGTGGAATGCAGTGTTTGGTTTTCGCCAGGCATAATGGGACCCATGTCGTCCAAAAATTGACATTTGTTTGCTCATCTGTCCATAGAACATTCTTCCAAGAGTCTTGATGATCATTCAGGTGCTTCCAGGAGCTTTTTGGCTAACTTGAGTCAACTTTTTGGACGACATGGGTCCCATTATGTCTGGCGAAAACCAAACACTGCATTCCACAGTAAGAAGCTCATACCAGCGGTCAAGCATGGTGATGGTAGTTGAATGGTTTGGGGATGCTATACTACCTCAGGACCTGGACCACTTGCCTTAATAGGAGGAACCATTTCTGCTCTGTATCAGAGAATTCTACAGGTGAATGTCAGGCCATCCGTCTGTGAGCTGAATCTGAAGCACAGCTGGGTCATGCAGCAAGACAATTATCCAAAACACACAATCACAATCAAGTCTTTAATCAGGTTACAGACCAGTTAACTAGGCCTAAGACCCCTCGACTTAGTGAGTGCACCAATATTAGCAGGCTAGTTAATGGTTTCATAACAACTCTCCTGGTTTTTCACACAGTTTGACCCTTTCAGTATAGGTCAATGGGATTGGGAGATACCAGGGCCTGTGGTCTGTGACTTCTTCTCTCAGCCCCACCATCTCTCTCTTCTTCCTCTCTCACATTCTCTCTTCCTCTCTCTAGCTCTTTCGTCCCCCCTTTCTCTCTTTTCTTCCTCTCTCTCTCTTTCTCTCTCCACTTCCTGTCGGACTCTGTAAGGTCACTGTAAGCCCCCAGCCCCCATGGGGAGGTGTTGGGTCGATATGAAGCAGGCGAGCAAGAGGGGAAAGAAGTAGGGATGGAGAGGAGAAAGGAGAGAGAGCGAGGGAGGAAGAGAGAGAGAGAGGAACATGGTGAAACAGCTGAGTCCAGTGTTCTACTCTCTTTATTCCTGATGACTCCCAGATGTTTCAACAAACTCCACTGACACTCTTGCTCTCTGGCCCTGGATAGGCTTGCAGTACCATTCTCAGGACATGTCCTCTTATTTCATCAGATATTTCCTCCCCATCCCTATTTCCCCTGCCTCTCTTTCCCTCTTTCATCCTCTCGATAATATCCCTTGGATGACAGGCATGCTTTTGTATTTTGAAATTCTTGTGGACTTTTATACATTCTGAAAGCAGTCAGCTTGAACAGAAGAGATGGATGCCATGGACAGTGTGTTATTTTTTCCTCTCACAGCGTTGAGGCTGACACCAGTACCGGATCATGCTCTACTGGGAGTGTGTAGTGACTGGGCTGTGCTGGTGTGAGTCTGCGTTGTGTGTCATACAGTTCTCTACTCTGTGTGTGTGATGGGGTTTAGTTAAGCATACTGTATTTTTCCCCTGGAGGAACAACAGGAGGTGAAGAGCAGATGATGGAACTTATTTTGACCCCGTCACAGCTCTCTTCGGGGACCGATTCCATGTAAATGAAGTCAACTTCTCTGCAGACTCCCGGGGATTGAGTGCAATTACCAAAATGCGCGTATCCACACACGCACACACCGACACACAAAGACTTCACATTCTGAGGTAGCTTGTTAATATTGAAGAACACAGTAAAAGTGCCCGGGCTTTGTTTTTTGTCAACCAACCTAAAAAAAAATTCTCTCCACTATTTCTAGTTGTAGTTGTTTTTTGGGAGCCGTATCACTAGGTACCGCCTGGTTAACGTTTTCTCATAAACCCGCTCTGGTGAGGAATGTTTATTGCTCTGTTTCCACTGTATTGTCCAGGAGCCATTTCACAGAGCAGAAAGAGTGTTTGTCAGTACTGAGGGAGTGAGTGGGACTATAATTGTTTTCATTTTGGTAGAAGTACAGCTCTAATGCTTCAGACAGTAAAAACTCTTCTTTCCTCTCTTTTTAACAGTGGCTACAGTTTCTGGCTCACAGCAAAATCACAAATCTGCTTTTATGAGCCTGGGGGCCTCCCGGTTTCACAGCCCTGCTCTGGAAAGCAGAGTGCACTGCCAAATGATTAGTTGGAGGGATTGAGATCTTGGAGGGATCGAGGTGGTGTGTGTTCCTTAACCGGCATCATTATTCAAACCCCATGATGAGACCTTAAGTGGATACATAAAACCAGTCAATGTGGGTCAGAACTCATCTACTGCTCTTTTCAATTAGACAGTTAAGTATGATGTCAGAGCCAGTTGGCCCAGACCTGAGGTCATTGTCTTCTGAACGCTGTGTGTTTTTTTTACATTCTCCACAGTCAGAAATATGCTCGGTCCCCTCATGTTACTGTTGTTGTTCTTCTGCACCATAACATGACAGTAATATGGGAAAGCAAGATGGTGGCTACCATCCCACATGAATAAACACTACACTATATAATACTACAGTACTTACTATAGAATTCTATAGTAAACTGTAGTATAATTTAGAATACTATGCTACACACGGTAGTATCCCTCGATCATAGTACTTTCTGTAGAATGGAATGTTGTAGTATATTGTAGTAAGTTCTACAGTATTATCCAGATGACAAAAAACACTGTAGAAAATACTACAGTATTGTCCAGAAAACCAAACACTTCTTTAACTTTAGGAAATACTACAGCATTTCATTAGCATATACCCTTCCCATTCCCCTCCCCCATATTGCAATTTTTGCCACCAATAAGTGAGAAACCAATTATAGACCCTATATCCAGCCATACCTACCTACAGGTTATACATTTGCTATTTTAGAATTTCTCCAGTAGATTTTCTGAAGGAGAAATCCTCCACTTCTAGGTCAAAGATAATAAAACAAAAACACTACAGTAAAGTCTGCAAAAACACTACATTGACTACTGTAGGTTTATGCCATAGTTTAATATAATATTTTTTTTCATGTGGGATGCAGCTGCACTCATCAAGCAAAAGACACACACGGACCATTTTGGACTAAGTGACTGACTGATTGACTTACTGACTGACTTACTGTCTGTTTGACTGACTGACTGACTCTCAATACGCTCCAATTCTTTCTCAATGTCCCATCACACAATGCAACTCTGGCATAACATAACACACAAAAACCACCTACTCAACATCCATCAGGATTATATTAGAAGCTCAATGATAACCCCATTACCCATGGATAGCCTCACATTTGGATATTCTCAATATAGTGCTCTGGCGCTACCCTGTATGAATCCTGTCCACACACCCTTTCCCATTAGATGAGCTCTTACAGATCCAGAATAATCCCTATAACTCCTGGGGACTTAGTTTGGTGAACACTGCTGGGTCCATCCCATTACGAATCAAGGAAATTTGATCTGTTCCACCTGGTTCTGGCAGGGTCTGTGCCCCAAATGACACCCTATTCCCCACGTACTGCACTACTTTTGACCAGATCCCTATGGGCCCTGGTCTGAAGACGTGTGCTATATAGGGAATGGAGTGCCATTTTGGTGGCATCCAGAGACAGTGTTATGGGTAGAGTGTGGCAGTAATGGCTGTGCCACAGATTAGCTCGATAAGGATGATGAGTAAATGGACCAGGCTTTTCCTGTCCTCCTGCCCGCTGTGCCGTGTGTGTGTGTGTGAGTGTGTGTTTGTGCGTCAGAGTGGGGTGGTATTTTGGGACTGGGTATGGTGTCTCTTCCAGCTGTGTCCTTGTAGTATTTATCGTACTCCAAAACGACCTCATCCACCTCCCCCTCAATTCCCATCTCCTTCTCTCCTTCACCCTCCCTGACTTCTCCTCCTCTTCCTCCTTTTCTCCATCACACCTGCACCTCTCCATAGCCGCGGGAAGTAGGGGGGATGAGGGTGCACCCCCTAAAAAAATTGTTTACGCAATGTGTATGTGTAAATATATATGTGTGTGTGTGTGTGTGTATATATATATATATATATATAAGAGAGAAACTCTTTATTTTAACTTTTTTCTACATTGTAGAATAATACTGAAAACATCAAAAATTTG
Source organism: Oncorhynchus mykiss (assembly GCF_013265735.2). Classification (NCBI taxonomy): domain Eukaryota; kingdom Metazoa; phylum Chordata; class Actinopteri; order Salmoniformes; family Salmonidae; genus Oncorhynchus; species Oncorhynchus mykiss. Next base: position 52,575,782 of record NC_048579.1, on the reverse strand, counting down.
AAATAACACATATGGAATCATGTAGTAACCAAAAAAGTGTTAAACAAATCAAAATATATGTTATATTTGAGATTCGTAGCCACCCTTTGCCTTGTTGACAGCTTTGCAAACTCTTGGCATTCTCTCAACCAGCTTCATGAGGCAGTCACCTGCAATTAAGGATTTTTTTAAAAATGAATTAAAAATAAATAACAGAAATACCTTATTCACATAAGTATTCAGATACAGTGAGACCTGAAATTGAGCTCAGGCGCATCCTGTTTCCACTGATAATCCTGGAGATATTTTTACAACTTGATTGGAGTCCACCTGTTGTAGATTCAATTGACTGGACATGATTTTGAAAGGCACGCACCTCTCTATATAAGATCCCGCAGTTGACAGTGCATGTCAGGGCAAAAACCATGAGGTCGAAGGAATTGTCCGTAGAGCTCTGAGCTTTGTGTCGAAGTACAGATCTGGGGAAGGGTACCAAAGAATGCAGCATTGAAGCTCCCCAAGAACAGAGTGGCCTACATCATTCTTAAATGGAAGAAGATTGGAACCACCAAGACTCATCCTAGAACTGGCTGCCCAGCAATCGGGGGAGAAGGGCTTTGTTCAGGGAGGTGACTAAGAACCCGAATGTCACTCTGACAGAGTGAGTCTGCAGAGAGTTCCTCTGTGGAGATGGGAGAACCTTCCAGAAGGACAAGCGTCTCTGCAGCACTCAACCAATCGGGCCTTTATGGTAGAGTGCCAGACGGACGCTACTCCTCAGTAAAAGGCACATTACAGCCCACTTGGAGTTTGCCAAAAGGCACCTAAACTCTCAAACCATGAGAAACAAAATGCTTTGGTCTGATAAAACCACAATTGAACTCTTTGGAGTTCCTGAATGCCAAGCGTCATGTCTGGAGGAAATCTGGCACCATCCCTACAGTGAAGCATGGTGGTGGAAGCATCATGCTGTGGGGATGTTTTTCAGCGGCAGGGACTGGGAGATTGAGGGAAAGATGAACAGAGCAAAGTACAGAGAGATCCTTGATGAAAATCTGCTCCAGAGCCTTCAGGACCTCAGACTTGGGCGAAGGTTCACTTTCCAACAGAACAGCGATCCTAAGTACACAGCCAAGACAACTAGGAGTGGCTTCGGGACAAGTCTCTGAATGTCCTTGAGTGGCCCAGCCAGAGCCCGGACTTGAACCCATTCGAACCCGATCTCTGGAGAGATCTGAAAATAGCTGTGCAGCAATGCTCCCTATCCAACCTGACAGAGCTTGAGAGGATCTGCAGAGAAGAATGGAAGAAACTCCCCAAATACAGGTGTGCCTAGCTTGTAGGCACCCAGGAAGACTTGATGCTAAAATCGCTGCCAAAGCTGCTTCCAAATGTGTGTAGGTTGATGAAGGAAAAAACAATTTAATCAATTTTAGAATAAGGCCCTAGTGAAATGTGGAAAAAGTCAAGGGGTCTGAATAGTTTCTGAAGGCACTAGATTTTTATAAATAAGAAAACTTTACTTGTCCTGTGTTAGCTGACCGATAAACAAAATAATTATGCCCCCCCTCTACCCACAGCGATCAAATCGCAGCACCTCTCTCTTCAGACCACCTAATATTTCTCCTTCCTCCACCACTTCCTCTTCATCTTCGTCCTCCTTCGCTCTCATGATTTAGATAAATGCTGCAGGTCCTCCATCAAAAAATTATCTCTGGATTTCAGAGTGTGGAGGGCTCTGATCATGAGATGGGTGTTGAAATTGTTTACTTGTGTGACTGTGATCCCTCCAGTGAAAATGATTTCTGTTGACAGAGGAGAAGAGAGGCAGTCACACGCAAGCAATGTTGCATTTCAACGTGACACAGAGACCGTGTAGTTATATTTAGAAGACATTATGAATTATATACAGATAGACATTTAACCCTAGGATGCATAGTAAACATGGCGCCGGGTCAAAATGACCCAATAATGTAATATCTGTGTTTTATTTATATGGGTCTAAAATATTATCCATTTTGTGAAACACAATTATTTTGAGTAATGATTTGGATAATTATTTTATTGTTTGAAATGTTTTTAGTTGCTCCTCAACAGTTTGATACACAAATTATGGAAATTCATAATGGCTATTGAAAATATTAGCATATTTTTCTTATAATCAATCTTACAATCAAAGTTTCACATTCAACCTTTTAGTGTGAAGAACAAAATAAAACCACCTTAGGCATGTTTTATAATATTTCAAAAAATTTATTTGAAAATCACCCAGGACAGATTTAGCCCAGAGAGCCCACATCAAAGACAGAGCACTACTACGTACCCTTACCGCAGTGTATAGGACTCTGTATGCTGTGGGACCTACTGATAGGACTCTCCCGCCTGTGCTGAATGCTTTCAAAGAAGGCACCCAGGGAAATAGGGTAAGGGTGGAGGGGAGGGAAGGAGGGTCTTTCTCTTGGCCAGGTCACAGTTGTAAATGATAACTTGTTCTCAACTGGCCTACCTGGTTAAATAAAGGTTAAATAAAAAAATAAATATAAAATAAAAGGGAGAGAAGTGTGTGGACCAGAGGAGGCTGGTTTGAGGAGCTATTGGAGGACGGGCTCATTGTAATGGCTGGAATGGAATAAATGAAACAGTATCCAAAAGCATCAAACATATGGAAACCCCATGTTTGACTCCGTTCCATTTATTCCATTCCAGTCTTTACAATGAGCCCATCCTCCAATAGCTCCTTCCACCAACACAAGATGCGTGGCAGAGTGCGGCTGTGTGTACGTGTGCATGTGTGTGTGTGTCCGTGCGTGTGTGTGTGTCCATGCATGCATTAGTGCATTTGTGTCTGCATGCCTCTGTATGTATAAGGCTGGGTAAGGTCTGTCAGGGACAGGAGGAGAGAGGGGAGGTGAGAGAACAGCTCTGTCAGCAGAGCTGTGATGTCTGGGGAATATGCTCCCTTTCAATAATGATGAGTGTCAAAGACAGCCGTTTACTGTCCTCTGCTCTGCCTGCCTCTCTTCGCCTCTCTTCCCATCCACATACGGGTGCTACTGCCTGGGGGCTACACTGACCTAATAACAAGAGCCAGGAGGAATCTGCATTCCTTTTTTTGTGTGTGTGTGCCCGTTGTGATGCATGCTCTCTGTGTGTTCTACGAATGCAAGAACAACATTGTTTTAAACATGAATGGTGAATTGCAGTCAACTAATAGATTTAATCAAATCAAAATAACATTATGTTTGTCACATGCGCTAAATACAACAAGCCCTAAACTTACAAGTCCTTAACCAACAATGCAGTTTTAAGAAAAAAAGACATAAAAAATCAATAAAAGTAACAGGTAGTTAAAGAGCAGCAGTAAAATAACAGTACATAGGATAATTACAGGGGGTACCGGTCCAGAGTCAATGTGCGGGGGCACCAGTTAGTCGAGGTAATGGAGGTAATATGTACATGGTAGGTAGGTAGAGTTAAAGTGACTATGCATAGATAATAAACAGAGAGTAGCAGCAGCGTAAAAGAGGGGGGGGGGGGGGGGGGGGGGTGCAATACAAATAGTCTGGGTAGCCATTTGATTAGATGTTCAGGAGTCTTATGGCTTGGGGGTCGAATCTGTTTAGAAGCATCTTGGACCTAGACTTGGCGCTCTGGGATCGCTTGCCCGTGCGGTAGCAGGGAGAACAGTCTGTGACTAGGGTGGCAGGATTCTTAGACAATGTTTAGGACCTTCCTCTGACACCCCCTGGTATAGAGGTCCTAGATGGCAGGAAGCTTGGCCCCAGTGATGTACTGGGCCGTACGCACTACCCTATGTACTGCCTTGCGGTCGGAGGCCGAGCAGTTGCTATACCAGGCAGTGATGCAACCAGTCAAGATGCTCTCAATGGTGCAGCTGTAGAACCTTTTGAGGGTCTGAGGACCCATGACAAATCTTGTCAGTCTCCAGAGGGGGAATAGGTTTTGTCATGCCCTCTTCACGACTGTCTTGGTGTGCTTGGACCATGTTAGGAACCTGAAGCTCTCAACCTGCTCCACTGCAGCCCCGTCGATGAGAATGGGTCGCGCTCGGTCCTCCTTTTCCTGTAGTCCACGCTCATCTCCTTTGTCTTAAATCACGTTGAGGGAGAGGTTGTTGTCCTGGCACAACACAGTCAGGTCTCTGACCTCCTCCCTATAGGTTGTCTTGTCGTTGTCGGTGATCAGGCCTACCACTGTTGTGTCATCTGCAAACTTAATGATGGTGTTGGAGTCGTGCCTGGCCATGCAGTCATGGGTAAACAGAGAGTACAGGAGGGGGCTGAGCATGCACCCCTGAGGGGCCCACGTGTTGAGGATCAGCGTGGTGGATGTGTTGTTACCTACCCTTACCACCTGGAGGCAGCCCGTCAGGAAGTACAGGATCCAGTTGCAGAGGGAGGTGTTTAGTCCCAGGGTCCTTAGCTTAGTGATGAGCTTTGAGGGCACTATGGTGTTGAACGCTGAGCTGTAGTCAATGAATAGTGTTCTCACATAGGTGTTCCTTTTGTCCATTTGGGAAAGGGCAGTGTGGAGTGCAATAGAGATGGACTCATCTGTGGATCTGTTGGGCGGTATGCAAATTTAGGTGGGTCTAGGGTTTCTGGGATAATGGTATTGATGTGAGCCATGACCAGCCTTTCGAAGTGCTTCAGATGTGGGTGCTATGGGTCGGTAGTCATTTAGGCAGGTTATATAGTGTTCTTGGGCACAGGGAGTATGGTGGTCTGTTTGAAACATGTTGGTATTACAGACTCAGACAGGGAGAGGTTGAAAATGTCAGTGAAGACACTTGCCAGTTGGTCAGCGCATGCTCGGAGTACACGTCCTGGTAATCCGTCTGGCCCTGCGGTCTTGTGAATGTTGACCTGTTTAAAGTTCTTACTCACATCGGCTTCTGAGAGCATGATCACACAATCTTCCGGAACAGCTGACGCTCTCATGCATGCTTCGGTGTTAAGTAATTTAGCTCGTCTGGTAGGCTTGTGTCACTGTGCAGCTCGCGGCTGTGCTTCCCTTCGTAGTCTGTAATAGTTTGCAAGCCCTGCCACATCCAACGAGCTTCAGAGCCGGTGTAGTATGATTCAATCTGAGTTATGTATTGACGCTTTGCCTTTTTGATGGTTCGTTGGAGGGCATAGCAGGATTTCTTATTAGCTCCGGCAGCTCTACCCTTTAGAGCTCTACCCTTTAGTTGCCTGGAATCCATCGCTTCTGGTTGGGATATCTACGTACGGTCACTGTTGGGATGACATCATCAATGCACTTATTGATGAAGCCAGTGACTGATGTGACTGATGTGGTGTACTCCTCAGTGCCATCGGAAGAATCCCAGAACATATTCCAGTCTGTACTAGCAAAACAGTCCTGTAGCTTAGCATCTGCTTCATCTGACCACTTTCTTTTTGACTGAGTCACTGGTGCTTCCTGCTTTATTTTTTGTTTGTTAGCAGGAATCAGGAAGGTAGAATTATGGTCAGATTTGCTGAATGGATGGCGAGGGAGAGTGTCTGTGTGTGAAGTAAAGGTGGACTAGAGTTTTTTTCCCCCTCTGGTTGCACATTTAACATGCTGGTAGAAATGAGGTAAAACGGATTTAAGTTTCCCTGCATTAAAGTTCCATGCCACTAGGAGTTCCGCCTCTGGATGAGCATTTTCCTGTTTACTTATGGCCGTACACAGTTCATTGAGTGCAGTCTAAGTGCCATCAACAGTTTGTGGTGGTTCAGTGTGTAGACAGCTACAAAAAAATACAGATGAAAACTCACTTGGTAAATAATGTGGTCTACAGCTTGTCATGAGATTACCTCAGGTGAGCAAAACCTAGAGACTTCCTTAGATTTCGTGCACCAGCTGTTTACAAATATACATAGATCACAACCACTTGTCGTACCAGAGGCCGCTGTTCTATCCTGCCGAAAAAGCTTCAAACTCGCCAGCTGTATGTTATTCATGTCGTCGTTCAGCCACTCCTCGGTGAAACATAATTTATTACAGCTTTGACTGTTCCGTTGGTAGGATATCCATGATCGTAGTTTGTCTTTTTTATTATAGATTGATTGTACGTTTGCTAATAGGACCAATGGTAATGGTAGATTACCCTCTCGGTGACGTATCCTCACAAGACACCCGGATCTTCATCCACGATACCGCCATCTCTTTCTCCTGCGAGTTATGGGAATGAGGGCCTTGTTGGGCTTCTGAAGTAAATCCTTCCAGTCCTACTCGTTGAAGATATCAATCAGTTGTTTAGCCATTTATCATAATTGGAACATACTGAGTGAATTACAGGGTTTAAACTAAGTCCAAATCTATAGCTAATTAATTAGCTTGTAATATTGTTGCTCACTCTCCCTCCGCTATCACTGTTTGGCCCAAAGCTTTCCGATTCTATTCTAGTGAAGCTGGGAGTACTGGTGCTGGATGACTTTGTGTCGTTAGCAGCTTTGATTAGTGCCATGTTTCATTGGCCTGTAGTGTTTTATATGGTTCTCAGAGTGATCACTGTACACAGAGAGGTGATAGATGGCAGGTGCAGAGAGAGAGGTGCTCTGTGGGAACCAAATTAACACTGTTTTGAGACTGAGAGCTTTATGACTGTGTTGCTGGAAGGTGATGAGCTGGGTTTGATGTTTATCAAGCCTGGCACAGTTAGATTGACTCGTTTGATTTTTCTCTCTCTCGCTCTCTGTCTCTTGCTCGCTCACTCTCTTCCGCACTCTCTCTTGTTGACTCCCCCTTTCTCCCTCTCGTTCTCTCTCTTCCTCGTGCTCGCTCTTGCGCTAGCTCTCGCTTGCTCTCTCTCTCTCGCTCTCTCTTGCTTTTCCTCTCTCTCTCTCTCTCTTCCTCATTCTTTTGTTGTTTCTCTCTCTCCCTCTCTCTCTCTCCTTCTCTTGTCTCTCTCTCCCTCTCTAGTCTCGTATCTCTCTCCCTCTCGCTCTCTCTCTCTTGCTCTTTCTCGCTCTCTCTATCTAGCTTTTTCTCTCTCTCGCTCTCTTCCTAATTATTTTGTTGTCTCCCTCTTTCTCTCTCCCTCTCTTCTTCTCTTGTCTCTCTCTTTCCCTCTAATCTCTTATCTCTCCCTCTCACTCTCTCACTCTCTCTCTCTCTCTCTCTCTCTCTCTCTCTCTCGCTCACTCTCTCTCTCTCGCTCACTCTCTTTCTCACTCTCTTGTTGTGTCCCTCTTTTTTCCTCTCTCCCCCTCTCTCTCTCTTTCTCCTTTTGTATCTCTCTTTCTCTCTTTCTCTCTTTCTTGTCTCTCCCTCTCCCCCTCTCTCCTATTCCTACTCTCTGCTCAGGCCTCCAGGTATAGTCCCTTCCTGCAGGTAGAAACTCCTCTCTGAGCTGATTCATACAAGGACTCTGAGTTTTGCCAGTTCATTAACCTAATCAAACTCTTTGCCTCAGAGCCAATCCCAGCCCTGTAGAGTGTTGTGTATGTCTAGAGGTTAATGAGTACCCTGGGTGGACAGGCTGTCTGCTAGGTATGAAGTCTTTACGGCTTCATAAGAGCCTGTAAATGTCCTGGGGGCTGTTATAAACTTTATCAACTCATTACTACTGCTATCCAGACCAGAGACTGGACTTTCTCACAGTGCTGGACTATACAGTGCATTACGTTTGGCCAGAGTAGGAGTATCAACCCCTACAAATTTGTACATTTAATTATAATTAATCATATCTAAATAATAATTCACATTTCCTGTTGCTGCAGGACTATTTTCCTGCTTTAGAAAACTTTCTCAAATTAAGATCTTAGGTTATAGGATGCCATTTCAAACACCCCATTTGAAGATTACTGAGGTAGTAAACGGGGCTATTTCTTTTGGGAAATGCAGGTGATGTGATTTAGAGTGTGTTGTATATGTGTCACCAAACAGCCTGGTTTCATATACTTGCCATGACATAGTAAACGTACATCTGGGACACTAATGAATATGATACATTACATTTGGTAGGGTTGCATAAGGCAGATGGTTACTTAAGGCAAAAACAAAAGTGTGCAGTTGGTCAGGGTGGATGGGTGTGTGCATAATGTGAATGTCTAGCAACCCAAAGGCTGTGAGTTCTAATCTCATCACGGACAACTATAGCATTTTTGTTCATTAGCAACTTTTCAACTACTTACTACTTTTTATCTACTTTACAAAAAGTTAGCATGTTAGCTAACCATTCCCAAGACGCAGGCCTCCTAATTGTCCCTAGAATTTCTAAGCAAACAGCTGGAGGCAGGGCTTTCTCCTATAGAGCTCCATTTTTATGGAATGGTCTGCCTACCCATGTAAGAGACGCAAACTCGGTCTCAACCTTTAAGTCTTTACTGAAGACTCATCTCTTCAGTGGGTCATATGATTGAGTGTAGTCTGGCCCAGGAGTGGGAAGGTGAACGGAAAGGCTCTGGAGCAACGAACCGCCCTTGCTGTCTCTGCCTGGCCGGTTCCCCTCTTTCCACTGGGATTCTCTGCCTCTAACCCTATTACAGGGGCTGAGTCACTGGCTTACTGGGGCTCTTTCATACCGTCCCTAGGAGGGGTGCGTCACTTGAGTGGGTTGAGTCACTGATGTGCTCTTCCTGTCTGGGTTGGCGCCCCCCCTTGGGTTGTGCCGTGGCGGAGATCTTTGTGGGCTATACTCGGCCTTGTCTCAGGATGGTAAGTTGGTGGTTGAAGATATCCCTCTAGTGGTGTGGGGGCTGTGCTTTGGCAAAGTGGGTGCGGTTATATCCTTCCTGTTTGGCCCTGTCCGGGGGTGTCCTCGGATGGGGCCACAGTGTCTCCTGACCCCTCCTATCTCAGCCTCCAGTATTTATGCTGCAGTAGTTTATGTGTCGGGGTGCTAGGGTCAGTTTGTTATATCTGGAGTACTTCTCCTGTCCTATTCGGTGTCCTGTGTGAATTTAAGTGTGCTCTCTCTAATTCTCTCTTTCTCTCTTTCTTTCTCTCTCTCAGAGGACCTGAGCCCTAGGACCATGCCTCAGGACTATCTGACATGATGACTCCTTGCTGTCCCCAGTCCACCTGGCCGTGCTGCTGCTCCAGTTTCAACTGTTCTGCCTTATTATTATTGGACCATGCTGGTCATTTATGAACATTTGAACATCTTGGCCATGTTCTGTTATAATCTCCACCCGGCACAGCCAGAAGAGGACTGGCCACCCCACATAGCCTGGTTCCTCTCTAGGTTTCTTCCTAGGTTTTGGCCTTTCTAGGGAGTTTTTCCTAGCCACCGTGCTTCTACACCTGCATTGCTTGCTGTTTGAGATTTTAGGCTGGGTTTCTGTACAGCACTTTGAGATATCAGCTGATGTACGAAGGGCTATATAAGTAAATTTGAATTGAATTGAAAATTGAATTCCCCTAACCCTAACATTAACCCTTTTAGTTAACCCTTCCCCTAATCCTAACCCTAATCTTAACCTTTTAACCTAACTCCAAAATGTTACCTTAACCCCTAGCCTAGCTAACGTTAGCCACCTAGCTAGAATTCTTAACATATCATACGTTTTGCAAATCCTGAAATAAACTATGTTTAGCAAATTCGTAACATATTGTCTGTTTTGCAAATTCGTAACATAATACGGATTATAGTTCGTAACATATCATACGAAATGGGTCATGGACATCCACAAATGAATACATACCATAACATATCATACTAAGGGCATCTTGGATTTACATACAGAATCATTTGAAATGCTGTGAGACCAGGTTGCACCAAAAAAAATCAAGTGCTAAGGGACACAATAGGTCACCAGTATTCAAAAAGAATCTCAGACTAAGTTTGCTGATCTAGGATCAGATCACCCCGCTCCAAATCATCTTATTAATTACGATCTAAAATGAAAAAAACAATCCTAGATCAGCATGCCCTGTTTTTGAGTAGTTTTGACTCTAGAGTCACATTAACATGAAATGGCTGTTTAAATTGGCCAGCTCTAGGGTCAGCCAATCACAACTGTGATCACTTCTCATTAGCTCAAACATAGATTAATGAGGACATCACCTAATTAATTGGGGATCTGCCAGCTCCATGTGAAACTGAATCTGCCTAAAATTGTGAAATATAGAATATATCCGCACCCCAGAAATCAAACTGGCAATAAGTACTGCCAATTACAGGATGTGTGAGGTGTCCATGTTTGGTTATTGTCATGAGAAGCCATTGAGATGCTTGGTCAAAACAATGTATGACAAATGTCTCTCCAGACCCTTATGGTAGGTGTCCACAAGTGGCACCTCAGCTGAGATGATATTGACTTCAGTTTTTGACTTCATAGAATGTCTGTCTGTTTAGGCTCAGGGGCATGTTGAAATTCCAATTCAATACATGGAATTCAACACTCTTTAGTTATTGAATTTTCAATTAATTTCCTGAATTGACAATAGAACTCCACTTGAAGTCATTTAGCAGACTCTTATCCAGAGCAACTTACAGTAGTGAGTGCCTACATTTTCGTACTGATCCCCCATGGGAATCAAACGAACAATCCTGGCATTGCAAGCACCATGCTCTACCAACTGAGCCACATTGTAAAGTGAGTGTGTTTGTCTGTTTGTATCAGGCCCTTTAGCAGCCAGATCTGTGTCTGCAGCTGACATCTCTGTCCCAGTCCCATTCCCAGACGTCTCCCTGTGGACAAGACCATTAACGGCCTGAGGGAATGTCTGTAGTGTTTCTATCTGTCCCAAACCGTCAATCTTCATGTCAACTGATAATGACATCACCAGAGCTAGACAACCCTGACATTTCTGGACCTTCTCTTACTGATCCTGGCTGGGGCTGGGACTGACTGTGGAAAAAACAACCTGGCTGGCTGTTGATGGGAAAGGAACAGAAACGTTGAACATGTCCTCTGTTCAGCGGAAATGGGACCAGTTCAAAGCTTGTGTTCTTCCAAACTTTCTCAATACACATTGAGACAATCGTCCTGGACTGAAACTCCTTTATAACTACAATTTGCTACTTATTTTGACAACATACAGCACATCTATCTTGGCTGTTTGCTGTGATTCCCACACCAGGACGTTACGATTGCTCAGGTATTCACTCTTATATTCACAAAGTAAAAAACAACACACGTTTATACTTTCCTAAAGGGTGAAATTGTCACGCCACCTCCCGCTCCTCCCCCCCTGGCACTCAAGGGTGCCAGACTGCCCTGCATTATGCACTTCTGCCACCATCATTACGCACACCTGCCTTCCCCCGTCACACGCATCAGCCATTATTGGACTCACCTGGACTCGATCACCTCTGTCATTACCTCCCCTATATCTGTCTGTTCCCCGCTTCAGCATTGATAGTTATATGTCCTTGTATACCCGTGTGCTGACGCTCTTCCTGTCTTATTTCATGTCTGTTCCTGATTAAATGTTTGACTCCCCGTACCTGCTTCTCTACTCCAGCGTTGGTCCTTACAGAAATGGCATACTGAGCGTTGAAACGACAATCTGTTCTTCATTCAGTCAAATATTGTTATTTCTTATCATATTCTATTTGATATTGCATGGATGAAAGACCCATATAGCTGATGTCAGGATATTTTGCTGTGCTGCCCTTTTGTCATATGCTGTTTTGTTATGGAACTTGGATCTGAACTTGATGTAATCCCTCCACAGAAGTGGCAACTTTAAATGTAATATAAATCTATCTAGTGCCCTCTGAACTTATGATGTTGATAGTCAACATGCAGTGGTTCCTAATCTGCCATTAGAGAGAGCGATAATCTTCCTAAATCCTCTTAGCTAAAGATCAAGAACATAACAATAGGTACATATCCTTACATGTCCTTTTGACCTCTGCTTTCTCTGTCCCAAAGTATTCTGGGATAAGGTTTTCAAACACAACAAATCCAACTGCCGACATTCCATCTCATTCTGTGTCAGTAAGCTTAGCATTTATCCTTTTGGGCATAAAACAGATGTTTATATATGTTTATATATATATATATATAAGAGTATGTTCCTGTGATTGCTACATCCTTTTCTATAATGTAAGTCTCTAGAATGATTTTTGATAAGAACGTGGAAACAGCGTTGGTTAAATCAGTGCATGCGTAGTGGGGAATGTCTAAGATGAAGAATATAGGTGAATACATTTAGTAAATCTATTGAGTAAAAGTGCCGGCCACATCTTTTCTTTGTGGCAAGGTAAGAGGGTTAGCAAAACAATAGCTCTGACTGTAGAGCATATCATCTAGTCTTGCTGTTGTGGGATAAACAACATATAATCCAGAATATCAATCAGGTATTTCAATTAGCATAATGTTCAAAGCAACCAGAGAGTTGAATGATGCTGCGGATCTATGCCAGGATGACTACAAGGGCTCTTAGTCAAACACACAATGCTGATGAGTCTTGATATCACCCTCCCCCTTCTCAAGTACAGTCTGGTTTAGTGTGTGTGTGCACATGAGCATATACTGTATGTATAAATGCTGATCAGTCTTTAAGCCAGGCTCTACCCTCATTTCCTACTACCTCCCCTATCTCCTAATCCACAACACTAATACTACCAGTTGGCCCCAATCGAACCATGTTCAAGGGTTTTTGTTTTGGCCAGTTATGCAAATGTGTTGATTTACATATTGACGAAAGGCATGGATGGATATTGAGGTTGTGTGTGTTTGTTCGCGTGCATGAGTGTGTTATGTATGTGCACGTACGTGTGTGTGTTTTATTCATCAGTCGGCATGCTTGCTACATGGATGGCTACTGCCCTTGTTAGGGACTTATTTCATGGGTTGATGGGAAAACTGATTCTGCCATTATTGTCCAATATCCACGATAATAAAGATCAGATATCTTCGCTTGTGCATAGTTATCCCTTCCACTGACAATATGTCTTTGGTCATGGTGCCGACAAAGATAGTCGCCTCGCTTCGCGTTCTTAGGAAACTATGCAGTATTTAGTTTTTTTATGTATTATTTATTACACTGTTACCCCAGGAAATCTTAAGTCTTATTACATACAGCCAGGAAGAACTATTGGATTTAAGAGCCACGTCAACCTACCAACATTATGACCAGGAATACGACTTTCCCAAAAGGGATCCTCTGTTTGGACCACCACCCAGGACAATGGATCGGATCCCAGTAGGCGACCCAAAACAACGGCGCTGCAGGAGTTGCAAACGGAGCGGTCTTCTGGTCAGGCTCAATAGACAGACACATCACTCACCGCTCCTGAGTATACTACTCGCCAATGTCCAGTCTCTTGACAACAAGGTAGATGAAATTTGAGCAAGGGTTGCCTTCCAGAGAGACATCAGAGATTGTAACATTCTCTGTTTCACGGAAACATGGCTCAATTGGGATACGTTATCAGAGTCGTTACAGCCACCCGGTTTCTTCACGCATCGCGCCAAACAGAAACAAACATCTCTCTGGTAAGAAGAAGGGCGGGAGGGTATGCCTTATGATTAACGAGTCGTGGTGTGATCATAACAACATACAGGAACTCAAGTCCTTTTGTTCACCTGACCTAGAATTCCTTACAATAAAATGCCGACCCCATTATCTACCAAGAGAATTCTCTTTGATTATAATCACAGCTGTGTATATCCCCCCACTCCCAAGCAGACACCTCGACGGCCCTGAAAGAACTTCATTGGACTCTATGTAAACTGGAAACCACATATCCTGAGGCTGCATTTATTGTAGCTGGGGATTTTAACAAAGCTAATCTGAAAACAAGGCTCCCTAAATTATATCAGCATATAGAATGCGTGACCCAGGCTGGCAGCATTCTGGATCATTGCTACTCTAACTTCCATGACACATACAATGCCCTCCGTCGTCATCCTTTTGGGCAAATCTGACCCGACTCCCAGCCTATAGACAGAAACTAAAACAGGAAACGTATCCCCCTATCCCAGTCTACTGTTCCCACATGCTTCAAGAGGGCTTCCATTGTTCCTGTTCCCAAGAAAGCTAAGGTAACTGAGCTAAATGACTATCGCCCCGTAGCACTCCGTCATCATGAAGTGCTTTGAGAGACTAGTCAAGGATCATGTCACCTCCACCCTATCTGACACCCTAGAGCAACTCCAATTTGCTTACCGTCCCAATATGTCCACAGACGACGCAATCACACTGCACACTGACCTAATCCATCTGGACAAGAGGAATACCTATGTACGAAAGCTGTTCATCGATTACAGCTCAGCATTTAAAACCATAGTACCCTCCAAACTCATCATTAAGTTTGAGACCCTGGGTCTCGACCCCGCCCTGTGCAACTGGGTCCTGGACATTCTGACGGGCTGCCCCCAGGTGGTGAGGGTAGGAAACAACATCTCCACCCCGCTGATCCTCAACACTGGAGCCCCACAAGGGTGCATTCTCAGCTTTCTCCTGTACTCCCTGTTCACCCATGACTGCGTGGCCATGCACGCCTCCAACTCAATCATCAAGTTGCAGACGACACTACAGGGGTAGGCTTGATTACCAACAACGACGAGACGGCCTACAGGGAGGAGGTGAGGGCCTTCGGAGTGTGGTGTCAGGAAAATAATCTCACACTCAACATCAACAAAACAAAGGAGATGATCATGGACTTCAGGAAACAGCAGAGGGAGCACCCCCCTAGCCACATCGACGGGACAGTAGTGGAGAAGGTGGAAAGTGTTAAGTTCCTCAGCGTACACATTTATGGACAAACTGAAATGGTCCACCCACACAGATGGTGTGGTGAAAAATGTTCAACAACCCCTCTTCAACCTCCGCCCACAACCGTAAGGCTCTCCAGAGGGTAGTGAGGTCTGCACAACGCATCATCGGGGGCAAACTACCTGCCCTCCAGGACACCTACACCACCCGATCTCACAGGACGGCCAAAAAGATCATCAAGGACAACAACTACTCGAGCCACTGCCTGTTCATCCCGGTATCATCCAGAAGGCGAGGTCAGTACAGGTGCATCAAAGCTGGGACCGAGAGACTGAAAAACAGCTTCTATCTCAAGGCCATCAGACTGTTAAACAGCCACCACTAACATTGAGTGGCTGCTGCCAACATACTGACTATAATCTCTAGCCACTTTAATAATTTAAATTTGGATGTAAAAAATGTATCACTAGTCACTTAATAGAATGCCACTTTATATAATGTTTACTTACCCTACATTACTCATGTCATATGTATATGCTGTACTCTATACCATCTACTGCATCTTGCCTATGCCGCATGGCCATCGCTCATCCATATATTTATATGTACATATTCTTATTCATTCCTTTACACTTGTGTGTATAAGGTAGTTGTTGTGAAATTGTTAGATTACTTGTTAGATATTACTGCACGGTCATAACTAGAAGCACAATAATTTCACTACACTCGCATTAACATCTGCTAACCATGTGTGTGACCAATAAAATTTGATACGCCATCCCATCTGGTTTGCGCTTAGTGGGACTATAATTTTGTTTTTCAACAGGACAATGACCCAAAACACACCTCCAGGCTGTGTATTTGACCAAGGAGGAGAGTGATGGAGTGCTGCATCAGATGACCTGGCCCCCACAATCACCCAACCTCAGCCCAATTGAGATGGTTTGGGATGAGTTGGACCGCAGAGTAAAGGACAAGCAGCCAACACATGCTCAGCATATGTGGGAACTCCTTCAAGACTGTTGGAAAAGCATTCCTCATGAAGCTGGATGAGAGAATGCCAAGAGTGTGCAAATCTGTCATCAAGGCAAAGGGTGGCTACTTTGAAGAATCTCAATATAAAATATATTTTGATTTGTTTAACACTTTTTTTGGATACTATGTGTTATTTCATAGTTTTGATGTCTTCACTATTATTATTCAATGAAGAAAATACTTTTTATTTATTTTTTATTTAACCTTTATTTAACCAGGAAGGGCTCATTGAGATTTAAAATCTCTTTTTCAAGAGAGTCCTGGCCAAGATAGGCAGCACCAAGTCATTACAAAAATTACAGACAAACAACATGAAAAACTACAAGTAATCTAGTAATGTCACGTTCTGACCTTAGTTCCTTTGTTTTGTCTTTTGTTTTAGTATGGTCAGGGCGTGAGTTGGGTGGGTTGTCTATGTTAGTTTGTCTATGATTTTCTATTTCTGTGTTTGGCCTGGTATGGTTCTCAATCAGAGGCAGCTGTCAATCGTTGTCCCTAATTGAGAATCATACTTAGGTAGCCTTTTCCCACTTGTGTTTCGTGGGTGTTTATTTTCTGTCTTTGTGTATGTCACCAGACAGGACTGTTTCGTTTCGTATCATTCTCGTTGTTATTTTTGATTTAGTGTTCTGAGTTGAATAAATATTGTCATGAACACGTACCACGCTGCACTTTGGTCCGATCCTTGCGACTCATTGTCAGAAGAATAAGCCGAGCGTTACAAGTAAAAACCATAGAATTCACAAGAGTATAACAAAATCAAAAACAGCAAATTAAAAACATTGACAGGTCAGGGAATCAGTCTCAAGATCATTCATCAGTGATTTAAAAATACCAATCAGGACAAGTGGTTCTTCCAGTTTAAAAGTATTTTGTAAGGCGTTCCAAGACGATGGCGTAGAGTACATAAAAGTCCTTTTACCAAATTCAGTTCGGACATTTGGAACAGTTAGCAGGATAAAGTCCTGCGAACGAAGAGAGTACCCACCACATTTCTGAACAATAAAAATGCCAAGTAAAAAGGTAGTAAACCCAAAATGGCTTTGTAAATAAAAGTATACCAGTGTCTGAGCCTACGAGTGACTAGAGAAGGACATCCAACCCTGGAATACAAAGTGCTGTGGTGCGTAAGGGTTTTGCAGTTTAATATAAATCTCAAAGTGCCATGGTAAAGGGTGTCAATTGATCTCAAACACTGAGCGGAAGCATTCATATATAAAATATCCCCATAGTCTAGTAAAGGCATAAATGTAGCTGATACTAGCCTCCTTCTGGCTTCAAAAGAAAAACAGGCCTTATTCTTAAAATAAAATCCCAATTTCAGTTTACATTTTTTTGTAAGTTGTTGAATATGCAATTTAAAAGAGAGGCCATCATCAATTAAAATTCCAAGGTATTTATATGAGGTTACAACCTCAATCTCCTTGCCTTGACAGGTAGTAAGGTGAAAGGTTCAGAGGTCTATTTCTTGCTTTAGAAAACACCATTAGTTTAGTTTTGTCAGTATTGAGGATAAGCTTCAATTGACACAAGGTATGTTGAACAGTATAAAAAGCAGTTTGCAAGTTCTGGAAAGCTTTTGTAAGAGACGAGGCACAACAGTAAATAACAGTATCATTAGCATAAAAAGGAAGTTGCGCATTTTGGACATTTTTGTCTAAATCATTTTTCTAAATAGTGAATAAGAGAGGACCAAGTACAGAGCCTTGGGGCACACCATTAAAGACAGACAATTTAATTCTAAAAATAAAGAAAAACCCTGGAATGAGTAGGTGTGTTCAACCTTATATACTGGTACTGTCTGATACTGTACATATAAGTAGGAAGAAGGTGACAGATAGTAAACAGTAGCAGCAGCGTATGTGATGAGTCAAAAAAGTTTGTGCAAAAAGGGCCAATGCAGATAGTCCGGGTAGCTATTTGATTAGCTTTTTAGCAGTCTTGTGGCTTGGGTGTAGAAGCTGTTCATGGTCCTGTTGGTTCCAGACTTGATGCATTGTTACAGCTCGCTCTGCGGTAGCAGAGAGAACAGTCTATGACTTGGGTGACTTTGAACAATTTTAGGGTCTTATTCTGACACCGCTTGGTATAGAGATCCTGGATGGCATTCTGCTTCTTTCCTCTGTGTGTTTGCAGGCGGTAGGAACCCCTCAATGGCTATATCAATGATCCCTATAGTCGTGTTGAAGGTCAGGTGAAAATCTGCTCTATAAAGAGAGTGACCAGCAGACTGATGTGGAGGAGATGGAAGGTGAGGGATTGGATGGTGTCCACTAGGATCCAACTGGTTCTCGCTTCCTATCACCTCTCTGATGAGTTCATGTGTGTGTGTGTCACAAAGAAACATCGAAAGGGACGTTTGTATGTGTCTGCAAACATATAGACATACACACACACACCGTCATGTTCCCAGACTCCAGACTCTCTCTCACCTCACCTGTACGTAGTGGTCTCTGAGCAGGGACACAGACAGGAAGGGAGGGTGGGGCGAACAGCCCCAATCAGCTGCTGATAACCAGCCTTTTATCCCTGGATTCCTAAATGGTTAGCAGCCCTGGCTTATCTCCTGTTGACGCAAGAGAGGTCCGCACCGCAACGCTGCC
Source organism: Oncorhynchus mykiss (assembly GCF_013265735.2). Classification (NCBI taxonomy): domain Eukaryota; kingdom Metazoa; phylum Chordata; class Actinopteri; order Salmoniformes; family Salmonidae; genus Oncorhynchus; species Oncorhynchus mykiss. The sequence goes on along the minus strand of NC_048579.1, from coordinate 52,557,537 downwards.
TGGAGGAAAGGCTGTTTTTTCTATTTAGTCCAGCTAGTGAGAATAATAGGTTTTCCTTGGATTCCCTGCAGCTGTGTAGATTAGATCACAGAGTGATTGAAACGTCTGGGCTGAGAGAGGAGATGGACGTCACTGACTGAGTGGGTAGGAAGTCTCCTATCTCACTTTGGGTAGTCAGGGTTGCTCATATACAGTGGGGCAAAAAAGTATTTAGTCAGCAACCAATTGTGCACGTTCTCCCACCTGAAAAGATGAGAGAGGCCTGTAATTTTCATCACAGGTACACTTCAACTATGACAGACAAAAGGAGAATTATGGTGGAAAATAAGTATTTGGTCACCTACAAACAAGCAAGATTTCTGGCTCTCACAGACCTGTAACTTCTTCTTTAAGAGGCTCCTCTGTCCTCCACTCGTTACCTGTATTAATGGCACCTGTTTGAACTTGTTATCAGTATAAAAGACACCTGTCCACAACCTCAAACAGTCACACTCCAAACTCCACTATGGCCAAGACCAAAGAGCTGTCAAAGGACACCAGAAACAAAATTGTAGACCTGCACCAGGCTGGGAAGACTGAATCTGCAATAGGTAAGCAGCTTGGTTTGAAGAAATCAACTGTGGGAGCAATTACTAGGAAATGGAAGACATACAAGACCACTGATAATCTCCCTCGATCTGGGGCTCCACGCAAGAACGATCACAAGAACGGTGAGCAAAATTCCCAGAACCTCACGGGGGGACCTAGTGAATGACCTGAATGACCTAGTGAATGACCTGTAGAGAGCTGGGACCAAAGTAACAAAGCCTACCATCAGTAACACACTACGCCGCCAGGGACTCAAATCCTGCAGTGCCAGACGTGTCCCCCTGCTTAAGCCAGTACATGTCCAGGCCCGTCTGAAGTTTGCTAGAGAGCATTTGGAGGATCCAGAAGAAGATTGGGAGAATGTCATATAGTCAGATGAAACCAAAATATAACTTTTTGGTAAAAACTCAACTCGTCGTGTTTGGAGGACAACAAATGCTGAGTTGCATCCAAAGAACACCATACCTACTGTGAAGCATGGGGGTGGAAACATGCTTTGGGGCTGTTTTTCTGCAAAAGGACCAGGACGACTGATCCGTGTAAAAGAAAGAATGAATGGGGCCATGTCTCGTGAGATTTTGAGTGAAAACCTCCTTCCATCAGCAAGGGTATTGACAATGAAATGTGGCTGGGTCTTTCAGCATGACAATGATCCCAAGCACACCGCCCGGGCAATGAAGGAGTGGCTTCGTAAGAAGCATTTCAAGGTCCTGGAGTAGCCTAGCCAGTCTCCAGATCTCAACCCCATAGAAAATCTTTGGAGGGAGTTGAAAGTCCGTGTTGCCCAGCAACAGCCCCAAAACATCACTGCTCTAGAGGAGATCTGCATGGAGGAATGGGCCAAAATACCAGCAACAGTGTGTGAAAACCTTGTGAAGACTTACAGAAAACGTTTGACCTCTGTCATTGCCAACAAAGGGTATATAACAAAGTATTGAGATAAACTTTTGTTATTGACCAAATACTTATTTTCCACCATAATTTGCAAATAAATTCATTAAAAATCCTACAATGTGATTTTCTGGATTTTTTCTAGTAGTAGTACTACAACATAGTACTACAAATAATAGAACATTGAATACCCACCCCAAATCACACCCTGACCAAACCAAATAGAGACATAAAAAGGATCTCTAAGGTCAGGGCGTGATAGTAGCATACAGAGAGAGCAACATAGAACAAAAAGCAGCAGGACAAAATTCATAAAAGCAACAGTGTTTCCACACCTCACAAGCAACAGACAACATGGAAAGCGACAATACACAGCAAGGGATTATGTTCACAAATCTGATTGACCTTTAGCCATGTTTTCATGCATTTTGTGAAAGTGTGATGTGTGGTGCAGTTATGTGTGTCTGATGGCAGTGTATTCCAGACATGGGAAGCTCTCACAGAGAAAGCGGATTTACTAAAGGTGCTTTTCCTCAAGGGAACTATACAGTCACCTCTCATGGCAGACCTTGTGGATCTGCTGCCATATGTTTGGGTTTTCTGTTTAACAAAAATACTGAGTGGAGGGGGAGCCAGGCCATTTAGGATCTTGAATACAAGACAGGCCTCGGTGTATTGCACAAGATTTTCCCAACTCAGGAGCTCATGCTTTCGGAGGATATAACAGTGATGATGGCTATTGGGCTTCCTATCAAGCACTTTGAGAGCCTGTTTGTAGACAGACTGAATAGGTTTTAATGTTGTACAGCAAGCTTGGGCCCAACTAGTCAAGCAGTATGTTAAGTGGGGGAGTATCATAGATTTGAAGTACAGTTTTGCTACCACTGTAGTCAAACAATTTCGTATGAATCGAAATTAGCTAGGTTGAATTTGGTTATTTGAATTACCTTTCGCACATGCTTTTTAAAAGAGAGGTTGGAATCAAGTATGATGCCAAGGTACTTAAAATCAGATACCACCTGGAACTTCTCCCCTGACACGTAGACATCTGGCTCAGTAGCATCGGTTGCCTTCTTTGTGAAGAACATGCAAACAACTTAATCCATCTCATTAAGGAAAGGAGCAGAAGTCTAGAATGCAACTAAGCCAGCACATAGAGGACGTGGGGCAGGAAATGACCTGTTACCCAGCAGTAACACTTTAGAGGTCAGAGGTCAAAATCATTATGAGCGTGGGTAATGTCTCAATAGTCTGAAGTAGTCTAAAATAACTCCATTTCCTTTCTAACAAGGCCCAAGTACGCACACAGAGATACAGGTATTTCAGCAATCCATGGAGGACAGTCTTGTACATTAAAATGTTAACCATACTGTTGGTGTGAACAGGCCTGTCTGTGTAATTTACACTGCAGTACAGGAGAGAAAACAGGAAATGGAGAATTTTCTGCTCCACCAACGCATAAACAAGCCCTCTATCGTAAGGAAACAATTAGCAGAGGAGAAGAGCAGAGCAGTAAGAAAGATAATAAAAGACAAATCCAGTTTGACTATAAATCTCTACTCTCTCCTGGGGAAAAGAGTAAGCCTTGAAGCAGGAATTACTGGTGGTAATCTTTAAAGTGTATAGATTTAAAATCTATAGCAATGTTGAAACTGCTCTGTTCTAGGTTTACATAATTTTTAGTGGCTAGTTTGTCATTCTTATTTTTGGGATTTGTTGGATTGAAGCACAAGACAAAGCTGTCAGGGGCACAACTATACTGAAGAAAAAATATAAACGCAACATGCAACAATTTCAATGATTTTACTGAGTTACAGTTCATAGAAGGAAATCAGTCAGTTGAAAACAATTCATTAGGCTCTAATCAATGGATTTCACATGACTGGGCAGGGGCGCAGTCATAGGTGGGCCTGGGAGGGCATAGGCCCACCCCTACACAGTGGGCCAATCAGAATTAACTTTCCCTGACAAAAGGGCTTTATTTATATATACATACAGAAATACTCTTCAGTTTCATCAGCTGTACGTACGGGTGGCTGGTCTCAGACAATACCACAGGTGAAGCCAGATGTGGAGGTCCTGGGCTGGCGTGGTTACACGTGGTCTACGGTTGTGAGGCCAGTTGGATGCCCTGCCAATTTCTGCAAAACGATGTTGGAGGCGGCTTATGGTAGAGAAATTAATATTCAATTATCTGGCCCCCATTGATTTTTGTCACTCTAACTCAGATATCATATTAACAAGGCATAAGACACAAGTCATTGCGAAATGTGCAAAAATACAGGAAATTAGCTGTAAAACTGCAACATCAAAAAAATTATGCAAAGCAGTTATTTGTTTAACTTTTGTTAACAAAATACTTTTTCTGCTAACCTATCCCTTTGTACGCATTCAATTATAGTTTTTAATCCCGGTTTTCCAGAAATCCTGGTTGGAAGATTTAGGATCTTTGGCTTTATTCCCTCCTGAATCTGGGAATCTTCCAGCAGAGTTTTCTGGAAAACCGGGGAATTTTGGGAAAGTGAACATATTTTTGAAACCCTAAACAGGAGTGTGAGAAGTTAATTGCAGAGGTTGTTTTCTTGGAATGCAATTTCTAAACCGTTGTAAAAAATATGCACCACAAATCATGTTACCAAAAGTGTCTCTCTGAAAAAAAGTGAAAAAGCGTCTTAAACGCTTTGATATTAAAATCAGTACCCTCCATTAATCTTCAGGCTGAGGAACCAAGGACTCTTAGTAGAGGTTTAATAATCTCTGCCTGTCAGCAAAGTGATGAAAAATATATAAGTATATAAAAAATATGAAATCATAATGTACCTAGATCTCTGGTTAGGAGCAGCTTCCTCTAGCAGTAAAAACACTGAATTCTTAGCAACTCGAAAACAAACAGAGAGGGTCCACTTCCTCCAGAAGTTTGAGTGACCTATATGCAAATGCACTGTTGTGTCATCTATCCACAGACCTAGGCTGAATAGACAGTGCCTTGTGACAGTTATAGTTTTCTAGGGATATGTTTGCATGTGTGATAAAACCACAAGCGGCCAAGCAAAAGGTTGGTGGTATGTAAATGGTCAAGTGTTTGTTGAAGCCCTCTGTTACAGTATTGGTCAGCTAAAGGTGTTGAGGCCACACACACACACACACACACACACACACACACACACACACACACACACACACACACACACACACACACACACACACACACACACACACACACACACTATGTTTGTGAATTGAAGCAGATGAGCCTCCAGCTGGTATGGCTGCCCTCTATAATTGCTGTGTCCATTAGTATGAGTCATTGATTACAGTAATATAGTAACCATGCTGTAACCATGCTGTTACTGGATCATGTTCTCCTCAACAGACTGCAGCATGTGAAACCCTCAGATGGAATCTGTTATCACGCGCTATCATCAAAACCCATTCATGTTTATCTTCTCCATTTATAACAATACTTCGGGGATTAATTGTAGGGATACTGTAGCATAAAGGTACAGTTGAAGTCGGAAGTTTACATACACTTAGGTTGGAGTCATTAAAACTCGTTTTTCAACCACTCCACAAATTTCTTGTTAACAAACTATAGTTTTGGCAAGTCGGTTAGGACATCTACTATGTGCATGACACAAGTAATTGTTTCAACAATTGTTCACAGGCAGATTATTCACCTTTAACTCATTGTATCACAATTCCAGTGGGTCAGAAGTTTACATGCACTAAGTTGACTGTGCCTTTAAACAGCTTGGAAAATTTGAGAAAATGATGTCATGGCTTTAGAAGCTTCTGATAGGCTAATTGACATAATTTGAGTCAATTGGAGGAGTACCTGTGGATGTATTTCAATGCCTACCTTAAAACTCAGTGCCTCTTTGCTTGACATCATAGGAAAATCAAAAGATATCAGCCAATACCTTAGAAAAACAATTGTAGACCTGATTCATCCTTGGGAGCAATTTCCAAACGCCTGAAGGTACCACGCTCATCTGTGCAAACAATAGTACGCAAGTATAAACACCATGGGACCACGCAGCCGTCATACCGCTCAGGAAGGAGACGCGTAATGTCTTCTAGAGATGAACGTACTTTCGTGTGAAAAGTGCAAATCAACCCCAGAACAACAGCAAAGGACCTTTTGAAGATGCTGTGGGGAAGCAAGTATAAAAGTATCTATATCCACAGTAAAACAAGTCCTATATCAACATAACCTGAAAGGCTTCTCAGCAAGGAAGAAGCCACTGCTCCAAAACTGACATAGAAAATCCAGACTACAGTTTGCAACTACACATGGGGATAAAGATCGTACTTTTTGGAGAAATGTCCTCTGGTCTAACAAAAATAGAACTGTTTGGCAATAATGACCATCGTTATGTTTGGAGGAATAAGGGGGAGGCTTGCAAGCCAATGAACACCATGCCAACCGTAAAGCACGGGGGTGGCAGAATTACGTTGTGGGGGTGCTTTGATACAGGAGGGAGTGGTGCACTTCACAAAATAGATGGCATCATGAGGTAGGGAAATTATGTAGATATATTGAAGAAACATCTCAAGACATCAGTCAGGAAGTTAAACCTTTGTATCAAATGGGTCTTCCAAATGGACAATGACCCCAAGCATACTTCCAAATTTGTGGCAAAATGGCTTAAGGACAACAAAATCAAGGTACTGGAGTGGCCATCACAAAGCCCTGACCTCAATCCTATAGAAAATGTTTGGGCAGAACTGAAAAAGCTTGTGCGAGCTATGATGCCTACAAACCTGACTCAGTTACAACAGCTCTGTCAGGAGGAATGGGCCAAAATTCGCCCAACTTATTGTGGGAAGCTTGTGGAAGGCTACCTGAAACGTTTGACCCAAGTTAAACAATTTGGGGCCTCCCGGGTGGCGCAGTGGTTAAGGGCGCTGTACTGCAGCGCCAGCTGTGCCATCAGAGACTCTGGTTTCGCGCCCAGGCTCTGTCGTAACTGGCCGCGACCGGGAGGTCCGTGGGGCGACGCACAATTGGCCTAGCGTCGTCCGGGTTAGGGAGGGCTTGGCCGGTAGGGATGTCCTTGTCTCATCGCGCACCAGCGACTCCTGTGGTGGGCCGGGCGCAGTGCGTGCTAACCAAGGTTGCCAGGTGCACGGTGTTTCAGGGAATTTTTACTAGGATTCAAGGTGGCACTCCACTCCACTACTAATTTCTACTAGGAATAAATGTCAGGAATTGTGAAAAACTGAGTTGAAATGTATTTGTCTAGGGTGTATGTAAACGTCCGACTTCAACTGTAGATCACGATATAAGTATTCCATAAATACTCATAATAATGAATGCTCAAGAACAATCTCCCTATCCACCTTAGTAATAGGAGTAACTATACTGAAAATGTTTACAAAATAAACATGTTCTGTTTACCAGGCTAACGTTTAACACAACAAAATGCAGCAGCATCGCTCAAAACTGCTGATTTGAGAAAATCAGTTAGGAAAATCTACAATCTAGAATCAGTTTAGAACATCTACATTTCAGAACTGTACACAGAGGCTGTTTGTGGGTGACATGGCTCAGAGAGTAAAGCAGTGAAACAGGAGGTTTCCTAAATATGTTCTTGGAGGTTTCTTAAGCACGTTTAAGTGTGTTCCCCTGGACCACTGAGTGAGAGCATCAGAGCAGCACCTTCTAACGACATTCCTCAAGTTCAGGAAAACATCTAATCGCCCCGGCAGGAACAGAGCTGAGAGTGAAGTCATCTCTTTCTGGGCCACTGGAGCCCCCCCCCCCCCCCCCCCCCCCCACACACACACACACACACACACACACAAACACACTAACCCAGTGTGGTGTGCCCTCTCTCCTACAGAGGAGGGGGATGCTTGCTGTTTTTCCTGGCAGCTATTGAGCAAACACCGGTCCTATGACGTCGCACTGGCCAGAGAGTCAGAACATGACAAATAGTTTTATGTGGTATTATTATTCAAAAGGTTGTGGCAATAGCAGTGCATTCTGAATTGACCTGAGAAGCAGAAGTATTCCATGTACATACAGTGAAAGTGTAAATCTTGTTATAGAATAAGTGTCTTGTGACCGCGAAGCAAACAGGCGGCACTCCACTCCACTACAGCAGACTAGCCTCTCCCAGACATTCTGGTGGGTTTAGCCTGAAACAAAAACAAATCTCCACTTGTCCACTAAAAATGTATAGATCACCAGAGCATGTAAGCATGTTAATATAATATTTTTACTAGTATAATTGCAATGTTTCTACACGGGTATAAGTGGAATTCATTTTGAGTAAGTGTAACCAAAATATTATTGTTGATATTAAAAGCTTTTAATATTAATTACGACAGTTTCTTAGGAATTGACACAGCTGTGTTGATTCATTGGGAGTATGGAGATTCAAAATGTCCCCTCCTTTCTTTGCGGTAGCAAGCTGAGGCTGGGGGCAGTGTCTGTCTCAGTTCTGTAGACACACAGGGGCTGCTGATGCTCATTCAGCAAGCTTACAACATAAGTAAGTCTGGAGCAGACAGTGTGTGTGTGTGTGTGCGTGTGTGTGTGTGTGTGTGTGTGTGTGTGTGTGTGTGTGTGCGCGCGTGTGTGTGTGTGTGTGTGTGTGTGTGTGTGTGTGTGTGTGTGTGTGTGTGTGTGTGTGTGGTGTGCATGAGAATGTGTGAATGTGAATGTATGTGTCAACTATAATGAGGAGAGGGGGAGGAGAGGAGACCCATGGACATCAAAGTGACCCTGGTCATGTATACCTGGGAATCATCCACCTGGATATCTGCCATCAACATAATGATCTGCCCATGGGGTGGATTGAGTGCTGAAGTCCATTGTGAAACATTAGTGCTTTCTAAAAGTGGATATTTTGTCTGGTTGATGAGTCATCAGTCAGGCCTATTGACCGAGGGGAGCGTGCTCTGCCCTGTTTGCCTGTTTAAAATGTTCACATTCATACCCTGTAGGCTACCCAGAGCGAGAGTGTACCAGGCCTTCCTCACCTCATAATGTGTTATTTGACCCCGTGTGACCTTCAGTTCGACGAGCCAGTCTCTACACAACTAGCCTGGTTTCCTGAATGTTTCTGCTTAAACCAACAATGACTAAAGCCAACACGTGGATAAAGAAGTGGCATCCAGTCTACTAACTACACAGCATAGACCACACAGGAGATTTAGGTACGTAGCCTCAGGCCTCTGCTCCCAGGGTCCAACCTTTATTTAACTAGGCACGTCAGTTAAGAACAAATTCTTATTTACAAACACAAGTCAACCTCGTTATCAGGAACCATGGTTTAACTCAACCGTGATATGAACTCATTATTGACCCTTAATTTAAACCCTGTTATGGTTACGAATCGCTGTCATTTGGGAAGGCTAAAAAATTCACCGGTTATGTTTGGAAAAATATGGGATGTTTTTAGTAGCTTTTTGCTGCTTGGATGGAGGAACCTGTATCCCCTCCAAATGCTACATTGTTCCCAGAAATGGGATGTTTGATTTGTTGATCCAGTTGGGCTGGTCGGAGAGGAGTTTGAACTTTGAGCTCTGGCTGATTAGTAGGGGATAATTAGGTTCAAAAGTGGGCTACTATGTGTATCATAACACACGGCTCATACGGTTTATTAGTAGAGTTGTGCAGTCCCTCCTCTCCTCTCTTGTCCTCTCCTCTAATCTATCCTCCCCTGGCTTTTCCTTTTCGTTGCTCTCCTCCACTCTCTTCTAATTTCTTCTTCTCTTCTCCTTTCTTTTCTCTTCTTCTCTTCCTCTCTGACCGTTTCCTCTCTCCACTCCTTTGTTTTCCTGACACAGCTCCATCAATGCCTCCTCCACCCTCCTCTCCTCTCCCAGTAGTCTTCAGGGTGAGCCAGCTCCTCAGATTCCTTGATTCCCATTTGACCACATGAGTGTGTCTAGAGAGGACAACGTGAAGGACCGGGACTGAAGGTTAAGGATAGTTTATTACCCCAGCCTGTCCCCTGCCAAGACAGGATTCATGTCAGCACCACTGATGTACCAGCAGTCAGAATTTAACCCTGTCCCAGGTTGGATTCTCCCTGTGCTCAGCCGCCCACCTGTAATGGGTTTCAGAGTCACGGATTTGGCTCTGGGATACAGTCACAGAAAGGGCAGGATTATTTCTCAAAACCCCAGTGCATAGCAGGGCATTGGCGGGAGAATCTTGTCTGAATGTTAAACACTCTGTCGCTGTATTTAGGCTTCTTACAGAGCAACAGGAGAAAGGTATTATTATATATTCAGTATCAGTCAAAAGTTTGGACACTCCTACTCATTAAAGGGTTTTTCTTTATTTTTACTATTTTCTACATTGCAGAATAATAGTGAAGACATCAAAACAATGAAATAACACATATGAAATAATGTAGTAACTTAAAAAGGGTTAAACAAATCAAAATATATTTTATATTTGAGATTCTTCAAAGTAGCCACCCTTTACCTTGATGACAGCTTTGCACACTCGTGACAGTCTTGTCCCATCGCTGCAACTCCCGTATGGACTCGGGAGAGGCGGAGGTTCGAGACACGACCTCCGAGACACGACCCCACCAAGCCACACTGCTTCTTGACACACTGCTCGCTTAACCTGGAAGCCAGCCGCACCAATGTGTTGGAGGAAACACTGTACAGCCGGCAACCAAAGTCAGCGTGCATGCTCCAGTGATTCCACAAGGAGTCACTAGAAAGCGATGGGACAAGGACATCCCAGCCGGCCAAACCTTCCCCTAACCCAGACGACACAGGACCAATTGTGTACCGCCTCATGGGTCTCCCGGTTGCGGCCGGCTACGATACAGCCCGGGATCAATCCCGGATCTGTAGTGGCGCCTCTAGCACTGTGATGCAGTTTCTTAGAGTGCTGTGCCACTCTGGAGGTCCAGGAGAAAGGTTACATGGTCCAGCAGAGACAGACAGGGCCGTCCTGCCAAGGTTACAGAGACTGGTCCGACTTTGCATTACATTGACCTTGTATAGTAATAACGTTGTAATAATGTTATTCGGTATTACCATCTAGGCAACTCTTTTGGTTGGTTTGAAATGGATTTGTCCTACTGGGAAATGGAATTGGTCCTAATTGTGTTGAATGCTAGCTATTGTGTCTCATTAACAGCAATGCTGCACCCTTTAAAAAGGGGTCTGCCCTCAGCACCATTGAGCAAAGCATGGCTAGACAGAGAGGAGAGGTGCTGCACTCCAACCAGCCATCTTTACAATAACATTGTAACACCTATTAAAGTACAGTGTATTTACAGTGTAGGTATGCATAACAAGACTGTCTATGAACCATAAACAGATGATTTCAGCCTTCGTGGTAGGGCTCCGATGTAACACTCATAAAACTAGGCGACCAAAAAATACCTCAGGGTAATCACAACATGTACAGAGGTCTGCCTGTGCGTGCACACCTCCTTGTATGTTCTGATCTGGAGTCAGTCACGTGTTTATTTTAGCTTGGGTACATTAGCGGTGGTCTCTGTTTGACACATCACACTCTCTTCATCTTGGACTGCTTGGCGCTGTTTGCTTTGAGAAAGGGTCCTTGCCATGTGAGATCCATCAGCTTAGGCCTATTCCGTTCTTTTGTCCAATAAACATGTTAAGGTTAAGTTGGAGAGCAGGGATTTTCTGTTCATTTTTAAACGTCTTTTAGTGTTTTTGTATAACACCTGAGTGCCAATGTACAATGTTGCTTTTAAAACTAAGCAGGGTTGGTCCTGGTCGGTCCCTGGATGGGAGACCAGATGCTGCTGGAAGTGGTGTTGGAGGACCAGTCGGAGGCACTCTTTCCTCTGGTCTAGAAAAATATCCCAATGCCCCAGGGCAAGGATTGGGGACATTGCCCTGCGTAGGGTGCCGTCCTTTGGATGGGACGTTAAACTGGTGACCTGACTCTCGGTGGTCACTAAAGATTCCATGGCACATATCATTAGAGTAGGGGTGTTAACCCTTGTGTCCTGGTTAAATTCCCATTCTGGCCCTCATACTGTATCATCATAGCCACTTAATCATCATCATAGCCACTTAATCATCCCCAGCTCCCAATTGGTTCATTCATCTCCCTTCCTCTCCCCTGTAACTATTCTCCAGGTTGTTGCTGTAAATGAGAATGTTTTCTCAGTCAAATTACCTGTTAAAATAAGGGTTCAACCAATAAATAAAAAGTGCATGCATTAACAAGGTACAATGTGACAACACAGAGCTGGTAGGGAGGGAGATTGGATGTGTGACCTCTACCTGTGGCTCACTGTAAACACAATCTCAAGCACCTTTCCTCTCTGAATACACTGCTCCCAAAAGTTGTTCTATTCTACCAAAATATGTAAGGAGTTTATATTCCAAATCCAACTTGGGTCCCAAATGGCACTCCTTCGTTATATAAAAGCACTATTTTTTACTATATAGGGAATAGGGTGCCATTTATGCCACTTCACAAACCTCAGATCCAGTCTTACATCAATCACATTTATTTATAAAGCCCTTTTTACATCAGCCAATGTCACAAAGTGCTGTACAGAAACCCAGCCTAAAACCCCAAAACAGCAAGCAATGCAGATGTAGAAGCATCATGTGAATTGCCCTTCAGTTGCCTGGTCTTCTCTTTCATGACAATAGATTTGGCTTACCCTAAAATAATTAACGCTGATAAGATCATAACAAGTGAAAGATAGTCTAATGGTTACCTTTTGAAGTTAATTCCTTTCATGAAATACGCTATGAGAGAAGAGGTGTACGTTGAGCTCATCTTTTTAGGATATGGATTGGATGACGTAGCCCATGATGCAAGTGAGTTTAATATGCATTATTCAAGGTACACCTTCCATAGAAAAAAACGTGGGATCTTCTGCCAGCGGTTTCCAACTGCACTGGGAATCTCACGAGCCATATTCTACTACCATGACATGGTATTTATTTCCAGCAGAGCATACAGAAAATGTTATAATTTAATTGATGAAATAGGCCTAATTATTGCAATCATTACCATAATTATAATCAATACCATCACGATCATTATTGCTTTGTTTTGTGACGCCTTTCGAGCCACCGGACCAAGCCGGGGATCTATTTCATCTCCGTAAAAAAATTATAATAATACCTCAGGAAATCTCTATGTAAACATGGTTTACGTCCGCGCAGCAGTATGCCACGCTTCGGCAAACTCCGCTGCTGTTCCTTCAATAGGAGAGTAGTAGCCTAGCCTATGAAGAGCAGAAGAAACGTGAGGGAGAAATAACACCGAGAGAGAAACAGACGGAGCGGCACAAAGGAGAGAGGAGAGTGTTGTGCGAGAGGGCGATATAGAGGGAGATGAGAGGAGATGCAGGCAGTGGCCTAGATGTGCGAATAGCCAAGAGTTGCTCTTTCTGGTTCACTGGATGGAGGCTGCTCCCGCGCAGGGAGGACTATAGAAAATATGGGGATGTTTTACGCGGTTTGTTGAAGTCTACACAGTGAACCGTTACTTTTTTTTCAGTACCTTTGTTCGTTCATTCGTGTTCTGTATTTTTATGTAGCCTACATTGTGTGTTTTGGGGAGAAATGGGTCAATAATTTGGAAGCGCCCATGCAGTAGCGCACACACACACTGCCGCGCGTTATGGCTCTCTCTGTCAAACATGGTATGAAAATGCACTGAGCCTTTTACATTTACACACGGCAAATATATAGTTCACGCCGCTTCCTTCGCTCCCCCTATGTGATGGCGATGGAAGTGGAAGCTGACAGCGGCAGAGGTATATCAAGGAGCGCTCATGAGAAATGCCCGCGGGCTGTGGAGCGCAACGGCTATGTGAAAACATGTGTCACCCCTCTGTATCAGGACGCAGGCTGCCAGTCTTGGCTGAGACTCGCAGAAATATGGAGTTCCCGGAGACTGTCGTCCGCAGTGTGTGTGGGCTCTGTATCGGTTATTCTCGCTTTGCTGGTCAGATTGGTTGACTGGGACGTGGAGCAGCAGAGTTGCGGCAGTAACAGCGAGAATAACGGCGAGTCTGGATCTCTAGTTCATTTCGTGGCGAGCTGTGTGGTGGAACTGTTGTTGAACATATGGTACCTGGTGTCCCCTGTCTTCACTCTCGTATGTGCCTTCTTTTGGGTTGGCTTGTACCTGATCCGTTGCGGGGTGCTGATCCGGACCGCCGTGTTTCTGTTGGCAGTGTGTCACTTGGGCGAAGCCGCGGCGCAGTCTCTCCTGCACGGTGCGGAGGACCAGTTGCTGTCGTTTACCGCCACCGTGGTGGTTCTGTCCTGTCTAGCCAGCGGGGCGCTGATGGTGGTCAGGCTCGGACAGGGGATTTCCGTCATCGTCTTCATCAGCATCATCAGGACTGTGTCTCTCATCTCCCTCAACAAGGTCCGGGCCAGCTGGAGACCCTACCTGGCGTACCTGGTAGGAGTGCTGGGGGTCCTGCTAGCGAGGTATGCTGACCGGCTCCTGACAGGCTCAGGGCCATTCGGGGCGGGTTGTTGCTACGTGACAGCGGGGAAGGAAGATAATATCATTCCCGTGTTTAAAAGGCGACGGAGGTCCAGTTCGGTGGTCTCTTCAGAGATGGCGCACAGTCACAGCAACAGCAAGTCCCACCGAAGGACCTCGCTCCCATGCATTCCACGGGAACAGGTAAAAGATTAGCTATAATTTGAATGTTTGGCTTTTTTTTTTAGGGCAAGGGAATGGCACAAAAATATGCCCACAATTAACGCATTGTTCCCAAATGTATTATTATTAATATGATTATGATTATTGTTATTATTATAAGGCCTATTATTATTACATTAGACGGGTCATTCGAGTTACTTTGCGGGATGCCTCAAAGCTCAGCTTCTTCTCCAACGCATATTCCTATAGGCTACTCTGAATATCGAACACATGTGTTAACTTGTGCTGATTCTATCATGAGCACTTTATCTAAGCTATTAAAGGGAAATACTCTCAGCATGCACGTTCCCAACCCCTTTTCCCTTTCCCGTTCTATTTTAAAGTTGGCCACTGTTCAAATGGCAAGTATGTGTTTGTGCTTTTGATAAACAACTGTATGCTACTGCCCATTGGTCAGTATAATGTATATACTGTCCTACCAGGGTGGGGAACCCGAGACAGAGTCAGGGCTGATAACCAGCCCTCAACCAGATAACCAGCCCTCAAACCCAGCCTTTTGTTTGACCTGGCTAGGTGGCTGTGGGTCGGAGGAAAGGCTTTTCACGTGAGCTCACACCAATTCTAGAAGGTTATCAGTAGTTAGAGACTGATATCAAACACATTTCCGCATGGTTTACTGTAATTGGTGTGCTTTTATACAGTAGTTACCGGGATTTGCATTCTCCAGACCGGCTTAAGTGGATAAGGAATGAATCTTAAATGTGAAGGTACACATTCTAGAGTAGCTTTTTATTGTATTCAAGTGCATTTACTGACCTCGCCTATTGTTTTATTCAGCCTCGTGCTTTGTTTATTTTATGTCTAAGGACACTGTGTATCCTGAGAAGGGTTTCCTGTCTTTCAGGACAGATTTTCTTGGACTTTTAAAAATATCTCCCGATGTCTTTTCTCATCATTGAATTGCAATCCAAAGTTAGTACAGCTGCTACGTTTTAAATGCAGATGTACAAGTTGTGTATCCTCCTCAGCGTGAAGGATGTGAATGAACACATCCATATGAAGCTGAGGTACTCTAGTATGTCAACCAGACCTGTGGGTAGTGTTCATTAATGCATCATCTCCACTGTGATTTCTTCAACAAAGTGAATCAACAACGACTGATCTCTGTCATACAACAAACACCCTTCGCTCATAAATGTTGGATTTGTTGTCCCTGATCTTCAAGGGTAAACAACAGCTCTACCTCCTCCATAGCCTTCTCAGCAGTCACTACTGTGTTGCCTCCCAGGGAAGTTACGCCCTCTAGTGATAGATTAGAATAAAACAAAAAATAAAAAGGTGTCCAAGTTGAGATAATATCCAAGCAGACGTTTTTGTGTTGGCAGAAGGCACGTCACGCTATTAAAGATGGGATACGGGCCACTCCAAAGGGTTCCAACTTTATTTGTCCCAGAGGGCAATTGGTTTGGCAGCAAATGAGCATAAAAAAACAACATTGAACTTATAAAATCCTCATGGATATCCACCAGGATTGTACTCTGGACTAGCACACTGTCTAAAGTCTCGACTATAATGACTTATTTTTAAGTAAGAGGCCCCAGCTGGCCCATAGCTTCATATGGGTGTTTATTACAACATGTTTAGGCCATGTGTTTTAGTGTTGACTGTTGAGTGACTTTGGGCACATCCCTTTTGAACTGTACATGGTGTTAGTGATGGGGTCATCTGATCAAATCGTGTTCAAAGATGCTGACCAACCTCACTATCAACACACGACGACACGAGGTCTGACAAATTGTCCCCCTTCTCTCAGAGCACTTGGTTACGGGGGCTTTGATTCTCAAGAGGCCTTGCGATTGGTCAGGGTGAGTGCTGTGCGGAGCGACAGGCCAGGCAACATGTCCCGTCCTCCACAGGCGTTTCCTTGACGTGAGTTGCGTGAGCCTCTTGAGAGAGAAGGCTAGCTACACCAGGAGAGGCTCGCTGGCTGGATCAGAACAGGTCTGTCTGTTAAACAAGGCCTGGTCGCCGGTCAGCAGAGTATGTGCTGTACAGTATGGGAAATGATCAAATGTCACCTATGATGGTAGGACATTATTCTGTATTCTCCATAGTGAACGGCTTTTTAGTGCAATACAAATGGAAGAGGGTATCATTTTTGAAGCAGCCTTTCGTTTTTCCTAAGGATTAAAAAAGAAAAAAAATGTTGTTTTGTGTGTGCGTGCGTGCTTGTGTGTGTGTGTGTGTGCGTGTGTGCTTGCGTGTGTGTGTGTGTGTGTTTGTGTCTAGCTCTCCTCTGGGTGCAGGTCTCGCCCAACTCAGAGAAGCATAGATTTTCATAAACCTGCCCTCCTGCAGTATTTATGAGCCAGCCTCTGCTGACTGCCTGCCAGAATGTGTTCTTGCTTTACATTGCAGCATCCAGCAGCCCCAAGAATTCCTCCACTGCTACTTCAAACTTTCCTGTCACCATTGTTTTGCTCTCTGTAGCATAATGTCAAGTTTACAATGCGTTTATAGATGTGTAAGATAGGCTTTATGAACATTCAGTTCTTAGTAAATCATTACCATCTGTATAATATAGCATGTATAGTTTGAGGAAAACACTGTAATGTCAGATGAAACCGTTTCAGATAGATTACCGCTTCATAAATAGCTTTTTAATGAATTTCTGGGGGGGTTTAATGATTTCTTAGAACGTTAGAGCACTTCTAACAACATATCATGATATAAATCTCTTTTTAGACAGTGTGAGTAGCTCTGCGGTAGCGCTGCAGTGGACTAGCAAGCTGCAAAAATGGTTTGTATTTCAGCAGAGGCTTCTAGAGGGATATGATTTGAGGAAATAGCCTTTTCTAGTGAGTTTGGGGCTGATTCAATCCAAACTTTGGCTCAGTAATAGAGAAGTTGTAAATTGGACATTTAAAAAAGGCATTTTATATGAGATTAGTTTATGCCTTGGTTCTCCTTCTCATTTTCCCTATCCACACACATATTCTACAATGCCATACATTATAACAATGCTTCTGCTAAAATAGTTGAATGCTTGAAAAAGAGTTGGGGATCCAACAGTCCAAACAGTTCTGGATTTTGTTCAATTTTCAAACTGTATATTACCTAATTATCAAACGTCTAAATATTTCTATGCCACAGCGAGAGAGAGAGGGAATGACAGAGAGAGGGAGAGAAAGAGAGAGAAGGAGGGTGTGATTCAGTTAAATTTGAAGGAGAAAAGGGTGCAGCAAGAATCTATTTGAGGGAAACCCTATTCTCTCAATGACGCACATTCATTCCCACAGAGACCTGCCACATTACGCTCTGTGCCATAGATTCCTGAATTTCTGTGCCACTGATACAAGGTTAGTAGGCTGAACTATTCTATCTGCCCTCATAGGTTTAGACTATAGTCCCCAAAAGAGCCTAGATCATGTACAGATGTAGGATCTTAATTTGATCACCCTGTTGCAGGAGAACTGCAATGTAAAGCTTATAGTGTATTTGAGGTTTAAAAAGGCTTCTGAAGTTTGTAATTCCCACTTTGAAATTTCAGACTTGATTTTCCCTTAAGAAAAATGTATCAACCCCTACAAAAATGTAGATGAATTATAATCCACATAATAATTCACATTTCCTGCTGCTGCAGGATTATTTTCATGCTGTAGCAAGATGGGTCAAATTAAGATCTTACATCTATACATAAAACAGATTAACTTGGAACCGGTTTGTACTTAACATGGTGGCTTGTTGTGTGTGTGTTGCAGCTAGGCCCCTAAACTCACAACAAAATGAGGTTGGCCGAGCTTCTGTGTGTGCTTGTGTGTGTGTTGAGCATATTCCTCTACATGTTGTCATAGTGTACATTCACCTGTTTTCATCTTGTCGGAAGCAGAGAGGGTGTCATTTCCACCTGACGACGAGACATGCGGCATGTTGACTTTATTAGTCTGCCTAGCCCTCTCTGTTCAATTGAGCTTGTCTGTGTGTGAATGGACAGAGGGATCTTTTACGCACACTCACTCACACACACACACACACACACACACACACACACACACACACACACACACACACACACACACACACACACACACACACACACACACACACACACACACACACACACAAACGCGCGCGCGCGCACACACAAGCTCAGCACGGCCAACCTTGTTTTGGTTGTGAGTGAGAGGGGCCTAGCTGCGACTGTGAGAGGGCGTCCGAGGAATGTGTAGCTTCAGCTGGATGATGAGGGTCCGCCGGCTGCCAAACCTCATTCATTTAATAAACCCAGCGCTGCACAGCAACCCGAGTCTCAGAGAACAGCACCACTAGAACACGGTCCTGAAGAAGAAGAGAGACAGAGAGGTTGAGGTAGGGAGGTACAGAGAGATGCAGGGGAAGAAGATAGTGGGAGGGAGAAGCAACGAGAGAGAGGGGGAGATGCAGAGACAGAAGAGAGGGAGCGACAAAGGAAGATGTAGATTGATAGACAGAGGCAGGGGTAAAGGGTAGAGGAGGTAGATAGAGAAAGAAAGACGGAGAGCAAGCGAAGAGAGCCGTGCCCTCATGTCACCAGGTGTGCAGCACTTATGAAGAGAAAAAAAAAATGAATGGACTGCCTCATTCAGACCAGAGGTAGGTGGAGAAGGAGGGAGGGAGGAATGGAGGGCAGAGAGCAAGTGAGGAAGAGAAGGATGGGGATGGAGAGTGTTGAAAGACGTAAGAGAGATGGAGAGAAATGAAGGAGGGAGAACAGTTTCCTGCCAAGTCTACCAAATATGTCAGTCGGAACAGGACAACAGCCTAGCTGGCCTGTGAAACCTCACCACTGTTATTATAAACACACCACAGCACCGCTCTGCTCACTAAAACACTAACAGACACCACGTTCAAATACTAACACACACTCAACTCCAAACACTAAAACATTTCTACAGTTTCTGCCGCGGCTGCCAAGACAGTGTCTCCTATATAGACAATGGTTCTTTTCCATGTACTTGTTTTTTTCTATCCAGTACCTGAAGGTACATTAGGATTTGAGTTGCTTTCTCTTTCCATTCACTAGTGAAACATAGCAGATGCCTGTATAGTCTCACAGTAGCCTATGAAAAGCCAGTTTTGTGTCTGGAGTTAGAGACCAGAGTAATCCCAAAGAGAAATTCTGCCTCCGGTTGTCACCGTCTGACTTATCCTCCTCATTAGGAGTTCATTATCAGCCTCACGTCAACATCACTCACATGTGAAACAGGAGAGATGGGATGTGTCTGTATGCTTGCCTGGGCAGCCAAGCATATGCTCTATGTATGTTTTCATGCATGATTGTGAAGGCACGTTTATGTGTGTGTCCACTGGTTTGTCCACATACCGGTATGTGTGTGCCTATGCAAGGTGTGCCCGCATGTGGATGTGTTTGTGTGTGTGTTTGTGCATCTGTGTGCGTTTCTGAGAATTTGCGTATGTACGTGTGTACCAGTGAGAGAGAGAGAGAGAGAAAGCTTGAGCCCCAACTCTAGCTGACTAGCTGTAGCTGTAGGGCTGCTAAGCCCACTGCTGAGAGGCAGCTTGTTATTTAAACCTGGACTGGCCCCTGCCCAGCTCCCTTCTCCCCCGCTCCCTGCTCCCTGCCCTCCCCCTCTCTCCCCTGCAACTCACTCCCTGCTCCCAACTTCCTACTCCCCTGACCCTGCTCCCGGCTAGCCTCTCCTCTCTCCCCTCAACGCGCTCTCC
The DNA here is from genome assembly GCF_013265735.2 of Oncorhynchus mykiss. NCBI lineage: Eukaryota > Metazoa > Chordata > Actinopteri > Salmoniformes > Salmonidae > Oncorhynchus > Oncorhynchus mykiss. Next base: position 52,537,730 of record NC_048579.1, on the reverse strand, counting down.
TCTCCCCTCTCCCCATATACAGAGTGGCTACCCTGCTGGCCAGCCATGTGAGCCCCTGGCCCCAGACAAGGAGCGTACTGTTACCCACTCAATGGTGTGTTTTAGTTTGAAAATATGCCCAGGCAGATGGGGAGGGGGGGGGGGGGGGGGGGGGGGAAGAAAGCCAGCCTTTAACAGAAACCAGGTCTGTACATCTGTCTGTTTGTCCGTCTGAAAACGAGTGAGAGCCAGGGGGAGCGAGGGAGAGGCTAGAGAAAAAAAGGTTGAAGGATTTTGGTGCAGGGTTTGTTTTCTCTGAGTCTATTTTAATTAGAGAGAGAAGTGGGCTAAATGCTGCCGTGCTACACAGCACAGTACAATGCCATGTTCAGGAGGAGAGGCGTGGAGGAGTCTCAGTCAGCATACGAGGAGGTGTACTGCTGCGTGGTCAGATATTTTTGTTGAAAGAAGAGAAGTTTATTAAAATAATTATGTAAAGGGAATTTCTATCAGTTCATTGGAGAGAACAGACAGCCAATGTGATCAATTGTGTGAATTCGATTAATCAAGTGTAATGAGAAAATATGCTACATTTCTCGAAATGTCTACAATAGCGTCCTGTTGTAAGAAATGGATGGCTCAAGCCCCTGTAGCAGCAGCATCGGAGAACTGTCCTTGAGGAGCCTCCCAGATGACCACAGTCCTCATAAACCATGGAGGAGTCCTCATAAACCATAGCTCCTGTCCACAGGTCATGTCACTGTGGTTGATTACCATGGCCTAGTTGAGCATGCAGCGTTACTGTGTTCGGTGTGTGTGTGTGTGTGTGTGGGTGTGTTTGAGAGATGAGTGTTTATAAATGTTCATACTGTTTAACCAGGTCCTTGTTGTAAAATATAATTATTTCTCATTATTTCGCAATGGCTTACCTGTCCATATAAAGGTTTGAAAAATGAACATTACAGATTGTTGTTGCACCAAGAGGGTTCCAGGCTAGCCCAATGCTTCTGCGCTGTCATCAGTCTGCTGGGCTGCAGTGATTGCCCTCCCTGCCCCCTGCCTCCCTCCCTGCCTCCTCCAAGGCTCCACAGTGCCTGGTGCTGTGGTTGTCTATCAGATAATTGCCAGCATAATTGCATCACATGCAGCTGGTAGTGTTTTTCACTTCTATTACTCTCCTTGCTTGTGTAATGCTGCTTTTACGCACAGCACAATGGAGACGTGCGCAATGCAGTGAATTGCACAAAGCCGTCTGTTCCTGGAGCCAAAGAGAGCCTGCTTCTGGGTTACACTAGGTAGGACCAGATCTTTATCCTGAGAAATGGGTCTGGGATTAGATAGGGACAGTAGGCTACTTGCCTGTTTCTGCTTTAGCCAAGAAGTTGTTGTCTTGTTTTGGCAAGGCAACAATGTACTAGTGTTGGATGCAGATGTCTTGGAACTATTAATGAGTCATAAGTTAGCTCAGCTTAGTATATGGATGAAGGGATATTGCACAGATGCATCATGTTAAAAACATTGAATAGTATATAGGTCAACTTTGTGATGGAACGGAAGCTGTTTTGGACCTGGATATCTTTAAGGTCATGGGTTCTAACTATTTATGTAGAAGCAAAAGGGTATACAGTGCATTCAAAAAATATTCAGATCCCCTTGACTTTTTTTTCCGCATTTTGCTACATTACAGCCTTATTCTAAAATGGATTAGTTCCTTTCCCCTATCAGTCTATACACAATACCCCATAATGACAAAGCAAAAACAGGTTTGAAGAAATTGCTGCTAATACAGTATATAAAAAAAACAAGAAGCTGAAATATCACATTTACGTTCATGTGCGTTCAGACCCTTTACTCAGTACTTTGTTGAAGCACCGTTGGCAGCGATTACAGCCTTGAGTCTTCTTGGGTATGACACTACAAGCTTGATACACCTTTTTGGGGGGGAGTTTGTCCCATTCTTCTATGCAGATCCTCTCAAGCTTTATAAGGTGGGATGGGGAGTGTCAAAAGTATATGAAATACAAATGGTGTAGAGAGAAATAGTCCTATAATAACTACAACCTAAAACTTCTTATCTGGGAATATTGAAGACTCATGTTAAAAGGAACCACCAGCTTTCATATGTTCTCATCTCTGAGCAAGGAACTGAAACGTTAGCTTTTTTACATGGCACATATTGCACTTTTAATTTCTTCTCCAACACTTTGTTTCTGCATTATTTAAACCAAATTGAACATGTTTCATGATTTATTTGAGACTAAATTGATTCAGTATTGTTGTAATTGTCATTATTACAAATATATGAATACAAATCGGACGATTAATTGGTATCAGCTTTTGTTGGTCCTCCAATAATCGGTATCTGGATCGGCGTTGAAAAATCACAAGAGGTCGACCCCTACTTCAGAAAATATTCATACCCCTTGACTTATTCTTGTATTGAAATATTTAATTTGATCACTTTTGGCAGTGATTACTGCTGTGAGTCTTTCTGGGTAAGTCTCTAAGAGCTTTGCACACCTGGATTGTACAATATTTGCACATTATTCTATTAAAAGCTCTGTCAAGTTGGTTATTGATCATTGCTAGACAGCCATTTTCAAGTCTTGCCATATATTTACAAGCCAATTTAAGTCAAAACTGTAACTAGGCCACTCAGGAACATTCAGTGTCATCTTGGTAAGCGACTCCAGTTTAGATTTAGCCTTGTGTTTTAGGTTATTGTCCTGCTGAAAGGGGAATTCATCTCCCAGTGTCTGGTGGAAAGCAGACTGAACCAGGTTTTCCTCTAGGATTTTGCTTCTGCTTAGCTCTATTCTGTTTCTTTTTACCCAAAAAACTCCCTAGTCCTTGCCGATGACAAGCATACCCATAACAAGATGCAGCCACCACCATGCTTTGGATTCAGGACATAAAGTTAATTTCTTTGCCACATTCTTTGCAGTTTTACTTTAGTGCCTTATTCCAAACAGGATGCATGTTTTGGAATATTCTGTACAGGCTTCCTTCATTTCAGTCTGTCAATTAGGTTAGTATTGTGGAGTAACTACAATGTTGTTGACCCATTCTCCTATCACAGCCATTCAATTCTGTAACTGTTTTAATGTCACCATTGGCCCCATGGTGAAATCACTGAGCGGATTCTTTCCTCTCCGGCAACTGAGTTAGGAAGGATGCCTGTATTCCTGTAGTGACTGGGTGTATTGATACACCATCCAAAGTGTAATTAATAACTTCACCATGCTCAAAGGGATATTCAATGTCTGCTTTTATTATTTTTTACCCATCGACCAATAGGAGGCCTTCTTTGTGAGGCATTGGAAACCCTCCCTGGTCTTTGTGGTTGAATCTGTGTTTTAAATTCACTGCTCGACTGAGGGACCTTACAGATAATTGTATGTGTGTGGTACTGTGTGGGGAGATGAGGTAGTCATTGTCATATTATTGCACACAGAGTGAGTCCTTGCGTCTTATTATGTGACTTATGAAGCAGATGTTTACTCCTGAACTCATTTCAGCTTTATATTTTTTTATTCATTCATGAAAATGTCTAAAAGCATACTGTAATTCCATTTTGACATTTTGGGGTATGCCAGTGACACAAAATCTCAATTTAATGACATTTTAAATGCAGGCTTTTCCACAACAAAATTTGGAAAAAGTTAAGGGAATACTTTCTGAGGGCACTATATGTTTTGTCTGCAAGTCCTGAAATGCACAGAGTGAAGTAGAGAAAGCACTAAGACAGTGGGTGTTCTCTCTGCCCTATCCCTCAGCCAGCCTGCCAAGCCTGCTCTGTTCTATGTGTTGTTGGAGAAGTAGTTATTCCCTTGTATTTGAGTGGTAATTTTGTGTACACAAGGCAAGGCATTCTGAGCACAGACGTATGCAGGGACTGAATATAGTGACTGAAGGCGCTTGAAGATGACATCATTAGGCCTTTTTTATTTGTTTGCTTTTCTTTGCCGACACACTGCATTTTCTCCGATTTTTCATGTGCTGGATACGTTTTATGAGGCCATAGGGATAAACAGGATTTTTTTTTTTTAAACAAAAAAACATTTCAGGTTCACAACCAGAGTAGTTTTCTTGACGGTTGTTTTGTGGTGGAGGACGGAGGGTGCGTTGTATCCTCAGGTGTGTCCCAGCTGCCACACACACACACACACACACACACACACACACACACACACACACACACACACACACACACACACACACACACACACACACACACACACACACACACACACACACACACACACACACACACACACACACACACACCTCCACCCCCCTTGAATTACTTCCAGAAGTCCTAATGGGTTCCAGAGCAGGGAGAGTCGCCAGGCCAGATGAATGCTCTGTAATAACAATTGTGTGTGTGTGTGTGAGAGAGATGGTTGACTGGTGGCTCGTTACCTCACAGCTGCTTGGCTGATGACGCTGTGCAGAATTTGCTTATAAATGCAAAATAACACAAACTTGGAACAACACAGCATGTGTATTTGTGTTTATCACAGAAAGCGTGTGTGTGTGTGTAGTTGAACAGTAAACACTTTACAAGTGTGTTACGTGTGACAGAGGGAGCTTGCGAGTACGGCTAGGCGTGTGAAAAGGGAAGTGGGAATGTGACATTTTGTGAAGGGAGGTGTCGCTGTTCCAAGTCCCTGAGCTGGAGAGATCCACAGAACCCCATCCAACTCCTCTTTCTCCTCCTCCTTTCTCTAATGTGCCGATGACACTTCCATGACCCTAAGGTACAGTTCCTGTTGTCTGAGCAGCAAGAGGTCTCTGAAAGTGACGCATTATGACATAGGGTAACGTGTTAACTGTAGAGGCACAGGGAGATGGGGACTGATATGAAATGAAGTGCAAACATCTCTCCCCCTTGCCTTCAACCAGAGTAGGAAAGGCCCTGTACCAACCCACACAAACTGTACTGGTCATTACATAAGACCCAATGTCCACTGTCCTGTCCCTCTTCATCTCACTCTGCATGCTTAGATGTAAATGTGTGTGTCTCTCTCTCTCTCTCTCTCTCTCTCTCTCTCTCTCTCTCTCTCTCTCTCTCAATTCAAAGGGTTGTTGAGGAAGTAGTTATTCCCTGGTATTTGGGTGGTAATCTCTCTCTCTCTAACTCATTCCATCTTAGTCTCCCTCGCCCTCCAGTCTCTTTCCTCTTCTCCCTCTTTCTCTGTCCTTTATCTCTCTCTCGGTCCATCTTTCAGAGGACAGATGCCAGCGGCGGCATGGCGTCCTCAGCTGCCATCACACACTGTTATGTAAGGCAGATCTCTCTGTGTGTGTGTGTGTGTGTGTGTGTGTGTGTGTGTGTGTGTGTGTGTGTGTGTGCGTGTGCGTGCGTGCGTGTGCCCAATGTGTCTGTGATGGAACGGGCCATCATGTGGGGCTGTTTTGGAGGATGGTAACTGAAGGATGGTTGGTTGTGATTACATACACACTATTTATACTCATGCTTCTCCAAGTGCTGAAAGCCCTTGTCCTAGGCCCGTAACTTTGTTCACGGTCCCTTCCTGCCACCCCCACAGGAGACCCACAAAGTCGGCAGTTCCATCCGCCTGACGTGCTTTAGCTACCTTCTTCATCTGTGTTTTAGCATTTATCCATGCTTTATCCATAAATCCTATCTACAAGGTTTATCCTGTAGTCTATTTATTTACCATTACTGCTCTGATCTTATCAGAAAGGATGATCTGATGATGCAAATATATACTGTCAATAAATCTAGTTAGTCAGAACATTGGGCTAATCCAATCAGTCAGTAGGTCCCCGGGCCTGGGAGGGCTCATCGTAGGGCATGTACTGGAGAGTTGGCTTTGATCCCATTGTCCCATCTGCAGGGAGGATGTTCAGTCACAACATTCAATGCCTCTCGAATTGGTTTGGATAAAATAATTTTCTAAAACTTATTGTGTCTGTTTGATGTAAGCTTTGTCCGTTAGATGAGGAAGTTCACTGGTCTGGTGTGCTGTTAGACCCCATTGCCCAGTAAAAACTGTGTCACCAAACTCTCTAAATAATGAAGGGGCCATAAAGAGCATCGTTCTCTGGAAAACAAAGAGAAAGCTCTTTTCATCCTTTGAACATTTGTGACAAGTAAAAGGGGTGACATTTGCTCTTTGCAGCTGTTGGTTTATGTTTCATGTCCAGCTCCGAGGCAGAACACACACACACACACACACACACACACACACACACACACACACACACACACACACACACACACACACACACACACACACACACACACACACACACACCCCTCTCGTCCCTCCCTCGTTTTCTGCCCATCTGACATTTCAAACAGACGTGCAGAAGAGCGTACAAGGCAACGGGGGGCGGGGCAACGGGAGGGCTGGCCTGGTCAAATAAACACAGGAGCAGTGACGCTTGTAATCCCTACCAGACCTGCAAAACACACCCTGTGTGTGTGTGTGTGTGTGTTCTCGTGGCTTAAGTCATGATCGACATGTGCACCCAGGAGCTGTGTCCTGCCTCCATGGGTTGAACAGTGGTCACAGAGGTTGTGACAGGTTGGATAACCAGCTATAGTTAGCCATGACCTTTAACCCTGTATGTCAAGCATAGTGTGTGCATCACTAAGGGAAGCAAAACAAGGTGGTTCAAAACACAGCTCTCTGTGGTGGGCTTTCATACTGGAGCAAATCCTAGCTTGACGTGTGCACAGATGTTTGAGAATATTTAGGTGATCACTTGGGCCCACCGGGTTGGCATTCCACTGTGGTTGACTCGTGGTTGTTATGGTTGTCTGTGTGGTTGGAGTTTACGTTCTGCTCATGTTGAACACTGAACACTGACAAGCGTCAAACCATCACCCAATCCAACAAGCAACACACGTTGCACTTTCACACCCTTAAAAGGAGACATCCTCTTACACGTTCTATGTCCTTAGTTACCTCTCTCTGAACTCCTCTCTCTTCTCTCCATCTCACCATCTCTCCGTCTCTCTCTCCGTCTTTGTCTTCTCGTTTGTCTCTCCATCTCCTCTTCTCTTTTTTTGCGCTGCTGTTTTTTTTTGTGGCTGTGGGAAGACATTGTGAGAGGCAAGGAGCGTCATCGTTAATGCTCATCTGTGGAACAGACCAGGGGACAGACTACGGCTCTGACGTCTGTACGGGCCATTAGGAGGGGAACGCACACAGAACACACACACCATGCGCTTCCTCTCTCTCTCACACACACACACACACACACACACACACGCACACACACACACACACACACACGCACACACACACACACACGCACACACGCACACACACACACACACACACACACACACACACACACACACACACACACACACACACACACTCGTCAGGATCATGTGGTTAGCTGTGCTGTTTGGCACCGTGGGGCCTGTTACTGTCTGTGTTTATGTCAGTGTGGTCCTCCAGGCATGATGTTTCTCCCGTCCATTCACCGTCCATTCACTCTTCCCTGCAGCCATCCATTCCCTCCCAATTCCTCTCTTTCGCTTCCTCTCCATTTCTCCCTTCTCTCTCATTCTCTCTCCCTCGATCCCACTCTCTTTCTCTATCTACCCCTCTCTCTGTCCCCCCCCCTCCCTTTCTCCAGTCTCATTCAGGGCAGAAGCCCTTCTTATATTGGATTATGTTGTTGTGGTGTGATGGGTGTTGGGGCGTCTGGTGGTGGTATTACTCGGAAGCAAAGGATTAAGGGAGTTCAGTTTTCTTAGAAAAGCTGTTTTTATCAGGGTTTGGAACCGGTTCAGGGGACAGAACTTAAAACCTGAAAAGAAGGTTGTTTTTCAAGGAACAGAATCAGAGCCAGAAAAGTGATCTACAGTACATTCGGAAAGACCACTTGACCTTTTCCACATTTTGTTGCGTTACAGCCTTATTCTAAAATGTATGAAATTGTTTTTTCCCCTCATCAATTGACACATAATACCCCACAATGACAAAGTGAAAACAGGATTTTTTAGGATTTTTCTAAGTTATTAAACAGAAATAACTTCTTTACATAAATATTCAGACCCTTTGCTATGAGACTCGAAATTGAGCTCAGGTGCATCCTGTTTCCATTGATCATCCTTGAGATGTTTCTACAACTTGATTGGAGTCCACCTGTGGTGAATTCAATTGATTGGACATGCTTTGGAAAGGTACACACCTGTCTATATGAGGTCCCACAGTTGACAGTGCATGTCAGAGCAAAAACCAAGCCATGAGGTCGAAGGAAAAGGCACATGACAGACCGCTTGGAGTTTGCCAAAAGGCACCTAAAGACTCTCAGACCACGAGAAAACAAGATACTCTGGTCTGATGAAACCAAGATTAAACTCTTTGGCCTGAATGCCAAGCGTCACACCTGGAGGAAACCTGGCACCGTCCCTACAGTGAAGCATGGTGGTGGCAGCGTCATGTATTTGGGGATGTTTTTCAGCTGCAGGGACATGGAGACGACTCAAATCAAAATAACATTTTATTTGTCACATGCGCCGAATACAACAGGTGAAATGCTTACTTACAAGCCCTTAACCAACAATGCAGTTTTAAGAAAAAACAAGTGTTGAATAAATTTAATTTAAAAAATAATAATAATTAAAGAGCAGCAGTAAAATAACAGTAGCGAGGCTATATACAGGGGGTACCGGTACAGAGTCAATGTGCGGGGGCATAGCTTAGTCAAGGTAATTGAGTAGCAGCAGTGTAAAAGAGGGGGAGGACAATGCAAATAGTTTGGGTAGCCATTTGATTAGCTGTTCAGGAGTCTTATGGCTTGGGGTTAGAAGCTGTTCAGAAGCCTCTTGGACCTAGACTTGGCGCTCCGGTACCACTTGCTGTGCGGTAGCAGAGAGAACAGTCTATGACTAGGGTGGCTGGAGTCTTAGACAATGTTTAGGGCCTTCCTCTGACACCGCCTGGGATAGAGGTCCTGGATGGCAGGAACCTTGGCCCCAGTGATGTACTGGGCCGTACGCACTACCCTCTGTAGTGCCTTGCGGTCGGAGGCTGAGCAGTTGCCATACCAGGCAGTGATCTAGTTTACTAGATATTACTTGTCTTTTTGTGAACCATCATTTGAATGAAAACAATAGACAACTGGATGTTCATTCATTAATATACTGTATGTAAAATATACAGGAGAAATAATCTTCTTCCCCACTTGAGCTCATGATGTGAATTACACTTTTACCCAGTTTTATGTGTACTCTATATACAGGTCTGATAAAATCTTTTCACCAACATGTCTCTTGTGGTTGTGCTGTTCTTGTGCCCCCTGAGGACAACACTCTGACTCTGAAGTCTAAGCTCTGAGATGTAACACTCAACAAACAGGCCCCTGGGGGGGGGGGGGGGGGGGGGAGACAGGCTGCGTCTATGGTCTAAGCACCACAACACAGAACCTCCATTAGTGCCATTAGAGCCAATCCTGCAGGGGTCACACACACACACACACACACACACACACACACTCACACACACACACACACACACACACACACACACACACACACACACACACACACACACACACACACACACACACACACACATGATGGAGTTTCCTGCTGTGTTGACATGTGGAGAAAGCCTCCTTGGGTTGGCTGAGCACTGGTTGATCCATGGTCACAGCAGGTAGAGAGAGCAGGGGTAGACCCGTTATGGCATCTAGAGAGAGAGAAAGTACTATTACATGGAGAGGTCCAGGAGAGCCGGAATGGTGGTCAGGGAAGTCGGTGTACACCTGAACCAGATTACCCGGGTCCCGACCGGGCCGGGTCCGAAATTCTGTTGTTGACCCTCGGTGCCGGGTCGGATCGGATTTGTTTGTCACGGGTCTGATTTGCTGGTAAGGACCCATACAGACCTGAACGTGACTCATGCTGCTGCTCAGGCTTTTCATGAGAGTACTATGTGTAGCATTTAGTTGTCGAACAATCACGAGTCATCAAAGCACCACTATCCTCTGGCTCTGTGTGTGTCGTGGCAAGCAAGTTAGATCAATGGAAGATGGAATTAAAATGGGGGAATTAAAAGTTAAATGAGAAGGATGTTTCACCAAGAACCAACAGGCAGGCTGATAATACTCTATAGAGTTGTTGTAATTGTGTAGGATGGGGGAAAGTGCAGCATGTGTAGTAGCCTCAATTTGCCAACCCAGCTACAGTAACTTAACTAGCTTCTTTTTTCAGTTTGTTACAGTCAATCTTAAACCATTATTTAACTAGGCAAGTCAGTTAAGAAAAAAATCGTAATTACAATGACAGCCTACCAGGGAACAGTAGGTTAACTGCCTTGTTCAGGGGCAGAGCAACAGATTTTTACCTTGTCAGTTCCAGGATTCAATACAGCAACCTTTTAGTTACTTGCCCAACGCTCTAAATACTAGGCTACCTGACGCCTCTATTGGTACTATGTTATCAGATTGGATGATAACTAACCTAGCAGGAGGTCAGGAGATGCCATCAAAACCAGCCACTAGGGGCAACAGTGAGCACTATTACCATCAAGCATGCTTGAGCTTTGCTAAGGTGTTGTGGACGGGAATGGTGGATGGGCTGTGTAAGCTGTGAGCTCCGATGGTTGCATGTCCAATTCCAGTGCTAGGCACTAATTTTATATAAATGTTTTTAACCCTATCCCAAACTTTAACCCTTAACTTGACCATTTAGAATTCATGCCTAAATTTAACCTTGGAAATGTAACTTTTATGCATAAGGGTTTGGACATCTGATTCTGCGGTGAGACTGTGAAAGCTTGTTGCTCTCCCTCCTCCCCGATGCCTCCCCGATGCCTGCACCACTCACACACACGGCCCCTCCCCTGCATTCTGCTAGAGCTCCTGTGTTTCCCTCTCCCTCAGCTTTTGCATTAACAGCTTCAGTTAAAAAGGTAGCTAAAAAAAAACTTTTCTGCTGCTTCCCTCACTCGGATAGGACCCGACCCGGTCTTTACAGGACCAGGTCTGGTAGTCGTCTGGTTCGTTCGGATCGCGTTTCCATATATTTTTTAAAGTGTTTATTCAGGTAGGATCCGGAGAGGAAAGTGCTGGGTCCATTTCGTAATGGGTCCAACTTTTTGGATCCGAGAAGACCTCTAATGTACACACAGTTTCCAGGAAGCCTGAACACTTTCCATGAATGGCTTGGGCTGCTTGACCTTCTGGGTGCTCACCCACTGTCTGAGTGAAAGCATATTAGCAGAGATGATTATATGCCTGTTGTTTCATCCATGTAACAATGATCTAATAATTTAATCTAGTGTATCATTTTATTCTCCATCTCTCAGACCAGTATGTTGCTATAATAAGAATCATTTTGGTAGGTGCTCATATTTGTCCTATTTCACGTGGGAATTGTAAATGTGTTATTTTCATATCCCAACTCTCCCTGAGACACCCTTGGAGAGTGGGGTCATGGCCAGTGTCAGCCATTATCAACGGCGACGCTGGAGCAATTAGGGTTAAGGGCCTTGCTTTAGTGGCACATGGACAGATTATTCACCTTGCCAGCTCGGGGATTCAAACTAGCGACCTTTCGGTTATTGGCCCAACACTCTAACCACTAGGTTATAGACACGAATTGATTTTGTGCACATCAATCTGCCATATGAAACATGGATTGGTCATTGCCTTATGAATATAGTTTTACATAGCATGAGATGTGTGTACAGTACCATTTAGATACGACCATGAACACTGCACAGTGATTGTGCAGAAATTCTGTTTTGATTAGTTGTGTGTGTGTGTGTGTTTAGCTTCCAGCTGTGTCTTATTAAGCTTCTCTCAGGACTGTTAGAAAGCTGAATGAGTTCACTCAGGGTTGGGTGAATTATCTCTCTCTCTTTCTCTCCATCTCCCTCCTCCTCTCTCTCCCTCTCTCTCTACCTCTTGCACTCTCCCCCAGCTCTCTTCCTCTCTCTCTCTCTCTCTCTCTCTCTCTCTCTCTCTCTCTCTCTCTCTCTCTCTCTCAATCCCCCTTCTGTTTCTCCCTCCCTCCATCCCTCTCCCCCTCTCCTCCAGCGATCTAAGAAAACAGAGGCAGAGTGTTTGTATAATGCCTGGCTAAACTCTGGCTGTTCCACCGAGACCCACACGCCCCCAGTTAAAATGTTGACACTTCCAATCCTGCACAAATTGTCCAAGAGCTATTCTTCCTCTGAACATAGGGTGTTCTGTGTTTATTTAGATAATCAAGGATATTTCCTCCCCTCCACGTCGGCAAAAACAGATGTCAACTTCACTGGCGCTGTGTTCTTTATAAAACACCAGCACACTACAAAAAGTACAGTCAGAATCACCCATACAACCCTTATGGGTGCTTCTACTGTTATAATTTGAATAGTAAGTATGCTGGATGATATTGGACCATAGAGTTTGGATATATTTTATTCATCTGCTGATGAATATTATGATTTTGATAATTCATAGTATTATATGATTCTATAGTATTTTGCAGCAAAAGGAAACGAGGGCCCACATTATGGAATAGATTTTCATCCATTCTTCTCAGAGATGGAAGCATGCACCACATAGGCCTACAGTAGGGATATTAAAGTAAATGGAGTTCCTGTGTCTCAATCTTCACTTCGCATGAGAAGTTAATGACTCAACTGACGTTCACGCCACACACCACATCAATCATTGGGCGGTGAAAGGGGATCGCACGTCACGGAGGATGCCGCTTTCGCGAGCCGTGACGCACGTGATGTGATGCTCTCTGACAGTAATGGCAGTAAAGAGGTACACGACACCAAGACTGGCTTGCCATTAGCACGGGAAACACTCCACTTAGAGGGAACCAGTGGAAGGAAGGGCGTGTGTGTACATAAAGCCATTGGATGCATGAAGCCATTGGATTGCCTCTTAATGCGGCTTGGCAAATGAAGTGAAGGGGTGCACGTTGCGGAAACCACGCATCATGATTCTATCATCTCCAGTCTAGCGTTTCCTATGAAAATAACCCAGATTCAGGGCCAATGTATATCAGACCTTGAATTTCTCTTAGATGGAAGAACAGGGCCTTTTCCAAATGGCAAAACTCTAACACATACAGTGGGGCAAAAAAGTATTTAGTCAGTCACCAATTTTGCAAGTTCTCCCACTTAAAATGAAAATCACATTGTAGGATTTTTAATTAATTAATTTGCCAATTATGGTGGAAAATAAGTATTTGGTCAACAACAAAAGTTTAAAGTTTATCTCAATACTTTGTTATATACCTGTTGTTGGCAATGACAGAGGTCAAACGTTTTCTGTAAGTCTTCACAAGGTTTTCACACACTGTTGCTGGTATTTTGGCCCATTCCTCCATGCAGATCTCCTCTAGAGCAGTGATGTTTTGGGGCTGTTGCTGGGCAACACGGACTTTCAACTCCCTCCAAAGATTTTCTATGGGGTTGAGATCTGGAGACTGGCTAGGCCACCCCAGGACCTTGAAATGCTTCTTACGAAGCCACTCCTTCGTTGCCCGGGCGGTGTGTTTGGGATCATTGTCATACTAAAGACCCAGCCACGTTTCATCTTCAATGCCCTTGCTGATGGAAGGAGGCTTTCACTCAAAATCTCACGATACATGGCCCCATTCATTCTTTCCTTTACACGGATCAGTCGTCCTGGACCCTTTGCAGAAAAACAGCCCCAAAGCATGATGTTTCCACCCCCATGCTTCAGAGTAGGTATGGTGTTCTTTGGATGCAACTCAGCATTTGTTGTCCTCCAAACACGACGTGTTGAGTTTTTACCAAAAGTTATATTTTGGTTTCATCTGACCATATGACATTCTCCCAATCTTCTTCTGTATCATCCAAAAGCTCTCTAGCAAACTTCAGACGGGCCTGGACATGTACTGGCATTGCAGGATTTGAGTCCCTGGCGGCGTAGTGTGTTACTGATGGTAGGCTTTGTTACTTTGGTCCCAGCTCTCTGCAGGTCATTCACTAGGTCCCCCCGTGTGGTTCTGGGATTTTTGTTCACTGTTCTTGTGATCATTTTGACCCAACGGGGTGAGATCTTGCGTGGAGCCCCAGATCGAGGGAGATTATCAGTGGTCTTGTATGTCTTCCATTTCCTAATAATTGCTCCCACAGTTGATTTCTTCAAACCAAGCTGCTTACCTATTGAAGATTCAGTCTTCCCAGCCTGGTGCAGGTTTACAATTTTGTTTCTGGTGTCCTTTGACAGCTCTTTGGTCTTGGCCATAGTGGAGTTTGTAGTGTGACTGTTTGAAGTTGTGGACAGGTGTCTTTTATACTGATAACAAGTTCAAACAGGTGCCATTAATGCAGGTAACGAGTGGAGGACAGAGGAGCCTCTTAAAGAAGAAGTTACAGGTCTGTGAGAGCCAGATATTTTGCTTGTTTGTAGGTGACCAAATACTTATTTTCCACCATAATTTGCAAATAAATTCATTAAAAATCCTACAATGTGATTTTCTGGATTTTTTTTCTCATTTTGTCTGTCATAGTTGAAGTGTACCTATGATGAAAATGACAGGCCTCTTTCATCTTTTTAAGTGGGAGAACTTGCACAATTGGTGGCTGACTAAATACTTTTTTTGCCCCACTGTACATACATATTACACGCTAGATACAATTGAATGCATGCAGTGAGACACGCAATGTATGAAATATAGACAGTTGCCCTCAGGCATCCAGCTTTGATGCAAAATGTACATACACCACACACGCCAACGCATGCACAAAGACACGTAACACTCACTTTGAACGCATAGGTCCTACTCACCCCCGGGCCACCACCACAGCACCGTGATGACTTGTAATGTAATTGCTCAAAATGTATTGGTCACACACACTGTTCTGCAGATGTTATTGCAGGTGCAGTGAAATTCTTATGTTTTCAACTCCAACAGTGCAGCAATGTCTGGCGATACAATAACAACATTCACTTAATCCAAAAGTAAAACAAATAAAGACTTATCAGAACGAGCAACGTCAGAGTCCGGAGTATAAATAAATATAGTACCAGTCAAACGTTTGAACACAGCTACTCATTCAAGGGTTTTTCTTTATTTTTTACTATTTTCTACATTGTAGAATAACAGTGAAGACATCAAAACGTTGAACCAACACATATGGAATAATGTAGTAACCAAAAAAGTGTTAAACAAAATATATTGTATGTTTGAGATTCTTCAAAAAAGCCACCCTTTGCCTTGATGACAGCTTTGCACACGCTTGGCATTCTCTCAACCAGCTTCATGAGGTAGTCACCTGGATTCTCTCAGCATACACGATTCCATGTGTGCTGTTTCATAGTTTTGATGTCTTCACTATTATTCTACAATGTAGAAAATAGCAAAAACAAAGAAAAACTCTGGATTGAGTAGGTGTTCTAAAATGTTTAACCGGTGGTTATTGTGGAGTCCATTGCTCCCCCTTCCTCTCCCCTTACATTACGTTTAGATGTATCCGTGTTTTTCATTTGGTCTGTGTAAGGATGTTTTTACAGTGATTCAGACTGTTCTGTGAGAAAGTGAGAAATGATCCATTGACGTATGTATGTGGTGCACCGCAGCAGATTGGGCCGACTACGCAGTCCAACCTCATTCTTTGCGTTTCTGAGGTCAGGAGGGTAATTATTTGCATCTGATGCACAGTGGGACTGGTGTTGATGACGCAGGCAGCTAGGGAGAGTGCGAAACCATGTGATATATAGTTGATTTACATAGGACCAGAGGGAGTCTGTCTGCTTTAGGTGTTTTTCAGCATTGTCATGGAAATGAATCCAAATCAAATCTGATGAAAACAGAAACCACTTTTTGAACCAGAGGGAACAAAGTTTATCCTAGGACTAAGTTTAGACTGATGTATCCGTATCTGGAGCTGAGATAATGACTGTTTGTCCGTGTGTTCGTCCCTGTAGACCACTGATTCCTGCTGCTTGGGTGTCTGCTCATCCTGATGGAAGTGATTTAGGACACCAGACACGTCCCTATTACCGCTCCCAATGTAATCAGTGGTGTGTCCAGGCAAGGGGTGAGATGGTTAATGTAGCTCCTCAATAGCCGGACCATTAGACCTGCTCTAAGCCAATCACAGTCATCCAGAGCCCCTCTCTGCCCCTCTCAGTAGCCCTGCCACAGGGACTGTACCTGCCCCAGGGGACTGGACAGGGACAGAGGGCTTCCAGACACACACACGCAAGCACACACGCACGCACGCACGCACGCACGCACGCACGCACGCACACACACACACACACACACACACACACACACACACACACACACACACACACACACACACACACACACACACACACACACACACACACACACAAGACTGATGTCACTCACACGCACTCACAGGAAGCAACAACATGAGTCATGGTCTAGAGGGGGATAGAGAGGCAGGTCAGTGTCAGAGAGTGATACACCTGCAGTGTATTTCCATCAACATTTGTAATACTATCTCACCCAGCTTTCATACTTTTACATGTCTGTTTTAGTGTACAGTATACTTCAAATGTTCCTGTGTGTCTTGTCTAGACGAGTGTTCCTTGCTTAAAAGGAGTTTGTCCTATTCTCTGTGTATGACTTTGTTTTCTGTCTGTAGAGTGTCAATCCAAGCCTCTTTCTAACACGGTAGCTCCAATTCAGACATCCATGGGAGTCGTGCCAAATAGCAGACTTTTAACCTGCCTCTGTGTCTATCTGTCTGTCAGTCTGTGTCCATTGATCTGACCTCTGTCTGTGGTTCATCGCGGTTCTCACGGAGCACTAAGAGTGATTTGTCTGGTTCTGTTCAATTAATCTGCAGAGCAATAACCTCTGTCATAAAAACATTCCCAGATGGAAAAAGGTGCCCACTTGCCCAAATATGCCTGGTTCAGGGTGGCCTCCAACTTTACAACGTTAATATGGGCACGAGCCCATATTTCACATTTTGAAGGAATTCTAATGGTTTCTTTTATTTTATGGTGTGTTTTTCCTGGATATGTTTGGAAATTAATTTAGATTTTTTTTCCCCCCTTATTTTACATTTACAGCAACGGCCTGGGGAATATTTACAGAGGAGAGGAGGGGGGATGAATGAGCCAATTGGAAGCTGCCCTCTAATTTCTGCCTACTACATACGTTGCAGTTCTCAGAGAAAATGTAACAAAGAAATGAAATACACTCGTATGGGTAATTTTAACTGGCGGGCAAGGTCAGGAACATCACTTTGCACTCAAACGTCTTGTTTAATTCTGTAGTGTAAATTAGATTGATACTGTAGTAAAATAGCCTGTCAATGTTCCACCTCTGGCAGCCTGTTGTATGGTATTGACTCTATACTAATTCAGAGCATTGATTGAGAATCATTCAAGTTTAATGGGCCTGTAGGTTGGTAAGTTTTCAAACTGTAAATACCCCCAGACAGATGATTACGATCTGATGTTCAGGCTCTGAGTTTAATGTCTCCTCTG
This sequence comes from Oncorhynchus mykiss, assembly GCF_013265735.2. Lineage (NCBI taxonomy): Eukaryota > Metazoa > Chordata > Actinopteri > Salmoniformes > Salmonidae > Oncorhynchus > Oncorhynchus mykiss. The sequence continues at coordinate 52,520,309 of NC_048579.1, read as the reverse complement.
ACCCAACAGATGCTTCACCTAGATCCACATGCTCCTAACGTGTGGTCTACCCACTCCTCCCTCCCACAGCCTCTCCTCCTCCTTCTCCCTTCGTCATACCAACCTCTCCCCTATACCTCACCCTTCACATCCCCTTCCCCTCTCCCTGACCTCACCCCTTCTTCCTCTCACACCTTTTCCCACTCTTTCGTCTCCTCTCCGCCTTCCCTTAGTCACCGTCACACTCACCTCTCCCCTCCTTCCCCCAGTACACAGCAGGTCCGTGAGGTACTGAGTGACGCAGGAAGATAATGTGATCAATAAGCAATCCCAGAACAGGCTCCGTACTGATCGACAGGACCGACAGACAGAGGGACAGACGGCCAGACACAATTAGCATCAGTAAGCACAGCTGATGGCCCATGGTGACGTAGATGAGTGGTCTCTCTCCGTGAGTCATCAGCCCCTCCCAGGGGTCCCTTCAACAAAACCCACCAGCATGACTGCCACTGTGAGTGAGAGAGTGATGGTGAGAAGGAGTAGACGTAGAGTGAGGGAGGAGGAGAGAGAGAGAGGGACATAAATGATGTGAGATTGAGGTAGGGGGGTACAGATGGAGTGAGAGTGTGAGGGACAGGGGGAGTATGAGAGGAAGCGGAGATGGGAGGAGGAATATAGATGAGAGAGTGAGGAAGGAGAGGAGTTGTGATGTAGTGAGTATGTGTTCCAGCTTGACTGAACCCAGATCAGATGTGCAGAATCAGGTATTTCCTCCAGGGAGAAGAATGCTGTATAATCCCACCGGGGACACCGAGTGTTGTCTCTCTGCAGACTCTATCTCTCCCTTCTTCTCTCTCCCCCCTCTCCCTCTTTTCCCCTGTGGACTCTCACCCTCTCTGGTGGCTAAGATATAAGCTGCAATCTTCAGATGAAGAGGTCAATGGCGATACCAGCTTCTAGGAAGGAAGCTCCCAGTGGCACATGTTTTCTTGGGACCCCTCCGTCTCTGTCAAGCAAAATCTTGGCCCTGAAACTTAACCAACGGGGACACACACATGATTAGATAAGAACGCACTGCACTGAAGAATGGAACAGGGAGACAGAGGAGGATGGAGGAGCCCTAGACAGATGGTAAAATAAAGGAGGAGGCCTGTGGCGTATAATGCTCTTAAGGTACAGAGTCAATGTGGCAGTGAATCAAAGTTTTAGATTTATTCGGGTTTAGATTTATTAGGATCCCCATTAGCCTACGCCAATGGCAAAAGCTAGTCTTACTGGGTGCCGACACAACGAAAAAGACATTACAGACAAAAGTTCATTTGAAGTTGAGACAAATAGTTTGAGACTTTAACGGGTTAATAACTGCACTCGTGAGATGTAGCTAGCTGTCTGATGTACATGATGATGTAAATGTAAATGTTCCCTGGCCCTGTGTCTGTTGTTTACAGCTGAGGCCACTCGTAGCAGCTGCTGGCCAGAACGGCTTTGTCTCACCTCGTTATGTAGATGAGCCCTGGGCCCTCTTCGGGCCTAGAGTGGTCCAGTCGTGACCCGCAGGGACGGCAGAGGGGAGGGAGAGAGGGCTATCTGCCTGTCACTCAGCCAAGGGCTCTCTCTCTCTCTCTCTCTCTCTCTCTCTCTCTCTCTCTCTCTCTCTCTCTCTCTCTCATTCGTCAATAGTGTAATGGTGTAGTCGTAACGTGCGGGTGCGTTGTGACGCAGGCCTGTCCGTCATGTTATTCAGCCAGGGGTCCTTTCAGAACAGTCTAAAGACACTCTTACAGGGGCAGGCCATTCACAACACATACCCTTTATTCCTTACAAGGACTTGTTTATTTGGGTGACTTCAACACCTGTTCCCATGTTTAGTCCCATCCCCTACACACCAGCTCCATCTCCAGTCACATATACCCCAGTTTATTTCTCCAGCTTCAGCTTCACAACCCCAGTCCCAACTTTCTAGCATCCAGGTTTTTATAGGTGTGTCCACGGTCCGAGTAGTGTAGTTCATCCATTCTCTATAGTCGTCTATGGGTTTTCCTGTCCGGTGGCTGGGGGTGGCCGGAAGCCTAGTGGTTAGAGCGTTGGGCCAGCAACCAAAAGGTTGCGGGATCGAACGCCAAGCTGACAAGGTAGAAATCTGTCATTCTGCACCTGAAAAAGGCAGTTAACCCACTGTTCCCCGGTAGGCCGTCATTGTAAATACGAGTTTGTTCTTAACTGACTTGCCTTGTTAAATAAATCAGAATAAGATAACAGGGGCAGGGTTGTGCTGTTGCAGCATGCATGTCTCTTAGTGTTTCACAGCTCTGTCCGTGTATGTGGTCCCTCCATTACTCACCTATCGCTCCAACATGTAAACATGTGGTGTGTGAATGCTGCCATGGTGCCACTGATTTTGTCGAATGGTAAAATTGAGAAAAACACATGGAGTCCTTTTCAGAGTTGCGTTTAATCAAGTGTTTTTGCATGAACATTTACTGTACGGAACCACTGGTTGGTTTTAAAGGTCTTGGTCGATACAGGATATACTAGCAGTCAGTCAGATTTGCTGGCGCTGTAAACGATTTACACTGGGAATGTAACACACAGGCCTGGTGTGTGTGTGTGTGTGTGTGTGTGTGTGTGTGTGTGTGTGTGTGTGTGTGTGTGTGTGTGTGTGTGTGTGTGTGTGTGTGTGTGTGTGTGTGTGTGTGTGTGTGTGTGCGTGCGCATGGAAGCAGACTATAGTAAACACAGTAAAATGTGTCAATATTCATAATGTGTATGAGAGCTGCTAAAAAATCCATGGCAGAAAAATTGGGATCAACTTCACCCGTCATTTATGAGGCATTTACCAGACTGTTTCATTCAAAAGGACTCATATTAACTTTACATATTCAGTATGTGTGACCCCTGCAGGAATTGAACCCACAACCTTGTCATCTTCACCAGTTGAACGTGTTGTGTTTTCACACAGGGAAGTGTTGGACTAGGCAGATGCGTGAACCACAGAAACACCAACCCCATAGTTGAAATGACCCTCACGCTAAGTAATTTCTATGGGCAGCATGAATGTTCCATTATTTGTTAATGGGCTTGGAAGGCCTTGAAACCCTCAGGAGGATAACTAACAAGGCATCTAGATACTGTTTAGTAGCCAACACTGTTAAAACCACACCCAGATCCAGTGTGTGTGTGTTTCTGTGTGTTGGTGCGCGTGTCCATGCAAACGCAGGTGCACCTGTGTGTGTGTGTGTATGTGCACATCTGTGCGTGTCTGCATGGGAGTCAGATCATACAGCATCCAAAAGTGTTAAAAGTAAACCTCCAGCAGCCCTGCCTTTCCTCTCCTGGCTGTCTGATCCCCCCCCCCCCCCCCCCGACCAGAGTTAATGAATCTATGCCAGGAGTCTAGCAGCAGCTACCCCCTCTCTTCCTCCCTCCTATAAAGTGTCAGGGTTTCAGGCTTCAGGCCAAATTCTCACTGGTGCAAGGAGGCCTGATGAGGGTCCAGGGGATTGGCTGGCAGCGTCTGTCGTCCAATTCCATGTCCAGTTGGAAGGCGTCTGTGAGCTCTGTGCTGCGTTTCATTCCAAAATGTTTTGTTAGCGTTTGCCTTCGTTCACTTCCCTTTGTAGATCTGAGATGATTGGATTGGTGAAAGGGGAGGGAGTAACTATCTGGAATGAAATGTAGCCCAAAACTCAGGTGCATGACTGGTCTTTTCCAGTCCAGAGAGAGAGAGAGGAGAGGAGGGATGTACTATCTGGGGTAGAGTTTAGCTGAAATACAGGGGTAGTTTAGACGCCCTGAGAATTGTCTAACGCCCTGAGAATGAGTCTGGAAAGAGGCTCCACCTGCAGGTGTAAAGCAGCACCCCACATTGTTAGCAATCTCCCCTAACGAGGAGAAACAAATCAAGTAGATAGAGAGACAGTCATCCCAAGTCCTGGAATGTAACTGATTGAAATCCAGAGCTTAAATTACCAGAGAGGAGAGAGACAACATAGAGGGAGAGAGAAGGGGAAGTTATCCCTGCTGGCACTAGATTGGAAGTGAACATTTTATGCGCCATGCGTTTGGACAGCCAAGGAGCCTAAATTGATATGAAGCTATCGTTAGAGAATGATATTACCGTGGCCCCGGGCATCATAAAACAAGTATTATGCTGGTTATGAATGAATCATAGAGCTGTGAATGGTAATCTGGCACAACACTGCATTAGGCCCCAGTGGTTTCCTACCCTCCCATAGTCTTTACATTATCACAAGTGCATTAGAGCCCTAATGAAGGCCATCTGAGAGAGCAGTGGGGCTGAGTGGAGGGCCCACATACAGGTTTGACCAGGTGGAGGTGTGTGTGTGTGTGTTAGTGACGCGTGGGTCAGCTGTTTGTTCACCCATCCGCAAACGGCCAACTATATGTGATCGAGTGAAAATCTGAGGCCCAGACCCTAACCCGCTAATATAGAAAATACGCTGTACAGTCAGAGATGACGAAGCAATGTTTTGACGTACCTTTTCAGACAGGCCTATGTTTGTTCTTGTAATTTCGGACATTTTGGTAGGCTATTTGTTCGTCAACTATACTTAGATACATGCAGCTTCTCTTCTGTCATTGCTTGTTGCCCTAAAATACTAAATAAGTCCTTGCTCACCAGGATAATGTTATACATCGATAGAATGAATGATTCAATCTAGTTGACATTGGTCAAGTTTTCCCTTTCTTTTCAGCTTCTCTCGCCCTGCAAAGACTTTTAGGGACCGGGGATAAAATGCAATAACCCCCCAAAAAACGAAATATTTTTTATGCACAATTTCCAAATTACATCAGTTTGACCCGTTTTAGAGAAATTAAAAGCTGTCAAAATTACGCAACATGTTTCTGATATGATTTCGACGTAGATGCATATTTTATGTAGTTGAAATACTATCAGATTTTATGAAGCTGATAAAGAGATCACCTTCATAGACCTTTATTCACTCAAGACACTGAAAAAAGTCAATCATATTTCTCCACTCCTTCATCCACACAATATTTCATGACCCTAAACCCGCCCACCCTGCAGATGTAACCACGGTGATTGTGGGTTCTGAGTCAAACACGCATCACTATTGTATGTGACTACAATGAGCAGGGCAAAGAGACAGAGGGAGAGATAAGGAAGACACGCAGAGAAGAGGGAAAGATGAGAGAGATGAAGATAGAGGCTGAAGAGAGAGAGCAAGCGAGATACTGAATTGAGAGCAAGCGAGATACTGAATTGAGAGAGAGAGAGCGAGTGAGATACTGAAGAGAAAGAGCGCACAAGATACTGAAGAGAGAGAGCACCCCGAGATACTGAAGAGAGAGCACGCGAGATACTGAAGAGAGAGACCCAGCGAGATACTGAAGAGAGAGAGCATGCGAGATACTGAAGAGAGAGACACAGTGAGATACTGAAGAGAGAGAGCGAGATACTGAAGAGAGAGACCCAGTGAGATACTGAAGAGAGAGACCCAGCGAGATACTGAAGAGAAAGACCCAGCGAGATACTGAAAAGAGAGACCCATCGAGATACTGAAGAGAGACCCAGCGAGATACTGAAGAGAGAGAGAGCATGCGAGACACTGAAGAGAGAGCGAGTGAGATACTGAAGAAAGAGACCCAGCGAGATACTGAAGAGAGAGAGCGAGATACTGAAGAGAGAGACCCAGCGAGATACTGAAGAGAGAGAGCGAGATACTGAAGAGAGAGACCTAGCGAGATACTGAAGAGAGAGAGCGAGATACTGAAGAGAGAGACCCAGCGAGATACTGAAGAGAAAGACCTAGCGAGATACTGAAGAGAAAGACCCAGCAAGATACTGAAGAGAGAGACCCAGCGAGATACTGAAGAGAGAGACCCAGCGAGATACTGAAGAGAGAGAGCATGCGAGATACTGAAGAGAGAGACACAGTGAGATACTGAAGAGAGAGAGCGAGATACTGAAGAGAGAGACCCAGTGAGATACTGAAGAGAGAGACCCAGCGAGATACTGAAGAGAAAGACCCAGCGAGATACTGAAGAGAGACCCAGCGAGATACTGAAGAGAGAGAGCATGCGAGACACTGAAGAGAGAGCGAGTGAGATACTGAAGAAAGAGACCCAGCGAGATACTGAAGAGAGAGAGCGAGATACTGAAGAGAGAGACCCAGCGAGATACTGAAGAGAGAGAGCGAGATACTGAAGAGAGACCTAGCGAGATACTGAAGAGAGAGAGCGAGATACTGAAGAGAGAGACCCAGCGAGATACTGAAGAGAAAGACCTAGCGAGATACTGAAGAGAAAGACCCAGCAAGATACTGAAGAAATCAAATCAAATCAAATTTTATTTGTCACATACACATGGTTAGCAGATGTTAATGCGAGTGTAGCGAAATGCTTGTGCTTCTAGTTCCGACAATGCAGTAATAACCAACAAGTAATCTAACTAACAATTCCAAAACTACTGTCTTGTACACAGTGTAAGGGGATAAAGAATATGTACATAAGGATATATGAATGAGTGATGGTACAGAGCAGCATAGGCAAGATACAGTAGATGGTATCGAGTACAGTATGTACAAATGAGATGAGTATGTAAACAAAGTGGCATAGTTTAAAGTGGCTAGTGATACATGTATTACATAAGGATACAGTCGATGATATAGAGTACAGTATATACGTATGCATATGAGATGAATAATGTAGGGTAAGTAACATTATATAAGGTAGCATTGTTTAAAGTGGCTAGTGATATATTTACATCATTTCCCATCAATTCCCATTATTAAAGTGGCTGGAGTTGAGTCAGTGTCAGTGTGTTGGCAGCAGCCACTCAATGTTAGTGGTGGCTGTTTAACAGTCTGATGGCCTTGAGATAGAAGCTGTTTTTCAGTCTCTCGGTCCCAGCTTTGATGCACCTGTACTGACCTCGCCTTCTGGATGATAGCGGGGTGAACAGGCAGTGGCTCGGGTGGTTGATGTCCTTGATGATCTTTATGGCCTTCCTGTGACATCGGGTGGTGTAGGTGTCCTGGAGGGCAGGTAGTTTGCCCCCGGTGATGCGTTGTGCAGACCTCACCACCCTCTGGAGAGCCTTACGGTTGAGGGCGGAGCAGTTGCCGTACCAGGCGGTGATACAGCCCGCCAGGATGCTCTCGATTGTGCATCTGTAGAAGTTTGTGAGTGCTTTTGGTGACAAGCCAAATTTCTTCAGCCTCCTGAGGTTGAAGAGGCGCTGCTGCGCCTTCTTCACAATGCTGTCTGTGTGAGTGGACCAATTCAGTTTGTCTGTGATGTGTATGCCGAGGAACTTAAAACTTGCTACCCTCTCCACTACTGTTCCATCGATGTGGATAGGGGGGTGTTCCCTCTGCTGTTTCCTGAAGTCCACAATCATCTCCTTAGTTTTGTTGACATTGAGTGTGAGGTTATTTTCCTGACACCACACTCCGAGGGCCCTCACCTCCTCCCTGTAGGCCGTCTCGTCGTTGTTGGTAATCAAGCCTACCACTGTTGTGTCGTCCGCAAACTTGATGATTGAGTTGGAGGCGTGCATGGCCACGCAGTCATGGGTGAACAGGGAGTACAGGAGAGGGCTCAGAACGCACCCTTGTGGGGCCCCAGTGTTGAGGATCAGCGGGGAGGAGATGTTGTTGCCTACCCTCACCACCTGGGGGCGGCCCGTCAGGAAGTCCAGTACCCAGTTGCACAGGGCGGGGTCGAGACCCAGGGTCTCGAGCTTGATGACGAGCTTGGAGGGTACTATGGTGTTGAATGCCGAGCTGTAGTCAATGAACAGCATTCTCACATAGGTATTCCTCTTGTCCAGATGGGTTAGGGCGGTGTGCAGTGTGGTTGAGATTGCATCGTCTGTGGACCTATTTGGGCGGTAAGCAAATTGGAGTGGGTCTAGGGTGTCAGGTAGGGTGGAGGTGATATGGTCCTTGACTAGTCTCTCAAAGCACTTCATGATGACGGAAGTGAGTGCTACGGGGCGGTAGTCGTTTAGCTCAGTTACCTTAGCTTTCTTGGGAACAGGAACAATGGTGGCCCTCTTGAAGCATGTGGGAACAGCAGACTGGTATAGGGATTGATTGAATATGTCCGTAAACACACCGGCCAGCTGGTCTGCGCATGCTCTGAGGGCGCGGCTGGGGATGCCGTCTGGGCCTGCAGCCTTGCGAGGGTTAACACGTTTAAATGTCTTACTCACCTCGGCTGCAGTGAAGGAGAGACCGCATGTTTTCGTTGCAGGCCGTGTCAGTGGCACTGTATTGTCCTCAAAGCGGGCAAAAAAGTTATTTAGTCTGCCTGGGAGCAGGACATCCTGGTCCGTGACTGGGCTGGATTTCTTCCTGTAGTCCGTGATTGACTGTAGACCCTGCCACATGCCTCTTGTGTCTGAGCCGTTGAATTGAGATTCTACTTTGTCTCTGTACTGGCGCTTAGCTTGTTTGATAGCCTTGCGGAGGGAATAGCTGCACTGTTTGTATTCGGTCATGTTACCAGACACCTTGCCCTGATTAAAAGCAGTGGTTCGCGCTTTCAGTTTCACGCGAATGCTGCCATCAATCCACGGTTTCTGGTTAGGGAATGTTTTAATCGTTGCTATGGGAACGACATCTTCAACGCACGTTCTAATGAACTCACACACCGAATCAGCGTATTCGTCAATGTTGTTGTCTGACGCAATACGAAACATGTCCCAGTCCACGTGGTGGAAGCAGTCTTGGAGTGTGGAGTCAGCTTGGTCGGACCAGCGTTGGACAGACCTCAGCGTGGGAGCCTCTTGTTTTAGTTTCTGTCTGTAGGCAGGGATCAACAAAATGGAGTCGTGGTCAGCTTTTCCGAAAGGGGGGCGGGGCAGGGCCTTATATGCGTCGCGGAAGTTAGAGTAACAATGATCCAAGGTCTTTCCACCCCTGGTTGCGCAATCGATATGCTGATAAAATTTAGGGAGTCTTGTTTTCAGATTAGCCTTGTTAAAATCCCCAGCTACAATGAATGCAGCCTCCGGATGAATGGTTTCCAGTTTGCAAAGAGTTAAATAAAGTTTGTTCAGAGCCATCGATGTGTCTGCTTGGGGGGGGGGATATATACGGCTGTGATTATAATCGAAGAGAATTCTCTTGGTAGATAATGCGGTCTACATTTGATTGTGAGGAATTCTAAATCAGGTGAACAGAAGGATTTGAGTTCCTGTATGTTTCTTTCATCACACCATGTCACGTTAGTCATAAGGCATACGCCCCCGCCCCTCTTCTTACCAGAAAGATGTTTGTTTCTGTCTGCGCGATGTGTGGAGAAACCCGTTGGCTGCACCGCTTCGGATAGAGTCTCTCCAGTGAGCCACGTTTCCGTGAAGCAAAGAACGTTACAGTCTCTGATGTCCCTCTGGAATGCTACCCTTGCTCGGATTTCATCAACCTTGTTGTCAAGAGACTGGACATTGGCAAGAAGAATGCTAGGGAGTGGTGCACGGTGTGCCCGTCTCCGGAGTCTGACCAGAAGACCGCCTCGTTTCCCTCTTTTTCGGAGTTGTTTTTTTTTTTGGGTCGCTGCATGGAATCCACTCAGTTGTCCTGTTTGTAAGGCAGAACACAGGATCCGCGTCGTGAAAAACATATTCTTGGTAGTACTGATGGTGAGTTGATGCTGATCTTATATTCAGTAGTTCTTCTCGACTGTATGTAATGAAACCTAAGATGACCTGGGGTACTAATGTAAGAAATAACACGTAAAAAAAACAAAAAACTGCATAGTTTCCTAGGAACGCGAAGCGAGGCGGCCATCTCTGTCGGCGCCGGAAGAGAGAGACCCAGCGAGATACTGAAGAGAGAGCGAGTGAGATACTGAAGAGAGAGACCCAGCGAGATACTGAAGAGAGAGAGTGAGATACTGAAGAGAGAGACCCAGCGAGATACTGAAGAGAGAGAGCGAGATACTGAAGAGAGACCTAGCGAGATACTGAAGAGAGAGAGCGAGATACTGAAGAGAGAGACCCAGCGAGATACTGAAGAGAAAGACCTAGCGAGATACTGAAGAGAAAGACCCAGCAAGATACTGAAGAGAGAGACCCAGCGAGATACTGAAGAGAGAGAGTGAGATACTGAAGAGAGAGACCCAGCGAGATACTGAAGAGAGAGAGCGAAATACTGAAGAGAGAGACCCAGCGAGATACTGAAAGAGAGAGAGTGAGATACTGAAGAGAGAGACCCAGCGAGATACTGAAGAGAGAGACCCAGCGAGATACTGAAGAGAGAGACCCAGCGAGATACTGAAGAGAGAGAGCAAGATACTGAAGAGAGAGAGAGCGAGATAACAATACCAGAGAGAGAGAGAGCGATACGAGAGAGAGAAAGAGAGCGATATGAGAGATAAGAGAGAGAGAGCAATGTGAGAAAGAAAGAGAGAGAGATCGATACGAGAGAGAGAGAGAGAGAGAGATCGATACGAGAGAGAGAGAGAGAGAGATACGAGAGAGAGAGAGAGATATTAGAGAGAGAGTGATACGAGAGAGACACTGACTGATGAGAGAAATGACTACAGGACAAAATATACTGATACTGAAGAGCGAGAGAATGAGACACTGAAGAGAGAGAGTGAGATACTGAAGAGAGAGAGTGATATACTGAAGAGAGAGAGAGTGATACAAGAGAGATTGATACAAGAGAGAAAGACGAGAGAGACAGAGAGAGAAAGTTATACAAGAGAGAGTTATACGAGAGAGAGTGATACGAGAGAGAGAGACAGAGAGAGAGAGAGTGATACGAGAGAGAGACTGACTGACTGACGAGAGAGAACTGCAGGACAAAATAAAAACCCTCCAACCCAAAAAAGCCTGTGGTGTTGATGGTATCCTCAATGAAATTATACAATATACAGATAACAAATTCCAATTGGCTATACTAAAACACTTTAACATCATCCTTAGCTCTGGCATCTGATCAACCCAATCCACAAAAGTGGATACAAATTTGACCCCTATTACTACCGTGGGATATGCGTCAACAGCAACCTTGGGAAAATCCTCTGCATTATCATTAACAGCAGACTCGTACATTTCCTCAGTGAAAACAATGTACTGAGCAAATGTCAAAATGGCTTTTTACAAAATTATCGTATGACAGACCACATATTCACCCTGCACACACTAATTGACAAACAAACAAACCCCAAAAAATGCAAAGTCTTCTCATGCTTTGTTGATTTCAAAAAAGCGTTCGACTCAATTTGGCATAAGGGTCTGCTATACAAATTGATGGAAAGTGGTGTTGGGGGAAACATACAACATAATAAAATCCATGTACACAAACAACAAGTGTGTGGTTAAAATTGGCAAAAACACACACATTTCTTCCCACAGGGCCATGGGGTGAGACAGGGATGCAGCTTAAGCCCCACCCTGTTCAACATATATATCAACGAATTGGCGAGGGCACTAGAACAGTCTGCAGTACCCGGTCTCACCCTACTAGAATCTGAAGTCAAATGTCTACTGTTTGCTGATGATGATCTGGTGCTTCTGTCACCAACCAAGGAGGGCCTACAGCAGCACCTAGATCTTCTGCACAGATTCTGACAGACCTGGGCCCTGACAGTAACCAAAATAATGGTGTTCCAAAAAAGGTCCAGTATCCAGGACCACAAATACAAATTCCATCTAGACACCATTGCCCTAGAGCACACAAAAAAACTATACATACATTGGCCTAAACATCCGCGCCACAGGTAACTTCCACAAAGCTGTGAACGATCTGACAGATAATGCAAGAAGGGCCTTCTATGCCACCAAAAGGAACATAAAATTTGACATACCAATTAGGATCTGGCAAAAAAAACTTGAATCTGTTAAAGAATCCATTGCCCTTTATGGTTGTGAGGTCTGGGGTCTGCTCACCAACAAAGATTCACAAAATGGGACAAACACCAAATTGAGACTATGCATGCAGAATTCTGCAAAAATATCCTCTGTGTACAACGTAAAACACCAAATAATGCATGCAGAGTAAAATTAGGAATTAAAATAGATTTTTTGTTGTTTTTTGTTGTTGAATTTTACCCCTTTTTCTCCCCAATTTCGTGGTATCCAATTGTTTAGTAGCTACTATCTTGTCTCATCGCTACAACTCCCGTACGGGCTCGGGAGAGACGAAGGTTGAAAGTCATGCGTCCTACCAAACACAACCCAAACAAGCTGCACTGCTTCTTAACACAGCGCCATCCAACCAGGCAGCCAGCCGCACCAATGTGTCGGAGGAAACACCGTGCACCTGGCAACCTTGGTTAGCGTGACCTGCGCCCGGCCTGCCACAGGAGTCGCTGGTGCGCGATGAGACAAGGATTTTCCTACCGGCCAGACCCTCCCTAACCCGGACGACGCTAGGCCAATTGTGCGTCACCCCACGGACCTCTCGGTTGCGGCTGGTTACGACAGAGCCTGGGCGTGAATCCAGAGTCTCTGGTGGCACAGCTGGCGCTGCAGTACAGCGCCCTTAACTACTGCGCCACCCGGGAGGCCTCACAATAGATTTTTGGGGGGTTTGAAAGATTTGATTTACACAACATGCCTACCACTTTGAAGATGCAAAATAAGACAAAAAAACAGAACTTGAGCGTGCATAACTATTCACCCACCCAAAGTCAATACTTTGTAGAGACACCTTTTGCAGCAATTACAGCTGCAAGTCTCTTGGGGTATGTCTCTGTAATCTAGCCACTGGGATTTTTGCCCATTCTTCAAGGCATAACTGCTTCAGCTCCTTCAAGTTGGATGGGTTCCACTTGTGTGCAGCAATCTTTAAGTCATACCACAGATTCTCAATTGGATGGAGGTCTGGGCTTTGACTAGGCCATTCCAAGACATTTAAATGTTCCCCTTAAACCACTCGCATGTTTCCTTAGCATAATGCTTAGGGTCACTGTCCTGTTGGATAGTGAACCTCCGTCCCAGTCTCAAATATCTGGAAGACTGAAATAGGTTTCCCCTCAAGAATTTCCCTGTATTTAGTGCCATCCATCATTCCTTCAATTCTGACCAGTTTCCCAGTCCCTGATAATGAAAGACATCCCCACAGCATGATGCTGCCACCACCATGCTTCACTGTGGGAATGGTGTTCTCGGGGTGATGAGAGATGTTGGATTTGTGCCAGACATAGCGTTTTCCTTGATGGCCAAAAAGCTAAATTGTAGTCTCATCTGACCAGAGTACCTTCTTTCATATGTTTGGGGAGTCTCCCACGTGCCGTTTGCTTATTTTAATTTATTTTTAAATTTGTATGTACACTCTTCCATGAAGCCCAGCTGTGTGGAGTGTACAGCTTAAAGTGGTCCTATGGACAGATACACCAATCTCAGCTGTAGAGCTTTGCAGCTCCTTCAGGGTCATCTCTGATTAATTCCCTCCTTGGCTGGTCCGTAAGTTTTGGTGGGCTGCCCTCTCTTGGCAGGTTTGTTGTGGTGCCATATTCTTTCCATGTTTCAAAAATGGATTTAATGGTGCTCCGTTGGATGTTCAAAGACCCGTCCGCGATGGGGCTGGTTTTCTCTTTGTAATATGTGATTGACTGTAGACCCTGCCACATACAGTTGAAGTCGGAAGTTTACATACACTTAGTTTAGAGTCATTAAAGCTCCACAATTTTCTTGTTAACAAACTATAGTTTTGGCAAGTCGGTTAGGACATCTACTTTTTGCATGACACAAGTCATTTTTCCAACAATTGATTACAGACAGATTATTTCACTTATAATTCACTGTATCACAATTCCAGTGGGTCAGAAGTTTACATACACTAACTTAACTGTGACTTTAAACAGCTTGGAAATTTCCAGAAAATTATGTCATGGCTTTAGAAGCTTCTGATAGGCTAATTGACATCATTTGAGTCAATTGGAGGTGTACCTGTGGATGTATTTCAAGGCCTAACTTAAATCTCAGTGCCTCTTTGCTTGACATCATGGGAAAATCAAAATATATCAGCCAACACCTAAGAAGAATAATTGGTTCAAGTCTGGTTCATCATTGGGAGCAGTTTCCAAACGCCTGAAGGTACGCAAGTATAAACATCATGGGACCACGCATCCGTCATACCACTCAGGAAGGAGACGCATTCTGTCTCCTAGAGATGAATATACTTTGGTGCGAAAAGTGAATATCAATCCCAGAACAACAGCAAAGGACCTTGTGAAGATGCTGGAGGAAACAGGTACAAAAGTACTATATCCACAGTAAAACAAGTCGTATATCGACATAACCTGAAAGGCCACTCAGCAAGGAAGAAGCCACTGCTCCAAAACCGCAATAGAAAAGCCAGACTACGGTTTGCAACTGCACATGGGGACAAAGATCGTACGTTTTGGAGAAATGTCCTCTGGTCTGATGAAACAAAACAAGTTGTGTCAAAATGGCTTAAGGACCAGCAAGTCAAGGTATTGGAGAGGCCATCACAAAGCCCTTACCTCAATCTTATAGAAAATGTGTGTGAAGAACTGAAAAAGCATGTGCGAGCAAGGAGGCCTATAAACCTGACTGAGCTCTGTCAGGAGGAATAGGCCAAAATTCACCCAACTTATTATGGAAGCTTGTGGAAGGCTACCCGAAACATTTGACCCAAGTTAAACAATTTAAAGGCAATGCTACCAAATACTAATTGAGTGTATATGAACTTCTGACCCACTGGGAATGTGATGAAAGAAATAAAAGCTGAAATAAGTCCTTCTCTCTGCTATTACGACATTTCACATTCTTAAAATAAAGTGGTGATCCGAACTGACCTAAAACAGGGAATTTGTGCTAGGATTAAATGTCAGGAATTGTGAAAAACTGAGTTTAAATGTACTTGTCACGCCCTGGTCGAAGTATTTTGTGTTTATCTTTATTTATTTGGTCAGGCCAGGGTGTGGCATGGGTTTTTGTGTGTGGTGTGTATGTATGGGGATTGTAGCTAGTGGGGTGTTCTAGTTAAGTCTATGGCTGTCTGAAGTGGTTCTCAATCAGAGGCAGGTGTATATCGTTGTCTCTGATTGGGAACCATATTTAGGCAGCCATATTCTTTGAGTTTGTCGTGGGTGATTGTCCTTAGTGTCCGTGTTTATGAGCACGAGAATTAGGCTGTTTCGGTTTTCGTTACGTTTATTGTTTTGTAGTTTTTTGTATTGATTCGTGTTTACGTTGTGTTATTAAACATGGATCGAAATCTACACGCTGCATTTTGGTCCGACTCTCCTTCTACCGAAGAAAGCCGTAACAGTACTTGGCTAAGGTGTATGTAATCTTCCGACTTCAACAGTAGGTCTCGTGTCTGAGCCATTGGATTGCGACTCTACTTTGTCTCTATAATGACGCTAAGCTTGTTTGATTGCCCTGCGGAGGGAATAGCTACACTGTTTGTATTCGGTAATGTTTTCATGTTTTTTAGTACACAGTTGTACGAGATCTTCAGTTTCTTGGCAATTTCTCGCATGGAATAGCCTTCATTTCTCAGAACAATAATAGACTGACGAGTTTCAGAAGAAAGTTATTTGTTTCCTGCCATTTTGAGCCTGTAATCGATCCCTCTGATGCTTCAGAAACTCAACTAGTCTTAAGGCTTCTTTAATCGGAACAACAGTTTTCAGCTGTGCTTTTAAAATTATAAACTTGGATAAGCTAACACAACGTGCCATTGGAACACAGGAGTGATGGTTGCTGATAATGGGCCTCTGTACGCCTATGTAGATATTCCATTAACAATCAGCTGTTTCCAGCTACAACAGTCATTTACAACATTAACAATGTCTACACTGTTTCTGATCGATTTGATGTTATTTGAATGGACAAAACATGTGCTTTTCTTTCGAAAAACAAGGACATTTCTAAGTGTCCCTAAACTTTTGAATGGTGGTGTACATAATATGACATTTGTAATGTCTTTATTCTTTTGGAACTTCTGTGAGTGTAATGTTTGCTGTTAAGTTTTATTGCTTATTTCACTTTTGTATATTATCTACTTCACTTGCTTTGGCAATGTTAACATGTTTCCCATGCCAATAAAGCCCCTTGAATTGAACTGAATTGAGAGAGAGAGATACTGAAGAGAGCGAGAGATGTACCAAAGAGAGAGTTAGCGAGAGAGAGATATTCTGGAGAGAGAGATAGTGAAGAGAGAGAGAGCGAGAGTGAAGAGAGATACTGAAGCGAGAGAGATGGAGATCGAGGCTGTAGAGAGAGAAAAAGAGACTTGAGAGAGAGACTGGAGAGAAGAGAGTCAATACCAGTGTTGGTGTTTTGTTCATGGTAAATTAAACACACTGCATCATCATCCTCTTATTAGGTAGATTGCCTCATCTGTCATTTAACACACAGACAGAGTTCTCGTTTGCACCTCTGCCTCTCCATCCTCTGTCATCCTCTATCATGCTCCCTTCATCCTTTGTCATCCTCCCTGAGAGTTCTTTAATGCTCTACATTTCTCTTTCTGTCTAAATGAACAAAACACTTAGAGTTAGTAGGAGGACATATCAGGCTCTCTGTTTGCTCATTAGATTTTCATGAGCTGTACACTCACTGCTTACTCACTCCCCTCTGGTTCAGTGGTGGTCCAATGTCTCCTGTTCTTCTGACCAGGGACTTCTTTTTAACATTTGAGTCATTTAGCAGACACTCTTATCCAGAGTGACTTGCAGTAGTCAGTGCAAGCATTTCTATACTGGTCCACCGTGGGAATTGAACCCACAACCCCTGGCTTTGCAAGCGCCCGTGCTCGACCATTACGGGACTCAGACTGAGCCACACGGGACCCAGTTACTCTGTTACTGGTAACTTGTTTAGAACTGGTTGGTTCTGATGGCTCCGTTGATTAGCGTGTCGTGACTAGTACACAGTCTCTATCACTGGAGTATAGTGGGTTTGATTTCTTAGTGGGCTACTGTATCATGTGTCAACTGTAAGTCACTTTGGATAAAAGTGTCTCCTAAATGACTCTTATTTATACGATACATTAAAGCGGTCCCTGGATAAAACTGGAAACAGTTTAAAATCCTAAACCATGGAAAGGAACACTGCTCTCTTTCAAATGCTACTTCTCTAATGATTTTACCAGAGAACTCAATCAAATGAAAGGTACAGCCCCGGGCCTCTATTTTTACTGAAAGTTACTCTGCTGCATTTCTAGGAAAACAGCCCAGACAGACCATAATATAACATATAGACCTACAGGTTTTTATTGGAAGTCTAGGAAAACAGTCATAAACAATGTTGACGCTTGAGAGACGTCTTTGACAGATGAGAGAAGCTCAAAGCTGTCGGACATAGCCTACATTGTAGACTTGGTTCACTTAATGGGCATTTGGCTGAGACTCCCCATCCAACCACGGAGAAGATCTCTGATCATTAGCCTCTCTGTATGTTTCCTGGTATTAAAACCTATGTGTGTATATATATTGTAACGACATACGCAGCTAACTACAGTGTGGTCAGAGGGAGAGAACACATATGTGGACTAGAAGCAGAATATGTATTTTTTCCCCCCAGCTGTATTAAGTAGATACAACACCTGTCTAGTTAACCAGGATGTTGAGTGGTGGTTAGGGGCTTGACTGGCGTTGAGTTGTCATTAGTAGGGGTTAGGGTAAGGGGACTCAGGACAAAGACTGGGGTCAGTGTTACTGAGGGAGGGAGACGACTACAGTACCAGCCTCTCCTCTTCGCCAAAGGACAAGAGAGTGGGAGAGGCAAAAAAAAAAAAACACCCAGAGAAAAAGTATCGGAATTATCCTTTTATAAATAAATGTTGTTTCCCCTGACTCTTTTTGAAAAGGTTGTCGTGGTTGAGTTTGTGGTGTAATCGTGGTTGAGTTTGTGGTGTAATCGTGGTTGAGTTTGTGGTGTAATCGTGGTTGAGTTTGTGGTGTAATCGTGGTTGAGTTTGTGGCTCAATGGGAATCTGGGTGAGGACCCCAGAAGTAAGAAGTGTTATGTAATGTTACTGTAGGTAACGCACAGCCGGCCGTCCACAGACACAGTCAGCTAGTCAATGCAGGACTCATTCTCAACAGCTGAGTTAAGTCGCCCCATCAGACTGCAAAAGACTGGACACTTATAATACGAGGACACCTCTTTGCTCCCTGCAAGCAGATACTCAAATCAGAGACAATATAACTGATTTTAGAGGGACTCGTTCACCTTGTTGCACATCGGTTCAAACAGTGGGAATATTCAAGCTACTGTATATTTCCGTCAGTTTATGGATTCCCTCTTCGCGGCAGGTAGCCTAGTGGTTAGAGCATTGGGCCAATAACCGCAAAGGCTGCTGGATCGAATCCCCGAGCTGACAAGGTAAAAATTATGTCGTTCTGCCCCTGAACAAGGCAGTTTACCCACTGTTCCCTGGTAGGCCATCATTGTAAGTAAGAATTTGTTCTTAATTGACTTGTTAAATAAATAAAGGTTAAATAAAATAAAAATATATAATAATTCTCCTGCCCCTGCCTTACCATGAAGATTATGCCAGGGTAAACTAGTCTCTGTATCTGTCAGCAAAATGGCAATGATGCTGTGATGTTGATTCTGCGATGCTTCCTATCTGGCGATGCGAGTGTAAACGAGCCTGCACTTAGCATGGCGTGCCTTCAGGAGGGAGGTTAGTGTGTGTGTGTATGTTAGTACTGTGTGTTGTCTATTTGCTAATTAGAGTGATTAAAGTTTTAGCCTGGCAGAGGCCATTATGCTGTGCTGAAAGGCTCGGTACGCCCCAGCCTCACTGTGAAATGACATTAAAGCCTTGTTGAACAAAATAGAAAGTGTTGAATAGAGGAATAGAAGGGAGGAATGAGAGGGGGACGTAGATGAAGATGAAGCCTGCAAGCGTAGGTAATGCGCTCTTTTCTTCATCAGCACCGCCTCGCATTTATTTTTAGCCCTCAGCGGAGGGAGGGGGGGGAGGGGGCTTGGAGAGATAGTGGAGGATGATAGAGAAGAAGATACTGTAATACAGTAGTAGACTGGAGTAGACTGGAGGGTAATGGTGAATGCACTCTAAACTGGTGTCTCTCTCTCGTCTCCAGATGATCTCACAGACTGAATGGGACCACAAGAGGGGTGCCCGGGGATCCCAGGTAGGACAGAGAAGGGGAGAAAGGGGGAACATGCTTAACTCTTTATTGAATGAACACTTCAGGTCAGTACAGTGATGGGGAGGGAGGAGGGGGAGAAAGGATGGAGAATACTTCTGTCTCTAACCGTATTGAATGAACACTGACGGAGCGAGAAATCGATAACACTACTTCTCACTTCTCCACCTGACTGACCAGTGCTTGCGTGCATATCCCCTCCTCTCCTCCTTTCCGCCTCTCCCCCTCTCTCCCTCCCCCCTGGTCAGATGGAGCAACTGCTGTCTCAGTCTGATCAGGAAATACTTAAATACGTTCCTTTAGGTGGGTGGTTTTGTTTTAAGAGTCAGGCAATTACAGAGCAACATAAAATTGCATGCCTCAACATTGATCTAAAGTCAGTTTGTGGTTTTCTCCCCTAGTGGTTAAGGTTAGGATTAGGGGAGGATAAACTAATCCTAGATCTGTGTCAATCTCAGTAACTGAAAAGTCAATAGTTAAAATCCCGAGCTGGCCAATTGGAAAAATCTGCCATTCTGCCCTTGAACAAGGCAGTTAACCCCCAACAACAACTGCTCCCTGGGCACCGATGATGTCTATTAAGGCAGCCCCCCCAGCACCTCTCCGATTCAGAGGGGTTGGGTTAAATGTGGGAGACACATTTCGGTTGAATGCATTCTGTTGTGCAACTGACTAGGTATCCCCCTTCCCCTAGTTATTATTAGAGATGATGGTGATGCTATAGGCATACAGTAGGAAATGCAACTCTGTAGACTGCAGTAAATGGGGAATAACTGGAGATTATTGATTTTATAGGCATACGTTCCAAAAATATATGTAATAATGGAAACATGTAGAGAAATAAATGACACTAGAACTGGCTGAACAATGTGTCTGAGTGTGCATAAGCATTGGGATATTGGGATATTGACATTATTCCAGTCTTGTCCCATCTGGGAATGGGAGTGTCTATATGTGTGTATTTTAGCTCAGAAAAGAGCAGGTCTAGAAAGAGAATGTATCGCTCATCCCACAGTGTCTCTTCAGTCCCTGATATGAATGCTCGGCTATGCAAAGCCAACTGACATTTACTCCTGAGGTGTTGAACTGTTGACGCTGCTGGTCATCTATGAACATTTCAACGTCTTAAACAACGATCTTGCCTACATGACCATGTAATCTTATAATCACCACCCGGCACAGCCAGAAGAGGACTGGCCACCCCTCGGAACCCGGTTCCTCATAGGTTCCTGCCTTTCCAGGGATTTTTTTCTTAGCCTCTGTGCTTCTACCTCTGCATTGCTTGCTCTTTGGTGTTTTAGGTTGGGTGTCCAGCCAGGTCACTCGAGATCCAAGGAGATATTTGACATTCGTCCAGGTACCCAGGGCGTCGGGAGATGCCTTTAAAACTGGCCACTAGGTGCAACAGTAAGGACTATTACCATTAAGTAGGCTTGTGGCTTGCTGAGGCATTGCGGATGGGGATAGTGGATAGGAGAAACCAGCGAGCTCCGGCTCTGAGGGTCGCCTGCTCAGTCCCAGCACTAGGAACTCTTTTTTAAATATATATTTTTTTTAACCCTATCCCAAACCTTAACCCTTACCGTACCCATTCGGAAATGAATTCCTAAACCTGGAAAACACTTGAATACCTGTCACGTTTACTCCCACTCCCCCACTCCTGTCACCATCGTTACGTGCACCTGCCCCTCATGAGACTCACCTGGACTGCATCACTTCCATGATTTCCATCCCTCTACCTGTCACTCCCTCAGGTTCATTCCCCAGTCAGCCTTGTTGTTATTTTCCTGTTCTTATGTCCAGATGCTGTTCGTGTTTAGTTCCATGTTTATTTATTATTAAATCCACACCCGTACTTGCTTCTCGTCTCCCAGCGTCTGTGTTACAATACCGAAGTCAAACCGTGTCAAACTGTGAGATCGTGTTATCTGTATATCCCTTTGTGACAGCTGCTGCTCTTAAAAAGGGCTGTATAAAATACATTTGATTGATGAATGCACTGCCATGCTCTCAATAGTCTAACGTGGCTTCCTCTCCTCATCTCTTCTGCTCATATCCTCCCCTTCATCGCTCCTTATTCATTGTTTACTCATGAGAAAACGTTGTACTAGTGAAAGCAAATACCTGGTAAAAAGCCTCATCCTATTGCTCTCAGCTGTGTCTTCAGTGTCACAGAAGATGAAAGATGGGGGACACGAGGAGAGGATGAAGCCACTTTAGACTACTGAGACATGTCTGTGATGTGTGGGTAGCACTGTACTAATGCAAATCACCCACTTGTATTATTTCTCGTCTTTTCACACTATTAATAATCAAAGGGAAACTCGTAGGACGGGATGACGCGTTGTTGCGTCCAATTTAACCCAAATAACTATTTTTATTGTGTAGCACTCACTTTGCTCTTTATCCCTGCGTCTCCTAGCAACAGGCTATTTTCTATATAAATGCTTCCTGTCTGTCTGCCCACCTCGGCGGAGCGACGAGTGGAGGAGCACCTAGGAGCATTCTCTCACAGGATTGGCTGAGGCAGGAGCAGGCGAGGGCCAGAGGGTTGTCGGGACTGACTGCACATGTGGTACAGTTGGGGCAGAGGAGAGAAGGGTGTGAGAGAGGAAGGGAAAGAGAGAGGGAGAAAAGAGAGGAGTGACAGTTTACTTTCTGAGGAGGGAGGGAGGACAGGCACCATAGTAGGGCAGCTACTGCGGCCGAGACGAAGAGATTCAGGAGTCAGGCATCGGGTGTTTAGTGTTAGGCATTGGTCCCTGGTTGTGTGCATTGGTGCTATGATGAACAAGGCGTACACGTTGGGTACCATGAGATGCTATCAGGAGACCACCCATCCTCCCAAACAGGTGGGCTCTTTACCGGTGTGTATGTTTTCATCTGTGTACACTGTACTTTTTGTTGTTGTTGTTGATTCAACCAATTATTATTTAGTAACTGGTTCCACAGACTTTTATAGTTTACTAAACTTTTCGGGTCAAAGTGATACCTGAACATAACATTTTTTGGTTAGCCCAAACATAGCTTTAACGTGACAAGACGTAAGTTAGGAACGCCCACACATTAAAATTGTGCTCATAACACAGAATGTTTTCAACATACTTGATTACATTGTGCATTTATATGGAAATTATTATTCAACATGTCCTCACCTGGGATTGGAACTCACAACCTCTTGGTTCATACAATTCCAAGCTACGTCACGTCAGTGTCAATGACTGGTTTCACCTGTATTCCTAGACTTTACACTTCAAAGTGAAATGCAGCTCTGTTAAAAGTCAACTCCCGAAAAACGATTTGATTTATCGTAGTGATTAAGGGTCAACATTAAAACAGAAAACCCTAGAATAAGTCACGTGGTGGTGTGTCAGGAAGTTAAGAATGCCGTGAACCAGGAGGTTGTGAGTTCAAATCCCATGTAAAGAAACATAGAATCGTATCTGTTATGTGGTACGCATATCTGTACCTGCTTCAAAGATAGTGTGTCTGACAGGGAAGCAGGTCAGCTTGGGCTTCCACCCCTAGAGGATTTGAAGAGATCTGTGCTGGCCTAATGGCAAACTATACATTGAAATGTAAATGATGGCACACTGGTTCACATCACCTGTTGAAGTCAGTAGAACCCAGGTAGCCTGACACTAGCCTAACAGTAATCCAGAAACAGTGAGGAAGGGTTTGGGGAAGCTGCTTCAAAGTTCACAACAGGGCAGAGCGGCAGGAACATTGTGCAATTTTAGGAAAATAGAGTTAAGAAAATATTTACTAAATAAACTAAAGTAAGAAAAAAAAAGTTGAGGTCATTTGTACATGTAGGTAGAGGTAAAGTGACTATGCATAGATAATAAGCAGTGAGTAGCAGCAATGTAAAAGCAAAGGGGGTGGGTTTCAATGCAAATAGTCTGGGTGACCATTTCATTAATTGTTCAGCAGTCTTATGGCTTGGGGGTAGAAGCTGTTAAGGACCCTTTTGAACCTAGACTTTGCGCTCCAGTAGTGCTTGCAATGCTGAAGCAGAGAGAACAGTCTATAACTTGGGTGACTGGAGACTCTGACAATTTTTTTGGCCTTTCTCTAACACACTGCCTAGTATATAGGTCCTGGATGGCAGGAAGCTTGGCCCCAGTGTTGTACTGGGCTGTACGCACTACCCTCTGAAGTGCGTTATGGTCGGATGCCAAGCAGTTGCCATACCAGGTGATAATGCAACCGCTCAGGATGCTCTCGATGGTGCAGCTGTAGAGGATCTGGGGACCCATGCCAAATATTTTCTTCACAACATTCTTGTTGTATTTGGACCATGATAGATTGTTGGTGATGTGGACGCCAAGGAACTTGAAACTCTCAACCTGCCCCACTACAGCCCTGTCGATTTGAACGGGGGCATGTTCGGCCCTCCTCTTCCTGTAGTCCACGATCATCTCCTTTGTCTTTCTCACGTTGAGGGAGAGGTTGTTGTCCTGGCACCACAATGCCAGGTCTCTAACCTCCTCCCTATAGGCTGTCTCATCGCTGTCGGTGATCAGGCCTATGATCATTGTGTCGTCAGCAAACTTAATGATCGTGTCGTGTTTGGCCACACAGTCTTGGCAACTCCCTCCTGAGGGGCCCCCATTTTGAGGATCAGCATGGCAGATGTGTTGTTGCCTACCCTTACCATCTGGGGGCGGCCCGTCGGGAAGTCCAGGATCCAGTTGCAAAGGGAGGTGTTTAATTCCAGGGTCCTTAGCTTAGTGATGAGCTTTGTGGGCACTATGGTGTTGAACGCTGAGCAGTAGTCAATGAACAGCATTCTCACATACAGTTAAATTCGGAAGTTTACATATACTTAGGTTGGAGTCATTAAAACTAGTTTTTCAACCACTCCACAAATTTCTTGTTAACAAACTATAGTTTTGGCAAGTCGGTTAGGACATCTACTTTGTGCATGACACAAGTCATTTTTCCAACAATTGATTACAGACAGATTATTTCATTTATTTCACTGTATCATAATTCCAGTGGGTCAGAAGTTTACAAACACTAAGTTGACTGTGCCTTTAAACAGCTTGGAAAATTCCAGAAAATTATGTCATGGCTTTAGAAGCTTCTGATAGGCTAAATGACATCATTTGAGTGGATGTGGATGTATTTCAAAGCCTACCTTCAAACTCATATTCCAGTCTGTGCTAGCAAAACAGTCCTGTAGCGTAGCATCTGCGTCATCTGATCACTTCCATATTGAGTGAGTCACTGGGACTTCCTGTTTAGTTTTTGCGTGTAACCAGGAATCAGGAGGATAGAATTATGTTCAGATTTGCCAAATGGAGGGCGAGGGAGAACTTTGTACACGTCTCTGTGTGTGGAGTAAAGGTGTTTTTTTCCTCTGGTTGCACATGTGACCTGCTGGTAGAAATGAGGTAAAACGGATTCAAGTTTGCCTGCATTAAAGGCCCCGGTTACTAGGAATGCCATTTCTGGATGAGCATTTTCTTGTTTGCTTATGACTTATACGGCTCTGTGTCGTCGTTCAGCCACGACTCGGTGAAACATAAGATATTACAGTTTTTAATTTCCCATTGGTAGGATAGTCTCGAACGAAGCTCATCCAGTTTATTCTCCAGTGATTGCACGTTGGCCAATAGAACGGATGGTGGAGGCGGGTTACCCACTCGTCGACAAATTCTCACAAGGCCTCTTGATTTCCGCCCCCTGTATTTCCTTATTTTCTTCATGTGAATAACAGGGATTCGGACTTTGTCTGGGAACAGCATTATGTCCTTCTCGTCAGATTCATTAAAGAGGTGAGTAATCGCTGTTCTGATTTCCAGAAGCTCTTTTCAGTAGCATCAACATTATTGTCACGCCCTGACCTTAGAGATCCTCATTATTATCTATGTTTGGTTAGGTCAGGGTGTGACTCAGGTGGGAAAGTCTATGTTTACTATTTCTTTGTTTTTGGCCGAGTGTGGCTCCCAATCAGAGGCAGCTGTCTATTGTTGTCTCTGATTGGGGATCATATATAAGTTGCCATTTTCCTTTTGGGTTTTGTGGGATCTAGTTTTCTGTTTAGTTACTGTTGCCTGCCAGAATGATGCATTTTTTGTTTTTTTGTCTTTGTTATTTTGTTTTGGTGTCGTCAATAAAAAGACGATGCACGCCTACCACGTTGCGCCTTGGTCCACTCTTCATTCTACAAACGAGAGCCATTACAATTATGTACAAAATAAGTGACAAACAATGCGAAAAAAACACACAAAATAGCACAATTGGTTTGGAGCCCATAAAACGGCAGCCATCCTTTTTTTAACTAGGCAAGTAAGTTAAGAACAAATACTTATCTTCAATGACGGCCTAGCAACAGTGGGCTAACTGCCTTGTTCAGGGGCAGAATGACAGATTTTTACCTTGTCAGCTCAGGGATTCAATTTGGCAACCTTTCGGTTACTAGTCCAATGCTCTAACCACTAGGCTACCTGACGCCCCATTCTGGTATATCCTTCTGAAAGTAGGATAAACCACCCTTCGTCGGAGGATAACTTTACCACAAAGTTGTTTTATTGCACTTTTATTTGACTAATTCCTTCTGATTGTTCTGTAGCTATCGGAATGTGTGAGTATTGTACTGTGTCAGTGAATGTTATTGACTGTAGTAATAGTGTAGAGCAGGGCTCTCCAACCCTGTTCCTGGAGAGCTACCATCCTGTAGGTTTTCACTCCAACCCCAATCTAGTACAGCTGATTCCAATAATTAGCTGAATCAGGTTAATTACAACTGGGGTCGGATTGAAAACCTACAGGAGGGTAGCTCTCCAGGAACAGGGTTGGAGTACACTGGTGTAGAGTACTGTGATAATACTGTATTAGAGTATTGTTGACTGTAGTAAGTGTAGAATTCTGTAGTAATACTGTAGTAGAGTCATATTTACTGTAGTTATAGTGTAGACCAGAGTACTGTAGTAAAACTGTATTAGAGTATTGTTGACTGTAGTAATAGTGTAGACCAGATTACTGTAGTAATACTGTATTAGAGTATTGTTAACTGTGGTAATAGTGTAGAGTACTGTAGTAATACCGTATTAGAGTATTGTTGACTGTAGTAATAGTGTAGAGTACTGTAGTAATACCGTATTAGAGTATTGTTGACTGTGGTAATAGTGTAGAGTACTGTAGTGATACCGTATTAGTGTATTGTTAACTGTGGTAATAGTGTAGAGTACTGTAGTAATGCCGTATTAATGTATTGTTGACTGTGGTAATAGTGTGGAGTACTGTAGTAATACTTTATTAGAGTATTGTTGACTGTGGTAATAGTGTGGAGTACTGTAGTAATACCGTATTAGTGTATTGTTGACTGTAGTAATAGTGTAGAGTACTGTAGTAATACTGTATTAGAGTATTGTTGACTGTGGTAATAGTGTAGAGTACTGTAGTAATACTGTATAAGAGTATTGTTAACTGTAGTAATAGTGTAGAGTACTGTAGTAATACTGTATTAGAGTATTGTTAACTGTGGTAATAGTGTAGAGTACTGTAGTAATACTGTATTAGAGTATTGTTGACTGTGGTAATAGTGTAGAGTACTATAGTAATACTGTATTAGAGTATTGTTAACTGTGGTAATAGTGTAGAGTACTGTAGTAATACTGTATTAGAGTATTGTTGACTGTGGTAATAGTGTAGAGTACTGTAGTAATACTGTATTAGAGTATTGTTGACTGTGGTAATAGTGTGGAGTACTGTAGTAATATTGTATTAGAGTATTGTTAACTGTAGTAATAGTGTAGAGTACTGCAGTAATACTGTATTAGAGTATTGTTGACTGTGGTAATAGTGTAGAGTACTGTAGTAATACTGTATTAGAGTATTGTTGACTGTGGTAATAGTGTAGAGTACTGGGGTAATACCGTATTAGTGTATTGTTAACTGTAGTAATCGTGGAGTGCTGCAGTTTGGATGTCAGCCAGTCTGTAACTGTCGGGCTGTTCATTTTCCACCTGGCTAACTCAGTTCTGCCTGTGGACCCAGCTCACCATCTGTACACACACACATACCGGCACGCACACGTGCACATAGACACATACATGCACACACACACACACACACACCACCACACACACTCACACATTACACACAGCCGTGCTTACGCCTGAACTGGTCTCATGTGCCTTTCAGTGTCTCTGAGGAGAAATGATGAGAAAAAAAGAACGAGAGGAAGAGAACACGTCCCATTCCGATGGAAAGAACAAACGCTGCTCTCTAGTGTACTGGAAAATGGATTCCTCTAGTTTGCATAGCTTTCTTCCTCTATATGCAGTTTTAAACCTGTATGCAGAATCACATAGGTAATGTAGTTACTGTGAAATAAGGGCCTGGGTTTACAGTACATGCTTCTTGTACAACCCTACAGCTGTTCAATCAATGACAGATATTGACAAGCTGTTCCCTTGGGTCTCTCGTGTGTGTGTGTGTGTGTGTGTGTGTGTGTGTGTGTGTGTGTGTGTGTGTGTGTGTGCGCGTGTGTGTGCGTGTGTGCGTGCGTGTGCGTGTGTGTGTGTGTGTGTGTGTGTGCGCGCGCGTGCATGTGTGTGCGTGTGTGCCTATGCGTGCACTCAGTGACTTCTCTCTGTGTTCTTGGTCTGTATGCGACCTGTGTTTAAACCCATCAAGATCAATACTTCTCTACTCCCTGATCTCTGTCTCCGCTATAACTGCTCCCACTATCACTTGATTGGCCTAAATACACACATACTCACGTAAAGGCGATGCACACAGGCACACACTCTCTATCTTGTTATCAACAGTATCGTTCTCTCTCTCTCTCTCTCTCTCTCTCTCTCTCTCTCTCTCTCTCTCTCTCTCTCTCTCTCTCGCTCGCACCCGCCCTCCCTCTGTCCCTCGCTTTCTCTCTCCCAGGGACATGAGCCAGCCACACAGAGTCCATTACTGCCAGGTAATGGTTGAATGTCGCAACCACAGGATGTCGTTAAAGACCTGAGTGAAGAGAGCTCTAATGGGTTTTGTTCAGGTTGAGCTGATTTCGCACAGCAATAGAGATAGGCCGCGTCTCAAATGTACCCTATTCCCTATGTAGTGCACTACTTTTGACCAGGGCCCATAGCTAGGGTATCAGAGCATCAGGCCACTTTGAGGAATCTATTAGCTCTCTCTTTCTGCATTGCTGTTCAATCTGTTTGGTGAGTCAGTCATCAGGGTCACGGTGTTTGAGGAGTTAATACGAGGTGTTTAAGTAAGCAAGATGATCAGGATGAATCAGTTGTACTGCTTACATAGGAGTTTCTGTACAGCAATGGGACACCGGTGTCTATCCCTGTTTCAACTCTCTGTAACTGCTATAAAACATCTCCGAAGTGCTGTTTTTGAATCTGTGTTTGTGTGTGAGAGAGAGAGAGATTTATTTATCTGGTATCTCATCTGATCACACAGCCGTTTGACCTGAGAATGTGGGAAATGTCCGTCCTGTGCTCTGCTGCGGTCGGTTGTTTATGATGCTGCTCTGTTTACCGAACACTGAGAGGGAGTATTATTGGAGGCCGACAGAGACATGAGAGATAGAGAGAGGAGAGAGAGATGGAGTATGCGGAAGCCTCCCACACAAAGGATTTGCAAGGTCTCCCGTCCACTTACCCTCTCTCCTCTCGCTCACGCTCAAAATAAATCACTCAATATAGAGTTACTGTGCGCTCTCTTCCTTTTTGCCACATCTAACCCTGAAGCTTGTGATGAAACACACAGACACACGTCGACAAAGTCATAAAACCAACTAGTGCTGTGTCTCAATAGTATATAGTGGCTTCCTCTCCTTGTCTCCTCTCCTTCATTTGCTCTGACCTAAATGCACAGAATGGGTTAGAGTGATGCAGGTTGACGTTTATTGTCAGGAGTCTTGTCCTGGAAGCCGAACTGTTTAGATAGGTCAGTTGCAAAGTCAAAATGGGCTATATTGTAAAAATGTAGGAAAACTAAAATGTGCTCTTTGGTCTTCATTTCGAAAATCAGATTTTATGACTTTGTGGCAATGCCAGCTAGTGACCACTCTGCATAGCTGCCTCCAGAGCAAGATTAATGACGGAAAAAAACGAACCTGCTAGAGGGATATGGTGGATATCTACTAGGTTCACAAATCCAGTACTTTCACATCAGTGCATTTAGATGTAGGATCTTCATTTGATCACTCTTTTGTTGCTCAGAATTTTACACATACACACTTTGTGATTTACGTACATTCTATGAAAACCCACACTAAGACACGGTTATATTAACAGTATTTCACTTTTCACGTAGCATACTTTTGGCGTAGCCTATCCACCAGTCAAGCAACATTATGGACTACACTGTTGCTGCAGGATTTATTTTGCTGTGACAATATAGGTCAAATTAAAATCCAACATCTGTAGGAAGGAACGTAGATATGGGAAGGATACCACTTTAGACAATTGAGATTCACCCTATGAAGCACAGTTTATAGTGGCTATTTACTTTCACAGATTCCCTGGTTGAAATGGCTTCACTATGAAATATGAATGGTAAAAAACCTCTCCTCTCAGTTGCAAAGGTGTGAAAAAAGTTCCAGAGGAAAATAATGGTCAGAAAGAAACTACAGTTTATGTTTTTGCAGTAATTCAGGACAGGAAATACCAGATTGAATGTTGTGACGCTTTCCCTGAGCACTGTGTAATTGGCCATGGCTGTTAGGGGAGTGTGTTAGGGGAGTGTGTGTGTGTGTGTCTGTTATTTCCCAGGGCTGTGGAGAGTGATTCTTGGCACTTGGATCTGATTCTAATGATGTTGCTTACAGTAAATCCAGCTATGCTCTGCAACGTAAAGAAAAGGGTGTCTTACACATTTAACCCAACCCAACCAAGAGCTCAGCCTACTGCTGTGGACATGCCTTTTTACTAAACTAAACCTTTTTGTCTGCTGAACTGGTCTAGACCGGAAACAGAGAGTAGAGAGGAGAGGAACGGAACTGAAAGGAAAGGAGCTGTAGGGGGCCAGGAATATTGGAGAGCAGCCTGGTCACTAGAAATAAACTTCAATTTCGGACGTTTGAAAAGGTCCTGAGAACGTCGATATATGCCTTCCTCCACGCTCACATTTTTTTTGTTCACAAGCGATTCCCGAGAACTCTCCAGGAGCTGGAGCTTGCAGCTTAGAACACTGCACCACCGCAGATCACAATGCTCTAGCAAGCCGTGAGAATAATTCCTGCTAATGTTGCGTTGTTTTGAATTATTTTTGTTTTAAGCCTTTCCCAAACCATAGCCCTAACCTTAACCAATCGGAATGAATGTCCAAACCCCTCAAATGAACTGTTT
This sequence comes from Oncorhynchus mykiss, assembly GCF_013265735.2. Classification (NCBI taxonomy): domain Eukaryota; kingdom Metazoa; phylum Chordata; class Actinopteri; order Salmoniformes; family Salmonidae; genus Oncorhynchus; species Oncorhynchus mykiss. The sequence continues at coordinate 52,489,914 of NC_048579.1, read as the reverse complement.
TCATTGTTCCCCCCTAATTAGGGACTGATTTTGACCTGGGACACCGGGTGGGTGCAATTGATCATCAGGTAGAACCGAAAACCAGCCGACTCTGAACTTCATAGGGTAAGAATTTGAATACCCCCGGCCTAAACGGTTACCATTTGAGTTGTTTCTGTTTTAACCCTATAACCACGCGGAATTAATGCTTGAAAAACAGACGTTCATCCATAATACGTTGCATTTCGAGGGGAAACTATGAGATCTTGTTGCAGCGAGAGCGGCATGTTGACATTGACAGGCGACTGGCGTCCAGGCGTCCATTATGGCCCAACTCTGCTATGACAAGAGGTGCCCATTATGGGTCTACTCTGACACGGCAGGGATGACCTTTTGACAGGAAGCATGTGCTGTATTGGTTAACAGGTCAAAACACTGATCCGCCCTGGCGACTGCTGTTGGGTGGTCTCAGGAAACTCAACATGGATTTATTGTAAAGTTTTGTCTAACGTCTGGACTTCAAGGAATGAGGTCCATCTCCATCTCCGAAAACAAGATGAAACACCATCTGTCCCTCTTGTCTTATTTGTGGTAAACAGAACAGGGTTTCACAACTCTCGGTCCTAGCAGGGGATGTTGCTGCCTGGTCCCTCAGATTTCACAAGTGACAAATACAAGGGGGTCTTGACACCAGCTCTTCCACTCTTCCACTGAACACTCACCAGACCTAGCCAGGTAGCTGTGGAGTTGTTATGTTATTGTGTTATTGTTATGGTGACTCCCTCTACTGTCCCTGTGTGATTGAGTTAGTCACTGCTACCCAGGCTGCTCTCATCCTCTCCCATCCCTCCCTAGGTTATTTATACAATTATCACCTCTGTAGGAGTAGAGCGGTCACACACACGGGAATGGTCACACACACACACGCACACACAGCAACAGAGACATGGTCACAAAGCCGGAGATGTTCCAGACAGCAATAGTCAGTACTCTAACGGTGCACTATTATGACGCGTTAGATTAGTTTAGTCTAGTCTCCAGTGACTCCTGGGGATGGCAGCTAGTGGTCCTGTACGTAGCTCAGTTCATAAGAGCATGGCACTAGCAACACCAGAGTTGTCGGTTCAATTCCCACTGGGGTCATATACCAAAATGTGTGGACTGTTGTCACTTTGGGTCAAACTGTCAGCTACATATATTGCATTACAGTACTGTATTGGCCAATTGTATTCAAGCATACTAGACTTTGGATACATGTTTACTGTATAGGAGATACTTTTTTTCTTGTTTTGGACTTTTTTCTTGCTTATTGGTATTGTGTTGATATTGTATTACTGCACTGTAGGTGTTAGAAACACAAGCATTTTCGCTGCACCTACTGTAATCTGCTCATCTGTGTATGTGACCAATAAACTGTGATTTGATATATACAGCACATCTCTGATCTTGTCTCTCAGATAAAAATTAAAAAAAACTTGCTGTGAAGTAAAATCATAGTAGTCATCATCATAGTAGTACATTCGAGTATATATCATACTTGTTTCTACTTTACATACTGATAGGTTTGGATTGATGAACTTTAAATCCTTATAAATCATTAGTTGTAATAGAGAAATGCCATAGCCGAGGGGCTACACCAGAGGTTCATGGTTATCTGTAGGAGGAAAGTATACGGCGGGGGCAATTAAGCTTGGAATGTACTGAGTGCAGGGAAAGTGATCACATGTGGCAGGAATTGATAAAGGGAGAGAGCCAAGGATTAGTGATGAAGGGGGGTCGAGATCAGGTCAGGTCACCTTAAGGGAGAAATAAAAGTCTATGGACCCTATTACTTAGTTTCCTGCTTAAGCAATAAAGATAGAACGTTTGTTCAGATGTGTGGGAGGAGACTCAGCACAGAGGAAGGGTTAAATATCAGTGCTTATGTGAACAATGTCTTTTGTCTAATGTAGCTGTATGGATCCTGTGGGAAGAATTCAACTGGGTTAATAAGCTTTCATAGTGTCCATGGAGTTTTTTTACTCTGAGAAATAGAACCGAACACTACCATTTTCATTATGTAGGTCTCAAAATATGTAGTGAATTATAACAGTTTACATGTCAAATTCTATACATTTACCAGACGTTGAAGTGATCATCAATTAAGAGTAGTCGGATTAAGGGCGTTTCACACATCGTTTTGAGCTATAGTTCGCATCAGAGTTTGACTATGTATTACATTGTATTTTTGTCATTTGGTCCGGTTGGTTTCACATTGCCAAAATTGTCAAATAAACAGAAATTCCTAAACAACCACTTGTCTATGCACGTCATTTGTTTATTGGACAAAAATGCTCGAGCTACATCCATTTAGGATTATCATAAAGCATCACTTGTGCGTCCCAATCTTCCTATTACTTTCGCTTTGGTCTTCCAACAACATGCATTAGAGGAAACAGCGCAAACCACTCTAACTGCGACACGAATAGTCTATATTCAGTACCCTATTTCCCCGGTATAGACCCGGGCTCCTTTAACCTGCATCGGATGCGCTCATAACTGCCCTGATATTAACAGAACGTTTCAGAGAGCTCAAATTATGATCATGTGTGTATTTCATGCTCGCAGTCAAACAACCAATGACAATGCGCAATTTGGGTTATTTTCCTGTCTTTGGTCCAGACTGCGTTCTCACCTGCAGCGAACCGCACCACCTTAGGAATTGAATTGGAGCGAACCACAGAGCGTTTAGTGCGCTCCCGAGTGTGGATAGTTCTCACACCAGTCCAAACTTACCGAACAAAGAGGTTAAAAAAAAAAAGTTAGGAAAAAAACAATTTGGTGTGAAAGCCTCTTAAGTAATAGTAAAATGTATTTTAACAAAAGAGAATAGAATCATAAAAGTAATGTGAGCATTGTATGAACATGTATTGCAATGTGAAACATGTATTTCTACATTTTGTGAAAAGTTGACTGTATGGTTTGTTGTGTTGTACTTTTAGAAAAAAAAGCCTTTTTGATGATCTGTTTTGAGTTTTGTAGGAAGAGTCGTAAAAATGTACCACAGACCAAAGCAATTCAAAAAACGATGTGTGTTTGCGTGTGTGTGTGCGTGCCCGTGTGTATGTGACCATCTAGCGGAAGCTTAACCTTCCTTGCCTCAGTACACACAGCTGTGTGGATTCGTATGGAGTTAGGAGTTGTCTTGGATAAGATTAGTTGCTTCCATGCTTAGAGAGTAAACAATGTCAGCTGCTCTTCCATCATCTTAATAAGAGATCTATGGTATCTAAGTATTATTTTGACTAGTGCTAGTAGTAGTGTGGTAGCCTGGCGTTTGGTCTGAATGTTTTATGCATTTTCTTTATATGTCTCTCTGTGTGTTGAGCAAGTTTTGTCTTGAGCCATAGCTGTCTTTGTTAGTTCCATCTTTACACTGGCAAGAGCCCACCTCAATGGGCTCCAAAATGGATAACATGTGTTGCAAACGCAAAGACATCCCATTGAAGAGCAGTGTCCTGCTGTGAAACTGTCTCCCCGACATGGCTTCCTGTCTGCTTTAATGTCAGATTTCAGAGTGCATGCATCTGGCTGCCAAAACATAGAAGCCCCTGTCACAAACAGCGTGTTTAGTATGTGTGTGTGACCCACAGAAGCTAGTCTGTTGCCACAGCAACCACTGGTCTGTCTATTCTATCATGGCCTTGCCAATACACAGTTGTTAATGGGCGCTGGAGTGACACAGAAGCGCACACACACACACTGTCCTGGGATATGTATGGGATGAATGTAGATTCCAAGGAATGGCAGGATGAAATGCTAAGATTCAGACTCATCCTTCCTCCTTACTCTCTGGTTGTGTTTTCTCTGACACTCTTACAGATATGAAATGAGTTAAAGGAGGATATAATGTCCCCTCCTTCCCCCATTACTCCCTTTAATATCTCTCCCCCCCCCCCCTCTCTTAACCTCATTGTTGGCGCTCTTTGTCTCTCCTCCTCTGCACTCCCCCGTCCCCCCACACACACAGGTAGGTATCAGGGCAGAGGCAGAAACGGTGTGCGTCAGCGTGCCGTGACGTCTGCCTAGCAAAGTAATAGCGTCACCTTTGCACAGCTTTCCTGCGCTAATTGACCGTCTTTCTCTCCCCTTACACTCCCTTGCTTATTGTCCCCTCTCCTTCCCTTCCCTCTCTCTCTCTCTCTCTCTTTCTCTCCCTCCCTCTTTCTCTGTCTCCACCCCCTGTCTCCCTCCTTTTCTTTTCCTTAAGTCGTCGGGCACCAGTGTGTTGGTAGACATAGCGGTGATGGGGGAAGCCCATGGATTGATCTCAGACCTGCTGGCGGACCCCTCTCTGCCCCCCAACACCTGCAGTTCCCTGCGGGCTGTCAGTAACCTGCTCAGTACCCAGATCAGTTTGCAGCCGCTGCACCGGCCTCGAATCAGCCCTCTGCAGGCACTCAGCGACACACACACCTGCTCCGACTCCGAAGACTGGCCAGAGCGAGAGAAACTGGCCATCCCAAAGGTAAAGGCTACTGTACTTTTATAGACACATGTAAGTATGTATAGTATGTGTGCATAAACACACACATACACCCACACAGGTTTTGAGCGCGCGTGAAAAATCGGAAATGTTTTATTCTGCCGATTTAATGAACTAACTTTTCAATGAGAACGCTTTGAGCTTTGAATGTTCATTTTTTCTGTTAGTTAGCACTTCTCTCTCTCTCTCACACACACACACACACACACACACACACACACACACACACACACACACACACACACACACACACACACACACACACACACACACACACACACACACACACACCTCCTCTCAACCTCGTCCACACAACCCCGTTTCACCTCCCCATGCTGGAAAGACCCTATAATGTAGTGAACAGTGACGCACATTCCCACAGAAGGCCTTTAATGTTTAACAAGGCCAATACTTCAAAATTCATGCAGGCACTTAGTGTGGAGGTGAGACTAAATAAAGCGTGTGTGATGCTATGCAGGATACCCCGAGAAGCTTTAAGCAGCCTCATTGAACTCTTTATTGATTCTACTGATGTAGTTACTGTCAGGTTATGTAGGTTGTAACTAGGGCCTGGTTTTTCCTTGTCGGGTGACGTTTTCAAGTCAGGGAAAAACGTTGGGTTCGTGGTATGGCTCATGGACACCAAAGCATTGCACTAGTGATTGTGGCTAGTCAACTATGAACATAGCCATAATGCCGAGTGTATGCTGTGTATTCGGTCAAATGCTATATATTTAAAAAAAACTTGAATTGAATTCCATCTCTGGGGTTAATATATCATAACAGGAAGTTCTTTGCAGACATATAGCTCCTGTATCGGTCCTCAAACCCTTACCCTACTCCCTATAACTACTACGAACACGTGTGCTTAGCTTTACATCAGCAGTCTAGACCCCACTACCAATCTGTCTCTTCCTCTGTGCTATCTCACCATCTACTGTATCTGATACTGTAGCGCTCTACTCTCCTAGCTAGGCTGTTGACCACATTTCTGGTCTCCACTCACTCCAGACTCTCAGCCTGTGAATTAAAGGTGATATTCTGGCATTTCTGAGTGCACACAAACACCACTGAGAGTCTCTGGTTCCTGAGCTGCTGCTGTTTTATCTGGGGTTCTCCACACCTGTGTCAACACAGAGTCTATCTGAATAAAACAGTGTCCGTCCAACATAAGGGACGAGAGTTCACCCCCCCCCCCCCCCCCTCTTACTCTCTCTGATGGTTAAAAGTAATCAAAACACAATTTAGAGAAGGTCGTAGTGAGGAGGTGAGGCCCTTACATCTGCTACCCAGTCCTCATTGCCCCTTTACTTCCTTCCTCCTTCCCTCGGATCAGGATACTGTCTGGTTGTGCAGTTCTGTTTCTTGTATAAGAGCCGTTTCAACGTCGTGAAGCTTGGTCTGCTAGACAAAACACTTTCTGAAATTCCAGAGAAGAGATGTGCTACTCCGGAGTATTGGAGTTTTCCCGCCTGAAGACTGTGTGTGTGTGTGTGTGTGTGTGTGTGTGTGTGTGTGTGTGTGTGTGTGTGTGTGTGTGTGTGTCGTTGGTAACTCAGTCTGAGGGCCTAAGGGCCTAGGACAGAGAGAGGCTAGCTAAATGCAGTCCAGAGGAAAAGCTGTTTTGCTTGCACTGTGTGCCTCTGACGATAATGGGTTTAGATTAGAGAAGTTATTTATGCTTGAATGCTCCCCAAAACCTTTTTCTTTGGACAAATGCTGCCAAACCAATGTTTTGTATTAGACTGTGGTGAAAAACAAACACATCGTCGCTTCAAGTTCAGCATCCCAGGCGTATATAACAATTGTATAGTAATGGAAAATGTAGCTTGTTCTTAAACCAAGGCTCTCTCACCAGAAAATGTATTAATTGTATTAAATATACTGAACAAAAATATAAACGCAACATGTAAAGTGTTGGTCCCATGTTTCATGAGTTAAAATAAAAGATCCCCAAAATGTTCCATACGCACAAAAAGCTTTTTTCTTCCAAATGTAGTGCCCAAATGTGTTTACATCCCTGTTAGTGAGCATTTCTCCTTTGCCAAGATAATCCATCCACCTGACAGGTGTGGCATGTCAAGAAGCTGATTAAACAGCGTGGTATTACACAGGTGCACCTTCTGCTGGGGACAATAAAAGGTGAAGTTTTGTCACACAACACAACGCCACAGATGTCTCAAATTTTAAAGAAGCGTGCAATTGGCATGCTGACTGTAGGCATGTCCACCAGAGCTGCTGCCAGAGAATGTAATGTTAATTTCTCTACCATAAGCCACCTCCAACGTAATTTTAGAGAACTTGGCAGTATGTCTAACCGGCCTAACAACCACAGACCACGTGTAACCATGCCAGCCATGGCCCTCCACATCCGGATTCACCTGCGGGATCACCTGAGACCAGCCACCCGGACAGCTGATGAAACTCAGGATTAGTTCTGTCTGTAATAATGCCTTTTTTTTGTGGAGAAAAGTAATTCTGATTGGCTGGGCCTGACTCCCTAGTGGGTGGGCCTATGCCCTCCATGGCTGCGCCCCTGCTCAGTCATGTGACATTCATAGATTATCGCCTAATGAATTGATTTCATTTGACTGATTTCCTTCTAAGAACTGTAACTCAGTAAAATTGTTAACTGTTGGATTTCGCTGATATATTTTTATTCACTAGTACTTCATGCATCGCAAAGTAGTATTGACATGCTATTAGACCCAGATAGATTTCAGAATAGATTCAATGAGGCAATGTTTAGAGCCCATTAGACACAAACCAGGGGTGATATGAGGAGGTTGACCCCTCCCCCTTGGCCGTGACACAGACTGTCTTTGTGAGTAACTGAAAGAGACATGGCTCACCTCGATAGCATCAGACATCTGGACCTCTGTAACCCTTTAAATCCTGCTCCGAGACGCTGAGTCTGTGAGCCAATCACCCTGTGTCTATCTCACCATCAGGTCGTATTGAATGTCATAAGGACGGCAATGACTGTACTCAAATTATAACCAATGGAAATACTAATCCATGGTCCTGAGAGAGAGGCTTTAGAAAGAGTAGGGTGACAAGACTGACCTGGTATGCTCTCCTGTGTTTCAGATGGATTAATATGCCAGGAAGCACACACACACACACACACACACACCCACACACGCACATATGCATACACACACACAAGCCCAGGAAAGAGTGAAATATTAATGTTCCTGTCAGCAAGGCTTTTCTCTGGTTCTGTTCTCTCTCTCTTTAGTCAATGAACAATGGTGCTTTTATCCTCTACTTTAAAACATATCTATCCAAATCGTAGATAAAATGAGTTTCATTAAGATGGAGTTAGTACCAGACTATACAGTATGCTTTGTATCATCACAACCTTTTTTTCCATTCAAACTAATCTCTCAAGCATATGTGTTATGTTATATGAACGGATAATAATGAATCATGCAGTCATTGGAAGATTTGACCTGGTACCGATTTTTTTGCCACATGATTCTGGGGGCCTTCCTCCAGGTCTGCCATCTGTCACGTTCCCTTATCAACCGGAAAACCATCATCTGCCCACCTCAAATGTTCTTCTCCTTTCACAATGTTTGTCTGTAGAGGTGGACCTCTGGTCTTCCGTCCAGGTTGCTGTTGGTGCACAGCAGAGGATCAAATGTTGACCAGTAGATGCATTTTGCTACACCCACAATAACAACTGCTAAATATGTGTATGTGCCAAATAACATTTGATTTGATTGGCTGTTCAGAGAGCTGGACCTGACCCACGACTTTATGTGCGTCTGTGTGTGTTGTAGCGTCTGAGACGGAGCCTGCCTCCAGGCCTGCTGAGAAGGATCTCCTCTACATGGACCACCACCACCTCAGCTACAGGTCTTCCCACCATAGAACCAGGACCTGTACGCAGAGACCGCTCTGCCAGCATCAAACCCCTCCACGACAGTCCACCATGCAGGTAGCCTACACTATCCCCCACTACCCTTTTCTCCCCATCGCTCTTTCTCTCTCGCCCCTCTCTCTCTCTCCCTCTTTTTCCCATTCTCCCTCTCTCACTCCTTTCCCTCTCTCTCTTTACATCCAGACGTCAGACTTGCTTCCTGCTGCTCCAGTAGCTTCTCGTTGGGGTCACCCTGAGGCCAGCGGTCCTCATAAGGTCCTCCCCAGCTGCAAACCCTCCTCCTTTTATGGCCCGTCGTGAAATATTAGACCTGTAATGCACGTGCAACACTGATATATTTTCTTAGTGGTGAATGATGGATGAGTCATGTGGGAGTGTGAACTGGAGAACGTAGGATGTTCTATGTGTATGTCTGTCTTTGAAGGAGACTGTTCTGTTTGTGGCTCCAGTCCTGTGGAGTGCTCCTCCAAGTCAGCTGGCCTACATCTGTACAGAGACTGCGTTTTAGCATCCAGCAGTCTGTTGCCCAATCCTAAACTGACCCTAGTCCTCTACTTCCCACCATATACTCTCTTACCCCTACCTCCTTCCACTTTGTAGATCCTAAAGGTTTGGATATGGGTAAGAAATATGCAGAATAAACCACTTAGCCTGAGATGATAACATTGTTTGAGACATACAGATGATAATGCACACCACTTTTGGGATTCATTCCATTTCCACTTTGTGTCAGGCTCAGAACTGGCTGTTCTCCCCGGGGACCAGTCTGTGTTGTTCTGGCCAAAATAACGTGCCTCTTGGTGCTATTATTTATCATCTAAATTGTTCCTCTGTTTGAGATATTGGTTGAAGGTCAGAGATGAACAATTAATCCTGAAGTCAGATCGGTATCTGCAGACTTCAGTCTGGCTCTATGGCGGCTTCCTGGAGACAAAACATTCTAGAATAAATGTCCCAGGGAGATTTTTATCCTGTATGTCAGAGCAGGCTTAAAATATTACTGGGGTCACCACCCAGTACACTCATAGAAAAAAGTTATTCGGCAGTCCCCATCGGAGAACACTTTTTGGTTCCAGGTAGAACCCTTTTTGGTTCCAGATTGGACCCTTTCGGGGGCCCACAGGCTGCTTCCTTTTACAGTGCAGACAGTCTGAGGTTTTGATATCCCGTGTGTTTTCCAGCATGGGGAACAGTGAGTCGTGGAACAGCTCTGTAATGCTCACCATCTCGAAGAGTCGCTCCATGTCTGCCTCCTACTCTGCTTCAGCCACCTCCAACCACCTCTACAACAGACGCATGACCAGACCAGGTGTGTGTTCGTGTGAGTGTGTGTAGACACTTTAAGTGACATTTGTGTCCCATCAGAACAGAACAGGTCATTTAGAATGATTCAAATGTTACGGGGCCATGTAGGAGATGCAAGAGACGGGTTAACCCATTCTTTGTCCATTCAGTTTGTGTGTGTGCCTGTGTCGGTGCATATGTGCACTTGTGTGTGGGCAGTATGTGCAATTTCTATTTTGTCTTTGTTTAAATCGTGATCTGATATTTTACATTTCATTGAACCAGTCTTCCCTCCTAATAACCCTGTTTTCTCTTCAGGTTACCCCACTTCCAACATATCACCTCTGGCCTCTCCCTGCCACTCCCCTCCAGTCCAGGGGACACCTGTCTCCAGCCCCACCACCAAGTCCTGCTCTGTGGACCTACCAGAGCCTGTGGACAGCCAGGGAGAGAGGCCTGTGGGCCCCCAGACCCCACACAGAGCCTTAACACACAGCATCAGTGCACCTAGCTCCACCACACCGCACTGGGGGCCACCATCTTTCTGCAGCAGGTAACAAACACAGACTTACAGATATACACAAAACAGATACCGTCCCTGTTGCTGTCAGAAAGAGGTACCACAAACAGAATATACACACAGAGAAAAGCTTGATCTTCGCATTCTTGCCCGTTACTTCACTGATAATTGGCAGCGTTGTCTAGAAGACACTGAAGCAGAGACTGAGGAAGTCGTGCATGTAGCTCGGAGACGTTGTTTAACGGCATCATGCTGGTTCACTGTCCTGTTTGGGTGCATGTGTCTTACAATGGGAGATAGATGAGTAATAGATGAGATAGATGAGTAACCAGTCACGTCATGAGCCTGTACAGAGAGAAAGAGAGAGACAGAGAGACAGAGAGACAGAGAGCGGAGAGACAGAGAGACAGAGAGCGAGACAGAGAGAGACAAAGAGAGAGAGACAAAGAGAGAGCGAGAGAGACAAAGAGCGAGAGAGAGACGAAGAGACTTCCTCTGAGGCACATGGACTCATGCCATAGAGAGAGCGAGAGAGAGAGAGAGAGAGAGAGAGAGAGAGAGAGAGAGAGAGAGAAAGCAGTGAGATAGTCAAGGAGAGAGAGAGAGACGAAGAGACTTTCTCTGAGGCACATGGACTCATGCCATAGAGAGAGAGAGAGAGAGAGCAGTGAGATAGTCAAAGAGAGGGAGAGAGAAATAGATAGACTTCCTCAGAGGCATATGGACTCACGCCAGTGAGTCACAGAGAAGGTCCCGCTGCAATGTTCTAAGACAAGAGGACATGGATAAGAAGTACAGGTTGTCTTAATAGGCGACAAGATGTTCAGTTATTAAGATGAGTGATCTAAGGAAGAGAAGTCCACCACAGAAGAAATACATAAAGACAATAATGAAGGGCTGGATGTGGGAGGGTTATAAGTGTTGAAATGGTGGACATAAAGGAAACTATAAAGTAAGTGATGGAGGCCAGGGTTGTGTTGTTGACATGGGAAGGGAGTACTGGGGTCTATTCACTCAGCACCAAACTGAAAAAAATGGGGAGAGACATACTGTACTGAACTTGTCCAATAGAAACTCTCGTTTCCATTGTGAAACGTTTTGTTACGGTTTGCATTAGTGGATATGATTGTCTGAGAGAACTTGATGACCTCAGTGCGGCTTTTGACGTTATCAATGTCTAACAGAAGACAGAGGGTGTTCTTTAATGAAAGCCTCTCCAACATAATCGAGGTAGAATCAGGAATTCCCCAGGGCAGCTGTCTAGGCCCCTTACTTTTTCAATCTTTCCTAATGTCATGCCACTGGCTTTGATTAACAATCTATATACTGTATGCAGGTGACTTAACACTATACACGTCCGCTACTACAAGGAGTGAAATTACTGCAACACTTAACAACGAGCTGCAGTCAGTTTCAGAATGGGTGGCAATAATTAAATTAGTCTTAAATATTTAAAAAACTAAAAGCATTGTGTTTGGGTTAAATCATTCACTAAACCCTAAACTTCAACTAAATCTTGTGATGAAGAATTTGAACATTGAGCATATTGAGGTGACTAAACTGCTTGGAAGAACCCTGGATTGTAAACTGTAATGGTCAAAACATGTTGATGTAACAGTAGCTAAGATGGGGAGAAGTCTGTCCATAATGAAGCGCTGCTCTGCCTTCTTAACACACTATCAACAAGGCAGGTCCTACAGGCCCTGGTTTTGTCACACCCGGACTACTGTCCAGTTGTGTGGTTAGGTGCCACAATGAAGGACTTAGGAAATTGCAATTGGCTCAGAACAGGACAGCATGGCTGTCCCTTCAATGTACACAGAGTGCCTAGATTAAAAAGTGAGACAGCGCCGATAGAGATGGCAGTTTCGCTTCTAGTCCTGTGCAGTATTTAGTTTTTTTAATGTATTATTTCATACATGATTCTTCCAGAAAACCTTAAGTGTTATTACATACAGCCGGGAAGAACTATTGGATATCAGAGAGATGTCAACTTAACAGCACAATCGGCACTACGACCAGAAATACGACTTTCCCAAAGCGGATCCTTTGTCTGCACCTCCCAAGGCATTTTAACTGATTCCAGAGGCCGACCCAAAACAACTCCGCCAGAGGAGAGAGTTCCGGAGCGGTCTTCTAGTGAGGCTTCGGATGCGCGCACACCCCCAACCGCTTCCGAGTATATTACTCACTAATGTCCAGTCCCTAGTTAACGACTCATTGATGTATATGCTGACTCGGTGAGCGAGTTTATAAGGAAGTGTATAGGAGATGTTGTATCCACTGTGACTATTAAAACCTTCCCTAACCAGAAACCGTGGATTGATGGCAGCATTTGCGCAAAACTGAAAGCACGTACCACCGCATTTAATCATGGCAAGGCGACATGGCCGAATACAAACAGTGTAGTTATTCCCTCCATAATACAATCAAACAAGCAAAGCGTCAGTATAGCGACAAAGTGGAGTCGCAATTCAACCGCTCAAATACGAGACGTATGTGGCAGCGTCTACAGACAATCACAGATTACAGAAAGAAAAAGAAAACCAGCCCTGTCGCAGACATCGATGTCTTGCTTCCAGAATAATTGAACAACTTCTTTGCGCGCTTTGAGGACAATACAGTCCCACCGACGCGGCCCGCTAACAAAGACTGTGGGCTCCCCTTCTCCATGGCCAATGTGAGTAAAACATTTAAACGTGTTAACCCCCGCAAGGCTGCCGGACCGGACGGCATCCCTAGCCGCATCCTCAGAGCATGCACAGACCAGCTGGCTAGTGTGTTTACGGACATATTCAATCAATCCCTATCCCAGTCTGCTGTCTCCACATGCTTCAAGATGGCCACCATTGTTCCTGTCCCAAGAAAGCTAAGGTAACTGAACCAAATTGACTAACGCCCCGTAGCACTGACTTCTGTCATCATGTAGTTCTTTGAAAGACTAGTCAAGGATCATATTACCTCCACCTTACCTGTCACTCTAGACCCACTGCAATTTGCTTACCACCCCAATAGGTCCTCAGACGATGCAATTGCCATCATACTGCACACTGCCCTATCCCATCTGGACGAGAGGAATACCTATGTAAGAATGCTGTTCATTGACTACAGCTCAGCATTCAACACCATAATACCCTCCAAATTCTTCATTAAGCTTGAGACCCTGGGTCTTGACCCCGCCCTGTGCAACTGGGTCCTGGACTTCCTGATGGGCCGCCCCCAGGTGGTGAAGGTCGGAAACGACATCTCCACTCCATTGACTCTCAACACTGGGGCCCCACAAGGCTGCATTCTCAGCCCCCTCCTGTACTCCCTGTTCACCCACGACTGTGTGGCCATGCACGCCTCCAACTCAATCATCAAGTTTGCAGACGACACTACAGTGGTAGACTTCATTACCAATGAGGCAGCCTACAGGGAGGTGCGGGCCCTCAGAGTGTGGTGTCAGGAAAATAACCTCTCACTCAATGTCAGCAAGACAAAAGAGATGATCGTGGACTACAGGAAACAGCAGAGGGAGCGCCCCCCCACATTGACGGGACAGTGGAGAATGTGGAAAGTTTTAAGTTCCTCAGTTGCCGTATCACCGGCAAACTGAAATGGACCACCCACACAGACAGTGTGGTGAAAAAGGTGCCACATCACCTCTTCAGCCTCAGGAGGCAGAAATAATGTGGCTTGTCACCGAAAACCATCACTGACTTTAACAGGCGCACAATTGAGAGGATCCTGTCGGGCTGTATCACTGCCTGGTACGGCAACTGCACCGCTCAGAACCGCAGGCCTCTCCAGAGGCTAGTGCAGTCTGCACAACGCATCACTGGGGGAAAACTACCTTCCCTCCAGGACACCTACAACACCCGATGTCACAGGAAGGCAAAAAATATCATCAAGGACAATAACCACCCGAGCCACTACCTGTTCACCCCGCTTCCACCCAGGAGGGGAGATCAGTACAGATGCACCAAAGCTGGGACAGAGAGATCTCAAGGCCATCAGATTGTTAAACAGCCACCACTAGCACAGAGAGGCGGCTTGCTACCTAGAGACTTGATATAATTGGCCTCTTTAATAAATGGAACACTAGTCACTTTAATAATGCCACTTTAAGAATGTTTTCATATCTCGCATTACTCATCTCATATGTAAATACTGTATAATGTTTCCTTCACTATCTATTATTTACTATCTATTGCATCTTAGCCGCTCTGTCACTGCTCATCCATATATTTTATATTTATATATTCTCATCCCATACCTTTACTAGATTGTGTGTATTAGGTTTTGTTGTCGAAATTCTTAGAAGTTAGGTTTTGTTGTGGACTTGTTAGATATTATCTGTTAGATACTGCTGCACTGTCGGATCTAGAAGCATTTTGCTACACTCGCAATAACATCTGCTAACCATGTGTTTGTGACCAATAACATCTGCTAACCATGTGTATGTGACCAATAACATCTGCTAACCATGTGTATGTGACCAATAACATCTGCTAACCATGTGTATGTAACCAATAACATCTGCTAACCATGTGTATGTGACCAATAACATCTGCTAACCATGTGTATGTGACCAATAACATCTGCTAACCATGTGTATGTGACCAATAAAATGTAATTTGATTTGAATAATATTCATGTTAATCTCTCATGGCTCCAAGTAGAGATGTTGACTTCATCATTACTTGTTTTTGTAAGAAGTATTGGCATGTTGAATGAACCGAGCTGCCTGTTTAAACTACTGGCACACAGCTCAGACACCCATGCATACCCCACAAGACATGCCACCAGAGGTCTCTTCACAGTCTCTAAATCCAGAACAGACTATGGGAGGCACACAGTACTACATAGAGCCATGACTACATGGAACTCTATTCCACATCAGGTAACTGATGCAAGCAGTAGAATCAGATATAAAAATACACCTTATGGAACAGCGGGGACTGTGACGAGACACAAACACAGGCCCAGACACACGCATAAAGATGCACATGATAACAAACACACTCTACACACACATAAACATGGATTTTGTATTGTAGATATGTGGTTGTAGAGTACTGGCCTGAGGGCACACACTTATTAATATGTTGTGAAAAGTGTTATGAAATGTAATGTCATGTAACATTTGTTTTGGTAGATAACTGCCTTTCATGTTGCTGGACCACAGGAAGTAATGGGGATCTTTAATAAATACAAATACAAAATATCCACCCCTGGATCTGGCTGTGATGAGAGGAATAATGTCGTTGATCCTGGTTCAGCTAGAACAGCTGACTTTGGTTCCTCTCACGCTAATGATGCGGCTAACTCTTCACTTATCCTCTTGTTCACTTTTCTCCTCTCCCATGAGATATAAATGTCGAGCCTTTTGTCATATTGTAGTTATTTACATGTTTTGAATATCCTTTGTTTAGCTGTCCTCTGTCCCTCTCTCAGCTGTGGCAGACCGTACAGCAGGCTGAGCCATGGGGAGGGGTCTATGGACAAAGGGGACGTAATACCCCACCCTGGTAAGCAGTAAAAGGACACTTATCTACTTCTCCATATATGTCTTCTTTCTTAGTGTTACATTTATATCTGCCACGTTCCGAGCGTGTCAACCACCTGACTTAACCCCTGACAACCTGATCTGTCCTGTCCTATAAGATGACCCGGCAGTGGCATCGTCAGACTATGAGAGCACCTACGAGACCAACCACAGTGACAGCAGTGACTTTGCACAGAACGAGGAGGACGGGGAGGGGGCCAAGAAGCCCTCAGACACCCAGGACGGGTGTAGGTCGTACCAGCCTGAGGGCATCGTCCTGCACCCCCTACTGCCACCTCCGGAGGTAGGTTCCACTATAGAAATGCATTGAGTGGAATGAAAATGGGTCTACAAATACGCTAAACATTTCATGACTGCAATATCAATCTATCAACACATTATAAAATGATGCATTTGATTCGAAGAACAAATACCAAATAACATGCTATAACATGCTATTTCCCTATACATTACCTTACTTGTAACATACTATTTATTACCCATAGCCACTTGAAATTACCCTTGATCCTGACCCCTGACCTCTAGGACACACAGCCCATCCTGGCCCCAGAGCCTCTGGTAATACCAGAGCTGGATCCTCTGATGACTCAACTCAACAACTGGAACTTCCCCATCTTCAACCTGGTGGAGAAAACACACGGCCGCTCAGGATGCATCCTCAGCCAGGTGAGAACAGGCCTCAGCCAGCTGAGAACAGGCCTCAGCCAGGTGAGAACAGGCCTCAGCCAGGTGAGAACAGGCCTCAGCCAGGTGAGACTTAGCTAGATTAGAACCAGTGAGTACAGGTGAGAACAGCACATCTTCAACCTGGCGGAGAAGACATACTGACAGTCTGGCTGCATCCTCAGCCAGGTAAGGATAGATAAAGCCTTAGTCAGGTGAGAACAGGTGAGACTTAGCTAGGTGAGGATAGTCTTCAACCCGGGGAAGATTAGGTTGCATCCTCAGCCAGGTAAGGTTAGCTACTGCATAGCCAAGTGAGAAAATTCCAGACCTATTCAGGTAAGGATAGTTATACAGGTAAGAATGCTGCAGTGAAAACAGTCCATTGTGAACCAAGTGAGAATGGCGCAGACTTCAAATCAAACTTAATTTAAAATGCATTTTAAATCGCAACACAATTGAGAAAATACATTACGACAATGCAATGAAAAATAGTTAAAGCAAACAGGAAGCAGTAAAAAGTATGAATAAAAAGAATATAAGACAAAGATGATGATTGATTAAAACAGTTACTGGTTAAAGTCCAAGCTAGAAAGGTGGGGTTTTAAACGTGATGTGAAAGCCTCAATGGTGTCTGTCCCTCTTACCTGACAGGAACAGCTATTCCATAATTGAGGGGCTTTGGAAGACAGAGAAATCTGCTCCCCCGATGTGTGCATGGAGTGATGCTTGTGAATAAAGCACTGTGAGAAATGGGTGGGATTACACTGCCATCTACTGGTTGAAACAGGAGTTACAAGTTATTGGAATTGCGGTGTACTGTAAACCAAGACAGCAGTAGGGTCTTGGTTTACACTCAGTTTTCTACCACAAAACACCAGAAAATGACCAGAAAGAGTAGAACCAGCTCACCTGCTTTTACACTATGATTTGATTATTAGATGTTACATTTGTCTTTTGAAACAAATAGTTTCACCATGTTAAAATGAGAATTCAATTCAAGTAACAGGGCTGACCTTAAAAATTTTTTCTTCTTAAAATGAATCACTAATCGCATGAAATAAATAATAAGCTTTGGAAATGACTTTATCGAAGCAACACAATAACTATGGCTTTACGATGATACTGAACGATGTGATATGATGCACAGAGGCATAGCCACAGGAAGTAGGGTGCTGGGGGTGTGCACTGGGCCTTTACTAGTCCTGTTTTAGTGGACCTATATAGCCGTCTGTAGCGTGGGAAAAATAACTTTCTCCACCCACCCCTTCCTTGTCGACCCAAAATTATACACAGAGGGACATTTCAAAGTGCTGAATTTTGCAGAAAATCTTTAATCATATAAAACAATCAGATTTATTGAATTTCCCATTTGGTCTATATTAAAGAGCACTTGGTTTAATATAACAGGCATTTAATTCAATATTGGTGCACAGTTTCTACTTAAAATGGCTCCTGAGTGGCACCACCCACCCCTTCCTTGTCGACCCAAAATTATACACAGAGGGACATTTCATTGCTGAATTTTGCAGAAAATCTTTAATCATATAAAACAATCAGATTTATTGAATTTCCCATTTGGTCTATATTAAAGAGCACTTGGTTTAATATAACAGGCATTTAATTCAATATTGGTGCACAGTTTCTACTTAAAATGGCTCCTGAGTGGCACAGCGGTCTAAGGCACTGCATCTCAGTGCAAGAGGCATCACTGCAGTCCCTGGTTTGAACCCAGGCTGCATCACATCCGGCCGTGATTGGCCCAGTGTATCCCCGGTAGGCCGTCGTTGTAAATAAGAAGTTGTTCTTAACTGACTTCCATAGTAAAATAAAGGTAAAATATCAAAAGGGACCCATTTTGTGGAAAGAACCAAGCAGCAGCATCACAGCTTTAGGTGTGAAGAGAATAACTTGGTGGATGGGATAAGGCTGCTCTATGTGTGTTCCAGGTTTCCTACCGCCTGTTTGAGGACACGGGACTGTTTGAGACGTTCAAGATTCCTGTCAGGGAGTTCATGAACTATTTCCATGCTCTGGAGAACGGATACAGGGACATCCCATGTGAGCAAACATTACAATCAATCCTCTTTGTGAATATGCCTTTTAATACACACAGATCCATCAAGTACTCGAGAATATCAGAAACATTTGAATGAAACTATCGTAATCCAAACTCTGCACAGCGGTGGTGGTAGCACTGTCTATTCTATCCACAAGAGGGAGGTGTTGGCTTTCTCAATGCAATCACAGCACTAGTTCTGTTCCCTCTACCTCCACCTGTCTCATTTTCATCCGGTGGACTAAGTTAGTATTACAGTTGGCATCTCCTCTCCCTCCCCATGCAGACCACAACAGGATCCATGCCACTGACGTGCTGCATGCCGTGTGGTACCTCACCACCCAGGCCGTGCCAGGCCTGCCCAACCTCCTCACAGACCACAGCTCAGACTCTGGTGAGGACACACACACATGCATATGCAAATACGAGCATACACACATGCACGGACACAAACACACACACACACACACACACACACACTTCCTCCTTTCCTCTGCTCGCCATTCCTTTGTGTTCTGACTGAGGCTAATACTGTATCCTATGTCTATAAGCCTACTGTTGTATACCTGTTGCTGATGGCAGCCAGGCAAACCCAGTCCTTCTGAAGCTCATTTAGCTACTGTATATTCAACCATACACACCAACCACATCAGTAGCTTATGTCAAATGGCATAATATTGTAGAACATCAGCCTTACAGTTTGCAGACTGGAGGCTGTGGAAGTTCCCAGAACCGTGTTTCCAGTGAGATCGGTTGACCGTTAGTTCATAGTCATCGGCAGTTATTTTACCTCTCGTTCTCTATGTGGAGCTTCACAGCTTCCATAGAAGCCTATCTCCTCCAGTCATAGGAACACAACAGACACCAATGTCAACACGCTGATCGTGACCTGTTTGTTCTTTACACAACCTGTCTGACTGGGCTGGCCTACTCTGATGCCTGGGGTCTGATGTCTGTCTAGGGCAGGGTGGCTGGCTGTCTGTCAGTCATGTTGTTTTCTGATGCTCATGTCATCCCATACACACATTTGCCCACACATTAGCACACAGACACACACGCACGCACATGCAGACTACACCCATTGACCCAAGTGTTTTGTACTAAAGTTTCCGATTTGTTACGACAAAGCCCAGCACCCCTCACCTAATTTACCTGTGTATTTATCTCCCTGACCCTTCTATCCCTGTGTGTGTGTCCCCAGACTCGGACAGTGGGCTCCTCAACCCCAGCCATCCCAGCCATATAGGCCATACAGGGTTCCTGGTTTCTAAGATGTCTGCGGTGATGGAGGAGGGTTATGGATGTCTGTCTGGCCTCATCCCATCCCTGGAGCTCATGGCTCTGTATGTGGCTGCAGCCATGCACGACTACGACCACCCTGGACGGACCAACGCCTTCCTCGTGGCGACTAGCGCTCCTCAGGTAGGAAGGGAGAGAGGGAAGGAGGGAGGAAGAAGTGGGAGAGGATGGATGGACTGATGGATGGTTGGATGAATGAATCTAACGAAAGGAACTGGAAAGGTGAAAGCAAAGTCCACCAATGATACTTTCATATCTTGTGTTCTTCTCAGATCACTGAAGAGATAAATGGAGGAAGACAAAGGGACCACTGAGATGCACCAATGATAACTAATGAGTGACGTGTTGCTCTCTGTCTCCCCCTGTAGGCCGTGCTATATAACGACCGCTCAGTGTTAGAGAACCACCACGCTGCGTCAGCCTGGAACTTGTTCATGTCCCGGCCAGAGTACAACTTCCTGGGCAACCTGGAGCATGTGGAGTTCAAACGCTTCCGCTTCCTGGTCATCGAGGCCATCCTCGCCACCGACCTCAAGAAACACTTTGACTTCCTGGCAGAGTTCAATGCCAAGGTAAACAGAACCGATGGTCATGAGCTTCTAATCCATACATTTCTTTTCGATGTACAGCGCATCTACAGCTGAATGGACTGAAGCGCTGTGTCATTGTCTCTGATGGTTGACAACTTACACTATGTCAGTAACAAGCCTGTAGAAGTTGTGAGGTTCTTTTACTCTGAACTTGTCCTCTTATGCTCTCCTCGCTTCTCTCTGATAGGTTGAAAGGAGGTAGGGATAGAGGATGTGAGGACACGAGGAAAGACATTTGAGATTCATTTAACCCTTGCTTCTCTCCAGGTGGGTGATGATGGCTGCTCGGGCATCGACTGGTCCAATGAGAACGACCGGTTGCTGGTGTGTCAGATGTGCATCAAACTGGCGGACATCAACGGCCCACTGAAACACAAGGACCTGCATCTACAGTGGACCGAGGGCATCGTCAATGAGTTCTATGAACAGGTGAGATCCAAATCGATCACTAGCCCCTACACCCTCTACACCCTAGCCACCGATTTAGATTTGAAACACAAGGACACGCATCTACAGTGGACCAAGGGCATCGTCAATGAGTTCTATGAACAGGTGAGATCCAAATCGATCACTAGCCCCTACACCCTCTACACCCTAGCCACCGATTTAGATTTGAAACACAAGGACCTGCATCTACAGTGGACCGAGGGCATCGTCAATGAGTTCTATGAACAGGCACATCTATTGGGTCTAGGTTTTGCCAGAAGATACTTACCCTACCGTTACGCTTGTTTACACTGAGCTGCACTGGGGTCAGAATGTTAGGACACAGGATATCCTTCAGAAAACATACCTCATTGCAGGAATGGAATATGACACTGTTCTCGAAATTTGACCTTTATCCACACTGCTCCATCGAGAAGACTGAAATACTGCCAGTTTTCCCAGAAAACTGCCCTTTTCATCCTCATGCTAGCTAGCAGTAACCACCGCTAGGGTGACCTGAAACGAATGAAATAAACGTCATTGAGCCTCAGTGAGGAAATTAGGTGAATGATTGCATCTTGCCATGGAGATCCGACGTTTACAAAACTACAATGATTGGTTCAAGGGGGGAGCTGCATCATTTGTGGGGGGCGACATGCGGTATGCAGTTGCCTTGTTGTTGTCGTCTTGTGCACCCATGCCCCCACCCCCATGAAACTGCCTGATCATGAAATGGCCATTACACTACCTTCTGCATAAATAGCTATGATAGACTTGACAGGACGTAGAGGTGCAATGACATTTCTCCATCAAATGACATTGACATGTGTTCCACTTGGTACTAAGATAAAAGGCAGGCCACTTCATGAGTCCATCACGGTACTGCACAATGTGAAGTGGTACAGGTGCCTGGAAACAGCCCACTCTCCAGTAACAATGCTGCTCATTGGTCAGAGACTAACGGGTGCCTAGCAACCACACCGCTGATCAGGAAGAAAGACTCTTAAGTGGTCAGAGAACGAACGATCAGCGTGTAGGCAGATATATTACAGAAAGGAGGAGATAGGAATCCCGTTGGGCAATGAAAAGAGGAACGTATAATGCCCCACCCAGCAGACTTTCGACCAATCTCGTTCATGTTGTCATGCTGTGTCACGTGGTTGCTAAGCTAATCGTCATGCAATCCCTTCTAAATGTCAGGGTATGAGTCGAGAAACCTGCCTATTTTCCTCAAAAGTACGTAATGTCACGATTCCAAAGCTACCTGTATATGATATTGCAGAGACAAAGTTAATTATCTCACATCTCGGAATGATTTGTAATGTTGTACTTATTGTTCACGTAACTCATGCTTATGTTGGGCTTTTGAACTAGCGCCCAATTGACTCCCATTCGCTCCTTGAAGGAGTGCTCTTCTTGACCCAGAATCGACCAGAATGTACGGCGTGGCCCATTGACGACGCACGGGCAACGTTAACAATGGCCGTTAATACGATTCCCATCATCAGAATAGGTAGAAGCAATGGATACTCCCATTCAAATCAAAGTTCTCTGATGTGAAGTGTGGAATCGTGGCCGTTCTGGGTCTACCACTTCTAGAATATTCCATGCCAGTGTTTCCCAAACCTGTCCTCGGGTACCCCAAGTCAGTCCATTTATTTGATGTATTTCAGAATGGACACTTTAAACTAATGAGGGGCTTGATGATTAGTTGACCATATATTATGTGGATTGGTTGGGGGTACTGAATGAGAGGTTTGAGGAACACCATTCTATTCATTGACCATTGATAGACTGAGAAATAATATGAAATGTAGAACTACTTTTGTTCTTCTGTTTCTTTCTCAGTAATGTCGATGTGACACCCATCAACACACATGCATTGAAGAAGCCATCCTTGTATGCAGGCAATGTACTGCATAATGTACCATCTATTCAAAATGGGACCCTGGCATTGATGGAGAGACGATTAGATTGCCACTTGGAATGGAGAGTGTTGATGTATTGACACAATGTGTCACTCTACAGTGATAGGAGCACCAAGTGTGTAGGTTATAATCGGTGCTACTGTGATTGACAGCGCAGTCATCTTGTTTTTGTCTGTCTGTCTCTTCAAAGCCTGATCTCACTCAATGATGAAACCCAAACCGTCGCTCAAATGTCAAATCTGCTTGCGTCCTTGGAGGAAGAGAGAGATAGAAAGACCAGGAAGTAAAAGAGGGAGTGGGAAAGACAGGGAGGAGAGAGGGAGAGAAAGACAGGGAGGAGGAAGAGGGGGAAATAGAGGGAGGAGAGAGAGAGAGAGAGAGGAAAATAGAGGGAGGGGAAAAAGAGGGAGGAGAGAGAGAGGAAGTGTTGTTGTGCTGCAGTTTAGCTGACCTACTTGTGTCATCAGTGACAGTCCTCGTTCACACAGACAAAGATACAGCTGCAACACATCAGATCACAGAGTGAACTGTGCTATGCCTCAAGACATGCACACGAAGAACAAACATAGCAGGGTCAGTGGTAGTATACCCACAATTCTAACGCTGACCATTACCGCAGTATAAACATCTTAAAGATCTGACCCTGTATCAGTGGTTAAGTTGTACCTTTACCATCTCCTTGACACCCGTCTTTAGAAGGCGTTTTAATGGTTGAATACGCCCCTCTACTCTAGAGTAGCACCTCTCTCTCTTTCTCTTTTTCCCTCTCTCTCTCCCTCTTCACTTCAGACACTCATTTCAGGCCACTGCACTGACTGGCAAAAGCTCTGCTGGTTACTATGGCAACAGGAGCCCTTGCCTGCTGCGGTCCACTTTGAGTGTATAAGCCCCTGACGTCAACAGACACATATATATGTATCCTGCTATAAGTCACTTTACTATACATGCATATACATGATCTTGTCAGTCAGCCAATACTGGACCTATAGATGTAGGCTTCCTCGAGCTAGATAGACGTGTGCCTTTTGCTGTTTATGTTCTTGACCCAGTTTGAAGCTTTGATTATTCAGTAGCTAATCCCACAGGCTCTGCGCGCTGGCGGTTGCTCTTGGTTTACCACTTAGAGACTGAGACTGGCTGGTGAACAAAATGAGAGAGATACAAATGTTGATGTGTTTTCTACCATCAGTTGGAATGTGGTTGAATGTGTTTTTACATAATTTCTGATGGTTATTTTTCTCTCTCTGTGTATTAGTACCTTAGCTGTGACTCCCTCAGGGCATTTGATTCCAATTTCCCTCATATCAGCAGGGTAAAGTGGTTAGAGCGTTGGACTAGTAACTGGAAGGTTGCAAGTTCAAACCCCTGAGCTGACAAGGTACAAATCTGTCGTTCTGCTCTTGAACAGGCAGTTAACCCACTGTTCCTAGGCCGTCATTGAAAATAAGAATTTGTTCTTAACTGACTTGCCTAGTTAAATAAAGGTAAAATAAAAAAAGTGGCTGATTGATTGACTTTCCTCAGATAGTGTCAAATGGTAATTCATATTATATTTGCATTAGTCATTGAGCAGAAGTGCTTACCCAAAGCGACTTAGTTAGTGCACTGCATTTATTTTAAGATAGCTAGGTGAGACAACCATACAGTTGAAGTCGGGAATGTACATACACCTTAGCCAAATACATTTAAACTCAGTTTTTCACAATTCCGGACATTTCATCCTAGTAAAAATCCCCTGTCTTAGGTCAGTTAGGATCACCACTTTCTTTTAAGAATGTGAAATGTCAGAATAATAGTAGAGAGAATGATTGATTTCAGCTTTTATGTCTTTCATCACATTCTCAGTGGGTCAGAAGTTTACATACACTCAATTAGTATTTGGTAGCATTGTCTTTACATTGTTTAACTTGGGTCAAACGTTTCGGATAGCATTCCACAACCTTCCCACAATAAGTTGAAGGAATTTTGGCCCATTCCCCCTGACAGAGCTGGTGTAACTGAGTCAGGTTTGTAGGCCTCCTAGCTCGCACACTCTTTTTCAGTTCGGCCCACAAATGTTCTACAGGATTGAAGTCAGGACTTTGTGATGGCCACTCCAATACCTTGACTTTGTTATCCTTAATCCATTTGTCACAACTTTGGAAGTATGCTTGGGGTCATTGTCCATTTGGAAGACCCATTTGCGACCAAACTTTAACTGATGTCTTGAGATGTTGCTTCAATATATCCACATAATTTTCCATCCTCGTGATGCCATCTATTAAGTACACCAGTCCCTCCTGCAGAAAAGCACCCCCACAACATGATGCTGCCACCCCCGTGATTCACGGTTGGGATGGTGTTCTTCGGCTTGCAAGCATCCCAAACATAACGATGGTCATTATGGCCAAACAGTTAAATGTTTGTTTCATCAGACCAGAGGACATTTCTCCAAGAAGTACGATCTTTGTCCCCATGTGCAGTTGCAAACCGTAGTCTGGCTTTTTGGGGGGGGTTTTGGAGCTGTGGCTTCTTCCTTGCTGAGCGGCCTTTCAGGTTAGGTTGATATAAGACTTGTTTTACTGTGGATATAGATAATTTTGTACCTGTTTCCTCCAGCATCTTCACAAGGTCCTTTGCTGTTATTCTTGGATTGATTTGCACTTTTCACACCAAAGTACGTTCATCTCTAGGAGACAGAACGTGTCTCCTTCCTGAGCGGTATGACGGCTCTGAGTTTGAAGGCAGGCCTTGAAATACATCCACAGGTACACCTACAATTGACTCAAATTATGTCAATTAGCCTATCAGAAGCTTCTAAAGTCATGACATTATTTTCTGGAATTTTCCAAGCTGTTTAAAGTCACAGTCAACTTAGTGTATGTAAACTTCTGACCCATTGGAATTGTGATACAGTGAATTATAAGTGAAATAATCTGTCTGTAAACAATTGTTGGAAAAATGACTTGTGTCATGCACAAAGTAGATGTCCTAACCAACTTGCCAAAACTATAGTTTGTTAACAAGAAATTTGTGGAGTGGTTGAAAAACAAGTTTTAATGACTCCAACCTAAGTGTATGTAAACTTCCGACTTCAACTGTATATCACAGTCATTGCAAGTACATTTCTTCTCAGTAAAGTAGCTATCAGCAAAGTCAGTGCTAGTATGAAAAGACAAGGACATGTGTTTAATAAAGGCAAGTTTTTTGGGAGGGATTAATCAAATTACTTTGTGAAGAGGTGGGTTTTCAGACGCTTATATCTAACATTCTGCCATGTTTACCCATACTGCACCACTCCTCAGGGCGATGAGGAGTCGAGTCTGGGCCTTCCCATCAGCCCCTTCATGGACCGCTCTGCGCCACAGCTCGCCAAACTCCAGGAGTCCTTCATCACGCACATCGTGGGTCCGCTCTGCTCCTCCTACGACTCCGCCGCCCTCATGCCGGGGAACTGGGTTGACCCCGCCGACGCACGGAGGAAGGAGGGAGAGGAGGAAGAGGAGGTGGGGGAACGAGAGACAGAGGAGGAAGAGGAGGATACAGCAGAGGAGGATGAGTCGACTAGCTCTGAGAGTTCCCGTAAGAGCATGTAGACGTTGATGTTGAACTTCTTTGAGTTGAAAGAAGTCCGTTAACAGAAACCTATTGAAATCAATGCTCAGTTTGAAATGGCCCAGGTATTGAGTTGTTGACATAGTGCCGACTGATAATACATGTAGTGGATTTAAGCAATAAGGTCCAAGGTGGTGTGGTATATTGGCATGACGCAGAGCGGAATGCCTGGATACAGCCTTTAGCCATGGTATATTGGCCATATACCACAAACCCCTGTGGTGCCTTAATGCTATTATAAACTGGTCACCAACATTAATAGAACAGTAAACCAAGTCAGCCAATAAGCATCCAGGAACCAAACTACCCGGTTTATAATTGGTAGTAGATACAGAAGCCTCATATACACGAGGCTACCTGGTCTGCCTTAAGGGTATTTGGTCTTCCCAGGTTATCAGACCCTGCTTTGTAACCCCTGCCCAGAGGTTGTATGATAAGGGTTTGCGTGTACAGTATAAGGGGATAGAGATGTAGTAGGTTTTGTTCTGAGGAATTGTTTTCTTCTTCCCTATAGAGAAGCACGTGGTGAAGCTTACGGAGAGCAGGAGGAGAGTGTTCTGTCCCATCACTCAGCACCTTCTGGACAACCACGAAATGTGGAAGAGAGTCATTGCCTCCGAAACCCAGGACACGCCGGACAGAGAGGCGCCTAACTGCCTCAGCAACCCTGCCGAGCCAATCACAGCCATCCACGAGGAGGAGGAGGAGCCAGCCAGCAAGGAGGAGCCAATAGATGGCCAGGGAGAGGAGACGGAAGGGGAAGAGACGGGGCTTGCAGAGGAAGTGGTCGAGCAATCAGAGACTGCGGAGAAAAAGGAGGAGGAGCTGGAGTGAGAGGATTATCTTTGACGCTTGAAGATCAGGAAACGGAACATTTATCCAAACTCATACCCTCTCCCAACTAGACTTTCTGACTCATGTCAGAAATGATACCCTATTCCCCATGTAGTGCACTAGCTGGCCAAAAATAGTGCACTATACAGGGATTGGGGTGTTGTTTGAGACGCAGCCCCTGATATTTGGTTGCCAGCAAATCACTTAGACACAACACTGTAGAAGTTTGGAGTAACATGTGCCTAAAGAAAACAGGGTGGAGGGAGGGAGGGCACGCTGAGGAGGAGGATGAGGGAGGGGTGGGATTTGTTTTACACACGTATTATATTGGATCAGGTTTCCATTTCAGAAGCCCTCTCCCTGACGAGGTTCCCACACGGCAATACGGACCCACAGAACACTGACCCCACTGCCAGCCTCAAGACACAGCCGGCCATACTAGTGGTCTGCATCCACCTGTCCTCCCCCACAGAACCAAGGTGTACAAAGTGGACTGTACTAAATAGACAGTACAAACACTAGCTCCTGAGGACAATGAGATGAAAGGGCGGGTAAAAGCTGTGTCCGCTCTGTGTTGGTTCTCAGGGAGCGAGGAGAGGACTGAGGACTGGGGAGAGGAGGGTCAGTGTTGATACAGAGTGGGATCACACACACGCATGGAGCAAACACACACACACACACACACCCGTCAGATGATTTGCTAGCTACCCCAGGAAGAGGGAATGGGAAGTCTAACATAGAACCCTGTAACCCTGAAAAAGCTTTATATTCACTCAAGGAAGAAAATCCAGAGCACAGTGTTTCTTCACATTCTTCATCTCTCTAATTGTTCCAAATATACCATGTTTTCTCTCTTTCTTTCTTTCACTCACTCCACTTTTGTGTCAGTCATTCAGGCTCTTTTTTTCCCTCTCACTCCTACACAGTTCCACAGGACTTAGGAACACAGACACACCCCACTGGGCACACACTGGTTGAATCAATGTTGTTTCCACTTCGTTTCAATGAAATTACGTTGAACCACAGAGAAATTGGCATTGAATTGACATCTGCCCAATGGGACACAACACAGACCCCTCAACCTTGTACCCTTTGTCATTGTTATGTCAACCAACACAAGTGATTGTTCGTTCCTTTGTGTTATTGGTTTGTGGTTATACTTTCTTATTTTTTTTCCAACATCAGCTGTAAGATTTTCTCTCTGTGGCGTTTGTGTTTGGTAAATATGGTGTGGGCTTTTCTTATTTTACGTACCCTGTCTCCTGATGATCTGCACACTACAAAGGGAATCACTTTGAATCTGAATCGCACGGTTTCTTATAGAGTTAGAGCTTCCTTTCATTCAGACGCCTAGTTAACTATTCCAATGTCAGATGCTTTTTATAAGTGCAGAATTTCTCTCTTCGTAGCTTTTGACCCAGTAGATGTATACATGTACCACCTCGGTAGAGAAGAAGCATTCACATTAGGATTCATCTGTGGATGTCAATCTGACCATGACACTGAAAAAGCTATTCACCTTTTTGAAAGATTCTCTACAGCCATTTTCATTGATAAACTCTTTCGTGGAACTCTCTCGTAGAACACTTTTGACGGTACACTGACCTCTAGCCTGTGTTTCAGTCCTCTCTCACAGTGGGATCTACCACCCAATACCCTGACAGGAAGTTCAGCCAAGAGAGCCAATGTCAAAAGTAAAATGATTCTCTTTTAGTCTCTTGAGCGAGCATTATTCCCAATTATTCCCCATAGTGCCGCACTCAGTTCCCTCAGAGAACCAAAGTTACAGTCGTAACCAGGCATTTTCTATTTAACTCTGGGAAATCATCTATTTCTCCAATAGGCTGAAATGATAACAGATAACAGACCTTGGGCTCCAATAGCTTTCAGCGAGTCAAGTGATCAAATAAAGTTGCCGAGTGAGCCTTGGAAAGCCTTGAAGGAGATGTGGAGGAGCCCAGAGGTTCAACCAAGAGAACAAGGTTACAGTTATACTCCACATACACTCAGACTGTGCTGCTCTATAGAACATGGTGAATCATGCAATGGGGCTGAATGCAAACAAAAGTACGAAGAAAGATGATGCAGTAAAAAATATCCATGCCATGAAAGACATACAGTGCCTTGCGAAAGTATTCGGCCCCCTTGAACTTTGCGACCTTTTGCCACATTTCAGGCTTCAAACATAAAGATATAAAACGCCCAATTTTTCAGTTTTTGATTTGTTAAAAAAGTTTGAAATATCCAATAAATGTCGTTCCACTTCATGATTGTGTCCCACTTGTTGATTCTTCACAAAAAAATACAGTTTTATATCTTTATGTTTGAAGCCTGAAATGTGGCAAAAGGTCGCAAAGTTCAAGGGGGCCGAATACTTTCGCAAGGCACTGTACGTCTTCTTCACTGTACGTCTTCAACACATGGACCAGTGCTGGGCTCCCTGTGGCTGTCCATAGCTCCGTAGGTCCATTTGATGTCCAGAGAGAGAGACCAATTGGTGGTGACAGAAGGATGAGAGGGAAACGGGAGAGGAGAGAGGGAAGAGGATGAGAGATAGAAGTGGATCAGAGAGAATGGTATAGGAGAAGGAATGGGATGAGAGAGGAAGGGAGATGGAAGAGAAGCGTTTGGGGGTATTCTGAGGTTGGTCAGTCTCTTTTTTTGTTCACTGATGGTCTCTGTGAAAACGTCACTTTGAATGAGGAGCCAATTAAAATGTCTGTCTGTCCGTCCATCTGCCTGTCCGGTTCTCCTTGAAGATTTTACCCTTGACAGCTTGTTGTGAAACGTTAACATTATCAGGAAAATGTATTTGTAGGATGACAATGTTTAAAGCAATACTGACACTTATTCTGTATCTGGAGCGTTTGAGTTGCACTTTGTGACCTGCAACGTCAAGGGAGTTTATGTACCAAATTCTTGAATTTTATCCAAATCATGTGCCTCTCTCTCTATCTGCACTAACTGACCCTCTTTCACTCCCCTACACTCCCTTACCTGCCCCTCTCTCTCTCTCTCTCACATTGTGTGATCTGTTATGGGTCATTATCTAACAGTGGCATTTAGTGTTGTAGCTGACATAACATCTTGTGATGGGCTAGGGGCCAGGTGGTTGCGTGAATCGTTATAATAGTTATTGGCCCATATTAAACGATACAGAGGAGAGGAATCAGACATTGCTAGTCAACCCCTGACCTATACATCTGCTGAGTCACTGCCTCATCTGAATAAGGCCTTTCACAATTTCAGTGTGGCCTAGGGGGAACTGAACAGTAACAGACCCAATGGAGTGAATGCAAAAGCAATATTCACAGCCTATGATGACCTGTGTGCATGCGTGGTTGCGTCTGTGTTCTGCGGTAGCATTTGTTCAAGGGGTATTGTGAATGTGATTTGGTGGCCAACATGAATAAGCTACTATGGTAGGACAGCACTCTATTGCTTCTCCTAATATGTATTGAGTAGTCCATCTCTAATTCCTCGATGTGACCACACTTTCCACTGTATCTGTTCAAGTGTGACAACACCTAACCAATGTCAACGTCACCTACAGGGATTTCAGATAGCTTTTGGAGTGGTATATTTCAACGTGGATTTCTAGAAACATCCGTTTCTCCACTGCTTGGTGTCCATGCTGACTACCACAGATGGAGGTGGATGGGAGATGGAGAGAGACAAGAATCCGGAATTGTAGCTATACCTTAATTGAGCTGTGGACAAAAGGAGTGCACATGGTGGGAAATAGGGTTGGGGCCTTTCAGATGCTGGGTCTTGGAACAATGATTCATTCTTTACACTTTGTCCTCTACCTACCTCATTCTCGTCTACTGTTGCAAATCATATTGTATTTGTCACATGCGCCGAATACAGAGAAATACTTACTTACAAGCCCTTCACCAACAATGTAGTTTAAGAAAATACCTAAAAGAAAAAGTAAGAGATAACCAAAACAAATAATTAAAGAGCCTCAGTAAATAACAGCAGGGCTATATACAGGGGGTACCGGTACAGAGTCAATGTGTGGGGGCACAAGTGTCGAGGTAATTGAGGTACATATAAGTTGAGTTATTAAAGTGGCTATGCATAGATAGAGAGTAGCAGCAGCGTAGAAGTGTGTGTGTGTGTGGGGGGGGGGGGCAATGCAAATAGTCTGGGTAGCCATTTGATTCGTTTTTCAGGAGTCTTATGGCTTGGGGGTAGAAGCTGTTTAGAAGCCTCTTGAACCTAGACTTGGCGCTCCGGTACCGCTTGCCGTGTGGTAGCAGAGAGAACAGTCTATGACTAGGGTGGCTGGAGTCTTTGACAATTTTTAGGGCCTTTCTCTGACACATACTGGTTTAGAGGTCCTGGATGGCAGGAAGCTTGGCCCCGGTGATGTACTGGGCCGTACGTACAGTGCCTTGCGAAAGTATTCGGCCCCCTTGAACTTTGCGACCTTTTGCCACATTTCAGGCTTCAAACATAAAGATATAAAACTGTATTTGTTTGTGAAGAATCAACAACAAGTGGGACACAATCATGAAGTGGAACGACATTTATTGGATATTTCAAACTTTTTTAACAAATCAAAAACTGAAAAATTGGGCGTGCAAAATTATTCAGCCCCTTTACTTTCAGTGCAGCAAACTCTCTCCAGAAGTTCAGTGAGGATCTCTGAATGATCCAATGTTGACCTAAATGACTAATGATGATAAATACAATCCACCTGTGTGTAATCAAGTCTCCGTACAAATGCACCTGCACTGTGATAGTCTCAGAGGTCCGTCAAAAGCGCAGAGAGCATCATGAAGAACAAGGAACACACCAGGCAGGTCCGAGATACTGTTGTGAAGAAGTTTAAAGTATCAGACCACTGCAAATCTGCCAAGACCTGGCCGTCCCTCTAAACTTTCAGCTCATACAAGGAGAAGACTGATCAGAGATGCAGCCAAGAGGCCCATGATCACTCTGGATGAACTGCAGAGATCTACAGCTGAGGTGGGAGACTCTGTCCATAGGACAACAATCAGTCGTATATTGCACAAATCTGGCCTTTATGGAAGAGTGGCAAGAAGAAAGCCATTTCTTAAAGATATCCATAAAAAGTGTTGTTTAAAGTTTGCCACAAGCCACCTGGGAGACACACCAAACATGTGGAAGAAGGTGCTCTGGTCAGATGAAACCAAAATTGAACTTTTTGGCAACAATGCAAAACGTTATGTTTGGCGTAAAAGCAACACAGCTGAACACACCATCCCCACTGTCAAACATGGTGGTGGCAGCATCATGGTTTGGGCCTGCTTTTCTTCAGCAGGGACAGGGAAGATGGTTAAAATTGATGGGAAGATGGATGGAGCCAAATACAGGACCATTCTGGAAGAAAACCTGATGGAGTCTGCAAAAGACCTGAAACTGGGACGGAGATTTGTCTTCCAACAAGACAATGATCCAAAACATAAAGCAAAATCTACAATGGAATGGTTCAAAAATAAACATATCCAGGTGTTAGAATGGCCAAGTCAAAGTCCAGACCTGAATCCGATCGAGAATCTGTGGAAAGAACTGAAAACTGCTGTTCACAAATGCACTCCATCCAACCTCACTGAGCTCGAGCTGTTTTGCAAGGAGGAATGGGAAAAAATGTCAGTCTCTCCATGTGCAAAACTGATAGAGACATACCCCAAGCGACTTACAGCTGTAATCGCAGCAAAAGGTGGCGCTACAAAGTATTAACTTAAGGGGGCTGAATAATTTTGCACGCCCAATTTTTCAGTTTTTGATTTGTTAAAAAAGTTTGAAATATCCAATAAATGTCGTTCCACTTCATGATTGTGTCCCACTTGTTGTTGATTCTTCACAAAAAAATACAGTTTTATATCTTTATGTTTGAAGCCTGAAATGTGGCAAAAGGTCGCAAAGTTCAAGGGGGCCGAATACTTTCGCAAGGCACTGTAATACCCTCTGTAGTGCCTTGCTGTTGGAGGCCGAGCAGTTGCCATACCAGGCAGTGATGCAACCCGTCTGGATGCTCTAAATGGTGCAGCTGTAAAACCTTTTAAGGATCTGAGGACCATGCCAAATCTTTTCAGTCTCCTGAGGGCAAATAGGTTTTGTAGTTCCCTCTTCACGACAGTCTTGGTGTGCTTGGACCATGTTAGTTTGTTGGTAATGTGGATGCCAAGTAACTCGAAGCTCTCAACCTGCTCCACTACAGCCCTGTCGATGAGAATGGGGGCGTGCTCGACCCTCCTTTTCCTGTAGTCCACAATTATCTCCTTTGTCTTGATCAGGTTAAGGGAGAGGTTGTTGTCCTTGCAC
This sequence comes from Oncorhynchus mykiss, assembly GCF_013265735.2. NCBI lineage: Eukaryota > Metazoa > Chordata > Actinopteri > Salmoniformes > Salmonidae > Oncorhynchus > Oncorhynchus mykiss. Next base: position 52,456,476 of record NC_048579.1, on the reverse strand, counting down.
CACACGGTCAGGTCTCTGACCTCCTCCTCCCTATAGGCTGTCTCATCATTGCCGGTGATCAGGCCTACCACTGTTGTATCATCAGCAAACTTAATGATGGTGTTGGAGTCTTGCCTGGCCGTGCAGTCATGAGTGAACAGGGAGTACAGGAGGGGACTGAGCACACACCCCTGAGGGGCCCCTGTGTTGAGGATCAGCGTGGCGGATGTGTTGTTACCTACCCCTACCACCTGGGGGGCGGCCCATCAGGAAGTCCAGAATCTAGTTGCAGAGGGAGGTGTTTAGTCCCTGGGTCCTTAGCTTAGTGATGAGCTTTGAGGGCACTATGGTGTTGAACGCTGAGCTGTAGTCAATGAATAGCATTCTCACATAGGTGTTCCAATGCTAGCTTCTCTCTGTATCGGTAAACACAGGATTAATATGACCCGTGGCAACAGCACTGTGCGTCCCTGACACATGGATACAGTGTAGGGAGGCAGCGGGAGAGGGGAGGGAGGGACAGCAGCAGAAGAAAGAAGGATGAGAGAGGGATGTTGTGTGTCATACCGGATAATTGGTTTGTCTTTAAGTGACACTCGCTGTGTCTCAAATGGCACCCTTTTTGTGTGTGTGTGTGTGTGTGTGTGTGTGTGTGTGTGTTTGTGTGTGTGTGTGTGTGTGTGTGTGTGTGTGTGTGTGTGCGTGTGTGCGTGCGTGGTCTGACAGTCCTCTGAGCGCCTAAAGAGAAAAACCCTTCAAATGTTTGTCCTCCAGAACATCTCTCCCTTCTTCATCTCTCTTTTTTTCATCCCTCCATTTCTACATGCGTATGTTTCCATACAGTTGTTTTGATCACATTTCACATTTCCGTATAGGTTAGTTATGTGGGGATTTTTGTTTTGTGGTATAATCGAAAGGCTGTGTTTATTCATAACATGCAAAGGTCAGCTACGTAACTGGTATGTGAGGGAGATTATACAGTATGTGTCGCGGCTATATGCGTGTGAGAACACAGTTATTCATGTGACTACCAATCAGATGAGAGGTTAGCTCTGTTTGCTCCTATTCCATCTGCCTGAGCTGGGGGAAGCTCACACGCGCACACACACATACACACACATCAACTGTAGACTGCCTCGTGCAATTACAAAGTCATGTGCAATTGTCTAGGGGAGCTCACTTGCACGCAATTCCAAAGTGTGTCATAATACATCCTATTCAGAACAGAACCTTAGATTAAGAATAACATCTTGGCATTTAGTATTTGACAAGGACGTGATAGTGGTCACATGCTCTTGTTGACACATTTCTTTCAGAGTACTACTATTGCCATAATTCCACCCAATCAGTGGGCAGCAGCAACTCTACAATAGGAACCAAACATGGACAATAGGGCATTGAAAGCATTGCGCTCCCGTGGTTTAAACAACAACAGGCACAGTTTGAAGCCCAACATCCTTCCTCAGACTTTGCTTCATGTTTTAACTCTGTCCTGTGTGATGTTTTTTTAGGCTATTGCCAGTTCTGTGCCATTCATTCTGTCTGTGTCCTAAATGACTCCCTATTGACCAGGTCCCAAATGGCTCTGGTCAAAAGTAGTGCACTATACAGTATAGCGAATTGGGTGCCATTGGGAACGAACAATATGTCTCTGTTTGTGGGCATATGTTTGATCACGTTAGCCACAACGAGAACCAAACAAGCTTTACACGTTCTTAAACGAGACATATGAGACTTGTTTTATGTATTTATCTATAGCCGGCACTTCACAAACGGAATAATTATTACTGTTTCTTCTCTCTTGTATCTTGCACTTAACACATGTAGCAATACCTATAGGACGGGGAAAACAGACGTGTGATTCACCAGTATTTGTGAAGTATTTCATTTTATTACTAGTTTATTGTTCCATTTTGTACAAAATATATGCTGTACAGATATAACAAATTAAAATGACAACAAAAGTCTTTTAGATAAACTTTATTTATTTTTTACTGTTTTTGTAATTTAGACACTATACTGTAGCTCCTTTTTGGCCAGAATTACTGAAAGTGCCTCTTGGTATAATGTATTACAAAGTAAATATACAGTATATTGAGATTGTTAGAAAATTGTCACTAGCTGAACAATGTGGATGTTGTAATGTGAATACTGAATAACATGAGTTAAATGCTGTGGTAATCGTATGTTTGTTCTCTTTGCCTCGACTTGCATTTATTTTCCTCATCCTCATTTTCAATTTCATATAACTACGTCAACATGAAGTATGTAAATGCATTTCAACTTCTCAGGTACGTCCTCAAGGTTACTGATACGTTCAATATTTGATTCGATTTATGCCTCCCCGATAAGCCAACAGTCATAGTTGACTAGAAAGATCCCCCTCTTTTCCAATCCTGATGTTACTGAGATGTTAACAGTAGTGACGTGTCAGTATGGGGGGATTAAAAGAGAGAAAAAATATGGTTATGTTACGAGATTATAACTCATTAGTTGAGGATTTGTCTTAAAGCATAGCTTTATACTCTGACAGCCGGGGTTTAACACTGTTTCTATACCAGATTAGCCACCATCCACCAGACCTACCTGGGTTCCAACAGTATTGGTTTTCTGTCAAGTACTGTTTTTGAGCGTTAGATTGAGTGTGCCTGGAGTGCGAGATGCCACGTGGGTGGGTTTGCACTTTTGAGACTATTTCATTGGCTCCATTGCGTCACGCAAGCTCAATCAAACTCAGCTAATGTATTTGAAAGAGAACAGATTTGAACCCAGGTCTGCCGAACACACTGTCTTTTGGTCCTGAGACCTGAGCTATGTGGAGGTGCAGGTAATTAACATCTACAAGTCTCACTTCCACCATAGAGATCAGCCAGCCATGGGTTGAACCCTGACCTGTAACCCCTTCACTTCCTCATTCACTAATCTAAAATAATGTTGATCTGGCAGTTCTTAAGGCTGTTGTGTTGTTTCGATTCAAAGACAAAGGGATTGAGGCAGCACTTAACACCAAGTTACCCTCATATGTACAGTACCAGTCAAATGTTTGGACATACTCATTCCAGGGTTTTTCTTTATTTTTACTATTGTAGAATAATAGTGAAGACATCAAAACTATGACATAGCACATACGGAATCATGTAGTAACCAAAAAAGTGTTAAACAAATCAAAATATATTTGAGATGATTCAAAGTAGCCACACTTTGCCTTGATGACAGTTTTGTACACTCTTGGCATTCTCTCAACCAGCTTCACCTGGAATGCTTTTCCAACAGTCTTGAAGGAGTTCCCACATATGTTGAGCACTTCTTGGCAGCTTTTACTTCACTCTGCGGTCAAAGTCATCCCAAACCATCTCAATTGGGTTGAGGTCGGGTGATTGTGGGGGCCAGATCATCTGATGCAGCACTCCATCACTCTCCTGCTTGGTCAAATAGCCCTTACACAGCCTGGAGATGTGTTGGGTCATTGTCTGTAAGGGCTATTTGACCAAGCAGGAGAGTGATGGAGTGCTGCATCAGATGATCTGGCCCCCACAATCAGAGTAGAGTTGAAAAACAAATGATAGTCCCACTAAGCGCAAACCAGATGGGATGGTGTATCAATTCAGAATGCAGAACCTCCTCTTCCATGCTTGACGGTGGGAACCACACATGCGGAGATCATCCGTTCACCTACTCTGCGTCTCACAAACACACGACTGTTGGAACCAAAAATCTCAAATTTGGACGCATCAGACCAAAGGACAGATTTCCACCAGTCTAATGTCCTTTGCTAGTGTTTATTGGCCCAAGCAAGACTGCTTCATTTATTTGTCCTTTAGCAGTGGTTTTCTTTGCAGCAATTCGACCATGAAGGCCTGATTCAAGCAGTCTCCTCTAAACAGCTGATGTTGAGATGTGTCTGTTACTTGAACTCTGTAAAGCATTTATTTGGGCTGCAATTTCTGAGGCTGCTAACTCTAATGAACTTATCCTCTGCAACAGAGGTAACTCTGGGTCTTCCTTTCCTGTGGCGGTCCTCATGAGAGCCAGTTTCATCATAGTGCTTGATGGTTTTTGCGACTGCACTTGAAGAAACTTTTAAAGTTCTTGAAATTTTCCGTATTGACTGACCTTCATGTTTTAAAGTAATGATAGACTGTCGTTTCTCTTTGCTTTTTTGAGCTATCCTTGCCATAATATGAACTTGGTCTTTTACCAAACAGGGCTATCTTCTGCATACCAACCCTACCTTGTCACAACACAACTGATTGGCTCAAAAGCATTCAGAAGGAAAGAAATTCCACAAATGTACTTTTAACAAGGCACACCTGTTAATTGAAATGCATTCCAGGTGACTACCTCATGAAGCTGGGTTAGAGAATGCCAAGAGTGTGCAAAGCTCAAGACAAAGGGTGGCTACTTATATATTTAATTTGTTTAACACTTTTTTTGTTAATACATGATTCCATATGTGTTATTTCATAGTTTGATGTCTTCACTATTATTCGACAATGTAGAAAATAGTCAAAATAAAGAAAAACCCTGGAATGAGTAGATGTGTCCAAACTTTTGACCTGTACTGTAATTGCTCTGTAATTACTTTGGTAACTAAAAGGTAATTACCTAGACATGTTACTGGCTGTGCTGCTCTTCCTGACACCCACTGGAGGACTTCCCTGGGGATAGTTAAAGCCCTTTGGCAGCTGGCACAGATCTAGGATCTGTTTACAATCCCCAAATCCTATCCCTAACCATTAGGCGGGGAGCAAAACTGACCTAAGATTAGCTTCTTTAATTATAATTTAATTATCCTTGAAGAACGAGGAATAATGAAAGCTGTGTCTGACAATCAAATTTAGTCTGCAGTGAGACATCATATGACTCTCTGTCTACCACTCTCGCTCTACCTCTCTTCTCTCTCTCTCTCTGGTCTACTCTCCCTGCCCTCTCGTATTCTCTCTGTCTTTCTCTTTCTCACCCTCCCTCCCCCCTTTCCCTCTCACTCTCAAGCCCTCTGCTCTCGTTCCCTTATCTCTTCCCCCACTCTCACAAGCTCTCAGATAACTTGTGTTCCTTCATCCTCTGCTCTAATCTGTTCCCCTCTTGAGATCAAACAAAAATACTGTTAATGACCATGGGAATGGGCCTAGAGACGGCGATAGATGTAGAGAGACCGAGAGAGGGAAGCATCAGTCACAAGATCACATACAGTGGGCTCCAAAATTACTGCCACCCCTGACTGGCAATGCACAAACAATACTTTAAAAAAGATTAACAGGGGCCTCCTGTGTGGCGCAGTGGTTAAGGGCGCTGTACTGCAGCGCCAGCTGTGCGCCCAGCTGGCGCTAGCTGTGCGCCCAGGCTCTGTCGTAATGGCGATGCACAATTGGCCTAGCATCGTCCGGGTTAGGGAAGGTTTGACCGGTAGGGATATCCTTGTCTCATCGCGCACCAGCGACTCCTGTGGCCGGCCGGCGGCAGTGCACGCTAACCAAGGTTGCCAGGTGCACAGTATTTCCTCCGACACATTGGTGCGTCTGGCTTCCTGGTTGGATGCGCGCTGTGTTAAGAAGCAGTGCGGCTTGGTTAGGTTGTGTATCGGAGGACGCATGACTTTCGCCTCTCCCGAGCCCGTACGGGAGTTGTAGCGATAAGACAATCTAGGAGCTACTAACAATTGGATACCACGAAATCGGGGAGAAAAAGGGGTACAAATTCAAAAAATTAAATAAAATAAATAAAAAATGTGAAGATTAACAAAATAATTATAGAGATAAACTCAAAATACCGACTTACTGTACTTTATTAATGTTTCAGTGGAACCTACCAAAATAATTTTTGATTAAAAATCAATGGCCTCCAAATCAAGGTTTCACAATTAATGGCACCCTTAAAGATTATTGTAAATAACATCTACCAACATTAAACTAGGAATTAAATTCTACTTATTTAGGTTTATCTAAGGAACTATATTGAGCCATTACATCACTTCCTGTTTCACTAGAAGTGAGGTAACACGCATGCAATATCCCTTTGTCATCCAACACCATGAAGAAAACAAAATAACTGGCAGTTCAAGAGAGACAGATGGTTGTAGACTTTCATAAATCTGTTAATGGGTACAAGAAGATCTACAAACGATTGAACGACTGAGCACTGTCAGGGCAATTATAAAAATAAAAAAATGATATGGAACAGATGAAAACTTCACGGGTAGAGGACGCATCCTCCTCCAGGATAGGGAGGAGGATGGTGAGAGAAGCAACAAAATCCCCAAGAATCACTGTGAAAGAATTGCAGGCCTTGGTGGCGTCTTGGGGTCACCAGGTTTCAAAAATAACCATCAGACGCCACCTCCACAACCACAGGCTCTTTGGAAGGGTTGCCAGAAGAAAGCCATTTCTGACCCTAAGACACAGACGCAAGCGCTTGGAGTTTTCCAAACATAATTTAAATTATGACTGGAAGAAAGTGCTCTGGTCAGCAGAGACCAAAATGGAACGTGTTGGTCAGGTACAGCATCAACATGTTTTGCGTTGAAACAGCGATGCATATAAGGAGAGGCACCTCATACCCACTGTGAAATATGGTGGTGGGTCAGTTTTAATTCCAGAGGTCCAGGGGAACTGGTTAAGATTGATGGGATAATGAATTCCACCAAGCATCAGGCAATTTTGGCTGACAATCTGGTTGCCTCTGCCAGAAGACTGGGACTGGGCCGTAGGTGGATTTTCCAACAAGACAATGACCCAAAACATACCTCAAGATCCACACAGAAATGGTTCTGTGACAACAAAAGCAGTGTTCTGCCATGGCCATCTCAGTCGCCGGACCTCAATCCAATGGAAAACCTGTCGGCTGAGTTAAAGAGGCCAGTTGATAAGCGCAAACTCAAGAATGTGAAGGATCTTGAAAGGATCTGCATAGAGGAATGGTCCAAAATCCCTCCAAATGTGTTCCTTAACTTTGTCAAACATGACAGGAAAAGACTCCATGCTGTTATTCTTGCCAGAGGTCATTGCACTAAGTACTAAATGAGGAGTGCCAATAATTATGAATCCTTGATTTTGGTGAAATGTATTTTGTATTAAATAATTGTATGATTTTGGTAGGTTCCATTGAAACATTAATAAAGTACAGTATTTCTCACATGTTGGTATTATCTCTATAATTATATTTTTTCTATTTTCTTAAGTAATGTTTGTGCATTGCCAGTCAGGGGTGCCAGTAATTTTGGAGCCCATTGTATGCCTGGTATTAACAAGGCCTTTGCTATGAGACTCGAAATTTATCTCAGGTGCGTCCTGTTTACATTGATCATCCCTAAAATGTTTCCACAACTTCAATTATGTCCACCTGTGGTACATTCAATTGATTGGACATGATTGGGAAAGGCACACACCTGTCTTTATGAGGTCCCACAGTTGACAGTTGTCGTGTCTTTGGCTATGCCGGATTAAGTGATATAACATGCTATTCTATAAAATTCTCATTTGGAGTTTTCCAAAAGGCACCTTAAGACTTTCAGACCATGAGAAGCATGATTCTCTGGTCTGATGAAACCATGACTGAACTCTTTGGCCTGAATGCCAAGTGTCACGTCTGTAGGAAACCAGGCACCATCCCTACAGTAAAGCATGGTGGTGGCAGCATCATGTTGTGGGGATATTTTTCAGCGGCAGGGACTGGGAGACTAGTCAGGATTTAGACAATGATGAACGGAGCAAAGTAACGAGAGATCCTTGATGAAAACCTGCTCCAGAGAGCTTATGACCTTGGACTGGGGCGAAGGTTCACCTTCCATCGGGACAACGACCTTAAGCACACAGCCAAGACAATGCAGGAGTGGCTTCGGGACAAGTCTCTGAATGTCCTTGAATGTCCCAGCCAGACCCCAGATTTGAACCGGATCGAACATCTCTGGAGAGATCTGAAAATAGCTGTGCAGCAACGCTCCCCATCCAACTGGACAGAGCTTGAGAGGATCTGCAGAGAAGAATAGGAGAAACTCCCCAAATACAGGTGTGCCAAGCTTGTAGCGTCATACCCAAGAAGACTCTGTGCTGTAATTGCTGCCAAAGGAGCTTCAACAAAGTACTGATTAAAGGGGCTAAATACTTACGTAAATGTGATATTTCCGTTTTTTATTTGTAAAAAATTTGCAACAGTGTACAAAAACCTGTTTTTAATTTGTCATTATGGAGTATTGTGTGTAGATTGAAGACATTTGTTTTGTTAATCAATTAAATAATGAGGCTGTAACTTAACAAAATGTGGAAAATGTCAAGTTGTCTGAATACTTTCCGAACGCACCGTACACACAGACTCATGTACGGAGGAAAGCACAATGCACACCCACAGATGTGCATGTATGACAACATTCTGTTTCGCTGCAGAATTAGATGTTCATCCAGGTTCTCCAACTGTAAAATTCTAAGTTGCTCCTAACATCACATTTCTACGTGTTTTGTTCCTCCTGCTGCTCTGTCCTGTTCCATTTCTCCAAACATCTCATTTTTAGGCACTAATTTCTAGGAACTCATTCCAAATGGTTAAGGTTAATCCAGTGTCCTCAACTGGGATCAAACACACAATCTTTTGATTAAGATTTATGAGATTATGCCCATCAACCATGCCTGTCCACAGTGCCCAAGCAAACCCAAACCTACTTGCCGGTAATAGCACTCACTGTTGCTCCTAGTTGGGTGGTTTTGAAGGCTATCCAGGACATGGATAGCCGTCCAATTTCGACGTCAATCTTGAACGATATCCCTGAGCATGCAAGCACAAACACGCACGCACAAACATACCGACCTTAAACCATTTAACCAATTACTCCACTCCTGTAAAAAGTAAAAAAGTAAACATACTGTCAACTGCGTTCATTTTCAGAAAACTTAACATGTAAATATTTGTATGAACATAAGATTCAACAACTGAGACATAAACTGAACAAGTTCCACAGACATGTGACTAACAGAAATTGAATAATGTGTCCCTGAACAAAGGGGGGGTAGAAAATCTAAAGTAACAGTCAGTATTTGGTGTGGCCACCAGCTGCATTAAGTACTGCAGTGCATCTCCTCCTCATGGACTGCACCAGATTTGCCAGTTCTTGCTGTGAGATGTTACCACACTCTTCCACCAAGGCACGTGCAAGTTCCCAGACATTTCTAGGGGGAATGGCCCTAGCCCTCACCCTCCGATCCAACAGGTGCCAGATTTGCTCAATGGGATTGGGATCCAGGCCCTTCCTTGGAAACACTGACATTCCTGTCTTGCAGGAGATCATGCACAGAATGAGCAGTATAGCTGGTGGCATTGTCATGATGAGCCTGCAGGAAGGGTACCACATGAGGGAGGAGGATGTCTTCCCTGTAACGCACAGCGTTGAGATTGCCTACAATGACAACAAGCTCAGTCCGATGATGCTGTGACACACCGCCCCAGACCATGATGGCCCCTCCACCCCCAAATCGATCCCGCTCCAGAGTAAAGGCCTTGGTGTAACGCTCATTCCTTCGACGATAAATGGAAATCCGACCATCACTCCTGGTGAGACAAAACCGCGACTCGTCAGTAAAGACCACTTTTTGCCAGTCCTGTCTGATCCAGAGACGGTGGGTTTGTGCCCATAGGCGACGTTGTTGCCGGTGATGTCTGGTGAGGACCTTCCTTACAACAGGCCTACAAGCCCTCAGTCCAGCCTCTCTCAGCCTATTGCGGACAGTCTGAGCACTGATGGAGGGATTGTGCGTTCCTGGTGTAACTCGGGCAGTTGTTGTTGCCAGCGGCATTAAGTACTGCAGTGCATCTCCTCCTCATGGACTGCACCAGATTTGTCCGTTCTTGCTGTGAGATGTTACCCCACTCTTCCACCAAGGCACCTGCAAGTTCCCTGAAACATAGACTGTTCTCTCTGCTACTGCACGGCAAGTGGTACTGGAGTGCCAAGTCTAGGTCCAAGAAGCTTCTAAACAGCTTCTACCCCCAAGCCATAAGACTCCTGAACAGCTAATCAAATGGCTACCAAGACTAGTTTGGTGACCTTTAACAAAATGTGATTGTAGGAACGGGGTGTTGTATGTGGAGGATTAAAGGCTGCAGGAGATAGGGAGGAGTGAGGCCTAAGAGTGTTTTATGAATAAGCATCAACCAGTGGGTCTTGTATATGAAAAATAGAACATGGTCAAATACAATTAATTTCAAATACTTGAGGTGCACTTGATTTATCTATTGGACCCAAGTCTGGTGAATGGGGAGTAATTTGGCCAGAAAATGACAATGCACAGCTTGATCGGGGTGGTTCACATAACATAGAGTTTGTATTCAGTCAGTATGTGCTGAAACCTGTACCTGTCTAATATTTTGGTTTTGTCTGCAAGGTATGAAGAATAAGCTATATCTCTGGGAGACAAATTACACTACAGAATAAATAAAAAATCCCTGTTGGATTTCAGCAATCAGTTACAGTAAATACCTCACAAATACTAGTGTTGTCAGTAGGAGACAATGACTCAAGGTTGAGTGAAAGCACAGAGAGGAGCAGAGGAGGGTTAGGAATTAGCTTTCTTCTGTATGGCTGCTGGCTGAGAGAAAGTCATTCCTCCAGTGTATTGTAGAAGAAGGAGGCCTGGCTGGTTTAATCTCTGCTCAAATCCCTCTCTAGGGATCCCTACTTAAAGCACAGCAGGGCACTTTGATAACCACACCAGTGCAAGCCACGAATACTGTTCTGCATATCATGCTTTACCCCTCTGAATCTGGCATCGTAAAGATAGGCCAACATGTAGAAGAGTCAGGGAATACTTTAAGGGTGATGACCACGGCTGGGCAGAAACATCCTATGGAATCAGACTGACCCACTTATTCCAACCCACCAAATTCTCACTCATTACTTACGACAGATGGTCGCCATGGCAACAGAGAAACACAGGACCGAATTCCAACCCCACAGACCGTAGGGGACAGAAGGATGCTGGGTTGGCGCACATTCAACAAATCTGATCTAACAAAGAATATTTGTCAAATCTGTCATGATTGATGTATTGTAACAGGCCCAATGTGGTTACTACAGTCCCATTTGGATATATATTTGCATTACATTTAGACATAGTCCCTTTTCATGTTTAGAAGTGACGCCTAAATGCTAAATTCGATTAAATACGTAGCTTAGCTAGCTTAGAGAAATCGGTGGTGTTAGTCAAAGTCATTTTTAACTGTAATGCAGTTGATCCTATTTTTTTTTACCTCAACATAGTATGAAATACACAAATAAACAATAGCCTAAATGTAGTCTAGTTTTGCTGGGGGGTAATGAGGATATTCGGGATCTTTCCCCCATGGCATCTTTCCCCCACGAGTTTCCATGGTCCTTTCCATTGTTTGGGTCGAGTTCCATTGACCTCTTTACCGCATCTATGTGATCCTTGAGAGTTCTGTAAACAGCTATTTGAGTGTAATGCCTATAGGCCTGCCTACTGTAGCATGGGCTAGTGGTCCCAGATCTGTTTGTGCTATCTTACCAACTCCTATGGTTAAACTCCTATGGTGAAATGAATCTCAATAAGTAGTCATATGCTGATAAATTATTAGGAGGTGATGAGCACTATGTGATTCAAAATAAATAACTTTTATTTCCTAAGAGCTAAGTTCATATGTGGTGACTGTTTGGTACATATAAGACACATAACAACATACACTGTCAGAAAAAAGGGTGCGGACTCTATTCAAAACATATCGCAGAAGGTCAGCATTACAGCGTGATTGGAATTTAAAGGCTGTGTTCCTTCACAGCTTCAGCGATACAGATTGAATAGAGTCCCTTGTATAATGGTAATTTCCTTATCCAATATTTTGAATATTAAAGTACAATTATCCAAGATTATTATAGTTGTTATTTTATATCAAGTTTTTTTTTTTAAAGAATTTTTTAAAAAAAATTAAATTTAATTTCATTTTAGTTTCAGTTCGTTTTCCGACTTGATTTACTATTTTTTTTATTCAGTTTTAGTTTTTGATAAAAACATTCCTATTTTGTTTTTGTATTATTTAGTTTCAGTTTTAATGTTACTCTGTTAGCCGTTTTTGTAATTTGATCAGTAACTTACTGTATTAATCAACAGTATGATACTGTTAAAACTGAATACAGTATATTACCGTAGAATGCAAAGTAAAATACCATATATTTGTTTTACAACACACTCTAAGACCTTTCTGTCATTTTAACAGTAAAACACTGTAGAATGCACAGTAAAATACTGTAAACAGTACTCATTCAAATATTTTAAGATGTGCCTTGTAAGAGTGTGATGACCCTCACACTCTGTCTGACAAATTCTTTCTCTTTGCTGTTGTTTTCCTTATTAGGATGTCAGTGGACGGAGCTGGGAGAGTTGTTAGCAAAATGGGACACTCCTGGGCCCGGGTGTGTCCCGGGATAAATATACCTTTTCCCCATTCATTGAGACTCTCTCCATGCAGACACATTGTTTGATTTTGGATGTAGCATTTTTTGTGGACGGTTTGTTTGTTTGTTTGCTTTGGCATCTTTCAACACTCACATCTCTACATGCAACCACTCACTTACACTACTGATTACACACACCCTTGTTTATTTGTATATAGGTTACCTCAGTTAATATATTTTTTGTTTGTTATTCCTTATCGCCACATTGTCTCCCTTTTTGTTACGGGCTTTGAGCCGGTTCGTGACAAGAGGCTATAGTTGTTGCACCCGTGAGTGAGAATGTTGTACCAATTAAAGTGATATGTGGTAGTGGTTCCCTAGCAATTACATTCATGTAGAAGACAGATCGGAGAGGCAGCAAGTCTCAAACCTGTTTTCTGTAGTCACTGTCAGTTTAGAAGCATTTGTTAAGGCAAGTCATATACAGTTAAATATTCATTATTAGCAATTGCAGATTTGATTTAGAATACAATTCAACAATAAAGCACTGTATAGTTGTTTTTCTATATATTTACTTCAGCATACTGTAAATTATGGTACATTGTGGGAGGAGAATGAATCACTGACTCATTAACATATTTTAAGGCGTTCCTTGTAAGTGGCTATATTTGTTTCCCCCGTTAGTGAGAGTCCTGTACCAATTTAATTGATGTGTTAGTAGTTCCCTAACAATTAAGTGTATACTGAACAAAAACTTTATATGCAACAAATTCTAAATCTTTACTGAGTTACAGTTCATTGAAGGAAATCCGTGAATTTAAATAAATTCAGTAGGCCCTAATCTATGGATTTCACATGACTGGGCAGGGATTCAGCCATGGGTGGGCAGTGGCCCACTAACTGGAGAGCCAGGTCCAGCCAATCAGAATGAGTTTCTCCCCACAAAATGGCTTATTACATATATAAATACTCTTCAGAACACCCCCCTTCCTCAGACTATCCCGCAGGTGAAGAAACTGGGTGTAGAGGTCCCGGGATGGCATGGTTACACGTGGTCTGCAGTTGTGAGGCCGGTTGGACGTACTACCAAATTCTCTAAAATGACGTTGGAGGCGGCATATGGTAGGCAGAAACATTAAATTCCCTGGCAACAGCTCTGTTGGACAGTATTGTATTGGCAATATTCCTGCAGTCAGCATGCCAATTGCACACTCCTTCAAAACTTGAGACATCTGTGCCATTTTGTTGTGTGATAAATCTGCACATTTTAGAGTGCCCTTTTATTGTCTCCAGGTGAACCTGTGTAATGATCATGCTGTTTAATCAGCTTCTTGATATGCCACACCTGTCAGGTTGATGAATTATCTTGGCAAAGGAGAATTGCGCACTAACAGGGATGTAGAGAAAATTCTGCACATAAATCGAGAGAAATAACCTTTTTGTGCATATGGAACATTTCTGCGATCTTTTATTTCAGCTCATGAAACATGGGACCAGCACTTTAGATGTTGTGTTTATATTTTTGTTCAGTACAGTGTATATATAGGGCACAGATCAGATTGGTAGAGGGTCTTACACCTTTTAATGGTTGGATATTTACCCATATCCATTCAATATGTTTTGCCCTGTAATCATGGCCAGTTTGGAAGCCTTTGTTTAGGCCTCTAGAAGTGCAAGTGATATAAAACACCTAGTAATTATTAATATGTTGTAAAATGCAAATGCCAACCTGTTTGTTTTAATCACTTGTAATTGCAGTAAAATCCTGTATATATATATTTTTTTTTACGTTTACACTTTTACTGTATTGTACTGTGTATCAAGATACCATGAATATCTCTGTATTGTATTGGCACTAGTAGAAAGAGGAGGAAGGGAAGTGCTACTAAGATACACAATAGTACATTTTGGTAGATAGAAGGTGCTCTTTGGTAAAATGGGTAAATTGGTCATCAAAAAGAAAGGAGGACCAAGGCAATCTTCATATAATTAATTAAAATGCCTTTATTAGTATGGCATGTTCAATAGAAACAACGTTTTTTACAAACCAACGTCTTTCTGCTGCATGGCCTTCGTCAGGGTTGTACTCCCTGATGAAGGCCATGCAGCCGAAAGGCGTCAATTTAAAAAAAACTTTGTTTGATTGTATTGGCACTATCCAGAGATATTAAGATATATATAATAAGATATCTTGTTGTAAATACAATTATTTTGTTGACCAATGTATCCTTAACTACAACAACAGTTACAGAAATATTTTTCTTGCTATGACTGGGATATATTCTTGAATCAACCTTGGTTGAACGCCCTGCCTTTAAATTGCTAAGGACAAGAGTGCTCACATAATGACCAAAAATGAAAACTAACAAAGAACACTGGGTAATATGTCGCTACATTCAGTAATTCCAATAATATACCGTACATTTGATTACAGTAAAAATATGTGTGCAATAAAATGGATAACCAAAAAATGGATTACAGTAGCTCTACTGTAAAATACATCACTGTTATTTACTGGCTAATTGCTACCAGCAAGTTATTGTACATTCTACAGTGTAGGGGCAGAAAGTAGCCTATGCATGGGAGGCTAGGAGACATTTATGTGTTGTAGGTTGTACTTCTTCCCTGTTAACTAGTGATAGTTAGTAGTCTCGGAAATCCCAGACCTAGAGCAACAGCACTAGGTCTGGGGAGGATGTCGGATTCTCTTGGACATTTAAAAAATAAATAAACAATTGTTCCGGGGAGACAGCACTTCTTTACAGTAATCTACTGTTAAACCAAAGTTTCTTTGAAATGTATCGAAACATACTGTACTTTTTTTTATAAAGGGCTGCCAGTAACTTATGTTTTTTACTGTTTGGCGAACCAGAATAAGAGCCCCTGTATGGTTCGTCAAACGGTTATTTGAAGAACCTTTTATGTTGAGAAAGGTTCTTAATAGAACCATTCTCCATTAAGGATCTATAAAGATGAATTAAAAAGGGTTCTCTGTGGCACCAAAAAAGGTTGCAGCGATAGCAGAATCCTGTTTGATGCGCTAACCTTTTTTTAATGGTTCTTTAAAGAAACTTTGGAAGGGGTTCTTTATAGCACCATGAAAAGATCCGCTAAAGGAAGAACTCTATTTTGCACTATATAGAACCATTTGTTATTAGTGTGCATGATACTTTAGATTAGAAGCAATTTATGCAATCATAGTCTATATATGCACATATAAACTCACCAAACAAAGAAATGTCTCTTTTTCAGGACCCTGTCTTTCAAAGATAATGCGTAAAAATCCAAATAACTTCACAGATCTTCACTGTAAAGGGTTTAAACAAGGTTTCCCATGCTTGTTCAAAGAACCATGAACAATTAATGAACATGCACCTGTGGAACGGTCGTTACGACACTAACAGCTTACAGACGGTAGGCAATTAAGGTCAGTTATGAATACTTAGGACACTAAAGAGGCCTTTCTACGGACTCTGAAAAACACCAAAAGAAAGATGCCCAGGGTCCCTGCTCATCTACGTGAACATGCCTTAGGCAAGGAGGCATGAGGACTGCAGATGTGGCCAGGGCAATAAATTGCAATGTCCGTACTGCGAGACGCCTAAGACAGCGCTACAGGGAGACAGGACGGACAGCTGAGTGTCCTCGCAGTGGCAGACCACGTGTAATAACACCTGCACAGGATCGGTACATCCGAACATCACACCTGCGGGACAGGTACAGGATGGCAACAACAACTGCCCAAGTTACTTCAGGCCTGTAGGCCTGTTGTAAGGCAGGTCCTCACCAGACATCACCGGCAACAATGTCGCCTATGGGCACAAACCCACCGCCTCTGGATCAGACTGGACTGGCAAAAAGAGCTCTTCTCCGACGAGTCACGGTTTTGTCTCACTGGGGGTGATGGTCGGATTTGCGTTTATCGCCGAAGGAATGAGCGTTACACCGAGGCCTGTACACTGGAGCAGAATCGATTTGGAGGTGGAGGGTCCGTCATGGTCTGGGGCAGTGTGTCACAGCATCATCGGACTGAGCTTGTTGTCATTGCAGGCAATCTCAACACTGTGCATTACAGGGAAGACATCCTCCTCCCTCATGTGGTACCCTTCCTGCAGGCTCATCCTGACATGACCCTCCAGCATGACAATGCTCGTTCTGTGCGTGATTTCCTGCAAGACAGGAATGTCAATGTCCTGCCATGACCAGTGAAGAGCCCGGATCTCAATCCCATTGAGCAGGTCTGGGACCTGTTGGATGTTATCTTTCATATCAGCAAGAAATAATTGTCTAAAAACAAAAGTTTAAATTGATTCACACCTTTAAAGGGTTAGTGTTCCCACACGGCCATATCTCCATGTTACAGCGCTTGTTTACGGAAAACAGACAGATAAGGGCAATCCATTTATGTTTAGAAAGCCGTATTGCAAGCAATGGTTATTGACATTTCTAAATGTTAAAACACAGAGTCGGGATTGCAGTTCACATGAGGCAGCCGTGGGCGAAGCTAACTGCTGAAAACTGTAGGGAGAAGGCAGAATACCACCTATAGTTTTTTAAAGATAATTTGTCCTGGTAGATAACATTGGGTTGTTATTGTACATGAAATGCATATGGTCCTTTTTATGCTGGATCTTTGTAGAATTTTTAACCATTTTGAGTCATCCAAAATCGTGTGTTCTCTACTCTGACAATTAAGACACATAAAAGGGGAAACCTAGTTAGTTTTAAATTAGTTTTCTTTGTTTAATCTCTCCATCTTGCTTCTCCTTCTGTGGATTATATATGACGGTTGGAAACCAACTTTAGTTGCATTACCGCCACCAACTGGACTGGAGTGTGGATCTTGTTCATCTTTCAATCACCCACATGGGTTAGTAGGCTGATAAAAACCAATGAGTCGATAGGAGAGGTGGGATTTGCAGCCTGTCAAGAGTCTAAAATAGAACCACGTTCGATCTTAACACCTCGCTACACAGATGCCGTTGCGCGCAAGCAATTTGGATGAAATGATTGAATAACATGTATGTATACATTTATTTTTCAACGCTCATGCACAAAGGCGGGCAGTTTAGTCAGCATGTTAGGGGTTAGGTTTAGGGAAAGGGTTACAATTAGGGTGGGTTAGGGAAAATAAGATTTTAATGGGAATACATTTTTTGGTCCCCACAAGGATAGTAAAACAAAGAGTTGTGTGTGTCCAGGGTTGGGGAGTAACAGATTACATGGAATCTGATTACAAAAAATGTAATCAGTTACAGTCACTGTAACGGATAACTGTAATTATATGGTAATTTGGGGTATTATCAACAGTAAAACACTCTTGAAACGTTTTACTGCAGCATTCTGTCAATTATGGTGCGTTGGGGGAAAAGGTTGTGGGAGGGGAAAGAATTGCTGTATTTGGAATGCTACTGTAATACCACCCCACAGAATACAGTACCGTACCGTATCTTTGGAGCCCCAAAAACCTTTTGACCGCTAGGTGCATGGTATTGTTGTTTCTGGCTCATTAACATAGTGGAGTGCCTTGTAAGAGGCTACATACACTATATTTGTTGCACACACGAGTGAGAATGCTGTAACAATTTAACTCCTATGTGATAATAGTGCCCCCTGAATGTGTATAGTGGACAGATTGGAGTGGCAGCAAGTGTTCATTCTTTAATGGATGAGTATTTTGCCATGTCCTTTTGGTCTGGTTTTGCCCTGTGTAACTAACTACCAGTTCGGTAGCCTTTGTTATTACCTCGAGAAGTGCAAGTGATATAAAACACAAAATATGTTAATATACTGTAATGTGTAAACACTTTACCTAGCAGCCAACCTGCTTACACCAATACCTTGTAATTACAGTAAAATACTGTAAAAAAATAAACCCCTCCCCTCAATAAATGTCCATTAATTAATTCAAATTATGGGTGCATCTACTTTTTAATTTTTTTTGCAGTATAATACAGTCTATTTTACTGTGTCATTACACAGTACTTGCCTTGATACTGTATTTATATCACAGTACAGTAGGTGTATGGTAATATTAAATACAGAATTATACTTGCCACTGAGCTGCCTGTAAGCTACTGGGTCGTTCCATGTCATTTCAGCAAGCCATGAAATCCACCATCTCAGATTGGTGCTGTTCCTGCTATTAAGTGATGTTTCTTTTTGAAGAAATCCCCCTTTTTTAAGAAATCTCAATTTTAAAGGGATTGTTCACCCAAATTATAAAATGACATATTGGTTTCCTTAACCTGTAAGCAGTCTATGGACAAGGTATGACAGCAACCCATGCTTCGGTTTTGTATGGCCACTTTTTTTCAAACGCTAACTTGTTATTATTTGTGGCACAAGTCCAATGCAAATCAATGACAATTTTGGACAGGAAACTAGTAATTGTAACGAATTACATTTACAAAGTAACCTACCCAACTCTGTGTGTGTGTGTGTGTGTGTGCCTGTGTGTGTGATTAGTGGAAGTGTTATATTTAAGCAATAAGGCCAGAGGGGGTGTGGTATATGGCTAATATACCACAGCTAAGGGCAGATATTTCTGCACGACGCAAAGCGGGGTGCCTGGATACAGCCCTTAGCCGTGGTATATTGGCCAAATGCTACAAACCTCTGAGTGCCTTATTGTTATTACAAACTGGTTACCTACATAATTAGAGTAGTAAAAATACCCCTGGTATAAGGACTGACATACCATGGCTGTCAGCAATTCAGGGCTCGAACCACCCGGTTTATAATATGGACTAGGCTACCTTATATAAGTAGAATTGTTATGTTGTATTATGCCTTGTTATGTGACAATTCTATACACTATAACATCTGTTTGCCTTATTGTTTCTCTCACTGACATCAAATTTGCATTGCAGACGTCACATGCTAAATTGTGTCTGGCATGAGATAGGATTATTTTAGAACATGTTTTGGTGAAGCATCATGCCCAAACACCACAACGCCCCTTTGAAGATGAATGACTTTCCCATCACTTTACCTATTTTCAATCACAACATAATAACGGTTAACAAATTAAAAACGGTTGTTTTACTTTTTGTCCATCGAGAAGCTTTGTGTTCGAGCGAATCAACTCTGGAAGTAGGATACATATCATCATACCATACCGTGCGCATAGCCTCTCTCCCTCTCAAGTGTTATCACGTGCGTGAGCTAATTTCTACAAGCAGCGTTAGGGTTGCACACAGATTTAACTTCTTAGCGAGAATGTTGTGGAAACTCGGTCTGATTGAGGTCAAATATTTAGATAATTGGAATTGTGATGAAGACAAGAGGCGGGAAGAAGAACTTTTGAGAAATACCTTCTTCTATGACCTTAAATAGCCGGGGGCTTTACTGCTCTTCATCCATATGAGAAGTTTCCCCTGAGCTCGAGACATCTGCCGCGCACTCTGCGCTGTCCAAAACTCTCTTCCACCGGGAATATTACGCGCTTTTGTCATAGGTTGTTGTATTACCTCATTGGAAAATATAGGGCGATTGTTTCGTGGTAGACTTGGTAAGTGACTCAACGTTTTTTCTTCTTCTCCTACACAAGTGTTTGATAGCTTTTGTTGTGAAGCTTTACTTATGCTGAGCATCACAGCTGGAATAGACCGAAGCTGTCAGATAGGTCGACCAGGAAGACAACAATATGTTAGTTAGCGTTTATTTATTTAGGCTACTTGCAGTTCGAGTGTTTTTGGAAACCCATGACTCGTACTCCATTACAAATCATGTAATTAATGCTTTGTATGCATCAAAGATTCACAGTGAATTTAAGTGAGGAATCTGCCTACCTACACTGTAACAGACAACTACATTTTATACGGTAATTTGAGGTATTATCAACACACACAAAAACTCGGAATTGTTTAACTGTGCGGCACACTGTCGGAAATGGCGCATTTTCGGAAAATGTCTATATTTCGAAAGATACTGTAATTCCACCCCACAGAATACAGTGCCCTACCATATATAAGGCAGCAGGTAACCTGGTGGTTAGAGCGTTTGGCTCATTAACACATTTTGAGGTGTGCTTTGTAAGAGGCTATATTTGTTGCGCATTGAGAATGTTGTAACAATTGAACTCTGTGTTTAAAGTGAGTCATCAATTCAAAAAGTACAGTGCCTTCATAAAGTATTAACACCCTTTGATTTTTTTTCCACATTTTGTTGTTGGATTAAAATGGATGAAAAAAATATTTTTTTTGTCAACGATCTACACCAAATACTCTGTAATTTCAAAGTGGAAAAAAATCTAACATTTGTAATAAATGTGTGAAAAATAAAACACATATCTTGCTTTCATGTGTTCAATACATGTTAGAATCACCTTTGGCAGCAATTACAGCTGTGAGTCTTACTTGGTAAATCTCTTAAGAGTTTTGCACACCTGGATTGTACAATATTTGCTCCTTTTTATTTTTTATTCTTCAAGCTGTCAAGTTGGTTGTTGATCATTGCTAGACAGCCATTTTCAAGTCTTGCCATAGATTGTCAAACCACTTTAAGTCAAAACTGGTATCAGTTAACATGGGTGCCGGAGAGGATGGCTGCCGTTTTATGTGCTCCTGACCAATTGTGCTATTTTGTGTGTGTTTTTCCCCCACTGTTTTTAACTTTTTAGTACATAATATTTCCGCCATCATTTCCTATGACCCAAAATAAATAGGTTTTGGACATCAGAACAGCGATTACTCACCTCGAACTGGACAAGGATTTGTTTCTTTAATGAGTCTGAAGCGAATTATGTACAGCTCTTCCCGGAACAGGCCCACATCCCCGTCAATCGTATGAAGAGGAGACACCGTTACAGAGGTCGAAGAGCTGACTGCGTCGGGGAGTGGATAATCTGCCTTTACCTCCGTTCAACTGGCGAATGTGCAATCACTGGAGAATAAACTGGATGAGCTCCATTCGAGACTATCCTATCAACAGGACATCAAAAACTGTAATATCCTATGTTTCACCGAGTCGTGGCTGAACAAGGACATTGATAATATACAGTATAAGGCCATAAGCAAACAAGAAAATGCTTATCCAGAGGTGGCACTTCTTAATGCAGAGGTGGTGTTTCTTAATGCAGGAAAACAGATATCCGGTTTTACCTAATTTCTACCCGCATGTCACATGTGCAACTAGAGCAGGAGTGGGAAATTCCAGTCCTTGAGGGTCTGAATGGTGTCAGTTTTTCCCCAGGCTCAGCTAACACACTTGACTCCAATAATCACCTAATCATGATCTTTAGTTTAGAACACAATATGATTAATCAGCTGTGTTTGCTCGGGATGGAGAAAAAGTCTGACACCAATCAGGCCCTTGAGGACTGGAGTTGCCCACCCCAGAACTAGAGGAAAACAAACTCTAGATCACCTTTACTCCACAGATAGAGATGTGTACAAAGTTCTCCCTCGCCCTCCATTTGGCAATTTTGACCATAATTTTATCCTCCTGATTCCTGCTTACGAGCAAAAACTCAAACAGGAAGTACTAGTGACTCGCTCAATACGGAAGTGGTCCGATGAAGCGGATGCTAGGCTACAGGACTGTTTCACTAGCACGGACTGCAATATGTTCTGAGATTCATCCGATGGCATTGAGTAAACCAAATCAGTCACCGGCTTTATTAATAAGTGCATCGGTGACATCATTCCCACAGTGACCGTACGTACATATCCCAACCAGAAGCCATGGATTACAGGCAACATCCGCAGTGGGCTAAAGGCTAGAGCTGCAGATTTCAAGGAGCAGAACTCTAACCAAGACACTTATAAGAAATCTCTTTACGGGCTCTGACGTACCATCAAGCAGGCAAAGAATCAATGCAGGACTAAGATCGAATATTACTACACTGGCTCTGATGCTCGAAGTGGCAAAGCTTGCAAACTATCACAGATTAGAAAGGGAAACCCAGCCACGAGCTGCCCAGTGACGCTAGCCTACCAGACGAGCTAAATGCCTTCTATGCTCGCTTTGAGGCAAGCAACACGGAAGAATGCATGACCACACCAGCTGTTCCAGATGACTGTTTAATCACGCTCTCCGTAGCCGATGTATGACAGGATTTCCCAAACTCAGTCCTCAGGACCCCAAGGGCTGTACGTTTTGGTTTTTGCCCTAGGACTACATCGCTGATTCAAATATTAAACTAATCAAGCTCTGATCATTTGAATCAGCTGTGTAGTGTTAGGGCAAAAACCAAAACGTAGACCGAGTTTGGGAACCACTGGAGTAAGACGTTTAAACACTCCCTGAGTCTCCCCCCCCCCCCCCCCCCCCCGTGGCTTTATGGCTTTACACCCTCTGCTATAATGTGGATAACCTGTCCACCAGAACACAGTGGGTGTTCTTTAATGGAAGCCTCTCAAACATAATCCAGGTAGAAGCAGGAATTCCCCAGGGTAGCTGTTTAGGCCCCTTGCTTTTTTCAATCTTTACTAACGACATGCCACTGGCTTTGAGTAAGGCCAGTGTGTCTATGTATGCGGATGACTCAACACTATACACGCCAGCTACTATAGCGACTGAAATTACTGCAACATTTAACAAAGAGCCGCACTTAGTTTTGGAATGGGTAACAAGGAATAAGTTAGTCCTAAATATTTACAAAACTAAAAGCATTGTATTTGGGACAAATCCTTGACTAAACCCTAAACCTCAACTACATCTCGTAATGAATAATGTGGAAATTGAGCAAGTTGAGGTCACTAAAATTCTTGGAGTAACCCTGGATTGTAAACTGTCATGGTCAAAACATATTGATGCAAAAGTAGCTAAGATGGGGAGAAGTCTGTCCATAATTAAGTGCTGCTCTGCCTTCTTAAGAATACTATTAACAAGGCAGGTCCTACAGGCCCTAGTTTTGCCGCACCTGGACTACTGTTCAGTCGTCTGGTCACGTGCCACAAAGAGTGACTTGGGAAAATTGCAGTTGGCTCAGAACAGGGCAGCACGGCTGGCCCTTAAAAGTACACAGAGAACTAAAATTAATGACATGCATGTCAATCTCTCATGGCTCAGTGGAAGAGAGATTGACTTCCTCATTACATGTTATTGTAAGAGCTGTTAACAAGCTGAAGTTACCGAGCTGTCTTTAAAATACTAGCACACAGCTCGGACACCCATGCATACCCCACAAGACTTTCCACCCGAGTTCTCTCCACAATCCCGAAGTCCAGAACAGACTATGGGAGGCGCACAGTACTACATATAGCCATGACTACATGGAACTATTCCACATCAGGTAACTGATGCAAGCAGTAGAATCCGATATAAAAATACACCTTATGGAACAGCGGGGACTGTGAAGTAACACAAACATAGGGACAGACAGGTGCTTACACACACATGATAACATACGCACTATTCTCACCTACACATGGATTTTGTGTTGTAGATATCTGGTAGTGGAGTATGGGCCTGAGGGCACACACTTAGTGTGTTATGAATTCTGTATTGTAATGTTTGTAACATTGTATAAGTGCCTTAATTTTGCCGGACCCCAGGAAGAGTAGCTGCTGCCTTGACACATGGCATCTATGGACCAAGGTCTCACAACGCATGTTTTTCCAGGCTAGCATCTCAAACAACATGGTAGGTACTGACCAATAAACATTCAAGTGCCCTTGGACATGACACATAAATGGATACAAATCAGACATGGTTATTCATATTGAAACAAAACAAAATGTACCCAACACTGTCAAAACTCAACATATGCAAGAACAATCTGATCCACCATATGTTAATATCTCTTGATCTGTTTGACAAAGTCATGGAATTTGGCACTCATTTTTTGGCACACATGCTCAGCGACGTGAATCTAGCAAACCTGTAGAGTTTGGTTCTGTTTGGCCTCATGGTGGTGCTGTTGGCTTATAATGGCCATGTTGATTGAACAAGAGTCACCAAAACATTGGTGACTCAGCGGTTCTCGAGTAGAAGACATTTCAAATAGTCAACATCATTAAAATGGTCCAAAATCCATCAAAAGCATATTGGATGATCTTGTTTGATTTTGAGTTCTGATATTTGGGAAACGTGGTAAGAAGTACAGTTGTACACTACATGACCAAAAGTATGTGGACAGCAACTTGTCGAATATATAAAAAAGATAATGGAGTTGGTCCCCCCTTTGCTGCTATAACAGCCTCCACTCTTCTGGCAAGGCTTTCCACTAGAACAGTGCTGCAGAGACTTGCTTCCATTCAGCCATAAGATCATTAGTGAGGTTAGGCACTGATGTTGGGCGACTAGGCCTGGCTCCCAGTCGGTGACCCAATTCATCCCAAATGTGTTCGATGGGGTTGAGGTCAGGCTTTGTGCATGCCAGTCAAGTTGTTCAACACTGATCTCAACAAACCATTTCTGTATGGACCTCACTTTGTGCAACGGGGACAATGTCATGCTGAAACAGGAAAGGGCCTTCTCCAAAATGTTGCCACAAAGTTGGAAGCACAGAATCATCTAGAATGATTCTATGGGGCCTAGCCCAAACCATAAAAACAGCCCCAGACCATTGTTCCTCTTCTATCAAGCTTTACAGTTGGCACTATGCATTTGGGCAGGTAGTGTTCTCCTGGCATCCGCCAAAACCAGATTCATCCGTTGGACTGCCAGATGGTTAAGTATTATTCATCACTCCAGAGAACACGTTTCCACTGCTCCAGAGTCCAATGGCGGCGAGCTTAACATCACTCCAGCCGATGCTTGGCATTGCACATGGTTGATCTTGTGTGGGGCTGCTCGACCATGGAAACCCATTTGATGAAGCTCCCGACGAACAGTTATTGTGTTGACATTGCTTCCAGGGGAAGTTTGGAACTCGGTAGTGAGTGTAGTAACTGAGGACAGACAATTTTTACATGCTGTGAGCTCTTGTACTGCAGGATTTTAATCCATGACGGCGTAGTGTGTTACTAATGGTTTTCTTTGAGACCGTGGTCCCAGCTCTCTTCAGGTCATTGACCAGGTCCTGCCGTGTAGTTCTGGGCTGATCCCTCACCTTCCTCATGATCATTGATGCCCCACGAGGTGAGATCTTGCATGGAGCCCCAGACCGAGGGTGATTGACCGTCATCTTGAACTTCTTCCATTTTCTAATAATTGCGCCAACAGTTGTTGCCTTCTCACCAAGCTGCTTGCCTATTGTCCTGTAGCCCATCCCAGCGTCCTGTAGCACATCCCAGCCTTGTGCAGGTCTACAATTTTATCCCTGATGTCCTTACACAGCTCTCTGGTCTTGGCCATTGTGGAGAGGTTGGAGACTGTGTGTGGACAGGTGTCTTTTATACAGGTAACGAGTTCAAACAGGTGCAGTTAATACAAGTAATGAGTGGAGAACAGGAGGGCTTCTTAAAGAAAAACTAACAGGTCTGTGAGAGCCGGAATTCCTACTGGTTGGTAGGTGAATACTTAGGTCATGCAATAAAATGCAAATTCATTACTTAAAAATCATACAATGTGATATTCTGGATTTTTGTTTTAGATTCCATCTCTCACAGTTGAAGTGTACCTATGATAAAAAATTACAGACCTCTACATGCTTTGTAAGTAGGAAAGCCCGCAAAATCGGCAGTGTATCAAATACTTGTTCTCCCCACTGTATATTAGTGTAGCTCATCCAAGAGTGTATTGTCCAATTTGTCCTGATGATTACACTGCAGGGCCAAAACTTGAACCCAAGCATAAGGTTGTAGGCTGCCTGAGAAACAAGGAAGGGGGAGAAGGAGGGAAGAGTGCAAGAGAGAGACAGGGGGAGAGAGATGAGAGAAAGAGAACGTGTGTGAGTGTGAGAGAGAGAGTTGGGTGGGTGCTCTGGACAGGTTGCATCTAGATCACTTGGTTCTCTCATGTCTAAGGCTCTTTGGTTGAATTAATGATTCATCAATACATTCCTGGAAGTAGGAGCAAGATTCTAGGATTTAGGCAGTATTTGAGTGTCATCTCCCCTTTGATTTTCTTTTTTTGTTGTTGCCCAAAGTGTGTCAAATCTCAGTCTATAGTCTTAATCTATGATATGCTACTAAAACCATTTGTTTTTCTAATAAAATACTGTTATTTATTTCCTGTGGACTGCATTCCTAAAAACTCTTAAATTCTAATTGAATCCGTTGGCCTTCCTAACCTTCGGACTGGAGCAATGCTGCTGCAAACACACTTATTTTCTGGATAGGAAGAGATCTGGGTCACATGCTTGAATCATCTATTTGCAGGGTTGCATGCATCAATGCCAAGAAATTCCATAAGGGTAACTTTGCCCAAGGAAAACGTGAGCCATCTGTGCAGGATGGAGCCGGCGGCCAAGGAGAGAGGGACGACAGAGAACGGAGGCAGCTCCTCGACGAGGGCGCAGCGCTCCTCCTGCACCAGCCTCAAGGTACGATCAGAACCTCTAGGCCTCCCTCTGCCGCTCTCTGATTCTCTTTGCCTCTGACTCTCTGAGACTATCTCTGACTCGCTTAAGGTATTCAATCCGTATTACGGAGGTTCAGTGTTACAGAACAATTTAAATTTAAAGGCAATTTTCCCGCATTGGCGGAGACTGCATTCATGTCGGCGCAATCGGAAATTACCTTTACATTTTTAATCATGCAAACTCTGTAGAGTTTGGTTTGTAGACAACAGGCCATGGTAGTTAGCCTGCTGTGGTGAATGCAATCCCCAAAATTTGAACTCCAAATTAGTCAAACCCTGGACAGGGAGTGAGTTGTTCTGGACTGCAGGTGCTGAATGTTTGGCAATATAGTTGAGGTAGTACAGCATATGGACGAGCTGCCCACGGAGTGACCCTATCTTAGACCCCAGGAGAGCAAGCAGAAGTGACTGTGGCAAGGGAAAATAACTCTGGAAGGAAGAAAACCGTGAGGATTCAGGCACAGCTAGCAAGCCAACCCTCTTTTGGCTGGTTGGGTAGGAATCGGTGCGGGAGATAGACAGTGTCAATGAAAGGAGGCAGGAACTAGAAAACAGTGCTTGAGTTAATGCAGGTTCTGAGAGATGAGCATGTTGTGTGCTCTCCTAATGTTGATGTCAGAGCGGATGTAGGAATGATAGGCTTTAGAGGACCAGCATGCAAGGATTTTTATAGTATGGTCTGGGATAGGGTTGCAAAGGGTCGGAAACTTTCCGGTAAATTTCCATAGGAGTTAAGCCCGAGATTTTGGGGAATTTTGCTTTAAATTCATCAAAAAAGTTAGCTTATAACAGTGAACCTTTTTTTGTGGGATACACATAAGGCAATTCTAGGTCTTGTGGCATATTTTGGTTAAACTATCCTCAATTCAATGGAATTGCAACCCTCTGCATGCACAGTGCGTTCTACCATCACATGTGCAGTGCACTCTTCCATCACATGTACAGCTGATTCTCAAGATCTTGCATGCTAATGAGATGCTATTGAGCCCACACTACTATACTTTCTAAGCCAAGGACTACACGCTTTCTGGTAAGTTTTGATTACAATATTGGGTGGGGGAATATATTTTATACCACAGTTATTTTTTTGTTAACTAGTAAACTAGTAAATAGTAGCCTACTGCAAAGTGTGTTTAAATAATTTCTAACTCGTTAACAACTTCTGCTAGTTAGTTTTTGCTACCATGTGGGTTTTACCTTACTTGAGCCTGCTAACTGTTTCACATGTTTCCATACATGTTTAATTTTTTTTTTAAAGTTATCTTACTAAGGAGTTGTTTAATCTAACTTTATCTGTACATGGAATTGTATTTTATTTGTACAATTTTTTTTCTAATCTTTACAGGAAAATGCCACGGTCTGATGTGTGGAGACATTTCAATGCAGCTAATGTAGAAGGGAAAGCTGTGTACATTTGCAAATACTGTGCCAATCATATGTGAAGAATGAAACCAAGATGCAGAATCATCTGGCCAAGTGCATAAAGTTCCCTCAGCGCTCACAACAAGCAACCTCTGACAAAAGTCCCTCTACTTCTATTCGAGATGAAAACGATGATTCAGACACCTTATTGATAGCAACAGCTCATGTTCCTCCTGGAATCAGAAGGTGTTTTGACTCAATGGAGGAACATAGTCAGATAAATGCTGATGAATGTCTTGCTCGAGCTGTATATGCAACTGGTTCACCTCTGATGCTCACAGGCGATGTGTACTGGAAGATATTTCTGAATGTTCTTCGCCCAGCATACACCCCTACAACCAGACATACTTTATCAATTAATTTGCTGGATGCAGAGTTCAACAGAGTTCAAGTGAAGGTCAAGCAAATCATAGAGAAAGCAGACTTTATTGCAATCATCTCTGATGGGTGGTCAAATGTTTGAGGGCAAGTAATAATTAACTACATCATCTCCACCCCTACATCATCTACAAGAGCACAGACACAAGCGACAACAGACACATCAATCTCTACATAGCAGATGAGCTGAAGGCAGTCATCAATGACCTTGGAACACAGAAGGTATTTGCACTGGTGACCTACAATGCTGCGAACATGAAGGCAGCTTGATCTAAAGTGGAGGAGTCCCACCCTCACATCACACCCATTGGCTGTGCTGCTCGTGCATTGAATCTGCTCCTCAAAGACATCATGGCACTGGAAACAATGGATACACTCTACAAGAGAGCCAAGGAAATGTTTATATATGTGAAGGGTCATCATGTTATAGCAGCAATCTACCTCACCAAGCAAAGTGAGAAGAATAAGAGCACCTGAAGCTGCCCAGCAACACTCGTTGGGGTGGTGTTGTCATCATGTTTGACAGTCTCTTGGAGGGGATAGTCTCTCCAAGAAATGGCCATATCACAGTCTGCTGATATGGACAGCCCCATCGAGAGGATCAGCCTGACGTCCTGACGTCCTGAAACCTATAGCAGTAGCCATTGCACGGATTGAGCGAGACAATCCTGTCTGATGTTCAGACTCTGCTTGCAGATGTAAGAGAATAAATCCGTACTGCCGTGCCCACTTCACTGTTGGTCCAAGCAGAGGAAACTGCAGTTCTGAAATACATCAAAAAGTGCGAAGACTTCTGCCTGAAGCCCATACACGCCACAGTGTACATGTTGGACCCCAAGTATGCTGGCAAGAGCATCCTGTCTGGTGCAGAGATCAACAAGGCCTATGGTGTCATCACTACCGTGTCTTGTCACCTTTGCCTGGATGATGGCAAGGTTCTTGGCAGTCTGGCGAAGTACACTTCCAAGCAAGGGTTTTGGGATGGAGATGCAATATGGCAGTCGTGCCAACATATCTCATCAACCACCTGGTGGAAGGGACTTTGTGGATTTGAGGCGCTTTCCCCTGTTGCCTCCATCATCCTACAAATCCCACCAACATCAGCCTCCTCAGAGCGCAACTGGTCCTTGTTTGTGAACACACACACCAAAGCACGCAATAGGCTGAACAAGGGTTGAGAAATTGGTCGCCATCCGGGAAAATTTGAGGCTTTTTGAGCCCGACAACGAGCCATCCTCAATAAGGTTGGAAAGTGACAGTGAAGATGAGGCCTCAGAGTCTGATGTTCAAGAGGTGGACATTGAGGAGGTCCGGGGAGAAGAAATGGAAGCCTGAGAGGAATACAACCAAAGCTTTAGTTTCTAGACTGTCATTTTGCATAATTATGTTGAAAATGTTTTTGGGAGGTGCGATGGATCATTGGACATCATTCAATATTCCCTTTTGTTGTTCAGTGAAATCATCAAATGTGAAGAGTCAACTCCTTAAATTGAAGTTCAATGTGTAACTAAATTGTTTTTTATTTCTATTGGAAGGATTTTAATCATTTGCAATTATGTCTACTTATGATAAGGTAAAATGTTTATTTTTCTGTCTCCATATGATATGGTAAATACAGTGCCTTGCGAAAGTATTCGCCCCCCTTGAACTTTGCGACCTTTTGCCACATTTCAAGCTTCAAACATAAAGATATAAAACTGTATTTTTTTGTGAAGAATCAACAACAAGTGGGACACAATCATGAAGTGGAACGACATTTATTGGATATTTCAAACTTTTTTAACAAATCAAAAACTGAAAAATTGGGCGTGCAAAATTATTCAGCCCCTTTACTTTCAGTGCAGCAAACTCTCTCCAGAAGTTCAGTGAGGATCTCTGAATGATACAATGTTGACCTAAATGACTAATGATGATAAATACAATCCACCTGTGTGTAATCAAGTCTCCGTATAAATGCACCTGCACTGTGATAGTCTCAGAGGTCCGTTAAAAGCGCAGAGAGCATCATGAAGAACAAGGAACACACCAGGCAGGTCTGAGATACTGTTGTGAAGAAGTTTAAAGCCGGATTTGGATACAAAAAGATTTCCCAAGCTTTAAACATCCCAAGGAGCACTGTGCAAGCGATAATATTTAAATGGAAGGAGTATCAGACCACTGCAAATCTACCAAGACCTGGCCGTCCCTCTAAACTTTCAGCTCATACAAGGAGAAGACTGATCAGAGATGCAGCCAAGAGGCCCATGATCACTCTGGATGAACTGCAGAGATCTACAGCTGAGGTGGGATACTCTGTCCATAGGACAACAATCAGTCGTATATTGCACAAATCTGGCCTTTATGGAAGAGTGGCACAAAGAAAGCCATTTCTTAAAGATATCCATAAAAAGTGTTGTTTAAAGTTTGCCACAAGCCACCTGGAAGACACACCAAACATGTGGAAGAAGGTGCTCTGGTCAGATGAAACCAAAATGGAACTTTTTGGCAACAATGCAAAACGTTATGTTTGGCGTAAAAGCAACACAGCTCATCACCCTGAACACATTATCCCCACTGTCAAACATGGTGGTGGCAGCATCATGGTTTGGGCCTGCTTTTCTTCAGCAGGGACAGGGAAGATGGTTAAAATTGATGGGAAGATGGATGGAGCCAAATACAGGACCATTCTGGAAGAAAACCTGATGGAGTCTGCAAAAGACCTGAGACTGGGACGGAGATTTGTCTTCCAACAAGACAATGATCCAAAACATAAAGCAAAATCTACAATGGAATGGTTCAAAAATAAACATATCCAGGTGTTAGAATGGCCAAGTCAAAGTCCAGACCTGAATCCAATCGAGAATCTGTGGAAAGAACTGAAAACTGCTGTTCACAAATGCTCTCCATCCAACCTCACTGAGCTCGAGCTGTTTTGCAAGGAGGAATGGGAAAAAATGTCAGTCTCTCGATGTGCAAAACTGATAGAGACATACCCCAAGCGACTTACAGCTGTAATCGCAGCAAAAGGTGGCGCTACAAAGTATTAACTTAAGGGGGCTGAATAATTTTGCACGCCCAATTTTTCAGTTTTTGATTTGTTAAAAAAGTTTGAAATATCCAATAAATGTCTTTCCACTTCATGATTGTGTCCCACTTGTTGTTGATTCTTCACAAAAAAAATACAGTTTTATATCTTTATGTTTGAAGCCTGAAATGTGGCAAAAGGTCGCAAAGTTCAAGGGGGCCGAATACTTTCGCAAGGCACTGTATATCCAATGCAAAAAATATTTAAATGGTATTAATATTAATTAGCATATATTTCTGTTAATTCCTGTGAATTCCCACTGATATTTTCTACCTCTGATTATTCCCCAAAATGCTGTGAAAGCAGGCAGCTTGCTGGTCCATGATCAAATCACATTTTACCTTCACATGCACCGAATACAGCAGGTTTAGACCTTACCGTGAAATGCTTACTTAAAAGCCCTTAACCAGCCATGCAGTTTTAAGAAAATAGAGTCACGAAAATATTTACCAAATAAACTAAAGTAAAAAATAACAACTAAAAAAGTAACACAATGAAATATCAATAATGAGTTTATATCAAATCAAATTTTATTTGTCACATGCGCCTAATACAACCGGTGTAGACCTTACAGTGAAATGCTTACTTAACCGTGCGGTGCAGAGAGAACAGTCTATGACTAGTGGCTGGAATCGTTGACTAGGGCCTTCCTCTGATACCACCTGGTATAGAGGTCCTGGATTGCAGGAAGCTTGGCCCCAGGAATGTACTGGGCTGTACGCACTGACCGTAGCGCCTTACGGTCAGATGCAGTTGCCATACCAGGTCAGGATGCTGTCAATGGTGCAGCTGTATAACTTTTTGAGGATCTGAGGACCCATGACAAATCTTTTCAGTCACCTGAGGGGGAAAAGGCATTGTCGTGCCCTCTTCACGACATTCTTGTTTTGTTTGGACCATGATAGTTTGTTGGTGATGTGAACACCAAGAAACTTGAAACTCTCGACTTGCTCAGCTACAGCCCCGTTGATGTGAATGGGGGAATTTTTCAGCCCTCCTTTTCCTGTATTCCATGATAATCTCCTTTGTTTTGCTCACGTTGAGGGAGAGGTTGTTGTGCTGGCACCACACTGCCAGGTTTCTGACCTCCTCCCGATAGACCGTTTTATCGTTGTCGGTGATCAGCTTAACACCGTTGTGTCATCAGAAAACTTAATGATGGTGTTGGAGTTGTGCTTGGCCACACAGTCGTGGTGAACCTGACGCATCCCCGAGGAACCCCCGTGTTAAGGAGCAGCGTGGTAGATACAGTGCCTTGCGAAAATATTCGGCCCCCTTGAACTTTGCGACCTTTTGCCACATTTCAGGCTTCAAACATAAAGATATAAAACTGTATTTTTTTGTGAAGAATCAACAACAAGTGGGACACAATCATGAAGCGGAACGACATTTATTGGATATTTCAAACTATTTTAACAAATCAAAAACTGAAAAATTGGGCGTGCAAAATTATTCAGCCCCCTTAAGTTAATACTTTGTAGCGCCACCTTTTGCTGCGATTACAGCTGTAAGTCGCTTGGGGTATGTCTCTATCAGTTTTGCACATCGAGAGACTGACATTTTTTCCCATTCCTCCTTGCAAAACAGCTCGAGCTCAGTGAGGTTGGATGGAGAGCATTTGTGAACAGCAGTTTTCAGTTCTTTCCACAGATTCTCGATTGGATTCAGGTCTGGACTTTGACTTGGCCATTCTAACACCTGGATATGTTTATTTCTGAACCATTCCATTGTAGATTTTGCTTTATGTTTTGGATCATTGTCTTGTTGGAAGACAAATCTCCGTCCCAGTCTCAGGTCTTTTGCAGACTCCATCAGGTTTTCTTCCAGAAAGGTCCTGTATTTGGCTCCATCCATCTTCCCATCAATTTTAACCATCTTCCCTGTCCCTGCTGAAGAAAAGCAGGCCCAAACCATGATGCTGCCACCACCATGTTTGACAGTGGGGATGGTGTGTTCACGGTGATGAGCTGTGTTGCTTTTACGCCAAACATAACGTTTTGCATTGTTGCCAAAAAGTTCAATTTTGGTTTCATCTGACCAGAGCACCTTCTTCCACATGTTTGGTGTGTCTCCCAGGTGGCTTGTGGCAAAGAAATGGCTTTCTTTGTGCCACTCTTCCATAAAGGCCAGATTTGTGCAATATACGACTGATTGTTGTCCTATGGACGGAGTCTCCCACCTCAGCTGTAGATCTCTGCAGTTCATCCAGAGTGATCATGGGCCTCTTGGCTGCATCTCTGATCAGTCTTCTCCTTGTATGAGCTGAAAGTTTAGAGGGACGGCCAGGTCTTGGTAGATTTGCAGTGGTCTGATACTCCTTCCATTTAAATATTATCGCTTGAACAGTGCTCCTTGGGATGTTTAAAGCTTGGGAAATCTTTTTGTATCCAAATCCGGCTTTAAACTTCTTCACAAAAGTATCTCGGACCTGCCTGGTGTGTTCCTTGTTCTTCATGATGCTCTCTGCGCTTTTAACGGACCTCTGAAACTATCACAGTGCAGGTGCATTCATACGGAGACTTGATTACACACAGGTGGATTGTATTTATCATCATTAGTAATTTAGGTCAACATTGGATCATTCAGAGATCCTCACTGAACTTCTGGAGAGAGTTTGCTGCACTGAAAGTAAAGGGGCTGAATAATTTTGCACGCCCAATTTTTCAGTTTTTGATTTGTTAAAAAAGTTTGAAATATCCAATAAATGTCGTTCCACTTCATAATTGTGCCCCACTTGTTGTTGATTCTTCACAAAAAAATACAGTTTTATATCTTTATGTTTGAAGCCTGAAATGTGGCAAAAGGTTGCAAAGTTCAAGGGGGCCGAATACTTTCGCAAGGCACTGTATGTTGTTGCCTACCCTTACCACCTGGGGGTGGTCCGTCAGGATGTCCAGGATCCAGTTGCAGAGGGAAGTGTTTAGTCCCAGGGTCCTTAGCTTAGTGATGAGTTTTGAGGGCAATATGGTGCTGAACGCTGATGTGTAGTCAATGAACAGCATTCTCAAATAGGTGTTCCTTTTGTCCAGGTGAGAAAGGGCAGTGTGGAGTGAGATTGAGATTGCATCATCTGTGGATCTGTTGGGGCAGTATGTGAAATGGAGTGGGTCTAGGGTTTCCGGGATAACAGTCTTGATGTGAGCAATGACCAGCCTTTCAAAGCACTTCATGGCTACCGAAGTGAGTGCTATGGGGTGGTAGTCATTTTTGCAGGTTACCTTCGCTTTATTGGGCTCAAGGACTATGGTGGTCTGCTTGAAACATGTAAGAATTACAGACTCAGTCAGGAGAGGAGAGTGTCAGTGAAGACATTTGCCAGTTGGTCCGCGCATGCTCTGAGTGCACGTCTTGGTAATCCGTCTGCCCCTGTGGCCTTGTGAATGTTGACTTGTTTAAAGTTCTTGCTCACGTCTGCTATGGAGAGCGTGATTTCGCAGTCATCCGGATGAGCTGGTGCTCTCATGCATGCTTAAGTGTTGCTTGCCTCGAAGCGAGCATAAAAGGCATTTAGCCCGTCTGGTTGGCTCGCGTCATTTGGCAGCTCACAGCTGG
This sequence comes from Oncorhynchus mykiss, assembly GCF_013265735.2. Lineage (NCBI taxonomy): Eukaryota > Metazoa > Chordata > Actinopteri > Salmoniformes > Salmonidae > Oncorhynchus > Oncorhynchus mykiss. The sequence continues at coordinate 52,421,278 of NC_048579.1, read as the reverse complement.
GTTTCCCTTAGTAGTCTGTAATAGTTTGCAAGTCCTGACACATGTAGTAGGATTTAATCTTAGTCCTGTATTGACGCTTTGCCTGTTTGATGGTTTGTCTGAGGGCTTAGCAGGATTTCTTATGCTCTTTCTCCGGCACTCTAGGTCATCATATTTCCGCGCCTCAGCCGGATCGACAGGTTCCCACGCCTTAGCAGAGGTGACCGGTTCACTCCTGATCCTGGAGTGGACCGTGTACTCCCTCTCCGGCCTGTGTACTCCCTCTCCAGACTCTAGGTCACCAGGCTGCTTGTTATTGAACACTCCTGTCACCAGCGTTATGAGCATAATGACACTCACCTGGACTCCATCACCTCCTTGATTACCTGCCCTTTATATGTCATTCCTTTTCGTTTCTTCCCCAATTGTCATTGTTCCTGTTTCATGTCGGTGCGCTGTTTGTGTTTCTTGTTTTGTTCATTTATTTATTACATTTATTCACTCCCTGAACTTGCTTCACAACTCTCAGCACACATCCTCTTTCTCCCTTTTAAATTCCTTTGATATATCCACTGCGCCACTCGGGCAAAGAGATATATTAAATTCACTAATACTAAACTTGTGCCCCGGTTCGAATCGAGGTTGAATCATATCCGGCCGTGATTGGGAGTCCCATAGAACGGCACACAATTGGCCCAGCGTCGCCTGGGTTTGGCCGGGGTAGGCCGTCATTGTAAATAAGAATTTGTTCTTAACTGACTTCCCTAGTTAAATAAAAAAATACAAAGAAATTATAAATTGAATGGGCCAAGGGAAATTTTGTAGCCACCCTCAAATTCATAGACACAGTGGATGCTAAGGCTGACAGTCCATAGCCGTGTGCGAAATCTGTTTTGCCTATTACTTACTAAAACTGTGTACACTACATACAATTTAGAACATACTGTTTAGTAAGACTGTATGCAGTAGGCAACAAATACTAACATATTAGACTCATATTAGTGCTGGGGACAATAAAAGGCCACTCTAAAATGTGCAGTTTTGTCACACAACAGAATGCGACAGATGTCTCAAGTTTTGAGCGTGCAATTTTCATGGTGACTGCCAGAGAATTGTCATGGTGACTGCTAGAGAATTGAATGTTAATTTCTCTACCATTAGCCGCCTCCAATGTCATTTTAGAGAATTTAGCAGTATGTCCAACCGGCCTCACAACCACAGACCACGTATATGGCGTTGTGTGGGCGAGCGGTTTTCTGATGTCAACGTGCCCCATGGTAGCGGTATGGGTAGGCATAAGCTACGGATCGAGTCTGAGTCACAAGTCCCTATGGCTGAAGTCCAAGTCCCAGTGTTCGTGTCTTGGTCCAAGTGTTCAAGTCTGAGCCACTGGGTCCACATTAACTCAAAATAAAGTTATTTACCCAGTCAGATATAGTGTAGTGGCCCAACAAACGTAGCAGCGGTATTATGGGTCATGTCCTTTGAAGGGTAGCCTAAGGTCTAGAATTAATCCGTTTTCTCTCAGGAATAGAGGTAGACTTGGCTACGTTGGCTACAGAACCTGTGTATGAAATGCAGTGTGAAAGACTACTTTTCTATAGCCCACTCAAGGGAGAGAAAAACATAGCTAGACTTTTGCTTTATTATTAAACTCAGTGCTGCTATTGTTTTTTATTTCGTAAAGCAGTGTGTGTTTCTTAAGGCAAAGGGTAGCTAAATAGAAGACTGGTGGTGATTGGTTAGCTCAAGTGAAGCCTGAGAGTCACCTGCGTATTATGTATAAATGGAGCCGGAGCGGCGCCTGTCTGCTTTTCTGCCCACACAGATATAGTCTCGTCAACTGGCACTGTAAAATAGGTGTTTGATTAATATTTTAGTCACTACACTGAGTTTTCAACCTATTGTGAAGCCCCATCCTTCAGCTTTATAGCTGTTTTTTTAATCAAGGAGTAGGCCTTTAATTGCCTAAAAACATCCTTCCCCCTGACACAAAGGATTTGCGTCCACCTCAGAGCTCAGAGAGCAGCAGCTTGTTATTCTTCAGGATTAAAGCTACATGAGACAATGGTGTCTCAGCCTCTTAAAATAAGACTGTTTGTTGAAGTACGTTCAAAGTTGAAAAAGGTCAGTTTCTCAGGATTGTTAGTTAGCCCGCCGGTGTGGCTCAGGGTTCTATGGTGCTTGTTTGAACTGTAATGCCATGATGAATACATATCACAATATTCTACTCGTTAGCATATCGTCAGACTGTTTCCACTGGTATTGGTAGACTATTTAACAGGAAAGTACGTTGTAACTCGAATGGGTATTTTCTGGTACACAAATGGTGTAACCAAATGGTGCCTAGTTGTAACGGGTGTCGTCGTCGGATGAGGAGGAGGAATCAGACCAAAGTGCAGCGTGGTAAGTGTTCATGACTTTTATTGAACTGAACACTGAAGCAAAAATAACAAGGTGAATAGACGAAACCTGAAACAGTCCTGTCAGGTGAAGAACACTAAACAGAAAACAACTACCCACAAAACATAGGTGGGAAAAAGCTAAGTATGGTTCCCAATCAGAGACAACGATAGTCAGCTGTCCCTGATTGAGAACCATACCCGGCCAAAACAAAGAAATACAAAACATAGAAAAAGGAACATAGAATGCCCACCCAAATCACACCCTGACCAAACCAAAATAGAGACATAAAAAGCTCTCTAAGGTGACATTAGTGGTGCTTGATTCAAATGAATCCCAAAGAAACAAATAGCCTGAGTAATTAATAGATGATCAGTTTATTACCATTTTGCCATGTTATTTCTTATTAAATGGGCTTCCTGGTCATTTCTGTTCTTTAAGGTAAAGTGCTACCTTTTTCTCTTTCATATTCACAATGAGATGAGGCAATGGGTCTAATATGGCTAAGATCAACTAATGTTTGAATATTCACATGTAGCCATTTCTATTGCTAGAAGACATTTTAGAAATCAAAGATCTAAAAAAAGAGATACAATAGAGCTCAGATTGTAAAAGTATTCTCTTTTTAGTCATAGATATGGCTAATTCACGTGTTTCCTAGATAGGCATAATATGACCATGCAAAAAAAGCCATTTTGGGTTGATCATGGGTTAATTGTGACTGCGAACACTCTATAGACCCTTTGTTGGGGTGTTAAGAAAGGATCTATTGTATGGCCTTGCATTGAAACTGTATGACTAACTAAAGCTGATTAACTGTGACTATGCTAGTTGCTGCCAGTGAGATTTGACTTAAACATGTTGACACACATGTGGACCATAGATGTGATGACATAAATTCAGAGCTGGGCTCAGACGGTGTTTTCCTTTCAATTAAATGCAGATCACTGAGTTATTGGTTTTCTATTAGTGTAAGAGATATTCTAGGCCTTACATGCGATTCTACTTTGCTCTGTTGATACAGGATATTTATTTTAGGAGACAGTGTAATTATGTAGTCCCACTAGACAAGCTTATGCAAAGTGTTCAATCTACCAGGCTGCTGTGTCTGTCTCTGAATAACTAAACATTAGAAATGCCATGTCATTTATAGAAGTGCCGAATGGATTTGTTAGCTGTTAGCTAGGATTTGTTAGCTCTTCTCTAAACCCTTAGGCACCTGAGATTACTCTTGCTGCTCTCTGTATCCTAATAGCCTCCGATAGAGTTACCAGCAGTTACCAGTTACCAGTTACCAAATCCTGAAGCCGTAGTGGTAAATTCTGGGAAATTAGGCCCCAGAGGGCTCTGGTCACGTGCAAGGTTTGACTGCTGGTCAGGTTGCTACTTCCATGCATGTGTAATGTGATCTAACTGTGATCTAGCTCAGAGTAAGGCAATATGGCCAAAATATCATATTTTTGACAAATTTATGTTTTTGAATAACAAAGTTTAAAAAAAAATGTCATGAGTAAGTGCATGCATTTCCTTCAGTCATGTTATTATTTCCACACTGTATCACATTTATTTTGTCTTTGTATGCCTCTATTTTGTAAAATAAAAAAATAAAAAAAGTTAAATAATTATTCTCCTCTATGAACATGTATACTGAACAAAAATATAAACGCAGCATGCAACCATTTCAAAGATTTTACTGAGTTACAGTTCATATAAGGAAGTCAGACATCTGAAATCTATGGCTGGGAAAACAGATATGCATCGGTTGGTCATAAACCTTTGAAACAAAGGTAGGGGCGGGGATCAGAAAACCAGTCAGCATCTGGTTTGACTACCATTTGCCTCATGAAGTGCGACACATCTCCTTCACATTTGAGTTGATCAGGCTATTGATTGTGGCCTGTGGAATGTTGTCCTACTCCTCTTCATTGGCTGTGCGAAGTTGCTGGATATTGGCAGGAACTGGAACACGCTGTCGCACACATCGATCCAGAGCATCCCAAACATGCTCAATGGGTGACATGTCTGGTGAGTATTCAGGCCATCGAAGCACTAGGACATTTTCAGCTTCCAGGAATTGTGTACAGCTCCTTGCGACATGGGTCTGTGTATTATCATGCTGAAACATAAGGTGATGTTGGCAGATGAATGGCACGACAATGGGCCTCAGGATCTTGGCACGGTATCTCTATGCATTGAAATTGCAATCGCTAAAATGTAATTGTGTTCGTTGTCTGTAGCTTATGCCTGCCCATACCATAACCCTACCGCCATCATGGGGCACGCTGTTCACAATGTTGACATTAGCAAACCGCTCACCCACACTAGATTATTTGCAGGAAAGAATTGGTTACATGCGTGAAGTGGATCTCAAGTAATCTATGAACTTTTGAACATCTTGGCCATCTACTGTTATAATCTCCACCCAGCACAGCCTGAAGAGGACTGGCCAACCCTCAGAGCCTGGTTCCTCTCTAGGTTTCATCCTAGGTTCCTGCCTTTCTAGGGAGTTTTTCCTAGCCACCATGCTTCTACATCTGCATTGCTTGCTGTTTGGGGTATTAGGCTGGGTTTCTGTATTAGCACTTTGTTACATTGGCTGATGTAAAAAGGGCTCTATACATTTTGATTGATTGAAATTGGTTCCCTCAATCAGGACTACAAGGCACAGGGAGAACCATGACCAAGGTTTTCTGACCCATTTTCAAACCCCCGAGAGAGTGAGAGAGATTACAGAATTGAAGCCGTGATTAGCTTAGAACAACAAAAAGGTTGTATTCTTCACGTGTCTTTTGTCTACCCTGAGGGAATTAGAGAACTAATTGACTGTTGGGCCCAGGCAGGAGAGAGGAAAGGAAGGAATAAGGGAAGATATCTCTCCTTTCTCCTGTCTTCCCTTATTCCTGCCTTTCCTCTCCTACCTCTCCTGCCCAACAGTCTATGGGGCGTCAGGGTAGCCTAGTGGTTAGAGCGTTGGACTAATAACCGGAAGGTTGTGAGTTCAAACCCCCGAGCTGACAAGGTACAAATCTGTCGTTCTGCCCCTGAACAGGCAGTTAACCCACTGTTCCCAGGCCGTCATTGAAAATAAGAATTTGTTCTTAACTGACTTGCCTGGTTAAATAAAGGTAAAATAAATAAAAATAAAATATGCTGCTCTGGATTTGACTGTCTGAAAATGAAGAGAGAGAGGAGGGTGGGAGATAGAAAGGGGGGAGAGAGAGAGAGACACAGGGAGACCCAGATAGAGGGAGATATTGGCCATGTCCAGATACTCGTACTTGCTTCCTAAATAGTAGGCCGTTTGAGTATGCAAAATAATTATTTTTTTTGCGTTTGTGACATTTAGCAAATCGAGTATACTTTAAATGCCAGGAGGGCATACTTATTTCATAGAGTAGAATGCGTTGCACACTATTGAGGAAGATAATCGTCTTTTCACACCCACATGTGTTCGACAACAGCTGATAATCAGAATAGGGGATGTGCTCCACAATAATGTACGAATGGCGAGGAACAAGCGTGATTTCGCATTTGATGGCGCCTTCTCAGTATGGATGAGAAGTATGTTGATATTTGTTGTTTACTGCATACGTTTGTACTAAACAGTATGTTTTAAATAGAATGTAGTATGGTTAGAAAGAGGGGGAGGTTGTTAATGAAGCATACGCTATTGCAAGCGAACAGCCTTGAAGGTTCATTAGGAACCCTCTGACCAATTTGAATTACAATGCACTTGGGAGAGATAATGTCCCATCCGACCATGAATTAGACCCTGAATTATCACTTGTCTTCCAGTTGTGGTTGCAAGCCTGAATTGATGTTTATCTCTGTAATTGGGCTTGTGCTTTCTAGTGATTTTTGTCTGGCTGCCAGTGTAGATCATACATACTAACGTAAACTCTCTGGGGTGTCATCATTCATGAGTTAATTTCTTAATGCCTCAAATGAACAATAATAGTACCATAACGGATTGCTATGCTTTGTTTGTTTTATAGTTTTGACTGGCTGGATGGATTGATGGTGTGTGCTGTAGCCTGCATGCAGAGGACATCACTGCTGAGGGACTCCATTAAAACACTCGTTTAACCAGCCATTTAATCCACAAATGGTCTCTCTCCTCTTCAACTCTCACTCTCTGTCTCTCTCTCTCTCTTTCTTGCTTCATCTCTCTCTTTCTTGCTTTATCTCTCTCTCTCTCGTTCTCTCTCTCTCGTTCTCTCTCTCTCTCTCTCTCTCTCACTCTCTGGTCGTGTTCAAAATCTGTCTTTCTTACCACTTACTAAAACTACATACGGTGTACTAATCATACTATTTAGAACGTACTGTTTAGTAAAACTGTATACAGTAAGCAACAAATATCAACGTACTAGACACACCCATACTAAGAATACGTCATTTAATGCAGTGGTTCCCAAAGTTTTTCACTCAGACCCCCTTCCAGCATTGGGGAACATCCCGCATGTGTGTGCCACTCCTATTTTAATTGGCAGAAGCACTGATCATGACACAAACCGTTCACACCCCTCTTGTTGGCGGAGAGAACATTTTGCAGGTTTAAAACGTATTTCCTGCAATTCTACAATTTCTTTCATGGGATGCAGACATTTTGCCGTTTTAAAGCTCATTTTCTTGCAATTCTATGAAAAAAGTGTACATATCACATGTACTCAAAATGCCTTCTATTTTGAGTACGAGTATTCGGACCCCGCCTTTCTTTCTTTCTTTCTTTCACAGTGCCACAGGAACGTCTGTATAATGTTTGGGTTTTCAGTTATTACAATGCCAAAGACATGCTCATTTTAATGTGTACTAGAAGAGTGTTCTGGTGCCTTTCAAAAAATATACTGAACAAAAATATAAACGTGCAACAATTTAAAAGATTTTACTGAGTTACAGTTCATATGAGGATTTAAATCAATTTAAATCAATTCATTAGATCCTAATCTATGGATTTCACACAAATGTGAATACCGAATACAGGCCTAATAATGGGCCTCAGGATCTCGTACCTGTATTTTTGTGCACTAAAATTGCCACGGATTAAATGCAATTTTTTTTTGTTGTCCGTAACCGATTCCTGCCCATACCATACCTACACCGCCACCAAAACCTCTCCCCCACATAACACCATACAAATAGTCTGCGGTTGTGATGCCTGTTGGATGTACTGCCAAATGCTCTAAAACAACTTTGGAGGCAGCTTAGGATAGAGAAATTAACATTAAATTCTCTGGCAACAGAGCTCTGCTCTGGTGGGCATTCCTGCAGTCAGCATGCCGATTGCACGCTCCCTCAAAACTTGAGATATCTCTGGCATTGTGTTGTGTGACAAAACTGCACATTTTAGAGTGGCCTTTTATGGTCCCCAGCGCAAGGTGCACCTGTGTAATGATCCTGATGTTTAATCAGCTTCTTGATATGCCATACCTGTCAGGTGGATACATTATCTTGGCAAATGAGAAATATTCACTGACAAGGATATGAACAAATTTGTGTACAAAATTTGAGAGAAATAAGCTTTTTGTGCATATGGAAAATTTCAGGGATCTTTTATTTCAGCTCATAAAACAATGGATCAACACTTTACATGTTGCGTTTATATTTTTGTTCAGTGTAGTTTCCCGGGCTAGTCTTTGATGTGGAAAAGCCCATGGGAATGTGGACGTGCCGCTGTGAGAAGACAAACATTACTCATTGTGAGAGATGGGAGGTGTTGCTAGTCGTGACTGGCCCAGAGCGGGAAGACTGATGCAATGGATGCTGGAGCTCATCTTTCCTAGCCTAGTCCCCGATCTGTTTGTGCTATCTTGCCAACACCTTGTCACTAATTTCCAAACATGTTTGGCACGACAGTTCCATAAGGACATCAGAAACAGACTGGGACACACACTGGGTTCTTCAGCTGTCCCCATAGGATAACACTTTTTGGTTCCAGGTAAAAGCCTTTTGGGTTCCAGGTAGAATCATTTTGGGTTCTACTTGGAACCAAAAGGGTTCTACCTGGAGCCAACAAGGGTTCTTTTAAAATATATCCTATGGGGACATCCGAAGATCCCTTTTAGGTTCTAGATAGCACCTTTTTTTCTAAGATTGAAGGCCAATCCATAATGAATAAGTTCCCTCTCCTAGTCAAAACCAATCCTTTCTTCATCAGTTGCTAGGGTTGAGTCATCGGTCTCTCACATAAGGAGCCATCTTAAGTCTGATGGAGACTCTTAATCCTCTCTTTGTCCGGGTCTTCCTCAATACCCTGTAGTTACAGATACACTCTGCCTTCCCTCTCATCCTCCATCCCCCCTTTTCCTTTCCCTCTTCTATCCTCCTCTCCTCTGTGCTTCTATGATGTAGGCCTAGTTGAATATTAAACAGGAAATGTGATTAGCAGGAGCTAAAATAGGCTAATGAGCCTATGAAAAGTAGAGCTGTGGTGTACATTAGAGCAACACAGGGGTAACTCTCCCTCTCTCTGACGATGAAAATCTGGATACAAGTACAACCCGATATGTATTAATTATTAACAATCAATATCTCTTTCTCCCCATCCCCTTTCTTCTATGTCTCACTTTCTGCCTCCTTCCTTTCTCCTTTCTTTTTCCCCTCATGCTCTTCAGATGTTCCTTGTGGCTCTGTCGTTTGCCTACTTTGCCAAGGCCTTGTCTGGCAGCTACATGAAGAGCACAATAACCCAGCTGGAGAGGCGCTTTGACATCCCCAGTTACCTAACCGGCGTCATCGACGGGAGCTTTGAGATTGGTAAGTAAGTGTCTGCGTCACAGGTCCCCATCCCCCAGTCCTCACCTCGTCCTCATCCCCAGGGCTATTTTGGGCTTCCGTTCTATCCATGTTGTTGTGAAAGAGAAGAGATGTGAATGAATGGGTCACCAAGGCCTTCTAGGGAGTCTCATTTATCAGGTGTGTGTGCACAAAAAAACTATCAACCTTGTGTGCACCAGATTTCCCACAAAGGTTAGTATTTATTAATTTTGAACTTGTGGGAAAGTGTACAGCCCAGACCATTCGTACGCACAACTTCTAGTGGTTGATCGATTGTATTGCAAGCAGATATTGTTCTTATGGGGGAGATGGTGTTTGATGCACGAGAATTATTCATACAAAACTTCAAACGTCTGCCTAATGATAAAACAGATGCATTAGATGTTGTTAAGAAGATAGCATAGCAGCATGTAGCCTAATATATTTTATTATATAGGCCTAAATCATAATCATATTGCAGGACATGTCTCTCCTTTTCTGACATGACTGGTTTATTCCCGCTACAGAACAAATATTAGGCTACCATTTATCCAACGCTCATTCAATAGCCAAGCGTGCCTACTTAAAATATTTGACATGATGGGTAGGCTACCATATTGCTGTGTGGTAAGAGGGCAACATCATAGCCTATTTAATCTCATAGCCTATACCAAGGAAGGAGATATAAACACAATGATGCACTGATAAACAAAATATTGAACAACAATTTGTGTTTTGATTAGGAGGTGTTGGCTGAAGCATTTACTTTTAAATGGTTTGAATAGACAATCAATCTTGCAGAATGCGCGGCCAGTGTTTGGCTCTCGCTATAGGCGGCATGCAAGTCACTGAAACATATTCTGCCTACACCTTTTAGAAATCTGATCAAACTTACCATTGCACCTTCTTTGAGAAACTGTCATGGCCCAGTTCAAACATCAAATCAAATCCAAATCAAAGTGTATTGGTCACGTACACAGATTTGCAGATGGTATCGCATGTGCAGTGAAATGCTCATGTCTCTAGCAGCGAATTGCGCCGTTTCCCCCTACTGTGGATTCCGTCTCTATGGGTTTGGTTAAGGTTAAGGTAAGGGGTCAGTTTTAGTTTATAATTAGCCATTTTGCAGTGTCCTCGTAGAGTCTCCCTTCAGCCCAAGCTTTAGGAGTATATAGAAACACCTCTCTACCTTAAGCCTTTCTTTTGGGGGGGGGGGGGGGGGGGGGGCTAGATCAGCGTTAATAATACAGACAGATTGTGGCTTCCATCAATGTAATTGTCTGCATAATTTCCAAATGATCACGCATAATTTCCAATCCCCCATGTATTTCTTATATGTATATAAAATATATACACTGCTGGTCAAATGTTTTAGAAAACCTTCTCATTCAAGGGTTTTTCTTTATTTGTACTATTTTCTACATTGTAGAATAATAGTGAAGACATCAAAACTATAAAATAACACATATGGAATCATGTAGTAACCAAAAAAGTGTTAAACAAATCAAAATATATTTTATTTTTGAGATTCTTCAAATAGCCACCCTTTACCTTGATGACAGCTTTGCACGCTCTTGGCATTCTCTCAACCAGCTGCAGAATGCTGTGGTAGCCATGCTGGTTAAGTATGTCTTGAATTCCAAATAAATCACAGACAGTGTCACCAGCAAACACCATAACACCTCCTATTTCATGCTTTTACGTTGGGAAATACACCATCTCACAAAGACACGGCGGTTGGAGCCAAAAATCTCAAATTTGTACTCATCAGACCAAACAACAAATTTCCACCAGTCGAATGTCCATTGCTCGTATGTCTTCACTATTATTCTACATTGTAGAAATAATACAAATAAAGAAAAACCCTTGAATGAGTAGGTCTTCTAAAACTTTTGACTGGTTTTCTCCTAACCCTAGCATCCTTCCCCTAATTGGAGTAAACTAATGGAGAACAACACATGGGCTTCTACTTCCAGCTTATACATATTATATGCATTTTACGGACACAGTACATTTTACATTAGTTATCTTTTGTTTGTTTTCAGTCCCATCCTTCAGCTACCCCCAACCCCTCCCATCTATCCCCGAAGACCATCTGAAATAGATTTCTATTTGCCATATATTCTCCAACTGTGCTGTTTCACAAAAGTTCTGAACCTGAACTCAACAAAAAAAGAAACGTCCTCTCACTGTCAACTGCGTTTATTTTCAGCAAACTTAACATATGTAAATATTTGTTTGAACATAACAAGATTCAACAACTGAGATATAAACTGAACAAGTTCCACAGAGACGTGACTAACAGAAATGGAATAATGTGTCCCTGAACAAATGGGGGGTCAAAATCAAAAGTAACAGTCGTATCTGGTGTGGTCACCACGTGCATTAAGTACTGCAGTGCATCTCCTCCTCATGGACTGCACCAGATTTGCCAGTTCTTGCAAGTTCCCGGACATTTCTGGGGGGAATGGCCCTAGCCCTCACCCTCCGATCCAACAGGTCCCAGACATGCTCAATGAGATTGAGATCCGGGCTCTTTTGCTGGCCATGACAGAACACTGACATTCTTGACTTGCAGGAAATCAGGCACTGAACAAGCAGTATTGCTGGTGGCATTGTCATGCTGGCGGGTCATGTCAGGATGAGCCTGCAGGAAGGGTACCACATGAGGGAGGAGGATGTCTTCGCTGTGACGCACAGCGTTGAGATTGCCTGCAATGACAACAAGCTCAGTCCGATGATGCTGTGACACACCGCCCCAGACCATGACAGACACTCCCCTCCAAATGGATCACGCTCCAGAGTGCAGGCCTTGGTGTAATGCTCATTCCTTCGATGATAAATGCGAATCCAACCATCATCCCTGGTGAGACAAAACCGTGACTCGTCAGTGAAGACCACTTTTTGTAAGTCCTGTCTGGTCCAGGGACTCCGGTGATGCTTACAACAGGCCTACAAGCCCTCAGTCCAGCCTCTCTCAGCCTGTTGCGGACAGTCTGAGCACTGATGGAGTGATTGTGCGTTCCTGGTGAAACTCGGGCAGTTTTTGTTGCCATCCTGTACCAGTCCCACAGGTGTGATGTTGTTATGATAATTTCGTTATCAATGTTCATAAACTTCAAGTAATCTACTCAGTCTGCAACCCAGAGTTTGTAAGATTCTGGTTGAATGAAACAGACAAGAGTCCCAGCTTACAATAGTCAAATGTTTTTTCACGAGAGTACTCTGAAGTCCATTATACAAAGACTTCCATTTTATACCTTGCTCCTTACTTACGCACATACTTCCATACAAACAGTAGGTATCCTACGCACATACATACACACAAACAGTAGGTGAGTTGTATCCTTCTCCATAGTTCTCACCACTGTGTATCACTACCCAGCTGACAGTTCCATTCCCCCGAGATTATGGAAACCTTGAGAAGTACTCCCTGTCCTATCATAAGTTTCTCAGAGTTCTAGCCAGGTTGGGTCAAACACAGTTTAATTGTTCTCTGTATTTTCTTCGGCACATGTATTTCTCTCCCTTACAGGTCTCTACTGAGCCTAGTTGGACTTACATGTAATACTTTAATTATTCCTTATACATGCTACATAAACTATAATCCCTAATAGTTAGGTTTCAGGGTAGAATTATTTAATCATTATCTTAGACATATAAATTATTTTATCAATCCACCCTTAATGACTAAATAATACACACTGATATATCAAACACTATATGGAAAAATACGTTATACAAGAATAAACCAAACCAATACATGTATTTACATTCAATACTCATCAATGACTGTTCTAGGCCTATGTCCAATTATAACTCTTCCTGTTAGGATTTTCATCATAATCTTCATGAAAGGAACCGTCTGTCTAAACATTGAAGATAGTATCATCTAACATTGGCTGCTCGTGGTTAAAAGAAACAGAGCCATCTCCTAGGCCTGGAGATCTGTATTCGTCCTCCCACTGGTCGAAGCTCGGAATCGGTCCGTATCTCACCATTTGTTGCATCATTGACCTCTCCAGAGTCTTGGAAATGAGACCTTGCATATACGGAATCAAACAACAGCCACATAATTCCAACACAGTCATACAGGTGAAGGTTGCCCACAACACAGTGATTATGACATTTTTCCATTTCCCAAACATACTGTCAAACCAATTTGTTAGAGAATTATCCACCCCAGAGTTCTCTGCTAATTCGTAAGCTAACGTGGTTAAACCAGCTAGGGCCTTGGTCACTGATCCGTCTGGAGCTGTGTTATCGGGGATAAAAGTACAACATTCTGATCCGAATATCACACACACCCCTCCCTTCTCAGCCAGTAGCATATCCAATGCTATTCTATTCTGCCATACCATCATACTAGTTGCAGCTGTTTGTTCTGTGTCGTGGAAATTTCCTCTATTTACCAAATCATGAGAGCAAACCACACACAAGTCAGAGTTAGTTATCACAAAGTCCATCTTTAAATATATGAGATCTATCACAACCCTGTGACTCTCAGATCAATTCAGTGTCTATCAATGAATTCTTTGAGAGTCCCTTACACATTGCAGCTGAGATCCTTTAATAGCAAAAGACACACATAGCCAGACAGCATAGGCATAATTTATCGTTCAGCTTTGTCTCCTAAACTATGTTATTTTCTCAAACTCAGAACCATAAACAGGCATATATCAAATCCATCCTATCTTGACAAGATCACAGAGACACACTGACTGGCACACAGACATTGTGGAGCCAAGAGATACACGCTTGACCTCTCCCCTCTCTCCGGCCCAAGCAACTTAGTCTTGACATAGAACAGATACTGCAACCCCGCCATAGTATTATACAAAAATAACATTCTGATGAGAAGTAACTTACAAACATATGATGAATATAAAACATCTTACCTATGTTATCAACCAATCCTGATTATTCCCCAACATCTGCTAACCCTTTTATCGCATCTCTAGTATAGTTGATGAAACACTGTTGGTTATAGTAGATATAATTTATCCAATCTACATTTTTATTGAGAGTTGACCACCAGAAGATGCTTGATTCCAATCCAGCCAATATCTGATTTTTTAGCTTTGAACTCATCAGGCACCCCCTTGGAACCCCAATGCTATCAATGTAAACTCTATTGTCAAAGGACCCTGACGGAGCACTCCTTATCTCTCTTGGCACTAGGTCTTTGTCTGATAAGGGTGAAGGGCATGCCTAACTGTACTAATGCACAAATACCGGTCCGATTTGTAGGCAGGTTAGGCCACAGCTTCATACCTCCACACAACCATCAGACATCCGCTCTAGGCCTTTTTATCTTACTAAAGTCCTCGGAACTCAACCTACCAGTCAGGTCCCTCATTGTCTCGTAGGTTGTAACATTCTCTATTCTATTGCATGTTCTTACTTCCAATACGTTCCGTCCGTGTGTGTTGTATCGAGCCATACAATAATGGTTTCCTCCTGCAACTGTGAAAGGGGGAAGTCTGGATGTAATGTGCACATGGGGATACAGATAATGCAGATCAGTGCAATTGTCATTGTCTGGCTTCCCTGCCTTCATGAACAGCTTTAACATACAGGCCATTCCCCTGGCTGAATTAATTCCATTGAGTGGAAAGGGGATGGTTGTCAACTGAGGTTTGGCTGTGGCGCAGGCATAACATTATTCTTTAGCTACTGATCTAGCTGTATACTGAATCCATTCCAGCCATAGGTTGGAATCCCCAAACCCAGTCTCCACCTCAATCAATTCCTTAAGATCTTTCGTCTGAACTATCCGCACCGGTCCTTGGCTCTGGATGACTACATCCGTTTTGTATGGGGAACTGCTTGGACTCTGACTGGCCGTAGAACTATCACCGGCTCTAACCTTTGCTACCCGGAATGGTACCGTAGTGTCGACCGAAACCTGGTCAAAACTAACATACCATAACCCGAGATCCTCTTTCTTTATATTTCCAAAAGTTAATTTGTACCTTTATGCAATACTTCCCTTGCTCCGGTACACAGT
Source organism: Oncorhynchus mykiss (assembly GCF_013265735.2). Lineage (NCBI taxonomy): Eukaryota > Metazoa > Chordata > Actinopteri > Salmoniformes > Salmonidae > Oncorhynchus > Oncorhynchus mykiss. Next base: position 52,406,133 of record NC_048579.1, on the reverse strand, counting down.
CAAAATCCCTCACCTTTACTATACTCAATCTGTTTCCATATTGGGTGTGTGAATTTACATAGCCTTCTCTCTCTGTATGAGCTATGACCTGATTCCATGAATTACACGGGGACCTGCACAGATATCTTCCATAAAGGCCCATAGTTATAGACTGCCAAGGGGTCAGAGAACCCATTTGGTCTACATAGAACTCACCTGAGACATCCTTTCCTTGCTCTACTCTCACTTCCTTTTTACCCAGATTAACCTTTATACTTATTTTCCACCATAATTTGCAAATAAATTCATTAAAAATCCTACAATGTGATTTTCTGGATTTTTTTTCTCTCATTTTGTCTGTCATAGTTGAAGTGTACCTATGATGAAAATTACAGGCCTCTCTCATCTTTTTAAGTGGGAGAACGTGCACAATTGGTGGCTGACTAAATACTTTTTTGCCTCACTGTATCTAAACAATGACTTAGGTAGTATGGGCAACTTATCCTTGTACCAAATCTCTTCTGAATCCCTCTATTCCTGTCTTAGGATGTGCGAGTCCTTCTAATGCCCTTTCTATCGTGTCTGGTTATGTTCCGTCCCCAGCTCTGGGGTTGGCTAAGGTTATGAGTGGGAATTGGGGTATCTTCTCATCGTCATCTAACTATTCCGTGTCACTTCTATCTTCTCTCAATCCTGGATTATTATGAGATTCTAACCTTCGTAACACTCCAGGTCTCCTGCTCCTCACTCCCAGTCTCTCCCTCTCATTCTCCTCAAATTCCTTCTGCTCTCTCTCTATCTTGCTCACTTCCTTCCCCCCCTCCTCCTCCTCCTCCTCCTCCTAATACTCCCAAACCATCAAGGTCACTTTAGGGCTCAGCAAAGGGCAGGGGAGCCCTTCTCCATCTGCCTTTTCTACTATCTGTCTGTTGCTCTTTCTTATAACAGTCAGTATCAAATATGGGTTGTTTCCAAATATTTTCTCCCTGTCTGCACTCATGGATATTTAGAAAATTCAACATGTCAATGGTAGTAATCTCTAAGATTATTACCAGGTTGATCAAGTTTATCTCGATACCCTCAATGCTCCTGAATCACCACAGATGTCATATATCCCTGTCCTGTTGGCTCAGAATATGTTAGGTGCCTCCTAAGAAGAGGTAGGTGCAGGCGTCAGGAGCAGGAGAGAAAGGAATTTCCAGTGGCACAGTCTTTATTATAAAGTCCCAATCCAACAACAACAGGTGGGGAAACACACCCCAACGAAGTCGCCACACATAGGGAAAATCACGAAACACACAGAGGAGAAACCTCTACTCCTAATACAGTACCAGCGGTACAACGACTGTGAGAAAAAAAAACCCTGTGGCGCAAACACGCACCCCTAACAGAGCAAACACAGCAAATAATCCCGCACAAGGACTAGCAGGCAGCGGAGGTTAATAAACCCACCGGAATTAACTAATAGGATACAGGGGTAACCAAAAACAGACAGACACAAACGAAAAGGAAAAATGGATCGGTGGCAGCTAGTAGGCCGGCGACGACGACCACCGAGCACCGCCTGACCAGGGAGAGGAGCCACCTTCAGTGGAAGTCGTGACAGAATATGTCCTAAATACTTAACACAAGTCTACCATTATTAAACTTATTCTTGCTAACTTTATAACCTTGTTCAACAACAAAATATAATAATACTATTATATCAATTTTTGTTGTGTTAAATTTCTTACACTGCATACAACGACAGCTGATTACCCAAGGGAGAGTAAAACTTAGCTAGGTAATGTATAAAAATACTACGACAGGTCAAAAGATGAAATAACATTTCAAATGACATAATCAGATCAAAATCACTACTATGAAAAACTCCACGAAGAAAAAATATTGTACTCTTGTGGTCATAGGAAAATAGACTTAAGGAAGCTTACCCTCAGTCAAAGGCTATGCCCTTTTCTTTCTTCTCATTGGTTCAAATTACAAATATGTCAAAGAACTATAAACTCCATCATAATTACCAATTACGGGGGCCTCCCGGGTGGCGCAGTGGTTAAGGGCGCTGTACTGCAGCGCCAGCTGTGCCATCAGAGTCCTGGGTTCGCGCCCAGGCTCTGTCGTAACCGGCCGCGACAGGGAGGTCCGTGGGGCGACGCACAATTGGCCTAGCGTCACCCGGGTTAGGGAGGGCTTGGTCGGTAGGGGTGTCCTTGTCTCATTGCGCACCAGCGACTCCTGTGGCGGGCTGGGCGCAGTGTACGCTAGCCAAGGTGGACAGGTGCACGGTGTTTCAGCGGCTTGGTTGGTTGTGTATCGGAGGACGCATGACTTTCAACCTTCGTCTCTCCCGAGCCCGTACAGGAGTTGTAGCGATGAGACAAGATACTACAACAATTGGATACTACGAAATTGGAGAGAAAAAGGGGTAAAAATAAATAAATATAAAATAATTACCAATTACACAAATTACCTTAAAATCAGTATTACAAATGATCTTAAATTCATTATCCAAATGGCCTTCCCGTGAGGCTGATCAGACCACACAGGAAAGCCATGAAAGAGGTCAAAAGTCATACCAGCCTTTCAAAGAAGTGTTTCTTACTCTATTAGACAAATTAAAGAAAAACTGTCAAACATTTTCTACATGTTATATCCCAGGTTCCCAGAACATTCCTTTATCAAAAGAATTCACGTGTTTAATACAAATAAAAATTCCAAACGTGTGTGTAAACTATAATCCCTATTTTCAGGGTAGAATTATTTACTCATTATCTTTAAACATATAAATTATATTATTCACGCAGATGAGCAGGGACCCTGGGCATCTTCTTTCTTTTGGTGTTTTTCAGGTTCAGTTGAAAGGCCTCTTTAGTGTCCTAAGTTTTCATAACTGTGACCTTAATTGCTGTAAGCTGTTAGTGTCTTAACAACCGTTCCACAGGTGCATGTTCATTAATTGTTTATGGTTCATTGAACAAGCATGGGAAGCAGTGTTTAAACCCTTTACAATGAAGATCTGTGAAGTTATTTGGATTTTTACAAATTATCTTTGTAAGACAGGGTCCTGAAAAAGGGACGTTTCTTTTTTTGCTAAGTTAAAAATAAATATTTTTAGTCCCACCCTTCAGCTCACCTCAAGGGCCTTTCTGTATAGAGTAGACGGAAACCAGGATGCGATGTGTGCCTCTTGTCATGGCTCCAATGCCCCCAACCACAGGGAGAGATAAAAGTGCTGAAGCAACTCAGGAGAGCTCCATAGACTAGCCTCGAAGGCCTTTCGGTATTTAACAACTCTCTAATAGCAGGATGTACTCTGTGCCTCTTGAAGTGCTCAAATCATAGAGATATATCCCTTTTGGTAAACCCTTAGTAACAAACAAAGCAGTTATTCTAGTCCACACAGTATTCTAAGTAAATTAAGGAAAATACAACACACTCACAATCAGAGAGCAGTGAGTTCAGTTTTTTTCAGCATAATAGCTCTCAGCACAAAAAAAATAGTTATTTTCCGTAAGCAATATTTTGAACTAATGACAATGACTCTTTAATAGCCTCTACAGGATTGGTTGGTCTCCCGCGGGACATTTGAGCTAATGTAGGCTAATGCGATTAGCATGAGGTTGTAAATAACAAGGAAATCAGGCACATTTGTGCAGTCTGGATACAACATTTCTAACAGAAATGCAAAGGTTCATTGGATCAGTCTAAAATGTTGCACATACACTGCTGCTATCTAATGGCCAAAATCTGAATTGCACCTAGATTCCTAAGTCATATATTGGCCTTTCTCTTGCGTTTCAAAGATGATGGTACCATAAAAATAAAAGAAACGCATGTTTTTTTCTTTGTATTATCTTTTACCAGATCTAATGTGTTACATTTTCCTACATTAATTTAACATTTCCACAAACTTTAAAGTGTTTGCTTTCAAATGGTATCAAGAATATGCATATTTGGAAAACGTAAAGGTGTCTATGGGTATATCAAAGTTCCAGAGTTCCTGCTTCAGGTCCTGAGCTACAGACAGTTAGATCTGGGTATGTCATTTTAGGCGAAAATGATTAACTATCTGGTATTTCCAAGTGCTAGGTTGGCCTTAGTCAGAGAACAGTTATTTCAGGAGTTCAGAAGTTTAGACATTCTACAACAGGTTTCTGAAGTGGGACTTTCCAAACCCAGCACACTGGGAGAATAGCCTACTCACTCCTCTTAATAATGAGAGCTGATGGAGGTTCTTAAGGAATGGACGTCATCCCTCCATCCTTGAAAAACAACAATTGGTTCAATCATGAAATGGCTGCTTTTGTTTTACCTCATTAAAGTCTTTATTGCCCACTGCTCTCCTCCACTACCCAATTTTCTCTCTCTCTAAGTTTATAACTCTCTCGCTCTTTCTTTCCCTAACTTTCCCTCTCTCTCCTCTATCAACTTCCCCCCCTCTTTTTCTCTCTCTCTCTCTCACACACACCCCCTCCCCTCACTCTCACTCTCTCTCTCTCACTCTACCCCAACCCCCCGCTCTCCTCTCTCTCTATCCAGGCCACGGCACAGTAATTCAATTCGGTCATTCGATTTGGAGGGTTCTTATTTTCTTATGATCCAATTTGTAAGCATTACCAACGGAGGGAATGTGAAAATGGATTCCAAATGGTCACCTTCTGGTGATTTGCAGGAAGTGCAATGATATAAGTGAAAGGATGGTTGTGATTGGTTATGTTACCTACTATGCCAATTTCTCTGTATTAAATGGGCCATAACTTTAAAACTAGCAGAGATCCAACTCTGGAACTTTGATATACCAATAGACACCTTTACGTTTTCCAAAATGTTGTTACGTTACAGCCTTATTCTAAAATGGATTACGTTTTTTTAAATCCTGAGCAATCTACACACAATACCCCATAATCAAAAGTGAAAACAGTTTTTTTTTAAATGTTTGCAAATTTATAAATATAAAAAACAGAAATACCTTATTTACATAAGTATTCAGACCCTTTGCTATGAGACTCGAAATTGAGCTCATGTGCATCCTGTTTCCATTGATCATCCTTGAGAGGTTTCTTCAACTTCATTTGAGTCTACTTGTGGTAAATTCAATTGATTGAACATGATTTGGAAAGGCACACACCTCTCTATATAAGGTCCCACAGTGCATGTCAACAATAAAAACAAGCCACGAGGTCGAAGGAATTGTCTGTAGAGCACAGAGACAAGTTTGTGTCAAGGCAGAGATCTGGGGAAGGGTACCACAAAATGTCTGCATTATTGAAGGTCCCCAAGAACACAGTGGCCTCCATCATTATTTAACTAGGCAAGTCAGTTAAGAACAAATTCTTATTTACATTGACGGCCTAGGAGCAGTGGTTTAACTGCCTTGTTCAGGGGCAGAGCGACAGCTTTTTACCTTGTCAGCTCAGGGATTTGATCTAGCAACCTTTTGGTTACTAGCCCAACACTCTAACCACTAGGCTACCTGCCGCCCCTTAAGTGGAAGAAGTTTGGAACCACCAAGACTCTTCCTAGAGCTGGCCGCCCGGTGAAACTGAGCAATAGCGGGAAAAGGGCCATGGTCAGGGAGGTGACCAAGAACCCAATTGTCACTCTGATAGTGCTCTAGAGTTCCTCTGTGGAGATGGGAGAAGCTTCCAGAAGGACAACCATCTCGGCAGTACTCCATCAATCACGCCTTTATGGTAGAGTGGCCAGACAGAAGCCACTCCTCAGTAAAAGACACATGACAGCCCGCTTGGAGGTAGACAAACGACACCTAATGACAAGATTCTCTGGTCTGATGAAACCATGCTTGAACTCTTTGACCTGAATGCCAAGCGTCACGTCTGGAGGAAACCTGGCACCGTCCCTACGCTGAAGCATGGTGGTGGCAGTATCATGTTGTGGGGATGTTTTTCAGCGGCAGGGACTGGAAGATTAGTCAGGATCGAGGCAAAGTACAGAGAGTTCCTTGTTGAAAACCTGCTACATAGTGCAGGAAGGGGCAAAGGTTCCAGACCTAAGACTGGGGCAAAGGTTCACATTCCAACAGGACAACGACCATAACCACACAGCCAAGACAATGCAGGAGTGGCTTTAAGACAAGTCTTTGAATGTCCTTGAGTGGCCCAGCCAGAGCCCGGACTTGAGCCCAATCGAATATCTCTGGAGAGACCTGAAAATAGCTGTGCAGCAACACTCAACCATCCAACCTGACAGAACTTGAGAGGATCTGCAGAGAAGAATGGGAGAAACTCCCCAAATACAGGTGTGCTAAGCTTGTAGCGTCATACCCAACAAGACTTGACGCTGAATACTTATGTAAATGTGATATTTCAGTTTTTTATTTTTAATACATTTGCTTTTTAATGCATTAATACATGTTTGTAGTTTGATGAAGGAAAAAAAACATTTAATCAATATTAGAATAAGGCTGTAACGTAACAAAATGTGGAAAAAGTCTAGGGGTCTGAATACGTTCCGAATGAACTGTATATATTATTTACAACAATATATTGAAACATTTGCCAAATACATTGGCAGTTCATTCGGAAAATACATGTTTATATTTTTCTATTTTAATATATTATTGAAAAAATGTGTTGTTATTGAAATCAAAATACTAATATTACAGAGCAAGCGGTAAAACTTCATATGACACCAATTTTTGCTTTGTAGCACCTACAGATGAGACATTATGGAGTCTTAAGGGAGGCTAAAAATATAACAAGTTTGATTCATTATTTCTCAATTATGTTTTTAGATACAAATTTCAAATATATGTCAACAATATGTCCTTCTTTCTGCGTTTCGTGAGGAATCACTTTGTAGTGGGAATTAGGAAACCAACGGTGCCACTATGTTGTAACTCACCATGGCAACACACCTACAGTTGAAGTCGGAAGTTTACATACACCTTAGCCAAATACATTTAAACTCAGTTTTTCACAATTCCTGACATTTGATCCTAGTAAGAATTCCCTGTTTTAGGTCAGTTAGGATCATCACTTTATTTTAAGAATGTGAAATGTCAGAAAAATAGTAGAGAGAATGATTTATTTCAGCCTTTATTTCTTTCATCACATTCCCAGTGTGTGAGAAGTTTACATACACTCAATTAGTATTTGGTAGCATTGCCTTTAAATTGTTTAACTTGGGTCAAACGTTTCGGGTAGCCTTCCACAAGCTTCCCACAATAAGTTGGGTGAATTTTGGCTCATTCCTCCTGACAGAGCTGGTGTAACTGAGTCAGGTTTGTTGTTCTCCTTGCTTGCACACGCCTTTTCAGTTCTGTCCAAAATGTTTTTTTTTAGATTGAGGTCAGAGCTTTGTGATGGCCACTCCAATACCTTGACTTTCTTGTCCTTAAGCCATTTTGCCACAACTTTGGAAGTATGCTTGGGGTCATTGTCTATTTGGAAGACCCGTTTGCAACCAAGCTTTAACTTCCTGACTGATGTCTTGAGATGTTGCTTCAATATATCCACATAATTTTCCTTTCTCATGAAGCCATCTATTTTGTGAAGTGCATGATGCTGCCACCCCGTGCTTCACGGTTGGGATGGTGTTGTTCTGCTTGCAAGCCTCCTGCTTTTTCCTCCAAACATAACGATGCTCATTATTGCCAAACAGTTCTATTTTTGTTTCATCAGACCAGGGGACATTTCTCCAAAACGTACGATCTTTGTCCCCATGTGCAGTTGAAAACCGTAGTCTGTTTTTTTTATGGCGGTTTTAGAGCAGTGGCTTCTTCCTTGCTGAGCAGCCTTTCAGGTTATGTCGATATATGACTCGTTTTACTGTGGATATAGATACTTTTGTACCTGTTTCCTCCAGCATCTTCACAAGGTCCTTTGCAGTTGTTCTGGGATTGATTTTCACTTTTCGCACGAAAGTTGGTTAATCTCTAGGAGACAGAACACGTCTCCTTCCTGAGCGGTATGACGGCTGCGTGGTCCCATGGTGTTTATACTTCCGTACTGTTGTTTGTACAGATGAACGTGGTACCTTCAGGCATTTGGAAATTGCTCCCAAGGATGAACCATACTTGTGGCGGTCTATAATTTGTTTTCCTGAGGTATAATTTGTTTTTCTTTTGATTTTCCCATGATGTCAAGCAAAGAGGCACTGAGTTTGAAGGTGGGCCTTGAAATACATCCACAGGTACACCTCTAATTGACTCAAATTATGTCAATTAGCCTATCAGAAGCTTCTAAAGCCATTACATAATTTTCTGGAATTTTCCAAGCTGTTTAAAGACAGTCAATTTAGTGTATGTAAACTTCTGACCCACTGGAATTGTGATACAGTGAATTATAAGTGAAATAATCTGTCTGTATACAATTGTTGGAAAAATGATGTCCTAACTGACTTGCCAAAACTATAGTTTGTTAACAAGAAATTTGTGGAGTGGTTGAAAAACGAGTTTTAATGACTCCAACCTAAGTGTATGTAAACTTCCGACTTCAACTGTACATCAATTAGAGGAATTAGGCATTGTGATTGTGAATAAATCGAAGCAGACCATTGCGTCAGAGCTGGAGTCAGTTCCATGTCAACTCGACAATTCAAGAATCCATTCAGGAACGGAATCCAAATAGAGTTGTAACTAGAATAACTCTATTTGAAAATGCATTTCACTTTTGAAATTTCAAAATTTAATCTCGATTCATCAGATTTGTCAATTTGAGAATTTAAATGGCAGCTAAGAACAGTCAAATTCTGTGTCTGGTCTGTCTGTCGCCCTACCAGGTAACCTGTTGGTGATAGCATTCGTGAGTTACTTTGGTGCAAAGCTGCATCGGCCCAAGATCATAGCCATGGGCTGTGTACTGATGGCCATGGGAACATTCATCATCGCTCTGCCACACTTCCTCATCGGACGGTGAGGTTTTACTGACTTTTATTTTGAAGGAGGATTAACTTACAATGCTTGCGTTTCCAGCTTCCTTTTCAAATAAAATGTTATCACGTACACATATTTAGCAGATGTTATTGTGGGTCTAGTGAAATGCTTTTCTGAATGCACTTGTGGTACAGTAAACTAAAGCTTATCTGAATATGTGTATAAGTGTGTGCATGTGTGTGTACTCTAGAATGAATCACGTTTCCAGTTATCCTGTGTTTAAGGGAAATGTCAGTCTAAAGTGCATTCAAAAAGTATTCAGACTTTTTTTTTTCTTTTTTTCAATTTTTTTTACAGCTTTATTCTCAAATGTATTAAATCTCGGTTCCTCATCAATCTACACACAATATCCCATAATGACAAAGCAAAAACAAGTTTTTAGGAATTTTTGCAAATGTATAATAAAAATGAAAAACGGAAATATCACATTTACATAGTATTCAGACCCTTTACTCAGTACTTTGTTGAAGCACCTTTGGAAGAGATTAAAGCCTCAAGTCTTTTTGGGTATGACGCTAAAAGCTTGCCACACCTGTATTTGGGGAGTTTCTCCCATTCTCCTCTGCAGATCCTCTCAAGCTATGTCAAGTTGGATGGGGAGCGTTGCTGCACAGCTATTTCAGGTTTCTCCAGATATGTTTTATTGGGTTCAAGTCCGAGCTCTGTCTGGTCCACTCAAGGACATTCAGAGACATGTCCCGAAGCCACTCCTGCGTTGTCTTGGGTGTGGGCTTAGGGTCGTTGTCCTGTTGGAAGGTGAACCTTCGCCCCAGTCTAAGGCCCTGAGCGCTCTGGAGCAGGTTTTCATCGAGGATCTCTCTGTACTTTGTCTGTTCATCTTTCCCTCGATCCTGACTAGTCTCCCAGGCCCTGCTGCTGAAAAACATTCCACAGCATGATGTTGCCAACACCATGCTTCACCGTAGGGATGGTGCCAGGTTTCCTCCAGACGTGACACTTGGCATTCAGGCCAAAGAGTTCAATCATGGTTTCATCAGACTAGAGAATCTTGTTTCTCATGGTCTGAGAGTCTTTCATTTCCTTTTGGTAAACTCCAAGCGGGCAGTCATGTAACTTTTACTGAGGAGTGGCTTCTGTCTGGCCACTCTACCATAAAGGCCTGATTTGGTGGAGTGCTGCAGAGATAGTTGTCCTTCTGGAAGGTTCTCCCATCTCCACAGAGGAACTCTGGTGCTCTATCAGAATGACCATCGGTTCTTGGTCACCTCCCTGACCAAGGCCTTTCTCCCCTGATTGCTCAGTTTGGCCGGGCGGCCAGCTCTTGGAAGAGTCTTGGTTGTTCGAAACTTCTATTTAAGAACGATAGAGGCCACTGTATTCTTGGTGACCTTCAATGCTGCAGAAATGTTTTGGTACCCTTCCCCAGATCTGTGCCTCGACACAATCCTGTCTCTGAGCTCTACGGACAATTCCTTTGACCTCATGGCTTGTTTTTTGCTCTGACTTGCACTGTCAACTGTGGGACCTTACAGTGCAAAAGTATTCATCCCCCTTAGCGTTTTTACTATTTGGTTGCATTACAACCTGTAATTTAAATAGATTTTTATTTGGATTTCATGTAATGGACATACACAAAATAGTCCAGATTGGTGAAGTGAAAAAAAAAAAAAGTTAAAAAAAATATATAACATTTAAAAATGGAAAAGTGTTGCTTGCATGTGTATTCACCCCCTTTGCCAGTAAGCCCCTAAATAAGATCTGGTGCAACCAATTACCTTCAGAAGTCACATCATTTGTTATATTGGACACAGGTGGACTTTATTTAAGTGTCACATGATCTCGGTATATATAAACCTGTTCTGAAAGGCCCCAGAGTCTGCAACACCACTAAGCAAGGGGCTCCACCAAGTAAGGGGAAATATGACGACCAAGGAGCTCTCCAAACAAGTCAGGGACAAACTTGTGGAGAAGTACAGATCAGGGTTATGTTATAAAAAAATATCTGAAACTTTGAACATCCCACAGAGCACCATTTTTAAATCCATTATTAAAAAATGGAAAGAATATGGCACCACAACAAACCTGCCAAGAGAGGGACTCCCACCAAAACTCTCGAACCAGGCAAGGAGGGCATTAATCAGAGAGGCAACAAAGAGACCAAAGATAACCCTGAAGGAGCTGCAAAGCTCCACAACGGAGATTGGAGTATCTGTCCATAGGACCACTTTAAGCCGTACACTCCACAGAGCTGGGCTACATGGAAGAGTGGCCAGAAAAAAGCCATTGCTTTAAAAAAAAAAATAAGCAAACATGTTTGGTGTTTTCGCCAAAAGACATGTGGGAGACTCCCCAAACATATGGAAGAAGGTACTCTGGTCAGATGAAACTAAAATTGAGCTTTTTGGCCATCAAGGAAAACTTTATGTCTGGCGCAAACCCAACATCTCTCATCACCCCGAGAACATTATCATGGTGGTGGCAGCATCATGCTGTGGGGATGTTTTTCATTGTCAGGGACTGGGAAACTGGTCAGAAATTAATGAATTTTGGATGGCGCTAAATACTGGGAAAATATTGAGGGGAAACCTGTTTCATTCTTCCAGAGACAAGGTTTTAGGAATAACCCTAAGCATACTGCTAAAGCAACACTCAAGTGGTTTAAGGGCAAATATTTAAATGTCTTGGAATGGCCTAGTCAAAGCCCAGACCTCAATGCAATTGAGAGTCTGTGGTATGACTTAAAGATTGCTGTACACCAGCTGAACACATCTAGCTTGAAGCAGTTGGAGCAGTTTTGCCTTGAAGAATGGGCAAAATCCCAGTGGCTAGATGTGCCAAGCTTATAGGGACATACCCCCAAGAGACTAGCAGCTGTAATTGCTGCAAAAGGTGGCTCTATAAAGTATTGACTTTGGGGGGGGGGTGAATAGTTATGCACGCTTAAGTTTTCAGTTTTTTTTGTCTTATTTGTTTGTTTCACAATAAAAATATGTTGCTTCTACAAAGTGGGAGGCATGTTGTGTAAATCAAATGATACAACCCCCCCCCCCCCAAAAAAATGAATGAATGAATTCCAGGCAGCAAAATAGGAAAAATGCTTAGAGGGTGAACATTTTGGCAAGCCACTGTATATAGACAGGTGTGTGCCTTTCCAAATCACGTCCAATCAATTGAATTTACCACAGGTGTACTCCAATCAAGTTGTAGAAACATATCAAGGATGATCAATGGAAACAGGATTCACCTGAGTTCAATTTCAAATCTCAAAGCAAATGGTCTGAATACTATGTGAATGTTATTATTTATTTTTTTACATACATTTGCAAAGATTTCTACAAACCTGTTTTTGCTTTGTCATTATGGGGTATTGTGTGTAGATTGATGGGGGGAAAATATGTATTTAATCCATTTGGAATAAGGCTGTGACGTAATGTGGAAAAGGTCAAGGGGTCTGAATAATTGCCGAATGCTCTGTGTTTCAGTGTGTTTGGATAAAGTCTGGGAAAGGACAGACATCACTGTGACTCTGTAGTGATATGCTAATATACCGTATTTTGTACATATTTTCTATGTTGCATACCGTCGTTTGTGGGATGACGCATGGTTGTGTGTGTGTTATCATGTGTTCTCATTAGCTTGGCTTGGTCATGAAAGTTTGACCAGTCAGAATGTTTAATCCCTCCCACAAGATGGGAATATATGAATATATGCTGCGCTGTCTTTACTGAATGACAAGAGAAGTTTTACTATATGCATTTTTACAGCTGTGGGATGTTTTTCCAAAAAACACATTCAGTCGCCAATTGTTTTGTATTTCACAGCGGAAGCCAGGAAAGCTTCTTCCTATCGTTAAGTAGCGCGCATAACATGATGTACTTCAATGTATAAAACGTTGATTCCTAAATGTTTCATTGCACTCCTGTTCTGCTTTGTCTCTGTCCTCTCTAACTGTATAACGTGGTGCTTTCTCCCCTCCCTTCGCTAAACAGTCGCATTGGTGTTTTGTACGCAGCTATAAGTTCGAAACATCAATCCGATCGTCAGTGAATTCAACCAATAACCTCTCTCCATGTCCAGCGCGTCTGTTGTCACCCGCCGCGCTAGCTTCGGGTGACCGGCTTTCTAAGACACCAAGCACAGGGACAGGTGTGTCACCTAAACACACGCACACATGCTCATGTACATGCATGCCACCACGCAAACACAAACCCACGCACACACAACTGTACGCACACAAACATGTACCCATGGATACACACGGATATGCGCGCACACACACACACAAACAGTGCTGTAACTATTCTCTCTCTCCCCCTTCCCAGTAGGTTGTGAAGGAGAATCCAACCTCTCCATGTGGATCTATGTGTTCCTGGGGAATGTCTTACGAGGGATCGGGGAGACTCCAGTGCAGCCCCTTGGGATCTCGTATATAGATGATTTCGCCAGGGAGGAAAATGCTGCATTTTACATTGGTAATAGACCAATTGGAAAAACAAACACATTTTAGAGAATGTCACTGTGCATGATTTGAAGTACAATATGCTAAGTAGATCTGACAGTCTGAATAAACTGCCTTTCAATCTGATTCATACACTAAGGATCCGATTCAATCAGATCCGCTTTAGCCAACATCCGCATAGCTGATGTTTAGACAGTGTGGGAGGTGGAACTGCAGTTAGAGCCACAAGTGGCTCCCAGCTTTACATGCAAAGCAGACATTGCCAGTTACATTAACAATAATCTCATGCAGCCTTTTTTTACAAGTTTGAACACTGGAATGTGAAATGTAATCCTCATCTCGATTAGGATAATAAAAAATTGTCATTATTTAGATTTCATGATTTTTCAATTTGAGTGTAATTATTTGTATATGGCCTACACTTTCTCGTTCTGAACTTCTAACTCAAGTGGGGTTGCTCACTACCAAAACATCTGCCATACAGGTGTCTGCTGTCGCTGGTTAACACTAATCTAGCTCTTTGTGATAACATGAATGGACAAATGCTCCAGATAAGCAGAGGCATCTCTTTGACCTTTTAAAAATCACACACACCCATCTTATTGTTTACTGCCTAATGGAACTGTCTCTGGTTAGCATAATAAATCAAATCAAATCAAATTTATTTATATAGCCCTTCGTACATCAGGTGATATCTCAAAGTGCTGTACAGAAACCCAGCCTAAAACCCCAAACAGCAAGCAATGCAGGTGTAGAAGCACGGTGGCTAGGAAAAACTCCCTAGAAATCAATTGCTGTGTGTGTGTGTGTGTGTGTGTGTGTGTGTGTGTGTGTGTGTGTGTGTGTGTGTGTGTGTGTGTGTGTGTGTGTGTGTGTGTGTGTGTGTGTGTGTGTGTGTGTGTCTTTCATATTTCAGGCTGCGTTCAGACCATAGCTGTCATTGGTCCTGTGTTTGGCTATTTACTGGGATCCCTGTGTGCCAAAATATATGTGGACATTGGATTTGTCAACATGGGTGAGTAACCGGTATCTAGCGAAACACCGAGTATTCTGTCTAGGCCGCCTACACACTATTGGACTGTAATAGTGAGTTCTCCAGTTTAGACAGAGACAGGGCATTCACCTCTGTTCTGTTACTATTAGACAAACAAACAGCGCTCTGAGTTAAGTTCATTGTCGTTCCTAGAGTGCACTCGCTGACTGTGTTCAATACGTGTTTGTTATGTATGATCATGCTTCTAGATTCTAGGTTATCAGACTAATTGAACTAGTGTGCTCCAGAACACTGCTCAGTGACGTCAGCTACTACATTTGAGTAACCAATATAAAGCAGGAGAGATGGTTATTAAGATATGCACAAAAAGCAGCTGTGCTGTGCTTGTTTTCTCTCTCCAGTAAGTCTTGTCGCTAGGAACGTTGCTAGTTTACTCATAATGTATTTTGTCCCCAACAGTCACAGCTCTCTTTCTGTGCTTGTCCTCCCTCTATAGAGACTATCACCATGGCCTTCTCTTGCTACATATATGCACTGACATGTATGTGTAACTGATAGATGCACACACACACTACATGTTCATGTTTTTAAATGTGTGTAAATTGTAAAGTCTTTTGTCTGTAGTGTCTTTTTCGTTATATGTCGGACCCCAGTAAGACTAGCTGTCCCCATTGGTGTCGGATAATGGGGATCCTAATCAATCCAATTAAATCAAGTTCTGTGTCTCCCCTCCCTGTATAGAGAGTATCACCATAAGCCCTGGTGATGCTCGCTGGGTGGGGGCCTGGTGGTTAGGTTACCTTGTAGCTGGGGTGATCACCCTGCTTTCAGCCATCCCCTTCTGGTTCCTGCCCCGTTCCCTGCCCATCCCGTCAGACCGAGGCCCAGCCCAGTGCACCCCGGAGCAGACTAGCTTCATCAAAGACTCCCCTCTCCTGGAGCATAAGTACCAAGCCGACGAGCCAGCCAGCTTTCTGGAGATGGCCAAAGGTATTTTGTTGAATGGGGATGAAGTTGGAACATTTTCTGGTTTAGATAATGATTGGAGTTTAAAAAGGCTTTTTTAAAGTCTGGTCAGGTACAATGGTATATCAAATTCAGGTTGCTTTGGATGAAATTACCATAGTATGGAAAAAGGTAGACAAAAATGACCTTAACAATTGATGATGTCGTTGACAAGTGATGATGTTCTGTTGATTGTTTTTAATCTAGATTTCATACCAACGTTGAAAACCCTCCTGGGGAACCCAGTGTACTTAATCTACCTGTGTGTGACCATCATTCAGCTGAACTCTCTCATCGGCATGGTAACCTACAAGCCCAAGTACATAGAGCAGCATTACGGACAGTCCGCATCAAAAGCCAATTTCCTGATGGGTACGTATGGTTGGCCAATCATATTGCTTATTTGCCTTGATCAGTGTTGGGGAACGTTACTTTTAAAAGTAACTTATGTTACAACATTATTTACTATGGAAAGTAACTTGTTACATTACTTCTGTGTTACCAAAAACAAGTGTATTTTGACACTATATGAATGAGTCACCCTGCAGTGTTTGTCATAATACCCTGATGAAGACAGCTTGTCTGTCGAAACGTTGGACATAACATTTTTGCATCTGAGCTCCTAGAGTGTGTGGTTCTCCTAGAGTGTGTGGTTCTCCTAGAGTGTGTGGTTCTCCAAGAGTGTGTGGTATTTTTTTGTGGTCCACTCCGCTAGCCAGCACCTCGCCTAAATAGGTGTGCGTTTCTTTCGCCTCTAGGTCAATCTTATAGGCCCAGTGCAGTCAAAAGCATGTTTTTCCTGTGTTTTATATATATTTCCACACTATGAGGTTGGAATAATACTGTGAAATTGTGAAAATGATGATAATGCCCTTTTAGTGTAAGAGCTTTTTGAAAAAACAACCTGAAATTTCTGCCTCTTTTGGTGGGATGAAGTTTTGGCCTGCATGGTGACATCACCAGGCGGTAAATTAGTTAATAGACCAATAAGAAAGAGTTCCAAACCTCTCTCTGCCAATAACAGATCGTTTTCAGTTTTCCCCTCCCCGCTCAGACAGTTCTAGGTAAATTCTTGCTTGAGAAGATTCTTTGAGATTCTTTGCTGAGAAGCTATTTTTGTTTCTTTTTGACCATTTTAATTAAAAACAATCACAGTAAGGTACTTAATTGTTACCTAGACATGATTTGAAATTGAGATGAAAGCAGTTGTGTTGGACCTTTAAGGGGCTATCAAAATGAGCTTTATGCACACTACTTTTGAATGGCGAGACTCTGACGACTGATAGGCCTAGTGCAAGGGTAGGCAACTAGATTAAGCCACCGGACAATTTTTGCCGGAGCGGATGGTTGGGGGGAAGGAACATAATTATAATCATTTGTAACACAACTAACCCAAAAAGAGGTTGTATTTGAAAATGATAATAATTTCATACCATGATTGTATTGAGACACAATCACTTTTTTTTTTCTTTTTTTTTTTGTGGTAACATATTTTCTAAATTAAACTCTTTCATCTGAAGTCCTTGTGATTTTACAGTGTTCTTCACCCCCCAGAAAATCACTTCCGGGACGGTTTAGGCCCGTGGGCCACATGTTGCCAATCCCTGGCCTAGTGGCTACCATCAAAAATGTGCCTTTCGTCCTTAATCTGTAACTCTGGCCTATTCCAGCTCTATACCAGCTCAAGTAATACTGACAGATTCAATATATCCTTTACAATTATTTAATAAATACATGATTATGTTGAATTATTTACACATAAGTAAAAAATTATACATACAATATACAGTGCCTCCAGAAATGATTCACATCTTCACATCTCTTGACTGTTTCCACCACAGGAGGCCTGTATCTGTGTAGTGACTGGGTTTTTTCATACACCATCCAAAGTGTAATTAATAACTTCACCATGTTCAAAGGGATATTCAATGTCTGCTTTTTATGTTTACCCATCTACCAATAGGTGCCCTTCTTTGTGAGGCATTGGAAAACCTCCCTGGTCTTTGTGGTTGAATCTGTTTTGAAATTCACTGCTCAACTGAGGGACCTTACAATTATCTGTATGTGTGGGGTACAGAGATGAGGTAGTCATTAATAAATCATGTTAAATTATGATTCCATGCAACTTAGTATGTGACTTGTTAAGCACCTTTTTTTTTTTACCCCTGAACTTATTTAGGCTTGCCATAACAAAGGAGTTGAATACTTAATGAGTCAAGACATTTCTGCTTTTCATTTTGAATTAATAATAAAAAAATAAAAAAACATCATTCCACTTTGACATTATGGGGTATTGTGTGTGTAGGCCAATGGCACAACATCTCAATGTAATCCATTTTAAATTCAGGCTGTTTTTTCAACAAAATGTCGAGGGGTATGAATACTTTCCGAAGGCGGGGTATAAAACTAACTGGCCACAGTTAAAGGAGAGCTCAAATACAAGGACAACTGGCTACCAATCTGTTTTAAACACAGATACAAACTTGGCGCAGTGATTTGAAAACACACAAGTTAAGGCGAGCAATAGCCCTTTCCAAACATGCAATTCCTGAACCACAACGACCAGATTGTCTAGATACCAATTAGTTGTATTATTTTCACAGAAGTTGCAGCAGCGTAGCCTTTTCAAAAGGACAACGTATGCACGTTCCAACATTCAGAACTCAAAATCAAAAATAAAAACGCCTTGTTGATTTATTTCACTGCTTTCCTCTAAAGTAGCGATTAACGTTATACGGCACAAGAAAAAGACTGAAGGTGCTTCTGGATATTTAAAGTGGAGTTTCCTCGCAGTGGACAGGCACTTATCCCCGAGGCAGAGTTAGCATTTTACTGTGATGTTCCTGTCCTATTCCCCTTACCAATTCAAAGTAATGCGAATTCTTCCACCATGCAAAGGCTATTGTCTCTGCCGTCTCAATAGTTAGAAAAAAATAATATATAAATAATATTGTAAATTAATGACTTGCTTATTTGAAAACGTAATTAAGTAACTGATGAATTAATTAGAAAAATGACTCGTTACCACAAAAAAGTAATGAGTACTCTAACCCGTTACTTTGTAACCCGTTACCCCGTAACTCTTTACCCCGTAACCCGTTACTCCATAACGCTTTACCCCGTAACCCGTTACCCCGTAACCCATTACCCCGTAACGCTTTACCCCGTAACCCTTACCCCATACCGCTTTACCCCGTAATGCTTTACCACGTAACGCTTTACCCCGTAACCGGTAACCCCGTAACCCGTAACCCCGTAACCCATTACCCCGTAACGCTTTACCCCATAATGCTTTACCACATAACGCTTTACCCTGTAACCCATTACCCCGTAACCCTTTACCCCATAATGCTTTACCCCGTAACCCATTACCCCGTAACCCATTACCCCGTAACCCATTACCCCGTAACGCTTTACCCCATAACGCTTTACCCAGTAATGCTTTACCCCATAATGCTTTACCAAGTAACGCTTTACCCCGTAACCCGTTACCCCGTAACGCTTTACCCCATAATGCTTTACCACGTAACGCATTACCCCGTAACCCATTACCCCATAACGCTTTACCCCGTAACCCATTACCCCGTAATGCTTTACCCATAATGCTTTACCACGTAACGCTTTACCCCGTTACCCATTACCCCGTAACGCTTTACCCCATAATGCTTTACCACGTAACGCTTTACCCCATAATGCTTTACCCCGTAACGCTTTACCCCATAATGCTTTACCACGTAACGCTTTACCCCGTAACCTTGACCCATAACGCTTTACCCCGTACCCCGTAGCCCGTTACCCCGTAACGCTTTACCCCATAATGCTTTACCACGTAACGCTTTACCCCGTAACCCTTTACCCCGTAACCCTTTACCCCGTAACCCTTTACCCCGTAACCCTTTACCCCGTAACCCTTTACCCCGTAACGCTTTACCACGTAACACATTATCCCGTAACCCATTACCCCGTAACGCTTGACACCATAATGCTTTACCACATAACGCTTTACCCCATAATGCTTTACCCCGTAACGCTTTACCCCATAATGCTTTACCACGTAACGCTTTACCCCGTAACCTTGACCCCATAACGCTTTACCCCGTACCCCGTAGCCCGTTACCCCGTAACCCGTTACCCCGTAACGCTTTACCCCATAATGCTTTACCACGTAACGCTTTACCCCGTAACCCTTTACCCCGTAACGCTTGACCCCATAATGCTTTACCACGTAACACATTACCCCGTAACCCATTACCCCGTAACGCTTGACACCATAATGCTTACCACGTAACGCTTTACCCCATAATGCTTTACCAAGTAACGCTTTACCCCGTAACCCATTATACCGTAACCCATTACCCCGTAACGCTTTACCCATAATGCTTTACCACGTAACGCTTTACCCCATAATGCTTTACCCCGTAACTCTTTACCCCATAATGCTTTACCCCATAATGCTTTACCCCGTAACCCATTACCCCATAATGCTTTACCATGTAACGCTTTACCCCGTAGCCTGTTACCCCGTAACCGGGTACCCCGTAACCCATTACCCCGTAACGCTTTACCCCGTAACCCATTACCCCGTAACGCTTTACCCCATAATGCTTTACCACGTAACGCTTTACCCCGTAACCCATTACCCCGTAACGCTTGACCCCATAACGCTTTACCACGTAACCCATTACCCCGTAACGCTTTACCCCGTAATGCTTTACCCCATAATGCTTTACCCCGTAACCCATTACCCTGTAACCCATTACCCCGTAACGCTTTACCCCATAATGCTTTACCACGTAACGCTTTACCCCATAATGCTTTACCACGTAACGCTTTACCCCATAACCCTTTACCCCGTAACCCTTTACCCCGTAACGCTTGACCCATAACGCTTTACCACGTAACACATTATCCCGTAACCCATTACCCCGTAACGCTTGACACCATAATGCTTTACCACATAACGCTTTACCCCATAATGCTTTACCCCGTAACGCTTTACCCCATAATGCTTTACCACGTAACGCTTTACCCCGTAACCTTGACCCCATAACGCTTTACCCCGTACCCCGTAGCCCGTTACCCCGTAACCCGTTACCCCGTAACCCGTTACCCCGTAACGCTTTACCCCATAATGCTTTACCACGTAACACATTACCCCGTAACCCATTACCCCGTAACGCTTGACACCATAATGCTTACCACGTAACGCTTTACCCCATAATGCTTTACCAAGTAACGCTTTACCCCGTAACCCATTATACCGTAACCCATTACCCCGTAACGCTTTACCCATAATGCTTTACCACGTAACGCTTTACCCCATAATGCTTTACCCCGTAACTCTTTACCCCATAATGCTTTACCCCATAATGCTTTACCCCGTAACCCATTACCCCATAATGCTTTACCATGTAACGCTTTACCCCGTAGCCTGTTACCCCGTAACGCTTTACCCCGTAACCCATTACCCCGTAACGCTTTACCCCATAATGCTTTACCACGTAACGCTTTACCCCGTAACCCATTACCCCGTAACGCTTGACCCCATAACGCTTTACCACGTAACCCATTACCCCGTAACGCTTTACCCCGTAACGCTTTACCCCATAATGCTTTACCCCGTAACCCATTACCCTGTAACCCATTACCCCGTAACGCTTTACCCCATAATGCTTTACCACGTAACGCTTTACCCCATAATGCTTTACCACGTAACGCTTTACCCCATAATGCTTTACACCGTAACGCATTACCCCATAATGCTTTACCATGTAACACTTTACCCCGTAACCAATTACCCCGTAACCCATTACCCCGTAACGCTTTACCCCATAATGCTTTACCACGTAACGCTATACCCCGTAACCCATTACCCCGTAACCCATTACCCCGTAACGCTTGACCCCGTAACGCTTGACCCCATAACGCTTTACCCCGTAACCCATTACCCCGTAACGCTTTACCCCGTAACGCTTTACCCCGTAACCCGTTACCCCGTAACCCCGTAACCCGTTACCCCGTAGCCCGTTACGCTTTACCTCGTAACCCATTACCCCGTAACGCTTTACCCCGTAACCCGGTACCCCGTAACACTTTACCCCGTAATGCTTTACCCCGTAACCCGTTACCCCGTAACGCTTTACCCCCGACACTGGCCTTGATTCATCTCAGGCATGAGCTAGTTCAATTTAGATCCTCCATGACTAGGAATGAAGAACATTTCTAAAGAATGAGACCTATGTCTTAACGTTTACAGAGTGTGTGTTGTTTGTTCCAGGTACAATCAACATCCCTGCCGTGGCGTTGGGAATTTTCACTGGCGGCCTGCTCATGAAGAGGCTGAAGCTGAGCATCATGGGAGCGGCCAAGTTTGCGTTCGGCACCTCTCTGATAGGCTACTTCCTATCCCTCTTCTTCTTCGTCATGAGCTGCGAGAACGCCAAAGTGGCTGGGATCACGCTGCCCTACAACCGGTGGGTTGACACACACACACACACACAAACACACACACACACACACACACACACACACAGCTCTTGGTAGAAGTTGCCTTTAGGTACATACATATTTACCCTCTGTAAATGTTCTATTCCCAGCACCACAAACGGGTAAATTGCTGAAGTGCGTATGCTAATAATTGCTCCTAGAGGACAGCATACCTCCAACACTGGAGAGATGTGGTCTAGAATAGCGAATCAGGGATTTCACCCATCTACTGTACTGTACGCCCCCTGGTTCTGTCAAGACTGTTTGCTGCTAATGTCAATATCAGAACTGACATTGAATTTGGTTGATAACATTAGTATTCATTGAATCGGTGAAAGTATACTGAACAAAAATAGAAGCGTAACATGCAACAATTTAAATGATTTTGCTGAGTTACAGTTCATATAAGGAAATCAGTCAATTAACAAAAAAATCCATTAGGTCCTAATCTATGGATTTCACATGACTGGGCAGGGGCACAGCCATAGGTCCACCCACTTGGGACTCAGGCCCACCCACTGAGGAGCTTTATTACAGGCAGAACTACTTCTCAGTTTCATCAGCTGTCCGGGTGGCTGGTCTCAGAAGATCCCGCAGGTGAAGAAGCCGGATTGGGAGGTCTTGGGCTGGCATGGTTACACGTGGTCTGCGGTTGTGAGGCCGGTTGGACGTACTGCCAAATTCTCTAAAATTTGGTAGAGAAATGGTAGAGAAATTAAATGGTAGAGAAATTAACATTAGATCTCTGGCAACCGCTCTGGTGGACATTCCTGCAGTTAGCATGCCAATTGCATCCTCCCTCAAAACTTGAGACATCTGTGGCATTGTGTTGTGTGACAAAACTGCACATTTTAGAGTGGCCTTTTATTGTCCCCAGCACAAGGTGCATCTTTGTAATGATCATGCTGTTTAATCAGTTTATTGATATGCCACACCTGTCAGGAGGATGGATTATCTTGACAAATGATAAAATGCTCACTAACAGGGATGTTGACAATTTTGTGCACAACATTTCTGGGATTTTTTTATTTCAGGTCATGAAACATGGGAACGACACTTGTTGCATTTATGTTTTTGTTCAGGATATATCTTATTATGCATTTGATTAACACACTTTCTGTATCTGAGCGGGCAGAGGTCAAATCATGTCTGTATTCATTAGATTATCTGTTTAAAGAAAAGCGCCATCTGAATTAAATCTCCTATTAATAACAGCCCCACTTTCTCTCTCTCTCTTTCTCTCTCTCAGGGTGGTTGGTGTATCGTATGACGAGCGCTCAGTATTCTCAGCCTGTAACTCAGACTGTGTGTGTTCAGACAGAGACTGGGACCCTGTCTGTGGAGAGAACGGCATCACGTACGTCTCTCCCTGCCTGGCTGGCTGCCAGACCTCCACAGGATCAGGGAAGAACACGGTGAGATGAGGATCTTAGCCAGCACGGAGGCTGCATCCCGAAATGGCACCCTGTTCCCTATGTAGTGTACTACTTTTGGGCTCTGTTTAAAAGTAGTACAATATATAGGGAATACGGTGCCATTTGAGATGGAAACTGACTTGTGACCAACAGGGTAAAGGTCAATTCCAATTTAATTTCAGTATGATTTCAGTCGGAATTGACTCGCACCCTTGTGGGTTTATGGAAAACTTTTGAAGCAGCAAGTTATGATGTTGTTTCTGTTTTTGTGTCAAATTGTTTTTGTGTCAAATTGTCTTGTCTTGTCTGTCTGTCTGTGTGCTTCTGCAGGTGTTCTCTAACTGTAGCTGTGCGGTGGCAGCAGGGCTGAGCAGTGGTAACCTGACAGCCAGTGTAGGCCACTGTCCTCACAGAGACGACTGTGACCGTGTCTTCCCTTACTTCCTGGCTCTCTCTGTCATCACTTCCTTTATCATCTCCCTGGGTGGCACGCCAGGCTACATGGTCCTCATCAGGTCAGTCACACACACACCCATACACAAACAAGAAGGGATGGTCATAGCAGTTGGCAAGACAGCACAAAGAAATCTGGGACTCCGGCTTCAACAAGGTACCTTAAAGGGGAAACAATCAGAAGCCCCGTTTGTACCTGGTTCTAACATGCGTCCGTTGTCCTGATCATGTCCACATTCGTATTGTGTGTTGACAGGTGTAGACAATCAAGACGCACTGTGATCTGATTGTGGTTGTATTTTTCTGACCACCTCTGGTGGTAGTGAAAGACGCATCTTGTACGGATATCCTTGGTGTAAACAAATCGAAAGTGTATACATTTGGCCAACGTCACAGTTGTCCCGGCCTCTTAAAAAAATCACACCAGCCAATTGAATTAAGAACATGTTTTTAGAAACCAACTGCCTACTGACACTGTGGCCAGATATGCCACAGTCTAATACCCCGTCCAGCTCTGATTAAAATGGCAAATAGAAATAAAGATATTTATGAAGAGATATTGTCCCGAATAAGAGAAAAGAGGTTCTCCCCTTCCCACGTCCAATGCCAGCGCAAATTCTAATATTTGAAAACATTTTAGGCTACAGAAATGCCAAGGCATTCAGAGAGGCATTCCCTGTAACTTAACCTGTTTCTGTTTTCACTGTGTGCATTAGGGCCTAAGTATAATTTTTATTTATACTGTGCAATAATTGTATTTTGTACACACATCCAGATACTCAGCTCATTTGTGTGGTGACGTTTTTAGAGATGGGAGAGATTCTCTGACTTGTTATTTGTCCATCTGTGGACAAGTCGAGGTTATCGGGAAAGTAGTCTATTACGCCCAAACTTGAATCGTTGGGTAACACAATTAGGCTGTAATGATGTGTCTAAAACTATTGACTATAAAAGTGTGCTGTTTCCTGTCGATTTAATACAGCTTGTGTCATAATGGGAGGTCCAAGGGAGGTTGGATTCATTTGCATACAGGGAGGGACCAGGGAATCTGGTCACAATAGGGACGAAGTGGGCAGATAAGAGACATATATTATCATGTGTCGACGCAACAAAATCTCGATCAGATAGTGACCGGATGATGACAATCACGTTAATGCAAGGTGTAACCATGGCTACTGAGATAACCTAACCTGCATAAAGTCTACTACATTTACTTGCACCACCTTGTTCAGAATGATCTCACCCAGAAAGAATTTCACTGTAGTGACATTGGCTCACAATGGGTGACAGAATGGCTGACCAGAAGCTCCATTTCAAGGTCATTTTTGATTGAGGTGACATATGCAGTGTTTATGATGAACGCGGTCTCCGCTAACGCGGAACCATTGCCTTTAAAAGCTGCATAGCAGACAAATCGCGATCAGATTGAATTCCGGCCTTAAAGAGCCGTGTTGCAACCATAGAGGCCTCTAGTGGTCAAAAGGCCATATTAGCATGGGCAGTGCCATTGAGGACTTCCACCATTTTAATGTAGTCAACTGGGTGGGACTTCCAACTTTATTGGCTGGAGTCATGTCCAACCGGGTCATCCGGAGTGATCCGCCAATTGGGAAGAAGAAAATGTAAATAGCCTTTCATAATATTCTAGTCATAATATTCATAAAAAATGAATGGTGGAAAAACGATTGGAACCATTTCCTTGTTTGACCACTGGGTTTTATAGGTATTTTGACACCTCCACTGTGGGGCACTATGGCGCTGCACATGCTGTCACAGACGCTATAATGGCACATATACAAAGATGAGTCTTCTATCTATCTCTATGGTTGCAACAGACTTTATGGAGGGCAAGGAGACAGTCACATGATGCTTTCAGGTGATTGAATTACGTGGTCTGACTGGAATGAGAAGTTTTTATGAGTCAGCTCATTGTTCTTCCTACTCTCTGCTTGTGTGTCCATTCAGGGTTATAGCAGGAAACATAGATTCAGTACACTTTAAGTACATTTAATTGAAATCTTTATCCCACGGCATACTTCATAGGGGTTATAGGAAAGTCAGCAATAGAGGTTTTACTGTATTTCAGGAAAGTAGAATATGTGATTTGGTGCGGTACTGTTACTGGCTAAAACTAGTCCTTGATTAGCCTTGGCCAGCTTTGAGCATGTACACAAATGCGCACACACAAACACAAATGTACATGCACGCACGCACACACACAAACACAAACCACAATCCAGCAGATCGGCCCAAAGCTCGATCAGCTGACCCTGATGAAATGTGTTGCCCTTACTGGGACAAATGAAGTTACTGGCAGTGGCCTATTTCCTTTTGTTCTTAGTTGTCTGAGATGGGTCTGCTTCTGTTTTTGCTCTGGGTCTTGAGAGAACAGCTGAATAGCCTCACTCCCCCCTATCTGAGATACTTACTGCAGCCCTCATCCTCCACATACAACACCCGTTTTGCCAGTCACATTCTGTTAAAGGTCCCCAAAGCACACACATCCCTGGGTCGCGCCTCTTTTCAGTTCGCTGCAGCTAGAAACTGGAACGAGCTGCAAAAAACACTCAAACTGGACCATTTTACCTTCATCTCTTCATTCAAAGACTCAATCATGGACACTCTTACTGAAAGTTGTGGCTGCTTCACGTGATGTATTGTTGCCTCTACCTTCTTGCCCTTTGTGCAGTTGTCTGTGCCCAATAATGTTTGTACCATGTTGTGATGCTGCCATGTTGTGTTGCTACCATGTTAATGTCATGTTGTGTTGCTACCATGCTGTGTTTTCATGTGTTGCTGCCATGCTATGTTGTTGTCTTAGGTCTCTCTGTGTGTTTTGTCCTATATTTGTATTTTTTTTATTTTTATCCCAGCCCTCGGCCTCACAGGAGGCCTTTTGCCTTTTGGTAGGTCGTCATTGTGAATAAGAATGTGTTCTTAACTGACTTGCCAAATTAAATAAAATAAAAACAAAATAGCAAGGTAGTAAGGGCAGACATTTCTGACAGTGTACTGCCTTGCTCTACCAACAGAGGTCAGTAGTACTCACTCTTTGGTACTCACTGGCTTCGTCAGAACGTCTTCAGTCAACTTACATTATGTCAACAACACTTTGAATTGACCTTTAAAACCTCTTTGGGCTGACATCCCCGTTAACGGGATGATATTATAACAGCCAGTGAAAGTGCAGGGCGCCAAATTCAAAACATCAAAAATCTCAATAAAAATTCCTCAAACATACATGTATCTTATACCATTTTAAAGGTAATCTTGTTGTTTATCCCAACACAGTGTCCGATGTCAAATATGCCTTACAGCAAAAGCACCACAAATGATTATGTTAGGTCACCACCAAACGACAATAAACATATACATTTTTTCCAGCCAAAGATAGCAGTCACAAAAAGCACAAATAGAGATACAATTAAACACTAACCTTTGATGATCTTCATCAGATGACACTCATAGGACTTCATGTTACACAATACATGTATGTTTTATTTGATAAAGTTCATATTTATATAAAAATATGAGTTTACATTGGCGCGTTACATTCACTAGTTCCAAAAACATCCAGTGATTTTGCATAGCCACATCATTCAACATAAATACTCATCATAAATGTAGATGATATACACATGGAATTATAGATATACCTCTCCTTAATGCAACCGATATGTCTGATTTCAAAAAAACTTTACGGAATAAGCAAACCATGCAATAATCTGAGACGGCGCTCAGAACAATAGTCAAAATAGCCGCCATTTTGGCTTCAACATAAACAAGAAATTACATGATAAATATTCCCTTACCTTTGATGATCTTCATCAGAAAGCACTCCCAGGAATCTCAGGTCCACAATAAATGTTTGTTTTGTTCGATAATGTCCGTTATTTATGTCCAAATACCTCCTTTTGTTAGCGCGTTTGGTATACATATCCAAACGCTCATTCTGGTCAGCGTTACATCGGACAAAAACTTTTAAAAGTTATATTACAGGTCGAAGAAACATTTCAAACTAAGTACAGAATCAATCATTAGGATGTTTTTAACATATAGCTTCAATAAAGTTCCAACCGGAGTATTCCTTTGTGTCTTGATGAGCAATGGAACACAAGTGGATACCATGAGGAATGCGCATGATCAGAAAATGGCTGACTGACCTGATACATTCTGCTCTCATTCAGTCCCACAACACAGTAGAAGTCTCATTCAAATTTCTATAGACGGTTGACATCTAGTGGAAACCCTAGGAAGTGCAACATCATTAATATCTCAAGGGGATTTCAAATGGGAACTGTGGTGAATACATACCAAGATCAGATTTCTGACTTCCGGTTTTGATTTCTCCTCAGGATTTTGCCTGCCATATGAGTTCTGTTATACTCACAGACATCATTCAAACCGTTTTAGAAACTTTAGAGTGTTTTCTATCCAATATTAATAGGCATATATTAGAGACTGAGAAGCAGGCCGTTTACTTTGGGCACCTTATTCATCCAAGCTACTCAATACTGCCCCCCAGCCATAAGAAGTTAAAGCGGTTTGAGGAAGCAAACTTAATAATGAACCATAACTAAATTGTGGATACTTTCATATCATGACATTTAATTTATAATATCTTCAGATCTATATCTATTATCTGTTTTCATAGTTTTGGTAAAGTTCAAGTTGATGATGGTGTTCTCCCATGCAGGTGTATCAAGCCTCAACTGAAGTCCTTGGCTCTGGGGTTCCATACTCTGTCCACACGTACACTTGGTGAGTCAATACTGTCAGATCACAGATCTAGGATCCGTTTACCACCCAAAATGTTAACATGTGGGGGGGGGGGGGGGCACAAAACTATCCTTAGATCAGCGTCTAGGGGCAACTTCCTCCTACTCCTGTCTGATCAAGCCATACCTGTCTCAGAGCCAACGCAGCTTAGCAACCCTTATATAAAACTAGCTGCAGCCAGTTTGTTTCCAAGTCACACATTTCTCCACTAATCAGCTTCTATTAGGAGTAATACCCTGAACAAAATCCTCTTAAACATCCACTCTGTTGCAAAGGTAATCCTTGAAAAATGATTACTTGTTAATCAGGTGTGTTAGCTCTGGGTTGGAACACAATCCTGCTCACATTGCCCTTTTCCATGACCAAGATTAGCCACCTCCGTATTACTGGTAGATCATTTTGTGTGTACTTGTGTTATAACAGCGGGCATCCCAGCGCCCATCTACTTTGGGGCGATCATCGACACCACGTGTCTGAAGTGGGGCCAGAAGAGATGCGGAGGGAGAGGAGCCTGTCGGATATACAACACTACAGCATACAGGTAATGCACACATACACACTACTGGTCAAGCCTGATACACAACAAAAACGCACACACTTACTTCAATGTGATAATGTCGGAGAGGCATACCCTCTATAACATCAGTTGCTGAACATTGATTTTCAAGACAATATTGAAGGCAACCCCAGTAGCCTTGCCACTTGAATCACCAGTGTAATGTCAAGACGTTGAGTGTGTGTATCCCCTGGTCTCTCTCTCCTCAGGATAGCTTACCTGGGTCTAACTATGGGACTGAGGACAGTTTCCTTCCTGCTGTGTATACTGGGATTCATGCTGCTCAAACGACACCTGCGGAGAGAGGAACGCAGTGCCCACCAAGTGGCCAACGGAGGAGCAGAACTGGAGGTACTCAGGAAAGAGGAAGTCCTAGCCTCCAACTCGGACCAATCGCTACGGACTTCCACAACAGACTACAACAACACAGAGAGAGAGACACGGCTGTGACAGTCTGAGACAATCTCCCCTGATCTCTCATGTTACACACACACGCGAGATGTGCAGGAACCAACAACACTCTGCGCCAGACCATCTCATAGAACATAAATTATATATTTGTACTGAACCTGTCTAGGTCATGTATATTTAAAAAAAAAAAAAAAAAACATGTTTTGATATAACTGACGTATTTCATGGATGTACCTGCTGTATTTGACAAAAACACAAATGTAACAACAAAGAATGTCATCTTTGTTGTTTTTTTACAAAGAAAGTATTTGATTGGATTTGTTAACCATTGGTTAATTGTTTTTACTGCAGCAAGAGTCCAGTTTCGGTCACTGAGTATTTTTGCAACAACTCCCAAGGTCGTCTACATTATAATATTGTTAGACAGCCTCAATCTGTTGAAAGAGAATGTCAGACACTCTGTGTTTCTCTACTGTAAACATTGCCAAAATATGATCGCAATAGCCCTGTTTATACCTGGTTCGAACATGCATCCTTCATCCTGATCTTGTCCGTTTACACTTAATCACAGCAAATTGGTCAGTGTTACCTAGTGTTGATATTTCAGTTTAACATTTGTAGCTCTGCAAGTGTTAAATTAACACTCAGTGGTGTAAAAGAACCCCACTGTTGGTGTTAATAACAAGGGTTAAACCACACCCATCATTATATTTCCCAGAATGCTCTATTGCAGGTAGATTTTTTAAAATGGTTTATTTCAATATCTATGTTTTTGCATGTACATTGATTAATTAATTTATCTTATGCTACTCAAATATAAATAACATGCAATTTTCTAAACTAATCCAATATGTTACTTGGACTTATTGCACCCGGCACTGAAATGGTTGTTCCAGTTTAGATGCTTTAGGTAGTCTCATCTCTTATTTTTCCCAACCCGCCAATCATTCTGAATGCAGGTTGCTGGCGAATGCCAGGTTGCTCCAAACGTAGGCTAATCCCACTCTGTCTGGATTCTACTAGGAATTACACATCACTTTAACACCCAGCATAATGTGACCTGCACACCTGATTATATCAAGATGGCGCCGAAGAACATGGCTGACGTTTTACATTCTCCCAACCAATTGTGCTATTTTGTTAGTTTATTTGTGTAACTTATTCTTTAACATATTGTGTACATAATGTTGCTGCTACCGTCTCTTATGATCGAAAATAACTTCTGGACATCAGAACAGCCATTACTCACCGCTAACTGGAAGAAACTTTTTCCTTTAACGAGTCTGACAAGAAGGATATCCTGCTTTCACTGGAACAGGCCCATATCCCCGCCTTTTTCATGAAGAAAAGATGCAGGAAAAGGGACAGCAGATCGGGCAGCCTTCTGAGAATCCGTACTCCCACTGTAAACTCCCACTGCCATCCGTTCTTCTTGCTAATACGCAATCATTAGAAAATAAAATTGATGACCTACGATTAAGATTATCCTACCAACGGGACATTAAAAACTGTAACATTTTATGTTTCACCGAGACGTGGCTGAACGATGATACGGACAATATAGAGCTAGCGGGATTTTCCATGCACCGGCAGAACAGAGACTACCTCTGGTAAGACGAGGGGTGGGGGTTTGTGTCTATTTGTCAATAACAGCTGGTGTGCAATGTCTAATATTAAAGAATTCTCGAGGTATTGCTCGCCTGAGGTAGGGTACCTTATAAGTTGTCGACCACACCATCTACCAAGAGAGTTCTCATCTGTATTATTTGTAGACGTCTATTTACCACCAGAAGCTGGCACTAAGACCGCTCTCAACCAACTCTATATGGCCATAAGCAAACAAGAAAATGCTCACCCAGAAGTGCCGCTCCTAGTGGCCAGAAACTTTAATGCAGGCAAACTTAAATCAGTTTTACAACATTTTTACCAGCATGTTACATGTGCAACCAGAGAAAAAAAACTCCACACACAGAGATACATACAAAGCTCTCCCCTCGCCCTCCATTTGGAAAATCTGACCATAATTCTATCCTCCTGATTCCTGCTTACAAGCAAAAACTAAAGCAGGAAGTACCAGTTACTCGCTCAATACAGAAGTGGTCAGATGACGCGGATGCTACACTACAGGACTGTTTTGCTAGCACAGACTGGAATATGTTCCGGGACTCATCCAATGGCATTGAAGGGGGTGTCCTCGGAGTGGGCCACAGTGTCTCCTGACCCCTCCTGTCTCAGCCTCCAGTATTTATGCTGCAGTAGTTTATGTGTCGGGGGGCTAGGGTCAGTTTGTTATATCTGGAGTACTTCTCCTGTCCTATTTGGTGTCCTGTGTGAATCTAAGTGTGCGTTCTCTAATTCTCTCCTTCTCTCTTTCTCTCTCTCGGAGGACCTGAGCCCTAGGACCATGCCCCAGGACTACCTGACATGATGACTCCTTGCTGTCCCCAGTCCACCTGGCTGTGCTGCTGCTCCAGTTTCAACTGTTCTGCCTTATTATTATTCGACCATGCTGGTCATTTATGAACATTTGAACATCTTGGCCATGTTCTGTTATAATCTCCACCCGGCACAGCCAGAAGAGGACTGGCCATCCCACATATGCTCTCTCTAATTCTCTCTTTCTTTCTCTCTCTCGGAGGACCTGAGCCCTAGGACTATGCCCCAGGAATACCTGACATGATGACTCCTTGCTGTCCCCAGTCCACCTGACTGTGCTGCTGCTCCAGTTTCAACTATTCTGCCTTATTATTATTATTCGACCATGCTGGTCATTTATGAACATTTGAACATCTTGACCATGTTTTGTTATAATCTCCACCCGGCACAGCCAGAAGAGGACTGGCCACCCCACATAGCCTGGTTCCTCTCTAGGTTTCTTCCTAGGTTTTGGCCTTTCTAGGGAGTTTTTCCTAGCCACCGTGCTTCTACACCTGCATTGCTTGCTGTTTGGGGTTTTAGGCTGGGTTTCTGTACAGCACTTTGAGATATCAGCTGATGTACGAAGGGCTATATAAATAAATTTGATTTAGGCTCTATAGGAGAAAGCCCTGCCTCCAGCTGTTTGCTTAGAAATTCTAGGGACAATTAGGAGGCCTGCGTCTTGTGACCGTAGCGTACGTGTAGGTATGTACGGCAGGACCAAATCAGAGAGATAGGTAGGAGCAAGCCCATGTAATGCTTTGTAGGTTAGCAGTAAAACCTTGAAATCAGCCCTTGCTTTGACAGGAAGCCAGTGTAGAGAGGCTATCACTGGAATAATATGATCACATTTTTTGGTTCTAGTCAGGATTCTAGCAGCCGTATTTAGCACTAACTGAAGTTTATTTAGTGCTTTATCCGGGTAGCCGGAAAGTAGAGCATTGCAGTAGTCTAACCTAGAAGTGACAAAAGCATGGATTAATTTTTCTGCATCATTTTTGGACAGAAAGTTTCTGATTTTTGCAATGTTACATAGATGGAAAAAAGCTGTCCTTGAAATGGTCTTGATATGTTCTTCAAAAGAGAGATCAGGGAGAAAGAGAGATCATCAATAAGTGTATCGACGACGTCGTCCCCACAGTGTCTGTATGTACAGTGCCTTGCGAAAGTATTCGGCCCCCTTGAACTTTGCGACCTTTTGCCACATTTCAGGCTTCAAACAAAGGTATAAAACTGTATTTTTTTTGTGAAGAATCAACAACAAGTGGGACACAATCATGAAGTGGAACGACATTTATTGGATATTTCAAACTTTTTTAACAAATCAAAAACTGAAAAATTGGGCGTGCAAAATTATTCAGCCCCTTTACTTTCAGTGCAGCAAACTCTCTCCAGAAGTTCAGTGATGATCTCTGAATGATCCAATGTTGACCTAAATGACTAATGATGATAAATACAATCCACCTGTGTGTAATCAAGTCTCCGTATAAATGCACCTGCACTGTGATAGTCTCAGAGGTCCGTTAAAAGCACAGAGAGCATCATGAAGAACAAGGAACACACCAGGCAGGTCCGAGATACTGTTGTGAAGAAGTTTAAAGCCGGATTTGGATACAAAAAGATTTCCCAAGCTTTAAACATCCCAAGGAGCACTGTGCAAGCGATAATATTGAAATGGAAGGAGTATCAGACCACTGCAAATCTACCTAGACCTGGCCGTCCCTCTAAACTTTCAGCTCATACAAGGAGAAGACTGATCAGAGATGCAGCCAAGAGGCCCATGATCACTCTGGATGAACTGCAGAGATCTACAGCTGAGGTGGGAGACTCTGTCCATAGGACAACAATCAGTCGTATATTGCACAAATCTGGCCTTTATGGAAGAGTGGCAAGAAGAAAGCCATTTCTTAAAGATATCCATAAAAAGTGTCGTTTAAAGTTTGCCACAAGCCACCTGGGAGACACACCAAACATGTGGAAGAAGGTGCTCTGGTCAGATGAAACCAAAATTGAACTTTTTGGCAACAATGCAAAATGTTATGTTTGGCGTAAAAGCAACACAGCTGAACACACCATCCCCACTGTCAAACATGGTGGTGGCAGCATCATGGTTTGGGCCCGCTTTTCTTCAGCAGGGACAGGGAAGATGGTTAAAATTGATGGGAAGATGGATGGAGCCAAATACAGGACCATTCTGGAAGAAAACCTGAGTCTGCAAAAGACCTGAGACTGGGACGGAGATTTGTCTTCCAACAAGACAATGATCCAAAACATAAAGCAAAATCTACAATGGAATGGTTCAAAAATAAACATATCCAGGTGTTAGAATGGCCAAGTCAAAGTCCAGACCTGAATCCAATCGAGAATCTGTGGAAAGAACTGAAAACTGCTGTTCACAAATGCTCTCCATCCAACCTCGCTGAGCTCGAGCTGTTTTGCAAGGAGGAATGGGAAAAAATGTCAGTCTCTCGATGTGCAAAACTGATAGAGACATACCCCAAGCGACTTACAGCTGTAATCACAGCAAAAGGTGGCGCTACAAAGTATTAACTTAAGGGGGCTGAATAATTTTGCACGCCCAATTTTTCAGTTTTTGATTTGTTAAAAAAGTTTGAAATATCCAATAAATGTCGTTCCACTTCATGATTGTGTCCCACTTGTTGTTGATTTTTCACAAAAAAATACAGTTTTATATCTTTATGTTTGAAGCCTGAAATGTGGCAAAAGGTCGCAAAGTTCAAGGGGGCCGAATACTTTCGCAAGGCACTGTACATATCCCAACCAGAAGCCATGGATTACAGGCAACATCCGCATCGAGCTAAAGGCAAGAGCTGCCACTTTCAAGGAGCGGGAGAGTAATCTGGATGCTTATAAGATATCCCGCTATGCCCTCAGACAAACCATCAAACAAGCAAAGCATCAATACAGGATTAAGATTGAATCCTACTACACCGGCTCTGACGCTCGTCGGATGTGGCAGGGTTTGAAAACTGTTACGGACTACAAAAGGGAAACCCAGACGCGAGCTGCCCAGTGACGCGAGCCTACCAGACGAGCTAAATGCCTTTTATGCTCGCTTCGAGGCAAGCAACACTGAAACATGCACAAGGGCACCAGCTGTTCTGGATGACTGTGTGATAACGCTCTCAGTAGCCGATGTGAACAAAACCTTTAAAAAGGTCAACATTCACAAAGCCGCTAGGCCAGACAGACGTTACCAGGACGTGTACGTATAGCATGTGCGGACCAACTGTCAAGTGTCTTCACTGACATTTTAAACCTCTCCCTGACCGAGTCGGTAGTACCTACGTGTTTCAAGCAGACCACCATAGTCCTTGTGCCCATGGAAGCGAAGGTAACCTGCCTAAATGATTACCGCTCCGTGGCACACACTTTGGTAGCCATGAGTGCTTTAAAAGGCTGGTCAAGACTCACATCAACAGCAGCCTCCCGGACACCCTAGACCCACTCCAATTCGCATACCGCCCCAACAGATCCACAGACGCAATCTCAATCACACCCAACACTGCCCTTTCTCACCTGGACAAAAGGAACACCTATGTGAGAATGCTGTTCATCGACTACAGCTCAGCGTTCAACACCATAGAGCCCACGAAGCTCATCACTAAGCTAAGGACTCTGGACCTAAACACCTCCCTCTGCAACTGGATCCTGGACTTTCTGACGGGCCGCCACCAGGTGGTAAGAGTAGGCAAGCTGATCCTTAACACTGGGGCACCTCAGTGGTGTGTACTTAGTCCCCTCCTGTATTCCCTGTTCACCCATGTCTGCGTGGCCAAACACGACTCCAACACCATCATTAAGTTTGCTGACGACACAACAGCCTGACAACGATGAGACGGCCTATATGGAGGAGCTCAGAGAACTGGCAGTGTGGTGCCAGGACAACAACCTCTCCCTCAATGTGAGAAAGACAAAGGAGCTGATCGTGGACTACAGGAAAAGGAGGGCCGAATAGGGCCCCATTAACATCGACAGGGCTATAGTGGAGCGGGTCGAGAGATCCAAATTCCTTGGTGTCCAAATCACCAACGAACTATCATGGTCCACACATACCAAGTCAGTCATGAAGAGGGCACGACCAAACCTTTTCCCCCTCAGGAGACTGAAAAGATTTGGCATGGTTCCCCAGACCCTCAAAAGGTTCTACAGTTGCACCACCGAGAGCATCCTGACCGGTTGCATCGCTGCCTGGTATGGCAACTGCTCGGCATTTGGCGGTACAGAGGGTGGTGCGAACGGCCCAATAGAACACTGGGGCCAAGCTTCCTACCATCCAGGACCTATATAATAGTCACTTCACCCCCACCTACATGTACAGATTACCTTAACTAACCTGTACACCCGCCTACTGACTCGGCACCGGTGCCCCCTGTATATAGCCTCGTTATTGTGTTATATTTTCTTAACTCTTTTTGAACTGCATTGCTGGTTAAGGGCTTGTAAGTAAGCATTTCACGGTAAAGTCTACACCTGTTGTATTCGGCTCATGTGACAAAACGTTTGATTTGTTTTGATTTTGCCTGTGAGTTTCTGGCCACTGTATTAGGGTTCAAACTCAAAATAAGGACTCATGAGTTGTGTTGTACTGTCTTTTATAATTTTATTTTAATGATAACATATTCACTTAAGTTCTCACTTGGTGAAGTCCAAAGGACCAAACTTGGATGAATGCAACAACCATATCTTTGTCACTAACAAATACAGTCATGGGTGGTAACTCCACAATTCACTAGAAAGGCAAGGCACTCTGGGAAACATTCAATTAAGTCTTTACACTAAGCAGTGTGTTAATTTAACACTGAAAAGTGTAGACCAGTATAGACAAGGACCAGTGTTAAATGTAACACTCAGTATTGATTTAACACTGGAGAATTTGCTGTGTAAGATCTGATCACAATCACATCACAATGCACCGGTCTAAAAATGTGGGCACAATCAGAATGAGGACAATGGACACATGTTAGCACCAAGTATAAACAGGGCTACTGTTCATGTCTGTGTGACTGTTGTGCCACAGGATGCCACTGTGCCAGCTTACCATAGCTGTTCTCTGCCTTTGTTGTGCAGCAGGACCTTTCTTATTTCAATTCTGATCAAATCCACTAGGTGGAAGTATTGTATACTGGTAGTAAATGAATCTCTGTCTAGAAAGTTACAGTAAAATCACAATGAATTGTGATACATACAATTAACAACGCAAAGAGCATTATAGATATCAAATGCACATCCACTGAACCATTACACCGTTTTATAGTTCTACCATCAGTGACCATCCACTGTAGGTGTCATTCATTATGAGAAGTAAAGAACATTTGCGTAATTTATTGGTCAATCAGTCTGCGTGTCAATGTGTATAGGTTGTGTATGTACGTTTGAACGTTTTAGGGCTCTATTCAATCCTTATCGCTGAAGCGTTACGATTGCGGGATAGAAATGTAAAGGCAATTTCCAATTGAGCCCACATACAGTGCCTTCGGGAAAGTATTCAGTCCCCTTGACTTTTTCCACATTTAGTTACGTTACAGCCTTATTCTATAATTGATTAATCCCCCCCCCAATCGATCTACACACAATACCCCATAATGACAAAGCAAAAACAGGTTCAGACATAGAAAGTTTATAAAACATAAACTGAAATATCATATTTACATAAGTATTCAGACCCTTTACGCAGTACTTTGTTGAAGAACTTTTGGCGATTATAGCCTAAAGTCTTCTTGGGTATGACGCTACAGGCTTGGCATACCTGTATTTGGGAAGTTTCTCCCATTCCTTTCTGAAGATCCTCTCAAGCTCTGTCAGGTTGGATGGGAAGCGTCGCTGCACAGCTATTTTCAGGTCTCTCCGGAGATATTCGATCAGGTTAAAATCCGGGCTCTGGCTGGGCCACTCAACGACATTCAGAGTCTTGTCCCGAAGCCACTCCTGCGTTGTTTTGGCTGTGTGCTTAGGGTCGTTGTCCTGTTGGCAGGTGAACCTTCACACCAGTCTGAGGTCCTGAGCGCTCTGGAACAGGTTTTCATCAAGGATCTCTCTGTACTTTGCTCTGTTCATCTTCCCCTCGATCCTGACTAGTCTCCCAGTCTAGCCACTGAAAAACATCCCCACAGCATGATGCTGCCACCACCATGCTTCACAGTAGGTGGTAGGTTTCTTCCAGATGTGACGCTTGGCATTCAGGCCAAAGAGTTCAATCTTGTTTCTCATGGTCTGAGAGTCCAAGTGGGCTGTCATGTGCCTTTTACTGAGGAGTGGCTTCCTTCTGGCCACTCTACCTTAAAGGGCTGATTGGTGGAGTGCTGCAGAGATGGTTGTCCTTCTGGAAGGTTTTCCCATCTCCACAGAGGAAATCTAGAGCTGTCAGAGAGAACATCGGGTTCTTCGTCACCTCCCTGACTCCCCCGATTGCTCAGTTTGGCCAGGCGGCCAGCTCTAGGAAGAATCTTGGTGGTTCCAAACTTCTTCCATTTAAGAATGATGGAGGACATTGTGTTCTTGGGATCCTTCAAAGCTGCAGACATTTTTTGGTATACTACACCAGATCTGGGCCTCGGCACAATTCTGTCTTGGTGCTCTACGGATAACTCCTTCCACCTCGTGGCTTGGTTTTTGCTCTGACATGCACTGATAACATGGGACCTTATATAGACAGGTGTGTGTTTTTCCAAATCATGTCCAATCAATCGAATTTACCACAGGTGGACACCAATCAAGTTGTTGAAACATCTCAAGGATGATCAATGGAAACAGGATGCACCTGAGCTCAATTTCGAGTCTCATAGCAAAACGTCTTAATACTTGTGTAAATATGGTATTTCTGTTTTCGCTTTGCCATGCGGTATTGTGTGTCGTTTGCTGAGAAACTGCATTTAATCCATTTTAGAATAAGGCTGTAACATAACGTGGAAAGTGTCAAGGGATCTGACTACTTTCCGAATGCACTGTATGCCGCGTTTACCGTGAATGCAGTCTCCGCTGACGTTGGAATCTGCCTTTATATTTTAATCACACGCGTGCTGAATTTCCACGATACGAATTGAATAGAGTTCGTAATGTGCCAAAATATCAGAACAAAAACATCATAGCCAATTCTCAGGTTGAATGAAGTTTGGACCTACATTTAGTGAATAAACACTAAATATTATACAGGTGATTATTTCAATCACTGGGGTTCGTGGGCCAAATATATGTGGATTTGGTAAGTGATACCAAGGAACATTTTTAATTGAATCCCTTCGGGGTTTTTTTAAAAACAAATTAAATGGATGGCATTTCTCACACCCTTAAAACATCTGAATGTATATAGTTGTATTTATTCGATTAAACAAAGAGAATATCTACAATAATAAAACATTTTTAATATGGGATAACATGTTGGTATGTGGAGACAATTTTTCCAAAGTAAAAAATAACAGATTTAGCCGCAAAAACAACTTTAATAATGAGCCATACTGAAATATTACTCCAACCAGATTTTTGTACTTGAAAATATATCTACAATCATCTGAAAGGCACTTATTCTGTCAGCGATGCTACTGTCCGCTAGTTTTGGAATGTACAGTACTGGGGGATGTACAGTACAGTACTGGGGCCCGAAGAGATAAGTACTTAGGGGATGGAGGCTAGAGGAAGATTTGTTGGTCGCTTATCAATCCCACTCCAAGTGCTGACCCAGTCTACCCAACCCAAACACTGGGCTACGACAGTCAATACAGGGAGTCAGGGTGAGAAGAGGAAAGATGAATTTCCCCAGACTTTTCCATTTCAGTATCCTTATTACAAAACAGAAAATCATGACCGTGACCCTGTGTAATATTCACAAACCCTCGACATCTAAGAGGAATGAAGAACATTGATATCAAATATTCAACAACAAAAATGACTCAATATAGCTTCTCTACCCCTATGAACTCAATGCAAATTTTGTTTTACAAAACACATTCAACTCAATCTGTAATATGCATTGCTGCTAAGGTAAAAAAAGAAAAGAAGGATGAATGCAATGGTGGTGCTCTAGCGATATACAGGGGGAAAAAAACGACATAGCAAGCACATTACATCAAAAATATATTCACAGTAGACGACCACTGTAATCTGAAGCTTGTACTGCCATCCATTCTCCAAAAGTCAGCAAATTATAGAAACACTATTTCTAGGCTGGTCTCGTAGCTATTCTATTACAAACGTGCTCAGGTGCTTTTTATCTGAGGTTTGGCGGCTCAGTGAGGCCTTGGAGGAGTATTTTGGTGACATCATGCACAGTGCTTCAGTGTGCCAAAGGAAAGTGACAGCGTGCCTGACAGTATTTCTGGTTTCTTGGTACGATCTGTAAACATTCTGACAGCTGTAGTCATAAGCCTGATCAATCATCCTTTTTATCTCCACTCTCTTGAAGATCCTGGAAAAATAAAGAATATATACAGTATCTCTGAAGTGGCACAAGTAAATGTACAATAGTAGTACTAAAGTCAAAGCTGTAGTTTTCTGTCTACATTTTAGCAGGGTAATAATATACAGCTTTGAACAAGGCAGAGTGAGCAGTAATATCAAATATATACAGTGCCTTCAGAAACTATTCATTCCTCTTCATTAATTTCACATTGTTGTGTTACAGCCTGAATTCAAAATGGATTAAATAAAAAAAAATATTCTCTCCCATCTATACACAATACCCCATAAAGACAAAGTGATAAGAAAGTTGCATTTTTGGCACTATTTGTTGAAAATTAAATACAGAAATATCTAATTTACATGAGTATTCACACCCCTGAGTCAATACTTTGTAGAAGCACCTTTGGTAGCGATTATAGCGGAGTGTCTTTATGGGTAAATCTAAGAGTTGTCCACACCTGGATTGAGAAGTATTTTCCCCATTATGCTTTTCGAAACTCTTAAAGCTCTGTCAAATTGGTTGTTGATCATTTTCAGGTCTTGCCATAGATAGTTTTGACTTAAATCTACTTGAAAATCTAACTTGGCCGCTCAGGAACATTCACTATCACTACCCCTGAACTCATTTAGGCTTGCCATAAGAAAGGGGTTGAATACTTCGACTCAAGACATTTCAGCAATTTTCAAAAAACATGATTCCACTTTGACATTATGGGGTAGTGTGTGTTGACCATTGGCGAAATTTAACAAGATTTGGATGAAGTCAAGGGGTATGAATACTTTTGTAGGCTAAGTGTAGATACTATATGTACGAGCAAGTCTGGGGTTACCTGGTGTTCTTTCAGCAGTCGGTCGTATTCTTTGGTCAGTCCATCGGATTGTTTCTTCATAGCTTCCATCTCGGATTGGGACTTTTCCAAGGCTAGGGAAAACATTAACCACAAAGCATTCCCATTATCATCCAATTCCCATGCATATCCTCCAATCTATCTACAAGGTGACATGCTATGGGTCAGAGTGCACATTCTCGAACAGAAATTGAAGCCCATGTTTGTTTTATGGTCATTATAGTCTGATTTCATTTGGTTGGTTATTGTAGTTGTACATTTTCACTTTATTGAACAATTATTGGATTTGTGGTTCTATTATTCAGTCTGTCACAAAATGATTGTGTGTTTCTTCCTTACCTTCCTCTGAGCCTTTCAGTTCTCCTCTCAGTTTCTCCATCTCTGACCTCAGCAGCTCGTTTCCCTCCGCTGTGGCCTTGTCCCCCTTCCCATACATCAGAGTCTGAAACAAACACAGGTCATGGCGAGGAAGAATAACAAACATGAACCACTTACCACACTTCTCAACCATATGCAGTACCAAAATATCTTTAGTTTATTTTAGTGTGGATGAAGGCCCACATCTCAGAGTAGGAATTCTGATATAGCATCAGTTACGCCTTTTAGATCAAAATGAATACGCTTTCATGGACAAGGGGGGCCTTATCCTAGATCAGCGCTCCTCTTCTTTTTGAGACCCTTTTAAATACGGGCTCAGGTGCAGAAAGGGCAGTGATACTGGGTATGATCTTACCTGCTTCAATAGCTCATTGTCCTCCATGTATTTCTTGGCAGTTTGGTTGGCACACTCTGCCTTGATCTGCAGAGAGGCCGTGCTGCCAGACTCCGTCGCCAGCTGGTTGATCAGAGTGATCACCCGCCTCAGAACTCTGTAGGGAAAAAACACACATAGATTGTGTTCAATACTTCAGCTGCCACCTAAACTTGTCCTTCCGAACACATTTTTTGTTTTCCGTTGATAAACATTTTGCTACGGTGTGCCCTACTGAAAACGACCAGAGTGTTATGGTCATTGTAATGAATTAAGACATCTCTATGACTACGACGATCCATGCACTGGCTATCTTTTCACCAGTATCCATCCCAATGTGATGACGACACAGCGAGGACTCAGTATGTTGATGGGTGAGTGATGGACAGACCGATCTAGGACTTACAGCCAGAGGAAGAGGGTAAAGCCAGAGATGTAGAGGTTCCTCTGGGCTCTGAACAGCTTCATGTGGAGGTGGTCAAACATGTTGGGATGCAGATTAGCATCTTTGCCATTTCCCACGCCCGAATATTTCCTCACCTCACGCAAAGCATCTACAGGAGGGCGTGCAGGTGTGGTACGACATCGGTAAACATGGTAAAACATTGAGATTGCAAAAGTATTACATGAGATTGTAAGATCTCTGGTGAGAGATTGTCATTATGATCTGTGAGTAAATTAAAACATGACACTTTTTGACATCAGCTTACCAAGGAAGAGGACTATAAGGATTATGATCATGGCGAGGAAGAATTTATTCCAAAACCTGGCCATTTTGTTCCATATTCTCAGCTGGAAGATACACTGCCATCTGCAAAACAGCACAAAAACATAATGTTGAGACTCAGAACACTGCAACAGCAAGTCAATGTCTAATAAAATAGCACTGGATGCAGCTTAGGACTGTTCCCGACTAAAACAAATCCTAGTAGACCGAAAGTCGTCTGTTCTTTCGAACTAATAGATTTGTCTACATTTTCATACATGTATTTTTTCATATATAGACACGTGTTTTAATAAGATAATCTAAGCTGCTTGTTTGACGATTTAAGTGATCTGTTTGATTAAATGAGACAAATGACTCAAGAGGGAGCAAGAGATCAAGATAACCAGAAGAAAAATAAAACATATTAACCTGACCATCCCCCTCCCGCTGGCTTTCTACCCTCCTGAAGTTGCCGTAGGCTGAACCAATTATAGGATACAGACCTAGAAAGCCTGAGCATATTCAGTAGTCCCATTGTATTACGACCGGTCATAGCTTTAGGCTAAATCCCGGAAGGTACGCCAGGCTGGTACGAGGGTAAGTCCTAGGGGTTAAATCCAGAGTGGGGTTGGTTCCCCACTAGACCCGTAAAGGGGGAATGAAAGTTCCAGCCGTGGTGATCGTAAGGCCGCAGAGAGTGTGTATGGACAAATTGTTATGCTTGTGTACTAGTACGGTCGGTTCCATTAAGGGTAGGTCCCGAGATCCATAAATTACATTATGGTGTAGGGTAGGTTCCATAAGGATAGGTCCCGAGATCCATGAATGACATTATGGTGTAGGGTAGGTTCCATAAGGTTAGGTCCCGAGATCCATGAGTGACATTACAGTGTAGGGTAGGTTCCGTATAGGATAGGTCCCTAGTGGGGGTATTCCTCTGTGAGATCTGGAAGGGGGATGAAAGTGCCAGCCACAGTGGCAGTGAGGCAGTAGAGTGTATGTGGATAGTGATAAAAGGTTGCCTGTAAGTTCTGGAGGAGAGCCTCATCCATGGTTAGAAAATATATAAATAAATATATTAAAATGATGTTTGAACATAATTCGAGTGTATTAGCAGTAGCAATAAGGTGAGAGGTTGGTTAATGCCCTATTGGGACAGGGAACCGTGACAGATTATGTGGAAATAGGAAGACAAGTGGGAATAATGTTGGTAATGTGTGTTATCAACAACAGTGATATGTGGCATAACACTGGAATAAGACAGGTCACCAGTATTCTCCAGTAATACATTTGCAGACGCTATAGCA
The DNA here is from genome assembly GCF_013265735.2 of Oncorhynchus mykiss. Classification (NCBI taxonomy): domain Eukaryota; kingdom Metazoa; phylum Chordata; class Actinopteri; order Salmoniformes; family Salmonidae; genus Oncorhynchus; species Oncorhynchus mykiss. The sequence continues at coordinate 52,362,297 of NC_048579.1, read as the reverse complement.
TTGGTTCGAGTACAAGGTTTTAGGTGCCGTGACCAATTAATAGGCACAAATACCCACTTCCCCGGAGAGTAATTATGGTATCGCTACCTTGGGAAATAGTTAATAAAAAAGGCGTGTATTAGAGCCGGGAGTGAAGAAATCGATACACTCTGGACACCGTCGGGAGAGGCTTCAGAATAATAAATATTGTATTTGCGACCAGCGGTCCCGATTCTCCCTGTAAAGCGGGGCTAGAGGAAGAGCAGTTTAAAAAAGCCATAGAGGCGCACAAGCATTCTACCAAATCAGCTTGAATATGGATGAAATAGATTCCACTCTCAAAGCATCATGCTCTAACTCCGCTCATTTCGCAGTTGTGCAAGGGGTTAGTTAATACAGTCAGTCACAATGAAAGTCAATAACAGTGGTTTCAATGGCCAAGGTAAGACAAAAAAACAGGGAGGGAAACGTAGCGAAAAAACATCAAAGTGTAGGGCGATAGATTCCTGTTTTATATGTGGGGCCGTTGGTTATTGGAAGAATACGTGGAGTGTGGTAATGGAGAATACTGCACCCGCTGCATTCAGAGGGAATGCTGCGATGCGAGCGTTTGCATTGAATTTTTTTACTAAAGAACAAGCAGCGAACATTCTTGAAGAGAGCAGGGCAGGAAACTCTCACAAAATGGTGTACGGCCTTGGTTTGTTCGATAGGGGTTCATAGATATGGCAGTTTCTTTGTGAAGGGAGACGTTGGAGGCCACGTCTCACACAACTTTCTAATAGATGCCTGGGATCAAATATCACAGATTCCTTACAATAAGAAATATGCTACATTTACGACAGGGAAAAGCGTTACATTGAGCAAAGTAACAGGGGCAGCATCGAAAGCGATACGATTACTACCTGTCTTTAAACACAGGACCAGTAACGAAGACCCGGATAATTTTACATTGGAGGAAGTGGAGACGATTTTGGGGTCGGATAATCCCTGCGAGAATTAAAGACAATGTCTAAAAAAAGAATGATGAAATAGATTTATAGAATGAACGAAAGGGAGGAGGGGTCACGAGAAATTAGAGTTGGGGTTACCAAACCTAAAATGAATTTTTAAAAATGTTTGTTCGGGTGGTGCGGTGGTTATGGAAAATCATGGGGAAAAGAGAGACCAGTCATATACGGGAGTAAATGGTTAGACTCAGTGGCCAGATAAAAGTCACCGTGTCTATGGGTAGTATATGCTAAATAAAGGGTACATAAACGTTGGGGTGGATTAAAACAAACGCTTAATGATTGGAGGGAGGACAGTGGACTTTCGCTAAAGAAATGTACACTCTCTCCTCCAGGAGAGGATGGGGTGTCATTATCTCGCTCTTTGCAATGTTCCCAAAACTGTGGTCTTGGGAGAGCAGTTAGTGAAATTCTGCAGTTGTATAAGTATAAAGACATCTGGATTAGGCCGTAAATGGAGCTTCCAGATAAGGAATGCCTGAACATTTGTGTGTTTTTGTCCTATGGTTTACCACATGCACGCACACCAGTTAGAATTAATTGTTATTGGTGTTAATTCCATGTTTGATTTATTGTGTGGGGTCTTTTCAATTTGGTTTTAAACTGGGCACGCAGAATTATGGACATGTTTGAGATGTTTTAAATGGATGGTGATACAGTGTTTTAAATGGATGGCCACTACCATAAAGGCCTGATTGGTGGAGTGCTGCAGAGATGGTTGTCCTTCTGGAAGTTTCTGCCTTCCCCACAAAGGAACTCTAGAGCTCTGTCAGAGTGACCATCGGGTTCTTGGTCACCTCTAGGAAGAGTATAGGTGGTTCCAAACTTATTCCATTTAAGAATGATGGAGGCCACTGTGTTCTTGGAACCTTCAATACTGCTGAATTCTTTTGGTACCCTTCCCCAGAACTGTGCCTCAACACAATCTGGTCTCAGAGCTCTACGGACAATTCCTTCGACCTCATGGCTTGGTTTTTGCTCTGACATGTACTGTCAACGGTGGGACCTTACATAGACTGGTGTGTGAATTTACCACAGGTAGACACCAATCAAGTTGTAGAAACATCTCAAGGATGATCATTGGAAACAGAATGCAGCTGCGCTCAATTTCGAGTCTCATAGCAAAGGGTCTGAAAACGTATGTAAATAAGGTATGTTTTTTTCATTTTCAAAAATGTCTAAAAACTTGTTTTCGCGTTGTCATTATGGGGTATTGGGTGTAGATTGCTGATGCTTTTTATTTTATTTAATACATTTTAGAATAAGGCTGTAACGTATCAAAATGTGGAAAAAGTCAAGGGATCAGAATGCACGCACGCACACAGATATATAAACTTGGCAAAAAAACAAATGTCCCCATTTCAGGACCCTGTCTTTCAAAGATAACTCGTAAAAATCCAAATAACTTCACAGATCTTCATTGTAAAGTGTTTAAACACTGTTTCCCATGCTTGTTCAATGAACCATAAACAAATAATGAACATTAGGTCACTCAAGAGGCCTTTCTACTGAAAAACACCAAAAGAAAGATGCCCAGGGTCCCTGCTCATCTGTGTGAATGTGCCTTAGTCATGCTGCAAGGAGGCATGATGAGGACTGCAGATGTGGCCAGGGCAATAAATTGCAATGTCTGTACTGTGAGACGCCTAAGACAGCGCTGCAGGAAGACAGGACGGACAGCTGATCATCCTCGCAGTGGCAGACCATGTGTAACGACACCTGCACAGGATCGGTACATCTGAACATCACACCTGCGGGACAAGTACAGGATGGCAACAACAACTGCCCGAGTTACACCAGGAACGCACAATCCCTCCAACAGTGCTCCGACTGTCCGCAATAGGCTGAGAGGCTGGACCTAGGCCTTGTAGGCCTGTTGTAAGGCAGGTCCTCGCCAGACATCACCGGAAACAACGTCGCCTATGGGCACAAACCCACCGTCACTGGACCAGGCAGGACTGTCAAAAAGTTATCTTCACGAATCCGACCATCACCCCTGGTGAGACAAAACAGCAACTCGTCTGTTTTGTCTCACCAGGGGTGATGGTCGGATTCGTGTTTATCGTTGAAGGAATGAGCGTTACACCGAGGCCTGTACTCTGGAGCGGGATCGATTTGAAGGTGGAGGGTCCGTCATGGTTTGGGACAGTGTGTCACAGCATCATCGGACTGAGCTTGTTGTCATTGCAGGCAATCTCAACGCTGTGCGTTACAGGGAAGACATCTTCCTCCCGCATGTGGTACCCTTCCTGCAGGCTTATCCTGACACGACCCTCCAGCATAACAATGCCACCAGCCATACTGCTCGTTCTGTGTGTGATTTCCTGCAACACAGGAATGCCAGTGTGCCATGTCCAGCGAAGAGCCCAGATCTCAATCCCATTGAGCAGGTCTGGGAACTGTTGGATCAGAGGGTGAGGGCTAAGGCCACCCCCCCCTTCCCTTTTCACACATTACAGTGTCATGACTCCTGTGAGGATCCGAAGGATCAGGTTACAGTGGATCCGCTCTACAGAGGGGGAGAGGGGTGAAGTTGGCCATTTTATGATGGTCGTAAATACCTTACAGAAACTCGCTCTTCCTTGTCATGCAATATTGAGGGAAAGAAACCTCTGTGGAACAAAGGGAGTCCTCCCGCCAAAAACTACAACAGATTGGACAAAGAAATATTTTTTAATTCCCCAAACGGTTGGAATGATCCGTGGGCACTTAAATAACAATTATGTTAGATCAGTTGTGTTTTGGGATCCCATGAAGGACAGTATAACAACATAACTGTGTCTCTGAATGTGTATATTTCCCAGTGACCAGGGTCACACCCAAATGTTGGGAAACTGATATGATTAAATATGAAACTATTTGTGAGAAGATGTAAATAGCACTCGTGACAAAATTTACATTTAGTCAAGAAAACGCAGGGACGGGAGTCCCCATGTTGAAATGGCTTCTACTCTAAAGACCAGAGAGCATGGAGCTGGTTAAGAAAACTACAAGACTACACATTCACAGTCTGCAGCTGTATATGTAAAATAGTCTAGTAAACTCGACCGAAGACAAGAGAACACTTCCATATCGAACTACCGATTGGTCCTCTGAAAGATCCATTCTGGAGAACATTTCCCTTGGTACATCTGACGTATCCATTATAACAGAGCTACAACTACGAAAGACTGATCTCTGGTGGACAAACCAGAGACTTTCTGTCGCTGACACTCCAGCAGATGGACCAGCGATTTCAACAGAGAAACAACAAGACATACAGTCGTAAATATATAAATTGCACTTCCTTTCGAAAGAGCGGGTGTTCATGTGCAAAGTATTAGCATTTCAATGAGCCTAGTTATCAGCTGTGTGTACGATAGTGAATTCCTATGTCTTCTGTCCTGCTCTTTCTTACATGCCCTCCCCTTTAATTTTGTGTAACAAGCCGTCATATCGGTTTAGTCCACTAAGGACTTCTCATTGCATTATGTAGTACTCAATGTGTAACCTATCCTGTGTGTGTTTATGTAATTCTGTGTGATTATTTAGTTAGTTGGTAAATAAATTACGTCAATTTGTATATTGCTGACTCATCATTTATGCTAGGGTTTGTGCAGATATCCAAGAGTTTGCAACATTCAGAATAAGACTGAGGTAATAATAGATTAATAAGTGACTGTAATTGATAAGAAAATATCTGAAGAGAGTTACATTCGGGAAATAGTAACTCTTCAACAACATTTTCCGTGGTGCCCCGACTTCCTAGTTAATTCATCTTTACAAGAATGGTTTAATCACGTAATAATTACACAGAGAATTTGATAATATAACAGTCTAATGATAGTCCAAAGACACTACCTTATTCTAAAATGGATTAAAATGGATTAAATACTCCACCCCTAATCAATCTACACACAATACCCTAAAAAACTATGCCAAAACAGATTTAGGTCTTTTTGCAAATATATAAAAAATAAAACAGAAATACCTCATTTACATAAAGTATTTAGACCTTTTGCTATGAGAGATGAGATGTTTCTAGAACTTGGAGTCCACCTGTAGTAAATTCAATTGATTGGACGGGATTTGGAAAGGCACACACCGGTCTATATAAAGTCCCACAGTTGACAGTCCATGTCAGAGTAAAAACCAAGCCATAAGGTCAACGAAATTGTCCGTAGAGCTCCAAGCGTGTCAAGGAACAGATCTGGGGAAGGGTACCACAAAATTTGAGCAGCATTGAAGGTCCCCAAGAACACCGTGGCCTCCATCATTCTTAAATGGAAGAAGTTTGGAACCACCAAGACTTTCCTAGAGCTGGCCGTCTGGCCAAACTGAGCCATCGGGGGAGAAGGGCCTTGGTCAGGGAGGTGACCAAGACCACAGTGATTACTCAGACAGAGCTCTAGAGTTCCTCTGTGGAGATGGGAGAACCTTCCAGAAGGACAACCATCTCTGCAGCATTCCACCAATCAAGCCTTTATGGTAGTGGCCAGACAGCCACTCCTCAGTAAAAAAGGCACAACAGCCCACTTGGAGTTTGCCAAAAGGCACTTAAAGGACTCTCTGACCATGAGAAACAAGATCCTCTGGTCTGATGAAACCAAGATTGAACTCGAGCCTGAATGCCAAGCGTCACATCTGGAAGAAACCTGGCACCATCCCTACGGTGAAGCATGGTGGTGGCAGCATCATGCTGTGGGGATGTTTTTCAGCGGCAGGGACTGGGAGACTAGTCAGGATTGAAGGAAAGATGAACGGAGCAAAGTACAGAAAGATCCTTGATGAAAAACTGCTTCAGCGCGCTCAGAACCTCAGACTGGAGTAAAGGTTAACCTTCCAACAGGACAACGACCCTAAGCACACAGCCAAAACAACACCGGAGTGGCTTCGTTGACAAGTCTCCGAATGTCCTTGAGTTGCCTAGTCAGACCCCGGACTTAGCTGTGCAATAGCTGTGCAGCGACGCTTCCATCCAATCGGACAGAGGTTGAGAGGATCTGCAGAGAAGAATGGGAGAAACGTTGTTTCTATGGAAGGTATAGCTAAGCCCAGAGGCATATAATTAAGAAATAAATTACTCTGGCTAATCCTAATCAGACCTGCCTGTTTTCACAGATGAAGTAAAATTATGCAAATTACTTTGCTCGTGAAACGTGTGACATAACTGTAATAACAGTGTGAGTGCACTAGACAGATGTAACCTTGTGCTATTTAATGCATTATATGACCGGAATTAGCACTCCCAAGTCAAAAAGTAATGTGCATTCCACAGGTTTATAAATGAGCCATCTAAAATAATAATCAAGATTATGAAAGGTTTTGCAGCACAGCTGAGAGTTCTTGAAGGCACACAAGTGTGCCGCGGCACTTCGGTTGGGAACCACTGGCCTAGATGTCTATGACTCATTCACATTTGGTCTGGTCCGGACTGACCAAATTTGAACTTGTTCAGGGTCATTAGAAAATTCCCCAGCATGCTATGCAAGTATTTGTTTTTACATTTTGGCCATTCAGCAGACGCTCCTATCCAGAGCAACTTATATGCTGACCAAACTGGATGCCTGAGCACGTTGATTTTGTTCACACGCACCAGAAGCGATCAGTAAACACAGGTAGAAATATCAAAAACAAACTCTGAACCAATTATATTAATTTGGGGACAAGTCAAAAAGCATTAAACATTTATGGCAATTTTGTTAGCTAGCTTGCTGTTGCTAGCTCATTTGTCCTGGGATATAGACATTGGGTTGTTATTTTACATGAAATGCACAAGGTCCACTACTCTGACAATTAATCCACAGATAAAACGGTAAACCAAATTAGTTTCTCATCTCTCCTCCTTCCTTCAGGCTTCTTTTTCTTCTTTGGATGCCTTCCTCTTGCAGGAACTGCTGACACACTCCAGCCACATGAGGTCTAGCATTGTCTTGCATTACGAGGAACCCAGGGCCAACCGCACCAGCATATGGTCTCACAAGGGGTCTGAGGATCTCATCTCGGTACCTAATGGCAGTCAGGCTACCTCTGGCAAGCACATGGAGGGCTGTGCGGCCCCCCCAAAGAAATGCCACCCCACACCATGACTGACCCACAACCAAACCGGTCATGCTGGAGGATGTTGCAGGCAGCAGAACGTTCTCCATGGCGTCTCCAGACTCTGTCACATCTGCTCAGTGTGAACCTGCTTTCATCTGTGAAGAGCACAGGGTGCCAGTGGCGAATTTGCCAATCTTGGTGTTCTCTGGCAAATGCCAGACGTCCTGCACGGTGTTGGGCTGTAAGCACAACCCCCACCTGTGGATGTCGGGCCCTCATACCACCCTCATAGAGTCTGTTTCTGACCGTTTGAGCAGACACATGCACATTTGTGGCCTGCTGGAGGTCATTTTGCAGGGCTCTGGCAGTGCTCCTCATGCCCCTCCTTGCACAAAGGTGGAGGTAGCGTTCCTGCTGCTGGATTGTTGTCCTCCTACGGCCTCCTCCACATCTCCTGATGTACTGGCCTGTCTCCTGGTAGCGTCTCCTGGACACTACGCTGACAGACACAGCAAACCTTCTTGCCACAGCTCGCATTGATGTGCCATCCTGGATGAGCTGCACTACCTGAGCCACTTGTGTGGGTTGTAGACTCCGTCTCATGCTACCACTAGAGTGAAAGCACCGCCAGCATTCAAAAGTGACCAAAACATCAACCAGGAAGCATAGGAACTGAGAATATTTCATTCATTCAGATCTAGGATGTGTTATTTTAGTGTTCCCTTTAGTTTTTTGAGCAAAGTATATATACAAAAAGTATGTGGACACCCATTCAAGTTAGCGGATTCGGTTACTTCAGCCACACCCATTGCTGATAGGTGTATAAAACCAAGCACACTGCCATGCAATCTCCATAGACAAACATTGGGAGTATAATGGCCTTACTGGAGAGCTTAGTGACAGCGTCACAGCCCACCTTTCCAACAAGTCAGTTCGACAAATTTCTGCCCTGCTAGAGCTGCCCCAGTCAAATGTAAGTGCCATTACTGTGAAGTGGAAAGGTCTAGGAGCAACAACGGCTCAGCCGCAAAGTGGTAGGCCACACAAGCTCACAGAACGTGACCGCCGAGGCTGAAGCACGTAAAAATCATCTGTCCTCCATTGCAACACTCACCAACGAGTTCCATACCGCTCTGGAAACGTCAGCACAATAACTTTTCGTCAGGGGGCTTCATGAAATGGGTTTCCATTGCTGAGCAGCCGCACACAAGCCTAAGATCACCATGTGCAATGCCAAGCGTCGGCTGGAGTGGTGTAAAGCTCACTGGACTCTGGAGCCGTGGAAATGCGTTCTCTGGAGTGACGAATCATGCTTCACCATCTGGTAGTCCGACGGACAAATCTGGGTTTAGCAGATGCCAGGAGAACACTACCTGCCCGAAAGCATATTGCCAACTGTAAAGATTGGTGGAGGAGGAATAATGGTCTACGGCTGTTTTTCATTCGAGACGATTCTATGCTTCCAACTTTGTGGCAACAGTTTGGGGAAGGCCCTTTCCTGTTTCAGCATGACAATGCCCCCATGCACAAAGTGAGGTCCAAACAGAAATTGTTTGTCGAGATCGGTGTGGAAGAACTTGACTGGCCAGGACAGAGCCCTAACCTCAACCCCATCAAACAACTTTGGGATTAATTGGAACGTAGACTGCGAGCCAGGCCTAATCGCCCAACATCAGTGCCCGACCTCACTAATGCTCTTGTGGTTGAATGGAAGCAACTTCCCACAGCAATGTTCCAAAATCTAGTGGAAAGCCTTCCCAGAAGAGTGGAGGCAGTTATGGCAGCAAAGGGGGGACCAACTCCATATTAATGCCCATGATTTTGGAATGAGATGTTCGACGAGCAGATGTCCACATACTTACATACTTTTGGTGATGTAGTGCATGCGCAGTTGAAACTTGGCCATAGAATCAAATAAAATGGTATTTGTCACATGCGCCAAATACAAAAAGGTGTAGGTAGACCTTACTGTGAAATGCTTACTTGTGAGCCCTTAACCAACAATGCAGAGTTTTAAAAAAAGTAAGACATTTGCTAAATAAACTAAAGGAAAAAAGTAACAAAATAACAATAACGAGGCTATATACAAGAGGTACTGGTACCGAGTCAATGTGCAGGGGTACAGGTTAGTTGAGGTAATTCAAGTAATTTGTTCACGTGGCTAGGGGTAAAGTGACTATGCATAAATAATAAACAGAGTAGCAGCAGCGTATGTGAAGAGTGTGAATGTATATGTGTGACGTCAATGTGTGTGTGTGTGTGTGTGTTGGAGTGCCAGTGTAGTATGTGTGAGTGAGTGGTTAGAGTCCAGTGGGTGTACACTGAGCCTGTGCAAGAGAGTCATAGCAAAAGTTAAGAACAAATAAGATTAAAATAAGGGGGTCAATGCAAATAGTCCAGGTAGCCATTTCATTAACTGTTCAGCAGTCTTATGTATTGGGGGTAGAAGCTTTTAAGGTGCATTTTGGTCCCAGACATGGCGCTCCGGTACCGCTTGCCATGCAGTAGCAGAGAGAGCAGTATACGACTTGGGTGGCTTGAGTTTTTGACCACTTTTAGGGCCTTCCTCTGACACCACCTGGTATAGAGGTCCTGGATGGCAGGAAGCTTGGCCCCAGTGAAGTACTGCGCTGTCCGCACCACCCTTTGTAGCGCCTTGCGGTCAGATGCAAAGCAGTTGCCATACCAAGTTGTGTTGCAACCAGTCAAGATGCTCTCGATGGTTCAGTTGTAGAACTTTTTGAGAATTTGAGGTCCCATGCCAAATCTTTTCAGCCTCCTGGGGGGGAAGAGCCGTTGTCGTACCTGCTTCATGACTGTGTTGGTGTGTTTGGACCATGATAGGTTCTTAGTGATATAGACACCAAGAAACTTAAAGCTCTCGACCCGCTCCATACAGCGCTATCAATGTGAATGGGGGTGTGCTTGGCCCTCATTTTCCTGTAGTCCACGATCATCTCCTTTGTCTTGCTCACCTTGAGGGAGAGGTCGTTGTCCTGGCAGTCTCTGACCTCATCCCTATAGGCGGTCTCATTACTGTTGGTGATCAGGCTACCCCCATCGTGTAGTCTGCAAACTTAATGACGGTGTTGAGTCATGCATTGCCACGCAGTTGTGGGTGAACAGGGAGTACTGGAGAGGACTAGCCACACACCCCTGAGGGGCCCCCGTGTTGAGGGTCAGCGTGATATGTTGTTGCCTACCCTCACCAGCTGGGGGTAGCCCGTCAGGAAGTCCAGGATCCAGTTGCAGAAGGAGGTGTTCAGTCCCAGGGTCCTTAGCTTAGTGATGAGCTTGGAGGGCACTATGGTATTGAACGCTAAGCTGTAGTCAATGAATAACATTCTCATGTAGGTGTCCCTTTTGTCCAGGTGAGAAAGGGCAGTGTGGAGTGCAATAGAGATTGCGTCACCTGTGGATCTGTTGGGCGGTATGTGAATTGGAATGGGTCCAGGGTTCTGGGATGATGGTGTTGATGTGAGCCATGACCAGCCTGTCCAAGCTTTTCATGGCTACAGATATGAGTGCAAGGGGCGGAAATCATTTTGGCAGGTTACCTTGGCGTTCATTGGCACAGGGACTATGGTGGTCTGCTTGAAACGTGGGTATTACAGGCTGGGTCAGGGAGATGTTAAAAATGTGAATGTAAACACTCCATCTGGTCGGCACATGCTCCGAGTACGCGTCCTGGTAATCCGTCAATGACAACAACAAAAAAAACGTCTATAAATGACGTCTTTAACTTTCATTCAGAACTGAAAATGAACCTGACCTCAATGTCTGGAAAATACGTATTTTAGACATGATTTCAACTTAATTTTGCTTACTGGCTTGTTGCAGTATCAGGACTGCCTAGGGCTCATTCCTACCTGGTGGCTGAGATGAAGGGTAGACAGAGGATAAGGAGTACACCTATTTCCACATAGAGGAAGAGGGCAACTGCAGTCCATTGCAAAGTCATCTCTAAAAATACAGTCTGTAAAAGATTAAACATTTTAAGCAACAGAGGTCCTTTTTACAGTCTGGCAGTAGGTTATTTTGCCAGAATGGAAACGGACTGGTTTAATAGTTGATGTCAACAACAGAAACAATTAACTGGCTACGTAGCTAGCTAGTTTCTTATGGATATATTTCAGCTAACTGTGAAACCACCAATGCAAATGTATTGCGAACAGTGCTGTTCCTGTTTCAGTGATAAGCCTCTTATCCTAGCTAGATACGTAATGTTACAAAGTTCACATGCTTGGTAAATAACAGCCAGTAGTACTAAATGTATGCTGTTTCATTCAGTGTGTAACATACGTCCTTATATCATAGAAATAGTAGTTGTGCCTCATAGAAATAGTAGCTAGCTATATATTGCTAAAGACTTTGCCTCATGCAGTGACATCTGCCAGGTACTATAGCTGGCAATATTTTTCTAAGGCAGGACACAATAGCTATCTAGCTAACTGGTACTAGCTAACGTTAGCACTTTTATGAAATACACAGTAACTACACATATGATCAAGTTCAATATCGTAATAATTATGCAAAGTATGTAACTTACTCTGCGGCACCCGAACAAAGAAACCGGAGGTTGAAAAGAGAAAAGCAAACTTTGGAGACAGTTGTTTCACTCCTCCTATTTCGTCTCATTGGAACGACGTCATACACAACGTTTTACAGTAGCTGTTCGTTTACGGTTTTATCCTCTACTGAGAACCAAAAAGGTTCTGCCATATATTGTTAATACCATACTGTACACATCATGGAAATTACAAATATGTTGAAATTCGGTGTAATGTGTTTGGTTTTGTTTGTACCTTTTGACCATTTCTGACTGGACATGTTGAAGTGAATCTGATTTTTATTGCAGGTAGAGAGAGGGTCACGTGCTGACACACTGCACTCCTCTATCAGAATGAGATTTAAAAAAAAGGTAATATAGTAAATACAAGCTTTTATTCCATTGGAAATATGATTAATAACATACAATAAATTATACCCAGCCAGTGTTCATGATAGGCCTACTGTCTGTGTGTCTGGGGATCCATATGTGTTGTGGAGGTAGTCTATGACTGCGGCGGTGCTTTGCAGGGAGTTGAACACCTTCCTCTCGGGCTGGGAGCTGACCCTCTCCAGCATGTAAATGAGGTGCTGGTGGAAGCAGGTGAAGGGGGTCCCCTGGTTCGTGGCGAGGTCCACCCAGTCCCACACACACTCAAGAGGGGTCTCGTTGTAGCCAGCGAACATGGCCGGGTTGGACAACAGCCCCCGGGCTGCCATCACACCTACAGGACAGGGCACGTGGGGTGGGAAGTGTCTTGAGTGAGCCATTTAACAATAAAGATCCTGTATTGATATATTCCATCTTTCTCAAATTATTTCTGTGAATGGAACCTCTAGCTACCCATTTATGTACTTACAATGAATATATGTTAAGATGGCACAATAAACAGAAAATGATTTCCCTGGAGGGAATGAGAGGTTACAGAATAAATGCAAATGAAAAGCAGATAAAGTGTTTATGATAACGAGTAAACAGTGGACTATGCAGTTCTTTGAAAATAAACCATGATAGTGGCTCCCCCCCAGAAACCCCCCATGTTGTAGGTTTATTTTCATTGTGGATCACTTTGGCCTATATAAGGGAATTTAATATGAAGCTATTTCAAGAGTGTCTTTTCCATTGAAATAACTACACATGTGTAGTTACTAAGGATCTGTCTCATGAGTACAGAGTGCACTATTTTTGACCAGAGTCCCATGTGACTGCGGAGTCTCTGGTCACAAGTAGTGCACAATATTGGGAATAAAGAATCAATTGCGATTTGCACAAATTGAACTGACCATCAACTCCAGTGAGCTGGTGAGTGGTCTCCACATCTCGGAGGGTCTTTATGTCTCCGTTGGCGACGACAGGGACTGACAGGCTGTCCTTGATGGTCTTGATGGCATCAAAGTGGACCGGCTGGTGGCGCTCTTCTGCGGTTCGACCATGGACCGTTATCCAGGACACCCCTGCCGCCTCTGCCTTCTGACACAGGTCCACCGTACGTCGCAGGTCCTTGTGAATTCTGAGAAAAGAGAGAGGAAACAACAACTACAAAAGGAACTTCATGACACTTAGGTTATTTGCTAAATAAAGCTTTAACAAGCTCTTTTGTCATTGAAGTAAAAGTGAAACAATTATATTTGTTGATATGATCACTCTTACCGTATTTTGATGGAGGCTGTGTAGTTAGGATTGTCAACTTGGTTCCTGACATGTCGAACCATGTCTTTGACCAGCTCAGGTTTGTTGATAAGGCATGCCCCGTAGCCATCTGACATGGCCCATCGCTGGGGACAGCCACAGTTGAGGTCCACTCCATCAGAGAAGGGTGCGACCACACAGGCTGCATCAGCCAGGGTCTGGGCATCACTAGCAGCAAACTGCACGATCAGAGGACGGTCAGCTGATGGGAGAGACAGAGAGCATTAAAGTTGGATTTAATTGACACCAAATTGACAGTCTCCACACATCAATGACAACAGACACCAAATCCCTATAGTTTGAGAGGCATCTAATATTTCCTTGAAGAAAAAAAGTGATCTCATATTACCTTCATTAGTTGTAAATTCACTGTCTCTGGCTTTGACAGAACGCATAAAGTCAGGAGCAACTATCATTGGAGTGAAGCAAATGTCACAGTCGAATTTCCTCACCAGTGACCTGAATGCCAACCTGGAAAAGTTGAAAATAAACGATGAGTTATAGCTATTGCTCAACCTATTTCAGCTATCTGCACAAAACCGCTGAACAAGTCATTGAAAATGTACGAGTATCAGATAATCTTACTTTGAATACCGGACCATAGGAGCACAGATTTTCAGAACTTTCCCTTCCTCAAACATGTCCATCATGTTGGTGGTCGTCATTTTCATAGACCGTACAGTACGTTTTAATCACTAAAGTGAGCTAGTCAGTTAGCTAGCTAGCCAGCTAGCTAGATTGGCATGGCAATGCTTTTCTTTCCACAGTCGAAACTGTTTGTTGCATGCAGTTTATGACCTATTCTAACGTTGGTGTGACTAGATAACGTTCATATTTAATGTAATTAAGCTAGCTAGTTAGCTAAAGATGACAAACACCCGAATGCAAACAATAACACGCGGTATGTTAGTGGGCGTGTCCTCCGAATAACCTTTCATGTTTTACCTTTGAACCTAAAAAGGATTTAAATATTTTTTATTTTTGGATTTATTTGATAAGTAACGTTATAACAATGCACGTTGATACAAATACAGATAATTTGATATTTTATTAAGAATAATAAAATGTTTGGTTTGGTTCATTTCATGTCGCTGAAATTCTACGTCATCACACGATGAACATGGAGGGTAGTAGAGAAGCATCAACGAATTCACTGCTAAATGATGGTAAAATGCTATATTTTAACATTTATTTTAAGTACTTTTCTGTGAGTCAGCTTTACTTCACGTAGGTGTATGTTTTGTTTTATTTAACTAGGTGTATCAGCCACGTAGTCGTTTAGGAATGAGAGCTACCGAGTTGACTGTGCAGTCCATCATTGACAACTTACAGCAAGGCAGAGTCAGATGGATTACCAGGACGTGTACTACGAGCATGTGCTGACCAACTGGCAAGTGTCTTCACTGACATTTTCAACCTCTCCCTGTCTGAGTCTGTAATTCCAACATGTTTCAAGCAGACCACCATAGTCCCTGAAAGATTATTGGAATCTGTGTGGGTAGCTGGACAGGTAGGATGACTGGCAATAGTGAAGGTGAACAGATGGTCAGGTGACAGAGGAATGGATGAGACTGAGGCAGGAATTCCTTTAACCACAAAGTGGTATATGTACTGGTTAGTTTGTCTGTGCTGTATAACAAAAGAAACAGAATAACATGTACCCAATAAAAATTCAAATCAGAAAGTCAAATGATAACAATCATTGTCATTATTAACAGAATAATTCAGCAATAAGGTTCCATAGGAATTCAATATGAAGCAGAATGGAGTCCTTTATGATCATAACCATGTTAACCATCATGTTAATCCAGAGAAGGATTAATGCAAATGCATTGTTAATTTATACAATCTATAATCTCCATACATTTGATATAAGAATTTATAATGTCAGTAAATCATTAAGTTTCATATTTCATCCTTCTAGGTTAGTCTTCATATGTACATGTAATTTCATTACATTTTAACTATATATCAATGTCTGTAGGGCTGTGATCATTGGGCATATACATAACACAACAGGTTTGAAGCGTGCGCTCCAAGCCTCGCTCCGCAGTAATAACTATAAACAATAACTGATGGCCGGCTCTCCCGATTGCAGCATAGTTCAGATGAAAGGTAACAGATTCGGTGGAGTTACGTTGATTCATGGACGCACAGAATGTCTGGATTAGACGGAGTTGAGGAAGAGAAAGCAGCGAGGTTGGGCAGTGGCGATGTCCTCCTTTTACTGATTTGAGATCTGTCGGACATTTCCACCTGACCTAATTAAAGCGCCCCTGGCCCGGCTGAGCAAGTGGCCATGAATTAAAGGACAATTCCACCATCTCCATGGGCCTTTCTACAGTCCCTGTGCCCAAGAACACTAAGGTAACCTGCCTAAATGACTACTGACCCGTAGCACTCATGTCTGTAGTCATGAAATGCTTTGAAAGGCTGGTCATGGCTCACATCAACACCATTAACCCAGAAACCCAAGACCCACTCTAATTTGCATACCTCACCAACAGATCCACAGATGATGCAATCTCTATTGCACTCCACACTGCCCTTTTAAAACATTTATTTAAATTTGTTCACCTTTATTTAACTTGGTAAGCTAGTTGAGAACAAGTTCTCATTTAACTGCGACCTGGCCAAGATAAAGCAGAGCAGTGAGACAGAAACAACAACACAGAGTTGCACATGGAATAAACACACCTGGACAAAAGGAACACCTATGTGAGAATGCTATTCATTGACTACAGCTCAGCTTTCAACACCATAGTGATCACTAAGCTAAGGACCCTGGGACTAAACACCTCCCTCTGCAACTGAATCCTGGACTTGCTGACGGGCTGCCCCCAGGTGGTAAGGGTAGACAACAACACATCCGCCACGCTGATCCTCAACACGGGGGCCCCTCAGGAATGCGTGCTCAGGCCCTTCCTGTACTCCCTGTTCATTCATAACTCCAACACCGTCATTAAGTTTGCTGATGACACAAAGATGAGACAGCCTATAGGGAAGAGGTCAGAGACCTGACCGTGTGGTGCAAGGACAACAACCTCTCCCTCAACGTGATTTAAGATAAAGAAGATGTTCGTGGACTACAGGAAAAATAGGACCGAGCACACTCCCATTCTCATCGATAGGGCTGTAGTGGAGCAGGTTGAGAGCTTCAAGGTCCTTGGCGTCCACATCACCAACAAACTAACATGGTCCAAGCATACGAAGACAGTCATGAAGAGGGCACGAGAAAGCCTATTCCTCCTCAGGAAACTGAAAAGATTTGGCATGGGTCCTCAATCCTCAAAAGGTTTTACAGCTGCACCATCGAGAGCATCACTGCCTGGTACGGCAAAGTTCGACCTCTGACCGCAAGGCACTACAGAGGGTAGTGCGAGCAGCCCTGTACATCACCGGGGCCAAGCTTCCTGCCTACCTGGACATATATACCAGGCGGTGTCAGAGGAAGGCCCTAGAAATTGTCATAGACTCCAGCCACCGTAGTCATAGACTGTTCTCTCTGCTACCGCACAGCAAGTGGTACCGGAGCACCAAGTCTACTTCCAAGAGGCTTCTAAACAACTTTTATCCCCAAGACATAAGACTCCTGAACAGCTAATCAAATGGCTACCCAGACTATTTGCATTGGCAACACAGACTATTTGCAATTCCCCCCCACCCTCTTTTACACTGCTGCTACTCTTTATTATCTTTGCATAGTCACTAACTCTACCTACATGTACATGTTACTCAATTACCTTGACACCGGTGCCCCCGCACATTGGCACATTGACTCTCTACCGGTACCCCCTGTATATAGCCCCACTATTGTTATTTACTGCTGCTCTTTAATGATTTGTTATTCTTATCGCTTACTTTTTTTTTGGGGGGGGGGGGTATTTTCTTTAAACTGCATTGTTGCTTAAGGGCTTGTAAGTAAGCATTTCACTGTAAGGTCTACTACACCTGTTGTGTTCGGCGCATGTGACAATTACAATTTGATTTGATTATATACAGTATATTTTTTTACATAAATGCACTGTAATTGAAGTTTAAAACATCAATGTTTTCTCTCTGCTTCGTGGCAAAATGTGTAGAATTGATGTATATTAGCTTTAAAGCACTAACAACAAAAAATCTCTGTGCCCCATGACGAAATGTGTAGAATTGCTGGAAATTAGCCAAGAGGCGGCCCTTTTTAAATGTTATTTTCGCACTGCAGAAAAATACTATTTATTTATTTGTGTAATGATAATGAGGTTGTCCCTGATGAATTTGCAATCACAAAAGGGGTCCCCAGACCCAAAAAGTTTAAGAACTTCTCTGTTGGAATATATGCTGTCATTGTAGTGCTGTAGACATTCCATAGGGGGCGCTGCTGTCACACAATTGGATATAAGCATCAGTGCGTCTCTCAGTATTGAAAAAACATCTTACCCTGTATCAGTGGTTAGGTGCGTTATCTACCTACTCCAAGCCTATAAGACCGTAACACATCATCACAGGGAATGATCAAGGCAAAATATAACTTTTTTTTATTTTTTTATTTCACCTTTATTTAACTAGGCAAGTCAGTTAAAAACAAATTCTTATTTACAATGACATCCTAACTCAGACGACGCTGGGCCAATTGTGTGCCGCTCTACGGGACTCTACGGGACAATCACGGCCGGTTGTGATACAGCCTGGAATCGAACCAGGGTCTGCATTGACTCCTCATGCACTGAGATGCGGTGCCTTAGAGTGCTGCGCCACTTGTGTTCAGAGACCCTCAATAAATCCGACCTCTAGTAACAGCACTCAACCTATTTGTTTTCTCTCGTAGGATAAGGACAAAGATCGTTGACCCCTACAATAAGATTGTAGCTAGGACTGCCCAGCTCGCCAGATTGCAGGTATCCATCCATCTCCTTGTGATTTGAGAGGCATAATACTATCTGTTGTGTTGATGGTGTTGTTGTATTATTATATGGTCTGGGACTGAGGCTCAATAGCAGGGGGAAGATTGCCTCTCTAGTGTTCATTATTATCAGCACTCTGACAGCATCTCTACTTCTGCACTGGACTTGATTTCCATGTTTATTGGAAAGACTGAGGTAGAGAAATGGACCCACAGCATTTTCTTGGGTTTTTATTGTCTCTCTGCCCATTTTCAAGATAGGTACTTCAAGTTAGGTGCTGTACATATTGTCAAGGTCGCCTAATGTCTCCTGGACAGTTTCCAGGATCCTCCTGTTTTAAATTGTAAAGATGACAATAACCCAGAGTCATATAGAGGTCTATATACCTGTATATGGCTCTAGGATGTCCTCTTCTGCCCTGTCAATACAATGTAACTATAGAAGGTGTCGGTGTCTCATGCCGTACTGATATGAGTGCTCTGTACTCAATGGTTTACAACAAAGATACTGTGTGTTTTTATTGACCGTTAAACAACAAATATTATATGACCCCTTTTACTCTTGTTGCACATGCCTGCCATTATGGAATTACTCCCCACCACTTTGGAGAAAGGCATATTTATAAAGGTGATTTATGGAACTGTGTAACGATCGTCTGTGGAAGAAGGTGTGGACCAAAGCGCAGCACGTGTTCATGTTTTTTTTGTTGACTGAACACGAAAACACAAAACAACAACGTGAATAAACGAAACAGTCCTGTAAGATGCAGAAAGCACTAAACAGAAAATAACTACCCACAAGACACAGGTGGGAAAAGGCTCCCTAAATATGGTTCTCAATCAGAGACAACGATAGACAGTTGCCTCTGATTGAGAACCACACCGAGCCAAACACACAGAAATAGAAAACATAGAATGCCCACCCCAACTCACGCCCTGACCAAACCAAAATAGAGACATAAAAAGGATCTAAGGTCAGGGCGTGACAGTACCCCCCTCCAAAGGGGAGGGTCTGGGTGGGCATCTGTCCGCGGTGGCGGCTCTGGTGCAGGACGTGAACCCCGCTCCACCTTAGGCTTGGCCCACTTAGGTGGCGCCTCTGGAGCGGGGACCCTCGCCGCCGACCCCAGACGGGGGACCCTCGCAGCGGGCCCCGGACAGGAGGGCGACTCTGGCAGCTCCGGACAGGAGGGCGACTCTGGCAGCTCCGGACAGGAGGGCGACTCTGGCAGCTCCGGACAGGAGGGCGACTCTGGCAGCTCCGGACAGGAGGGCGACTCTGGCAGCTCCGGACAGGAGGGCGACTCTGGCAGCTCCGGACAGGAGGGCGACTCTGGCAGCTCCGGACAGGAGGGCGACTCTGGCAGCTCCGGACAGGAGGGCGACTCTGGCAGCTCCGGACAGGAGGGCGACTCTGGCAGCTCCGGACAGCCTTGTGCGTGGGGCTGCCACGGGGCCTACCAGGCTTGGGAGACCTACAGGAGGCCTGGTGCGTGGAGGAGGCACCGGATGAACCGGGCTGTGGGGGAGCTCTGGTGCGCAGCCTTGGCACCACTCTTCCAGGCTGAATGCCCACTTTAGCCTGGCCCCTCCAGAGTGCAGGCACAGGTCGAACCGGGCTGTGGGGGAGCACTGGAGATCTGGTGCTTACCACTCGCACCTCTCCCTTAGGTTCAATGCTCACTTTCGCTCGGCACGGTCGGAGAGCAGGCTTAGGGCAAACTGAGCCCTCCCAGCGTCCCGGAGACACAATACGCAGAGCCGGCGCAGAATACCCTGGGCCAAAACAGCGCACCGGAGACCAAACGCGCTGAGCTGGCAAATTTCGCCCTGGCTAGATGTCCACTCTCGCATGGCACTTGCGAGGGGCTGGCATGTAGCGCTCCGGGCTATGAGCGCGCACTGGAGACACCGTGCACTTCACCGCATAACACGGTGCCTGACCAGTACCACGCTGCTTCCGGTAAGCACGGGGAGTTGGCTCAGGTCTATTGCCTGACTCCGCCAATCTCCCCGTGTGCCCCCCCAAAAAAATGTTTGGGGCTGCCTCTCGTGCCTGCTGTGCTGCCTTGCCTCATATCGCTGCCGCTCAGCTTTAGCTGCCTCCAGTTATTCTTTAGGGCGGCGATATTCCCCAGCCTGTCTCCAGGGTCCCTGTCCTTCCAATATCTCCTCCCAAGTCCAGTAGTCCTGAACCCTCTGCTCCCTGTTACCACGCTGCTTGGTCCGTTTGTGGTGGGTAGTTCTGTAATGATCGTCTGTGGAAGAAGGTGTGGACCAAGACTGAACACTAAAACAACAACGTGACCAAACGAAACCAAAACAGTCCTGTAAGGTGCAGAAAACACTAAACAGAAAATAACTACCCACAAGACACAGGTGGGAAAAGGCTCCCTAAGTATGGTTCTCAATCAGAGACAACGATAGACAGCTGCCTCTGATTGAGAACTACACCCGGCCAAACACACAGAAATAGAAAACATAGAATACCCACCCCAACTCACGCCCTGACCAAACCAAAATAGAGACATTAAAAGGATCTCTAAGGTCAGGGCGTGACAAACTGCTTTTGGAGGCTGAGCATCTGTTATGTAAAATGCATCTCTTTTTCTTGGTAAGTCCTCCACTAAATAATACATATAGGTTTACAAACAATATTATCTCAACCTTTCAAACAGCATTACTTTGATCCTGTTCTCAGATAGCGTCTGCAATCTTAACCCATGACATCACCGTTGTGGTTTTTAATTCACCACGCTATCAGTGCCCCCCTGTTTAGAAGAAATCAATAAAAAGCAATCGGATGTTTTAAAAGGTTGAATTTCTAACCCTGTTAAAATAAGACTTCTTCTTGTGAGCAAACTGAGCCTGTCCTGTCTGAGTCTGGGTAGCCACATCTAGATAGAGCGAAATAGACTCTAGGTTTACAGGCTCTGTCCACACATGCACACTGCCTACACACTGCAGCTCCGTCGTCTGTGGAGTTTTTAAAAATGGATGGAATTTGGCTTCAGTCCAAAAGGTTACTGTGATTCTAACTGGCTCCTTCTTCTCCCATGGCTCTGGCTCTGTGTTAGCTCTGTCTGTCTACTGATGCTCCCTCTCTCAGCTTTGTCATCGTGTGTGTGTGTGTGTGTGTGTGTGTGTGTGTGTGTGTGTGTGTGTGTGTGGAGTGTTATCATTGTTCTGCACCACAGACATGCATCCTGCAGAGAAGATACTAGTAGCAGGCAGGCATGCCAGGCTGGTAAGGTCTTAGGATGAACACGGGCCTGGTTTGTGATTTCTGAATAGAATAGTTGCAAAGTTTTATATTATTTTCGATAGACCGACCGACCGTGGTGCTGTGGGACCCCTCTTTTTCCACTTTTAACTCCCAGGGGCTGTCATGTCCATGGTTTTAGCCACTTAACTAACATTGATAGAGACATCGCTTCTCCCTTTGTTCTTCAGTCTTCCCGCTCTTTCACTCAAACCCAACCCCCGTTCTTTGTGTAAACAACTGTCATATCTGTTCTGTCCGCTAGGGACGTTTTCCTTCATGACATAATTTGTAATCAATGTATGATTCATTCTGTCTATATGTAATTCTGTGTGATTAGTTAGGTATTTAGTAAATAAATAATTAAACCCAATTTTGTATTGCTGATTGAACTTGTTAGCCAGTGTTCGTGAAGATAACCAAGAATGTACAACTTTCAGATGAGACTGAAATAAGGTGACGATTAATATTGACTGCTATTGATGTAAAATATTACTAGGTCTTTAAGAGTTTATTCGGAAGATAACAGATCTATAAATATTCTTAAGTGGTGCCCCGACTTTCTAGTTAATTACAGTTACATGATTAGCTCAATCAGGTAATATTAATTACAGAGAAAGGATTTTATAGAACAGCATGTCATATCACTTAATCCGGCATAGCCAAAGACACGACAACACAAATATTAATTTTCACAGTCTGCTGCCTCCAGTTTGTATGATGGCAATTTGCATATACTCCAGAATTGGGGCGGCAGGGTAGCCTAGTGTTTAGAGCGTTGGACTAGTAACCGAAAGGTTGCAAGTTCATATCCCTGAGCTGACAAAGTACAAATCTGCCGTTCTGCCCCTGAACAGGCAGTTAACCCACTGTTCCTAGGCCGTCATTGAAATTAAAAATTTGTTCTTAACTGACTTGCCCAGTTAAATAAAGGTAAAATCAAATAAAATGTTATGAAGAGTGATCAGATGAATTGCAATTATTTGCAAAGGCCCTCTTTACCATGCAAAATAACTGAATCCCCAAAAAACATTTCCACTGCATTTCAGCCCTGCCACAAAAGGACCAGCTGACATCATGTCAGTGATTCTCTCGTTAACACAGGTGTGAGTGTTGACGAGGACAAGGCTGGAGATCACTCTGTCATGCTGATTGAGTTTGAAAAACAGACGCTTCAAAAGGAGGGTGGTGCTTGGAATCATTGTTCTTCCTCTGTCAATCATGGTTACCTGCAAGGAAACATCTGCCGTCATCATTGCTTTGCACAAAAAGGGCTTCACAGGCAAGGATATTGCTGCCAGTAAGATTGCACCTAAATCAACCATTTATCGGATCATCAAGAACTTCAAGGAGAGCTGTTCAATTGTTGTGAAGAAGGCATCAGGGCGCCCAAGAAAGTCCAGCAAGCGCAAGTTGATTCAGCTGCGGGATCGGGGCACCACCAGTACAGTACCAGTACATAGCTTGCTCAGGAATGGCAGCAGGCAGGTGTGAGTGCATCTGCACGTACAGTGAGGTGAAGACTTTTGGAGGATAGCCTGGTGTCAAGAAGGGCAGCAAAGAAGCCACTTCTCTCCATGAATAACAGGGACAGGCTGATATTCTGTAAAAGGTACAGAGATTGGACTGCTGAGGACTGGGGTAACATCATTTTCTCTGATGAATCCCCTTTCCGATTGTTTTGGGCATCTGGAAAAAAAGCTTGTACGGAGAAGACAAGTTGAGCGCTACCATCAGTCCTGTGTCATGCCAACAGTAAAGCATCCTGAGACTATTCATGTGTGGGGTTATTTCTCAGCCAAGGGAGTGGACTTACTCACAATTTTGCCTAAGAACACAGCCATGAATAAAGAATGGTACCAACACATCCTCCGAGAGCAACTTCTTCCAACCATCCAGGAACAGTTTGGTGACGAACAATGCCTTTTCTAGCATGATGGAGCACCTTGCCATAAGGCAAAAGTGATAACTAAGTGGCTCGGGGAACAAAACATTTATATTTTGGGTCCATGGCCAGGAAGCTCACCAGACCTTAATCCCATTGAGAACTTGTGGTCAATCCTCAAGAGACGGGTGGACAAACAAACTGACAAAATTATCTAAAGACACTGAAGCAGCAAACTTTGTGGAAATGAATATTTCTGTCATTTTCAAAACTTTTGGCCACGACTGTATATACTGTACTCTATACCATCTACTGCATCTTGCCTATGCCTTTTGGCCATTGCTCATCCATATATTTATATGTACATATACATTATTCATTCCTTTACACTTGTGTGTAAAAGGTAGTTGTTGTGAAATTGTTAGATTACTTGTTAGATATTACCGCATGGTCGGAACTAGAAGCACAAGCATTTCGCTACACTCGCATTAACATCTGCTAACCATGTGTATGTGACCAACACAATTTGATTTGATTTTAGGGTATGTGTTTGTATTCTGTCTGTCTGTCTGTGTATGTTTCTATCTGTGTGTGTGTGTGTTTCTGTCTGTCTGGGTCTGAAGGAGACCGGTAATGATCAGACTATAAATCCAGGGGGAATAGGAGAGTGCTTTGTTTATATTTTAGTCTAGTGTTCGCTCACAAAATGGCAGCTTCTCGGCCACGCACAGATAAAGCATTCAGACATTCACAGAGGCTCAGGGGACAGACCTCGAGGTCTCAGCTGCATCGTTTACTTAGCCCAAACACACTGCTGACCTCTCTGTGTCCTTCAGCCCCAGACACAGCTCCACAATGCTGCTAGACACATGGTTATTATTACCACTATTACTATGCCCATGGTTGGCGTCATTGTTTATTTATAGGCTACAATAGGAAAATAAATACTTGGAAATGTCAACAGTGATTTGATTAGAGATCATTTCCAATGAGTGATCTTCAATCAATTATGACAAAAAAGAGGATCAGGATTAGATTTGACGTTCACTCACATCTTGTCAAAAATATTCAGAAAGACTGGTTCAGATGGGGTTCTATTTTGTTTGGTTATATTTTTTCCTATTTTTCCCAGGTGGCGTGTGACCTGCTGCAAAGGATCATCAGAAACCTGTACCTGTCCAAGCGTCTGCAGGGCCAGCTCCAGGGGGGAAGCAGGGACATTACCAAGGCTGCCCAGAGCCTCAACGAACTGGGTGAGTGACCGTTGCCTGTTCACCTCTGATACACTGCACTGTACTACTGACAGGGCTGCTCCAAGCCTCAACGAACTGGGTACTGTAATACTGACATGGTTAACTCACCGCATTTGGGCCTACTGTAAAGTGAGTGTAGATCAGGGATAGGCATCGCTAGTCCTGGAGTGTTTTTGATTTAACCGACCTGGAATGCCAGGTGTGTTGAATTTAGGCAATCATTGAACTGATCAATTCGCTTAGTTGATCAGGTGTAGTTGGAACAAAAATCCTGCAGTACCTGTGGCACTCCAGGGACAGGGTTGTCTTCCCCCTGGTGTAGATGGTGATGAGATCACCAAGGGTGCCCAGATCAGCCTCAGCAAACTGGGTGAG
This sequence comes from Oncorhynchus mykiss, assembly GCF_013265735.2. Taxonomy (NCBI): domain Eukaryota; kingdom Metazoa; phylum Chordata; class Actinopteri; order Salmoniformes; family Salmonidae; genus Oncorhynchus; species Oncorhynchus mykiss. The sequence continues at coordinate 52,337,389 of NC_048579.1, read as the reverse complement.
TGACCCTGCTCATTCACTCTAATACTATTGACACTAAAGTGAAACTCCACTCATTTATGCCTACTGTAGAAGGTGTAGGTGGTGCTGAGATCACCAAAGCTACTCGGAGCCTCAAAGAGCTGGGTGAGTGACTTGTAGAAGAATGTTTGTACTGTAGGTTGAAGGTGCTCTTTGGTGAAAGGTAATCAAAGAAACACGGAGTGCTCTTCATATAATTACTTTTTTGGGGCAAGATTTTGTTATATTGAACGTGCTGTTGATAATAAAGGCATTTTAATTATATGAAGAGTGCCTTACGTGTTCTTTTAAGAACATTCTGATTTGACACTGGGACACTGCTTATGTCTCACTATAGCCTCTACTTAGAACACACTAGGTTGGTAAATGCTGACGTACTCTTCACTGATTGGGGTAGTCACTTGAAGGTCACTGTTTTTTAATTTTTGTACATTTTATTTAACCTTTATTTAACTAGGCAAGTCGGTTAAGAACAAATTCTTATTTACAATGACGGCCTACCCCGGACGCAATCGTGCGCCGCCCTGTGGGACTCCCAATCACGGACAGATGTGATGCAGCCTGGATTCGAACCAGGGACTGCAGTGATGCCTCTTGCACTGAGATGCAGTGCCTTAGACCGCTGCGCCACTCGGGAGCCATGTAAGGCTCCCAAGTATGTACGGTTACTCAGGCTGGATTTGGCTTCAATCAAACCTATGATTGACAGACAGACAGACAGACCCCATGTTCAAAGAAATCCAATTTTCCTTGATTGTATAAAGAAACAGCACTTTTTTAACTACTAATAGTTTGATAAATAACTTTACTGCAGGAAGTAGATCCCGAACTCATTATTCATTTCTGCTGCACAGGAACAAGATGATATCCCACAGTGCGGATGTCCTGGTATTTACTTTAAGGTGTTTTTGGAGTGCAGTGTTGGCTAAGCAATGCACAGGGCTTGATTAATACCTGACCTATAGGCCAGGCTATATTCTGTAAATATATTACCCTTCTCTCTTTATCTGTGACAACAAGATAGCTGTGTTTTCTCCGCAAATGGATTTTAAAATGTTATACAATCGGAAACGTTTTTTCTTCTCCTGGAGTCTTTTTCCCCTGGAAAGGGGAGAGAGTCTCGCTGGACACCACAGCAGGCCCCAGCGAAACAGTCACAGGGGCAGGCAGACACTTTCTTTACAGGAATCATGAGGATAATGCACTTTACTGTTTGACCAAATCCTGGTTTTAGCATCCTAAAAAAATAGGGTGTTTTTGAGTGACCATGTAGAATGTGCAGCTCGCACTAATGCGACCACCTAAAACAAATCTTACTCACACAGCCAACTGAAAGAGCTCCCGAGCCAACTTTGACTCCCGAGTGGCGCAGAGGTCTAAGGCACTGCATCTCAGTGCTTGAGGCGTCACTACAGACACTCTTGACACCCTCGAATCTAGGCTGTATCACAACCCGGCCGTGATTGGGAGTCCCATAGGGTGGCGCACAATTGGCCCAGCGTCGTCCGGGTTTGGCCGGTGTAAGCCGTCATTACCCAATTCATAGACGCTAACTACTTTAGCGTCTATTGACGATAGTAACTTCTGACCAGAAGAGTTTTGTTAAGAGCCCCAATGCTTACTCTAAACATTCAATATACACTGTTCAAAAAAATAATCTGAATGAATGAAATATTCTTATTAAATACTTTTTTCTTTACATAGTTGAATGTGCTGACAACAAAATCACACAAAAATTATCAATGGAAATCAAATTTATCAACCCATGGACAGTCTGTGCGCAACGTGGCGTTGGTGGATGGAGCGAGACAATGTCCCAGATGTGCTCAATTGGATTCAGGTCTGGGGAACGGGCGGGCCAGTCCATAGCATCAATGCCTTCCTCTTGCAGGAACTGCTGACACACTCCAGCCATATGAGGTCCAGCATTGTCTTGCATTATGAGGAACCCAGTGCCAACCGCACCAGCATATGGTCTCACAAGGGGTCTGAGGATCTCATCTCGGTACCTAATTGCAGTCAGGCTACCTCTGGCGAGCACATGGAGGGCTGTGCGGCCCCCCAAAGAAATGCCACCCCACACCATGACTGACCCACCGCCAAACTGGTCATGCTGGAGGATGTTGCAGGCAGCAGAACGTTCTCCACGGCGTCTCCAGACTCTGTCACATGTGCTCAGTGTGAACCTGCTTTCATCTGTGAAGAGCACAGGGCGCCAGTGGCGAATTTGCCAATCTTGGTGTTCTCTGGCAAATGCCAAACGTCCTGCACGGTGTTGGGCTGTAAGCCCAACCCCCACCTGTGGACGTCGGGCCCTCATACCACCCTCATGGAGTCTGTTTCTGACCGTTTGAGCAGACACATGCACATTTGTGGCCTGCTGGAGGTAATTTTGCAGGGCTCTGGCAGTGCTCCTCCTGCTCCTCCTTGCACAAAGGCGGAGGTAGCGGTCCTGCTGCTGGGTTGTTGCCCTCCTACGGCCTCCTCCAGTTCTCTTGATGTACTGGCTTGTCTCCTGGTAGCGCCTCCATGCTCTGGAAACTACGCTGACAGACACAGCAAACCTTCTTGCCACAGCTCGCATTGATGTGCCATCCTGGATGAGCTGCACTACCTGAGCCACTTGTGTGGGTTGTAGACTCCGTCTCATGCTACCACTAGAGTGAAAGCACCGCCAGCATTCAAAAGTGACCAAAACATCAGCCAGGAAGCATAGGAACTGAGACATGGTTTGTGGTCACCACCTGCAGAACCACTCCTTTATTGGGGGTGTCTTGCTAATTGCCTATAATTTCCACCTGTTGTCTATTCCATTTGCACAACAGCATGTGAAATGTATTGTCAATCAGTGTTGCTTCCTAAGTGGACTGTTTGATTTCACAGAAGTGTGATTGACTTGGAGTTACATTGTGTTGTTTAAGTGTTCCCTTTATTTTTTTTAGCAGTGTACATCACTTGTGGTACTGTTTTGGAAACACAAGGAACGCATGTTTCATATCAACAAGAAGTAATTTTCAAAAAACAAAAGGCAAATTAATACACACCTTTTTTTCATAGGGTTTAGGGTTAGTGTTTCCACACGGCCATATCTCCATGTTACAGCGCTTGTTCACGGAAGACAGCTAATTAGCACAGGTGGCGGTCTGTCTAGCATGCTCTGAACACCTGTGTGTAAGCTAACTGGGTAGGAAGTGTAGTTTGTCAACTGGAGGGCCACAGTGTATGGATCTGTGCAAACCTGCTTCAGGAAGTATATTTTTTTCATTTGAAAGATTCTTTCTCGCTGACATGAAAGATAAGTGGCATATTAGCATATCTTTCGAAAACCGTTGCGAAAGCGATGGTTGAAGTTTCCTAAACGTTAATTCACGTTGTCGGAATTGTAGTTTACACGGAGCCAAATGTAGACGAATGTAATGGCTGAAAACCCTACATACGGAGAAGAAGGGTTTTCGAGAGCTTGGGGTTGATGTGCTTGTGCTCAATATTTTACATTTAGCTAGTTAGCTATAAAGTCATTCAGGGATACAATTTACCATTCAGTGTATGGATAAAGGATTGTGTATGGTAGGATCACCATGGTATAGTCTCTGTATAGATTGCTATTGATTTTGGTATGAAATTAACCACAAAATAAGATCTTGTTTATTAAAGTTGCACAGTGTGATTATCTCTGTACGTCTCCCAAATGGCACCCTATTCCCTATGTAGTGCGCTACCTTTGACCAGGTCCCTATTGGAACCCAGTGAGAGCCCTATGGGCCCTGGTCAAATCTAGTGCACTAAATAGGGAATAGGGTGTCATTTGGAACGCATATTCCGTTATCACTGATTGTACCAGACACAAGCCAAGTAGGCTAACAGAACAATGATGCGTTCTGTCCCGGTTTTCTACACTCTGTGCTGGTGACTCAACACTGAATCTAGTACTCTGTCTGCCAAGTGCAGAGCAAAGCACTATGCAAATGTGTTTATATGCTGTGGTTGGAGGGACATTTAACATGAACAGTAGTCTTCATTATACTGCAGTACCTTGACAGGGATTCCAGTGAATTTCTCAGAAAGCGTCTAATTGCATTGAACCAATGCAGGGAAAGAGAGGTGGTAGAGAAAATCAATGTCCCTTTCAGAAATCACATTGTACATATTTATTAGTTCTACTCCTGTTTCTCCATGCATGTGGCTTTTATAAGAGCTAGTACACACACACACACACACACACACACACTAGGGCTGTGACGGTCATGGAATTTTGGATGACGGTAATTGGCCAGCCAAATGACCCCTCTCTCTGTAATAACTGTTTAAATAGCAAAGAAATAATAATATATTTTGCCCATTTTCGCCTCTCCTCCGCTCCTGACTGCATGTGCTGCCAGAATGAATGAATAGAACAGGCGTCCCCATTGAAATCAATGATGTCAGAATAGGTGGATTGGCGGCCCACATGATCCCATGTGGCTCAGTTGATAGAGAATGTCACTTGAAACGCCAGGATTGTGAGTTTGATTACAACGGGGGACCAAAAATGTGTGGAAAAGTGTGAAAACGTATGTACTCACTCTGGATAAGAGTGTCTGCTAATCGGTAGCAGCAAAAATACCACAACATTGCGAGTGTACACTTAGGAGCGAAGCAGGAAGCAAAAGCAAGAGCGTACCTATCAATATGTGCTGTGATTTGTTGATTCAACTCAACTGACATTACAAAATATACATTCCATTGTATGAACCAGTTAACATCATTTGCATTAGCATGCTACGTTACCATGGAAATGATTGCATCACAATACCAGGCTACCATTGCGAGTGTACCCATGAGTTTACCAGTCAAGTCGCCAGGGTTAGAAGTTCCAAGCCCGTTCTATTCATTCTATTTCTATGCGTGCTGCTGCTGCATTGTCAGGGGTGCTGCCTCGTTTGCTACAACACCTTGCTTTTTTCAGCAAGGAGCAACAAAGTTTTGTGTTACGAATGCACGTTGTCCTGTCTTCAGTCAGCTGTTCGTTCCAAATGATTTGTATTTATTTTTACGGTTGTCATGACGGTCTTCATCCATAACCATCGGTAATTGTGCCGGCCCTAACACACAAACGCACACACACACGCTTGGACACACGAGAGAACCACTGACACCAGGGGCTCAGAGGAAGATATTGCTTTAACACACGCAGACACTCCCCCACATATGTCTCACAGTCCTCTCTATCACACTAAATAAGATTTGTTTGGTTGTTAACTTCTCGTCCCGTAGAACTGATTTGAGTGTGTTCAGTGTTGAGTTCACTTCATGTGGGGTTTCCCAGCTCCGTCAATACCAGAAATTGTTATTGTGGAGGGTTTCAGGACCAATCCTGTCCATTCTGGTTACAACTATACAATTGTTTTTAAGGGTGAGAGGTGGCGGTAGGCTACTTTTAGGCCTACCTGTTGAACTAGCCAATGATCTACTGTACAATGAGACTGGCAAAGCACAATGACTGGCCACCTCGACACAGACTGCTGCCTGAATGGAAGCCGGAAGCCGGTTGAGTCACTGTTCTCTTGTTGGCATCATGCTGTCTCTCCTCCTCCTCTCCCTCTTTCTTGACTCAAGACACCTCCCTTTCCCTGTTTTGTTTTTAGCAAGCTTTTCAACGGAGCCAGAAATCAATCTCCAGCCAGTCATTTTCCGCCCCGGCCGATCGGTCTTCAGTCCACTCTCAGCCCCCTTTCTTCTACTGCCAGGACATCATAATCGGCCTGAGTTACAGGCCTGATACTGCTGCCGGCCTAATACAATCACACAGTACAGCACAGCACAGCCTAATGTGATTTGGAGTGCTTTCTTCTGTCAGCCTGTAGCACTGGGCAGGTAGTAGAGACGGAGGGAGAGCGTGAATAGGAGGAGACGAAGAGGGAGAGGAGGTCAGATGGGGGATGGGTGGTGGTGGAGAAAGAACAAGAGTGAGTAAACAAGGGATGGATGCAGGGATGGATGCAGGGATGGAGGTGACTGGGTGGGGGTGAATGTAATAAAGTGATTGAAGTGGATGCAGTGGCGGGGTGGAGGGGACACACACACACACACATACAGAGAGAGAGAGAGAGCAGCCTGCTGTTGTTGAGGACGGAATCAGAAGCTGCTATTCCATTTATTTGCATTGATGTTGGACTGTGTAGCGTAGCCATCTATTGTAGGATTGGCTTTGGCTTTGGCTTGGATAAAACTTACTACAGTGTTCAATATCTGCTACGTGAATCTGCTACTTATAATGGAAAACAAACTATATACGCAACATGCAACAATTTCAAATAGTTTACTGAGTTACAGTTCATATAAGGAACGAGATCAGGCTGGTGTTTGTGGCCTGAGGAATGTTGTCCAAATCCCCTTCAATGGCTGTGCGACGTTGCGGAATATTGTCAGGAACTGGAACACTGTCGTACACGTCGATCCAGAGCATCCCAAACCTGCTCATTGGGTGAGATGTCTGGTGAGTATGCAGGCCATGGAAGAACTGGGACATGTTCAGCTTCCAGGAATTGTGTACAGATCCTTTGACATGCCGCCGTGCATTATCATGCTGAATGAAGCATTAGGTGATGGCGGTGGATGAATGGACCTCAAGGTTTTTGTCACGGTATCTCTGTGCATTCAAATTGCCATCCATAAAATGCAATTGTGTTTGTTGTCCGTAGCTTATGCCTGCACATACTATAACCCCACCGTCACCATGGGGCACTCTGTTCTCACTACGTTGACATCAGCAAACTGCTGGCCCACGCAACTACACGTGATCTGCTGTTGTGAGGTCGGTTGGACGTACTGCCAAATAATCTAAAGAGAAGTTGTAGGCGGTTTATGGTAGAGACATTAACATTACATTCTCTGGCAACAGCTCTGGTGGACATTCCTGCAGTCAGCATGAATGAATGAGACATCTGTCACATTGTGTTGTGTGACAAAACTGCACATTTTAGAATGGCCTTTTATTGTCCCAGCACAAGGTGCACGTGTGGAGAGATCATGCTGTTTAGTCAGCTTCTTGAAATGCCTCATCGTCAGTTGGATTGATTATCTTGGCAAAGGAGAAATGCTCACTAACAATGATGTAAACGAATGTGTGCACACAATTTGAGAAATAAGCTTTTTTGTGCGTGTTTAACATTTCTGGGATCTTTTTTTTCAGCTCATGAAACATGGGACCAACACTTTACATGTTGCGTTTATATTTTTGTTCATTTTATTTTCAATGAGACTGCATGGGACTTTATTATCGAGCAATAACCCGGTGGTATTGCATTGTCTCATTTGACTCAATATCTTTGACTTATTTTAATCCAACCGTGTCAATGTTGTCTTCCTCTCATATCTCGGCTTTATTGTTTTCCTCCGCTTTTGGACCACAGCCCCTGTGTGTCAGTCAGAGCAGATGAAGTGTCAGTCACTGTGGTAACCGTCAGTCACAGCAGCCAGCCCTAGAGACCAGCTATAATGACACAATGGTCCTGAATGTCAGTCAGACAGCGGCTACTCCCATGGGAGAGGGGGGGAAGGAAGGATGGATGAGAGAGAAGAGAGGGAAGATTGAAGAAAGAATGGGGATGGAAAGGCAATTCATTGTGTTCAATTTATTTGCAAAGTGTGAGTGGCAGTTGGCTAAGCCATTGAGAGGCCCAGCACCACACCACAACTCTCCTCAAATGAGCTAGACCCTTTTTGGTCATACACGACAAATGCACAACAACCTTTTACATAACAACCCTGGCACACAGAACACTCCAGAACACTAGAACACGCATGGCCTCAGGAATCAAAAGCCCTCCTCTTATCAGCCATGTGCGACCCTGGGCTGAGTGTTGGGTGAGAGGGAGAGGGAACAGAGGAGAGAGAGATACTGTATAGAGAGAGTGAGAGATGGAAAGAGAGAGCGGTGGCCTGGTGTGCAGTAAGTGAGCTAAGAAGGTGGGAAATGTTGTGGTCCAAGTACCAGAGGTGGATATTTCAATCAGATAGGCCTACTCCGAGTACTTTCCCAGGTAGCACCCGAGATGACGTAAATGATTAAGATGATGTCACCAAACACCCTCGAAAGTATTCATGAGAAGTTAAACAAATTCTTCCAATCTTATCACTTAAGTTCCATTCGGCTCCGCAGCTGGTAATGCTGATAGGTCTGTATTTCCTGAAGAATGTTGGGGGTTTTGACATCTCTGTCTCAGCTCATCTTTCTTCATCTCATTCTAGAATCGAATTCTGCTCCTCTCCGGTCTTGTGACTCAGAGTTCTGTGAGACTGAACGCTTAGACAGGCGAGATTACTCTGCTACTTCAGAGAGGATAGCGGTTCAATGTATCCTCCTCGGCACTCTACTCATGTAGACCGATAGCCGAGGCCTATATAAAGAATAGGCTTGATGTTTCCGACCAATGAAATGTAGCCTGGAATCTAACCTTTGTGAACCTGTGCGGTGTGCACATCCTCTATGTAGGCATAGAAAATCAGTCAAGTTGTGAAGATTGTGGTACAGTGTTGGTTTGTCTATGCGTTACTCATCTACTTCATATAGACAAGTGGTTCTTGCCTTCATTTAGTAATGGCGCCTGAGGAGCGAGCCAACCTGTAATGAACAGTTAGATGGCTCTTCAATCAACTTCGCCAACCTGCCTTTAGTGCTGCTTGCTGGCAAACAGCCAACCAAGTACCCCAGCTTATTATTATCTCTTAAAATGCACATGGAGACGGAGTGATTTTTAGGAGACTCAGGGGGCCGTTCGATGAGGGTTCGAAAAAGGAAAGCCTGGCTGCATTCCATACCCAAAGCATACAGCCACTCTATGATCTCTACAGAGTGGCTGTATGACGCTCCTCCAAACTGTTCCACACAGTTTATTTTTGCACCCCGGTCTCTTCCTGACCTCACATGGTGCCTCGACTGATGTGGCACATGACCACACCCCACAAGTTGTCAACATCCCCTCATCAAAAAAATATTTCTCAAAGGAAATGTATCCTGTTATCTCATTGGCCGAGAGATATGAGAGGGATGTTCATTTTTACACACACTTGCCCAATACAAACATTGCAAGGACATTGAATGGCAGAATGTGTTTAGCCGTGAATGCATTACAGTATATGAGGCAATATGAGTCATTCAATGGTATAATAGAGCCAAGTGTTTAACTTTCTCCCTAGCTTCTATATGCCCTCTTTCAGCTGAATAGATTGCTAGGTATAGTGCATAGGTATTGTGTGTGTGTGACGGTGACAGCATCTCTCCGACACAGAAGAGGGAAAACCACCATGACCTTGCCGTGTCACGATGGTGGCAGGAAGGGAGAGTGATTGTGATGCGTCGCCTGCCACAGCCACCCGTTATTATCTAGCTAGCAGTCCTAGCCTTGGTAATCACAAGGCATCAAGCGTGGGAGAAAGAGGAGCTCGGCAAAGGCAAGTGGTGTGGCGAGTGTTTTGTATCAGTACCTCATAGCCCGTGACCAGACCCCTTCACAATCACCCCCCCCCCCCCCCACTTGCCCCATCCTTGCTAAGCGCTATGGCCCGCAGTAGGTCCGAGTCCTCCCTCACTCACTCACTCACTCACTCACTCAGTGTCCTCCAACTCCAACCAGAAAATACAGATTGATTTGCCAGTTGGCATCAGTGTGATTATGAAAAGAAGCAGGCTCCAGTTATGGCAGCCATGTTGTTCTCTTCACCCCGACCTGTGGCTAGATGGCTAGATAATAAGAGAAGCAACATAACAGCTGTGTTATGGCCGGTAGAGCAGCTGGAGTCACCTCAGGATGGTTAGGCTACAGGCGCTGATTATGTGTTGAAATCACAAGGTCACGTCTTAGTAATGCTGTGATTAGTTTTCAGATTGCAGACTCTCGCTGAGGTTGCAAAGTGCTGCTGGCGTCTTTCTATCCCCCCATCTTACACTAAATCACACATATAACAGGCACATGGAAAGATACTCTCAGAGGACAGGAAATGGGAAGTGGAATTTCACATGTAAGTATTTGTGGCTTTACACTGGCTAGATGTCCTCAGTGCCTAAGTCGACAAGTTTACGAAAGCGTAATAAAGTGCAGTATATGTGACAGAAGACCATTTAACCAGAATACCCAGTAGAATCCCCTCTAAACTTTTTTCACGTTATTTATTATAAAACGACAAATACTTAGGGCTTAACGGAAAGAGTCACCCATTTTAAATGTTCTATCATATTTGTCTATCTCTGAGCTGGGTTCTATCGAGTCCAGGGGTCATTTCATGTTTTCCTGTTTCTCTGAGCTATTAGCCATTCAAGCAGGCAGAAACACAGCTGGTATGATGCATTTTGCTCATAGCTCAGAGATGCACAAATTTCAAATAATATTCAAAATGGGTGAATCTTTCCTTTTGTGTGTTGTAAACATATATTTATTCTATACACTGTACATGACTATACACAATAATTATGTCACGTTTTATAACAACACCATGCAGTACGGTATTTAGTTTAAATTGTCCTTGACGCCACATCAACCTCTTACAATAAATAGTAACACATGATCCCCTTTAGGGTAACTATACAGGTAAAACACTTTCATTTACATTAGTGGTTTCCCGTTTTTTAAATGAGTTGGTTCCTGATAATGTTTTGTCACCTTGTATGAGTGTCCGTTGCTTATTCCATTTCATTCTTATTTCACGTCCTCATAATCCACATTGTCTTATTCTACATCTTCTGAACAGAAGCTGTTCTATCTTGACCTTGGCTCAGACGCATGTCTACCAACTCCCTCGAGCCATGCAGATATTCAATGGCTTCTCAGAAATTGTCTTAAGTCCACTTTCTCTGAAGATGGACACCCATTATCCCACTCTGCCACCTCTGTTGACCTCTGTCGGCCTAACAAGTGCCTCCAAGCCGATCTTCACGATCTCCTTTTTTTTTCATTTTTTTTTTTTCATTTTATTTAACTAGGCATGTCAGTTAAGAACAAATTGTTATTTTCAATGACGGCCTAGGAACAGTGGGTTAACTGCCTGTTCAGGGGCAGAACGACAGATTTGTACCTTGTCAGCTCGGGGATTTGAACTTGCAACTTCCAGTTACTAGTCCAACGCTCTCACCACTAGGCTACCCTGCCGCCTTATCATGGTTGACAGACGATGTTGTTCTGTTCCAGGTCCTGGGAAGATAGACACTTCTGCCTGACCTCAGTCTCCTCGAAGGTGACTTTCTTGTTGTTCCTCTTGGGGTCGATCCAGGAGTTGTGAATGACCACGTTGTTGGGCATGGGCTCAGCCTCCACCACAGACACCACCCTCTTCTTCATCTTGCTCTTCAACACCTTCTGGAACTTTTGCCTGGTGAAGGCGTAGAGCAGTGGGTGAAAGATGGTCGTCCCGTAGGCCATGACCAGGAAACCCAACCGCAACTTGACCGTGAAGTCTGAGGGCCCTGCGCTGAGGATGACCGTGTTGAGGACTGTGATGGGCGTCCAGCAGAGCAGGAAGGTGGAGATGATGAGTAGGGACATCCTGAAGACGCGTTTCTGCCTCTCCCGCCGTTCCCGGTGGCGTTTAACAGCCCTGCGCAGAGCCATGAGGACGGAGACGGAGGTCCGCATGGACAGGACAGCAGGTGGGTTTCCGCCCCCTCTGACCGCCCCGCTGCCCTGGGACGCATCTGTAGATTCCACCTGCGTTGCAGTGGTCAAGGAGATGGTCTTCTTCTTGCGGAGCTTCTTCTTGGGCTGGTTGTGTTGGAAGCGGGTCCCGATGCGGATGTTCAGGGCCTGGAGTATCTTGTAGTAGGTCACCAGCATGACTACGGCCGTGAAGAAAAAGATGGGGATCTGAGCCAGGAGGTGGTAATACAGCCCCAGCTCTGTGTAGTACTCGTTAGTATGGACCACAGAGGCGACTGCAGTCTGGTTGACAGACTCCGAGCCAAAATCGCTGAAGAAGCCCACCTCCATGAAGGGGACCAGGAAACTGAAGAAGGACATAGCCCAAATCAAGCCCAGCAGAGCCACGGCGCGGCCCATGGTTAGCATGCGGTTGGCTGGACGCACTGAGATGTCGTAGCGGTCGACGGTGATGGCTAGCACGTTCGAGGCAGTGGCTACGCTAGCGAAGGAGACACAGGCCTCGTGGAAGCAGCAGACCAGCGCCGTATCAGCCTCTAGGGGGAGGAGTATTACCACGGCAGTCAGAGGGATGCAAGACACACAAACCTGGAACCAGAGAGATAAATAAGGATTAAGATTATCATTAGTTAAATTTGTCTCCTTCTACAGCAGATATAGTGGCCTGCTTCCTGAAGAATCTTGAGATTTGTCACAGAATAATTGCACTGCAATCATCTCATTCTAGACACTCACTGGAATTGTCCCTAAACATTGATTTAAGGTCAGTTTTGTGTTTTCCCTCCCAATGGTTAAAGTTTGTATTTTCAATGTATTAACTGATCCGAGGTCTGCGCCTAATGGAAACATCAAAGACTGTCACTCACTAGTACGTCTAGGACGTGCAGATTCATGGTGACGATGTTGGACACGGAGGTGATGAGGTTCTGCTTCATGCAGTAAAGGACCAGCACTGTCAGGTTGCTGCTTAGGCCCAGCACGATCTCTAGCAGCAGGAACCCTGTCAGCGACACCTGGAAATCCAGAGGGTAATAGCATTTTGTTTTACGATAATCATAGTATCACAATAATAGTATTGTAATAATTGCTTGTGTCGAGATATCAGTATGAAATTGGTTATCTGCTTTCATTGCGATATGCTTTAATCGTGATATCGGCTTTCATTGCGATATGCTTTAATCGTGCTATCTGCTTTCACGATAACTGACGTTGAACTACATTTACCCTCTTAATTAAAGTCGAAGTGGTATACATGTAAGCATGTACCTGGAAGCTGACGGGGTAGGGGGCAGCAGACTGGGTCATATCAAGGTCAGAGGGTTCCGAGGTGTCGAGGACAGTCACGTTGCTCATGGTGGCTTCTGAGATCAGCACAGGAGGGGTATGCATTATCCTAGAGAGACATGGTGACACACAGAGAGAGGAGGAGAGAAAGATCAGGCCAGAGACTGATTGCATTAACTTATGTATAGTGGGAGAGAAAGGTGTTGTGTTTCACCACAGAAGTGTATCGTATGCATGACTACTGACTGCCTCTCATCTATGTCTTACGTGTCTCATTGTCATTTCCTGATGAACTAGGTTATATGGGAGCATACAACAGTGTAGAAGAGGCTATTTCTATTCCTTTTAAATCTCATCTAGCTGATCTGTCTATCTATCTGTCTGGCTGTCTTTGTGACTTTGTCTGAGTGTATTTTTACCTCACTGAGATTCCATTTAGTGTGAAATGTGGCCAATGTGTGAACCTTTTCAAGTGTGGAAGTTTCAATCTCAAACTGATTTTGTGATGTCATCTTGATGGAATCTTTCAAAAGGTGGCAATTAAAAATCAAAAAGCCAATTTCCACAGTTTTCCGCTGTACTTTAAAAAAAATGGTGTTCTGCCGTGTGTGATAATAAGATTTTCGCTTTGTGGAAAGAGTGAAAATGAGTACACTCCCTTTATCCCTTCATTGCTGACACCTTTTATCTAGTGTTACGTTGTTAGCTGACTCAAACTAATAGTGCTTCACTTTAGTCAGTCGTGTCAGTGTTTTGTTGTTACGCTAGGCTTAGAGTTGTGTTTGTGGTTACTTTTGATCAATGTGTCCATGTTCTTTAGGTATTTCGCTTCATGAAACGTCCTTGCTTTGCTTTCATGTCTAGATATAACGCAGTTTCCCGTGTGATCTGCCCAGAGGCTGGTCATGTCCAGAGAAACTATCCAGAAACCAGACAGTCCTTTTGTGGCTCAATAGGCATTTATATTGCAGACACACTGTACTCACCTCTCCCTCGTGTGCCGTCTCCCCTTCAAGAGTCCATGAACCAGCCGGAGCCGACTTGCTGAGGCCCCGACAGGAAATCACAAGAACCAACCATAGTTCTGTAGTAGCAATGCTTTTATAGTAGTAGTAATACCAATGCAGTAAATCTCCACTTGGCGCACTTTCATTCCTGATGGTGCAGCCTTTTGTCTAAATAATGGGAGTGTTATGATGCAGATGAGTGCAGTCGGGGCCAACTGAAACTGCCTTTCTTTGGATCCTTCCTTTTCTATTTCCACGGATACAAACTCAGCTCCACCACGAGAGAAAGACCAGTCCACCTTCAAAACATTTCTCCATTTACTTTACCCAGAGGCTTTATACAACAGTGATGGATCACAGAGGACGGCCCTATACTCTCGTACATCCAATAAAAAAAACACTGTATTCCGGTTTGGGGAAAGCGCCGAGGATTCATTAAACGCAGGAACACACGCACTCGTCGTCCGCGGTGGGCAGGGAGAGGATGTGCATCGTAGCATCCAGCCACGTGGTTTTACTAAATGAATGGTTTCTTTTAGGCAGCTGCTTGGCAAGCTTTTGTTATTTGACCTGTAGTCCTCCTCGGATCTTAACAGAGGCAGAGCAGTGCCTGGCTGATACTCAACTGTCCTCCCCTCTTCCTTCTGTACGTATTCCCTCCGACACCCTTCAGAAACACCCCTCCATCACCTTCCAGAGAGGAGAGTAAAGGTCAATGGCGTTTCCGTCTCCTCACACTTTGTAATTCCACTGGGGTGAGGCAGGATCACCTCCGTGCTGTGGCACCTTATTCAAAGTCAGACCAGGCTGGGAGGAAGGTCATTAGCTGCTTTGGAGAGAGAGAGGAGACTATATTACAACACTGGGCCATCAGCTATGTGGCATTTGGTGCGCGCTCTCTCTCTCTCTTTCTGTCACAGAGTAGGAGAGTGGGACAAATCAGGGGATGACATCATCCTTCCGTTTATTTTTCCTCCCTCAATCGTCGTCCTGGAGAACAAAAAGATGGAGAGAGGAAGAGACGTAAATGAAAGGAGGATAATGAATGAGAAGAAAGTGTGTCATGATATTTCAGCCCCAAATGATCATTGTCCAGACAGTCTGAGCTGTATCAGTACGTTAAATCAACCCAGTGATAGATCTGCCTGTCTGTTGTCATTGTGTGTTTTGTTAATAACCTCTAATCGGGTTTGTATTGAATTAATCCCCCCCCCCCCTAGAAAAGGGGGTGGAGAGAGATGGAGAGACACAGAGAAAGGTGATCTGACTCTTGTTTGATTACTAGTGGATGTCTTACTTATTATACCTTTGGCTATTCAAGGCCTGTCATGCGTTTGTTTGACAAATGAGCCCTCAGCCTTTGAACTGGTCCTTTGTGCAGGCTCCCTCCCTCTGTCATCTCGCTCTCTCTCTTTCTTTCTCTCTTCATCTCTTTCTCTCTCCATCTTTTGCTGTGTCTGTCTGTGTGTGAACATAAGCTTAAGAGGGCCAGAGACTAGCAGTGCTACTGGGAGAAGAGACAAGCTCGTATGTCACAGAGCATATGACAGTGTATGATCCGTATGACACAGAGCATATGACAGTGTATGATCCGTATGACACAGAGCATATGACAGTGTATGATCCATATGACACAGAGCATATGACAGTGTGTGATCCGTATGACACAGAGCATATGACAGTGTATGACACGGAGCATGTAACTGTGTATGATCCGTATAACACAAATCATGTAACTGCGTATGATCCATATGACACAGAGCATGTGACAGCATATGATCCATATGACACAAAGCATGTAACTGTGTATGATCCATATGACACAAAGCATGTAACTGCGTATGATCCATATGACACAGAGCATGTAACTGCGTATGATCCGTATGACACAGAGCATATGACAGTGTATGATCCGTATGTCACAGAGCATATGACAGCGTATGATCCGTATGACACAGAGCATATGACAGTGTATGATCCATATGACACAGAGCATATGACAGCGTATGATCCGTATGACACAGAGCATATGACAGCGTATGATCCGTATGACACAGAGCATATGACAGTGTGTGATCCGTATGACACAGAGCATATGACAGTGTATGACACGGAGCATGTAACTGTGTATGATCCGTATAACACAAAGCATGTAACTGCGTATGATCCATATGACACAGAGCATGTGACAGCATATGATCCATATGACACAAAGCATGTAACTGCGTATGATCCATATGTCACAGAGCATATGACAGCGTATGATCCGTATGACACAGAGCATATGACAGCGTATGATCCGTATGACACAGAGCATATGACAGTGTATGATCCGTATGTCACAGAGCATATGACAGTGTATGATCCGTATGACACAGAGCATATGACAGTGTATGATCCGTATGACACAGAGCATATGACAGCGTACGATCCGTATGTCACAGAGCATATGACAGCGTATGATCCGTATGACACAGAGCATATGACAGCGTATGATCTGTATGACTCAGAGCATATGACGGCGTATGATCCGTATGACACAGAGCATATGACAGCGTATGATCCGTATGTCACAGAGCATATGACAGCGTATGATCTGTATGACACAGAGCATATGACAGCGTATGATCCGTATATCACAGAGCATATGGTTTTGTTTCTGTAATTTCACGCAGTGGCACTGCACACAGAGGTTAAGCCACTGGATTTCAGTTATTCACTTGCACGCATGACAGCTCACAGTGCACTCTGAGAAGGTGGGTGTGTGTGTGTGTGTGTGTGTGTGTGTGTGTGTGTGTGTGTGTGTGTGTGTGTGTGTGTGAGATGAATGGAAGGCTCAGGCTGTTATGAGAACGGTGTGTTTGCACAAAAGCCCCCGTGCTCCGCTCCACGCTAAGAGCAAGGCTTCAGAGACACCGCGCTCATAAGTGATGCTTAACATTATCAGAGTGTGGAGTAAGTGGGCAGGCAGGAGAAGGAGCAGAAATATAATCCCTTTGGATGAGACTGTGTGCTGTGTTGGTCGAGTTATGTCTCTACTGTGTGACTGTAGGCTGGCGTAACAGACAGGCAGAGACTGTGCTAGAGCGCTATGGTTCTGTACATGCAGTGAGTGCACACGGCTGGTGGTTCTTTGTCTGTTGGTACAATACGAGTGAGAAGTTTGCAGGCTTTTTGCTCCAGTTGTTCTTTTGAACTCTGCTGATAGTGTGCACGTACTGTACATTATGGTGGCGTTTTGTGTTTTGACAACCGTTCCTCACGGTTCAGCAGAGGTAGTAAATGAGTGCTTTTGGCAAGAAGTCATTACTGTTGTCATTTTGAGTTTGTTTTTGAACGCATCTGAAATGCATTTATTTGCTTCAGTGTACACACTGACATTCATTATCAAGCGGGCTATTGTAACAGAGAATGGAGAAATCAGTGCAGTGATAGATGTTTACCTTGTTCTCTGAGGTAGTCGCGTGTGTGTGTCTCCGTCCTCTACCCCACAGCACTGTCAGCATAGATAGCCGGGTGGAACACTCCCTCCCAGGTAGAGTGAAGGAGGACGAGAGAGCGAAAGAAAAGGACCTGAAGCCGCTGAGGCGGTTTCTGGCTGTGCGTGACAGGTAAGATGGTGTAGTTAAGTCCTCAGGGTGTGTAAGGATCCAGGCTGGAGTAGAGAGATCACTGTTCTGCTCTCTGGCTGTTCTGCGCTCTCCTCTCCTTCTCCCACTCTCACTCGCTCCGTCTCGGGGGAACTAATAGCCCTTCCTACTCACCTCGCCCACCCTCCCTCCCTTCTCTGGCAGCGTGTCTCTCACACTTTCTATTTCTCTCTGTATCATCCTTTCGCGCTCAACATTTTCCCTCTCTCTCTCACTCTCTCTCTCTTCTCTCTCTCTATCAACCCCCTCTCTTTCCCTATTCTCTCTTCCCCTCTCTACATATCCTCTTTCCTCTGATTGGTCTCATGTAACAGGTCCCTCATTTCTTTTTTTTATTTGTGGGAATAATTTTAAGTTTCCTATATTAAAATCGTTTTTTGTTGAAATCTTGATGATTTTACAGTATATATTTTTTTACCCAAAAAATATTCAGTCGTGGGACAGTTTTGGGAGGTCTGTAGGCCCACTGCTCTTGTGTGTCTGTAGCCTAAGTGGCACTAGCTCCACAGACAGACATGACACCTATCAAGCCTGTGTTGTTCAGTAATGGCTATTTTCTCCACATAAGCTCTGGAACACAGTCATTAGGATTCACATTCCACAGATTGGCCCGGTTTCAGTACTGAAATTGGGATGTCAATGTCAGGCAGAGGATAATGATGTCATATTTTGGCAGGAAATGGAAAAATTAAAGAGGAGCTGTCTCTGTCTCAACTCCGAGGCTTCAGAGCACATACTGTTTTCTTCAGAGGGTATTTTCCGCTGGTGCCGGTGTCACTAGATTGAAGGAAGACATCTCGGAATTGTGCCAAAGGTCTATTTTATTTTTTATTTTTTTTATTATCTGTCGCTTTCTTTCTCCCCCTCCCCCTCTCTCTCACTCTTTGTCTTTCTCCCTCTCTTTGTCGCCATGCCAGTCTGTGTGTTTGCACTCTCTAGAAGACCGGGCTCAGCAACTGTGGCGATTGTAATGGTACTTGAACCCTAGTGGACTTTTGGCCAATCATCGGTTGTTATACACCTGTCTGATAGGACAGACATAATTACCCTCAATCCATTAGTCACACTAGCCTGGTTGCCAGATCCGACTGTTTTATCTAACTCTTTTGTTGATTTGAATGCCAAATGACACTGTGAATGACAATGGAGTTGGCTAATTTATGAAGAATATCTGGCAACATGACCAGGTTAGATTGGATGCAGCCTGTAGGGAATATACAGCTCTGGAAAAAATTTAAGAGACCACTGCAAAATGATCCGTTTCTATGGTTGTACTATTTCTAGGTATGTTTTTGGGTATAATTTACATTTTTGTTTTATTTATAAACTACTGACAACATTTCACCCTAATTAAAAATAAAAGTATTGTCATTTAGAGCATTTATTTGCAGAAAATGACAACTGGTCAAAATAACAAAAGATGCAGTGTTGTCAGACCTCGAATAATGCAAAGAAAATAAGTTCATATTCATTTTTAAACAACACAATACTAATGTTTTAACTTAGGAAGAGTTCAGAAATCAAATGCGTCTTGGCATGCTCTCCACCAGTCTTCCACATTGATGTTGGGTGACTTTATGCCACTCCTGAGTGTAAAAATTCAAGCAGCTCAGCTTTGTTTCATGGCTTGTGACCATCCATCTTCCTCTTGATCACATTCCAGAGGTTTTCAATGGGGTTCAGGTCTGGAGATTGGGCTGGCCATGACTGGGTCTTGATCTGGTGGTCCTCCATCCACACCTTGATTGAAGTGGCTGTGTGGCATGGAGCATTGTCCTGCTGGAAAAAAAACGATTCCAGCCTTGCTGAAGCACCCCCAAGATCATCACCGATCCTCCACCAAATTTCACAGTGGGTGCGTGACACTGTGGCTTGTAGGCCTCTCCAGGTCTCACATCAGGCAGATTTGTCTTTGTGAAGGACGCATGAATTAAGCCACGTACAAGGTCGTCCTGGAAGAAAACTTGCTTCCTTCTGCTCTGACAATGTTCCCCGACCCTGAGGATTGGTTTGTCCAGCAGGACAATGCTCCATGCCACAAGTTTTGTGGACTACTAATGACCATCAGCAGGATCACAGCGTGGAGAAGCCTAATTACCGTGACTAAACGGCCACGTGGAATTTGACTGCCATCATGATTCGTGACTACTGGTGTGGCGTTTAATACGGTCACAATAACAGCCCATGTCACATCTGGAGGAAACCTGGCATCATCCCTACGGTGAAGCATGGTGGTGGCAGCATCACGCTGCGGGGATGTTTTGAACGAAGCAAAGTACAGAGATATTCTTGATGAAAACCTGCTCCAGAGTGCTCAGGACCTCAGACTGGGGCGAAGGTTCACCTTTCAACAGGAAAACCATACTAAGCACGCAGCCAAGACAACACAGGAGTGGCTTTGGGACATGTCTCTGAATGTCCTTGAGTGGACCAGCCAGAGCCCGGACTTGAACCCGGTCTAACATCTTTGGAGAGACCTGAAAATAGCTGTGCAGGAACGCTCCCCATCCATCCTGACAGAGCTTGAGAGGATGTGCAGAGAAGAATGGGAGAAACTCCCCAATTGCAGTGTGCCAAGCTTGTAGCATCCTACCCAAGAAGACTGCAAACATTGCAAACACACATACTCTAGGTTGCACGATATGTGCAGAAAATCTAATTGCACATTTTTTTTTGCCAAATATTGCGTTGGCCATTTCACTTGCGATATAGATCGCATTCTTATCGGTAGACTCAATAGCCTTGGTTTCTCAAATGACTGCCTCGCCTGGTTCACCAACTACTTCTCAGATAGAGTTCAGTGTGTCAAATTGGAGGGCCTGTTGTCCGTACCTCTGGCAGTCTCTATGGGGGTGCCAAGGGTTCAATTATTGGGCCGAATCTTTTCTCTTTATACATCAATTATTGTCGCTCTTGCTACTGGTGATTCTCTGATCCACCTCTACACAGACGACATCATTCTGTAAAGTTCTGGCCCTTCTTTGGATATTGTGTTAGCAAACCTCCAGAATAGCTTCAACGCCATACAACACTCATTCCATGGCCTCCAACTGCTCTTAAATGCAAATAAAACTAAATGCATGCTCTTCAACTGACCGCTGCCCGCATCCGCCTGCCCGTCTAGCATCACTGACTATCCTACCGATCCTTGACTTCAGCAATGTCATTTACAAAATAGCCTTCAACACTCTACTCAGCAAATTGGATGCAGTCTATCACTGCGACCTGTATGCTCTCGTTGGCTGGCCCTCACTTCATACTCGTTGCCAAACCCACTGGCTCCAGGTCATCTATAAGTCTTTGCTAGGTAAAGCCCTGCCTTAGCTCACTGGTCACCTTAGCAGCACCCACCCATAGCACGCGCTCCAGCAGGTATATTTCACTGGTCATCCCCAAAGCCAATTCCTCATTTGGCCGCCTTTCAAAAGGACCAATTATGATGTTTATGGGACATATTGGAGTGCCAACAAAAGAAGCTTGTCAAAGGTAAAGCATGATTTATATTTTATTTCTGTGTTTTGTGTAGCGACTGCAGGGTTGAAATATGCTACTCTCTTTGTTTACTGTTGTGCTATCATCAGATAATAGCTTCTTATGCTTTCGCCGAAAAGCCTTTTTGGCCAAGTGGGACGCTTGCGTCCCCTATCCTAGAGAGGTTAGTAACCTCTCTGGGATATGTGGGAAGCTAGCGTCCCACCTGGCCAAAAGCCAGAGAAAATGCAGAGCGCCAAATTCAAATAAATTACTATAAAAATCAAACTTTCATGAAATCACACACGTAAGATATCAAATTAAAGCTACACGTGTTGTGAATCCAGCCAACATGTCACATTTCAAAAAGGCTTTTCGGTGAAAGCAAACTATGCTATTATCTGAGGATAGCACCATAGTAAACAAAGAGAGAAAACATATTTCAACCCTGCAGGCACGACACAAAAAACGCAGAAATGAAAATATAAATCATCCCTTACCTTTGACAAGCTTCTTCTGTTGGCACTCCAATATGTCCCATAAACATCACAAATGGTCCTTTTGTTCGATTAATTCCATCGATATATATCCAAAATGTCAATTTATTTGGCGCGTTTGATCCAGAAAAACACAGGTTCCAAGTTGCGCAACATGACTACAAAATGGCTCAAAAGTTACCTGTAACTGTAATGCCAAAACATTTCAAACTACTTTTGTAATACAACTTTAGGTATTTTTTTAAGTAAATAATCGATCAAATTGACGCTACCTTTCTGGTCACGCGCCTCTATCTAACAGTACACTTGAAGTGACCCTCATTTTGAACAGGGCTACTTCTTCATTACACAAAGGTAAAACCTCAACCAATTTCTAAAGACTGGTGACATCCAGTGGAAGCGGTAGGAACTGCAAGAAGGTCCCTTAGAAATCTGGATTCCCAATGAAAACTAATTGAAAAGAGAGTGACCTCAAAAACAAAGAAATCTGAATGGCTTTTCCTCGGGGTTTCGCCTGCTACATAAGTTCTGTTATACTCACAGACATGATTCAAATAGTTTTAGAAACGTCAGAGTGTTTTATATCCAAATCTACTAATAACATGCATATCTTATCTTCTGGGGATGAGTAGCAGGCAGTTGAATTTGGGCATGCATTTCATCCGGATGTGAAAATACTGCCCCCTGTCACCAAGAAGAAGATTTGAATTTTTTTTTTTGCTCCCCAAGTTGTATGCATTAGTGAATAATTGGATACATTTTGAGGTGTTCGAGGGTCAATCACTGTTATCTCCCTTAAGAAATAGTGTCGAACTTGTAGGTATCTGTACAAATCTTGTTTATCCAAGCTTTTTTATCCATGTTTTTTACTTAGATCCTGGAAGTTTTCTAGGTCCCCATTCCTTATAATTGTGCTGAATTATGTGATGCCTTTCTGCGTCCACTGTTTAAATCTGCTGTCCTGAGTTGCAGGGATGAAGCTGGGGTCGTATGCGAGCCAACTCAGTAGTTTGACTACTCTGTCTAAGTGATTTTGCTTAACTATCCCCAACCATGTCTTAAAAGAGAAATTAATCCACTGATTCTGTCTATTCTATATTTCTATGACCATGTCCTTATTTCCCAAAACTGACTGTATGGTATCTCTGTCAAAGTAGTCTTGGATTCGTATTCTGGATTGCACCAACACACCAGAGGTCTCATTGGGCTGACACAAAATAATATTTTAGGTTTGGTAAGGCCACACCTCCACAGTTTTTTGGTAAATGTAATGTTGCATATCTAATTCTTGGTCTCTTACTGTTCCAGATAGACCTTGATATCCGTTTATCCCACTAAACTGTTTAGGCGGGATTTCTACAGGCAGTGACTGGAACAAATACAGTAACCTCGGCAGGACGTTCATTTTGATTGTTTCAATTCTACCACTAAGATCCGCAGGAAGTGAATTCCACCTGTCCAGGTCATCATATTGTAGCGGTATTTATTAGAAAGGGGTAAAGAAAGCTTTTGTTCGGGCGCCAGGCAGGTATTAACCATGCCGAAAGGAAAAGAGTAGAATAGAGAGAACCACTACCAGACCCACACACATCAGCAGAAGAGACTGCCTAGAGTGTAGCCTGTTTACCAGATAGCCAGTGGAGAGAAAAGAGAATACACACCATATAAAACCCACATCACAGCACAGGGGTAACCCAAACAAGAATACCTCATACAATAATACTAATAGTAATAATGGCAGAGCAATTCAACAGCAACTTCATACAAGAACAAACCCAGTCATCAACATAGGATTTGCAATAATCTGTATTATTTTCTAGTAGATGAGTGCAGAGGGTATGAATGTGGGGGGTGTTCATCGACACAACAAAGGCCTTAAAAATGTCCAGTCTTCTCGGCCACATGTCATTAGTACATCTCAATACAGTTCACATAACAATACACAATTGGCAAGCAACCTCCCTTTTAACTAAAATGTCCAAATACTTCAGGCAGGGCAATAATAGTCCAGCTCTAATGCACTTCAATGGGAAGTGCATTGGAAAAATAGAGAGTCTGTTTCAGGGTAAAGCACTGGAACGATAGAGGGAAGAGAAAAAGAGAAAGAGAACAAGAGAGGTCTTAGCTGTGGTCTTCCGGCGTGCAGGTGTACTGTCTGACTGTCCGATGGTTTGTATGTTAAAGCTTCGCAACAATGTTGCTACTAATCCATGCGATCCATAATGGGCGTGGTCCCAAACAAAAACAACCACGACCTAGAGCGATTACACCGATGATTGAGTTAAATACTCTATAAACTACACACGCTGAAAACAAACAAAACTTCTGCAGCACAGCACACACAATCAAACTGTCGCGCCACCAAAGAGCCCCTCCCCAAAGAGCTGAACGAGCTCTCTTTATATTCTCCTTCCTTACTGCTCATGCGCTCTTAAAGTGGCAGTGCACGGTGAAGGCTCCGTGCAGATTTCGCCACACTCCTCCCCCCATGAAAAAACAATGCCTGTAGAAACAGAGAGGATGCAGGCTTTGACAGGTTCATGTTCCTGCTACACAAAACCAGGGAAGTCCTCCTCATCAGAGTCCTCCACGAAGAGGTCCTGCAGGTGTTGCTTTTGCCTGCGATCCAGCTCTTCTGCCGTAGGGTAGCAGGGCTTTAGGTCAACAACATGCACTGTCCTGACATCTTCCCCAGTGTCCTCCAAACAGACCAAGTAGTTCACTGGTCCCAACTGCTGCACTACACGGTATGGACCTTTCCATCTCGAAGCTAGCTTGGCAGTGAACTTCTTAGATGCCTTTGACAGATGATGTGAACGTACCCAGACACGAGACTGGGGTGGAAAACACACGTCTCGTCTATGTTTGTCATAGTTTCTCAGCTGTCGTTGTTTGGCTTTGGTTTTGCTGGCCTCCACTCTGGCTAGCAAGGTGTGGTGGTGTTGTACGGCATCAAACGCTGGGCAGTCAGGTGAAACATTCGAACTTTGCAAGACCCTGTCCATCGGACCTTTTAGTGGTCTTCCCAGGTGGAGTTCGGCGGGAGTGACCCCAGAAGTCTCCTGCACGGCAGAGTTCAGTGCAAAGCGAAATTCTGGAAGATGCTGATCCCACCTTGTGTGCTGATCCCCCACGAATGAAGCAATCATGCCCTTCAGGGTTCGGTTTACCCTCTCGGTCAGGTTGGTCTGAGGATGGTAGGCTGTGGTCAACTTGGCAATTACACCCCAGTAGGTACAGAGCTCTTTGTATATTCCTGATATGAACTGCGGACCTCGGTCAGAGAGGATTTGGTCCGGAATTCCGAATCTGGTAAAAACCTCCCTTCGCAGAATTAGAGCAATGGCTGATGCAGTGGCTTTGCGGAGGGGAAACAACTCCACCCAGTGTGTGTAGTAGTCCACTACCACCAATAAAAATTCATTCCGTGTCCCCCGGCTGGGAGGAAAAGGTCCCATGAGGTCAATTCCCAACATTTCATTTGGATGGTTCACCACGGTCTGCTGCATTTTCCCAGCAGGTCTGCCAATGTCTGGTTTGTATTTCTGGCAGACTTCACACTGCTGTACAAACTTCCGGGTATCAACCCACATGCCTGGCCAGTAAACCACCTCTTGTAGTCTTCGATAAGTTTTAAAAACTCCAAGATGGCCACTCATGGGATTGGCATGATAAGCTTGGATTATCTGGTCACACAATGTAGAGGGAATGAAGACGCGATAATGGGTGCTGTGTATTCCATCTCCTCTTGGAGTTTTTCGATACACTTTATCCTGAATTATGCTATACTTATCATTGAAGCGACTCTTGGAGTCTTCTTCAGACAGACTCTTGTGGATCGCTATGATGGCAGCATCCTTCTGCTGTGCTCTCCATACACTCTCATCATCCAGAGGAAAGGAATCATCCAGACATTTAGCGGTAGTATAGGTACTGCACAAGGGAGGACAAACATTGGCAGTCTCTCTGGACAGGGTAACCGGAAGGGTTTGAGGGGAGGGTAATGGTGGAGATGTTATAGGTGAGCCAGAAACCTGGGGATTAGGGTCAGTGCTATCCAACTCCATTAGTTCATTAAGTCCTTCCACAATGAAAGAATCCCGAACATGATTACCATCAGGTGTGTCCACATTGACACAGTATGGGGTTCCAACAAAAGACATGATTCAACCTTGTGTGGATGGTGTCATGGGTGTTTCTCTTCAAGTCCCTGTTTGGGCGCCAATTCTGTAGCGGTATTTATTAGAGAGGGGTAAAGAAAGCTTTTGTTCGGGCGCCAGGCAGGTATTAACCATGCCGAAAGGAAAAGAGTAGAATAGAGAGAACCACTACCAGACCCACACACATCAGCAGAAGAGACTGCCTAGAGTGTAGCCTGTTTACCAGATAGCCAGTGGAGAGAAAAGAGAATACACACCATATAAAACCCACATCACAGCACAGGGGTAACCCAAACAAGAATACCTCATACAATAATACTAATAGTAATAATGGCAGAGCAATTCAACAGCAACTTCATACAAGAACGAACCCAGTCATCAACATAGGATTTGCAATAATCTGTATTATTTTCTAGTAGATGAGTGCAGAGGGTATGAATGTGGGGGGTGTTCATCGACACAACAAAGGCCTTAAAAATGTCCAGTCTTCTCGGCCACATGTCATTAGTACATCTCAATACAGTTCACATAACAATACACAATTGGCAAGCAACCTCCCTTTTAACTAAAATGTCCAAATACTTCAGGCAGGGCAATAATAGTCCAGCTCTAATGCACTTCAATGGGAAGTGCATTGGAAAAATAGAGAGTCTGTTTCAGGGTAAAGCACTGGAACGATAGAGGGAAGAGAAAAAGAGAAAGAGAACAAGAGAGGTCTTAGCTGTGGTCTTCCGGCGTGCAGGTGTACTGTCTGACTGTCCGATGGTTTGTATGTTAAAGCTTCGCAACAATGTTGCTACTAATCCATGTGATCCATAACGGGCGTGGTCCCAAACAAAAACAACCACGACCTAGAGCGATTACACCGATGATTTAGTTAAATACTCTATAAACTACACACGCTGAAAACAAACAAAACTTCTGCAGCACAGCACACACAATCAAACTGTCGCGCCACCAAAGAGCCCCTCCCCAAAGAGCTGAACGAGCTCTCTTTATATTCTCCTTCCTTACTGCTCATGCGCTCTTAAAGTGGCAGTGCACGGTGAAGGCTCCGTGCAGATTTCGCCACAATATATTGTCTTGTTGATGTGATCGTAATTCATGTCATAAAGTTTGGGTGTATCTTTTGGTAGGTTTACTCCCAGATATTTAATGGATGAAGAGGTCCAGGTGAAGTTACACCTACTCTTCAGCTCTTCCTGTGGGGTATAATTACATACTAGGGCTTGGGTCTTGTGTACGTTAAGCACATATCCTGAATATGTTCCAAATGTTTGTAAAACATCCATCAATCTAGGTACACTTGAGCCTGGGTCTTTAAGGAGTAACAGAACGTCATCAGCATACAAGCATATCTTATGTCCACTGCCTCTTATTGTTATTCCCTCTAAAGATGTCCTGTCTTATTGCCTGTGCTAATGGCTCGATGTACAAGAAGAGCGTGGGTGAAAGATTACAGCCTTGTCTTGCCCCTCGCTCTAATTTTATCGTTCGTGACAAATGTCCATTTATCTTTATTCTAGCGGTCGGACATGAATACAGTGTTTTGATGCACTGTATCACTTCTTGTTGAAACCAAATCTTTCTATACCTTGGAATAGATAATCCCAACCCACTGAATCAAATGCCTTTTCTGCATCTAGACTGATTAATGTAGCACTTGTATAGCACTTCATTTGGCTGTTATTGATGCATATAGTTTATAATCCGTGTTAAGAATTGCAATAGGTCTATAGGAACTGCATTCCTTCTTATCTTTACACTCCTTTGGGATTACAGATATGATAGCTTCTCTCCACGATGGTGGTAGACCCCCCCCCCCCGCAGAGTCCAGTTAAAACAGGCCTGAAGTAGAGGTGTTAGTTGTTCATTGAAGGCTTTGAACCATTCTGAAGGGAAGCCATCAGTGCCTGGAGATTTCTTTGCTTTTAGATGAGATATTGCATTGTTATTTTCCTCAGTAGTTATTTCTGAAGTAAGTCTATCATTTTGCTCTGTGCCAATCGAGGGGAGATCAAGGGAGTTCAAAAAAATGCTCTATTGTCTGTGCATCTGCCTTCTCTGGTTGCTTGTACAGATTTGTGTAATAGGATTCAAATGCATTCTGTATCTCATCCAATTTGCATGTAATCGTCTTTGTTTTGGGCTCTTTTATTTTGAAAATGGTTTTCTGTGCTTGTTGTTTCCTGAGTCTCTCTGCTAGTCATTCTGTTGCCTTTTGAGCCTGCTTCATAATATCATTGCTTCAGGAGCCTGAGCTTTTTCTCTACTTCTTCACTATACATCTGGTCAATTTCCTGTTTTACCTTTTGAATCTCTCGTAATATAAGAGGGTCTTTGCAATGACTAAATCGTTCCAAGTTTCTTAATGTTTCCTGTAATTTCGGCAGATTCTGTGCTTTAATCTTTTTCTTGAGCGATGATGTGGTGATGATCTTCCCTCTAATAACCGCCGTAGCTGCATCCCACAATGTAGCAGGAGATACATCCCCGTTATCGTTATTCTCCAGATAGATGTTCAATTCTGTCTTTATTGATTCCATGAATGCTGGATCATTCAGCATGCTTGTATTAAGCCTCCATATAGTATTTATTGGTTTGCTATCAAGGTGTAGAGTAAGGTAAACTATGACCTGATAAGTCGCTCTGGCCCGATCCTACAATCCTTAGGCCTGTGTCCATCTGCATTGTACATGACAATGTATGGCTGAGTAAATAGTATATTCCCTATCTGTCATGTGGATGTCACGCCATACATCAAGCAGTCCTGAATCCTGTCATATCCTATCTCACTTTTTAGCAACTATGGCTAATTTTCCTATTTTGATTTGTGCTGTGCGATTTTTTTTGAGTTTAAAATCATGTTAAATTCCCCTCAGATAAGCGTGCCAGAGGTTTCTGTGGCAATTAAATCAAACACCTTTCCGTAGAAGACCATGTCACTCCCTGGGGGGCGGGTATACATTAAATACTGTAACTTCCTTGTTATCCAGTTTACATTTAATAGCTATACATCTACCCTCCTTGTCTTTTATTTCTGATATGAACTCAAAATTAAACTGAATTTGGGATCAAGATTGCAACTCCCCTTCTATCCATTTTGTAAGAAGTAAAAAAAAATATTCCTATATCCCATTTTCTTGAGTTTCTCATGTTCAGGTGTGGATAAGTGAGTTTCCTGACAGAATAGTATGTCAACTCTCTCCCGTTTCATCTTTGCTATTACCTTCTCTTGATGGCACTTCCCAGTCCGTTTACATTGAGACTTATGACCTTAAATTCCCTAATGAAGCATCGATATAAAAAAAAACCCACCTGTGCACCATAACTGCCAGCTTAACATGAGCCTAAAATGAACGGAAAATCAAGAACGTTAAAAAAGTCGACCAAAGTGGGAAAATCTAAACCCTTTTTTGACAGACACACAAACGCGTACACACACACCCCAGCATTACTCCATTCTGAATCATTAAACCTCACTGAGGTCACATCACTGGCAACAACACGGATTACCCCTGTGATGACCTCATTGACTGACCCTCTTTGATGACCTCACCCAGTCTGCCTGTTTACTGATGACGGACAGGATTGCAGAGTGTTCTTATATTATGTCACTCTGTGTTAATCACAGTACCTCATGTCCCTTTGACCTCTGAGTGTCTTTTCTCTCCTTCGTTTCATCCCTCTCTTCTCCCCCTCACTCATGGCCCCATACTGAGAGAGCTGATATTTTAGTGTGTTCTGCGTGTGGTCATCTGAGTTCAGGGTTCATCCGGTAGAAGGCTGAGTGCAACCCACTGCAGCTGGCTGGCTGTGTATCCGCACGTGCATATATTTGGCCAAGCTGAACACAGTTGAAATCTCTTCACTGAAAGACATGTGAAACAAAATAGTGTATTTCCCTCTTAATAAAACATGGAGATAGTGTGATAATCTGGCTGGTGAGATCTAATGCACTTAGGCCCCTCTTTAGACCCTGGAGCTGGAGCCTCCTGTCTCTTCCTGTTGTTCACTGTCCCACTGGGAGGGTGTCCAAGCCACCCCTCACACACACACTTCCTGTTGCTGTGGAGGGAGCATGTGTTTATGTGTTGCTGTCTGAGCGGTGTTGGGAAGCCATGGGAAAGGACTGAGTGCCAAGAAACACTGGGGGTGACCTTCAAGCAGTGCGGAGGTCACATGTACACACACAAACACACATACGTGCTCTGCTGGGCAAAGAAACATCTAAACATCTCTATCCTATTCCTCTTTGTCTATTTCACACCTCTGCTTTGGCAGCAAATTCACACTGAGGTTTATGTTAGCAGTTACACACAAACAAGTGTGGAAACGGGTTCTGTGTCGTCCCTGTGTCCCTGGTGTCCAGATATAATGACTACAGAGCTATTTTAGCCCTCCACTCTGAAACTGGTTCTCAGAAACCTGGGTTAAAAAATAGCCATTAGGAGAGAGGCTGACTCCAACTGTACCCAGTCCCTGTCTAGTCTCTCTCTGCCCTTTCTTTTCCCTAATCCTTGTGTCCCCTTGTGTGTGGATTTTTTTGGCGTTCCCGGCCCTTTGACTAACAAACACATTCTCTATCCTCTCGTCCATCTGACAGTGAGACAATAGAAGGGAAGCTCTGTGTATGGAACCAATGAGAACTCATGGTACAGTTGCTACAGTCTGTCCAATCACAGGCGGGCAGAGACAACAATGATCATTTGCCTCTCGTCGTTAAACAGTGCACTAGTTTTAACCCTTTCTCTGGTCAACATAAGGAAACATTTGTTTTTATCTGAGTGAGTGTGACACTGTCACAATAATGACTCTGACTGCGCCAGTGTTAGAGCTATTCTCTTCAGCGTTATCTATGCACTTAAAACCGTGGGCTGTGATTTGTCTTTGCCAGCCATCCACACTGACATTTACTGGATGCTTTATGGTAACATTGACTCTCTCTCTCTAAATGGCTTTCACACCTGTAGTACTGTAGTAGTAGCCTACACGCTCGCTGTCACGCTGTGGTGTCCTGGATGGTTGCATTTTCTCTGGAAATGTGGACAATCCAATGTCATTTCACGCTCTCTCTGTCATCGCTATTGATGTTACTTGCAGGCTTCCTCCTTTCCCTTTGAAAGTGAAACGAGGAATCATCGTTGCTCCTGCTGCATTGTGTTCTTGTGAAGACCTTTTTTTAAGAGGTTCACATATTGATGGAGCCAGAGAGCTGATGCATATATAGCAGAAGTGAATTTAGATAGCCTTCCAATTTGTGCTAAATAAGCTATCCCAAGAAATTGTCTCCTCACTCTCTCGCTCTCTCTTTCTCATTCCTCCCTTCTAATTTAAAAGTGGAGGTTCTCAGGACAAGAACAATCTCTCTCTCTATTTGTCGCCTCCTTCTTATCAGCTGTGAAGTGAATTGCAGGTTTTTGTGAAATTGTTTCAGCATCCTCTCCCCTCCTAGTGAGCTTCCAGTCGGCCATATTGAATCACAGCTAATGTTTCTTATCAGGAGTCCCTTTCTCCCATTGTAATGGCTAAATTGTGTTTCCAGGGTGACAGTTGGAGTTATTTTCAGTGTATTGCCTCCGTTTCCCAGGCTGTGTTGAGAAGTGTCTGCTCAGTGCTGATAAATATGGCCGACGATGAGGCAGGCTGATTGATGTGGAACCAGTAGCCTCCACTGCCTGTGAGGTAACAGCTGCCCAGAGCAATGGCACACCACAGACCCAGTTCCTAGTGTAGAAGCACCACAAGAAGCCAACAACATGCACATCATGGTGCCCGCAGTGCCATGTCAATGCCAAAGAGCCCACTGAGGACCTTGCTAGACGTCACTACCTGGCCAGTGGCCAAGCTGGAAAGGCTTGAAATACAGCATTTTCTAACCTCAACAACAAATTAGAAATCCCTTAGCCTACCTGGGCCATAGCCTTTTGTGGGCCCTAAGCCACCATTTATTTGGGGTACGAATTTTTTTTGCCTGGAAGGTGCCCCCCCCCTTCCCTGTGGCGGTCCTCATCAGAGCCAGTTTCATCATAGCACTTGATGGTTTTTGCGAATGCACTTGAAGAAACGTTCAAAGTTCTTGACATTTCCCAGATTGACTGACCTTCATGTCTTAAAGTAATGATGGACTGTCATTTCTCTTTTCTTATTGGAGCTATTCTTGCCATAATATGGGCTATCTTTTACCAAATAGGGCTATCTTCTGTATACCACCCCTACCTTGTCTCAACACAACTGATTGGCTCAAACACATTAAGAAGGAAAGAAATTACACAAAATAACTTTTTAACAAAGCAAACCTGTTAATTGAAATGCATTCCAGGTGACTACCTCATGAAGCTGGTTGAGAGAATGCCAAGAGTGTGCAACGCTGTCATCAAGGCAAAGGGTGGCTACTTTATAGAATCTCAAATATATAAAATACACTTTTGGTACTACATTCCATATGTGTTATTTCATTGTTTGATGTCTTCACTATTATTCTACATTGTACATTGGAAAAAACGTTGAATGGGTAGGTGTGTCCAAACCTTTGACTGGTACTGTACATAAATATGCATACATATAAATACACATATATCGTTTTAAAATATGTGTTCCTTTATTATTTTCTCCTAAACCTACCACCCCTCCCCTAATTGGAGTAAACTAATGGACAACAACACTTAGGCTTCTACTTCCAGCTTATACATACTATATACATTTTAAGGACGCAATCTATATTTAGTTTGTTTTTACTCCTGTCCTTCTTCTACCCTCAACCTCTCCCATCTATTTCGGATGTCCATTCAGTTTTGTATCTATTTGCCATATATTTTTATTTGTGCTGTTTCACTAAAGTTCTTAACGTGTATACATTTTACGGACTTATCTTGTTGTTATTGGTCCCACCCTTCAGCTCCATTCAACCCCTCCCATCTACCTCTTAACACCATCCATATTGGATTCATATTTGACATGTATTTTCCAACAGTGCTGTGATGTTTCACAAAAGTTCGCAATCTTTCTACTCTCGTAGTTTCTACAGATTGTAAAATGTTTTGTTGTTGCTAAAAGTATTTTTAGGTTATTGATCAATCGACTATCACTTTTCACTTTTAGCCCCCCCCAAAATGTAATAATATATACGTTTTTTTGGGGGGTGGTCGATCGCCTATGACGCTTATGCCCAGGGCTGGCCCTGGGGGCTGCCCCACGCACACTTCTTGCCTGAAACACATACACACACACACACACACACACACACACACACACACACACACACACACACACAGGGCCCGGCATACTATGGATTTGTATGTTAGTTGTGTCTGTGAGTGGATTGTCTTTGGATTAGATATTCTGCTGTCCAATCTCTTCTCCCTGGCCAGTCTGCTAACTGACTTCTCACACTGGGGAGCACAGCGCTCAGCGCAGAGCAGGGAGTCTAGACAAACAGACAATTAATAACAACCGAAATAGCTTTTATATCTGCCTGCCTGCTCTTTCCTTTTGGACTGAAATGGTAGCTTAAGCTTTCCCCACCTTTGTCGCTGGTTCACATTAACTTTTGTAACGGGGTTTTGAAAGATACAACTGTATATTGTTTTTTAACACAATGGGTTGTAGAAGGGACTGAAGGTGTTTGTGTGGGTCTTAATGAGTCTTAATGAATGTTACCGAGGGATTAATTGGATCAACTCATCTGCATAGAACATCTGGCTGACACACACACACACACACTAATATACACACGCATGTTTAAAAGTCCTCATGTACTGCTACTTTTCCTATTGACTGCAGTTCCACCTGTTTTCGATGTAAACAGCTGTGTGCTTCTTCCTGTCGTGTTTTCCCCTTGACTTTCACTCTCCTCTCGCTTCCTCTCTTCTCAAATCAATACTGTAGAAGACTGTATTGTAGGAGGCTGTGGTTTTCTATCGAAATGAACAATAAATCACGCTGAATGTCATATTGTCAAATGTCAGAGGGTGTTTTTCTAGATCTCAGGCAAATGTCTGAAGGTGTACATATGCATGCGCGCGCGCACACACACACACACACACACACACACACACACACACCTTCTAACACCCTGTTCTCCTGTCTCTCTCTGCAGACTACCTGTCCCAGGGGGTGGATCTGTCTGATCAGCAGAGCCAGACTGGAGGTGGAGAACCAGGCCAGGAGACTACTGGAGCAGGGGGTGGATCTGTCTGATCAGCAGAGCCAGACTGGAGGTGGAGAACCAGGCCAGGAGACTACTGGAGCAGGGCATGGAGACACAGGTAGGGGACACACACAGTCAAATCAAATTGTATTTGTCACATGCGCCGAATACAACAAGTGTAGCCTTTATCGTGAAATGCTTACTTACAAGCCCTTAACCAACAGTGCAGTTCAAGAAAAGTTAAGACAATATTTACCAAGTAGATTAAAATAAAAAGTAAGAATAAAAGTAACGAGGTTGTATACAGGGGGCACTAGTACCGAGTCAGTGTGCGGGGGTACAGGTTAGTTGAGGTAATCTGTACATGTAGTGGGGGTGAAGTGACTACATAGATAATAAACAGAGAGTAGCTGCAGTGTACAAAAAGGGAGGGGGTTCAATGTAAATTGTCCGGTGGCGATTTTATTAATTGTTCAGCAGTCTTATGGCTTGGGGGTAGAAGCTGTTGAGGAGCCTTTTGGTTCTAGACTTGGCGCTCCGGTATCGCTTGCCGTGCGGTAGCAGAGAGAGCAGTCTATGACTTGGGTGACTGGAGTCTCTGACAATTTTATGGGCTTTCCTCTGACACCGCCTATTATGTAGGTCCTGGATGGCAGGAAGCTTGGCCCCAATGATGTACTGGGCTGTACGCACTACCCTCTGTAGCGCCTTACCGAGCAGTTGCCATACCAGGCGATGATACAACCAGTCAGGGTGCTCTCGATGGTGCAGCTGTAGAACCATTTGAGGATCTGAGGACCCATGCCAAATCTTTTCAGTCTCCTGAGGGGGAAAAGGTTTTGTCAAGCCCTCTTCACAACTGTCTTTGTATGTTTGTACCATGATAGTTCGTTGGTGATGTGGACACCAAGGAATTTGAATTTCTCAACCCGCGCCACTACAGGCAATCGATGTTAATGAGTGCCTGTTTAGCACGTCTTTTACTGTTGTCCACGATCAGCTCCTTTGTCTTGCTCATATTGAGGGAGATGTTGTTGTCCTGGCACCATACTGCCAGTTCTCTGACCTCCTCCCTATACCCTGTCTCATCATTTTCGGTGATCAGTCTGGCTCTTCCCCCACTGTTGTGTCGTCAGCAAACTTAATGATGGTGTTGGAGTCGTGTTTGGCCACGCAGTCGTGAGTGAACAGGGAATAAAGGAGGGGACTAAGTACACACCTCTGAGGGGCCCCAGTGTTAAGGATCAGCGTGGCGGATGTGTTGTTGCCTACTCTTACCACCTGGGGGCGGCCCGTCAGGACGTCCAAGATCCAGTTGCAGAGGGAGGTGTTTAGTCCCTGAGTCCTTAGCTTAGTGATGAGCTTTGAGGGCACTATGGTGTTGAACGCTGATCTGTAGTCAATGAACAGCATTCTCACATGTTCCTTTTGTCCAGGTGAGAAAGGGCAGTGTGGAGTGCGATTGAGGATTGCTTCATCTGTGGATCTGTTGGGGCGGTATGCGAATTGGAGTGGGTCCAGGGTTCCCGGGAGGATGCTGTTGATGTGAGCCATGACCACCCTTTTAATGCACTTCATGGCTACCAACGTGAGTGCCACGGGGCGGTAATCATTTAGGCAGGTTATCTTTGCTTCCTTGGGCACAGGTACTATGGTGGTCTGCTTGAAACATGTAGGTATTACATGCGGTCAGGGAAAGGTTGAAAATGTCAGTGAAGACACTTGACAGTTGGTCCGCGCATGCTTTGAGTACATGTCCTGGTAATCCGTCTGGCCCAGCGACTTTGAATGTTGACTTGTTTAAAGGTTTTGTTCACATCGGCTACCAAGAGCGTTATCACACCGTCATCTAGAACAGCTGGTGCTCTCGTGCATGCTTCAGTGTTGCTTGCCTCAAAGCGAGCATAAAAGCCATTTAGCTCGTCTGGTAGGCTTGCTTCACTGGGCAGCTTGCGCCTGCTCCCTTTGTTGTCCGTAATCGTTTTCAAGCCCTGCCACTTCCGGCGAGCGTCAGTGCCGATGTAGTAGGATTCAATCCTAATACTGTATTGACGCTTTGCTTGTTTGATTGTTCGTCTGAGGGTACAGTGCGATTTCTTTTAAGTGTCCGGATTAGTCTACAAAGAAAATGCTAAATAGTTTTCACATATTTTTTGCCATTTGGCCAAAACGAGAATTCACTGTAGCCTTAAACAAGCAGGCTCAAGATGGGTTTCCGTTGGGTAATATATGACCCGGTGTGGCCCAGCTGACGCTGAGTTCCAGTGACGACTCCCACTGAGATGCCTTGGCCTGTAGCACACTCACTGTGAGGACCAGATGGTCATCACTGATCTACCTCTACCTCTCTCTCTCTCTCTCTCCCCCCATCTCCCTCTCTCTCTCTCTCTCTCTTCCCCTCCATATCTCTCTCTCTCTCTCTCTCTCTCTCTCTCTCTCAATCCCCCCCTCTCTCTACCTCTACTTCTCTACCCCCTCTCTATCTCTCACTCTACCCCTCTCTCTACCTCTACTTCTCTACCCTCTCTCTATCTTTCACTCTACCCCCTCTGCCTCTCTTCCCCCTCTCGCCCTCTACTTCTATACCCCCTCTCTCTACCTCTACTTCTCTACCCCCTCTCTCTATCTCTCACTCTACCCCCTCTGCCTCTCTTCCCCCTCTTTTTCTCTCTACCACTCTTCCTGCTCTCTATACCTCCCCCCTATCTCTTCCCCCTCAAACTTTCTCTCTCTCGATCTCTTTCTCTCTTCCCCCTCTGTTTTGCTCTACTCCCCCACCTCTCTCGCTCTCTCTCTCTCTCAATTTCAATTCAATTAATTACATTTGCTTTATTGGCATGACGTAACAATGTACATTTTGCCAAAGCTTACTTTGGATATTTACAGTATTAAAATAATAATAATCAATATTGTCAACGGGACAACAGTAACAACAATCACCAAGGGTCAAAATAACTATTTAACAATAGCAATATAGAGGACATGTGCAGGTTGGTTGGTCTGTCAGACACTGTCCCTCATCTTATGGCAGGCAGCAATGTAATGCGCTGCCAACCCACAGCTCTCTGCATCCTCCCCCATCAGAGAGGTCTTTGAAACCTTCAATAAGGGTTCAAAATGTATTTTTGACATTTTGTCAGGAAATGCAGCTCTGTCTCAGGTTCTGCTGTGGTGTAGTGGTTTCACACCTTAGAAAAACCTTGACAAAGTACAGGCTCAGTGAGCACAGCCTTGCCATTGAGAAGGGTAGACACAAGAAAACCTGACTCCCTGTAGAGCAGGGGTGTCAAAGTCAAATGGACGGAGGGCCAAATAAAAAAATCAGCTACAAGACGAGGGCCGGACTGTTCGAATGTTCATTGAAAAATTTTTAAATGACGCATATAGTCTAGTGAACCTAATTGAACCTACTGAAAACCTAACAAATATATTACAATATGATCAGATAAATAAAGCAATATTTTCTTATGGCTCTGTCAGTAATCTTTAATTTTCAACAGACAC
Organism: Oncorhynchus mykiss; assembly: GCF_013265735.2. NCBI lineage: Eukaryota > Metazoa > Chordata > Actinopteri > Salmoniformes > Salmonidae > Oncorhynchus > Oncorhynchus mykiss. The sequence goes on along the minus strand of NC_048579.1, from coordinate 52,300,022 downwards.
AAAAGACAAATTTCCTTTATATAAATATCCCCATAACATGAACATTAAATGAAAGAAACCGGTATTCAAGGCACCATCAGTAGACTATATTTTCTATTTTAGCAAAAGTGGGCTAAATTTACTTCAAAGAAAAAACAATAATAGCAATTTTCTATCATCCACTCAACTGAAATATTTTTAAAATATAATTGGATTGAAATACAAAAAAATAAAGTGCAAAAATCTATTAATCAAAAACAACACTTTGTTTAAGGAGAAGTAACATGCAGTGAAAACAAATATTACATTTTAACTTTTAAACTTGAACTGAGTAAAAACTCTAAATATGTGATTGCACAGTAATGTTCACTTGTTTGAGGTTGAGGGTGATACTTGGTGGTGTCCCATCTTTTCCACAAGTTCATCAATGTTCGGGGTAAGGCTCTGAGCTGAAGAAATCCTCAGAATTGAGTGGAGGTGTTCAGCAGTAAGTCGACTTCTGTGTGATGTTTTGTTCAGGTTCATCAAAGAAAACAGTTGTTCACACAGGTATGTGCTGCCAAACATAGACAACGTTTGAGCAGCCTGGATGCGCAGCTGGGGCATTGTGCCGGGGAGGAAACGGGCGAACTCCGCAGCACCCACTGCCGCATATTTTGCCCTCAGTGCATCATTGCATTGGAGGTCAATCAACTCCATTTGGAGGTTTGGTGGTGAGCTTTCCACGTCAACAGCAAATGGGTTACCGAGCAGTTCCAACCTGCTTTTTTGTGCTTCAAAGTCAGCAAATCGGCGTCGAAAGTCAGCGGCAAGCATACCTATTTTATCAGCCAACTGTGTGCTCGGGAACGCACTGGTAGAGAGCTTCTCTTTCATGGTCTGGCAGCTGGGAAAGTGGCTCAAATTTTCTTTCCGCATCTGCGTCTCCCACAGAGTCAGTTTGGTTTTAAATGCCTTCACTGTACTGTACATATCAGAGATGACACGATCCCGACCCTGCAGCTGCAAGTTTATTGCATTCAGATGACTCGTAATGTCACACAGAAAAGCCATTTCACACAGAAACATTTCGTCTCGGAGTTGTGTTGTGTCTTTCCCTTTGCTGTCCAAGAACAGACAAATCTCCTCACGAAGCTCGAAACATCTTTGAAGCACCTTTCCCTGGCTTAGCCATCGCACCTCTGTGTGATAAGGCAAATCACCATGCTCCGTTTCTAACTCCGTCAGAAATGCCTTGAACTGGCGGTGATTCAAACCTTTGGCTCTGATAAAGTTAACTGTGCGCGTGATGATGCTCATTACATGCTCCATTTTCAAGGCTTTACCGCACAACGCTTCCTGGTGTATGATACAATGATAAGCTGTCAGCTCACCTGTCGCGTTTTCCTCTTGCATCTTTTCCCGTATCTTCGCCACCAGTCCGCTCCTGTGTCCACACATCGCAGGTGCTCCGTCGGTTGTCAAACCCACGAGTTTTTCCCAAGGCAGCTCCATCTCATTTACACATCTTGACACCTCTTCATACAAATCATGCCCCGTAGTTGTGCCATGCATAGGACGTAAAGCCAAAAACTCCTCTGTCACGCTTAGGTTGGAGTCCACTCCGCGGATGAAAATTGACAACTGGGCAATGTCAGAAATGTCGGTGCTCTCATCCACAGCCAAGGAATATGCAATAAAATCTTTTCCCTTTTTCACAAGCTGCTCTTTTAGATTGATGGACAACTGGTCTACTCTCTCGGCAATGGTGTTTCTGCTCAGACTCACATTTAAAAAGAGTTGCCTTTTTTCTGGGCAAACTTCGTCACAAACTTTAATCATGCAGTTTTTGATGAAATCCCCCTCCGTAAATGGCCGGGCTGATTTAGCGATCTCTTCTGCCAAAATAAAACTGGCCTTGACAGCAGCCTGGCCTTGTGATTTGGCTTTTTTGAACAGAGCCTGTCGAGATTTGAGGCCTCGTTTTAATTCCTCTGCCTTTTGTAGCCTTTGTTCCATGTCCATATTCTTGTTTTTGTCCGCGTGTTTCGTTTCATAATGTCGTCTCAGATTATACTCTTTCAGTACCGCCACACTTTCTCCACACAGAAGACACACAGGTTTTCCAGCTACCTTCGTGAACATATACTCCGACTCCCACCTTGTTTGAAACCCCCGGTTCTCAGTATCCACCTTCCGTTTTGCCATTTTTGATGGGTATCTGAAAGTTAATTTTACTGTGATGCTGACGACTGCTGTGCCAATAAATATTGAAATGAAGCAGCCTACTGCTCGGTGCGTCACCTTTGCATTGTGGGAAATGTAGTATTGGTGCGTGTAAAAGATCTGCGGGCTGCCGGCTTGCTGCGGGCCGGTTCTAATAATAAATCAAGATCATCCCAGGGGCCGTAAAAAACCTTCTTGCGGGCCGGATGTGGCCCGCGGGCCTTGACTCTGACATATGTGCTGTAGAGGAAAGGCTGTGCTCACTGAGCCTGTACTTTGTCAAGGTTTTTCTAAGGTTTTGATCAGTAACCATGGTCAAATAGTTAGCCACGGTGTACTGTCGAGCTAGGGCCAGATAGCACTGCATTTTGGGCCAGATATCACTGCAATATCGTTTTGCTTGGTCTGTGTTGTAATTTGGTTTATTCTGATTGATTGGTTGTTCTGGTCCTGATCCTTCAGTGTGTTAGTAGAACAGGTTTGTGAACTCAGCCCCATGAACAGCTGGATAATGGGACTCTTTTATTTATTTTAGATTATTTTTTGGCTCAGCTCTTGTCATTGCAGGGCTTGGTAAATGATATGAGAGGGGGTCACTGTATTTGAGATGTTTCCAAAACTTAATTGCTCTTTTTTGAGTTTTATTATTAGTGCATATTGGCCTAATTCTGCCCTGCATGCATTGTTTGTAGTTTTCCTCTGGACATGTAAGAGAATCTTACATAACTCTTCATGCAAGGTTTCAATGGGGGTGTTTGTCCCATTTGGTGAAATCTTGTCTTGCACTGCCATGAAGTGCAATTGGTTCAGGGCAATTGGTTCAATGACACAATTTTAATAGGTTTTTCAATTTGAATGAGTTTTTTAATGGCGTAGAATGCCCTGCATGCTTTCTCTCTCAGTTCATTCACTGCATCATTAAGGTGTCCAGTTGAACTTATTTTTAAACCTAAATAATTGTAGTGTGTGCAGTACTCCAATGCACCAATTGAAAACTTTGGTTTAATTCCCTGAGATTTGGATCTTCTCTGGAAAATCATTATTTTAGTCTTTTGGGGTTTTACTGCCAGGGCCCCAGGTCTGGCAGTACTGGTCTAGCAGGTCCAGGCTCTGCTGTAGGCCATGTGCTGTGGGTGACAGCAGGCATAGGTAATCTGCAAAGAGCAGGCATTTAACCTCTGAATTCTGGAGACTAACACCAGGGGCTGAGGATTTTCTAGAATAGTGGACAATTCGTTGATGTAAATACTGAAGAGTGCAGGGCTCAGATTGCAACCCTGGCGAAGGCTCCGCCCCTGGTTAAAGAATTCTGTTATTTTCTCTCTCTCTCTGTCTCTCTCATTCTGTTGGTCAGTGTACAGTTTCAGATTTAAAATCTACTTTTAGATTCACCGAACGGATACTGGAGAGAATGCTTTTTCAATAGAGTTGAATCAATATTAACCTTCTATTAAAAATGTATTACTGGAAATGTTAGGAGTTCTCCAAGGTTAAGTGTAATTTGTCAACCCATACCCCAGCGAGCAGGTTGGCCACAGAACTATTAATAAAAAATGATTGGCAGGAAACTCACATTATATTAGACAGGCCTTGAGTTGGAGGCCAGGGTCCACCCCCCCTGTACGGCTATCGGGGAAACACGCCCTGCAGTCGGTCAAGGCTCTGAATGTAATACAAATCTGATACTGACCCTCACAGCACCGCTCGGCAGCTAAAATAACACTGTCCTCGCCTGGTCCGACCTCGATTGGCCTCAGCCCTGTATTTCTATCATACCTGGAACACTGGCGTAGCGCAGTTTCTCTGCATCAATGCCAATAATAGTCAGTGCACCCTCAAAACACCAACTCACAAGGGATTGTTTCATTATGCTGTGTACTATCTGCAATGTATGTGCAATTTATAAACATTTTATGAAAATTACACATCAGCCTAACAATGAGGAAGAAAGTAGTAGGCTTGAGGACACATTCTGCCACTATTGTTGAACTCAGCGGGTTTTGTCTGGCTAGTATACACAAATGTGCTGCAATATTCAAGGTAAAATAATTTAGGCCTAAATCCAAATAAAATTTGGTCTAAATATATTTTTAATTTGGCCTAATTTAAATTAGCTTCACACAATTTAAACTCATTTTGATGCATGCAAAGATACACCAGAGATCAGGGACTGTTGATATTGCAACCACACAACTCAAACACCGGTTCACCAGTATGAACAAAGATCACTAACCTCTTTTTAGTGGTTAGAGCTTGGGGCCACTAACCAGAAGGTTGCTGGATTGAATCTCCGAGCTGACAAGGTGAAAATCTGTTGTTCTGCACCTGAGCAAGGCAGTTAATCCACTGTTCCCCGGGCGCCGAAGACATGGATGTCAATTAAGGCAGCACCCGCACCTCTTTGATTCAGAGGGGTTGGGTTAAATGTGGAAGACACGTTTCAGTTGAAGGCATTCAGTTGTACAACCCCTTTCCCTTTCTGTTCAAGCCCTCAAGAACTGTTGTCCGCTAAATAGTATCATCTGTTAGCATCTGGCAATTTATTGGTTGTCAAGTATCCTGACGACCTGTCCCCAGAGCTTCCTATACAGTTAATCTCTTTCCATAACGTGTTGTAGCCGGAAATGAAGGAGAATGAGAGGCTCAATTAAAGATGCTACAGAACTGCTGTATTTGATGCACCCCTCCCTTCTGCACAGTTTCCCTGACGTTGCTACGGCAACCAAGCTGTTTTTATCATCCCGGTAACTGTCACTTCTGCAAATAGATAGTGTTCTAAACTGAAACTCCAAAAAATAACTACATAAGAACAATTAGGCTCTCGGTCTGATAAGAGCTTTTGAACACCTGAGTAAGTTCCACTCATTCCTCTGGCTCCCTCCTAGCCTTGACCACAGGGTTTGTTAGTCGATATCCCCCTTATACTTTCAATCAGTTGACTTGTTTTATTTTTCAAGACCTGGGGCACTTTTTTTCAGTCACATTCCTGAAGCCCAAGAAACAAACACTTAGCTTTCTAGTGCATATAGAAATGAAAAAGGTTACTTTTTGGAGGGTTACTTTCAAAATGATTTATTACGTAAAAATGTTTTTACATCATGACCTGGAATGTGATCGTGCTGCAAGGCTAAACAAACTGACTCCTATTGCCGGATGCTCTGAAATCCAGGGAAACTTTTCTAGTCCTATCATGATTCCTTGTGGCCTCTCACCTGTGTGTGTAAACATTTTATGAGACATTTATTTATAGTCCTCCAATTATTGCCCTCTTTTGTTTCGTCCTACCCATAAAAACACTATTCTCTTGTTCCTTCCTTCCTCCTATACTAGAGATGAAAACTCCCCTGGAGAATAGTCAAACCCTCAAGGACTTTGTTTGTCTTTTTGTTTCTACTGCTTAATAAATCATCTAATATTTATATCGACTCCTTCTGCAATTTCAGGCCTGGCTTGGCAATTTGAGAGTGAGGCACATAGATGTGTGTCTGCATGGTCAGAGCATCACTGTGGCACGCTATATTGCGCAGTCCCTGGTTCTTATCAAAGCAGCTCAGATAGAAAACTAAGGCTACGTTCCAAATGTCACCCTATTCCCTATATATCGTCAACAGTAGTGCACTATATAGCGATCACAGTAGACCGATGCTGGCAGCAATGGAGAACAGCCACCTCCAACTGCTTGAGTACCTGTACCTGTGTGTCGGTGACTGATATAGTTCTACAGAGGTATTATTCTGAAGGAGTAGGAAGTTAGGAACCTGTCTGTCTGTCCGTCCGTCCGGAGGGCAGTGCGTGGGTGCCCTTGAAACAGTCAAACTCTGCTTCCAGTTTTGTTTTCTTTTTACTGTTACATTCTCCCCGCACATGGTAATTTGTTTAATTCATCAAGCATTATTATGGTTTGATGTTGAGAACGGAGTAAAGTGCTCTACTTGTTATTCACCAGAGAAGCGGGTAGGGTAGCTGACAGAGGAGGGTGGAGGGTTGTTTTGAGAGGGGAATTCAAGGTGAACGTGTCAGGGTCAGATTGCTATCAGACAGGCAGCAGGCCTCTCTCTCCCTCTGAGATATTCACTTATGCAGTACAGCAGACAGACAGGCAGACAGACAGGCTTCTCAAAACTGCAGCTCAGACAAGAATGGGAGAGAGAGACGGGCAGGGAGAAAGACGGCGGCAGTGTGGGAGAGATGGAGGTAGAGAGCGTTTTAAATGCTTAATCTCCTCATCTTTAGTCTGAAGTGAGTTTCTTATTCATTACAAACTCCTCTGTTTCTCTGAACTGTAGTGTGTCTCGCTACCTCCTCTTTCTCAAACACACACACACACACACACACACACACACACACACGCACACGCACACGCAGAGCAGAGTGTGTAAATCCTGTCCGTGACCCAGAAAGCTGTATTCTCAGGGGAACGGTGTCCTGTTTCAGAGACTCGGGGGGGTGAGAGGAGGTCAGGAGAGAAGAGATTAGGGGGGATGCTTATAGGCAGTCTGCTCAGTCTCACCCGGGGACCAGAATGGAATGATTTTGACCATAATAAAGAACTGTGCCTGTAAAGCCCAGGTGAGAACATAACAGGACATTCTGGGCCTGTGTCTGTTCTCCGTAGTCTGTAATGGGCCAAGTTATGTTCGGCCCACCGTGATAAAGATGTGTGTCTGTGTATAGGTTGAGGCTATGCACGGTATCTCAGGTCTCTGTAAGGGACCACCTCTCCTTCATTAGAGTGAATCTGCCCAAGACTACCAATGTGCACCGTCCAGGTCATACATTTTTACCATGTTAACATGCATCTGTGTAGGTTGTAATTCCCCTTCATTAGTTTTGTGTGTGTGTGTGTGTGTGTGTGTGTGTGTGTGTGTGTGTGTGTGTGTGTGTGTGTGTGTGTGCGCGCGCCATGACTCCTGGCACGAACACCACCACGCTGAGTCTCATTTGAGGAACAGGGAAATACAGACCCAGAGTTCAATTCCTTTTGAAATACACTGCTCAAAAAAACACCATGCAATTCCAAGTCAATCACACTTCTGTGAAATTAAACTGTCCACTTAGGAAGCAACACTGATTGACAATACATTTCACATGCTGTTGTGCAAATGGAATAGACAACAGGTGGAAATTATAGGCAATTAGCAAGACACCCCCAATAAAGGAGTGGTTCTGCAGGTGGTGACCACAGACCACTTCTCAGTTCCTATGCTTCCTGGCTGATGTTTTGGTCACTTTTGAATGCTGGCGGTGCTTTCACTCTAGTGGTAGCATGAGGCGGAGTCTACAATCCACACAAGTGGCTCAGGTAGTGCAGTTCATCCAGGATGGCACATCAATGCGAGCTGTGGCAAGAAGGTTTGCTGTGTCTGTCAGCGTAGTGTCCAGAGCATGGAGGCGCTACCAGGAGACAGGCCAGTACATCAGGAGACGTGGAGGAGGCTCTAGGAGGGCAACAACCCAGCAGCAGGACCTCTACCTCCGCCTTTGTGCAAGGAGGAGCACTGCCAGAGCCCTGCAAAATGACCTCCAGCAGGCCACAAATGTGCATGTGTCTGCTCAAACGGTCAGAAACAGACTCCATGAGGGTGGTATGAGGGCCCGACGTCCACAGGTGGGGGTTGTGCTTACAGCCCAACACTGTGCAGGACGTTTGGCATTTGCCAGAGAACACCAAGATTGGCAAATTCGCCACTGGCGCCCTGTGCTCTTCACAGATGAAAGCAGGTTCACACTGAGCACATGTGACAGACGTGACAGAGTCTGGAGACGCCGTGGAGAACGTTCTGCTGCCTGCAACATCCTCCAGCATGACCAGTTTGGCGTTGGGTCAGTCATGGTGTGGGGTGGCATTTCTTTGGGGGGCATTTCTTTGGGGGGGCCGCACAGCCCTCCATGTGCTCGCCAGAGGTAGCCTGACTGCCATTAGGTACCGAGATGAGATTCTCAGACCCCTTTGTGAGACCATATGCTGGTGCGGTTGGCCCTGGGTTCCTCCTAATGCAAGACAATGCTAGACCTCATGTGGCTGGAGTGTGTCAGCAGTTCCTGCAAGAGGAAGGCATTGATGCTATGGACTGGCCAGCCCGTTCCCCAGACCTGAATCCAATTGAGCACATCTGGGACATCATGTCTCGCTCCATCCACCAACACCACGTTGCACCACAGACTGTCCAGGAGTTGGTGGATGCTTTAGTCCAGGTCGGAGATCCCTCAGGAGACCATCCGCCACCTCATCAGGAGCATACCCAGGCGTTGTAGGGAGGTCATACAGGCACGTGGAGGCCACACACACTACTGAGCCTCATTTTGACTTGTTTTAAGGACATTACATCAAAGTTGGATCAGCCTGTAGTGTGGTTTTCCACTTTAGTTTTGAGTGTGACTCCAAATCCAGACCTCCATGGGTTGATAAATTTGATTTCCATTGATAATTTTTGTGTGATTTTGTTGTCAGCACATTCAACTATGTAAAGAAAAAAGTATTTCATAAGAATATTTCATTCATTCAGATCTAGGATGTGTTATTTTAGTGTTCCCTTTATTTTTTTGAGCAGTGTATAACTCCCCCCCACACACACACACACACACACACACACACACACACACACGATTACCTACCTACACTTTTAATAGTGTGTTGTCTAGATCAGAGCCTAATCATACTAGATGCTATTATATAGATGCACTATCGTTCAATCCCCATAGATGTATTATCATTGATTGCCCAGAGAGGCCCACTCACCTGGTGTCCCCAGTGCTGAATCAGGGGCCAGTTGAAAAACAGCAGAGCTGTGGTCCTGGAGGCCCAGTTGAATAGCCCTAATCTAAATCCATTGTGATGTTACTGAAGTGTCGTTGTCTGATGCTACAAATGGCCGTTGACTGTGTATCCCTCCAGCTAAACCTGAAGGAAATCAGTGTCAACTTGTTTCTCTCACTTAGCTCACTCAGAAAATACAACAACTAAAAAGGTGCTATTCTGCTTCTGTTGCCGTGGGTAAAGAATGGGGGGGGAAATAGGTTGGAAGAAGCGTTTATGTTCAGTCACCCCCCCCCCCCCCCTCCCCCAATTCTCTCCCTCATATTATTATGTGTCTATTTTGTTGCCTGTGGCTCAGCGCAGTACTCAACTTATTTATAGCTGTTATATAATCACCAGAAACCGAGAAGATGAAAGCTAGTTTCACGCTGGTTGCACCTTAATTCTGTCTTTCTGCTGTGGTTACACTGGGAACTGGTATGAAACCTCTGTATTAAAAGGCATAAACAAGTACACTGTCAGCACAACAGGAAGAAATGTGCTTGCAGCCCTCTCCCATTGTACCTGTAGACACAGTTTTATCCTCATTGGAGTTCATTAGCACAATCAAGAAATTGACATTTCATGAGCTTCTATCCAAACCCAGAGCCTGTTAATGGTCTAGAATTACAGTCCTGAAATGTCAGGCAGCCATTACCAGCATCATTCCTAGACCTGTCTCTTACTGACCTGAACTCTGAGAGAGAGCAGATGAGAGGATCTGGAGACACAGGAGGAGGACGGAGGGACGATGAGAGGGGAATAGGCGGAGAATTAAAGGATGGAGAGTGGGATAGACGTGATCAGAGGTGACTCGGGAGCAGATGGCCCCTCAGCCTGGGCGTGAGTGTGTGTCTGTGTGAGTCTATCTGACCGCCTGTGTCTGCGTGTGTCATGAGAACCACAGGAGACATGAAGACATGCAGAGAGAGAGTGAGAGAGCAAGGCAGGGAGGGAGGGATAGAAAAGGTGACAGGAACAGACAGAATGTGTGAAAAGGTGCTATTCTACAGCGCATGCTGTCTGTAGTGACAGCAGCTGTCACTACTCTGTGTCTTTCTCCTTTTTATTTTCTCTTCACACACGCTCTCTTGTTCCTTCTCTGCCTCCCTCCCTCTCCATGATCCTCTCCTTCTTTTGCAACCATCTCTCTCTCTCACCTTTCCCCTCTGTCATCTCTGGATGGATAGAGAGATGAACAGGAGAACTGTTATGTGATGGTGCAATCCCAGCTGGGTTTCTATGTTCTCCTCTCTTAATGGCAGCACCCCACTGCTCTGATTGGCCTGCAGCTAGATCAACAGAACACTTACCTAACACCCCGTCCTGCAATCACAACCAGGATATATTCCCGTTTGTGTCATACAGAAGACTGTGTGCAAATAGCAAATGACTGTATTCACTGTATAAGAAGTGGAGCACTGTATTGGAAATAGGGGATCATTTGAGGCGTGGCTTTCGCACACACACACACACACACACACACACACACACACACACACACACACCTATAACCTTTGCTTAACTTTGTCTTCGCTATCCTTCACCAGTTGACAAGTGATCGTCAGACACTTGGCTGAAAGTCTTGTCACCATGCATATACTGTATGCTTTAACATCTCCCTTAAACAGCTAAATGATCCTTCAGTGACGTTTTCTAGGAAATCATTAGCCTACACTGCAGTACCGTAGCCAGAAATTCATTGGTGGGTGGGTCTGCAGAAATGTGGGTAATTAACTTCACAATGTGGGTAATTAACTACACATTTTGCCATAGGGCAAAGAGAAACATTTTGCAGTTGTATAACTAATCTCATGCTATTCTACACATTTTGCCATGAGGCCGGAGAGAAAATGTTCTTTTTAAAGCTAATTACCTGCAACTCTAAACATTTTGTCATGGGGCAGAGAGCAAAATGACCAGTTGTATAGCTAATCTGATGCTATTCAACATTTCCATGATGCTGAGAGAGATGCTTTTATTTTTAAAGCTAATTAGAGCAAAAATATAGGTGTGCTGACTGTGACAACGGCATTGGATTATGAGCTGTCTTGTTTGCTAAATGAACAAACAAAGTAGGCAGTAGCATTGTGTGTGTGTGTGTGTGCGTGTGTGCGTGCGTGCGTGCGTGCGTGCGTGCGTGCGTGCGTGCGTGTAGCCATAGAAGCACAGTGACATATGCCTCTGTGTGGTAATAATGGGGCGTGTGGCTTTTCAGTTAGTCATTTTTGATCTCTCATCCCATGAGAGTGAATGTCATTCCCATGCACTGCTTGCTATTCAGTCCATCTGATGGTGTTTGCATGTTTAGATTAAAAAAAAATACATAGTGTCCCGTTTGGAACACTAACTAAAAAAACGAAAAAACATCCTCAATCTGATTGGGTGCTACACCCAGCTGATTGGTTAAGTAGAGACAGGACTCGAGAGAATGCGCTCACACATCTGTATTAGGCCGACTTGTATTCCTTGAAGGCACAAAGACCACACGAGGGAAAGTTCTGGTCAAAAGTATGGCCTTGTCTTTCAAAAAAGGTCACTGACTGAAACGACAACAAAGAAATCGGGAGTGACGATAATCGTGTGTGGACCGGCATAAACCTTACAACACTTCCTTTGACTGGTTATTTATGGCATGGTAATGACGGTTTCGTTATCATTATTGTGAGCTGACCTTTGAGGCACCATAAAGTAGAGACAGTGTGGTGGTGTATGTGTTTATAACTATTGCCCCAGAAGGACTGATTGGGTACTGTCTTTTTTTTTTATGGAACATTTTGCCAAGGTATTTTACTACCATACTGTGGTCTCTTCGCTAGTTCTCAGAAAGTTGGGGAGTCCGTCCTCCTACCGACATGCTACAGTCCCTTCATGATTTAATTGTTGAGACTTTGGGATTGTTCCTCATACAGACCGAGACAGAGCAGAGCTGTTCAAAGCTCCTAGTGTGGCCTGTCAGTAAATGAGGAGAGATCATCCCGGAATGAGCTCTTTAGCTCACCGTCTTCGCGTGTACATAACACGCATGCACATACGACAGAACACGCACACGCGGCAGAACGCACACATGCTCAAATGCTTGTACGCAACCACACACACACACACACACACACACTCTGTCAGCTACAGGCTATATCTGGCAGCGGGCCAAGTTGTCTGAAACAAAGCGATATTGTTTCCTCAGTGTAATTTGCTTTGATGTTGCTCAGTGTTCTGTGAGGACCAATTTGTCAGGATGTGGAAGCTGCTCCTTCTGTGTACCAGAGGGGAGACAAGTGTTCTGTGAGGACCAATTTGTCAGGATGTGGAAGCTGCTCCTTCTGTGTACCAGAGGGGAGACAAGTGTTCTGTGAGGACCAATTTGTCAGGATGTGGAAGCTGCTCCTTCTGTGTACCAGAGGGGAGACAAGTGTTCTGTGAGGACCAATTTGTCAGGATGTGGAAGCTGCTCCTTCTGTGTACCAGAGGGGAGACAAGTGTTCTGTGCTGGAAAAAACACTTTCACTCTCTGTTTTACATTACTAGGCCCACGAGTTAAAATGTGTTCTAGTTAGAGCTCTGGGTGGAAAGAGAGCAGAACAAGCCATTGTGCTTACCTGGTGATTGTCTCTACGGAGATGTATACTGATCCACAAGAAAAACCACTTTACACTTGTTTTGTGGAAGATGCACCGAGTCGGACACTTCTTCCTTCTATAATACTGTATATGATATATGCGATATAGCAGGTGGTTTTATCCAAAGCAACTTAGTCGTACGTGCGTTCATTTTCACATGGGTGGCCACAGTGGGAATCGACTCACGATCTTGGCATTGCAAGCACCATGCTCTTCCAACTGAGCAGCACAGGACCACTTCCTGTTATTTTGAGTTCTGGTTCATCGAGCAGAAAGACTGGTTGGTGGTAAATGTATGATAATTAATGGGCATCATTTGCTATTGTTACACATCTTGAATATTGAATAGCATTTCAGCATCTATTCAAATGTTGACCTTTTTTAGTTTGAATGTCAAATCAAGGGAAACTAATTGCCAGTGATGTTGGGGGAAACACAAGTTACCTCATGCTCAAGACATTAGCAGAGGGAAAGAGGTTTGTCATCTAACAACAACAGGAAGTTTAAGCTGCCATAAATATGACAGTACTGAGCTATCGTCTCCCCAAAGATTCATTAGTCTCTTTATTTCTCTCTCTCTGTGTGTGTGTGTGTGTGTGTGTGTGTGTGTGTGTGTGTGTGTGTGTGTGTGTGTGTGTGTGTGTGTGTGTGTGTGTGTGTGCGTGCGTGCGTGCGCTTCATGCACATTGATGAAGTCCTCATTTTATATCCATATTTGACGATATTACATCTCTCCCAACCTTGAAGAAATGAGCCAATTACCTACAGTGGGGCAAAAAAGTATTTAGTCAGCCACCAATAGTGCAAGTTCTCCCACTTAAAAAGATGAGAGAGGCCTGTAATTGTCATCATAGGTACACTTCAACTATGACAGACAAAATGAGAATAAAAAAATCCCGAAAATCACATTGTAGGATTTTTAATGAATTTATGTGCAAATTATGGTGGAAAATAAGTATTTGGTCAATAACAAAAGTTTATCTCAATACTTTGTTATATATCCTTTGTTGGCAATGACAGAGGTCAAACGTTTTCTGTAAGTCTTCACAAGGTTTTCACACACTGTTGCTGGTATTTTGGCCCATTCCTCCATGCAGATCCTATGATGTGTACCTATGATGAAAATTACAGGCCTCTCTCATCTTTTTAAGTGGGAGAACTTGCACAATTGGTGGCTGACTAAATACTTTTTTGCCCCACTGTAAAGTCTTCTGAGTGCAGTTTTGAGTCCGTACTGTGATGTCCAAATAGACACTAAATGGGTTGCTTGCCAAGTGATTTTTGTTTCTTACACTTCTCCAACGTGTCCTCTCTCATTGACTCACGTGTGACGCCGCTCTACATGCGACTGTTTGTCACCTTTTCCATTCCTCTGTCGTTTCCCCACCGTCTGTCTCCTTCCCATCCTCCTCTCCTAAAAAGTGTGTTCTTTCTCCTGGTCGTTTTGGGTCTGTCTGTTCAATGTACACAACCAGCCCTAAAAGACTTGAATAGGCCTTCCTGATGTTTGTTGTGGGGTTGCCTTGGTTACGCGGCAGAAGTCAGAATGTATTTCTCCCTTAATTCTGGCTCTGCTGCCCAACAGCCCTCTATTTTCTTCATCTCTCTTTTAGAAGCTCTACTTTCATGCCCTTTTTATTATCTCCTTTCCTCCTGAATGATTTAGTGCATTTAACCCTCTCGTTAACCTTAGTTAAAACAAATGTCCCGCTCAGCAACTTAGAAATACTACTTTGTGAGGAAATCTGACAGCTGTAGAGTCAAGTTAGGTCATAGGCTTGTTATTGTGTTGTTTGATATTGTTACCTCGAAGTAGATTGGACCTGTTGTCATCAAACAGACACACACACACAGACACAAACTTACAGGAACGCAAACATCAGAATGTACATAACCCACCAACGTGTGTGAACAGTCTCACCCATCCTCTTATCAGCGATTGGCTTGTTTGACAAATACACGGCGTGTGTGTGTGCGTGTGCATGCGTGTGTAAATGTCCACTCCGTGGTAAAAGCTATGGTTAGTGGGTAATGGTTCAGGCCAACAGGTGTCTCTAGGAAGGAACCAATGAAGTGGAAAGCAGAGGGTTGTCATATGTGTGACTCTGCCTCAGTCTCTCTGGCAGGTGATGTTACCTGGAAGCTGCTGTAGCTGTAACTACCCCCAGAACACACACACACCCACACACCACACACACACACACACACACACACACACACACACACACACACACACACACACACACACACACACACACACACACACACACACACACACACACAGCTACAGGAAGGAAAACATCAGAGCGTACCTAACCCACCAACATACAGGTAACTGCCAAAATAAAGGAAACACCAACATCGTGTCTTAATAGGGTGTTGGACCACCACAAACCAGAACAGCTTCAGTGCACCTTGGCATAGATTCTACATGTGTCTGGAACTCTATTGGAAGGATGCAACACCATTCTTCCATGAGAAATTCCATAATTTGGTGTTTTGTTGATTGTGATGGAAAATGCTGTGTTAAATTGGCTCGAGATCTGGTAACTGAGACAGCCATGGCAAGTGCTTTACATTGTTTTAATGCTCATCAAACCATTCAGTGACCACTTGTGCACTGTGGATGAAGGCATTGTCATTCTATGGGGACACAGCCATGGTAGGCAAAATAATGGGCAACTGGGCCTGCCCAGCATTTTTATAGATGACCCGAAACATGATGGGATGCTAATTGCTTAATTAACTCAGGAACCACACCTGTTTGGAAGCACCTGCTTTCAATATACTTTGTATCCCTCATTTACTCAAGTGTTCCCTTTATATGTCAAAGGCTTGTACTTGTGTTGTTTGATATTGTTACCTCAAAGCAGATTGGACATTTGTCATGAAACCGTGAGAGAGACAGAGAGACACTCACTCACTCACACACACACACACACACACACACACACACACACACACACACACACACACACACACACACACACACACACACACACACACACACACACACACACACACACACACACACACTTACAGGAAAGCAAACGTCAGAGGGTACATAACCCACCAGCATGTGTGTAAACCATCTCACCCATCCTCTTCTCAGCGATTTGCTTTGTTTGACCAATTTCTTGTCATACCCTTCAAGTGAGTGAGTGAGGTGAGTAAATGTCCACTCTCTGGTAAAAGCTAACAGGGCATATGGACAGTGAGTAGTGGTTCAGGCCAACAGGTCTGTCTGTAGGACGGAACCAATGAAGTAGAAAGCAGAGGGTTGTCACGGAAGCCACTGTAACTACTCCCAGAAGTGCCTTAAACCACTGACCTCAAATCCTCTGGAAAATGAAAGAGATCACTAGAGATGACTTATTCAATTATTCATTCTAGCAGAGGTACATGAAAGAGGAACGTTTCTGAGTTTGAGTCAGTCATGGTCATTGGTATGTATTCTGTATAATGAATTGTGTGTGTGAACGTATGTGTCTGGTTGCAAGGATTAATACTGTTGATGGCTAGGCCCTCTGTTGCTCACATTACTGCTCCTGTAAGCTGCTTTCACTCAAATACCAGTCAAACATTACACTTCCTATCAGGAAGAGACCCCCCAGCCCACCATCACACACACACACACTCACACACACATGCGTGCACACCAAAAAACAAACATTTAAACATGCCCGTAATGTTTTAGAGAGAACAAAACCGCAAACATGAAAACATGCCTCTCTCCGAAACGAAATAGAGACGCAGCATGCGAAGCCTCTTCTCCATGGTTGCCCACCTTCCTCTAGAGAAACACTTCTAATCCTGGAATCACCCAAATAAGCCTTTCTCCCTGCTGTGAATGTGAATATGCCTGCACATATGGCCAGGCCTGCTATCCTCCTCACTTCTAATGAGAAATTGTTGTTTTCTGTGTGATGATGTACCTTTTTTGGAAGTCTTGAATGAGTGTGTGGGATCCAGTTCACACCAAACCTTGTACAGCAGGCATATTTTAGTACTGCGGACCCAGCCCATCTGTAAAGAGGCAGGCACTGCCGGCTGAATATGTAACACTGAGTGAATTTAAATGCCCTTGGCTACACTCATGTGGTCAGAATGAACATCAGAATATTTGATTTAACCGAGATGTCTCTTGAAATTAGAAGTCCAGCAACCATGACAGCAGCCTCACAGTCATTGCATCACTTTCATGTCAAAGTATAGGCCTAGCAGTGAAGGAAGCCAAGAGCCTAGACAGGTGTTTGTGTTACACAGCATTGTGCATATTACATTCCCTTCCTGGTTTAATGAGGTTATCTGACAGGGTGTCCATAAGGATACAGGGTGTATGGGTCATAGTCTTGGCTTAGTGTTGCAGCTGCCTGCCTGACGACAACAATACAGTAATGGTCTGTGAAGGGTGGTTTCTTCCCCTGTACTGTATGGCTGTGTCCCAATTGGCACCCTACTCCCTACATAGAGCACTACTTTTGACCAGGGCCCATGTAGGAAATAAGATGCCATTTGGGACTTAGCCTGTGTATGCTGCCACATGCAGCACATGCTCGTTAAGACTGAGTGGGGGTGTTTTTAGACGGCTCCTCTCACCTCCCCACCGACAGAGAAGGTCTCACTACTCTGTGTGTGTGTGTGTGTGTGCGTGCGTGCGTGCGTGCGTGCGCGTGCCCAATCAAGACAAACCAATTAACCTGATTTTGTTTTGCCGAAAGAGAAAGATCCCCCTCGGTACCTTCTACACTGGGGACAAGTGTGTGTGTGTGCATATATACACTACCGTTCTAAAGTTTGGGATCAGTTAGAAATGTCCTTGTTTTTTAAAGAAAAGCACATTTTATGTCTAATAAAATAACATCAAATTGAAATACAGTGTTGAGATTGTTAATGTTGTAAATGACTATTGTAGCTGGAAACGGCAGATTTTTTTGTGGAATATCTACATAGGTGTACAGAGGCCCATTATCAGCAACCATCACTCCTGTGTTCCATTGGCACGTTGCGTAGCTAATCCAAGTTTATAATTTTAAAAGGCTAATTGATCATTAGAAAACCCTTTTGCAAATATGTTAGCACAGCTGAAAAATGTTGTTCTGATTAAAGAAGCAATAAAACTGGCCTTCTTTAGACTAGTTGAGTATCTGCAGCATCAGCATTTGTGGGTTTTATTACAGGCTCAAAATGGCCAGAAACAAAGACTTTCTTCTGAAACTCGTCAGTCTGTTCTTGTTCTGAGAAATGAAGGCTATTCCATGCGATAAATTGCCTAGAAACTGAAGAGCTCGTACAGCGTGGTGTACTACTCCCTTCACAGAACAGCTCAAACTGGCTCTAACCAGAATAGAAAGAGGAGTGGTAGGCCTCAGTACACAACTGAGCAAGAGGACAAGTACATTAGAGTGTCTAGTTTGAGAAACAGATGCCTCACAAGTCCTCAACTGGCAGCTTCAATAAATAAGACCCGCAAACACCAGTCTCAGCGTCCACAGTGAAGAGGCGACTCCGGGATGCTGGCCTTCTAGGCAAAGTTGCAAAGAAAAAGCCATATCTCAGACTGGCCAACAAAACGAAAAAATGAAGATGGGCCAAAGAACACAGACAGATGAAGAAAGGAAAAAGTGTTATGGACAGCCAATCTAAGTTTGAGGTCTTCAGATCAAAAAGAAGAACATTTGTGAAATGCAGAAAAAATGAAAAGATGCTGGAGGAGTGCTTGACGCCATCTGTCAAGCATGGTGGAGGCAATGTGATGGTCTGGGGGTGCTGGTAAAGTGGGAGATTTGTACAGGGTAAAAGGGATCTTGCTATCACTCCATTTTGCAACACCATGCCATACCCTATGGACGGCGCTTAATTGGAGCCAGTTTCCTCCTACAACAGGGCAATGACCCAAAGCACAGCTCCAAACTATGCAAGAACTATTTAGGGAAGAAGCAGTCAGCTGATATTCTGTTTATAATGGTGGCCAGCACTGTCACCGGATCTCAACCCTATTGAGCTGTTGTGGGAGCAGCTTGACCGTATGGTACGTAAGAAGTGCCCATCGAGCCAACCCAACTTGTGGGAGGTGCTTCAGGAAGCATGGGGGGAAATCTCTTCAGATTACCTCAACAAACAACTTGAATGCCAAAGGTTTGCAGGGCTGTAATTGCTGCAAATGGAGGATTCTTTGACGGAAGCAAAGTTTGAGGGACACAATTATTATTTCAATTAAAAATAATGATTTATCACCTTGTCAACATCTTGACTATATTTCCTATTCATTTTGCAACTCATTCCATGTGTGTTTTCATGGAAAACAAGGACTTTTGAACGGTAGTGTATATGTGTGTGTGTGTGTACATACACACTAACTTAAAGACTGTTGAAAAAGCATTCCAGTTAAAGTTGGTTGAGAGAATTCCAAGCGTGTGCAAAGCTGTCATCAAGGCAACGGGTGGCTATTTGTCAAAATCTCAAATGTAAAATATATTTTGATTTGTTGAACACTGTTTTGGTTACTACATGATTCCATGGGTTATTTAATTGTTTTGATGTCGTCACTATTATTCTACAATGAAGAAAATTGTACAAATAAAGAAAAACTCTTGAATGAGTAGGTGTGTCCAAACTTTTAACCGGTACTGTATATACACTACCGGTCGAAAGTTTTAGAACACCTGCACACCATCACATACTTCACGGTGGGAACCACACATACGGAGATCATCCGTTCACCCACTCTGCAGCTCACAAAGACACAGCTGTGGTTCAAAAGTATGTGGACATGCTTTCAAATGAGTGGATTCAGCTATTTCAGCCACACCCGTTGCTGACAGGTGTGTAAAATCTGACTTTCACGTGGCACCGTCATAGGACGACACCTTTCCAACAGTCAGTTTGTGAAATTTCGGCCCTGCTAGAGCTGGAAAAGTCTAGGAGCAACAACGGCTCAGCCACGAAGTGGTAAGCTACACCAGCTCACAGACCGGGACCATTGAGTGCTGAAGCGCGCAGCGTGTAAAAATCATATATCCTTGGTTGAAACACTCACTACTGAGTTCCAAACTGCCTCTGGAAGCAACGTCAGCACAAGAACTGTTTGTTGTGAGCTTCATGAAATGGGTTTCCATGGCCGAGCAGCCATGGAGTGGTGTAAAGCTCGCCGACATTGGACTCTGGAGCAGTGGAAATGCGTTTTCTGGAGTTATGAATCACTCTTCACCACCTGGCAGTCTGGCGGACAATTCTTTGGTGGATGCCAGGAGAACGCGACCTGCCTCTATGCATAATGCAAACTGTAAAGTTTGGTGGAGGAGGAATAATGGTCTGGGGCTGTTTTTCATGGTTCGGGCTAGGCCACTTAGTACCAGTGAATGGAAATCTTTACACAACCGCATACAATGACGTTCTAGACAACTCTGTGCTTCCAACTTTGGCAACATTTTGGGGAAGGGCCTTTCCTGTTCCCTGTGCACAAAGCGAGGTCCATACAGAAATGGTTTGTCGATCGGTGTGGGACAACTTGACTGGCCTGCAGAGAGCCCTGACCTCAACCCCATCGAACATCTTTGGAATGAATTGGAACGCCCACTGCAAGCCAGGCCTAATGCCCAACTTCAGTGCCTGGCCTCACTAATGCTCTTGTGGCTGAATGGAAGCAGGTCCCTACAGAAATGTTCCAACATCTAGTGGAAAGCCTTTGCAGAAGAGTGGATGGAGGCTGTTATAGCAGCAAAGGGGGGACCAACTCCATATTATTGCCCATGATTTTGGAATGAGATGTTTGACGAGCAGGTGTCCACATACTTTTGGTCATGTAGTGCATGACATACATACATACACACCCACCTGACCCGGAAGGATGCTGCACGCTCAAGCATGCAAAGAACTGATCAAAACTCGCCCCTCGGCAGTGTGTGTTTTTCTGTGTGCGTCATACACGGACGCGTCCTTTTTATCCACAGCAAACTCTGGCGTTAAAAGTACTGCATCATGGCTTTGGACATGAGAGCATCATGGTTAAGTCAACACCTGTGTCACCTCATTTGACTGATCCATGGACTGCAGACACGAGACTTATAGTGTCACGTCTTCCAGGCGGCTGGGGTCGAGGCTCCATGACAGGGTCTTGACAGTATCACATCCACCAGCTGACACTTCACTGGGCCGTGAGCTCTGGCGCTGGCTTCCTGATTATGACCCAGCTGGAGCTGACTTTAGGGGCAGTTTCCTAAATGGCCTTGAGTTAGGAATGGAGAGAGTTGTAACTGTGTTTCCAAGAACTCGTTAGGCCGGAGAAATGAGGTGGAGAGGGAGGGAGCTAGAAGATTGGGGTCTGACCTCAATCTCAGTTTCACGTGTGCAACAGCGAGGAGAGCGGGGAAGGAGAGACGGGGGGGGGGGGTTTGGAGAGAGGGGGGAGGGAAGGTGTGAGCGGTTTCTGGATGATAGTGAACAAAGCTCTGATTAGTCCTGAGTGCCGGTTCCTTAATAAGAGCTGCTATCAAACCCTGTTAGTAATTACTCACACACACACCCACACACATATTCACACTCGGACACACACCCAAAAATGTCAGAGTACTTGCGTATCCTGATCTTTTTTCCGTTAGCTAAGGAGAATTGTTGAAAATGACACATTTTTGGGGACCAGCCCCTCCCTTGCGTATAGTGACGTCAATCGTCTGAGCTTCGAGGTGTGTGTGTGTCAGTCTGTACGTGTGTTTCACTCTGTGCTATTCTAGAGTGTGAGGTACACTCCATTCTGTGTGTCTGTCCGGTTACTAGAACTGTCTGAAGTGTATTTAGTTGGTTGATTGGACTCAACTGTGCTCTGAGGCTGACTGTCTCAGACTAGACAGTGTTGGGGTTGACTGACTGAGACGGTCTCCTCTCTGTCCCCATGTAGAACCCACCCAGGTGGGCACGTCCCTCCAGGTGTTACGTAATCTGGGCAGTCTGAGGGAGACCATCAGTGTTGGTGGTAGAGGGCTACCGGACCACCATACAGGACAAACGTCACCACCGCCTTGGATATCAAGGGACTCACCCAGTCCGCTGACAACAGAGGTAGGTGGTGGGTGAGTGAGAGTTAGGGGTTGAGGAAAGTTGTGTTTCAGTTTAGGTACTCGTGTCTTGTGTAACTTTTTAACCCGTGTAGTTGTGTTTGTGTGTGTCAGGTGCGCCCGGCAGAGCCCCAGGCAACACGGCAGCGTTCCGAGCTGCTCTCTGGACCAACCTAGAGAAACTCATGGACCAGATCAGTGCCGCTTGCGGACAGGTATGCTTTTACCTTTACAGATACTTTACCCAAGCAAAGGTGCACTTTTACCTGCTGAAGTAGAGTAATGTACCTAGTCAGGGAGTACTGAGTTAACCTGTAATCTCTCTGTGTTTAGGTGCAACACCTCCAGAAGTTCTTGACGAAGATGAGAGACCCTGTCACTCACGTCTGCTTCATCAATGAGATCATGAAGGTGAGACGCCCAGTCCTCGTAAAAGGCCTGTGTGTCCTTGCCCCTGGACTGTCATCAGCACACCCTTCCACAACATCTATCCCTCTGCTCTTGGCAATATCTTTCTCTTCTCTTTTGCCTTCCCCTGCCAACCTCTTTCCCATCCCTTCCCTCTCCCTCTTCCATTCCCCTCTCTCCATACTGATCGGTCCATTACCTGGGCCTGTCCTGGACCAGACCTACCCAGGCTTTATTGACTCTGCTGGCATCAGCAGAATGCTGGGCTGTTAAGCAGAACAGCATGCAGGGACTTAAGTTCTCTAATACAAGCTGAAAGAGATTCAGCTGTGCCAATTTTCTTTCCTAGAGGAGCATGGACCTTTTCATTTGCTCCCTCCCTCCCTCTCTTTCTCTCGCTTTCGCTCTGTTTCTGTCCCCCTCTCTTTCCCTCCGTTGTCATGCTCTCTTCATCTGTCTCTCCATCTCTCTTCATTCTCTATAAAAGTCCACAGTCCTATAATTGGCCTTTTCTATTCAGGAGAGCAGTGGACCTATTATCAGCTTGCTCCAATTAAGGTCTAGTTCTGTCTGTGTGTGGTGCGTGCGTGTGTGTGTGTGTGTGTGTGTGGTGCGTGTCCATGCCTGTTTGCGTATGTTCAGAAGGAGGACATGGACATAGTGTGGTCTATTTTGTGTTGGTTTAACGTTATCAGGTTAGCATTGATCGACTGTGTGTGTGTGTCCTTTTTGTGTTAGGCCACAGGACAGTACACTATGTAGAACATGAAGCAGAGTAGGCCTAGTTTACTTTAGTTTCTGTAAGGTAAGCGGAAATCATCCAGTCTTTAGGCTCTGGGGAAGTTTACCTAGAAATGAAGCACATCTCACACAGCTGTCATCATCACCATTAAGATCATCATCATAACCATTAAGATCATCACCATCATCATCATCATCATTAAGATTATCACTATTAAGTTCACCATCAACATCATCACCATTAAGATCAGAACCATCATCATCACCATTAAGATCATCACTATCATCCCCATTAAGATCATCATCACCATTAAGATCATCGCCATCATCACCATTAAGATTATCACTATTAAGATCACCATCAACATCATCACCATTAAGATCATCACCATTAAGATCAGAACCATCATCATCACAATAAAGATCATCATCCCCATTAAGATCATCATCACCATCATCACATTAAGATCCTCATCATAATCATCACCATTAAGATCATAACCAGCAGCATCATCACCATTAAGATCATCACCATCAAGATCATCATCACCATTAAGATACTCACCATTAAGATCATCATCACATTAAGATCATTATCATCACCATTAAGATCATCGCCACCGTCATCATCACCATCTTCATCTCCATTAAGATCATCACCATCTTCATCCTCACCATTACGATCATCACCATCTTCATCATCACAGTCATTATCAGCATCACCATAACAAGCAGCATCATCACCATTAAGATCATCACCATCGCCATTAAGATCATCACCATCAGCATCACCATTAAGGTCATCACCATTAAGATCATCACTATCAAGATCATCATCATCACCACCAGTAAGATCATCACCATCATCATCCCCATTAAGATCATCGCCATTAAGATCATCACCATCATCACATTAAGATAATCACCATTAAGATCATCACCATCATCACATTAAGATCATCGCCATTAAGATCATTATTATCATCACCATTAAGAACATCACCATCATCACCATTAAGATCATCATACCGTTATCATCATCACCATCACCAAGAAGATCATCACCATTAAGATCATCACCATTAAAATCATCACACTGTCATCATCACCATTAAGATCATCACCATCTTCATCAACACAGTCATCATAACCAGCAGCATCATCATCACAATTAAGATCATCACCATCATCATCATTAAGATCATCACCATCATCATTAAGATCCCACCGTCACCACCATCACCACCATTAAGATCATCATCACCATTAATATCATTGTCAATACCATCAACATCAATACCATCATCACCACTATCATCACCACCATTAGAATCATCACACCGTCATCATCAATACAATCACACCATCATTATCAATACCATCACCACCATTAAGATCATCATCATAACCATCATCACCATTAAGATCATCATTACCATTAATATCATCACCATCGTCATCAAGATCCTCACCATCATCATCATCACCATTAAGATCATCACCATCATCATCATCATCATCATCACCGTTGAGAACATCAGCATTAAGATCATCACCATCATCAACATTAAGATCAACGCCATTAAGATCATCATCATCAACATTAAGATCATCACCATTAGGATCATCATCATCATCATCACCATTAAGACCATCACCATTAAGATCATCATCATCACTGTCTTCATCACCGTCATCACCATTAAGATCATAACCATCATCATCACCATTAAGATCATCACCATCACCCCCATTAAGATCATCACCTTTAAGATCATCACCATCATCACATTAAGAACATCACATTAAGATCATCATCATCACCATTAAGATCATCGCCATCACCATTAAGATCATCATCATTATCATCACCATTAAGATCATCACCATTAAGATCATCACCATCATCCCCATTAAGATCATCATCACCATTAAGATCATCACCATTAAGATTATCACTATTAAGATCACCATCAACATCATCACCATTAAGATCATCACCATTAAGATCAGAACCATCATCATCACAATAAAGATCATCATCCCCATTAAGATCATCATCACCATTAAGATCATCACCATCATCACATTAAGATCCTCATCATAATCATCACCATTAAGATCATAACCAGCAGCATCATCACCATTAAGATCATCACCATCACCACCATTAAGATCATCACCATTAAGATACTCACCATTAAGATCATCATCACATTAAGATCATTATCATCACCATTAAGATCATCGCCACCGTCATCATCACCATCTTCATCTCCATTAAGATCATCACCATCTTCATCCTCACCATTACGATCATCACCATCTTCATCATCACAGTCATTATCAGCATCACCATAACAAGCAGCATCATCACCATTAAGATCATCACCATCGCCATTAAGATCATCACCATCAGCATCACCATTAAGGTCATCACCATTAAGATCATCACTATCAAGATCATCATCATCACCACCAGTAAGATCATCACCATCATCATCCCCATTAAGATCATCGCCATTAAGATCATCACCATCATCACATTAAGATAATCACCATTAAGATCATCACCATCATCACATTAAGATCATCGCCATTAAGATCATCATTATCATCGCCATTAAGATCATCATCATCATCACCATTAAGATCATCACTATCATCCCCATTAAGATCATCATCACCATTAAGATCATCGCCATCATCACCATTAAGATTATCACTATTAAGATCACCATCAACATCATCACCATTAAGATCATCACCATTAAGATCAGAACCATCATCATCACAATAAAGATCATCATCCCCATTAAGATCATCATCACCATTAAGATCATCACCATCATCACATTAAGATCCTCATCATAATCATCACCATTAAGATCATAACCAGCAGCATCATCACCATTAAGATCATCACCATCAAGATCATCATCACCATTAAGATACTCACCATTAAGATCATCATCACATTAAGATCATTATCATCACCATTAAGATCATCGCCACCGTCATCATCACCATCTTCATCTCCATTAAGATCATCACCATCTTCATCCTCACCATTACAATCATCACCATCTTCATCATCACAGTCATTATCAGCATCACCATAACAAGCAGCATCATCACCATTAAGATCATCACCATCGCCATTAAGATCATCACCATCAGCATCACCATTAAGGTCATCACCATTAAGATCATCACTATCAAGATCATCATCATCACCACCAGTAAGATCATCACCATCATCATCCCCATTAAGATCATCGCCATTAAGATCATCACCATCATCACATTAAGATAATCACCATTAAGATCATCACCATCATCACATTAAGATCATCGCCATTAAGATCATCATTATCATCACCATTAAGAACATCACCATCATCACCATTAAGATCATCATACCGTTATCATCATCACCATCACCAAGAAGATCATCACCATTAAGATCATCACCATTAAAATCATCACACTGTCATCATCACCATTAAGATCATCACCATCTTCATCAACACAGTCATCATAACCAGCAGCATCATCATCACAATTAAGATCATCACCATCATCATCATTAAGATCATCACCATCATCATTAAGATCCCACCGTCACCACCATCACCACCATTAAGATCATCATCACCATTAATATCATTGTCAATACCATCAACATCAATACCATCATCACCACTATCATCACCACCATTAGAATCATCACACCGTCATCATCAATACAATCACACCATCATTATCAATACCATCACCACCATTAAGATCATCATCATAACCATCATCACCATTAAGATCATCATTACCATTAATATCATCACCATCGTCATCAAGATCCTCACCATCATCATCATCACCATTAAGATCATCACCATCATCATCATCATCATCATCACCGTTGAGAACATCAGCATTAAGATCATCACCATCATCAACATTAAGATCAACGCCATTAAGATCATCATCAACATTAAGATCATCACCATTAGGATCATCATCATCATCATCACCATTAAGACCATCACCATTAAGATCATCATCATCACTGTCTTCATCACCGTCATCACCATTAAGATCATAACCATCATCATCACCATTAAGATCATCACCATCACCCCCATTAAGATCATCACCATCATCACATTAAGAACATCACATTAAGATCATCATCATCACCATTAAGATCATCGCCATCACCATTAAGATCATCATCATTATCATCACCATTAAGATCATCACCATTAAGATCATCACCATCATCCCCATTAAGATCATCATCACCATTAAGATCATCACCATTAAGATTATCACTATTAAGATCACCATCAACATCATCACCATTAAGATCATCACCATTAAGATCAGAACCATCATCATCACAATAAAGATCATCATCCCCATTAAGATCATCATCACCATTAAGATCATCACCATCATCACATTAAGATCCTCATCATAATCATCACCATTAAGATCATAACCAGCAGCATCATCACCATTAAGATCATCACCATCAAGATCATCATCACCATTAAGATACTCACCATTAAGATCATCATCACATTAAGATCATTATCATCACCATTAAGATCATCGCCACCGTCATCATCACCATCTTCATCTCCATTAAGATCATCACCATCTTCATCCTCACCATTACGATCATCACCATCTTCATCATCACAGTCATTATCAGCATCACCATAACAAGCAGCATCATCACCATTAAGATCATCACCATCGCCATTAAGATCATCACCATCAGCATCACCATTAAGGTCATCACCATTAAGATCATCACTATCAAGATCATCATCATCACCACCAGTAAGATCATCACCATCATCATCCCCATTAAGATCATCGCCATTAAGATCATCACCATCATCACATTAAGATAATCACCATTAAGATCATCACCATCATCACATTAAGATCATCGCCATTAAGATCATCATTATCATCACCATTAAGAACATCACCATCATCACCATTAAGATCATCATACCGTTATCATCATCACCATCACCAAGAAGATCATCACCATTAAGATCATCACCATTAAAATCATCACACTGTCATCATCACCATTAAGATCATCACCATCTTCATCAACACAGTCATCATAACCAGCAGCATCATCATCACAATTAAGATCATCACCATCATCATCATTAAGATCATCACCATCATCATTAAGATCCCACCGTCACCACCATCACCACCATTAAGATCATCATCACCATTAATATCATTGTCAATACCATCAACATCAATACCATCATCACCACTATCATCACCACCATTAGAATCATCACACCGTCATCATCAATACAATCACACCATCATTATCAATACCATCACCACCATTAAGATCATCATCATAACCATCATCACCATTAAGATCATCATTACCATTAATATCATCACCATCGTCATCATTAAGATCCTCACCATCATCATCATCACCATTAAGATCATCACCATCATCATCATCATCATCATCACCGTTGAGAACATCAGCATTAAGATCATCACCATCATCAACATTAAGATCAACGCCATTAAGATCATCATCATCAACATTAAGATCATCACCATTAGGATCATCATCATCATCATCACCATTAAGACCATCACCATTAAGATCATCATCATCACTGTCTTCATCACCGTCATCACCATTAAGATCATAACCATCATCATCACCATTAAGATCATCACCATCACCCCCATTAAGATCATCACCTTTAAGATCATCACCATCATCACATTAAGAACATCACATTAAGATCATCATCATCACCATTAAGATCATCGCCATCACCATTAAGATCATCATCATTATCATCACCATTAAGATCATCACCATTAAGATCATCACCATCATCCCCATTAAGATCATCATCACCATTAAGATCATCACCATTAAGATTATCACTATTAAGATCACCATCAACATCATCACCATTAAGATCATCACCATTAAGATCAGAACCATCATCATCACAATAAAGATCATCATCCCCATTAAGATCATCATCACCATTAAGATCATCACCATCATCACATTAAGATCCTCATCATAATCATCACCATTAAGATCATAACCAGCAGCATCATCACCATTAAGATCATCACCATCACCACCATTAAGATCATCACCATTAAGATACTCACCATTAAGATCATCATCACATTAAGATCATTATCATCACCATTAAGATCATCGCCACCGTCATCATCACCATCTTCATCTCCATTAAGATCATCACCATCTTCATCCTCACCATTACGATCATCACCATCTTCATCATCACAGTCATTATCAGCATCACCATAACAAGCAGCATCATCACCATTAAGATCATCACCATCGCCATTAAGATCATCACCATCAGCATCACCATTAAGGTCATCACCATTAAGATCATCACTATCAAGATCATCATCATCACCACCAGTAAGATCATCACCATCATCATCCCCATTAAGATCATTGCCATTAAGATCATCACCATCATCACATTAAGATAATCACCATTAAGATCATCACCATCATCACATTAAGATCATCGCCATTAAGATCATCATTATCATCGCCATTAAGATCATCATCATCATCACCATTAAGATCATCACTATCATCCCCATTAAGATCATCATCACCATTAAGATCATCGCCATCATCACCATTAAGATTATCACTATTAAGATCACCATCAACATCATCACCATTAAGATCATCACCATTAAGATCAGAACCATCATCATCACAATAAAGATCATCATCCCCATTAAGATCATCATCACCATTAAGATCATCACCATCATCACATTAAGATCCTCATCATAATCATCACCATTAAGATCATAACCAGCAGCATCATCACCATTAAGATCATCACCATCAAGATCATCATCACCATTAAGATACTCACCATTAAGATCATCATCACATTAAGATCATTATCATCACCATTAAGATCATCGCCACCGTCATCATCACCATCTTCATCTCCATTAAGATCATCACCATCTTCATCCTCACCATTACGATCATCACCATCTTCATCATCACAGTCATTATCAGCATCACCATAACAAGCAGCATCATCACCATTAAGATCATCACCATCGCCATTAAGATCATCACCATCAGCATCACCATTAAGGTCATCACCATTAAGATCATCACTATCAAGATCATCATCATCACCACCAGTAAGATCATCACCATCATCATCCCCATTAAGATCATCGCCATTAAGATCATCACCATCATCACATTAAGATAATCACCATTAAGATCATCACCATCATCACATTAAGATCATCGCCATTAAGATCATCATTATCATCACCATTAAGAACATCACCATCATCACCATTAAGATCATCATACCGTTATCATCATCACCATCACCAAGAAGATCATCACCATTAAGATCATCACCATTAAAATCATCACACTGTCATCATCACCATTAAGATCATCACCATCTTCATCAACACAGTCATCATAACCAGCAGCATCATCATCACAATTAAGATCATCACCATCATCATCATTAAGATCATCACCATCATCATTAAGATCCCACCGTCACCACCATCACCACCATTAAGATCATCATCACCATTAATATCATTGTCAATACCATCAACATCAATACCATCATCACCACTATCATCACCACCATTAGAATCATCACACCGTCATCATCAATACAATCACACCATCATTATCAATACCATCACCACCATTAAGATCATCATCATAACCATCATCACCATTAAGATCATCATTACCATTAATATCATCACCATCGTCATCATTAAGATCCTCACCATCATCATCATCACCATTAAGATCATCACCATCATCATCATCATCATCATCACCGTTGAGAACATCAGCATTAAGATCATCACCATCATCAACATTAAGATCAACGCCATTAAGATCATCATCATCAACATTAAGATCATCACCATTAGGATCATCATCATCATCATCACCATTAAGACCATCACCATTAAGATCATCATCATCACTGTCTTCATCACCGTCATCACCATTAAGATCATAACCATCATCATCACCATTAAGATCATCACCATCACCCCCATTAAGATCATCACCTTTAAGATCATCACCATCATCACATTAAGAACATCACATTAAGATCATCATCATCACCATTAAGATCATCGCCATCACCATTAAGATCATCATCATTATCATCACCATTAAGATCATCACCATTAAGATCATCACCATCATCCCCATTAAGATCATCATCACCATTAAGATCATCACCATTAAGATTATCACTATTAAGATCACCATCAACATCATCACCATTAAGATCATCACCATTAAGATCAGAACCATCATCATCACAATAAAGATCATCATCCCCATTAAGATCATCATCACCATTAAGATCATCACCATCATCACATTAAGATCCTCATCATAATCATCACCATTAAGATCATAACCAGCAGCATCATCACCATTAAGATCATCACCATCAAGATCATCATCACCATTAAGATACTCACCATTAAGATCATCATCACATTAAGATCATTATCATCACCATTAAGATCATCCCCACCGTCATCATCACCATCTTCATCTCCATTAAGATCATCACCATCTTCATCCTCACCATTACGATCATCACCATCTTCATCATCACAGTCATTATCAGCATCACCATAACAAGCAGCATCATCACCATTAAGATCATCACCATCGCCATTAAGATCATCACCATCAGCATCACCATTAAGGTCATCACCATTAAGATCATCACTATCAAGATCATCATCATCACCACCAGTAAGATCATCACCATCATCATCCCCATTAAGATCATCGCCATTAAGATCATCACCATCATCACATTAAGATAATCACCATTAAGATCATCACCATCATCACATTAAGATCATCGCCATTAAGATCATCATTATCATCACCATTAAGAACATCACCATCATCACCATTAAGATCATCATACCGTTATCATCATCACCATCACCAAGAAGATCATCACCATTAAGATCATCACCATTAAAATCATCACACTGTCATCATCACCATTAAGATCATCACCATCTTCATCAACACAGTCATCATAACCAGCAGCATCATCATCACAATTAAGATCATCACCATCATCATCATTAAGATCATCACCATCATCATTAAGATCCCACCGTCACCACCATCACCACCATTAAGATCATCACCATTAATATCATTGTCAATACCATCAACATCAATACCATCATCACCACTATCATCACCACCATTAGAATCATCACACCGTCATCATCAATACAATCACACCATCATTATCAATACCATCACCACCATTAAGATCATCATCATAACCATCATCACCATTAAGATCATCATTACCATTAATATCATCACCATCGTCATCATTAAGATCCTCACCATCATCATCATCACCATTAAGATCATCACCATCATCATCATCATCATCATCATCACCGTTGAGAACATCAGCATTAAGATCATCACCATCATCAACATTAAGATCAACGCCATTAAGATCATCATCATCAACATTAAGATCATCACCATTAGGATCATCATCATCATCATCACCATTAAGACCATCACCATTAAGATCATCATCATCACTGTCTTCATCACCGTCATCACCATTAAGATCATAACCATCATCATCACCATTAAGATCATCACCATCACCCCCATTAAGATCATCACCTTTAAGATCATCACCATCATCACATTAAGAACATCACATTAAGATCATCATCATCACCATTAAGATCATCGCCATCACCATTAAGATCATCATCATTATCATCACCATTAAGATCATCACCATTAAGATCATCACCATCATCCCCATTAAGATCATCATCACCATTAAGATCATCACCATTAAGATTATCACTATTAAGATCACCATCAACATCATCACCATTAAGATCATCACCATTAAGATCAGAACCATCATCATCACAATAAAGATCATCATCCCCATTAAGATCATCATCACCATTAAGATCATCACCATCATCACATTAAGATCCTCATCATAATCATCACCATTAAGATCATAACCAGCAGCATCATCACCATTAAGATCATCACCATCACCACCATTAAGATCATCACCATTAAGATACTCACCATTAAGATCATCATCACATTAAGATCATTATCATCACCATTAAGATCATCGCCACCGTCATCATCACCATCTTCATCTCCATTAAGATCATCACCATCTTCATCCTCACCATTACGATCATCACCATCTTCATCATCACAGTCATTATCAGCATCACCATAACAAGCAGCATCATCACCATTAAGATCATCACCATCGCCATTAAGATCATCACCATCAGCATCACCATTAAGGTCATCACCATTAAGATCATCACTATCAAGATCATCATCATCACCACCAGTAAGATCATCACCATCATCATCCCCATTAAGATCATTGCCATTAAGATCATCACCATCATCACATTAAGATAATCACCATTAAGATCATCACCATCATCACATTAAGATCATCGCCATTAAGATCATCATTATCATCGCCATTAAGATCATCATCATCATCACCATTAAGATCATCACTATCATCCCCATTAAGATCATCATCACCATTAAGATCATCGCCATCATCACCATTAAGATTATCACTATTAAGATCACCATCAACATCATCACCATTAAGATCATCACCATTAAGATCAGAACCATCATCATCACAATAAAGATCATCATCCCCATTAAGATCATCATCACCATTAAGATCATCACCATCATCACATTAAGATCCTCATCATAATCATCACCATTAAGATCATAACCAGCAGCATCATCACCATTAAGATCATCACCATCAAGATCATCATCACCATTAAGATACTCACCATTAAGATCATCATCACATTAAGATCATTATCATCACCATTAAGATCATCGCCACCGTCATCATCACCATCTTCATCTCCATTAAGATCATCACCATCTTCATCCTCACCATTACGATCATCACCATCTTCATCATCACAGTCATTATCAGCATCACCATAACAAGCAGCATCATCACCATTAAGATCATCACCATCGCCATTAAGATCATCACCATCAGCATCACCATTAAGGTCATCACCATTAAGATCATCACTATCAAGATCATCATCATCACCACCAGTAAGATCATCACCATCATCATCCCCATTAAGATCATCGCCATTAAGATCATCACCATCATCACATTAAGATAATCACCATTAAGATCATCACCATCATCACATTAAGATCATCGCCATTAAGATCATCATTATCATCACCATTAAGAACATCACCATCATCACCATTAAGATCATCATACCGTTATCATCATCACCATCACCAAGAAGATCATCACCATTAAGATCATCACCATTAAAATCATCACACTGTCATCATCACCATTAAGATCATCACCATCTTCATCAACACAGTCATCATAACCAGCAGCATCATCATCACAATTAAGATCATCACCATCATCATCATTAAGATCATCACCATCATCATTAAGATCCCACCGTCACCACCATCACCACCATTAAGATCATCATCACCATTAATATCATTGTCAATACCATCAACATCAATGCCATCATCACCACTATCATCACCACCATTAGAATCATCACACCGTCATCATCAATACAATCACACCATCATTATCAATACCATCACCACCATTAAGATCATCATCATAACCATCATCACCATTAAGATCATCATTACCATTAATATCATCACCATCGTCATCATTAAGATCCTCACCATCATCATCATCACCATTAAGATCATCACCATCATCATCATCATCATCATCATCACCGTTGAGAACATCAGCATTAAGATCATCACCATCATCAACATTAAGATCAACGCCATTAAGATCATCATCATCAACATTAAGATCATCACCATTAGGATCATCATCATCATCATCACCATTAAGACCATCACCATTAAGATCATCATCATCACTGTCTTCATCACCGTCATCACCATTAAGATCATAACCATCATCATCACCATTAAGATCATCACCATCACCCCCATTAAGATCATCACCTTTAAGATCATCACCATCATCACATTAAGAACATCACATTAAGATCATCATCATCACCATTAAGATCATCGCCATCACCATTAAGATCATCATCATTATCATCACCATTAAGATCATCACCATTAAGATCATCACCATCATCCCCATTAAGATCATCATCACCATTAAGATCATCACCATTAAGATTATCACTATTAAGATCACCATCAACATCATCACCATTAAGATCATCACCATTAAGATCAGAACCATCATCATCACAATAAAGATCATCATCCCCATTAAGATCATCATCACCATTAAGATCATCACCATCATCACATTAAGATCCTCATCATAATCATCACCATTAAGATCATAACCAGCAGCATCATCACCATTAAGATCATCACCATCAAGATCATCATCACCATTAAGATACTCACCATTAAGATCATCATCACATTAAGATCATTATCATCACCATTAAGATCATCCCCACCGTCATCATCACCATCTTCATCTCCATTAAGATCATCACCATCTTCATCCTCACCATTACGATCATCACCATCTTCATCATCACAGTCATTATCAGCATCACCATAACAAGCAGCATCATCACCATTAAGATCATCACCATCGCCATTAAGATCATCACCATCAGCATCACCATTAAGGTCATCACCATTAAGATCATCACTATCAAGATCATCATCATCACCACCAGTAAGATCATCACCATCATCATCCCCATTAAGATCATCGCCATTAAGATCATCACCATCATCACATTAAGATAATCACCATTAAGATCATCACCATCATCACATTAAGATCATCGCCATTAAGATCATCATTATCATCACCATTAAGAACATCACCATCATCACCATTAAGATCATCATACCGTTATCATCATCACCATCACCAAGAAGATCATCACCATTAAGATCATCACCATTAAAATCATCACACTGTCATCATCACCATTAAGATCATCACCATCTTCATCAACACAGTCATCATAACCAGCAGCATCATCATCACAATTAAGATCATCACCATCATCATCATTAAGATCATCACCATCATCATTAAGATCCCACCGTCACCACCATCACCACCATTAAGATCATCATCACCATTAATATCATTGTCAATACCATCAACATCAATACCATCATCACCACTATCATCACCACCATTAGAATCATTACACCGTCATCATCAATACAATCACACCATCATTATCAATACCATCACCACCATTAAGATCATCATCATAACCATCATCACCATTAAGATCATCATTACCATTAATATCATCACCATCGTCATCATTAAGATCCTCACCATCATCATCATCACCATTAAGATCATCACCATCATCATCATCATCATCATCACCGTTGAGAACATCAGCATTAAGATCATCACCATCATCAACATTAAGATCAACGCCATTAAGATCATCATCATCAACATTAAGATCATCACCATTAGGATCATCATCATCATCATCACCATTAAGACCATCACCATTAAGATCATCATCATCACTGTCTTCATCACCGTCATCACCATTAAGATCATAACCATCATCATCACCATTAAGATCATCACCATCACCCCCATTAAGATCATCACCTTTAAGATCATCACCATCATCACATTAAGAACATCACATTAAGATCATCATCATCACCATTAAGATCATCGCCATCACCATTAAGATCATCATCATTATCATCACCATTAAGATCATCACCATTAAGATCATCACCATCATCCCCATTAAGATCATCATCACCATTAAGATCATCACCATTAAGATTATCACTATTAAGATCACCATCAACATCATCACCATTAAGATCATCACCATTAAGATCAGAACCATCATCATCACAATAAAGATCATCATCCCCATTAAGATCATCATCACCATTAAGATCATCACCATCATCACATTAAGATCCTCATCATAATCATCACCATTAAGATCATAACCAGCAGCATCATCACCATTAAGATCATCACCATCACCACCATTAAGATCATCACCATTAAGATACTCACCATTAAGATCATCATCACATTAAGATCATTATCATCACCATTAAGATCATCGCCACCGTCATCATCACCATCTTCATCTCCATTAAGATCATCACCATCTTCATCCTCACCATTACGATCATCACCATCTTCATCATCACAGTCATTATCAGCATCACCATAACAAGCAGCATCATCACCATTAAGATCATCACCATCGCCATTAAGATCATCACCATCAGCATCACCATTAAGGTCATCACCATTAAGATCATCACTATCAAGATCATCATCATCACCACCAGTAAGATCATCACCATCATCATCCCCATTAAGATCATCGCCATTAAGATCATCACCATCATCACATTAAGATAATCACCATTAAGATCATCACCATCATCACATTAAGATCATCGCCATTAAGATCATCATTATCATCACCATTAAGAACATCACCATCATCACCATTAAGATCATCATACCGTTATCATCATCACCATCACCAAGAAGATCATCACCATTAAGATCATCACCATTAAAATCATCACACTGTCATCATCACCATTAAGATCATCACCATCTTCATAATCACCATTAAAATCATCACCATCTTCATCAACACAGTCATCATAACCAGCAGCATCATCATCACAATTAAGATCATCACCATCATCATCATTAAGATCATCACCATCATCATTAAGATCCCACCGTCACCACCATCACCACCATTAAGATCATCATCACCATTAATATCATTGTCAATACCATCAACATCAATACCATCATCACCACTATCATCACCACCATTAGAATCATCACACCGTCATCATCAATACAATCACACCATCATTATCAATACCATCACCACCATTAAGATCATCATCATAACCATCATCACCATTAAGATCATCATTACCATTAATATCATCACCATCGTCATCATTAAGATCCTCACCATCATCATCACCATTAAGATCATCACCATCATCATCATCATCATCATCACCGTTGAGAACATCACCATTAAGATCATCACCATCATCAACATTAAGATCAACGCCATTAAGATCATCATCATCAACATTAAGATAATCACCATTAGGATCATCATCATCATCACCATTAAGACCATCACCATTAAGATCATCATCATCACTGTCTTCATCACCGTCATCACCATTAAGATCATCACCATTAAGATCATCACCATCACCCCCATTAAGATCATCACCTTTAAGATCATCACCATCATCACATTAAGAACATCACATTAAGATCATCATCATCACCATTAAGATCATCGCCATCACCATTAAGATCATCATCATCACCATTAAGATCATCACCATTAAGATCATCACCATCATCCCCATTAAGATCATCATCACCATTAAGATCATCGCCATCATCACCATTAAGATTAGCACTATTAAGATCACCATCAACATCATCACCATTAAGATCATCACCATTAAGATCAGAACCATCATCATCACAATAAAGATCATCATCCCCATTAAGATCATCATCACCATTAAGATCATCATCACATTAAGATCCTCATCATAATCATCACCATTAAGATCATAACCAGCAGCATCATCACCATTAAGATCATCACCATCACCACCATTAAGATCATCATCACCATTAAGATACTCACCATTAAGATCATCACCATCATCACATTAAGATCATTATCATCACCATTAAGATCATCGCCACCGTCATCATCACCATCTTCATCTCCATTAAGATCATCACCATCTTCATCCTCACCATTACGATCATCACCATCTTCATCATCACAGTCATTATCAGCATCACCATAACAAGCAGCATCATCACCATTAAGATCATCACCATCACCATTAAGATCATCACCATCAGCATCACCATTAAGGTCATCACCATTAAGATCATCACTATCAAGATCATCATCATCACCACCAGTAAGATCATCACCATCATCATCCCCATTAAGATCATCACCATTAAGATCATCACCATCATCACATTAAGATAATCACCATTAAGATCATCACCATCATCACATTAAGATCATCACCATTAAGATCATCATTATCATCACCATTAAGAACATCACCATCATCACCATTAAGATCATCATACCGTTATCATCATCACCATCACCAAGAAGATCATCACCATTAAGATCATCACCATTAAAATCATCACACTGTCATCATCACCATTAAGATCATCACTATCTTCATAATTACCATTAAAATCATCACCATCTTCATCAACACAGTCATCATAACCAGCAGCATCATCATCACAATTAAGATCATCACCATCATCATCATTAAGATCATCACCATCATCATTAAGATCCCACCGTCACCACCATCACCACCATTAAGATCATCATCACCATTAATATCATTGTCAATACCATCAACATCAATACCATCATCACCACTATCATCACCACCATTAGAATCATCACACCGTCATCATCAATACCATCACCACCATTAAGATCATCATCATAACCATCATCACCATTAAGATCATCATTACCATTAATATCATCACCATCGTCATCATTAAGATCCTCACCATCATCATCATCACCATTAAGATCATCACCATCATCATCATCATCACCGTTGAGAACATCACCATTAAGATCATCACCATCATCAACATTAAGATCAACGCCATTAAGATCATCATCATCAACATTAAGATCATCACCATTAGGATCATCATCATCACCATTAAGACCATCACCATTAAGATCATCATCATCACTGTCTTCATCACCGTCATCATCACCATTAAGATCATAACCATCATCATCACCATTAAGATCATCACCATCACCCCCATTAAGATCATCACCTTTAAGATCATCACCATCATCACATTAAGAACATCACATTAAGATCATCATCATCACCATTAAGATCATCGCCATCACCATTAAGATCATCATCATCACCATTAAGATCATCACCATTAAGATCATCACCATCATCATCACCATCTTCATCAACAACATTAAGATCATCACCATTAAGATCATCACCACTGTCATCATCACCATCTTCATCATCACCATTAAGATCAACACCATCTTCATTATCACCATTACAATCATCACCAGCTTCATCATCATAGTCATTATCAGCATCACCATAACCAGCAGCATCATCACCATTAAGATCATCACCATCATCATTAAGATCACATCGTCACCACCATCGCCACCATTAAGATCATCATCACCATTAAGATCATCACCATCATCATCCTCACTATTAAGATAATCGCCATTAAGATCACCATCATCACCAGTAAGATTATCATCACCATTAAGATCATCACCATCATCATCACCATTAACGTCACAATATCATCATCATCATCATCATCACCATTAAGATCATCACCATCATCACCATTAAGATCATCACCATCACCATTAAGATCACCACCATCATCACCATTAAGATCATCACCATCATCATCACCATTAAGATCATCACCGTCTTCATAATCACCATTAAGATCATCACCATCTTCCTAATCACCATTAAGATCATCACCATCTTCATCAACACAGTCATCATTACCATAACCACCAGCATCATCATCATTAAGATCACACCGTCACCACCATTAAGATCATCACCACCATCACCATTAAAATCATCATCATCACCATTAAGATCATCACACCTTCATCATTAAGATCATCATCATCATCATTAAGATCATCAAAATCATCATCATCACCATTAGATCATCACCGCCATCATCACCATTTCCTGTTCCACTGTACACACTACTCCTCCTGTCATCTTAGGACCAGATCAGAGCAGGTCATTAGTATGAGTGTAGGGTTAGCTCAGCTCTACAGACAAACAGCATGAGGAAATGCAGATCTATTAAACGGAGCCGAAAGACACATTAATCTGTAATCAAGATGTCAAGCAAGGAGACAGAATTTGTCTGATCTTATGTGTGTACTAGCTCTGCATGCTTCAGAGGAGTGGACACTCATTAGTGCACTAACCTCCTAAGACACCCAGCTATGACTTGTAACCATGGTGATGAGCTGTCATTGTTGTCCACGGCGACGGTTATGGCACAGCTTGGTGGACGCGCACTTGTGTGTGTGTGTGGGGTGGGGGTGGGGTTCTAGCTGATTTGCCATGAGATAAATGTGTGGGGCGATAGCAGCGTGTGGCATTATCTACCAGGATCACACTGGTAGATAATGATGTTAATGACAGTCACACTGCCCTTCTGCCTGTGGGGTGCAGACTGCACTCATCCCCCTCTGTTCAGTTGTTTCTCTCTCTCTTCTCTTTTTTGTTGTTGAATTTTTTACCCCTTTTTCTCCCCAATTTTGTGGCATCAAATTGTTTAGTAGCTACTATCCTGTCTCATCGCTACGGTCTCGGGAGAGACGAAGGTTGACGAAGGTCCTCCGATACACAACCCAACCAAGCCGCACTGCTTCTTAACACAGCGCTCATCCAACCTGGAAGCCAGCCGCACCAATGTGTCGGAGGAAACCTGTCAGCCCGCCACAGGAGTCGCTGGTGCGCCAAGTCAAGGATATCCCTACCGGCCAAGCCCTCCCTAACCCGGACGATGCTGGGCCAATTGTGCGTCGCCCCATGGACCTCCCGGTCGCGGCCGGTTGCGACAGAGCCTGGGCGCGAACCCAGAGTCTCCGGTGGCACAGCTGGCTCTGCAGTACAGCACCCTTAACCACTGTGCCACCCAGGAGGCCCCGTTTCTCTCTTCTCACTGCAGGACGGCCAGCCTGATATCCTCTACACGTTTTGGAGTGATGTCACACACACTCTCTCAGTGGAGTTGCAGAGAGCAACGGCTGGTGAGGCTACATAGTAATGTCTGTTTCACAGAGTAACGCTGATGCACCCTAATAGCAGTGTGTGTGTGTGTGCTTACTCTCTCTCTCTGTGTCTCTCTCTCTCTCTCCCTCATACATTTCTCTTCATCTTCTCTCTTTCAGGCATAGCGTCGCCTGCAAGTAATGCTGTACCTGCATTTCCGTGCGTTTGTGTGAGTGTATCAGTGGTACAGCACAGACGGTGGGGTCATCACTCTTCCCTTCTCCTATAAACCCTAAACGCTCGTCCCTGTCCCGTCCCAACCACTGCGGGGTATGATTACACCTCTCTGATGATATATACCCACCCTTCAGACAGGACAGGGTCTATAAACACATACACACTCGCACACACACCTTTCATTTATACCCCGCCATGGGCCCGGCCTTATATAAGGTGGAGATACAACCCAACAGCATCCCTCCACACACACCGCGGAGAAACGTTTCCGCCCCCTCCTTATCTTACAGTAAGTGTGCCATTTCAGCAGAAGGGATAAATGTCAGTAGATGTAGAGGTGAGTTAAAGAGAGGTGTGTTTGGCTCCTGTGGTGCTGTTAACTCTATTTTCACACTGCGATCTGTGGGCTGCCTATCTATAGGATCTTTTGACTGCATATGGAACTGTTTCTAAAAACTCTTATAGACGCCATTGTCTTTTCTCCTGCCGAGTTCTGCATCTAATTCCCTGGTGGTGAGAGACTCGAGAACATTGACTGATAGCAGATGTCATGAAAAAGATACGAAGGGAAAATGTGTGCAACACAACCTATACAAAGTGCTCCCTTGGCAGGGTAAAGAAAGAGAGCAGTCGAGCGATGATCCAGTCACCGTTGCACTAATTGTGTGTGTCTTTACCATTTCGTAAAGCCCCCAGTAGCCTGCCTTGGACAAATCGGTGTCTATTGATCCCTGCTCTAACACAGTTCAGTGTTATCACCTGTTAATGATGCTCCTCATTCACTCTCACTGGTCAATACAGAGTTCATCCGCACAGGCCCAGTATATCTCTTTTTCCTCCCTCTCTCTCTGTCTTTGTCTCCCTGGCTCACTCTCTCTCTATCCTTCCTCCCTCTGTCTCTGTGCCAGTGGCCCCCACCCCTCCAAATATTTTAATATTTTTTTATCTTTATTCTTTCTCTTATGGTGAAATATAACCTATGGTTCTATTAGCATATGGAAATATGATAATTAGAATACATATACTGAATGTCAAATGCTGTATGCACATTATCCTTTCTCCTCCTGTATACGAGAATATGAATTAGAGTAGTATATATGAATGCTATCTATGCACATTATCCTTTCTCCTCCTGCCTGCGCTGCTCCCTCCAGACCTCATTAGAGCCTGAAAGTACTTCAGTTCAAACCTGTATGAATCATTATAAAAC
Source organism: Oncorhynchus mykiss (assembly GCF_013265735.2). Classification (NCBI taxonomy): domain Eukaryota; kingdom Metazoa; phylum Chordata; class Actinopteri; order Salmoniformes; family Salmonidae; genus Oncorhynchus; species Oncorhynchus mykiss. The sequence continues at coordinate 52,256,689 of NC_048579.1, read as the reverse complement.
GCTATATTATGCATTCACCAAATCAATCTACATTAAAACAATCTGCATATCATCCCTTAACGAGCAACTAATCACTCGCAAAGTCAGGGGATTAACATAATAATGAGCGGGAAAATGTCACCGTTTATTTTCTGTTCTTTTAATCAGGATAGTCTTTCTGTTTCAGTCTCATCCCTTCATCCATGCTCTAGTCTGGTACTCGGGGATAATGTGATGTTTCTAGTTCACGGGAGCAGAAAGACTGTTCGTGTGCATCAAAGCAGATGTTTACCTTGGCTGTCATTAAAACACAGAAGGTGACATTTTACGGCTCCACTCTCCTGCTCGTCCTCCTTCTCAATCTTTTTGTGACCTCCTTCTCACCCCCCCCACCCCTCTCTCTCTCGCCGTCTCTTTCTCTATCCAGCCTCATCCTTCCTCAAGCAGGCATTAGAGGGAGAGTACCCTAAAAGCTTCTCTGTCTTTATAACGACCTGCGGCGTCGGCTGCTGCAGTACAGCTCCAGCATCCAGGGGGTGATTTCGAGCAGCGCAGGGCTGGACATCGCCATGGACCTGCCCACCACAGAGACAGACAACCAGGACCTCTTCACACATGCCAAACACGACTACAAGTAAGTCTGAAGTGAACATACAGTGGAAGTCGGAAGTTTACATACACTTAGGTTGGAGTCATTAAAACTTGTTTTTCAACCACTCCACAAATGTCTTGTTAACAAACTATAGGTTTGGCAAGTCGGTTAGGACATCTACTTTGTGCATGACACGAGTCATTTTTACAACAATTGTTTACAGACAGATTATTTCACTTATAATTCACTGTATCACAATTCCAGTTGGTCAGAAGTTTACATACACTAAGTTGACTGTGCCTTTAAACAGCTTGGACAATTCCAGAAAATGATGTAATGGCTTTAGAAGCCTCTGATTAGGCTAATTGACATAATTTGAGTCAATTGTACCTGTGGATGTATTTCAAGGCCTCCACAACAATTGTAGACCTCCACAAGTCTGGTTCATCCTTGGGAGCAATTTCCAAACACCTGAAGGTACCACATTCATCTGTACAAACAATAGTATGCAAGTATAAACACCATGGGACCATGCAGCCGTCATACCACTCAGGAAGGAGACACGTTCTGTCTCCTAGAGATGAACGTACTTTGGTGCGAAAAGTGCAAATCAACCCCAGAACAACAGCAAAGGACTTTGTGAAGATGCTGGATGAAACAGGTACAAAAGTATCTATATCCACAGTAAAACAAGTCCTATATCGACATAACCTGAAAGGCTGCTCAGCAAGGAAGAAGCCACAGCTCCACAACTGCCATAAAAAAGCCAGACTACGGTTTGCAACTGTACATGGGGACAAAGAGCATACTTTTTGGAGAAATGTCCTCTGGTCTGATGAAACAAAAATAGAACTGTTTGGCTATAATGACCTTCTTTATGTTTGGAGGGAAAAGGGGGAGGCTTGCAAGCCGAAGAACACCATCCCAACCATGAAGCACTGTGGTGGCAGCATCATGTTGAGGGGGTGCTTTGCTGCAGAAGCGACTGGTGCACTTCACAAAATAGATGGCATCATGAGGATGGAAATGATGTAGATATATTGAAGCAACATCTCAAGATATCAGTCAGGAAAAGTTAAAGCTTGGTCGCAAATTGGTCTTCCAAATGGACAATGACCCCAAGCATACTTCCAAAGTTGTGGCAAAATGGCTTAAGGACAATAAAGTCAAGGTATTGGAGTGGCCATCACAAAGCCCTGACCTCGATCCTATATAAAATTTGTTGGCAGAACTGAAAAAGTGTGTCCGAGTAAGGAGGCCCACAAACCTGACTCCGTTACAAAAGCTCTGTCAGGAGGAATGGGCCAAAATTCACCCAACTTATTGTGGGAAGCTGTGTGGAAGGCTACCCAAAGCGTTTGACCCAAGTTAAACAATTTAAAGGCAATGCTTCTAAATACTAATTGAGTGTATTGTTCTTCTGACCCACTGGGAATGTGATGAAAGAAATAAAAGCTGAAATCAATCATTCTCTACTATTATTCTTACATTTCACATTCTTAAAATAAATAGGTGATCCTAACTGAACTAAGACAGGGATTTTTTACTAGGATTAATTGTAGTTTAAATATATTTGGCTAAGGTGTATGTAATCTTCCGAAACATTAGAGACTAGACTACTCTCTCGCCCCTTTCTCCTTCTTTCTCTCTATCTCTTTTTTTATCCCCCTCTCTCCATGTCTCTCTCTCTCTCAGCTAACTTGTTACAGTATGCAGTCTGCCTCTTCACATCCTACTCACAGTGATCGAATGGTTTGGGATGAGTCTCTCTCTCACACAGACAGATAGACAGACAGACAGACAGACAGACAGACAGACAGACAGACAGACAGACAGACAGACAGACAGAGAGACAGACACACAGACACACAGACACACAGACACACGGAGATAGAGAGAGCCTTATCTCACCTCAACCAACCCGTGTGGGATTGTACCCAGCTTGCTGTGATTGTCAGAAATAATTTCAGTATGAAGATTCTCATACACACACACCCACACACATTCCGTGATGCGTGGTTCATCTCAGAATGTAAAGTCTCTTTATATTCTGCTCCATCAGTACTAAAGCTGTAGGAGAATTTAAACACGGGAGACCACTAGCAATTAAAACAGGCCACAGAACCGGTCACAGCCAGCACACTGATTAGTATGCATGGATGGAGCAGAAAGTAAACGTTCATTAAACCTGCTATATTTTAGAGTGCTCGGAGGAGTGTGTGTGTGTGTGGGCGGAGTGCCAGAAATAGTGAAAGAAGGGAAAAAGATAAAGCTTTTCCAAAGGCCTCCAGTGTGAGTGTATAAGAAGTCTTTGAGTGCAGACATGGAGGACAGTAGCTATCTGACCCGAGAAAGCTATATAGCACCTCGCTGAGGAGAGACAGGGCTTTGTAGTGGAGAAAACAGAGAACGATTGAAGGACAGTTGAAGAAAACGATTGATAAAGGAACGTCAACATCAGCGTTTTCTCGAATCCTGCTAGACCAGACTCACCCTCCCATCGACCTGGTCAAAAGTAGTGCACTAAATAGGGAATAGGGTAGGGCTGACCTAATTTAGGCGACTGGTCGATAGGCTGTCGGCCGAGATTATTTTTTTTTTTGTCGAACAGTGGCATGTTTGGCACACGAGACGCCTGTCTGAGTGGACTAATCCATTTCAGAGGCTGCGGGGATGCCACACCAGTATCACCAGGAGTACATTTACCGCTAATTCCTATCATTTCTAATCTACAATGTTTATTTTGTTACGGTTATTTCTGTTGATGGATTCAAAATATTCTTCATATTGCAGTTTTACCATTGTCATTGTAGGAGTGCACAACCTAGGCTACACTTGTGAGGAAACGTTTGGGTTTATTTCATTCCATTTACAAGTTATTAATTGTCTTTTGTTTGGAGTGCTCACAGACACCAGATTACGCATAGAACTAGGCTACCTGGCCTGCGCGCAAATGTAGGCTTATAAATGTACCCATTTGTGAATCTGATACTCTTTCTGATACTGATACTGATACTCTTTCTTCGACTCAAAAAGCAAGTAAACAAAGTCTGTTTTTACATCCATTGAGAATGACAACAGTTCCTCAACGTAGCCTCTCTCTTTCGATAAACACTCCGCATGAAAGGGGAAAAAAAATGTCATGCACCGCTTGATCCGGTGGAAATGTCATAAAAAATACCTACCTTATAACTTCTTATGCAAATATCCTACAGCTGTGTCTGTCTCTCAAGAGTTCACATACTTTATGCAACGTTGCAAGTTTGCTAGTGTGAGCTTCAGGCTGGATCCAAGTTAGTAGCTGATACAATGTTTCAAGTTCCTTGCAGACAGGCCATGCATAGCCAATGTGATTCATAGGATATTTATTTTTAACAGGATGTGTTCTACCTGCAGGCTGCAATGTTTTTATATGTAGGCTATATACACATATTGGCAATAGAAGTTACTTTTGGATTTGTATCATTTTCATTTAGATATCATTTTGATGACCCACATGACATTGACTTTGAGATACAAAGACTTTATCAGAAATTAAATATAACCCACGAAAATGTGCATATGATAATCATAACTGGCATGCGGATCAGTAGAAATGGTACGATGACTTGGCACTCCAAATGGAAAAGGTTGCCGACCGCTGGTGTGGCCTATTACCGGCAACTTCAGGAACCTAATGGCAGAATCTGCGAACGTCAGCTGGCAGCGGGAGGAAGAGGGTCAGGAATGGGTATTTTTCTTCTCGTTAAGCTATATTGATCTCTTGTTCCCTCTTTAGTAATTTGTGTGTCTTGATTTTTAATTGCAGTGCTTAAAGTATCAGGCAAAGTATCCTGATTTTAGTATAGTTGATTTTATTCAAACATAGGGTGTCTATATTACACCTATGTGGGAATGCCGTTCATTGACTACAGCTCAGTGTTCAACATCATAGTGCCCACAAACTCATCACTAAGCTAAGGGCACTGGGACCAAATACCTCCCTCTGCAACTGGATCCTGAACTTCCTGACGGGTCACCCACGGGTGGTAAGGGTAGGCAACAACATCTGCCATGCTGATCCTCAAAACGAGGGCCCCTCAAGGGTGCGTGCTTAGTCCCCTCCTGTATTCCCTGTTCACCCATGACTGCGTGGCCAAGCACGACTCCAACACCATCATTAAGTTTGCTGACGACACACCGGTGGTAGGCCTGATAATGTCTACACCTGTTGGATTCAGCATTTCACTGTAATGTCTACTACACCTGTTGGATTCAGCATTTCACTGTAATGTCTACACCTGTAGGATTCAGCATTTCACTGTAATGTCTACACCTGTTGGATTCAGCATTTCACTGTAATGTGTACACCTGTCGGATTTGGCGCACGTGACTAATAACGTTGGATTTTATTTTATTTAATATGTGGAAAAATACACATTTAAAAATGTTGAAAAATCGATTGGTCAAAAGAACGGACCACTCCGTCAACCAAGATTTTTAGAATAGGGTGCCATTTAGGACCGAGACCCTCTCTACTGGGTAAACTTAGGTGTCTGGAATAAGCAACTATATTTGTGACAGATGCAACAACCTGAGTGTTTGTTTAAATTGCGTTGGTATGGCTAGGTGACCAGACAGGTGGAAATGGCTCCTGTCCACTCTAGCGTCTGTCTATAACTGCTGGAGCCTGATATGAGTCACACATTAACCCAAAGGTGTGGAGCTCCAGGCCAAGCCAGGGGCCCTTGCTGCTCCCTGTTTCCCAGTAGGAGATCATGTCCCTGGGTACTCAGGCTACGCTCCAGCGCCTGGCCCCGCTGGTTTTCCCTCTGGCACTCAGTCAAGCTGAGTCAGTGTTGATTAACCAAGAGTACATGAGAGCCAGGTTATCTCCCTGACTTCATTAAATCTCTCTCTCCCTCTCTCTAGTACTATTTTCTCTCTTGGGTCCCTCACTCCGTCCCACTCTCTACCTCTTTCATTTCCTTGCTTTGCCAGTCTCTCTCTACCCCCATACCCTCTTTCTCTCTCCGTCTCTCTGTTTGCTCTCTGATGTAGAGCTGTCAACCTGTGTGTTTTGTGTTGTCTCTCAGTGTTTAACCTTGTAATTACGGGCGCTGCTGTGGGCCAAATTACCTCTGTTACTCAAGGTGCCTGTTGCTGTAGTAGGGCACTGAAGAGAGAGGGGGATGGAGGGGGGGGGGGGAGAGGTGTGTGTGAAGAAAGGACAGAAGGTCCACTAACAAGCTGAAGGAGAACTGCACAGACGGATAAAGTGAGGGAGGAGGATGGAAGGAGGTAGTGTGAAGAAGCCCAGACGGAGAAGTGACGGGTGGGAAGAGATGGATGAATCGGCTGGTTGACACGGAGGGATAAGTCAGAGGAGAGGGTGATGAGATGGAGAACAAACATTGAATGCACATTTGCTCGTGTGCGAAAAATCACTCGTCGTCATTGTCATTATTCTCATTTAGTGACCTTTCAGTTAACGAGAGAGCACCATTAATCAATAGGCGCCCTGTCTGGTGAATTATGGTGCATAAATGACTGGCCAGATGAACCAATATTTGGAGCGCTGCTGGAGAAGTGCGTGTGTGTGCGTGCGCGTGTGCGCAACCCCATATCCAACCTTGTCCCTTGACGGCCCTACAGGCTGCTGTTTGTTTGGGTTTCTCTACCTCCTCCCCATTTCATCAGTGTGAGAGAAAAGAGAGAGGGCAAGGGAGAGAGAGAGTTGGAAGAGAGGGTAGCCGTGCCTGTCACTGCTGATGTCTTTATCTCGCTCCAGCGGCACAGACGAGTCCACTGTGCGCTCGCTGTGGGTCTAGATCAGTGTGTGTGAGACGTGTAAATAGACAGAGAATCTGGTCTCTAGGCATGTTCCCGAAATGTAGAACTTTGTTTATTAAACCAGGAAAATAATTAACCATCAATGTATATTGTATGTAAACACATATATGAGATAAATAACGTGTGTGTGTGTGTGTGTGTGTGTGTGTGTGTAGTCCAGAAAAGGCTTTGAAGGACTCTCTGCTGCCCTACGAGGCAGCGTACCTCTCCAAGTCTCCGTCTCGTCTGTTTGACCCCGTCAACCTGGTGTTCCCCATGGGGGGACGTAACCCCCGCCCTCCCACGACGAACCGGACAGCACCATCAAGACCATCACCAGGTACACACCCACACAAACACTGTTCTCCACTCAGACAACATTCTCCGAGAACTGAAATATGATTTCTTACATCTGTTGTTCATCGCACTTTCTTTTGCTGATCTTTCCGATGTCCTACATGTCATATTATTATGTGTGCGTCCTCCACAGCGAGCTGACCGTGGCGTCGGTAGACACAAGTCTGACTCTGGCGGTGGTCAAGAACGCTGCCAAGACCGTCCAGCTCTTCTGCGTCAAGTCTGAGCAGCTGGTAGGTCACCACAACAACCAATTGTCCATCAGTCAAACCCTGTTCTGTGGCTAAGTGGCAGCCCTATGTGTCAGTGGGTGCAAGGAGAGGAGATGGGAGGGGATGAGGAGAAGAGAACAGGAGAATAGAGGGGGGTAAAATAGTACAGACCGGTCAGAGAATGTCTCAGCCCATTGTCGTCAGTGCTCATTCAGAATTTCCCTGATGGTCATCATCAAGTGGGCTGCTTGGCTTGTCGGATGAGGAGGGTTACTGAGGAGGCTAGTGCCTGGGTTAGTGACCCATAGGGCTCTGGTCAAAAGTAGTGCACTAATAAATAGGGAATAGGGTTTCATTTGGGACACATTAACACACAGTGTCTGGGTGGTTCCTCCTGCCTACTAATGTAGTCTTCAAAAGGTAGAGTTAACCTGAACATTAAGAAATAACAAATGTGTCGAGACAATCTCTCCACCCTGGCTCTCACTCTTGATTATATAGTGGACTAGAAGTCAACCCTGCAACCCTAGGAGCCCTCCGTCGTCCAGCTCTTCACATATGTGGGAGCTGTATCTACTGCGCTTTGTTTCGGGACAAACTGGATAACTCAGCGTTCCATTGCGGTAATTGTTTGCTTGCCGAGGATTTAGGCTTGAGGTGGCTTCCTTGATCACGCAGGTCGCCAGCCTATGTCAGAAACTGGATCGAGTGGGGCTTCTCCATCTGTCGGAGGCCTGCGCCGGGAGCAACGGGCTCAGGTTATCCTGCCTCTCGGCCATCCATAAAGGGTTCTCCAAATCCTGTGACCCGTGGAATTGGGTTGATTTCCTTGTCCTTCTCGCCTGCTGTGATTTTGGGCAGCTCTATGGTAAGAACTTTGAGCGTACCTGGTGCAAAAACAATGTCCTGTCCCGGAGCTCTAGTAAATTACATTACTAAGCTGCTCCCGAATGTACTAAGTCAGGACATGGAAATCGATTGTATCGTCGTCCATGTGGGTTTTAATGACATTATGAAGGGCAGCTCGGAAGGATTGAAACTGGATTTTAAAGAGCTGATTGACTCTCTGCTAGACAATCATATCTGGCCCTGTGCCCTCTCTGAATCGTGGCATTGAACACTTTAGCAGGATTCTTTCTCTTCTGGCTACGTGATTATTGCAGCTGAATGGGTGTAACTTTTGTTGACAATTTCTATACCTTTTTTGAAAACAAGACACATTTTATAAGGAGGATGGGATCCACCCAAGTCATTTGGGTTTCATGATCCTTTCACGGCGTTATAAGGCTGGGTTGAGACAATGACTTATCAGTGACCCAAGCGCAGCTCAGTTAATCCCTACCATTGTGACTGAGTTGTCATAATGCTTCAGCAAATGTACATTATCCCAGCGTTGGTAGACACAATGTAAATAACCTGATTTATGTCCCTCTAACTGCCCTGAATGCCTCTGCTGATCCTGCAGCTATTGTATGCAGTAATCATGGGCCTATGAACCAGATTTATACTATTAACACTGAGGTGGTGTGTCCTAGCAGGAAGTCCACTGTGAGCAGCTCACCCTGCACTAACATAAATAACATGAGCACATCTGCTGCTGCTAAGCTTCCCATTAAAGCAATGAAGATAAATTAAGCATCCCAGACGAAAAGTGCTCAAAATTGCCCACATTAACGTATGTAATTTAAGAAACAAGTTCCTGAAATCAATACTTTGCTAGTAGCAGATGACATTCATATTTTGACTATCTCTGAAGCGCACTTCGATAATTCCTTTGATACCGTGGTAGCAATACACGGTTATAACACCTACAGAAAATACATAAAATGCTAATAGTGGAGGTGTTGCTGTTTATATTCAGAATCACATTCCTGTGAAGCTTAGAGAGGATCTCATGTTAAATACTGTTGACGTAACATGGCTACAGGTTCATCTGCCTCACCTAAAGCACATTCTAGTGGGAAGCTGCTATGGACCACCAAGTGCTAACAGTCGGTATCTGGATAACATGTGTGAAATGCTTGATAATGTATGTGATATCAACAGAGGTATATTTTCTGTGTGATTTCAAATATTGACTGGCTTTCATCAAGCTGCCCACTCAGGAAAATGCTTCAAACTGTAACCAGTGCAGGCATCTACCAGGGTAGGTCAACCTACCAGGGTAGTTACAAACAGCACAGGAATGAAATCATCAACATGTATTGATCACATCTTTACTAATGCTGCAGAAATTAGCTTGAAAGCAGTATCCAGATCCATAGGATGTAGTGATCACAATATAATAGCCATATCTAGGAAGACCAAAGTTCTTAAGGCTGGGACTGTATAAGAGGTCATACAATAAGTTTTGTAGTGATTCCTATGTTATTGATGTACAGAATATTTGTTGGTCTCTGCTGTGTAATGAGGAGCAAACAAACGCTGCACTTTGACACATTTATGAAATTGCTTATTTCAGTCACTAATAAACCCATTAAGAAAATGACTGTAAAAACGATTTAATCCCTGTTGATTGTTGAGGATTTGAAAAATTGTGTGGTTGAGAGGGATGAGGCGAAAGGAATTTTATTTTAATTTGTTTTATTTTAGTTCTCAACCAGTTCTCAACTAGTTCTCAACCAGGTAGACCAGTTGAGAACAAGTTCTCATTCACAACTGCGACCTGGCCAAGATAAGGCAAAGTAGTGTGACACAAACAACACAGAGTTACACATGGGATAAACAAACGTACAGTCAATAACAATAGAAAAATCTATATACTGGGCAATAAATAGGCCATAGTGGTGAAATAATTACAATTTAGCATTAACACTGGAGTGATAGATGTGCAGAAGATGATGTGCAAGTAGAGATACTGGGGTGCAAAGGAGAAAAAAATAATTATTACAATATGGGGATGAGGTAGTTGGGTGGGCTATTTACAGATAGGCTATGTACAGGTGCAGTGATCTGTGAGCTGCTCTGACAGCTGGTGCTTAAAGTTAGAGAGGGCGATATGAGTCTCCAGCTTCAGTGATTTCTGCAATTAGTTCCAGTCATTGGCAGCAGAGAACTGGAAGGAAAGGCGGCCAAATAAGGAATTGGCTTTGGGGATGACCAGCGAAATATACCTGCTGGAGTGTGTGCTCGGGTGGGTGTTGCTATGGCGACCAGTGACCAGAATGTCTGGCTGCCCAACCGATTGGCAAACGTATTGCAAATTGAGAAATCATGTTACTAAACTGAATAAAAAGAAGGAACTACACTATGAAACAAAGATAAATGACATAAAGAATGATAGTAAAAAAACTTTGGAGCACCTTAAATTACATTTTTGGGCAACTCAGCTCCATTATTCATTGAATCAGTTGGCTCATTCATCACAAAATATTGATTTTTCCAACTACTTTAATGATTTTTTTCATTGGCAAGATTAGCAAACTTAGGCATGACATGCCAGCAACAAACGCGGACACTACACATCCAATTATATCTGACCAAATGATGAAAGACAAGCGTGGAAGAGGTGAAAAAAGTATTGTTGTCAATCAACAATGACAAGCCACCGGGGTCTGACAACTTGGATGGAAAATTACTGAGGATAATTGTGGATGATATTGCCACACCTATTTGCCATGTTTTTTAAGCATACTAGAAAGTGTGAGCCCTCAGGCCTGGAGGGAAGCTGAAGTCATTCCGCTACCTAAGAATAATAAAGCCCCCTTTACTGGCTCAAACAGTCTGTTACCAAAAATGGGGTTTGACCAGATACAATGCTATTTTACAGTAAACAAATTGACAACAGATATTCAGGACACTTATAGGGAAGGACATTCAACAAGCACAGCACTTACACAAATGACTGATGATTGACTGAGAGAAATTGTTGATAAAAAGATTTGGCGGGTTGTTTTGTTAGACTTCAGTGCAGCTTTTGTCGATCATAGCCTGCTGCTGATTTTTCAATCTTTACTAACGACTTTGAGTAAAGCCAGTGTGTCTATATGTATGCGCATGACTCAACACTATGCACGTCAGCGACAACAACGACTGAAATGACTGCAACACTTAACAAAGAGCTGCAGAGTGGGTGGCAAGGAATAATATCTTTTTACTAAAAGCTTTGTATTTGGGACAAATCATTCACTAAACCCTCAAACCCCACCAAAATCTTGTATTTATTACAATGTGGAAAATAAGCAAGTTGAGTTGACTAAACTGCTTGGAGTAACCCTGAATTGTAAACTGTCAAAACATATTGATACAACAGTAGCTAAGATTGGGAGAAGTCTGTCCATAATAAAGCGCAGGTCTACATTCTTAACAGCACTATCAACAGGTCAGGTCCTACAGGCCCTAGTTTTGTGGCACCTGACGTACTCTTCAGTCGTGTGGTCAGGTGCCACAAAAAGTGACATAATAAAATTGCAATTGGCTCAGAACAGGGCAGCTCGGCTGGCCCTTGAATGTACACAGAGAGCTAACATTAATAATATGCATGTCAATTTCTCCTGGCTCAAAGTGGAGGAGCGATCATTACTTGTATTTGTGAGAGGTATTGACATGTTGAATGCATACCCCACAAGACATACGCCACATGCATACCCCACAAGACATGCCACAAGAGGTTTCTTCCCAGTCCCCAAGTCCAGAACAGACTATGGGAGGCGCACATTACTACATATAGCCATGTCTACATGGAACTCTATTCCACATCAGGTAACTGATGCAAGCAGTAGAATTAGGTTTAAAAAACAGATAAAAATACACCTTGTGAGGGGCCTCCCAAGTGGTGCAGCGGTCTAAGGCACTGCATGGCAGTGCTTGAGGCGTCACTACAGACCCAGTTTCAATCCCAAGCTGTGTCACAACCGGCCATGACTGGTAGTCCCATAGGGCGGTGCACAATTGGACCAGCGTCGTCTGGGTTAGGGGAGGGTTTGGCCCAGCGTCGTCTGGGTTAGTGGAGGGTTTGGCCCAGCGTCGTCTGGGTTAGAGGAGGGTTTGGCCCAGCGTCATCTGGGTTAGGGGAGGGTTTGGCCCAGCGTCGTCTGGATTAGGGGAGGGTTTGGCCCAGCGTCGTCTGGGTTAGGGGAGGGTTTGGCCCAGCGTCGTCCGGGTTAGGGGAGGGTTTGGCCCAGCGTCGTCCGGGTTAGGGGAGGGTTTGGACCAGCGTCGTCTGGGTTAGGGGAGGGTTTGGCCCAGCGTCGTCCGGGTTAGGGGAGGGTTTGGACCAGCGTCGTCTGGGTTAGGGGAGGGTTTGGCCCAGCGTCGTCCGGGTTAGGGGAGGGTTTGGCCCAGCGTCGTCTGGGTTAGGGGAGGGTTTGGCCCAGCGTCGTCCGGGTTAGGGGAGGGTTTGGCCCAGCGTCGTCTGGGTTAGAGGAGGGTTTGGCCAGGGGGCTTTACTTGGCTCATCGTGCTCAAGCAATATATATATATATATATATATATATATAAATAAATAATTCTCTCTACTATTATTCTTACATTTCACATTCTTAAAATAAAGTGGTGATCCTAACTGACCTCTGACACTGACTTTTTACTAGGATTAAATGTCAGGAATTGTGAAAAACTGTGTTTAAATGTATTTGGCTAAGGTGTATGTAAACTTCTGACTTGATATATATACAGTGCCTTGCGAAAGTATTCGGCCCCCTTGAACTTTGCGACCTTTTGCCACATTTCAGGCTTTAAACATAAAGATATAAAACTGTATTTTTTTTGTGAAGAATCAACAACAAGTGGGACACAATCATGAAGTGGAACGACATTTATTGGATATTTCAAACTTTTTGAACAAATCAAAAACTGAAAAATTGGGCGTGCAAAATGATTCAGCCCCTTTACTTTCAGTGCAGCAAACTCTCTCCAGAAGTTCAGTGAGGATCTCTGAATGATCCAATGTTGACCTAAATGACTAATGATGATAAATACAATCCACCTGTGTGTAATCAAGTCTCCGTATAAATGCACCTGCACTGTGATAGTCTCAGAGGTCCGTTAAAAGCGCAGAGCGCATCATGAAGAACAAGGAACACACCAGGCAGGTCCGAGATTCTGTTGTGAAGAAGTTTAAAGCCGGATTTGGATACAAAAAGATTTCCCAAGCTTTAAACATCCCAAGGAGCACTGTGCAAGCGATTATATTGAAATGGAAGGAGTATCAGACCACTGCAAATCTACCAAGACCTGGCCGTCCCTCTAAACTTTCAGCTCATACAAGGAGAAGACTGATCAGAGATGCAGCCAAGAGGCCCATGATCACTCTGGATGAACTGCAGTGATCTACAGCTGAGGTGGGAGACTCTGTCCATAGAACAACAATCAGTCGTATATTGCACAAATCTGGCCTTTATGGAAGAGTGGCAAGAAGAAAGCCATTTCTTAAAGATATCCATAAAAAGTGTTGTTTAAAGTTTGCCACAAGCCACCTGGGAGACACACCAAACATGTGGAAGAAGGTGCTCTAGTCAGATGAAACCAAAATTGAACTTTTTGGCAACAATGCAAAACGTTATGTTTGGCGTAAAAGCAACACAGCTGAACACACCATCCCCACTGTCAAACATGGTGGTGGCAGCATCATGGTTTGGGCCTGCTTTTCTTCAGCAGGGACAGGGAAGATGGTTAAAATTGATGGGAAGATGGATGGAGCCAAATACAGGACCATTCTGGAAGAAAATCTGATGGAGTCTGCAAAAGACCTGAGACTGGGACGGAGATTTGTCTTCCAACAAGACAATGATCCAAAACATAAAGCAAAATCTACAATGGAATGGTTCAAAAATAAACATATCCAGGTGTTAGAATGGCCAAGTCAAAGTCCAGACCTGAATCCAATCGAGAATCTGTGGAAAGAACTGAAAACTGCTGTTCACAAATGCTCTCCATCCAACCTCACTGAGCTCGAGCTGTTTTGCAAGGAGGAATGGGAAAAAAATTCAGTCTCTCGATGTGCAAAACTGATAGAGACATACCCCAAGCGACTTACAGCTGTAATCGCAGCAAAAGGTGGCGCTACAAAGTATTAACTTAAGGGGGCTGAATAATTTTGCACGCCCAATTTTTCAGTTTTTGATTTGTTAAAAAAGTTTGAAATATCCAATAAATGTCGTTCCACTTCATGATTGTGTCCCACTTGTTGTTGATTCTTCACAAAAAAATACAGTTTTATATATTTATGTTTGAAGCCTGAAATGTGTCAAAAGTCGCAAAGTTCAAGGGGGCCGAATACTTTCGCAAGGCACTGTATATATACAGTTGAGGTCAGAAGTTTACATACACCTTAGCCGAATACATTTAAACACAGTTTTTCACAATTCCTGACATTTAATCCTAGTAAAACTTCCCTGTCAGAGGTCAGTTAGGATCACCACTTTATTTTAAGAATGTGAAATGTCAGAATAATAGTAGAGAGAATGATTTATTTCAGCTTTTATTTTTTTTCATCACATTCCCAGTGGGTTCGAAGTTTATATACACCCAATTATTATTTGGTAGCATTGCCTTTAAATTGTTTAACTTGGGTCAAACATTTTGGGTAGCCTTCCACAAGCTTCCCACAATAAGTTGGGTGAATTTTGGCCCATTCCTCCAGACAGAGCTGGTGTAACTGAGTCAGGTTTGTAGGCCTCCTTGCTCGCACACGCCTTTTCAGTTCTGCCCACAAATTTTCAATAGAATTGAGGTCAGGGCTTTGTGATGGCCACTCCAATACCTTTGACTTTGTTGTCCTTAAGCCATTTTGCCACAACTTTGGAAGTGTCCTTGGGGGTCATTAATTCATTTGAAGACCCATTTGCGACCAAGCTTTAACTTCCTGACTGATATCTTGAGATGTTGCTTCAATATATCCACATAACTTTCCATCCTCATGATGCCATCTGTTTGTGAAGTGCACCAGTCCCTCCTGCAGCAAAGCACCCCCACAACATGATGCTGCCAACATGATGCTGCCTGTTCTTCGGCTTGCAAGCCTCACCCTTTTTCCTCCAAACATAACAATGGTCATTATGGACAAACAGTTATATTTTTGTTTCATCAGACCAGAGGACATTTCTCCAAAAAGTACGCTTTTTGGATGTACAGTTGCAAACTGTTGTCTGGCTTTTTTATGGCGTTTTGGAGCAGTGGCTTCTTCCTTGCTGAGCGGCCTTTCAGGTTATGTTGATATAGGACTCGTTTTACTGTGGATATAGATACTTTTGTACCTGTTTCATCCGGCATCTTCACAAGGTCCTTTGCTGTTGTTCTGGGATTGATTTGCACTTTTCACACCAAAGTACGTTAATCTCTAGGACACGGAATGCGTCTCCTTCCTGAGCGGTATGACGGCTGTGTGGTCCCATGGTGTTTATACATTCGTACTATTGTTTGTACAAATGAACGTGGTACCTTCAGGCATTTGGAAATTGCTCCCAAAGAAGAACCAGACTTGTGGAGGTCTACAATTGTTTATCTGAGGTCTGATTTCTTTTGATTTTCCCATAATGTCAAGCAAAGAGGCACTGAGTTTAAAAGTAGGCCTTGAAATACATCCACAGGTACACCTCCAATTGACTCAAATTATGTCAGTTTGCCTAGCAGAAGCTTCTAAAGCCATGATATAATTTTCTGGAATTTTCCAAGCTGTTTCAAGGCACAGTATTTGAGATTTGAGATTCTTCAGTAGTCAGCCTGGAATCCATTTCAATTAACAGGTTTGCCTTGTTAAAAGTGAATTTGTGGAATTTCTTTCCTTAAAGTGTGAGCCAATCAGTTGTGTTGTGACAAAGTAGGGGTGGTATACAGAAGATGGCCCTATTTGGTAAAAGACCAAGTCCATATTATGGCAAGAACAGCTCAAATAAGTAAAGAGAAACGACAGTCCATCATTATTTTAAGACATGAAGGTCAGTCAATACGGAAAATTTCAAGAACTTTAAAAGTTTCTTCAAGTGCAGTCGCAAAAACCATCAAGCACTATGATGAAACTGGGTCTCATGAGGACCTCCACAGGAAAGGAAGACCCAGAGTTACCTCTGCTGCAGAGGATAAGTTCATTAGAGTTACCAGCCTCAGAAATTGCAGCCCAAATAAATGCTTCACAGAGTTCAAGTAACAGACACATCTCAACATCAACTGTTCAGAGGAGACTGTGTGAGTCAGGTCTTCATGGTCGAATTGCTGCAAAGAAACCACTACTAAAGGACACCAATAATAATAAGTGACTTGCTTGGGCCAAGAAACACGAGCAATGGACATTAGACTGGTGTGTAAATCTGTCCTTTGTCTAAAGTCCAAATTTGAGATGTTTTGTTCCTATCACTGTGTCTTTGTGAGAAGTGGTGTGGGTCAATGGATGATCTCTGCATGTTTGTTTCCCATCGTAAAGCATGGAGGTGTTATGGTGTGGGGGTGCTTTGCTGTTGACACTGTCAGTGATTTATTTTGAATTCAATGCACACTTAACCAGCATGGCTACCACAGCATTCTGCAGCTATACGCCATCCCATCTGGTTTGTGCTTAGTGGGACAATCATTTCTTTTTCAACTGGACAATGACCCAACATACCTCCAGGCTATGTAAGGGCTATTTGACCAAGAAGGAGAGTGATGGAGTGCGACATCAGATGACCTGGCCTCCACAATCCCCTGACCTCAACCAACTTGAGATGGTTTGGGATGAGTCGGACCCCAGAGTGAAAGAAAAGCAGCCAACAAGTGCTCAGCACATGTGGGAACGCCTTCAAGGCTGTTGGAAAAGCATTCCAGGTGAAGCTGGTTGAGAGAATGCCAAGAGTGTGCAAGCTGTCATCAAGCCAAATGGGGCCTATTTGAAGAATCTCAAATAGGCCCCATTTGTTTAACACTTTTTTGGTTACTACATGATTTGATATGTGTGTTATTTCATAGTTTTGATGTCTTCACTATTATTCTACAGTGTAGAAATTAGTACAAATAAAGAAAACCCTTGAATGAGTAGGTGTTCTAAAACTTTTGACCGGTAGTATACATATTGCCTCAGTTACCTCAACTAAACGGTGCCCCTGCACATTGACTCTGTACCGGTACCCCCTCTATATAGCCTTGCTTGTTATTTTACTGCTGCTGTTTAATTATTTGTTACTTTTATTTTTTATCTTTTACTTAACACTTATTTCTTTTTTTATTCTTAACTTCTTAAAGCATTGTTGGTTAAGCTCTTGTCAGTAAGCATTTCACTGTAAGGTCTACCTACACCTGTTGTATTCGGTGCATGTGACAAATACGATTTGATTTGACAAACGCAGACATACTCAGGTGTGAACAGGAAGCGTCTTCAGGGCTGGTACCCTGACACCTTTCTGTGTGTGTGTGTGTGGGCACGTGCATGTCATGAATGCCAGTGTGTGCGTGTCTGCCATCCACACAACTACACTCTGAGGCAATAGTTAACTGTTGCTGTGCCCTTTTTAGACCGTTGCTATGGCACCACTTTGTTGTCTGAACTCTCGCTTTTTCTCTCTCTCTGTCTTCCTGAGATGGCCCTAATTCCTGTCTCTGTCTTCTTGAAATGGCCCTAATTCCTGTCTCTGTCTTCCTGAGATGGCCCTAATTCCTGTCTCTGTCTTCTTGAGAGAGCCCCAATTCCTCTCTCTCTGTCTTCCTGAGATGGCCCCAATTCCTCTCTCTCTGTCTTCCTGAGATGGCCCTAATTCCTCTCTCTGTCTTCTTGAAATGGCCCCAATTCCTCTCTCTCTGTCTTCCTGAGATGGCCTCAATTCCTCTCTCTCTGTCTTCCTGAGATGGCCTCAATTCCTCTCTTTCTGTCTTCCTGAGATGGCCCCAATTCCGCTCTCTCTGTCTTCTGTTATTTCTGTTATCCAATCAGCACTATGTCTACGGTGTGAAGGTTCAGATTGCTTCCAGATCATTCCACTCCCAATGTTATTTTCAGAGCTTGTCTATGACTTTTCCCTCCTATTTTCTCCTCTCCAATCATTTGATTAAGTCTAGTAGGTATGATGAGGATTAGATTGTGTGTGTGACCTGCTTGTCATCACCTCTGAGATGAGTGGTGGTGAGGTGTCCCCATCCGCCTGTGGAACATGGCCTGAAGACAGCAGCACAAACTGCTACTACAGCTGGATCCTGGTTCCTGCCCCATTTCTGTGTGGCCCCTCCTCGCTCTGCTATAGCAGTGGGAGCTGGCATCTGGCTCCTGTGGGCCCTTGCTCTCACTGATGCTGTGTGTCTGCTGAGTACTACAGGTGTCCTGACTTTTCTCTCTCTCTTCCCTCCACCTATTTCTCTTTCTCCCTCCTCTCCCTTTCTCTGTCTCTCTCGCTCTTCCGCTCTCTCTCTTCCTCTATTTCTCTTCCTCCATCCTTCCATTCTTCTCTCTCTCTTTTCTCTCCGGCTGTCTACCCAGGGGGATGCCAGTCAGGTGATGGGGCCTCTCACAGAAGGCCAGAGTAGGAACATGGCGGTGGTCAACTCCCTCTACAGACGACACCAAGATGTTGCTAAGGTAACACACCAATACGCTCACACACACGTATACACACACACCATCACACATATTACGCTTAGCTTGCACTGTGCTCTTTTTCCACGTCTACCTTGTTTTACACGTTCGCATTATGTTTTACATGTCTGCCTTGATTTACACGTTCACATTATGTTTTACATGTCTGCCTTGATTTACACGTCTGCATTATGTTTTACATGGCTGCCTTGATTTACACATTCACATTATGTTTTACATGTCTACCTTGATTTACACGTTCACATTATGTTTTACATGTCTGCCTTGATTTACACGTCTGCATTATGTTTTACATTATGTTTTACACATCTGCATTATGTTTTACATTATGTTTTACATTATGTTTTACATTATGTTTTACACATCTGCATTATGTTTTACATTATGTTTTACACGTCTGCATAATGTTTTACACGTCTGCATTATGTTTTACATTATGTTTTACACGTCTGCATAATGTTTTACACGTCTGCATTATGTTTTACACGTCTGCATTATGTTTAGCATTATGTTTTACACGTCTGCATTATGTTTTACATTATGTTTTACACGTCTGCATTATGTTTTACATTATGTTTTACATTATGTTTTACACGTCTGCATTATGTTTTACATTATGTTTTACACGTCCGCATTATGTTTTACACGTCTGCATTATGTTGTACACGTCTGCATTATGTTTTACACGTCTGCATTATGTTTTACACGTCTGCATAATGTTTTACACGTCTGCATTATGTTTTACACGTCTGCATTATGTTTTACATTATGTTTTACACGTCTGCATTATGTTTTACACGTCTGCATTATGTTTTACATTATGTTTTACACGTCTGCATTATGTTTTACATTATGTTTTACACGTCTGCATTATGTTTTACACATCTGCATAATGTTTTACACATCTACATTATGCTTTACACGTCTGCATTATGTTTTACACGTCTGCATTGTGTTTTACATTATGTTTTACACGTCTGCATTATGTTTTACATTATGTTTTACACGTCCGCATTATGTTTTACACATCTGCATAATGTTTTACACGTCTGCATTATGTTTTACATTATGTTTTACACGTCTGCATTATGTTTTACATTATGTTTTACACGTCCGCATTATGTTTTACACGCTGCATTATGTTTTACATTATGTTTTACACGTCTGCATTATGTTTTACATTATGTTTTACACGTCTGCATTATGTTTTACATTATGTTTTACACGTCCGCATTATGTTTTACACGTCTGCATTATGTTTTACACGTCTGCATTATGTTTTACACGTCTGCATTATGTTTTACACGTCTGCATTATGTTTTACACGTCTGCATTATGTTTTACACGTCTGCATTATGTTTTACATTATGTTTTACACGTCTGCATTATGTTTTACACGTCTGCATTATGTTTTACATTATGTTTTACACGTCTGCATTATGTTTTACATTATGTTTTACACGTCTGCATTATGTTTTACACATCTGCATAATGTTTTACACATCTACATTATGCTTTACACGTCTGCATTATGTTTTACACGTCTGCATTGTGTTTTACATTATGTTTTACACGTCTGCATTATGTTTTACATTATGTTTTACACGTCCGCATTATGTTTTACACATCTGCATAATGTTTTACACGTCTGCATTATGTTTTACATTATGTTTTACACGTCTGCATTATGTTTTACATTATGTTTTACACGTCCGCATTATGTTTTACACGCTGCATTATGTTTTACACGTCTGCATTATGTTTTACATTATGTTTTACACGTCTGCATTATGTTTTACATTATGTTTTACACGTCTGCATAATGTTTTACACGTCTGCATTATGTTTTACACGTCCGCATTATGTTTTACACGTCTGCATTATGTTTTACATTATGTTTTACACGTCTGCATTATGTTTTACACATCTGCATAATGTTTTACACATCTACATTATGCTTTACACGTCTGCATTATGTTTTACACGTCTGCATTGTGTTTTACATTATGTTTTACACGTCCGCATTATGCTTTACAAGTCTGCATTATGTTTTACACGTCTGCATTATGTTTTACATTATGTTTTACACGTCTGCATAATGTTTTACACGTCTGCATTATGTTTTACATTATGTTTTACACGTCTGCATTATGTTTTACATTATGTTTTACACGTCTGCATTATGTTTTACATTATGTTTTACACGTCTGCATAATGTTTTACACGTCTGCATTATGTTTTACATTATGTTTTACACGTCTGCATAATATTTTACACGTCTGCATTATGTTTTACACGTCTGCATTATGTTTTGCATTATGTTTTACACGTCTGCATTATGTTTTACGTTATGTTTTACATTATGTTTTACACGTCTGCATTATGTTTTACACGTCTGCATTATGTTTTACACGTCTGCATTATGTTTTACACGTCTGCATTATGTTTTACACGTCTGCATTATGTTTTACATTATGTTTTACACGTCTGCATTATGTTTTACACGTCTGCATTATGTTTTACATTATGTTTTACACCTCTGCATTATGTTTTACATTATGTTTTACACGTCTGCATTATGTCTTACATTATGTTTTAAAAGTCTGCATTATGTTTTACACGTCTGCATTATGTTTTACACGTCCGCATTATGTTTTACACGTCCGCATTATGTTTTACACGTCTGCATTATGTTTTACAGGTCTGCATTATGTTTTACACGTCCGCATTATGTTTTACACGTCTGCATTATGTTTTACATTATGTTTTACACATCTGCATTATGTTTTACACGTCTGCATTATGTTTTACACGTCTGCATTATGTTTTACACGTCTGCATTATGTTTTACATTATGTTTTACACGTCTGCATTATGTTTTACACGTCTGCATTATGTTTTACACGTCTGCATTATGTTTTGCACGTCTGCATTATGTTTTACACGTCTGCATTATGTTTTACACGTCTGCATTATGTTTTACACGTCCGCATTATGTTTTACACGTCTGCATTATGTTTTACATTATGTTTTACACGTCTGCATTATGTTTTACATTATGTTTTACACGTCTGCATTATGTTTTACACATCTGCATAATGTTTTACACATCTACATTATGCTTTACACGTCTGCATTATGTTTTACACATCTGCATTGTGTTTTACATTATGTTTTACACGTCTGCATTATGTTTTACATTATGTTTTACACGTCCGCATTATGTTTTACACATCTGCATAATGTTTTACACGTCTGCATTATGTTTTACATTATGTTTTACACGTCTGCATTATGTTTTACATTATGTTTTACACGTCTGCATAATGTTTTACACGTCTGCATTATGTTTTACATTATGTTTTACACGTCTGCATAATGTTTTACACGTCTGCATTATGTTTTACACGTCTGCATTATGTTTTGCATTATGTTTTACACGTCTGCATTATGTTTTACATTATGTTTTACACGTCTGCATTATGTTTTACATTATGTTTTACATTATGTTTTACACGTCTGCATTATGTTTTACATTATGTTTTACACGTCCGCATTATGTTTTACACGTCTGCATTATGTTTTACACGTCTGCATTATGTTTTACACGTCTGCATTATGTTTTACATTATGTTTTACATTATGTTTTACACGTCTGCATTATGTTTTACATTATGTTTTACACGTCTGCATTATGTTTTACACGTCTGCATTATGTTTTACACGTCTGCATTATGTTTTACATTATGTTTTACACGTCTGCATTATGTTTTACACGTCTGCATTATGTTTTACATTATGTTTTACACGTGTGCATTATGTTTTACATTATGTTTTAAAAGTCTGCATTATGTTTTACACCTCTGCATTATGTTTTACACGTCCGCATTATGTTTTACACGTCTGCATTATGTTTTACACGTCCGCATTATGTTTTACACGTCTGCATTATGTTTTACATTATGTTTTACACATCTGCATTATGTTTTACATTGTTTTACACGTCTGCATTATGTTTTACATTATGTTTTACACGTCTGCATTATGTTTTACATTATGTTTTACACGTCTGCATTATGTTTTACATGATGTTTTAAGTCTGCATTATGTTTTACACGTCTGCATTATGTTTTACACGTCCGCATTATGTTTTACACATCTGCATTATGTTTTACACGTCTGCATTATGTTTTACCCGTCTGCATTATTTTTTACACGTCTGCATTATGTTTTACACGTCTGCATTATGTTTTACACGTCTGCATTATGTTTTACACGTCTGCATTATGTTTTACACGTCTGCATTATGTTTTACACGTCTGCATTATGTTTTACATTATGTTTTACACATCTGCATTATGTTTTACACGTCTGCATTATGTTTTACACGTCTGCATTATGTTTTACACGTCTGCATTATGTTTTACATTATGTTTTACACGTCTGCATTATGTTTTACACGTCTGCATTATGTTTTACACGTCTGCATTATGTTTTACACGTCTGCATTATGTTTTACATTATGTTTTACACGTCTGCATTATGTTTTACACGTCTGCATTATGTTTTACATTATGTTTTACACGTCTGCATTATGTTTTACATTATGTTTTACACGTCTGCATTATGTTTTACACATCTGCATAATGTTTTACACATCTACATTATGCTTTACACGTCTGCATTATGTTTTACACGTCTGCATTGTGTTTTACATTATGTTTTACACGTCTGCATTATGTTTTACATTATGTTTTACACGTCCGCATTATGTTTTACACATCTGCATAATGTTTTACACGTCTGCATTATGTTTTACATTATGTTTTACACGTCTGCATTATGTTTTACATTATGTTTTACACGTCTGCATAATGTTTTACACGTCTGCATTATGTTTTACATTATGTTTTACACGTCTGCATAATGTTTTACACGTCTGCATTATGTTTTACACGTCTGCATTATGTTTTGCATTATGTTTTACACGTCTGCATTATGTTTTACATTATGTTTTACACGTCTGCATAATGTTTTACATTATGTTTTACATTATGTTTTACACGTCTGCATTATGTTTTACATTATGTTTTACACGTCCGCATTATGTTTTACACGTCTGCATTATGTTTTACACGTCTGCATTATGTTTTACATTATGTTTTACACGTCTGCATTATGTTTTACACGTCTGCATTATGTTTTACATTATGTTTTACACGTCTGCATTATGTTTTACACGTCCGCATTATGTTTTACACGTCTGCATTATGTTTTACACGTCTGCATTATGTTTTACACGTCTGCATTATGTTTTACATTATGTTTTACACGTCTGCATTATGTTTTACACGTCCGCATTATGTTTTACACGTCTGCATTATGTTTTACACGTCTGCATTATGTTTTACACGTCTGCATTATGTTTTACACGTCTGCATTATGTTTTACACGTCTGCATTATGTTTTACACGTCTGCATTATGTTTTACACGTCTGCATTATGTTTTACACATCTGCATTATGTTTTACACGTCTGCATTATGTTTTACACGTCTGCATTATGTTTTACATTATGTTTTACACGTCTGCATTATGTTTTACACGTCTGCATTGTGTTTTACATTGTTTTACACGTCTGCATTATGTTTTACATTATGTTTTACACGTCTGCATTATGTTTTACATTATCTTTTACACGTCTGCATTATGTTTTACACATCTGCATAATGTTTTACACGTCTGCATTATGTTTTACACGTCTACATTATGTTTTACATTATGTTTTACACGTCTGCATTATGTTTTACATTATGTTTTACACGTCTGCATTATGTTTTACATTATGTTTTACACGTCTGCATTATGTTTTACATTATGTTTTAAAAGTCTGCATTATGTTTTACACGTCTGCATTATGTTTTACATTATGTTTTACACGTCTGCATTATGTTTTACATTATGTTTTAAAAGTCTGCATTATGTTTTACACGTCTGCATTATGTTTTACACGTCTGCATTATGTTTTACATTATGTTTTAAAAGTCTGCATTATGTTTTACACGTCTACATTATGTTTTACACGTCTGCATTATGTTTTACCCGTCTGCATTATTTTTTACACGTCTGCATTATGTTTTACACGTCTGCATTATGTTTTACACGTCTGCATTATGTTTTACACGTCCGCATTATGTTTTACACGTCTGCATTATGTTTTACATTATCTTTTACACGTCTGCATTATGTTTTACACATCTGCATAATGTTTTACACGTCTGCATTATGTTTTACACGTCTACATTATGTTTTACATTATGTTTTACACGTCTGCATTATGTTTTACACGTCTGCATTATGTTTTACACGTCTGCATTATGTTTTACACGTCTGCATTATGTTTTACATTATGTTTTACACGTCTGCATTATGTTTTACACGTCTGCATTATGTTTTACATTATGTTTTACACGTCTGCATTATGTTTTACACGTCCGCATTATGTTTTACACGTCTGCATTATGTTTTACACGTCTGCATTATGTTTTACACGTCTGCATTATGTTTTACATTATGTTTTACACGTCTGCATTATGTTTTACACGTCTGCATTATGTTTTACACGTCTGCATTATGTTTTACATTATGTTTTACACGTCTGCATTGTTTTACACGTCTGCATTATGTTTTACACGTCTGCATTATGTTTTACACGTCTGCATTATGTTTTACACCTCTGCATTATGTTTTACACATCTGCATTATGTTTTACACGTCTGCATTATGTTTTACACGTCTGCATTATGTTTTACATTATGTTTTACACGTCTGCATTATGTTTTACACGTCTGCATTGTGTTTTACATTGTTTTACACGTCTGCATTATGTTTTACATTATGTTTTACACGTCTGCATTATGTTTTACATTATCTTTTACACGTCTGCATTATGTTTTACACATCTGCATAATGTTTTACACGTCTGCATTATGTTTTACACGTCTACATTATGTTTTACATTATGTTTTACACGTCTGCATTATGTTTTACATTATGTTTTACACGTCTGCATTATGTTTTACATTATGTTTTACACGTCTGCATTATGTTTTACATTATGTTTTAAAAGTCTGCATTATGTTTTACACGTCTGCATTATGTTTTACATTATGTTTTACACGTCTGCATTATGTTTTACATTATGTTTTAAAAGTCTGCATTATGTTTTACACGTCTGCATTATGTTTTACACGTCTGCATTATGTTTTACATTATGTTTTAAAAGTCTGCATTATGTTTTACACTTCTGCATTATGTTTTACACGTCTGCATTATGTTTTACCCGTCTGCATTATTTTTTACACGTCTGCATTATGTTTTACACGTCTGCATTATGTTTTACACGTCTGCATTATGTTTTACACGTCCGCATTATGTTTTACACGTCTGCATTATGTTTTACATTATGTTTTACACATCTGCATTATGTTTTACATTATGTTTTACACGTCTGCATTATGTTTTACATTATGTTTTACACATCTGCATTATGTTTTACAT
Organism: Oncorhynchus mykiss; assembly: GCF_013265735.2. NCBI lineage: Eukaryota > Metazoa > Chordata > Actinopteri > Salmoniformes > Salmonidae > Oncorhynchus > Oncorhynchus mykiss. Next base: position 52,230,685 of record NC_048579.1, on the reverse strand, counting down.
TATGTTTTACACGTCTGCATTATGTTTTACATTATCTTTTACACGTCTGCATTATGTTTTACACGTCTGCATTATGTTTTACACGTCTGCATTATGTTTTACACGTCTGCATTATGTTTTACATTATGTTTTACACGTCTGCATTATGTTTTACACGTCTGCATTATGTTTTACATTATGTTTTACACGTCTGCATTATGTTTTACACGTCCGCATTATGTTTTACACGTCTGCATTATGTTTTACACGTCTGCATTATGTTTTACATTATGTTTTACACGTCTGCATTATATTTTACACGTCCGCATTATGTTTTACACGTCTGCATTATGTTTTACATTATGTTTTACACGTCTGCATAATTTTTTACACGTCTGCATTATGTTTTACACGTCCGCATTATGTTTTACACGTCTGCATTATGTTTTACATTATGTTTTACACGTCTGCATTATGTTTTACACATCTGCATAATGTTTTACACATCTACATTATGCTTTACACGTCTGCATTATGTTTTACACGTCTGCATTGTGTTTTACATTATGTTTTACACGTCCGCATTATGCTTTACACGTCTGCATTATGTTTTACACGTCTGCATTATGTTTTACATTATGTTTTACACGTCTGCATAATGTTTTACACGTCTGCATTATGTTTTACATTATGTTTTACACGTCTGCATTATGTTTTACATTATGTTTTACACGTCTGCATTATGTTTTATATTATGTTTTACACGTCTGCATAATGTTTTACATGTCTGCATTATGTTTTACATTATGTTTTACACGTCTGCATTATCTTTTACATTATGTTTTACACGTCTGCATTATGTTTTACATTATGTTTTACACGTCTGCATAATGTTTTACACGTCTGCATTATGTTTTACATTGTTTTACACGTCTGCATTATGTTTTACATTATGTTTTACACGTCTGCATTATGTTTTACATTATGTTTTACACGTCTGCATTATGTTTTACATGATGTTTTAAAAGTCTGCATTATGTTTTACACGTCTGCATTATGTTTTACACGTCCGCATTATGTTTTACACATCTGCATAATGTTTTACACGTCTGCATTATGTTTTACATTATGTTTTACACGTCTGCATAATATTTTACACGTCTGCATTATGTTTTACACGTCTGCATTATGTTTTGCATTATGTTTTACACGTCTGCATTATGTTTTACATTATGTTTTACACGTCTGCATTATGTTTTACACGTCTGCATTATGTTTTACACGTCTGCATTATGTTTTACACGTCTGCATTATGTTTTACACGTCTGCATTATGTTTTACATTATGTTTTACACGTCTGCATTATGTTTTACACGTCTGCATTATGTTTTACATTATGTTTTACACGTCTGCATTATGTTTTACATTATGTTTTACACGTCTGCATTATGTCTTACATTATGTTTTAAAAGTCTGCATTATGTTTTACACGTCTGCATTATGTTTTACACGTCCGCATTATGTTTTACACGACCGCATTATGTTTTACACGTCTGCATTATGTTTTACAGGTCTGCATTATGTTTTACACGTCTGCATTATGTTTTACACGTCTGCATTATGTTTTACACGTCCGCATTATGTTTTACACGTCTGCATTATGTTTTACATTATGTTTTACACATCTGCATTATGTTTTACACGTCTGCATTATGTTTTACACGTCTGCATTATGTTTTACACGTCTGCATTATGTTTTACATTATGTTTTACACGTCTGCATTATGTTTTACACGTCTGCATTATGTTTTGCACGTCTGCATTATGTTTTGCACGTCTGCATTATGTTTTACACGTCTGCATTATGTTTTACACGTCCGCATTATGTTTTACACGTCTGCATTATGTTTTACATTATGTTTTACACGTCTGCATTATGTTTTACATTATGTTTTACATGTCTGCATTATGTTTTACACATCTGCATAATGTTTTACACATCTACATTATGCTTTACACGTCTGCATTATGTTTTACACATCTGCATTGTGTTTTACATTATGTTTTACACGTCTGCATTATGTTTTACATTATGTTTTACACGTCCGCATTATGTTTTACACATCTGCATAATGTTTTACACGTCTGCATTATGTTTTACATTATGTTTTACACGTCTGCATTATGTTTTACATTATGTTTTACACGTCTGCATAATGTTTTACACGTCTGCATTATGTTTTACATTATGTTTTACACGTCTGCATAATGTTTTACACGTCTGCATTATGTTTTACACGTCTGCATTATGTTTTGCATTATGTTTTACACGTCTGCATTATGTTTTACATTATGTTTTACACGTCTGCATTATGTTTTACATTATGTTTTACATTATGTTTTACACGTCTGCATTATGTTTTACATTATGTTTTACACGTCCGCATTATGTTTTACACGTCTGCATTATGTTTTACACGTCTGCATTATGTTTTACACGTCTGCATTATGTTTTACATTATGTTTTACATTATGTTTTACACGTCTGCATTATGTTTTACATTATGTTTTACACGTCTGCATTATGTTTTACACGTCTGCATTATGTTTTACACGTCTGCATTATGTTTTACATTATGTTTTACACGTCTGCATTATGTTTTACACGTCTGCATTATGTTTTACATTATGTTTTACACGTCTGCATTATGTTTTACATTATGTTTTAAAAGTCTGCATTATGTTTTACACGTCCGCATTATGTTTTACACGTCTGCATTATGTTTTACACGTCCGCATTATGTTTTACACGTCTGCATTATGTTTTACATTATGTTTTACACATCTGCATTATGTTTTACATTGTTTTACACGTCTGCATTATGTTTTACATTATGTTTTACACGTCTGCATTATGTTTTACATTATGTTTTACACGTCTGCATTATGTTTTACATGATGTTTTAAAAGTCTGCATTATGTTTTACACGTCTGCATTATGTTTTACACGTCTGCATTATGTTTTACACATCTGCATTATGTTTTACACGTCTGCATTATGTTTTACCCGTCTGCATTATTTTTTACACGTCTGCATTATGTTTTACACGTCTGCATTATGTTTTACACGTCTGCATTATGTTTTACACGTCTGCATTATGTTTTACACGTCCGCATTATGTTTTACACGTCTGCATTATGTTTTACATTATGTTTTACACATCTGCATTATGTTTTACACGTCTGCATTATGTTTTACACGTCTGCATTATGTTTTACACGTCTGCATTATGTTTTACATTATGTTTTACACGTCTGCATTATGTTTTACACGTCTGCATTATGTTTTACACGTCTGCATTATGTTTTACACGTCTGCATTATGTTTTACATTATGTTTTACACGTCTGCATTATGTTTTACACGTCTGCATTATGTTTTACATTATGTTTTACACGTCTGCATTATGTTTTACATTATGTTTTACACGTCTGCATTATGTTTTACACATCTGCATAATGTTTTACACATCTACATTATGCTTTACACGTCTGCATTATGTTTTACACGTCTGCATTGTGTTTTACATTATGTTTTACACGTCTGCATTATGTTTTACATTATGTTTTACACGTCCGCATTATGTTTTACACATCTGCATAATGTTTTACACGTCTGCATTATGTTTTACATTATGTGTTACACGTCTGCATTATGTTTTACATTATGTTTTACACGTCTGCATAATGTTTTACACGTCTGCATTATGTTTTACATTATGTTTTACACGTCTGCATAATGTTTTACACGTCTGCATTATGTTTTACACGTCTGCATTATGTTTTGCATTATGTTTTACACGTCTGCATTATGTTTTACATTATGTTTTACACGTCTGCATAATGTTTTACATTATGTTTTACATTATGTTTTACACGTCTGCATTATGTTTTACATTATGTTTTACACGTCCGCATTATGTTTTACACGTCTGCATTATGTTTTACACGTCTGCATTATGTTTTACACGTCTGCATTATGTTTTACATTATGTTTTACACGTCTGCATTATGTTTTACACGTCTGCATTATGTTTTACATTATGTTTTACACGTCTGCATTATGTTTTACACGTCCGCATTATGTTTTACACGTCTGCATTATGTTTTACACGTCTGCATTATGTTTTACACGTCTGCATTATGTTTTACATTATGTTTTACACGTCTGCATTATGTTTTACACGTCCGCATTATGTTTTACACGTCTGCATTATGTTTTACACGTCTGCATTATGTTTTACACGTCTGCATTATGTTTTACATTATGTTTTACACGTCTGCATTATGTTTTACACGTCTGCATTATGTTTTACACGTCTGCATTATGTTTTACACGTCTGCATTATGTTTTACACGTCTGCATTATGTTTTACACGTCTGCATTATGTTTTACACATCTGCATTATGTTTTACACGTCTGCATTATGTTTTACACGTCTGCATTATGTTTTACACGTCTGCATTATGTTTTACACGTCTGCATTATGTTTTACACGTCTGCATTGTGTTTTACATTGTGTTTTACACGTCTGCATTATGTTTTACATTATGTTTTAAAAGTCTGCATTATGTTTTACACGTCTGCATTATGTTTTACATTATGTTTTACACGTCTGCATTATGTTTTACATTATGTTTTAAAAGTCTGCATTATGTTTTACACGTCTGCATTATGTTTTACACGTCTGCATTATGTTTTACACGTCTGAATTATGTTTTACACGTCCGCATTATGTTTTACACGTCTGCATTATGTTTTACATTATGTTTTACACATCTGCATTATGTTTTACATTATGTTTTACACGTCTGCATTATGTTTTACATTATCTTTTACACGTCTGCATTATGTTTTACACATCTGCATAATGTTTTACACGTCTGCATTATGTTTTACACGTCTACATTATGTTTTACATTATGTTTTACACGTCTGCATTATGTTTTACACGTCTGCATTATGTTTTACACGTCTGCATTATGTTTTACATTATGTTTTACACGTCTGCATAATGTTTTACACGTCTGCATTATGTTTTACACGTCTGCATTATGTTTTGCATTATGTTTTACACGTCTGCATTATGTTTTACATTATGTTTTACACGTCTGCATAATGTTTTACATTATGTTTTACATTATGTTTTACACGTCTGCATTATGTTTTACATTATGTTTTACACGTCCGCATTATGTTTTACACGTCTGCATTATGTTTTACACGTCTGCATTATGTTTTACACGTCTGCATTATGTTTTACATTATGTTTTACACGTCTGCATTATGTTTTACACGTCTGCATTATGTTTTACATTATGTTTTACACGTCTGCATTATGTTTTACACGTCCGCATTATGTTTTACACGTCTGCATTATGTTTTACACGTCTGCATTATGTTTTACACGTCTGCATTATGTTTTACATTATGTTTTACACGTCTGCATTATGTTTTACACGTCCGCATTATGTTTTACACGTCTGCATTATGTTTTACACGTCTGCATTATGTTTTACACGTCTGCATTATGTTTTACATTATGTTTTACACGTCTGCATTATGTTTTACACGTCTGCATTATGTTTTACACGTCTGCATTATGTTTTACACGTCTGCATTATGTTTTACACGTCTGCATTATGTTTTACACGTCTGCATTATGTTTTACACATCTGCATTATGTTTTACACGTCTGCATTATGTTTTACACGTCTGCATTATGTTTTACACGTCTGCATTATGTTTTACACGTCTGCATTATGTTTTACACGTCTGCATTGTGTTTTACATTGTGTTTTACACGTCTGCATTATGTTTTACATTATGTTTTAAAAGTCTGCATTATGTTTTACACGTCTGCATTATGTTTTACATTATGTTTTACACGTCTGCATTATGTTTTACATTATGTTTTAAAAGTCTGCATTATGTTTTACACGTCTGCATTATGTTTTACACGTCTGCATTATGTTTTACACGTCTGAATTATGTTTTACACGTCCGCATTATGTTTTACACGTCTGCATTATGTTTTACATTATGTTTTACACATCTGCATTATGTTTTACATTATGTTTTACACGTCTGCATTATGTTTTACATTATCTTTTACACGTCTGCATTATGTTTTACACATCTGCATAATGTTTTACACGTCTGCATTATGTTTTACACGTCTACATTATGTTTTACATTATGTTTTACACGTCTGCATTATGTTTTACACGTCTGCATTATGTTTTACACGTCTGCATTATGTTTTACACGTCTGCATTATGTTTTACATTATGTTTTACACGTCTGCATTATGTTTTACACGTCTGCATTATGTTTTACATTATGTTTTACACGTCTGCATTATGTTTTACACGTCCGCATTATGTTTTACACGTCTGCATTATGTTTTACACGTCTGCATTATGTTTTACACGTCTGCATTATGTTTTACATTATGTTTTACACGTCTGCATTATGTTTTACACGTCCGCATTATGTTTTACACGTCTGCATTATGTTTTACACGTCTGCATTATGTTTTACACGTCTGCATTATGTTTTACATTATGTTTTACACGTCTGCATTATGTTTTACACGTCTGCATTATGTTTTACACGTCTGCATTATGTTTTACACGTCTGCATTATGTTTTACACGTCTGCATTATGTTTTACACATCTGCATTATGTTTTACACGTCTGCATTATGTTTTACAAGTCTGCATTATGTTTTACATTATGTTTTACACGTCTGCATTATGTTTTACACGTCTGCATTATGTTTTACACGTCTGCATTGTGTTTTACATTGTTTTACACGTCTGCATTATGTTTTACATTATGTTTTACACGTCTGCATTATGTTTTACATTATCTTTTACACGTCTGCATTATGTTTTACACATCTGCATAATGTTTTACACGTCTGCATTATGTTTTACACGTCTACATTATGTTTTACATTATGTTTTACACGTCTGCATTATGTTTTACATTATGTTTTACACGTCTGCATTATGTTTTACATTATGTTTTACACGTCTGCATTATGTTTTACATTATGTTTTAAAAGTCTGCATTATGTTTTACACGTCTGCATTATGTTTTACATTATGTTTTACACGTCTGCATTATGTTTTACATTATGTTTTAAAAGTCTGCATTATGTTTTACACGTCTGCATTATGTTTTACACGTCTGCATTATGTTTTACATTATGTTTTAAAAGTCTGCATTATGTTTTACACGTCTGCATTATGTTTTACACGTCTGCATTATGTTTTACACGTCTGCATTATTTTTTACACGTCTGCATTATGTTTTACACGTCTGCATTATGTTTTACACGTCTGCATTATGTTTTACACGTCCGCATTATGTTTTACACGTCTGCATTATGTTTTACATTATGTTTTACACATCTGCATTATGTTTTACATTATGTTTTACACGTCTGCATTATGTTTTACATTATCTTTTACACGTCTGCATTATGTTTTACACATCTGCATAATGTTTTACACGTCTGCATTATGTTTTACACGTCTACATTATGTTTTACATTATGTTTTACACGTCTGCATTATGTTTTACATTATGTTTTACACGTCTGCATTATGTTTTACATTATGTTTTACACGTCTGCATTATGTTTTACACGTCTGCATTATGTTTTACATTATGTTTTACACGTCTGCATTATGTTTTACACGTCTGCATTATGTTTTACATTATGTTTTACACGTCTGCATAATGTTTTACACGTCCGCATTATGTTTTACATTATGTTTTACACGTCTGCATTATGTTTTACACGTCTGCATTATGTTTTACATTATGTTTTACACGTCTGCATTATGTTTTACACGTCTGCATTATGTTTTACATTATGTTTTACACGTCTGCATTATGTTTTACACGTCTGCATTATGTTTTACACGTCTGCATTATGTTTTAAACGTCTACATTATGTTTTACACGTCTGCATTATGTTTTACATGATGTTTTACACGTCTGCATTATGTTTTACATGATGTTTTACACGTCTGCATTATGTTTTACACGTCTGCATTATGTTTTACACGTCTGCATTATGTTTTACACGTCTGCATTATGTTTTAAACGTCTACATTATGTTTTACACGTCTGCATTATGTTTTACATTATGTTTTACACGTCTGCATTATGTTTTACATTATGTTTTACACGTCTGCATTATGTTTTACACGTCTGCATTATGTTTTAAACGTCTACATTATGTTTTACACGTCTGCATTATGTTTTACATTATGTTTTAAACGTCTACATTATGTTTTACACGTCCGCATTATGTTTTACACGTCTGCATAATGTTTTACACGTCCGCATTATGTTTTACATTATGTTTTACACGTCTGCATTATGTTTTACATTATGTTTTACATTATGTTTTACATTGTTTTACACATCCAACCTTGTGTTTTACATTATGTTTTACATTATGTTTTACACGTCCACCTTGTGTTTTTCACGTCAACCTTGTGTTTTACACGTCCGTATTATGTTTTACACATTGTGAAAGGCCGTACCTATTCACTGACGAAATCCTAGGCGGGACAGCACGAAATGAGACGCAGAGACATGACTGTATTGGGAAACTGTTTTGGGAGTTTCAACTCTCCCCGGGGCCGTACAAAAAAAGTGGTACAAAACACACAACGTCAACATTGTATTTTACGAGAGATGCAGCGAGAGGGAGAGCGAGATATGCAGCAAGAGGGGGAGAAGCAGTGAGAGGGAGGGAGGGAGAGGAGCATGGAGAGGGGGAGAGAGGAGCAGTGGGAGGGGTCGAGAGGAGCAGTGGGAAGGGTGGAGAGGATCTGCAGTAGGGGGGGAGAGGAGCAGTGGGAGGGGTGGAGAGGAGCACTGGGAGGGGTGAAGAGGATCTGCGGTGGGGGGGGAGAGGAGCAGTGGGAGGGGTGGAGAGGAGCAGTGGGAGGGGTGGAGAGGATCTGCGGTAGGGGGGGGAGAGGAGCAGCGGGAGGGGGGAGGAGCAGCCAGACAGGGATGCAGCTTAAGCCCCACCCTCTTCAATATATATATATATATATATATATATATATATATATATATATATATATATATATATCAACGATTTGGTGAGGGCACTAGAACAGTCTGCAGCACCCGGCCTCACCCTACTAGAATCTGAAGTCAAATGTCTACTGTTTGCTGATGATCTGGTGCTTCTGTCACCAACCAAGGAGGGCCTACAGCAGCACCTAGATCTTCTGCACAGATTCTGCACAGATTCTGCACAGACCGGGGCCCTGACAGTAAATCTCAGTAAGACCAAAATAATGGTGTTCCAATAAAGGTCCTGTCGCAAGGACCACAAATACAAATTCCATCTAGACACCGTTGCCCTAGAGCACACAGAAAACTATACATAACTTGGCCTAAACATCAGCGCCACAGGTAACTTCCACAAAGCTGTGAACAATCTGAGAGACAAGGCAAGAAGGACCTTCTATGTCAGAAGGAAAATCCAGAAAAGAGACGTTTTAAAATTCTACAACCACCTAAAAGGAAGCGATTCCCAAACCTTCCATAACAAAGCCATCACCTACAGAGAGATGAACCTGGAGAAAAGTCCCCTAAGCAAGCTGGTCCTGGGGCTCTGTTCATAAACACAAACACACCCCACAGAGCCCCAGGACAGCTACACAATTAGATCCAACCAAATCATGAGAAAACAAAAAGATTAATTACTTGACACATTGGAAAGAATTAACAAAAAAACAGAGCAAACTAGAATGCTATTTGGCCCTAAACAGAGAGTACACAGTGGCAGAATAGCTGACCACTATGACTGACCCAAACTTAAGGAAAGCTTTGACTATGTACAGACTCAGTGAGCATAGCCTTGCTATTGAGAAAGGCCGCCGTAGGCAGACCTGGCTCTCAAGAGAAGACAGGCTATGTGCACACTGCCCACAAAATGAGGTGGAAACTGAGCTGCACTTCCTAACATCCTGCCCAATGTATGCCCATATTAGAGACACATTTCCCTCAGATTACACAGATCCACAAAGAATTTGAAAACACTTCCGATTTTGATAAACTCCCATATCTACTGGGTGAAATACCACGGTGTTCCATCACAGCAGCAAGATTTATGACCTGTTGCCACAAGAAAAGGGCAACCAGTAAAGACAAACACCATTGTAAATACAACCCATATTTATGTTTATTTATTTTCCCTTTTGTACTTTACACCATTTGTACATTGTTAAAACACTGTATATACATAACATGACATTTGTAATGCCTTTATTCTTTTGGAACTTCTGTGAGTGTAATGTTTACTGTTCATTTTTATTGTTTATTTCTCTTTGGGTTATTATCTACTCACTTGCTTTGGCGATGTTAACATGTGTTTCCCATGTCAATAAAGCCCCTTGAATTAAATTGAGAAACAGCGAGAGGGGGAGAGAGAGAAGCAGCGAGAGGGAGAGAGAGAGAAGCAGAGAGAGGGAGAGAGAGAGAAGCAGTGAGAGGGAGAGAGAGAGAAGCAGCGAGAGGGAGAGAGAGAGAGAAGCAGGGAGAGGGAGAGAGGGAGAAGCGGCGAGAGGGGGAGAGGGAGAAGCGGCGAGAGTGGGAGAGAGAGAGAAGCAGCGAGAGGGAGAGAGAGAGAAGCAGGGAGAGGGAGAGAAGCAGGGAGAGGGAGAGAGGGAGAAGCGGCGAGAGGGAGAGAGAGAGAAGCAGCGAGAGGGAGAGAGAGAGAGAAGCAGGAGAGGGAGAGAGAGAGAAGCAGGGAGAGGGAGAGAGGGAGAAGCGGCGAGAGGGGGAGAGAGAGAGAAGCAGGGAGAGGGAGAGAGGGAGAAGCGGCGAGAGGGAGAGAGAAGCAGCGAGAGGGAGAGAGAGAGAAGCAGCGAGAGGGAGAGAGCGAGAGAAGCAGGGAGAGGGAGAGAGGGAGAAGCGGCGAGAGGGGGAGAGGGAGAAGCGGCGAGAGGGGGAGAGGGAGAAGCGGCGAGAGTGGGAGAGAAGCGGGGAGAGTGGGAGAGGGAGAAGCGGCGAGAGTGGGAGAGAAGCGGGGAGATGGGGAGAGGGAGAAGCGGCAAGAGTGGGAGAAAGCGGGGAGAGTGGGAGAGGGAGAAGCGGCGAGTGGGAGAGAAGCGGGGAGATGGGGAGAGGGAGAAGCGGCGAGAGTGGGAGAGAAGCGGGGAGATGGGGAGAGGGAGAAGCGGCGAGAGTGGGAGAGAAGCGGGGAGATGGGGAGAGGGAGAAGCGGCGAGAGTGGGAGAGAAGCGGCGAGAGTGGGAAATAAGCAGCGAGAGGGGGGAGGGAGAGAAGCAGCGAGAGGGAGAGAAGCACGGAGAGAAGCAGGGCGAGAGGGAGAGATGCAGCTCGAGAGGGAGAGATGCGGCGAGAGGGAGAGAAGCACGGAGAGAAGCAGGGCGAGAGGGAGAGATGGGGCGCGAGAGGGAGAGATGGAGCGCGAGAGGGAGAGATGGGGCGCGAGAGGGAGAGATGGGGCGCGAGAGGGAGAGATGGGGAGGGAGAGATGGGGCGCGAGAGGGAGAGAGAGAAAAGCAGCGAGAGGGGGGGATAGAGAGAGAAGCAGCGAGAGGGAGAGAAGCGGCGAGAGGGGGAGAGGGAGAAGCGGTGAGATGGGGAGAGGGAGAAGCGGTGAGATGGGGAGAGGGAGAAGCGGTGAGATGGGGAGTTGGAGAAGCGGCGAGATGGGGAGAGGGAGAAGCGGCGAGATGGGGAGAGGGAGAAGCGGCGAGATGGGGAGAGGGAGAAGCGGCGAGATGGGGAGAGGGAGAAGCGGCGAGATGGGGAGAGGGAGAAGCGGCGAGATGGGGAGAGGGAGAAGCGGTGAGATGGGGAGTGGGAGAAGCGGCGAGAGGGGTTGAGGGAGAAGCGGCGAGATGGGGAGAGGGAGAAGCGCGAGATGGGGAGAGGGAGAAGCGGCGAGATGGGGAGAGGGAAAAGCGGCGAGAGGGGGAGAGGGAGAAGCGCGAGATGGGGAGAGGGAGAAGCGGCGAGATGTGGAGAGGGAAAAGCGGCGAGAGGGGGAGAGGGAGAAGCGGCGAGATGGGGAGAGGGAGAAGCGGCGAGATGGGGAGAGGGAGAAGCGGCGAGATGGGGAGAGGGAGAAGCGGCGAGAGGGTGAGAGGGAGAAGCGGCGAGAGTGGGAGAGAAGCGGGGAGAGTGGGAGAGGGAGAAGCGGCGAGAGTGGGAGAGAAGCGGGGAGAGGGAGAGGGGAGAGGGAGAAGCGGCGAGAGTGGGAGAGAAGCGGGGAGAGTGGGAGAGGGAGAAGCGGCGAGTGGGAGAGAAGCGGGGAGATGGGGAGAGGGAGAAGCGGCGAGAGTGGGAGAGAAGCGGGAGAGTGGGAGAGAAGCGGGGAGAGTGGGAGAGGGAGAAGCGGCGAGTGGGAGAGAAGCGGGGAGATGGGGAGAGGGAGAAGCGGCGAGAGTGGGAGAGAAGCGGGAAGAGTGGGAGAGAAGCGGGGAGATGGGGAGAGGGAGAAGCGGCGAGAGTGGGAGAGAAGCGGCAAGAGTGGGAAAGAATCAGCGAGAGGGGGGAGGGAGAGAAGCAGCGAGAGGGAGAGATGCAGTGCGAGAGGGAGAGAAGCAAGGAGCGAGGGAGAGATGCGGCGAGAGGGAGAGAAGCACAGAGAGAGGGAGAGAAGCACGGAGAGAAGCAGGGCGAGAGGGAGAGATGCAGCTCGAGAGGGAGAGATGCAAGGAGAGAGGGAGAGATGGGGCGCGAGAGGGAGAGATGGGGTGCGAGAGGGAGAGATGGGGTGCGAGAGGGAGAGATGGGGCGCGAGAGGGAGAGATGGGGCGCGAGAGGGAGAGATGGGGCGCGAGAGGGAGAGATGGGGTGCGAGAGGGAGAGATGGGGTGCGAGAGGGAGAGATGGGGTGCGAGAGGGAGAGATGGGGCGCGAGAGGGAGAGATGGGGCGCGAGAGGGAGAGATGGGGCGCGAGAGGGAGAGATGGGGAGGGAGAGATGGGGCGCGAGAGGGAGAGAGAGAAAAGCAGCGAGAGGGGGGGATAGAGAGAGAAGCAGCGAGAGGGAGAGAAGCGGCGAGAGGGGGAGAGGGAGAAGCGGTGAGATGGGGAGAGGGAGAAGCGGTGAGATGGGGAGAGGGAGAAGCGGTGAGATGGGGAGTTGGAGAAGCGGCGAGATGGGGAGAGGGAGAAGCGGCGAGATGGGGAGAGGGAGAAGCGGCGAGATGGGGAGAGGGAGAAGCGGCGAGATGGGGAGAGGGAGAAGCGGTGAGATGGGGAGAGGGAGAAGCGGTGAGATGGGGAGTGGGAGAAGCGGCGAGGGAGAAGCGGCGAGATGGGGAGAGGGAGAAGCGCGAGATGGGGAGAGGGAGAAGCGGCGAGATGGGGAGAGGGAAAAGCGGCGAGAGGGGGAGAGGGAGAAGCGCGAGATGGGGAGAGGGAGAAGCGGCGAGATGTGGAGAGGGAAAAGCGGCGAGAGGGGGAGAGGGAGAAGCGGCGAGATGGGGAGAGGGAGAAGCGGCGAGATGGGGAGAGGGAGAAGCGGCGAGATGGGGAGAGGGAGAAGCGGCGAGAGGGTGAGAGGGAGAAGCGGCGAGAGTGGGAGAGAAGCGGGGAGAGTGGGAGAGGGAGAAGCGGCGAGAGTGGGAGAGAAGCGGGGAGAGGGAGAGGGGAGAGGGAGAAGCGGCGAGAGTGGGAGAGAAGCGGGGAGAGTGGGAGAGGGAGAAGCGGCGAGTGGGAGAGAAGCGGGGAGATGGGGAGAGGGAGAAGCGGCGAGAGTGGGAGAGAAGCGGGAGAGTGGGAGAGAAGCGGGGAGAGTGGGAGAGGGAGAAGCGGCGAGTGGGAGAGAAGCGGGGAGATGGGGAGAGGGAGAAGCGGCGAGAGTGGGAGAGAAGCGGGAAGAGTGGGAGAGAAGCGGGGAGATGGGGAGAGGGAGAAGCGGCGAGAGTGGGAGAGAAGCGGCAAGAGTGGGAAAGAATCAGCGAGAGGGGGGAGGGAGAGAAGCAGCGAGAGGGAGAGATGCAGTGCGAGAGGGAGAGAAGCAAGGAGCGAGGGAGAGATGCGGCGAGAGGGAGAGAAGCACAGAGAGAGGGAGAGAAGCACGGAGAGAAGCAGGGCGAGAGGGAGAGATGCAGCTCGAGAGGGAGAGATGCAAGGAGAGAGGGAGAGATGGGGCGCGAGAGGGAGAGATGGGGTGCGAGAGGGAGAGATGGGGTGCGAGAGGGAGAGATGGGGCGCGAGAGGGAGAGATGGGGCGCGAGAGGGAGAGATGGGGCGCGAGAGGGAGAGATGGGGTGCGAGAGGGAGAGATGGGGTGCGAGAGGGAGAGATGGGGTGCGAGAGGGACGGATGGGGCGCGAGGTAGGGATGCGGCGAGAGGGAGAGATGGGGCGCGAGAGGGAGAGAAGCAAGGAGAGGGAGAGAAGCAAGGAGAGGGAGAGAAGCAAGGAGAGGGAGAGAAGCAAGGAGAGGGAGAGAAGCAGGGAGAGAGGAGAGAAGCAGGGAGAGAGGAGAGAAGCAGGGAGAGAGGAGAGAAGCAGGGAGAGAGGAGAGAAGCAGGGCGAGAGGCAGAGAAGCAGGGAGAGAGGGAGAGAAGCGGCGCGAGAGGGAGAGAGATGCTGTGAGAGGGGAGAGGAGAGGGGGAGAGGAGAGAACCAGGGAGAGAGGAGAGAAGCGGAGAGAGGAGAGAAGAGAGAAGCAGGGAGAGAGGAGAGAAGCAGGGAGAGAGGAGAGAAGCAGGAAGAGAGGGAGAGAAGCAGGGAGAGAAGCAGGGGGAGAGGAGAGAAGCAGGGCGAGAGGGAGAGAAGCAGGGAGAGAGGAGAGAAGAAGGGAGAGAGGAGAGAAGCAGGGAGAGGGAGAGAAGCAGGGAGAGAGGAGAGAAGCAGGGAGAGAGGAGAGAAGCAGGGAGAGGGGAGAGAAGCAGGGAGAGAGGAGAGAAGCAGGGAGAGGGGAGAGAAGCAGGGAGAGAGGAGAGAAGCAGGGAGAGAAGGAGAGAAGCAGGGGAGAGGGAGAGAAGCAGGGAGAGAGGGAGAGAAGCAGGGAGAGAGGAGAGAAGCAGGGAGAGAGGAGAGAAGCAGGGAGAGAGGAGAGAAGCAGGGAGAGAGGGAGAGAAGCAGGGAGAGAGGGAGAGAAGCGGCGAGAGAGGGAGAGAAGCGGCGCGAGAGGCAGAGAAGCGGCGCGAGAGGCAGAGAAGCGGCGCGTGAGGCAGAGAAGCTGCGCGAGGCAGAGAAGCTGCGCGAGAGGCAGAGAAGCGGCGCGAGAGGCAGAGAAGCGGCGCGAGAGGCAGAGAAGCGGTGGCGAAAGGGGGAGAGGAGAGGCGAGAAGGATGACGAAGGAAGGGACGGAGTCAGATGTAGAGAGAGAGCGAGAGAGTGGCAGAGAAAGAGAGATAGAGGGAGAGATGGGGAAACGTATTCCTTAATATGGCCCATTAAAGATGTATGATGTGTCCTAGTGCTGAGGCCTGCGTGATTAATAGTGGCATAAAAATAGATTACTCTGCCATCAAATATTTAGTGGCCTGGGAGATTGTCAAAATTGTACAATTTGAAAGCAGAGTGAGGCCGTTTCAGCAAGAACGCCTGGTTATTTTAAGAGGGAGGGAGGGAGGGAGGGGGAGAAAAGAAGGATGGGATGGAAGGAGGGACGTTGAGGATAGGAGAGGAAGGAGGGAGGATAAATGCTGTAATAACCCTTAGAGGAATACGGGAGGGATATGTGAGGAAAGAGACTATTATGGTTTGTCAGGTTTCACTGTAAGCTGACCTGTGTGTGTGTGTGCGTGCGTGCATGCGTGCGTGTTCTCAGGTGATATTGGGATTGGGGTCATGTCCTCCGGCTGCTGAACATGCTCTCACTGCTTCCCTAGAGGTAAGACACGCTCATCTCCTCCCATACTGATCTTCTCTTTTCCCCTCTCTACTCCTCCTCCTCTCATCTCTACCCTTCGTGTGTACAAGGAGTATATTGTACACGCGACTTTCACCCCCCTTCGTCCCCCAAAAGGAGGGGGAAAAGTCAGAATTGTGGAATCGAAAAAGGAAAATAAGGTTAAAAAGACGTGAAAACGTCTTCCGTTGTGGACACCGTACATCTTTTGAATTCAAAAAAAGAACTTCATCTTCTTTCTCCATTCTATCTGATGTGCAGATGGTTGTGGATTATGATTGGGCACTTTTGGAACTGAGTTATGGAAACTATTGGCATTACTGCTGCACCTCCCTCTGGGAGGTGAAAGGGTAAACACTGAGTGGAGTGTGTCCACTCTTCTTTGGCTATCACTCGCTTTTTCTCACAAAGTTATTTTGTGGTAACTGGGAAAACGGTCGGAGGCTTGTTTCTCTCTGCTTTCCGCCAATCCCACACGCACACAACGGAGGGGACATTGTTAACTTTAGAGAGGAGATCTGAACCGAGATCTGGTTATCTATTGTTGGCAGGGGCTTAGCTGACTAGCACACAAACACACACAAACAAACACACACACACTGGGTCAGGTCTATTGAGTTTAGATTGATCTAAAGATGGACGATAAACTGGCGGCACCACTCCGAAACCCCACGACCGACACACACACACATGCCCAAACACACAACCAGTCTCACACACACTTCTAGATTACACTGCAAATGTCCGCGTATCAGCAAATCACATTCAGCCAAGACGACCAGCAGCCCACCTGTCTGTTTGGGTTGCTTGGCAATGGCAGACTTAAGCCAGTCAGGTGTGTCCCTGTGGAGACGGTGTCCTTCAGCAACACACCTGGCCTGCAGATGCAAGCAGTTATGGTAATGTTTGTTCAGTTCATGTGTCCACTGATATTTGAGATGTCATTGTCTGACTGAGTTGTTTCAAAGTTATGACACAACCCTTTTGAACGCCTTATTAAATGATGCACTGCCTTGTGTGCATTTAGGGAGCACAGGCTCTGATGACCAGTGCAGTACAGCCTCTCCTGCTGTCGGTCAGTGACTTCATCAACATCACTATGCATCAGGAAGACTTCTCTGGGTCAGTATACACACACACTTTAAGACACCTCAAGCTAGTCGCCCCCTTTCTACGTTTGGGGTTTCTAGGAGTATGGTTGGGGTTTCTAGGAGTACGGTTGGGGTTTCTAGGAGTAAGGTTGGGGTTTCTAGGAGTAAGGTTGGGGTTTCTAGGAGTAAGGTTGGGGTTTCTAGGAGTAAGGTTGGGGTTTCTAGGAGTAAGGTTGGGGTTTCTAGGAGTAAGATTGGGGTTTCTAGGAGTAAGGTTGGGGTTTCTAGGAGTAAGATTGGGGTTTCTAGGAGTAAGGTTGGGGTTTCTAGGAGTACGGTTGGGGTTTCTAGGAGTAAGGTTGGGGTTTCTAGGAGTAAGGTTGGGGTTTCTAGGAGTACGGTTGGGGTTTCTAGGAGTAAGGTTGGGGTTTCTAGGAGTAAGGTTGGGGTTTCTAGGAGTAAGGTTGGGGTTTAAGTTGTTATAAAGGGTCATGTTTACAGGTGGGCTTGGTGACATACTGCTACAGAGCTTTATGTGTGACAATAAGTTATCTGTGAAGCTATTATCTGATTGTCTGTGTTCCACCTGGCTCTAAACAGCATCTGTTGCTAATTTACATTTACAGTGTTTCTCTCTTTCCCCTGAGCTTGTGTTGTAAGACAATAATGACATTTACACACTCATACACACATCCTCAGACTATCTATCTACTGTTCTACACACACCGCTCTGCTTTTGTATATTATCCTGTGTGTGTGTGTGTGTGTGTGTGTGTGTGTGTGTGTGTGTGTGTTGTCTCTTCAGCCCCCTGTCCAAATGGCCTTTCATGGTCAGATAAACACAATATGGCTAAGTGGATGAACTCACCCCTGCCCCCTTTCTCCCCAACAAATACACTTGCGCACACACACACACACCCGTCCTCTGAGTGAACTCTTGGTCTCGCCACCATCCCAGTCTCTCTGATCCATTGACCGTTTCCCAGATATAAAGCGTAGGGACACCCTCTAGCAGAGTAGCTGTTGCAGGATTTTAGTAACCGCGGCGATATTGACGTGTTAAAAAAAGACTGAGGGGTTTAATTTTGTAAAAAGGTCAAGTCTGAATCACCAAGCATCCATACAATGCCAGGCAAGGCAATAGCCCAGTGAAACCTAGCTGTGAGACCAGCAGCTCACTTGTATGTGTGTGTACACACAAGTAGAACCAGTCTAGACTATAGAATTAGCAATGAATTTAATACGATGTCTATGGTCTAGACCAGCGGTTCCCAAACTGTGGGGCGCGCCCTCTAGGTGGGGTGGCGGGGTCCGGCTTTCTACCTACTCCTGAAAGTTGTAATAGTAGAATGCACAAGGTGACATGTCTAAATTGGTTAGTGCATCATCAGTTCCTCTTGTCGTGTCAGTCATTACATACCTCAGAGAGCTCGTTACAAGCCCATGTCGGATAGCGTTTTCCAGCTGAGTCTTTTTAGCCCATAGACTTAAATTTTTTGTAATGTTCGAGACACTCAAATATCACGAGTACACATTAGACATGGCAAAATGTATAGAATTGCAGGAAATAATCTTTTAAACCTGCTAAATGTTCTCCCTGCTAACAAGAGGGGTGTGAACAGTGCTTGTGCCAATAGAAATAGACGTGGCCTGTGCGGAGGGGGGGGGGGGGGGGGGGGGGGTCCAAAGCTGGAAGGGGGGGCTGGGGTTCCAAAGCTGGAAGGGGGGCCTGAGTAAAAAAGTTTAGAAACCCTTGGTTTAGACCCTCTACAGTTGCATTCAGATATTCTCCCTCCATTCATATTAGCCAGACTCGTCTCTGTACAATAGAGAGGCTCCCAATGGACCTGTAGACTCCGTTAGTCTTGGGGCTTTGCAGTCACGACACAGACACAGACACACACACACACACAGCTAGCAGGGTCCCGTTAGACAGAGCCACACAAAGGGTCCCTGCGTCAGTACTGTAGCCTCCTGCCGCTGGCTAAATGTTATCGGCCCCTGGCACACGCTGGGTATTCTGTCACGGCCATACATACAGAGACCGAGAGCTCAGATTGACATTCAGCGCTCTGAATACAAACTAGCCTGCTCTGCGCTCTCTGATCTTGCACAGACAAGGCCCTGCTGGGACTTAGCCGACTCGCAGCACACACATACACACATTTGCATAAACAAACACATTCAGTAACACGCATAGGTCTAGTGTGTAGTCACTCAAGCATTGTGGGTCAATGGCCTGAGGTTCAAGGTTATGAGTCAGGCCCTTATACTATACTAACCATAGGGTGTGTGTGTGTTCTATATATGTCTCTGTGTCCAGGTCTATGTCCTCCTCCGGGGAAGACGGACGTGCCCTGCTTCCTGTACATGCGAGACCAACAGGGCTTCGTGGGCCGCGCGATGGTGGACGACTTCCGCCACTTCCAGTGTGTCGACTTCACATACGACAACACGGAGAGCATCGCCCGGCGCTGCATCACACTGTTCATCCTCCACGCCAGCCTGCTGCGCCCCCCCCCTAGGGGAGGGAGGCAAGATGAGACTGGCAGGCTGACTTCGCTCAGGTGAGGAGAAGGGCTGAATGTGAGGGTGTTATCAGTGTCTCTCTCCGTGTCTGCCTCCGGCTCTCCCTCGCTGTTTGCCAGTCTCTTGGGTGTTCTGTGCATCTTGAAGTTCACCCAGTAGCTCTCTATTCGTGTTCTCGCGGTGCTATTTCTTCTCTGTGTTTTTAGATGGACCTGGCCTGTCGCTCCTCTCTGTAGGAGAGTGTCTGAGCTGGGGGAAACCCTACCGCCTGCTGAGATCGTTCCGGTATGTTATTACATCTGTTATTATGTCACACCTACTCCTGTTACACCTTTGATGAGATGGGGATCACCTCAACAGCAGCGGTCGTTTCCAGAGTGGATCTTAATGAAGATGTTAGTCATTATTGGAGGGTTAGAGGGCTGTAATTCTCCCCGCCGTCTGACTCTGTCTCTACTTAGACGCTAGGAGAATGGTTTAAAGATAATGGGTAAAGGCTAATGGTGTAACAGAATGAACATGTTATTTCGGCTAGACACCTCAATGTAGACAAGACATTTTGTGTGTGTGTTGTTAGGGACCCGCTGTTCCAGAACAGTGAGCTGATAGCCAGCAGTCCAGCCGTGGGGGATCTGATTCCATACAGCACCCTGCTACACTTCCTTTTCATCTGAGCTCAGATCACCTCACCAGGTACACACACCGACACACACTATATATACAAAAGTATGTGGACACCCTTTTAAAATGAGTGGATTCAGCCATTTCAACCACACCTGTTGCTGACCGGTGTATAAAATCGAGCACACAGCCTTACAATCTCCATAGACAAACATTGGCAGTAGAATGGCCTTACTGAAGAGCTCAGTGACTTTCAATGTGGCACCGTCATAGGATGCCACCGTTCCCACAAGTCAGTTCGTCAACTTTCTGCCCTGCTAGAGCTGCCCCGGTCAACTGTAAGTGCTGTTGTGAAGTGGAAACGTCTAGGAGCGGCAATGGCTCAGCCGCAAAGTGGTAGGCCACACAAGCTCACAGAATGGGACTGCCGAGTGATGAAGTGCATAGCGTGTAAAAATCTTCTGTCCTCGGTTGCAACACTGACTACCGAGTTCCAAACTGCCTCTGGAAGAAAGGTCGGCACAAGACCTGTTCGTTGGAAGCTTCATGAAATGGGCTTCCATGGCCGACCAGCACCACACAAGCCTAAGATCACCATGCGCAATGCCAAGCGCCGGCTGGAGTGGTGTAAAGCTCGCCGCCATTGGACTCTGGAGCAGTGGAAACACGTTCTCTGGAGTGATGAATCACGGTTCACCATCTGGCAGTCTGACAAACTAATCTGGGTTTGGCGGATGCCAGGAGAAAGTTTGGCGGAGGAGGAATAATGGTCTGGGGCTGTTTTTCATGATTCGGGGTAGGCCATTTAGCTCCAGTGAAGAGAAATCAACGCTACAGCATACAATTACATTCTAGACGATTCTTTGCTTCCAAATTTATGGCAAGTTTGGGGTAGGCTCTTTGCTGTTTCAGCATTGCAATGCCCCTGTACACAAAACGAGGTCCATACAGAAATGGTTTGTCGAGATCGGTGTTGAAGAACTTTACTGGCCTGCACAGAGCCCTGACCTCAACCCCATTGAACATCTTCGGGATGAATTGGAACGCCCACTGCAAGCCAGGCCTAATCGCCCAACTTCAGTGCCTGGCCACACTAATTCTCTTGTGGCTGAATGGAAGCAGGTCCCTACAAAAATGTTCCAACATCTAGTGAAAAGCCTTTCCAGAAGAGTGGAGGCTGTTATAGCAGCAAAAGGGGGACCAACTCCATATTAATGCCCATGATTTTGGAATGAGATGTTCGACGAGCAGGTGTCCACATACTTTTGGTCATGTAGTGTACCTACACACACTCCTATACACACTTATCTATTCTGCTTCCAACCATCATTATCTTAACTTTGTATTAATTCTTCCTCTTCTACAGAGAGCAGAGTGGTCCATCGCTCGCTACTCCCAGTGGCTGGATGACCACCCTTCAGAGAGAGACCGCCTTACACTCATTAGGTTACTGCAGGAGAACGACAAAAGTCTTACAGCCTTTGAGACAGCTTTGTTGGGTTGTTTGGTATCACTCAGAGGAGTGAGTGAGCACCCTCTTGTGGTAAAATTATGAAATTCCTATCAGTTCTATTGGGTAGTGTGTCTTTAGTAATTCTATCTCCTTCTTCTTCTGTGTGTGCAAGGGGTGCTCTGGAGGCCTACATGCAGAGTGTGAGGGCTCGTCAGGGGAAGGAGTTTGCCCCTGTCTACCCCATCATGGTCCAGCTGCTGCAGAGGGCCACCAGCGGAGCCCAAGACTCCAGGACCTGAGGGAACTACAGCTCCCATGATGCAACTGTCTGCACTTCACATGGGCATGGAGAACGGCTCAGTGAAGAACACATCCCAATATTATGAATGTTATGACTATAGAATTAGTAGAATGGACATGGCTATGAAAATCCTTTGGCTTTTTTTATGGGCCACCCAACAGGAGTTTCCATTATTGAAATGACTTCAGTGTTGCTCGTTTCTATGGATGTGATGAGCAGCAATTCAAACGGAAAACTACCCACAATAGTGTATGAAAAAGTCTGTTCTGCTAATTCTATGGCTATGCCACAGTGAATGGGAAATACACGCTAGCTAGTTATGGTTAACCTAATTTTGTACTATTAAATGCTTCATGGTGAACAATACTTATTATAAGGAATGATTGATGGTAGGGCTCTATCAAAGTGTAATTTTAATTTAAAGGAAATGTTCCTGCCGTGTTAGTGGAGGCTGCATTCACGGTAAACGATGTCGGTTCAGAGTGTGCTATCTGGGTTGAATAAAGCCCTTACTCTATTACACATAGCTGATTCAGCTCTTTCCCCTGTCTGGTCTATAGAACTGTTCATATGAGGTCTTGTCGATGTAAAGCTCTAAGGTTGTGGTTATAATAAAACAAGTTGTGCCTGAGGTGAAGGCTTGTATCTTGAGCCCTGTTTATACTTGGTAACATGCAGCATGTTTTGATGATTAAAATGACTGATCTTCCTGACCTCCAGAAGAAGTCCAGTATAAAATAACAGCCTTACAGGTGGGTATTATATGCATGTTGCAACCCACATGGGTGCCAGTTCAGACTTTTGTCCACTCTTACATTTAAGTGATCTTTAAATATGTGAGGTGCACTAGGATAGGTTACACCTTGCATTAATTAAATGTGTTTTTCTTGATCTGTTCAAGGTTTACACATGGTGTATTCATTAATGCAAACCGTTTGCAACAAATGAGCACAAACTCTTGCTATTTAACATCCATTCATTCTCCTTGGTTTGGCTGAGTGTTTTTATGGAACTGTCATCACTCAGTACCCACAAGGCAAAAAGGTACAAGATTAGTTTTACAAGGATAGGGAAAATATTTCCACAGCTTTATTTGTACATGCTTCATTGGGAATGAAGTAATTACACTGACACAAACAGACAAATACAGCAAGTAGTCTTTAAACGGGCCACTTCCATTGGTTGACAGGAGGCTCTTCAATCAGTGGTTCCCATGGTTTCCACTCTGCCATCTTCCTGGATAGAGCCAACTCGCACTCCGCCTGGAGGGAAGAGGAAATGAGTGGGTCAGATATGATAAATGAGGAAGAGGAGGGAGATAGTATGTGAGAGGTTTATGTAGCCGTGGTTACAACTTCCATTAACATGGCTGTCGTCATCCGATCGAGATTTGTTGTGTCTACACACGGTAATAAAATGGGATTCTTATCTGCCCACTTCGTATTGTGACCAGATTCCCTGGTCCCTCCCTGGTGGCAAATTAATTCGACCTACCGTTATGACAGAAAACAGCACGCTTTTATAGTCAATAGTTTTATACTCATCATTACAGCCTACTTTTGTTATCCAATGATTTAAGACTGGGCGTAACAGACTACTGTTTCGATAACCTCGACTTGTCCAATATTCAGAGAATCTCTCCAATCCCTAAAAACGTCACCACACAAACGATTTGAATATCTGGATGTGTGTACAAAATACTATTATTGCACAGTAAGTTAGAGTAGGCTACAAAGTGCATCTCTGAATGGCACAACGCATTATCCAAATAAGTCAGGATAGGGTTGTTCATTACGCATCGATGTTTACATACATATTGTAAATAACCTTTAGTATAGGCCTAAACAGTATTAAAGGAATAAAAAAGCAACATGCTGGGAGAATGACCGTGGTTCAGTTTCCTCCAAATCATTGATAATTCGCTAACGGTACCTCAAAATGATAACCTATAGCAAGACGTGTGGTCAAATTATGAAAATGCATGGATAAAAGCAGCAAGCATGTAAAGCAAAGGCTTTATAAAGGAACAGAGTCAATCTAAAAGTAGCCTGAAGAGTCCTTCGTAATTGAAGCCTACACTAGCCTATTGGACAGTAGCCTCGCTCACGCTTAGGCTACAGAAAGCTATGCGCCTCGACGCATCAGTTTGGAAATCTTCTGCACTTTATTGACATCCGAAAAGGACTGCATTATAACATCACTGTATTATGTTCATATCTGATACAGCAACTGAAATGGACTATTCACCACCTGCCTACCTGGTTAGGTACAGGGGGAACATTAGGCCTATCTATACACTGCTCTCTTCTGCTCCATCATAGTCCATCCCTGCATGCATCCCCAACACGTTTCAATTCTGCTATTACAGTCCTTGGCCTTTCTGTAGCCTATGATGTTTTCAAATATTTTATTTTGGCCTGGCATTAGATGTGAGAACCGTTTTTCTCTCATTCGGGACAATATCTCTTAAACATATTTTTCTATATGCCAATTTTAAGCAGAGCTGGACGCGGTATTGGACTGTGGCATATCCGACCACAGTGCCAGTTGGCATTTGGTTTCTAAAGACCATGATCTTAATTCAACTGTTTGCTATTTTTTGAGAGGGCGGGACAACCATAACGTTGGCCAAATTTATACGCTTTTGTTATCCGGATTTGTTTACACTTCAAGGATATCCGCACAAGATGCGTCTTCAACTACCTCCGGAGGTGGTCAGGAAGATATAATCACAATCAGATCACAATGTGTCTACACCGGTCAACTTATGTGGGCACAACCAGAATTTGGACATGATCAGGACAACGGACGCATGTAGAAACCAGGTGCAACTTTAGGAGGAAGATGCAATGAAAAGAGTGTGAGGCTCCTCTCTGTACCTGGTGAATGACCTCCTCGATCTGACCACAGTTGATTTTCTTCTCTAGTTTCTCCACATCAGGCTCCTTTCAATTGAAATGAAGAAAGACAATGAAATGATCTATATGGATTGAAACACAGATGCCATTCCAAACAATGTCTCGTAACATGACATCATAAATATAAAAGTCAACAAGGGGGAGCTGGTAGGAAGAGTTCTCCTCTGTTAAACTTCACCTGACCCTAGATGTGAGGATGGTTGGAGTGTAAACTTACGGCTTTGATAAGGTCAAAACGGTCATTGACAAGCTGTTCTGTGTACTTTCTGTAGGCTGCGTCCTGAGGGATGACCTGGAGAGACGCCAGGATCTTACTGTACAAGATCCTCAGGCGCTGAGGGGACACACGCACAGACCGTTACATTATCATACCAAAGTAGGCGTGGTCCACTACTGCGGTTTATGGCCATTACTGGAGACTCACCTCATGAGGGTTGTGGGACACGGCCAGTCCCACCAAACCTGTTGTCTGGGGGAAATATGACACAATGAGCATAATAGCTAGCTGGCACGCGAGACTACATAGTTAACGTTAGTAATCTCCTGGGTAAAATAGCCATACGGCATTCAGAAGGAAGGTGGAACATTACAGAACATATGGATAAAACGTCATGTACCTTTGGGTTCGTATCGTGTCAGCCATCTAAATTGGCTATATTTACTTCACAACGGACAAGCCCTTGGCCTAGGTAACTAACCCTGACATAGCAGATCAAAGTATATATCCACGAACCCTCCAGCAAATGAGCAAGCTAGCTAGTAGACGAGCCAGCCTAGCAGCTATCTGACACGCATGCTTGTCAATAGGAAGCGACACAAGCTCATATCGATTGTAAAGTGACAGTAATCTAACTGAATAAACAAAAGCACATTACATTTTCACAAAAGCATCATCATAATATGACCTCGACTCGTACCTTTTTCAGAACGCCAGCCATGATTATGGGCGCTACGGATTCTGGGTCACTTCTGTCGAATAAAAATGACGTCAACACGTCCTCGTTTTTTCAAAATAAAAGCTCAGCATGTCTGATTGTGTAGTAAGTACAGTAATGGGCAAACATTTTGAGAATGACACAAATATTGCTGCTTCCGTGTCTTTAGATATTTTTGTCAGATGTTAGTATGGAATACTGAAGTATAATTACAAGTATTTCATACGTGTCAAAGGCTTTTATTGACAATTACATGAAGTTGATGCAAAGTGTCAATATTTGCAGTGTTGACCCTTCTTTTTCAAGACCTCTGCAATCTGCCCAGACATGTTGTCAATTAACTTCTGGGCCACATCCCATGATGGCAGCCCATTCTTGCATAATCAATGCTTGAAGTTTGTTAGAATTTGTGAGTCTTGAGGATTGACCACAAGTTCTCAATGGGATTAAGGTCTGTGGAGCTTCCTGGCCATGGACCCAAAATATCGATGTTTTGTTCCCGGAGCCACTTATGCCTTATGGCAAGGAGCTCCATCACGCTGGAAAAGGCATTGTTCGTCACCAAACTGTTCATGGATGGTTGGGAGGAGTTGCTCTCGGAGGATGTGTTGGTACCATTGGTACCATTCATGGCTGTGTTCTTAGGAAAAATTGTGAGTGATCCCACTCCCTTGGCTGAGAAGCAACCCCACACATGAATGGTCTCAGGATGCTTTACTGTTGGCATGACACAGGACTGATGGTAGCGCTCATCTTGTCTTCTTGGGACAAGCTTTTTTCCAGATGCCCCAAACAATCGGAAAGGGGATTCATCAGAGAAAATGACGTTACCCCAGTCCTCAGCAGTCCAATCCCTGTACCTTTTGCAGAATATCAGTCTGTCACTGATGTTTTTCCTGGAGAGAATTTGCTTCTTTGCTGCCCTTCTTGACACCAGGCCATCCTCCAAACGTCTTCGACTCACTGTGCGTGCAGATGCACTCACACCTGCCTGCTGCCATTCCTGAGCAAGCTCTGTACTGGTGGTGCCCCAATCCCGCAGCTGAATCAACTTTAGGAGATGGTCCTGGCGCTTGCTGGACTTTCTTGGGCGCCCTGAAGCATTCTTCACAACAATTGAACCGCTGTCCTTGAAATTCTTGATGATCTGATAAATGGTTGATTTAGGTGCAATCTTACTGGCAGCAATATTCTTGCCTGTGATGCCCTTTTGTGCAAAGCAATGACGACGGCACGTGTTTCCTTGCAGGTAACCATGATTGACAGAGGAAGAACAATGATTCCAAGCACCACCCTCCTTTTGAAGCTTCCAGTCTGTTATTCGAACTCAATCAGCATGACAGAGTGATCTCCAGCCTTGTCCTCATCAACACTCACACCTGTGTTAACGAGAGAATCACTGACATGATGTCAGCTGGTCCTTTTGTGGCAGGGCTGAAATGCAGTGGAAATGTTTTTGGGGGATTCAGTTCATTTGCATGGCAAAGAGGGACTTTGCAATTAATTGCAATTCATCTGATCACTCTTCATAACATTCTGGAGTATATGCAAATTGCCATCATACAAACTGAGGGAGCAGACTTTGTGAAAATTAATATTTGTGTCATTCTCAAAACTTTTGGCCACGACTGTAGACATGAGTCCTCTTATTCAGTAACCTAAATACATGTTATTTATTAATGGATCCTACAATACATGTTCAATGATTAGATTGGAAAAATAAGTATTACAAATGGTAATTTAAAATAATTCGAAGTGGGTACACTACACATACTAGCAATATCAAAATAATGTAGGACTTGTGTGCTGTAAGCCGGACAGCCTGTCTATACTGTATGGCTCCTATAGTCAATTAAATCTCATTATGATAAACTGTGTTTAGTGTGATAGCGAAACACTGCATGTGACAGTGTGACAGGCATTCTCAGAGTGTGTGGGGCTGATATTATAGGCATGTCAAGTCTAAAAATATCCCATTACTCCTGCAAACACCAACATAAAAGTTAGTTTGCAGCCAACAAACCTTCGAAGACTGGGACTTTCACTGGAGATTTTACAGGTAAGACTGGAGTTGCCCGTTCATTCAGATATTTGATAGCGACGAAGGTGCTTTAAAACCTTTCAATTTGTCATTGCAATGACATTCCTGACTGCATGCCTATAGTTTAGGATGTGTCTGTTGATCTATGCAGACTGCAGTGACATGAGTCATTTGGGGGAGACTGGTAGCCTAGTGGTTAGAGCGTTGGGCCAGTTAACCCAAAGGTTGCTAGATCGAGGGGGCAGCAGGTAGCCTAGTGGGTAGATTGCTAGATCGAATCCCCGAGCTGAAGGTAAAAATCTGTCTTTCTACCTCTGAACAAGGCAGGTAACCCACTGTTCCCCGGTAGGCTGACATTGGAAATAAGAATTTGTTCTTAACTGACTTGCCTAGTTAAAATCAATAAAATAGTATTGAGGGTCATGGTAACCTTTTGGTTCCTCTTTTTGATTTCTCTGTAGGAATGGAGGACGTTGATAGATGTGAGGAGGAGCTTATTGAGTATGCCATTCGAGAGAGTATTCGAGACTTATCAATAGACAGGTATTCAGAAAATGGAGAGGATTACGTTCATGTATTATTCGCACATCCCGCAGTACGTTTGTCACCGCTCCCTGACTTTGTTTACCCATATCTCAACAGCATGCCAACAGCCAGCGGTGACTATCTGAGGATAGTGACTGCCATTGAGCAAGGTAGGACTACCCCTCACCAACCGTGCCTTTCAAACTGCCTAGCCCAACCCTTGCCCTAAAGCTATTAACCCTAACCCTAGCTTTATGTCCACATCAGGGTTCAACCCTAACCCTAGCTTTATGTCGACATCAGGGTTCAACCCTAACCCTATATTTATGTCCACATCAGGGTTCAACCCTAACCCTAGCTTTATGTCCACATCAGGGTTCAACCCTAACCCTAGCTTTATGTCCACATCAGGGTTCAACCCTAACCCTAGCTTTATGTCCACATCAGGGTTCAACCCTAACCCTAGCTTTATGTCCACATCAGGGTTCAACCCTAACCCTAGCTTTATGTCCACATCAGGGTTCAACCCTGACCCTATCTTTATGTCCACATCAGGGTTCAACCCTAACCCTAGCCATAACGCTAGCCATAATCCTAACGTAGGGTTCTGTGTGGTGTCTCTCCCTAGGTAATGTGTATACCCTGCAGGAGCTGTCTGGGTTGCAGGCTTTCACAGAGAGGGACAGCAGAGGGTGGCTTCCCCTACACAGAGCCGCCGTGCAGTCCCAGGAACAGGTCTTGGATCAGGTCCTGCTGGGTGAGAGGCCCACATACCACCAGCAGTACCTCACAACTAGTACCTGAAATACCCGTAGCCACTTACAGTACTGCTTCTATAACACGTGTTTAATTCCCATTACTTTTGTGTGTGTGATCCTGCAGCTTCCTGTGATGGGACTGTGGATGATGTGACTGCAGGCGGGGACACAGCGTTGATTCTGGCTGCTCAGGAGGGTCTGCTGGAAAATGTCAGGACTCTACTGCGGCATGGAGCATCTCCACACAAAACCAACAGCCTGAATGAGTCCCCACTGCTGCTTGGTACACGCACAGTCATATATATATATATATATATATATATATATATATATATATATATAGATAGATAGATACACACACACACACACACACACACACACACACACACACACACACACACACACACAATACTGTATTCAAGCACTGTTCTATGTCGTCAATCAAGCATGCAAGTTCTGTTTTGTTATGTGTCGTCCTGTGTTGATGTGTGTTAGCGGTGAGACAGGGATCATATGACATGGTGTCCACTCTGATCAATTGTGGGGCCTTCGTGGAACAGGTGTGTCTGAAGAAGTGGATGGCCATTCACGAGGCAGCCAAGGTGAGTTTGAGTTACACCTGTAGTCTTGTTTATATTTCTTCTTCAGCCGTATACCATATCATCAAGGCCCAGGAATGCCAAAACATGTAATAAAAAACAATGTTTTATTGTAGTTCCCTTCTCCTTAAAAAGTGTGTGTGTTATCTTGCCAGGTGGGCTGCAGTGCCATCCTGGTGCTTCTGCTGAGGCATGGGGCCAAGGTGACAGCTGTAGATGGGCACAATGTCACCCCGCTGGGTATCGCAGCAGAGTATGCCCATGCCGAGGTCCTGGATATACTCATAAAGAACGGTACGAGCCAATCAGAGGCCTTAGATTGTCCTTGATGAATAATGTAAACATTTTAAACGTATTGTCATACCAAAAGGCAAATAAACATTCTCGAAGAACAGCCAAAAATACATTTACAAGGAACTGAAAAGTAGTTGATATCAACTGATTGTTCATATCAGTTTACATAAATGTTTGGCTTGAACACAAGTCCACAGGACTACAGTAGGGTTAATCGTCCTTCTTTCCCACCAGGTGGCGACGTGAACGCCCAGGCGTATAACGGAGACAGTGTCCTGTACGATGCAGCCGGCTCAGGGAACCTGGACTGCATATACCTCCTCCTGCAAGCTGGAGCCAACCCTAACATAGCCAGTCTGGCATGCCAGCTGCCCATACACAGAGCCGCCTATGAGGGACACATCCTGTGAGTGGCTGACTCTTACTACGCGGTCCTCTGTAGCTCAGCTGGTAGAGCATGGCGCTTGCAACGCCAGAACTGTGTTTCGATTCCCAGGACGTAGATGATCCCATATGTAAAATGTATGCACATAATGACTTGCTTTGTGTGAAAGCGTCTGCTAAATGGCATATATTACTAACAGTCTAGAACAGGGATGCCAAGAACAACTACTGGAAAGCATGCTGGTCTTTGTGGAAATCAATTGATCAAGACATCGGCTAGAGAGTTATCTGATGATCCAGTTCTTGGAAAGTGTTACCCCTGAGGAATTATCCATCCCTGGGTCTAGAAGCAGTTGTTCAGGTCATAGTCTAGATCCTGTTTCAACAACATAATCAATAGTGCTGGTATAATCAACAATCTGATCTATGATGCTGTGTTTGTCCCAGTGCTCTGAGGACCTTCATCCCCATCACCACTAAGAGGGCCATCCGTCTGTCAGGCCAGAGCCCAGTCCACTCTGCAGCAGATGGCGGCCATGTTGACTGTCTGGAGCTGCTCATAGAGAAAGGTTTCGATGTCAACGCTCAGCTGGACGTACACATCTCAGGTACAATCCATGGACACACACAACCCAGGTAGTACAATTGGGCAAACACATGGACACATAATCTATTTCATAAGGGAGCCCTGCTCAAGAGGAAGGTGCTTGTAACTTCAGAGTTGTGAGGTTGATTCCTGTGTGGGCCAATGGGGGCCCTCTGGAGGTCAAGGCCCCTGGGTACGTGCCCTTAACTTACATGCTGTCTAGACTATCTACAAAATGTTAGTTGACATGGGCTAATTGAGTGACTGACATTACAAGAGAAAAACTGCCGATGTACAACCACATTTCAAAATGGCACATTGTGTTTTCTACTATTCTAACTCTCAACCCCAACTGAGTTCCTAGGATGTTTTGGATAATTGAGCATGTTGTTATTACTGTGTTACCAGAGAGCTACGGGGACATGAGGCGGAGTCCACTCTACTTCGCCGTATCCAACAGTGATATCACCTGCACAGAGATGCTGCTGGCCGCCGGGGCCAAAACTGACCTGGACCCGCTACGCTGCTTCCTTGTGGCTGTACGCGCTGGGAGGTATGAGACTGTATCTGTGTGGGTAACTCAACTCTAACCGTGTTAGACCACTGAACTAAGCCTACAGTAGGTGTTAGCTTTGGGATAACGCAATTATTAATGTCTCCCTCGGGGAAGGTTATTCCTCACTTGAGAGTAGTCCGTGTTTTACCAACTACCTCTGCAATAGCTACAGTGTATTCGGAAAATATTCAGAACCCTTGACTTTTTCCAAATTTTGTTACATTACGGCCTTATTCTAAAATGGATTCAATTGTCCCCCCCCCCCCCCTTAATCTACACACAATACCCCATAATGACAAAGCACAAACACTTTTTTAGACATTTTTGCAAATGTATTAAAAATAAAAAACTGAAATGTCAAATTTACAAAAGTATTCAGACCCTTTACTTAGTATTTTGTTGAAGCACCTTTGGTGCGATTATAGCCTTAAGTGTTCTTGGGTATGACGCTAAAAACTTGGCACACCTGTATTTGGGGAGTTTCTCCCATTCTTCTCTGCATATCCCCTCAAGCTCTGTCAGGTTAGATGGGGAGTGTCGCTGTACAGCTATTTTCAGGTCTCTCCAGAGATGTTCGATCGGGTTCAAGCCCAGGCTCAGGCTGGGCCACTCAAGGAAATTCAGAGACTTGTCCTGAAGCCACTCCTGCGTTGACTTGGCTGAGTGTTTAGGGTCGTTGTCCCCTTGGAAGATGAACATTTGCCCCAGTCTGAGGTCCTTAGCGCTCTGGAGCAGGTTTTCATCAAGTATCTCTCTATACTTGGCTCCGTTCATATTTCTGCCAACCCTGACTAGTCTCCCAGTCCCTTCCGCTGAAAAACATCCCCACAGCATGATGCTGCCACCACCATGCTTCACCATAGGGATGGTGTCAGGTTTTCTCCAGACATGATGCTTGGCATTCAGGCCATAGAGTTCAATCTTGGTTTCATCAGACCAGATAATCTTGTTTCTCATGGTCTTTTGGCAAATTCCAAGCGGGATGTCAGGTGCCTTTTACTGAGAAGTGGCTTCTGTCTGGTCACTCTACCATAAATACCTGATTGGTGGAGTGCTGCAGAGATAGTTTTCCTTCTGGAAGGTTCTCCCATCCCCACAGAGGAACTCTGGAGCTCTGTCAGAGTGACCATTGAGTTCATGGTCACCTCTCCAAGGCCCTTCTCCAAGGCCTACTGATTGCTCAGTTTGGCTGGGCGGCCAGCTCTAGGAAGAGTCTTGGTGGTTCCAAACTTCTTCCATTTAAGAACGATGGAGGCCACTGTGTTCTTGGGGTCCTTCAATGCTGCAGAATTGTTTTGGTGTGTTGACACAATCCTGTCTCGGAGCTCTATGGACAATTCCTTCGACCTTATGACTTGATTTTTGCTCTGACATGCACTGTCAACTGTGGGACTTATATAGACAGGTGTTTGCCTCTCCAAATCATGTCCAATCAATTGAATTTACCACAGGTGGACTCCAATCAAGTTGTAGAAACATCTCAAGGATGATCATTGGAAACAGGTTGCACCTGAGCTCAATTTCGAGTCTCATAGCAAAGGTTCTGAATACTTACAGTATGTAAATAAAGTATTTTACAGTTTCTGCTTTGTCATTATGGGGTATTGTGATGTCATTATGGAGTATTGTGATGTCATTATGGGGTATTGTGATGTCATTATGGAGTATTGTGTGTTGATTGATGAGGGGGGGGAACATTTTAATACATTTTAGAATAAGGCTGTAACGTAACAAAATGTGGAAAAAGTCAAGGAGTCTGAATACTTTTCAGATGCACTGTATAAATGAAACTGAATGGAACACAGCAGTGACGTCACCAACTTCTATATATTGGAACAGTTTGTTGGCTCCCATGCTAGGTCCGATGAATTTGTTTATTTTTTTAAGCTTCCTTTTGTAATTATGACGTTGTCTTAACCTTTTATCATCAACCCAGCTCCCATATATTTCCTACTTCCTGGTCTCTTCTATGACATCACCTGTCTAACCCTATCCCTTCCCACCCCAGGTATGAGCTGGTGCGTCTGCTATTGTCCAGGGGTGCCGAAGTCAACTGCTACTTCAGAATGATCAGTGACACACTGTTTCCCACCGCGTTGCAGTACTGTCTCAGAGATCACATGATTCTGCGCCTGCTGCTCAACAACGGCTACGACATAGAGAAGTGCTTCCTGTGTAACCACGGCAACGGACAGGATATGGACTGCGACTCCAGGGTCGACTACCAACATAACCATAGAAGAACTTTATTTTATAACCAGGACTACAGAGCCTCGGTAAGTCATGTAGACTTATTCCTGGCCTATTCCAGTACAACAGGATTAGGCCCCCAATCTTTGATTTAGAATACAGGAAGTAGGCAAGTCCTGGTTCTGGAGGAAGACAGGTTCTGTGTTTTTGTTCTCGGCTGGAACTAAAGCCTGCACACACTGTGGTCCTCTATGACCAGGGTTGGCCGACACTGATGTAGAATGTGTTGGTCTAAATTAGAAGATAACAGCAAGTGCAGCTAATACCTTGTCCAGTTCCACTGCATGTCCTTCTGATGTCAGTCTCGCTGTCCTGTTCGCTCTCTGCTCCAGTTCTGTGAAATCATCTCCCTGTCGGCGGTGGTCAACCTGGCGGGGAGTGTGGTACGGATGCTTCTGGACTACGTCAGACACCCACGTATCTGCCCCAACCTCCTACGGGTGCTGGAGAAACAGAAAGAGTGGCCAGACATCTGTGACATTCTGGGTAAGGCAGCATCATTGCTAATAAACAATAGTAGTGGACAGAAAACAGTGGGAATGCAAAGACTGAAATATCTTACAGATCAACTTTCCATCATCATGAACAGAATAATCTGACTTTTTGTGTGTGTGTGTGTGTGTGTGTGTGCCCGTCCATGTGTGTGTATCCCCAGACAACCCTCGGTCCCTGCAGCACCAATGTCGTTTGGTCATTAGGAGACAGATGACCCCTAGAAGACTGAATGACCCACAGGTCATGGCTACCGTCCCGTTTCCCCCGACACTCAAACACTACCTCACCTACAGGGAGTACGACGAGTATGGTGGGTTGGAAGCCTCACACTCATAACTGGACTATATCAATGAAAACATATTTAGAAGAACAAAAAGTGATCCTGTTCTGTGCATAACTGATCAATCACATTACGCTCTTTCTCGTGAATAATGCATCAGCTCATATACTTATGCTTATATGAAGTATGGCAAGTGTTCTTGTGATGTAATGTTTGTAATAACTACAATTCTTTTCACACTGATTCATGTTCTCTGAATAGTGTCAATTGTCCTTATCATAGTACTTCTACTTCTACTAGACTTCATACATTAGACAGCACAGCTGTGCAGCATGGTACAGTGCATGTAGTGTGATGTACTCTTCAAGATCTCCCCATGGGAAGAGCAGGTCAGGTCGAAAAAATAACTCTGAGAGCTCATTCAGTTTATAAGTAGGGCTAAACACTCACGGTCTGGTCTGAATGACTCTGCTGCAATGGACTGTTGACTTTTACAGTGACCCTGACACCTACCTGACTCATAAGACCAGGGTTTAAATCTAGAGAGACCTAGATCTAGACAACAGCTCATCCATATTATACCCTCAAAGTTCTGGGAGCTAGTTGTGTTGTCACTAGCCCCGTGACTGGTGCTAACATGCATTCTTTGTCCTGATCTTGTCCACATTCTGATTGTGACCACATTTTTAGACAGGTGTAGAAGATTAAAAGACGCATTGTGATCTGATTGTGATCTTATTTCCCTGACAACCTCCGGAGGTAGTCAGGCTTGCAAGTGTAGACAGATCTGGACAGTGAAACCAGTTAAATCATCATTATCCAGCACTCAAACATCCTTGACAAGTTGGAGCATTGACTTATGGCATCAATATGAGTCTTAAAATAAATAAAAACACATTATTTTGAAAGAATGTCTGAAAATGTGACTGTTGACAAGATCAGGACAGGATGCATGTTTACAGCAGGTTACTGAGACCTGTTGGGTGTACAACAAACCAGAATCAATGAGTTAGCCAGCTAACTTTGATAAACAACCACAAATAACTATTAATTTTCAAGCTTATTTCAAGCTTTTTTTTTTTTTTAAGAAATTTAAAAAATAAGTTATTTCAGAATATTTAGGAGTTAGCTGGCTAACTCAATGATCCTGCTTTGAAGTACAACCCTCAGCTCAACTCTTCCTGGAACACAGAGAGTTTATGAGGCAAATCTCGTAACATTCCCCAAATACATGTTAGGATTTCAGCCATTTTCCCAAAGCATAGTTGAGTAACCCTAAAACACCATTGGGTGGCAATGTTACAATCGGCATCCACGCATACAACTATAGTCCTATGCACTGTGTAGTGCCTGTTATCCTCCACTCCAACCAAGCCTTGGGCCTTTACAGTAGTGGAACAACAATTGCTGTATTCAGATCATATCATGAAATGTTTAAACTGAAGAACACCCCAGTTAACTGACTGAACCAAACGTGGGTTTTGCTGTTGTGAAGGCACAGCTAGCAGAGGGTAGACTAGAGTAGCATGGTCCAATGTAGAATTATGTTGAGAGAGTTCTATCGTTGCCAGACTGTTGTTGTTAACTGAACAGCAGCATTCCTGTCCTGTCAACACCAGCCTACCGCTCATCGAGACACAGTGGAGTGGACACTGTATTCCTACCCACTAGTCATACCATAGACCAGGGCTCTCCAACCCTATTCCTGGAGAGCTAACTTCCTGGAGGCTTTTGCTCTAATCCCCGTTTTATCTAAAGATAACTTCCTGGAGGATTTTGCTCTAATCCCTGTTTTATCTAAAGCTAACTTCCTAGAGGATTTTGCTCTAATCCCTGTTTTATCTAAAGCTAATTTCCTGGAGGCTTTTGCTCTAATCCCTGTTTTATCTAAAGCTAACGTCCTGGAGGCTTTTGCTCTAATCCCTGTATTATCTAAAGCTAACTTCCTGGAGGCTTTTGCTCTAATCCCTGTTTTATCTAAATCTAACTTCCTGGAGGATTTTGCTCTAATCCCTGTTTTATCAAAGCTGACTTCCTGGAGGATTTTGCTCTAATCCCTGTTTTATCTAAAGCTAACTTCCTGGAGGATTTTGCTCTAATCCCTGTTTTATATAAAGCTAACTTCCTGGAGGCTCTTGCTCTAATCCCTGTTTTATCTAAAACTAACTTCCTGAATGATTTTGCTCTAATCCCCATTTTATCTAACCTGATTCACCAGCTGATTATTAGAATCATGTGAGCTAGATTTGCTATTTGTTATTTTATTAGGATCCCAATAGCTGTTGTGAAAGCAGCAGCTACTCCTCCTGGGGTCTACACAAAACATGAAACATGACATAACATTAATAAACAGCTCAAGGTCAGAACTACATGCATTTTAAAAATGGCAAACATACTGTAGCCTACACATCAATACATACACACAAAATATCTAGGTCAAATAGGGGAGAGGCGTTGTGCCGTGAGGTGTTGCTTTATCTGTTTTTTGAAACCAGGTTTGCTGTTCATTTGAGCAATATGAGATGGAAAGCAGTTCAGTGCAAAAATGGTTCCCTATAAAACTGTACGCTTTCTTGAATTTGTTCTGGATTTGGGGACTGTGAAAAGACCCCTGGTGGCATGTCTGTTGGGGTAAGTGTGTGTGTCAGAGCTGTGTGTAAGTTGACTACGCAAACAATTTGGAATTTTCAACAATGTTTCTTATAAAAACAAGTGATGCAGTCAGTCTCTCCTCAACTCTTAGCCAAGAGAGACTGGCATACATACTATTTATATTATCCCTCTGATGAAGAGCAAAATGAAGAGCAAGATGTGCCGCTCTGTTCAGGGCCAAATACAGCTTATTAACTAGGTATTTTGCAGCACTTGACCACATGACTGGACAATAATCAAGAGAAGACAAAACTTGACTCTGCAGGACTTGCTTTTTGGAATATGGTGTCAAAAAAGCAGAGCATCACTTTATTAATGCCAGACCTCTCCCCGTCGTTACAACCATTGAATCTACATGTTTTGACCATGCCAGTGTACAATTTAAGGTAACACCAAGTAATTTAGTCTCCTCAACTTGTTCAACAGCCACACAATTCATTACCAGATTCAGCTGATGTCTAGAGTTTAGGGAATGATTTGTGCCTAATACAATGCTCTTAGTTTTAGAGATGTTCAGGACCAGTTTATTACTGGCCACCCATAACAAAACTGACTGCAACTCTTTGTTAAAGGTTTAAGTGACTTTATTAGCTGTGGTTGCTGACACGTACACTACCGTTCTAAAGTTTGGGGTCACTTAGAAATGTCCTTGTTTTTGAAAGAAAAGCTATTTTTTTGTCCATTAAAATAAAATTGATCAGAAATACAGTGTAGACATTGTTAATGTTGTAAATGACTATTGTAGCTGGAAACTGCTGATTTTTATTGGAATATCTACATAGACGTACAGAGGCCCATTATCAGAAACCGTCCCTCCTGTGTTCCAATGGCACGTTGTGTTAGCTAATCCAAGTTTATCATTTTAAAAGGCTAATTGACCACTAGAAAATAATTTTGCAATTATGTTAGCACAGCTGAAAACTGTTGTGCTGATTAAAGAAGCAAAAAAACTGGCCTTCTTTAGACTAGTTGAATATCTGGAGCATCAGCATTTGTGGGTTCAATTACAGGCTCAAAATGGCCAGAAACAAAGAGCTTTCTTCTGAAACTTGTCAGTCTATTCTTGTTCTGAGAAATTAAGGCTATTCCATGTGAGAAATTGCCAAGAAACTGAAGATCTCGTACAATGCTGTGTAGTACTCCCTTCACAGAACAGCGCAAACTGACTCTAACCAGAATAGAAAGAGCAGTGAGAGGCCCCGGTGCACAACTGAGCAAGAGGACAAGTACATTAGAGTGTCTAGTTTGAGAAACAGATGCCTCACAAGTCATCAACTGGCAGCTTCATTAAATAGTACCTGCAAAACACCAGTCTCAACATCAACAGTGAAGAGGCGATACTGGAATGATGGCCTTCTACGCAAAGTTGCAAAGAAAAATACATATCTCAGACTGGCAGAGGAAGATTAGAAAAAGTGTTATGGACAGACGAATCCAAGTTTGTGGTGTTCGGATCACAAAGAAGAACATTCGTGAGATGCAGAGAAAATGAAAAGATGCCGGAAGAGTACTTGTCGCCATCTGTCAAGCGTGGTGGAGGTAATGTGATGGTCTGGGGGTGCTTTGGTGGTGGTAAAGTGGGAGATTTGTACAGGGTAAAAGGGATCTTGAAGAAGGAAGGCTATCACTCCATTTTGCAATGCCATTCCATACCCTGTGGACAGAGCTTAATTGGAGCACAGTCACCGGATCTCAACCCTATTGAGCTGTTGTGGGAGCAGCTTGACCGTATGGTACGTAAGAAGTGCCCATCAAGCCAATCTAACTAGGTGTTTCAGGAAGCATGGGGTGAAATCTCTTCAGAGTACCTCAATAAATTGACAACTAAAATGCCAAATGTCTGCAGGGCTGTAATTGCTGCAAATGGAGGATTCTTTGACGAAAGCAAAGTTTGAAGGACACAATTATTACTTCAATTAAAAATCATTATTTATAACCTCGTCAACGTCTTGACTATATTTCCTATTCATTTTGCAACTAATTTCATGTATGTTTTCATTCAAAACAAGGACATTTCTAAGTGACCCCAAACTTTTGAACGGTAGTGTATATGGTTGAATCATCAGCATACATGGACACACAGGCTTTATTTAATGCCAGTGGCAGGTCATTGGTAAAAATAGAAAATAATAGAGGGCCTAGAGAGTTGCCCTGTGGTACACCACACCCTACATGTTTGACATTAGAAAGACTGCCATTGAAGAAAACCCTCTGAGTTCTATTAGATAGATAGCTCTGAATAAATTATACGGCAGAGGTTGAAAAGCCATAAAGCATAAGTTTTGTCAACAACAGGTTATGGTCAATAATATCAAAGGCTTCACTGAAATCTAACAGTACAGTTCCCACAATTTCTTTCAACCAATCATCAGTCATTTGTGTCAGTGCCATCCATACATTTTGAATGTCCTTCTCTATAAGCATGCTGAAAGTCTGTTGTCAATTTGTTTACAGAGAAATAGCATTGTATTTGGTCAAACACAATTTTTTCCAACTGTTTGCTAAGAGCTGGCATCAAGCTGATAGGTCTGCTGTTAGAACCAGTAAAAGCCGCTCTACCACTCTTGGGTAGCGGAATGACCTTGGCTTCCCTCCAGGCCTGAGGACAAACACCTTCCTCTAGACTCAAATGAAATGTATTACAGATAGGTGTGGCCATAGAGTCAGCTACCATCCTCAGTAGCTTTCCATCTAAGTTGTCAATGCCAGGTTTGTCATTATTGATCGATATCAATTTTTCCACCATTCCCACACTAACTTTACAAAATTCAAATTTACAATGCTTTTCTTTCAATATTTGAAGCATGAATATGATGTTTCTCTGTTCGTTGTTGGCATTTCTTGCTGAAGTTTGCCCACTTTGCCAATGAAGTATTCATTAAAATAATTGCCAACATCAAATGGTTTTGTGATGAATAAGCCATCTAGATTAGGTTTGAAGTGAAAACCTACAGGACGGTAGCTCTCCAGGAACCGGGTTGGAAAACTCTGCCATAGACCTCGCTGGTCACACTAAAGAGAGTACTACGAGTACTATGAGTACTACGAGTCTTTGGTCATCTACCTAAACAGCCTGGCCTCAGAGCCATACAAAACATACTTACGCATTTTTTAGCACCTCCAAGACGTATGATACCTACTAATGGTCTAGTTACTTGAGACAGAAATAAAAGTAGAGAAGTTGTTCAAGGAGGATGGGGGAGAGTAATCCGCAACCATCTAGCATTCCAAAGGTTGCACATTCGAGTTAACTCAGAGACAACTGTAGGATTTTAGCTAATCATTCCCCTAACCCTTATTCTTAACTTAACCCAATTCACCTAACCTGCAACGTAACTTGCCCAACCTTTGTCATTTTAGTTCCCCTAACCTTTCACATAAATGATCCTAACCTTTATCATTAGTTCACCTAACCACCAACTTAAATTCTCCCCATAATTCTCCTCTGTTGTTAAGACGCAACAAGCAGCCTGGTCTCAGAGAAAGAAGTATTATAAGATAATCATTATCATCCAATTCGTAACCGGGTAAGACATATCCCACGGGGCACAGACTGGTTAAATCAATGTTGTTTCGATGTAATTGTCGACGTGTTGTGACGTGGAATGTGGTGGAAAATACATTGGATTTGAAAAAAGAAAGTCAATTGTTGTTTTGAGGGTGAGATTTCAACCACAGGATTATGTCATCATGGTAACCAAAGAAGAAAAGACATGCTGGGCAGCACCTCCTACTGGAGAATTGATCTATCTACAGGTACCCTTTGGTCTCCCATCTCTGGGCTTTAACCAAGCCCAGCTCTGCTTAGCTATTTGTCACTGACTATTACCAATGTGCTATCGTGAGAGTGATTGTTGCGAGACCTCCACTTAAAAAATGAAATACTGTAGATTCACTGTTGCTATCGAAGTCATTCCAAAGGGTAGGTTTAACAGAGCAAATTAAACGTGACCATACTTTATCACTCATAGATCATTAGTGATGCTTTTCATTGACATTTGTTCGGTCAAAACAGTAGAATAATAGACGGTCCTTTTTTCCCCTCCTCCTTTTCTTTCAAGAGCTTTGTCACAACGTCAGTCAAATCCCCCTCAGGGGTTATGGATTATGCAGTGTTACTTAAAAATAACATTCTAATAGTAAATGGAAGCTAGTAGCTATTTAGACCTGCATAGCATTTGCAGTCATCAAAAGCTATTGTTTCAATTTAACCCAGAATTCAACAACAAATAGACAATTCAATAGGCCTAGCATTTCAAGCTCTGGTTGATTTTAGATGTAAATTATATTTAGTGATATTGAATTGTGTTTGGCTGTCAACGGATCCAAATATCAACATTTGAAGGAGATGTTTATTTTGCTTGAATAGTTCCATATGTGCCACTGAATTAGTCAGGTTTTAATTGTAGTTTGTCTACAATTTGAATATTTGATATGTTGGATTCACATTTCCATTTCAACCAAAAATCGAAGGAAAAAAAATAGGACCAAATCCATATTTAAAGTGCATTTATTTTAAAGTATAATATGATTTGATTTATTCCCATTTTTTAAACTGTAATTTTCGGTTGAGGTGTAGATGTGAATCCAAAATGTATATTATTAATTTGTAGACAAACTGGAATTAAAGCCAGAGTCAGTGGCACTGATGGAACTATCCAAGCAGAAAATATTTGGTTGCATTGCCAACCAAACACAATTAAATTTTACTTAAAAAAAAAAAGTTGTTTATTTATTTCACCTTTATCTGACCAGGTAGGCCAGTTGAGAACAAGTTCTCATTTACAACTGCGACCTGGCCAAGATAGGGCATAGCAGTGTGACACAAACAACACAGAGTTACACATGGGATAAACAAACATTCAGTCAATAACACAATAGAAACGTCTATATACAGTGTGTGCAAATGTAGTAAGATTAGGGAGGTAACGCAATAAATAGGCCATAGTGGCAAAATAATTACAATTTAGCAATTAAACACTGGAGTGATAGATGTGCAGAAGAGTTTTCAGCTATACTTTTCGTGGCTGTTTTTTTACCACCACAGACAGATGCTGGCACTAAGACCGCACTCAGTCAGCTGTATAAGGAAATAAGCAAACAGGAAACCACTCACCCAGAGGTGGCACTCCTAGTGGCCGGAGACTTTAATGCAGGGAAACTTAAATCAGTTCTACCAAATTTCTATCAACATGTTAAATGTGCAACCAGAGGGAAAACAATTCTACAGGAAAAGGAGGACCGAGCACGCCCCCATTCTCATCGACGGGGCTGTAGTGGAGCAGGTTGAGAGCTTCAAGTTCCTTGGTGTCCACATTAACAACAAACTAGAATGGTCCAAACACACCAAGACAGTCGTGAAGAGAGAACGACAAAGCCTATTCCCCCTCAGGAAACTAAAAAAATGTGGCATGGGTTCTGAGATCCTCAAAAGGTTCTACAGCTGCAACATCGAGAGCATCCTGACTGGTTGCATCACTGCCTGGTATGGCAACTGCTCAGCCTCCGACCGCAAGGAGCTACTACAGAGGGTAGTGCCTATGGCCCAGAACATCACTGGGGCTAAGCTGCCTGCCATCCAGGACCTCTTTACCAGGCGGTGTCAGAGGAAGGCCCTAAAAATTGTCAAGGACTACAGCCCCCCCAGTCATAGACTGTTCTCTCTACTACCGCATGGCAGGTGGTACTGGAGTGCCAAGTCTAGGACAAAAAGGCTTCTCAACAGTTTATTCCCCCAAGCCATAAGAGTCCTGAACAAGTAATCAAATGGCTACCCGGACTATTTGCATTGTGTGCCCCCAACCCTTCTTTTTACGCTGCTGCTACTCTCTGTTCATCATATATGCATATTCACTTTAACCATATCTACATGTACATACTACCTCAATCAGCCTGACTAACCGGTGTCTGTATGTAGCCTCGCTACTTGTATAGCCTCGCTACGGTATATAGCCTGTCTTTTTACTGTTGTTTTATTTCTTTACTTACCTATTGTTCACCTAACACCTTTTTTGCACTATTGG
Organism: Oncorhynchus mykiss; assembly: GCF_013265735.2. Classification (NCBI taxonomy): domain Eukaryota; kingdom Metazoa; phylum Chordata; class Actinopteri; order Salmoniformes; family Salmonidae; genus Oncorhynchus; species Oncorhynchus mykiss. Next base: position 52,187,465 of record NC_048579.1, on the reverse strand, counting down.
TTAGAGCCTGTAAGTAAGCATTTCACTGTAAGGTTGTATTCGGCGCACGTGACAAATAAACTTTGATTTGATTTGATTGGCAGCAGAGAACTGGAAGGAAAGGCGGCCAAAGAAGGAGTTGGTTTTGGGCGTGGCCAGTGTAAAATACTTGCTGGAGCGCATGCTACGGGTGGGTGCTGCTATGGTGACCAGTGAGCTAAGATAAGGTGGGGCTTTACCTAGCAAAGACTGGAGCCAGTGGGGTTGGTGATGAATATGAAGCGAGGGCTAGCCCTCGGGTAGTATATGGGGCTTTGGTGACAAAACAGATGGCACTGTGGTAGACTACATCCGATTTTCTGAGTAGAGTGTTGGAGGCTATTTTGTAAATGATTTCGCTGAAGTAAAGGATCGGTGGGATATTCAAAATAGAGTAAATAGCCTAAAGTTAAGACTATCTTACAAACTAACGTAACATTCAACCTTAAAATGAGTAACACATCCATGGCCAGATTTTGAGGTTCCTGTTACTATAAATGTCTACTTATGTAATCATATAGAGTGTGCATGTTCAAGATACTGTAGCATGCATGGGTTGTCGCAGGACTGTGGAGATCTTCAAAACTGCTGTATTAATCGAAGCAGAATCTTGAACAGCATTGATGACTTGCACCATGTACTTTTAATGTAATTTCAACTGCAATCCAGGTCATTTGGTTCTGCTATTAGATGAAGCACAGTGATAATATGTTGTATAAATAAACAAAATATCTGACATTATATTCCCATTTGAACTATGCTGTTCCTTAAAAAATCTGTCATTGTTTTTTCATTGGAATTTGGTTGTGTTTTTGATGGTTGAAAGCATAGTGGTAACACATTGGACATTCAACTAACTTTTAGCTGTCTTTTTGATTGGGTCAACATAAATTGTAATCTCATTGATCTTCTCAACCAAATATTACCCAATTATCCATGTTGAAAAGACATTGTGTGCCCAGTGGGATGATACTATACATCCTCTAATTTCTAAGATATGTACGACCGCTATTCCATTCATAATGTACTGTAACCTAATGTTATGTAACACATCATACTAAATGGATTGTCACAGATTTACATACAGAATAATATTAATTGCCCTGAGACCACATTGACCTAAAGCCCATCCTCCATCCTCCTCACTCACAGTAGCCCCTCTCTGGGTGTCATTACACAATACAATACACTTTATTGTCCCCAAGGGAAAAATGTATTGGACCCACATTTCTTTTTTACATTTTAATTATTATTTTTGACCCCTTTTTCGTGGGATCCAATTGGTAGCTAGTCTTGTCTCATCGCTTCAACTGGCGAACGGACTCGGGAGAAGCGAAGGTCGAGAGCCATGCGTCCTCCGAAACACATCCCAAACAAGCCGCACTGCTTCTTGACACAATGCCCACTTAACCCGGAAGCCAGCTTCACCAATGTGTCAGAGAAAGCACCGTACACCTGGTGACCGTGTCAGCGGCCCGCCACAGGAGTCGCTAGTGCGTGATGGGACAAGGACATCCCTGCCGGCCAAACCCTCCCCTAACCCGGAAGACTCTGGGCCAATTGTGCGCCGCCCCATGGGTCTCCCGGTCACGGCCAGCTGCGACAGAGCCTGGACTCAAACAGAATCTCTAGACAACTGCACCACTCGGGAGGCCTTGGACACACAATTCTGTTGTACGTAGAAATACATGTACAGAAAAGTCTCATAGGCTCCACATCATTGCCCATTGCCTGAAACAGTATGCACACATCATACATCTACACACGTCAAACCCATTTTGGATTTCTGGAATTAGGCACCTACAACAACAAGCCCTTTACCAAAAGAGAGTTATTACCCTAGCCTGGCTGACGCGACCCACGTGACCCAGAGCAGGGAGAGCTGTGACACACTAGTCTGCAAAGGAGGCCGTTTGTTAATGCAGTATTCGCTCCGAAATTGAGCGACGGGTTTGATTGGTTCTCTCAAATGTTTTTTCCCCCTCTGGGATTAAGACTGCTTTGTTTGGATTTGAAAATCCAACTGTTGTAATGGAAGGGGGGCGGCGCTCTGGGCCTGTGTATGACTGTGCCTACGGGTGTTTGAGTGAGAAAGACAGAGAGATGAACCAATCAGTAAAAGCACAGCCCCCTTCATTATCGACGCATTGTGCCCACAACTTCAAAGAGCCATTCCTGACTTTGAAGTCAGGAGGACTTTGAGAGTTAGGTGTTAGCCAGACTATTATCACCCAGAGTCATTAGAATATTTAGAGTGACTGAACGGGAGAGCTTCTTCAAAGCTCCGCAAATCAAATCAAATCAAATCTTATTGGTCACATACACATGGTTAGCAGATGTTAATGCGAGTGTAGCGAAATGCTTGTGCTTCTAGTTCCGACCATGCGGTAATATCCAACAAGTAAATCTTAACAATTTCACAACAACTACCTTTTACGCACAACTGTAAAGGAATGAATAAGAATATGTACATATAAATATATGGATGAGCGATGGCCCGAGCGGCATAGGCAAGATGCAGTAGATGGTATAGAGTACAGTATATACATATGAGATGAGTAATGTAAGGTACGTAAACATTATATAAAGTGGCATTGTTTAAAGTGACTAGATAAAAAGACCGTTTTTGGTCTCCAACCAAATACTATTTTTCATTAATTAAGCCAGACAGAGTGGTGATGTATAAAGAGGTCAGATTAAAAGCCCAAAGCCAGCAGTGTATAGAAGAGATAGAGAACATCCCACTGCCTTGTCTGCCAGCTCTCATAGAAGCTCCTCCACTCTACTCTGACAAGCCTAAAATGATAACATAACCCTCTTTTAAAAAAGCCCACTTAACGCAATCGTCTACTGTTATTCCCAGTATTTCAGGAACCATTTGACTAAATCAAAGCCCACTAAAAGATACAGCTCTACTTTCACATTGTTGCTCTATTAGTCTGCTCCATAGAAACATGTTACCACAGAAACCTTGTTATCTGTAGTAGTTAATCCCACGGGATGGCCAGTGGTGTCACACAACAATGTTGATTGGTGATAAAGCCACTTGAAAAGTAACAATTTCAATACAGCCTAATTCACTCTGTCCCTTATGGGATAACCAACCTCTCTGGTCTTTACTAGAGGCACATCTGAAATTACACCACATTCCTTATGTAGTGCACTACATTTGAACAGAGCCACCTAGGGAAATTGTACTATTTGAGACATATTTACTTCATGGTGTGTGTCTCTGTGGGTCTCTGAGTCTGAATGTCTTTCTATGTCTGTGGGTTTCTCTATGTGTGATGTGATGTCCCTATGTGTGTAAATATGTGTTCTCGTGTTGCTATGTGTCTCTGTGTTTCTGCTTGTCGTTATGTGCCTCGATGACTCGCTGTCTGTCTCTCTTGGGTCCGGTTGGGCATTTTTTGGCCATGAACAATGTGGCCGCTGCTGGGATCCGCTGACAGGCCTGACCAGGGCCGCTCTGCTCTCTGAGCTCACATGCTTTTTGTGGCTCTAGTCTACCGCTCTGAGCAGCGCCTCCCAAAAAAGCACTGTGCATCATGGCCTGACGCTTTGTTGCACCCCACTGATCCCTCTCTTAAGACCTCTGCAGCAGCTGGAGAGATTAGAAGAGAAGAGAACAGGACACACACTCAACACACACACCACCGACACAGACACCCCAGCTAGGCCCCTTGCCTTGCACACACACCACTGGTACTGTTCTCACTGAAGCAGTAGAGGACAAACAGAACTGGCTGAGACTGAACTTGACCCACACCTCCAGAAAGACTCCACTCTGACCGGAAACCTATCCCAGAAAGATCCCATCCTGATCGGACTCGTACGGCACACAGAGCCCCATCTACCTGGAGCTCAGCCAAGGGGCCAACCTCTTCAGCGATGAACGGTTTTGGGTACCGTCGGGAGTTGAGTAAGTATGAGGATGTGGATGAGGATGAACTACTGGCTTCTCTCAGCCCAGAGGAGCTAGCAGAGCTGGAGATGGAGCTGGCAGACATTGACCCTGATGCCAACGTGCCCATCGGTCTGAGACAGAGGGACCAGACGGAGAAGACCCCCACTGGCACCTTCAGTAGAGACTCTCTGTTGAAGTACTGGGAGAAGGAGACCAAGAGGATACTGGAGGATGAGAGAGGGGAAGCCAGCAGTCCCAAACAGGTCAGTGATCAGGAGAGTCTGAACTCCGCTAGCTTGCTACTCTCAGATCTATATAACCTTAAATTCTGTTTGACCAATTAAGAAGCTTCAATATTCAATAATGATCACTTTATTGTACAACAGAGAACCAGTTAGGACCTTCACACAAAAAAAATGCAAATCATCCAGTCTAACTTTACATAATATAAGAGAACATGACCATGTGTCTGAGTCAGATTAATGAGAGATTTACACCTTATGTCTAAACAGGATGACGATGACGATGCTGAAAAGAGCGAGGAAGAATGTGTGACAGAAAGCAACAGCGAAGCAGAGGAGGATGACGAGAACAAGAAAGAAAATAAAGATTATGAAGAGGAAGAGGAGGAGGAGAGTGAGGAAGAGGAAGCTGAAACAGAGGATGAGGAGGATAAAGAGGAGCCAGAAGAGGAAAGGCCTGAAGCAGCGCCCCCAAAGGATCCTGGTCCTCCATCACCGCTGTCAGTGGTCATCTCCTCCCCTAGCCTCCTGAGACCCCCAAGGGTGGAGCCTATGAGACTAACCCCGCCCCCACCTCCACTTGACCCCAACGCCGATGGCAACCCAACAGTTGTCGACGAGGCCCTGGAAAGAGTCCTTAATAACGACCCTGAGCTCAAAGAGGTCAACCTCAACAACATCGAGGACATCTCACAGGACACTCTAATCCAGTTCGCTGAGGCACTGCGCTCCAACACACACGTGTGTGTCTTTAGCCTGGCCAACACGCATGCTGATGACCCAGTGGCGCTGGCCATTGCCAAGACGCTGTGCGAAAACACCTCCATCGTCAGCCTGAACATCGAGTCCAACTATGTGACAGGGAAAGGGGTTCTGGCTATGGTTCAGGCTCTGCCTAGCAATAGCACCCTGACTGAGCTACGCTTCCACAACCAGAGACACATGTGTGGAGGACAGGTCAGTCAGTCTGGACGTGGTATTAGATCTTGATGCAGCTGCTCAACACACAACAGTATGTAAGTAAGGCAATAGTAAAAGCACAAACTCACGATCCCTCTCTCTCTCACGCTCTCTCTCTCTCTCTCTCTCTCTCTCTCTCTCTCTGTCAGGTGGAGATGGAGATGGTGAAGGTTCTGAGGGAGAACCACGCCCTGATCAAGCTGGGTTACCAGTTCCACCTTCCAGGCCCCCGGATGAGCATGACAGGCATCCTGACCCGTAACATGGACCGTCAGAGACAGAAACGCCTGCAAGAGCAGAGACAGAACCAGCAGGCGGGGCCAGAGGGGGCCATTAACCCCCGTACCACTGCTCTGTTGAAGGCCACTCCGGGTTCTTCGCCCTACGGTTCCCCGCGGGTGTCTCCTTGGCAATCCCCCAAACTCCCCAAAAAACAGACCCCTCCTGCTCCCCCGCCGCCTCCCCCGCCGCCTCCCCCACCTCCTCCTCCACCCCCTTCACTGCCCTGCCAGCCCCCGGCAGAGAAGAAGAAGCCGACTAGGAAGATAGCGGAGGTGATCAGGCTCCACGAGGAGGTCGTTAAGAAGCAAGGGAAAGGGAAGGGGAAGAAGGGGAAGAAAGGACTGAAAGAGACCAACAGTATCTTGAAGGAGCTGAAGAACGCTCTGCGGCCAGTGGCAGAGAACAGAGACCAGGAGCACAGCAGGCCACCCACTCCACTGCGCTCCTCACACGACCAGCTCATGGACTCCATCCGCAATGCCAGTGTCCGCTCCCTCAGAAAGGTGAGATTGTGTGTGTGAGTACATGCACAGCCAATAAGAGTTAACAAGGGTTTAAGGGTTAAAGATGGTCAGCTGGTGAGACAAAACCTATGAGAGTTCCTAGTCTCATACATCATCATTAGGGCCCAGAGTCATTTTCTGGTCAGGTCACATGGCCAGGAAAAACGATAGCCCTTACCAACATGGAGGCTATTCTATCTGTATCCTGGGCTCGGTATTCTTGGACTAATTCACATGTTTCCACATGTTTCCATCTGGAAAAGTGTCTATTTCTGTGACAAAGCCAACAGACTGAGACACTATGTCATCTTGGAAAATGTCAAAGACAACTCATATAAAATGGTTGAGAGAAAGTATCTGGTCTAAATGGTCTAAGATAAATAAGGTTGTGCTTTGAGAACCTTAGGGTGGATTCCTACAGTCAAAGGGAACACATACCTCAGAGGTCAGTGTGATTTAGACAGGTGACAGAGGAACATCGCTGTCGGAGTCATCTCCTGTGGTTGACATGTTATTTTACGATGGACGTCGATCATATGACACTTTTCCATCATCAAGCGCTGTGGTATGTCTGAACAAAGCCAAACACAACACAAGCCTTGGTTGAAGTCCCTAACACAGAGAGAGAGAGAGAGAGAGAGAGAGAGAGGGATAAAAAAAAGAGAGGGAGAGAGGGGGATAAAAAGAGAGAGAGAGAGAGAGAGAGAGCGAGAAGGAGTAAGGAGTGAGAGAAGAGTAGTCTAGTCTCTAGTGTTTCTGTGGGCCCATTAATGTGTGGTAACTGCTTGTTATGTTGTTACTGTGGAAAATCCTGGTTGCCCTCAGAAGGCTGGGGTCTAGAGGATGTGAATGCCTGCCACTTAACTAGAGTTAAAAATAGGACTGTTGTACAGCTGCTATGATAAGGGAAACGGAGAGGCCTCACAGTACCAGAACGAACTTTGACAACAAACAGTAAATAAGGAAAGTGCAGAGGGATTTTTGTTATAGTTGCGAGCAAAAATGTTAGATATTTCTGACATTTTGTGATGAGTTTTGAGTTTTGTGATGAATTTCTCACGAAAATGCGCTGACGGGGAAAACATTTGTTGACCTGTGGCTTGATTGAACCACTTTATGCGGTAAAAGTATGGTGATTGGTTTTCAATTGTGAGCCCTCTTTTTGTAGTGTGATAATCGGACAGTTTTATGCAGTAATATTGCAGTGATTTGACTATTAGATGCGGTAATAGTGCGGTGGAGGATAAAATTTGCAAGCCCTTGCATAATATGTAGGGGATTGTTGATTTAACAAAAAATGCTGGACTGGACTGGACAATATTAGGCTACGGAATATATGTTTTTTTTCTGCTCACATGTATTTCTCTCTGAAATAGCTCTAGCTTTCATGGAATCTTTTGTTTTCGAGGGAACCTGGCATAAGAAAAAAATATCCTATTTTATATAACAGAAATCGTTGTCTTTTTAATTGCAGGTGGAAGTTCCACAGAGGAAGTTTGTCTTTGTCCCTGATGAAGAGACTAGCTGATCTGAAGACACAGGGAACCCCCTGAGACTACTGAGGACACAAACAATACGTTCAGATTGAACTGGACTTTTCCTCAGAGAAGATACTGGAAATTACCACTGCAATAACACCTTTACTATTGGAGAAAAAAATAAATATGAAATTCATATCTTTTTTAAATGTATTTATGCTGTATGCTTTTGCAGAAAGGCATTTGGTTGTCTACATTTTTGTGATGATAAATGTATACATTGTTGTCTAAATTGTTTACTGAGGTAACCTTTTTTTGTATAATTGTAAATATTGTATTTGGTGTGTGAGGAATATACTATATGAATTGAACATGAAGATAAAAGTAACAACACAATGAAGTGTTATGGTATTTTATTGCTGATTAAACCATGGTACAGTTGAAAAGGTACTGTGACTGTCCAAAAGATTCTCTACAAAATGTCATGTTCTAAAGTTACTGTCCTATGGCTCCTGTCCAAAATGGTTTTGGCAAAAAGATTCTGCCCAAAAGCCAAAAAGTTATATCCATCTTCCTGTCGGACAGCATCCCCCCTCCCGCTGCCCTCAGAACAGCCTCCATTCGTTGGGATGGACTCTACAAGGTGTCGAAAGCGTTCCACAGGGATGCTGGCCCATGTTGACCCCGATGCTTCCCACAGTTATGTCAAGTTGGCTGGATGTCCTTTAGGTGGTAGACCATGCGTGATACACACATGAAACTGTTGAGCTTGAAAAGCCCAGCAGCGTTGCAGTTCTTGACACAAACCGGTGTGCCTGGCGTATACTACCAAAACCTGTTGAAAGGCACCTAAATATATATTTATCTTGGCCATTCACCCTCTGAATGGCACACATACACAGTCTGTGTCTCAATTGTCTCAAGACTTAAAAATCCATCTTTAACCTGTCTCCTTCTCTTCATCTACACTGACTGAAGTGGATTTAATAAGGGTGACATTAATGGGTCAAAGCTTTCACCTGGATTCACCTGGTCAGTCTGTCATGGAAAGAGCAGGTGTCCTTAATGTGGTTTACACTCATTGTATGTAGCAGAGGAACACCTAATACTCCCCCTGAGCATTTGTGTGTCTTGGAAGAGTTTTCTGGAATGGTCCTAAATCCACCCCACAGCTGTTAAAAGCAAACACAACACTGAAATGCTTTTGGCAGCAGCCACAACTGTCCTTGAATAACCATCCTAGCTTCCCACATGGAATTGGAAAGGACATCAAACTCAGCAAAAACACGGTTTACCTCAGTTCCACTAAAGAACTGACTTGGAGGAAAACAATATTCACCACTTAGACAACACAACGATCTTGACGAGCAATTTCAGCACAGTTTTCGGTATCATCCGGTATTATCATCAGGTACTGTATATCTGATCTTTCCCTAATGTGTAAACCGTAGAAAAAAAATCATGGAATCTGATCTTTTGAGTTTAGATGTACACCATATGCATACGTGGATCTAAATCCTGATAAAATTGTAATGCTCCATATGAGACCTGTCCTCGACCATGGAATTAAAATAATAGGATCTCTATGATTTGGACTCAGGTTTTTTGCCTCTTGTGTTTCTGTCTTTTTACATGACCAGCCATTACAACGAAAACTACCCAGGAACACTTGTTTCCATCCAGTTTTCATGAGTGAAGTCATACTATAAAAAAATAAAAAATAAACTAAATTACAGGTGTGATGGAAACAGGACGTTTTGGAACAATTTTATAAATGCAGATATTTGTGTCGGGAAAATTAATTGTGAAATAAATGGCGGTGGAAAAGCCTACATGTGCAAAAAATATTGATATATTAACGATTTTATCCAAGTACTCACGGGATGATATGGCGTGTGGACCTCCCACTATGATTTGCAAAACCATGCACGTTATTAGGCTACAGATTAAATAATTGATGATGAACTTCACAGGGTGGAGTGCACGTACGGTGGTCGAGAGTCTTATTCTGGTGACATGATGATTGACTTCTGTTTCACTAATACAAATATTCTCGCTTTTACCTATAATCCATCATGGGGCGGCAGGTAACCTAGTGGTTAGAGCGTTGGGCCAGCGAGGTTGCTGGATCGAATCCCCGAGCTGACAAGGTAAAAATCTGTCGTTCTGCCATTGAACAAGGCATTTAACCTGCTGGTCCCCGGTAGGCCGTCATTGTAAATAAGAATTTGTTCATAACTGGTTTGCCTAGTTAATTAAATAAAATCTAGCCTATCCGTGCTGTTGGCTAGAGATTTTTATTTAGTGCGAAAAGGTACATTGTGTGCAAAATGTCATCACGCACTGATTTTTATCCGCGACTAGGCTGTTTGGTGGAAACTGCGCATATTTTGTTATCCGGATTTTACTATATTCGCATGAAAATATGTCGCCAATTGGATGGAAAACGAGCTAGTGACAGAAAATGAGCATTGCATCGGTGTGCTACTTCAGAGGCTAAATCAGTGTGAATGTGCAAATCTGACATGGGTCACATATAAAACGGTGTGGACAGTCAGAAAAATAGATTGTGTAAACAGCCAATAAGAGGATGTGGAGAGAATTGGTAACTCTTAACACTTGACCCTAACGCAGCTGGCAGATTGGTAAAATAACAATTAATAAAGTGTCTACTGAAAGGTCATTTGAGTTATTTTTCTAATCCCACGGCCTGGCAAACTGTATTTTCATACATAAAACAAAAATAATTGCTCTCTTTCTCTCTATTTCCATCCCTCTATTCAATCATTCCAGCTTAATATCTTCTACATACACACTACAAATAGTCCATGAGTTATGTCATGTGGACTCAGTTCGACCTCACAGTTTCATGTGTGGGTTTAGCCAACATGATGAGTACTGGGAACTGAGACACAATGACCATAGGCCACACTGAAACCAACGTTAACAGCTGTTAATACGGTCTTTTCTCACTACTTGGTCCAACTCTCCCATCACGCTTCTACAGGCCTGCAGCTAGCATTCCAGTACTCAGATTTAGTGGCTGTCATGGACTTCTGCCATATGTCCATGTGTTCCCATTAAGCAGTCGTTCCCTTGTTGCCATGCCACCTGTCCTACAGTAAGTCCCGTTGTTGCTATGTCCATGCTCTGTCCCCAGTGTATTGTCACTAGGGGTGCCAAGCTCACTGCTCAGGTGTAATTCCCAGTGCTAGGAGCCTGGAACTGTGACATACCCACTATAACCCCTTTCGTAAACCATTCATAGGGGACGCTGGTCCTACAGGCCTACCAAAGTGCACAAGGGAGAGGACAAAGGACACGCTCTACCCTGCTGCCCCCACTCTATCATTGGCATAGCTACACAGGCATCACCTGGAACGGATTGAAATAACACCCAACTACTATTAAATATAAATATCAACAATGCAGGCAATCTTATTTCAGTTTGAGATCAGTTTGTGGGAGCAGACATACCAGGGGGTTATTCAGGTATTCAGACAGACCGTGGAACATCACTGGACAGTCAGATAGAACTATTAAGTGTAGATCAGAAATGCTCTGTAGCATATAAGAGAGATTCAAGTCTGCTCTATTCATTAAATGCTATATGTATCGTTCAAAGACCCCATGTGAATATGTCTCAGCTGTTGTCTGCTCAATCATGCCAAGCTGCTGGTGATGAGAGCTCTGGTCATCACTCACTACTGATGGAAGGGTTGCCAGAGGGCTTAGTGCACATGCACGCACACATCCACGTGCACGCCTTTAACGTGCTCAAACATCAAAACAAGTAAACACTCAGGAGTTGCTCTCCCTCAAACAACCCTAGGCCCAAACAAACACTTATTGTACAGTATCCTACTGTACAACGGCTGGTCATATTTATCATCATACTCACATCCATCCCACAGAAAACAGGAGAGCGTCGCTGTAAATATTAACATTTATTCGAGTGTACAATTTAATAGTCCATTATTCTTCCAACCTCATTTCTGAAGGTTTGAGGTCCATATATCCTGGTTACTGAACAGTTTCACTAACCGTGAAAACAGACAGAGCGATACTGTAAAAAACAGCATTAGTTCCCTTCCCCAATGAGAAAGCAGTATCCCTCTGTGTAGAGACTAGGTTAGTTTCAATGGTAGATGAGTGTTAGTGTAGTTCACTGGTCCTGAAGGACAGTTTTGTTAGTGAAACAGTTCAGATGTCATATTAAGTTAACACTAATTCCTCCTCAAGCGTTGCATCCGCACCGACCTGATTCAAACAAAGAACTGCAGGCGGCTGATTGCTACAGTAAAACATATGTTTGTAGAGTATACTGTAACTGTATATTGTAACTGATGAAACAAGCCGAAACGCAGAGCAGACAGCTGTGTGTGTGTGTGTGTGTGTGTGTGTGTGTGTGTGTGTGTGTGTGTGCGCTACTGTAGTGTACGGGTTGACAGTATTGGATAATTGAAGTGATATCGGTAGCCTTTAAAGCATAACTTTGCAGATACAGCCATGATACTGCTCCGTATTCACGTACTGAGCCGCTTCTTTCAATTCGTGCAAAAATACAAACTCTGAGTAGATTTACCATTGACAGCGAATGGGACTAAATATTCCAACAGAGCTGATTTCGTAAGAAAATAAGAGCTAAACTAGGATTTTTGAATAAGTAAAAATTAAGTAAGAGAAGGGTATGAAAATAGTGTTCTCGTTCTTAACAACTCTTAACATTTAGGGCCCTGTCAGTTTGTTCATTTGTTCTCCCTCCAGTCACTGACTGAACTCTACAGATCAAGAGAAACTTGACATAAAAAAAATGTTAATGCAGGAGAGAACAACTTTACAGAAAGAGAACATGACAAACCTTTACAGATTAAATGAGGTATTGCACAGAATACAAATAAAAAAAAAAGCATAAAGGCAACAAAAATATACAGCAAATCGATAAAACATTTACATTATCATTTGAATAAGATTTAGAAAAACAATTTAGGAACAATGTAGTGTTGTCATAATCATCTGGGGGGGGGGTGTCACTAGTCATCCCACTCATCATCATCCTCAAAGTCCTCTTCCTCATCATCATCGTCGTCATCATCTAGGGAGAGAGAGACACACGAACATAGAAAATACATTGGTATGAATATAACGGCAACCTCTTATCTGATATGTATATGGGTGTGTGTGTGTACCTGAGGAGTGGATGGCTTTGCTCCTCTTCTGCATCACTTCCATCAGAGCTCCTACGATGCCGGCTGAGGGACTGGCGGGTCCTCCTGACACTGGTTCGTCAGTCACCTGGAACACGCAGGAATACACACCAGTCAACACGCTCCAGTATAGGGGAATGTGCATCTAGTATCACTAGGGTAGGGGAAGTGTAGAAGTCAGGCCATTCATACTTCCTGCGCTTCGCAGAGCTGTTGTGAAGGAAGATGTCAAGGAAGTGATTTGTGTGTTTATAGAGGACTTCCCGCTCCCACCTATCGCCAACCAATCATGTCAATGCGGAGCTATACAGAGCAATACGGAGCCCTCCACATTGTTACAAAATTTGAGAGGTGCACGGTGATGCGGTACAGAGCTCGATTAAGCTCTACAATTGCATCATACCCTCAGTACTCAGCATCTGGATCGCAATGCCGGAGCAATCATAAATTGGCTTTTAGTGGTTGAGGTAGGAGCTAGGGTATAGGGAACATGGGCATAGGGGTTAGAGTGTAGTGTATAAGGTAATGTCCACTCACAGCCTTTAGCTGCTTCCCCTGTCGTATCTGTTCGAGGAGACCGTCTCGGCCGGTGCTGGTGGAAACGGGCCTCTCCTTCTGCTCCACCTTCTTCAGCGGAGCCCCCTCCCTGATCTGGCTCAACAGGGCTGAGGGCTTACCAGCACCACCACCCCCTCCATCAGCTTCCAGCAGCATGGGTGGGGGAGGAGGGCCGGGAGGCGGGGGAGGAGGAGGGGGTGCTCCGGAACCCATACCTGCTGGGGCGGAGGAGGGAGGCGGGGGAGGAGGTGGGGCATGGGGAGCCAGGGAGGCATGGGAAGGCTGGGGAGGAGGGGGCAGAGGGCCTCTGGTTGGGGGTGGGGGTGGAGCTCCCATGCCTGTTCTGGAGGGGGGAGGTGGTGGTGGGGCTGAGGTGGGCGCTCTGGAGGGGGGAGGAGGTGGAGGTGCGCCCCTTCCCCTGATGGGTGGGGGCGGGGGGCCGGAAGTCTGGTGTGGGGGAGGGGGTGGTGGTCCACCTCTGGAAGGAGGGGGTGGGGGGGCTGGACCAGAGAGAAGATACATTATTTTTGCATGGAATCGACTATTGCATATTAACACATACTGAGCCTACTGTACACTTCACAACATGCTTTCAATTCTAGAAGAACCTCAGGAGGAAAGGCAGCAATAAATACAGCTCAGTTGCTGGTATGACAGCATGCAGTAATGACTGTAGTCACTAGGGACAGCTATGCTTCATGTTATTCTTCTCAACTAACCCAGAAACTCAAAACAAAAGCTCTGTGGTAGCATAGCATTGACTAACATGATATTCTAAAGTCAAAAGGCAAACGTCTCTTCAGCACACTGCAAACTGACTCCTGGTCTGGTCTGTCAAGGCAGACATGTTAGATCCAGCCCAGGGTTGCACAGCTATGGGTCCTTCTCCACAAAGGGTCTGCGATTAGGAGTGCTGATCTAGGCTCTTTCCATAGAATCTTATTCATTATGATCTAGAAGAGAAAACAGAGCCTAGATCACCCTTCCTACTCAAGACACTGGACAGAGACCCTGGTCTTCAAGGGCATCAGTCCTGAGGAACTCGGGGGCCTGAGTTGTGCACCCCTGTGTTAGACCAGGGATTCCCAAACTCGGTCCTGGGGCCCCTTCCTGGGAGCACATTTTTGGGCGTTTGCCCTAGCACTACACAGCTGATTCAAATAATCATAGTTTAGGGCAACAAAACGTGCACACAGGACCCAGTTTGGGGAAACCCCATGTTAGACTTTGGGACAGAGATGGAACTACTCTTTTGTCCTACAGAGGTCAGAGTTAGTCTATCAGACAGCTCCCAGTCAGGTTAATGCCACAGCAGCACCATGCAGAGATAAACCAACCTACCACACCACCTCGGAGGTGGAGGACCTGAGGAACATACGATGAACATTAGAGCACTAAACAATCTACATGGACTCTATCACAGTTTAGGCTACAAGACTACTTGTTTGTCAGTCACTATGGATATTCTTCTGACAAACACAGAACCTAAAGCCCTTAGTCTCCTCCCCCCCCCCCCCCCCCCGACTCTCTCACACACACACACCTTGTCTGCGGAGCTCGATCTTGACTGCCTCCACGCCTCCCTTCTTCTCAATGAAGTCATAGATGACCTTGGAGGTCTCCTTGTCCTTCAGCTGGGCCTCAGAGATGCCACACATGTCAAACAGGTTCTTCAGCTCCGGGTCTAGGTTGTTCAGCTGGAGGAGAGAAGAGAACACTGGGTTGGAACCACACTGAAATACTGGAAAAGAAACTAACAGGAATTGAACCAATGCCGGGTTCAGTTAGAACATCACTCAGCACTTCAATTGGTTACAACTTCACTTAGTTTGAACCTCAATGAGTTAGAACGATAAAACACTACTCAGTTAGAAACACATGTCAGAGCTGGCGGTCTCATGTTCAGATAAACTGCTCAGATGTTGGCACCCCTGTTGTAAACAGCCCCTGCATCGCCACCTGGTGGCTGAGGGGGAACTGTGCCAGGTTGGCACTGCCCAGGCGGGAGAGTGGATTGAAGGCTGTGGGATTATATTCACACAGAACTAGATTACACAGGTTTATATCACATCTACTTTAAACCACCACTCTAGATCTCTGGGCAGAGACACAAAACAACAGCTTAGTTTAGCGTTTAGTTTATGTAACTCAGGTTGTGTTTTGATGTAATGAATTACTGCTGTAAGGGGTATTCTTTCCTGTTCCTGTCGAACCATGTTAAACCACCCTACAGCTCTTTCTCTTAAACTCGCTCATCTCTCTCTCTCTCTCCACTTAAATTCTTGAAAATATTAAAGCTCAAACTCAAAAATCATTGAAACCTTAATTTTAGAAATGTCAACAAATCATCCGGTTCCCCGTCTGTTCGATGTGCGTGTAGAACACCACGCAATAATTACTTATCCTTTTTTGGAAACAACTGAATGGATGACGCAGAAACAGGTTTAGTGACTTCTGCAGGGGGCTGAGAGGAGCGATGACATAATATTTCATATTTAGTTCAGAGGAGAATCATGTCTGATGAACACGACATCAGAAATAAACAAGTTCTGAGCCTGAGAACTCGTAAGGGGGGTAAAAACACCCCCCCCCCCCCCTTCTCCCAATAATACACATCCTCGGAGAAACCATCCCACTGTCCAGGCCTACTGGTTTGAGTTTGCAAGACCGGCATTTCACTGTACTTGTGCATGCGACAATAAAACTTTAAAATGTCCCATACCATTAGAAGTAGGGGATGATTCTACTAGTCAGATGCTACAGTGTAGACAACAACAATATCTCCTCAGTCAGAACCCAGTCAGTCAGTCGGTCAGTCATACTCACATCGAAGCCTGTGTTAGGGTCCCAGCCGACGTGGCCAACGTGCCTGGAAGGAAACACATGATCAGACAGAGAGGAGTACAGAGCCTGCGGGAATGATCACATATGCTACCTACTATACACACACATACCAAACCCTAAACTCACACACAAGAGGAAGTGTAAACTCTAAAAGTAGCCAAGCTAGAAAGGTAACTCCAAGCACATTTTCGCTAAGAGCAGCTGTTTAAACAAGGGTGAATCATGTGTTGGCAAAAATGTATGTCTTGCCTTGGACACTGCACCCGCCACACTGTCAGGCTTTGAAAAAGCACCTGCGAATAGGCTATGTCAAACACTCCAGAGACTGTAATTAGCTTAACATTAGGAGTTGAGAAATAAAGTTGGATAGAAAGATACTACTAACTCAAAATGTGTTTATTCTGTTGCTAGTGATATTCATAAAAACATCAAAAATATATATCACCCCCCCACAACATGATGCTGCCACCCCCATGCTTCACGGTTGGGATGGTGTTCTTCGGCTTGCGAGCGTCCCCCTTTTCCCTCCAAACATAACAATGGTCATTTTGGCCAAACAGTTTCATCAGACCAGAGGACATTTCTCTAAAAACTATGATCTTTGTCCCCATGTGCAGTTGCCAACCGTAGTCAGGCCTTTTTATGGCGGTTTTGGAGCAGTGGCTTCTTCCTTGCCGAGCGGCCTTTCAGGTTATGCCGATATAGGACTCGTTTTACTGTGGATATAGATACTTTTGCACCTGTTTCCTCCAGCATCTTCACAGGGTCCTTTGCTGTTGTTCTGGGATTGATTTGCCCTTTACACACCCAAGTACGTTTATCTCTTGGAGACAGAACGCGTCCCCTTCCGGAGCGGTATGACGGCTGAGATTTAATATTTGAGATCAGATGATCTGGCCTCCACTATCACACAACCAAATTGAGATGGTTTTGGATGAGTTGGACTGCAGAGTGAAGGAAAAGCAGCCAACAAGTGCTCAGCATATGTGGGAACTCCTTCAAGACTGTCGGAAGTGTGTGCAATGCTGCCATCAAGGCAATGGTTGGATACTTTGCACAATCTAAAATATATTTTGATTTGGTTACTAGATGATTCCATATGTGTTATTTCATAGTTTGGATGTCTTCACTATTATTCTACAATGTGGAAAAGAGTATAAAGAAAACCCCTTGAATGAGAAGGTGTGTCAGAACTTTTGACTGGTACTGTGTGTATGTATATACACTGCTCAAAAAAATAAAGGGAACACTAAAATAACACATCCTAGATCTGAATGAATGAAATATTCTTATTAAATATTTTTTCTTCACATAGTTGAATGTGCTGACAACAAAATCACACAAAAATGATCAATGGAAATCAAATTTATCAACCCATGGAGGTCTGGATTTGGAGTCACACTCAAAATTAAAGTGGAAAACCACACTACAGGCTGATCCAACTTTGATGTAATGTCCTTAAAACAAGTAAAACTGAGGCTCAGTAGTGTGTGGCCTCCACGTGCCTGTATGACCTCCCTACAATGCCTGGGCATGCTCCTGATGAGGTGGCGGATGGTCTCCTGAGGGATCTCCTCCCAGACCTGGAATAAAGCATCCGCCAACTCCTGGACAGTCTGTGGTGCAACGTGGCGTTGGTGGATGGAGCGAGACATGATGTCCCAGATGTGCTCAATTGGATTCAGGTCTGGGGAACAGGCGGGCCAATCCATAGCATCAATGACTTCCTCTTGCAGGAACTGCTGACACACTCCAGCCACATGAGGTCTAGCATTGTCTTGCATTAGGAGGAACCCAGGGCCAACCGCACCAGCATATGGTCTCACAAGGGGTCTGAGGATCTCATCTTGGTACCTAATGGCAGTCAGGCTACCTCTGGCGAGCACATGGAGGGCTGTGCGGCCCCCCCAAAGAAATGCCACCCCACACCTTGATTGACCCACCGCCAAACCGGTCATGCTGGAGGATGTTGCAGGCAGCAGAACGTTCTCCACGGCGTCTCCAGACTCTGTCACCTGCTCAGTGTGAACCTGCTTTCATCTGTGAAGAGCACAGGGCGCCAGTGGCGAATTTGCCAATCTTGGTGTTCTCTGGCAAATGCCAAACGTCCTGCACGGTGTTGGGCTGTAAGCACAACCCCCACCTGTGGACGTCAGGCCCTCATACCACCCTCATGGAGTCTGTTTCTGACCGTTTGAGCAGACACATGCACATTTGTGGCCTGCTGGAGGTCATTTTGCAGGGCTCTGGCAGTGCTCCTCCTGTCCCTCCTTGCACAAAGTCGGAGGTAGCGGTCCTGCTGCTGGGTTGTTGCCCTCCTACGGCCTCTTCCACATCTCCTGATGTACTGGCCTGTCTCCTGGTAGCGCCTCCATGCTCTGGAAACTACGCTGACAGACACAGCAAACCTTCTTGCCACAGCTCGCATTGATGTGCCATCCTGGATGAGCTGCACTACCTGAGCCACTTGTGTGGTGTTGTAGACTCCGTCTCATGCTACCACTAGAGTGAAAGCACCGCCAGCATTCAAAAGCGACCAAAACATCAGCCAGGAAGCATAGGAACTGAGAAGTGGTCTGTGGTCCCCACCTGCAGTACCACTCCTTTATTGGGGGTGTCTTGCTAATTGCCTATAATTTCCACCTGTTGTCTAGTCCATTTGCACAACAGCATGTGACATTTATTGTCAATCAGTGTTGCTTCCTAAGTGGACAGTTTGATTTCACAGAAGTGTGATTGACTTGGAGTTACATTGTGTTGTTTAAGTGTTCTCTTTATTTTTTTGAGCAGTGTATGTATATATTTTTTTTTTCCCCCACGGGTCCCTGCAGTACCGGAGGGTGGACCCCTGGTTAAATACACCTGGTTTACACTACTTCAGTAAGCCAGTACTATAGTATTGACTACCAGTGTCCTAGTCCTAAAAACACGGGACAGAATCCTCGCATCAATCATGCCAGATACATATTACATGAGATTAAAAATATGTCCAGGATTTTAAAAAGTCCCATCAACTCTTTGCCACACATTAACACATGGCAGTATGGCTAGAGGTACTCCTCTATACATTAGCCATGCAATACCCCACAGATGACCCCAACGGGCCACATCCTAACTTGACATCACAGAACTAGATGTTCCCCACAAATCTAATGTCATGTGAGGATTCAAACCACACTGTGGGCTTGAGAATGACCCTTACTGCTCAGGTGTGACACAAAAAAAAGAGCAGAATTTAAAAACAAAATACACCTAAATAGAACAGAATGAAATAGAACATAACAGAATATAACAATCATATAGAACAGAATAGAGAGTAATAAATGAGAAAGGAATGGAAAACTCACTGGAAGTTGCTGGGCGTTCCGATGTCTGCCTTGGTCAGCTTCTTGCCCTTCTTTCCCTTCACCTTCTTCTCCTTCCTGTTGTTGTTATTGAAGCTGCTGCTCACCATGTTAGTCTGAGAGGTGTGTCCGTGGAACCGTGACACAGTGTTGATCTCTGGGTTCTTGATGTCCACCGTGGCCATGGGCAGGGCCGGGCCTGGGGGGGGGGGGGGGGGGGGGGGGGGGGGGGGGGGGGGGGGGGGGGGGGGGGGGGGGGGGGGAGAAGAGAGTCAGAACTACAGTACCCACAACGCAACAGGCCCGGAGAGTCTTGGTCTGGGGAAGACCAGAGTCTCAGATCTAGGTAGTTTAACATACTGGATTACAATAGAGACTTTTGACATTTCATTAATGAGGTCTACGTCCATCGTTGACTCGTCCTCCTCCAATTAGTTTGATGAGAGGGCACACAGGTTGACACAGTGCGTTGGCTTTTAACACCTGGAGAGTTCAGCCAGCGTCACAACACAATCTGCTGCTGGGATCACATTACATTCTCACTAACCACTCCTTGTGTACAACCATCTCCTCTCGAATGCCTCCCATTAGGCTTAGGACAGTCAGAGAGATGTGTCTGCTAACCAACGCACAGCAGACAAGAAAAACGACCACCACACTGACTGGATGAGATGCGTGTGGAAACCTCACACGGAATAATATTGCCACTGCCTGCGGCTCACACGTCCTGTGACACCCACATGGTGGTCAAACCAAACTGAATTCTACGGACATGAGTGTCCTGACTCCTCAGCCACCTACCTCTGTGGCTCGAGTCCCCACGGGGGCTCTTTCTGACCGAGGGCGAGACTGAGGGACTACAGTCACAGGGAGTTCCGTCCCCCTTCCTCCCACCTCTGTCCCCCTTACACCCTCCGGCAGCTGCCATGTTGACGTCCAGAAGCATTTCACCAACAACGCCGCAGGCCTGGTCCCCGTGGCGTAGCGAGAGGCGGTTGGTAGGGTCAGAGGGGGGTGCATATAGTTCCTCCTGGGGAAGGATCAGGCAGTGGAGGGTGGAGAGACACCCTCCTGGATGGATCCCTCCTCCTCCCCCCTCAGATAGGTCCTCAGAGGGAGAGGACAGGAAGGTGGTACAGAACATCATCACAGAGCGATGGCGGCAGCATGGGGGGCGGCAAGACTACGTGGTGCCCAGTCCTGGGCTATAGCTTAGAGATCCACTGATCCAGAGATCTTTTGGTCCTGATAATCAGAGAGACATCCCGAAAGGAACACAGGGTGTGCGAGCCACAGAACTAGAGAACCAACTCCAGGATTTTCAGATCCAGAGAACCAGGTGGAGGAGCAACCAGAGAGATCAAGAGAGGAGACTGAGCAGGGTACTGACCAGACAGACAGCAGGCAGAGCCAGGCAGACTAAGACCCTCCGGCTAAGTGAGGAGCCTAGGGTTTGGGCAAATGCCACAGCAACAGCTGGCCCCGCCTCCAAACTGAGTACTCTCTCCTCCCCTTCACAACAGGGAGCACTGCCAGGTCCCAGCTCTGAGCCTGACTCTTTCCCTTACTCTCTCATCCCTTCCCTTCTGCCCTTCTCCACCAGCGGACCAAACCACACCCCCAACTCCAGCCCACCTCTAATCCCAGCAAATCACGATGATGCTGGATTTTACATAACCATTAATGCCCACTGCTAATCCACCATAATCCCTGAGGTTCTCTTAAACATGATGAATCTACATCAGAGAGAGAGGCTGGCTGGGTGGGTGGGAGACAGGACTCAAGAGACAGCATGGAGAAAGGAGGGGAGATGGTGTGAGAAAAAGGGAGAGAGCGATAAGGAGCGGGAGAGGTGAACGAGAGAGGGCATTCAAGGCAACGAAAACTGGAACCTTCCCGGGTGAACACAGTTAATTCCGCAGACACACACCCAAACCCAAACAAACACGGTACCACATCCATCTGCCCAATGCGGATCTGTCTGTGCCCTCTTCCTATCCGCAGGGTCATTCTCACCTGTCCTTACCGCAGACAGAACACACAATGCCAGCCAGACCGGAATGTTGTCTGTATGGGCAAAGCCCAAGCCATGCCAGTCTGGCTTGGGCACTATGCGCGGGAGTAATAAACTTGACCACTGCTACTCTAACTTCCGCGATGCATACAAAGCCCTCCGTCACTTCGGCATATCCGACCACAAAGCCATCTTGATCCTACCGTCTTATAGGCAGAAACTCAAACAGGATGTACCAGTGACTAGAACCATTCAATGCTGGTCTGACCAATCGGAATCCACGCTTCAAGATTGTTTTGATGACTGGGATATGGTCAGATGACTGGTCAGCCTCAGAGAATAACATCGTCCTATACGCTGACTCGGTGAGTGAATTTTTAAAGGAAGTGCATTGGAGAGGCTGTACCCACTGTGACTATTAAAACCTTCCCTAACCAGAAACTGTGGATGCATGGCGGCATTCGCGCAAAACTGAAAGCGCAAACCACCCAATTTAACCATGGAGAGAGGTCTGGGAATATGGCTGAATATTAGATATTAGATTAGTTAGATGTTAGATAT
The DNA here is from genome assembly GCF_013265735.2 of Oncorhynchus mykiss. Classification (NCBI taxonomy): domain Eukaryota; kingdom Metazoa; phylum Chordata; class Actinopteri; order Salmoniformes; family Salmonidae; genus Oncorhynchus; species Oncorhynchus mykiss. The sequence goes on along the minus strand of NC_048579.1, from coordinate 52,165,547 downwards.
TACTGCACCGTTGGAACCAGAAGCACAAGCATTACGCTACACTTGCATTAACATCTGCTAACCATGTGCATGTGACCAATAACATTTGATTTGATCAAGGGGACAGGATAGGTCTAGGCCGCACCATGCAAAAACAACCCTCAGCAATCTGTTTACAGTTCACCGCTATGATGAAGAGAAAATGTCACCAATTCTGACCTCCCCCTTTCCTCTACCCCCGCACCACAACTCCTTCCGTTCCACATAGCCATTGCTATGAGTGTTAGGGGACTGGGGTAGTGTGAGTGCTGTGCAGTAACTAACATTAGCAGCTGAATTAAATCCTCTTAGCCTGATTAAGCAGAGCAGGGGTTGACACCGTCTGTCCACCCAGTCAGACCAGTACAATACTATGGGGAGCCAGGCAGAGCAAACTAGCTGAAGTCCAATAGTATGCACTGTTGCCAAGCGATGCCAAGGAGTGCTATGAAAGTGTGCCACTGTACTGTTCCACAACAGCAAATCTACATGACCAGTTCAGAGAGCATCTCTAAAAGAGCTTTTGACTGCTATAGTATCTGTACAATTGGGGAAAGCTCTGGTACCAAGTGACATGAACCGTATCACCCCCAGCCTGTCTGGGTGCTGATGAGAGGGGATTTGAGCATGAGATGCCGCTTATACGCTACAAGGTTATATATATCTTATCTATAGCTAAGTGATCTACTGTGAATGTAGGCTGATTATTCATATGGCCTGGTTTGGAGAATGAGTGTTGTTACAGGTTTGGTATTTTCAGATTGAGGGGAGGGATCTGCTCAACGTCCCTGTGGAACTGGCTTTCTGGAGAGTGTGTGTGTGCAGAATACCTAAAGCATGTCCTGTATAGTGGATGTATGTACTTAGAAATTGCCTCTCACCACTGATGCTACAGTCAGATATACAGTACTTCCATGCCCCTTTTGGTTAATATTAAGACTGGGGAGAGGTCATCTGTTAGCCAGGGGCTTGAGAGAGGTGTTCACTCTAAGACCCTGCTATCAGGGGATTATCCAATGGCTTTACACTGGAACCATTCAATCAAAGCCATGTGGGGAAGTCGGGGAGTGACGATTGTGTTTGTGGAGGAATATTTTAAGTCAAATCATTTCTGAGTTGTTTAAAAGCGTAGTGTCTACATCAATGTCTGATTAAAATTAAAATTATAAAAAAAAAAAAAAAGACCCGAGTGAATTTCATGAAGGACCTACCATTTTGACCTGGAGGGTCACGTCTCTTTTCTGTAAAACAAAATGTATAGAATTAAACTCCTGTATAGTGCTGTGTGTTAGTGTTAGTGAAAGGGAGAGGTGAGGGATTGGCATGGAGTTACAGGTGACTGAAGTGCACGGATCAAAGAGGAACTCTTCTGCAACAAGGGGAGGGGGGGGTTCGGACCGAGCTAGTTTATAAGCAGCAGGGGTGTATGTGTGTGTACGGATTAATTGTCAAGCGTAGGTGTACGAGTTAGTAATTTACCAGAACGATCACAGGCAGACTGACAAAACGGAGCTCAGATCTAAAAGAGTCGAGGGCCATCATCCATACAGAGACTGCATAGACAAATTGCTTGTTTGGGACAGAGGGCAAACAGTCCTGACCTTATTATAGCAAGCTTATTTCCAGGAGTACTTCAGGAGCACTGTTGCCCTTGGACACTGGTCTTAGCTGATCAGGCACATGTTTATGTTAAGGATTAGAGGTCGACCGATTAATCGGCATGGCCGATTAATTAGGGCCGATTTCAAGTTGTTTCCATAACAATCGGTAATTGCCATTTTTGGATGCCTATTATGGCCGAATACGTTGCACTCCACGAGGAGACTGCGTGCAAGGAGCAAAGGTAAGTTGCTAGCTAGCATTAAACTTATCTTAGAATGTATTTTTTTTAATCAATCTTCACATAATCACTAGTTAACTACACGTGGTTGATAATATTACTAGTTTAACTAGCTTGTCCTACGTTGCAAATAATCAATGCGGTGCCTGTTAATTTATCATCGAATCACAGCCTACTTCGCCAAACAGGTGATGATTTAACAAAAGCACAATCGTTGCACAACTGTACATAACCATAAACACCAATGCCTTTCTTAAAATCAATACACAGAAGTATATATTTTTAAACCGGCATATTTAGCTAAAAGAAATCCAGGTTAGCAGGCAATATTAACCAGGTGAAATTGTGTCACTTCTCTTGTGTTCATTACACGTAGAGTCAGGGTATATGCAACAGTTTGTGCCGCCTGGCTCGTTGCAAACTAATTTGCCAGAATTTTACATAATTATGACATAACATTGAAGTTTGTGCAATGTAATAGCAATATTTAGACTTAAGGTTGCCACCCGTTTGATAAAATACGTAACAGTTCCATATTTCACTGAAATAATAAATGTTTTGTTTTCTAAATGCTAGTTTCCAGATTTGACCATATTAATGACCTAAGGCTCGTATTTCTGTGTGTTTATTATATTATAATTAAGTCTATGATTTGATATTTGATAGAGCAGTCTGACTGAGTGGTGGTAGGCAGCAGCAGGCTCGTAAGCATTCATTCCAACAGCACTTTCCTGCGTTTGCCAGCAGCTCTTTGCAATGCTTGAAGCACAGCGCTGTTTATGTCTTCAACCCTATCAACTCCCGAGATTATGCTTCAATACTATAGTGCCTATAAGAACATACAATAGGCAAAGGTATATGAAATACAAATGGTGTAGAGATAAATAGTCCTATAATTCCTATAATAATTAACTACAACCTAAAACTTAACTTGGAATATTGAAGACTCATTTTAAAAAGGAACCACCAGCTTTCATATGTTCTCATGTTCTGAGCAAGGAACTTAAACGTTAGCTTTTTTACATGGCAATTATTGCACTTTCACTTTCTTCTCCAACACTGTTTTTGGATTATTTAAAACAAATTGAACATATGTCATTTATTTGAGACTAAATAGATTTTATTTATGTATTATATTAAAATAAAAGTGTTCATTCAAAATAAATAGTCGGCATCGGCTATTTTTTTGTGCTCCAATAATCGATATCGGCATTTAAAAATCATAATCGGTCGACCTCTAGTTAGGATTTCAGAGATGGTAAAGCTGATTCTAGATCTGCTCCCCTTCTACCGGAGGTAACAGTGGGCCAGAGAGAGAAAGGAAGAGAGCGAGAGAGAGAAAGGAAGAGAGCGAGAGAGAGAAAGGAAGAGAGCGAGAGAGAGAAAGGAAGAGAGCGAGAGAGAGAAAGGAAGAGAGCGAGAGAGAGAAAGGAAGAGAGCGAGAGAGAGAAAGGAAGAGAGCGAGAGAGAGAAAGGAAGAGAGCGAGAGAGAGAAAGGAAGAGAGCGAGAGAGAGAAAGGAAGAGAGCGAGAGAGAGAAAGGAAGAGAGCGAGAGAGAGAAAGGAAGAGCGAGAGAGAGAAAGGAAGAGAGCTGTCAATTGAACAATTAGGAAGTAAAGGAGATGGCAGATAAAGGTGAGATATATATCTCAAAATGGAGAGGACCTGTCCAATCATTAGCAGACCGCGCTGAGGTCAGAGGAGAGGAGATGGTTTTAATAGATGTCTGAGGTCAGTAGAATCAAAGATGGCGTCGGTAGTCACCAGATTTTCTCTGTCGTCTCCCCAGCAGGTCTCCCACGGCGACTCGGAAATGCTTGGCCTCCTCCTCGCTTGCGAAGTTCAGTCCCATCTGGCACGACTACACACACAAATACGCACAACCACAAACGCATGAAGTAGAATGTCATAAGAACGAACGAACACGGCAAGCTTGAAAAAACAACACACAGGTTTTTGCCATAAACAAATGGCCATGTCATGTGAAAGGACTTGGCTGGAGCAAGATTTATCAAGTACATAGAGAAAGGTATAACTCACATCTCCTGCGAACGTGAAGAAGTAAGATTTGGAAACGGTGATTGAGAAGTTGTTGTAGAGCTCCTGCTCAAACACGGTTTTACCCTCCTGTGGGGAGAGAGCGAGAGAGAGAGGATATGTGTTTTACAGGGTCAGCCATAGTAGTGCGGGACACTCAGAGCAAATTAGGATTAAGTGCCTTGCTCAAGGGCACTTCAACAGATTTAGTGTGTGTGTGTCTCTCATCTCTATAGTAAAGGACATTGTAAAGGTGCTGCCATGTCCCCGAGTTGGTCTGTGTTTTGTGTGTGAACTAAACCCACCTTGATGTCAAACACCCTGATAAAGTAGGATCGTGCTGGGTTGTCTTTGACCAGACAGGCCACACCACAGCACCTCTTGGTCCAAGCTGAGTTCCTGTCTGCTGCATATACCTGCACCACTGCAGAACACAGCGACTGCAGAGTGACAGAGAGAGTGACAGAGAGAGTGACAGAGAGAGCGACAGAGAGAGCGACAGAGAGAGCGACAGAGAGAGGCACAAGGGGTTAATGAATGATTGTGATGAGAATATAGTACCCCTAATACAAGGAATGAAGGCACTAACTAAGTCGCTCTGGATGAGAGCATCTGCTGAATGACTAAAATGTAAAATGGATGGAATAGGGATTTAACTTTACAGTGATTTTTTTAACTTTTTTTTTTTTACTTTAATAAAACAGAGGTATTCGACCTCAATGGAATCAACTTTCTAGTTAAAAAAAAAAAAGGTACACTCAAGGACCCAAGTAAACACAATATCAGGCCGACTTATACAACAACTAAGAGCGTGGAAGCGCGTGGCTAAACTTCTCCGCTGTTTTGGTCCCGTAGCGGTCATGCTGAAACTGTGTGAAGCGCACCTGCGCAAGATACTCTGTGACTGCGCAAAATGTTTGCATCGCGCTCATCTCAAAGTCCGCGGATCTGCTCAGGGCAACCTCATCTTACCAAGTCGACCTTTAAATCAAGGTCAGAAAATAATGTATGCGCAGAAACACTACTACAGAGGTGTGACAGCACTGGCAGAGTTTAGACTACCGCAGCGTTGTTCAATTCTCAGCAGGAATAAAGTCACCCTGTCCTTGTGTGTGTGTGTGTGTGTGTGTACACGTGTACCAGTACCGTCCTCTGTATGGCTTACTGACATCTAGGCGGTCTCCTCACGCAAGACGGTAAAAGTAGCCTGCCAAGCAAATGGGTCTTCCAAATGGACAATAACCCAGAGCATTCTTCCAAAGTTGTGGCAAAATGACTTAAGGAAAACAAAGTCAAGGTATTGGAGTGGCCATCACAAAGCCCTGACCTCGATCCTATAGAAAATGTGTTGGCAGAACTGAAAAAGCGTGTGGGAGCAAGGAGGCCTACAAACCTGACTCAGTTACACCAGCTCTGTCAGGAGGAATGGGCCAAAATTCACCCAACTTATTGTGGGAAGCTTGTGGAAGGCTACCTGAAACGTTTGACCCAAGTTAAACAATATAAAGGCAATGCTACCAAATACTAATTGAGTGTATGTAAACCTCTGACCAACTGGGAATGTGATGAAAGAAATATAAGCTGAAATAAATCTTGACATTTCACATTCTTAAAATAAAGTGGTGATCTTAACTGATCTAAAGACAGGGAATTTTTACTAGGATTAAATGTCAGTGAAAAACTGAGTTTAAACGTATTTGGCTAAGGTGTATGTAAACTTCCGACTTCAAATGTAAGTACAAACACCCCTGAGTCAATATTTTGTAGAAGCACCTTTGGCACCAATTCCAGCTGTGAGTCTTTCTGGGTAAGTCTCTAAGAGCTTTGCACACCTGGATTGTACAATATTTGCCCATTATTATTTTCAAAATTCTTCAAGCTCTGTCAAGTTGATTGATGATCATTGCTAGACAAACATTTGAGGTCATGTCATAGATTTTCAAGTAGATTTAAGTCAAAACTAACTTGGCCACTCAGGAACATTCGTCGTCTTCTTGGTAGGCAACTCCCATTGTAGATTTGGCCCTGTGATTTAGCTATTGTCCTACTCAAAAGTGAATTAATCTCCCAGTTTCTGGTGGAAAGCAGACTGGTTACAGGTTTTCCTCTAGGACTTTGCCTGTGCTGAGCTCTATTCCTGTTGTTTACGAAGCATGTGACAAATATATATGTACATGTCTATTTACACACACACAAAGGTATGCAGACACCCCTTCAAATTAGTGGAGTCGGCCATTTCAGCCACACCCATTGCTGACAGGTGTATAAAATAAGAACGAGCACACAGCCATGCAATCTCCATAGACAATGTCAGTAGACTGGCCTTACTGAAGAGCTCAGTGACTTTCAACGTGGCACCATCATAGGATGCCACCTTTCCAACAAGTCAGTTTGTCAAATTTCTGCACTGGTCGACTGTAAGTGCTGTAATTGTGAAGTGGAAACGACTAGGAGCAACAAGGGCTCAGCCGAGAAGTGGTAGGCCAGACAAGTTTACAGAACGGGACCACTGGGTGCTGAGGCACGTAAAAATTGTCTGTCATTGGTTGCAACACACTACAGAGTTCCAAACTACCTCTGGAAGAAACGTCATCACAATAACTATTCGGCGGGAATTTTATGAAACGGGTTTCCATGGCTGAGCAGCCGTACACAAGCTTAAGATCAACACGCGCAATGCGAAGCGTCGGCTGGAGTGTTGCAAAGCTCGCCACCATTGGATCAGTGGAAACAAATCTGGGTTTGGCGGATGCCAGTGCCAACTGTAAAGTTAAGTGGAGGAGCAATAATGGCCTGGGGCTGTTTTTCATGGTTTGGACTAAGCCCCTTAGTTCCAGTGAAGGGAAATCTTAATGCTTCAGCATACAATGACATTCTAGATGATTCTGTGCTTGCACCTTTGTGGCAACAGTTTGGGGAAGGCCTTTTCCTGTTTCAGGATGACAATGCCCTCATGCACAAAGCAAGGTCCATACAGAAATGGTTTGTTGAGATCGGTGTTGAAGAACTTGACTGGCCTGCACAGAGCCCTGACCTCAACCCCATTGAACACCTTTGGGATGAATTAGAACGCCGACTGCGAGCCAGGCCCAATCGCCCAGCATCAGTGCCCAACCTCAATGCTCGTGGCTGAATGGAAGCAAGTTCCAGCGGCAATGTTCCAACATCTAGTGAAAAGCCTTCCCAGAAGAGTGGAGGCTGTTATAGCAGCAACGGTAGGACCAACTCCATATTAAATAACGGTAAATAACGAGCGCTTTCAAGTGCAACTTTAGTAACAACGGTTTTGGGAAACAGCACAGAGATTTACCGATGCTCCTACGAAAGTTCTAACAGCGAACTTAGCCTTAAAATGCTTTTGGGAAACGGGGCCCAGGTTCTTCCCTGAGTTTACTAGCCTTGTCGCAGTGGGGTTCAGGCCCATTGCCCTGCAGATGAAAGGCAGGCCAGAGCAGAAAGTGGTAAACCAAGTTTACTAGAAAACTTAGTAGCTAACTACACACAGATGTGCTGTGCAGGGACTGGGGACGGCATACATTTCAAAGAAAGCAATATCTGTCTGTGCTCATCTAGTGGGCTGTGCTACCGCAGTGAGGTCACAGAGCTGAGCTGTATCATCCATCAGCCTCTCCAGCGGCAGCCAGAACGAGCCCCGCTGGCCACAGGAGGCACCCAGTCCCAGTGACATCATCAAAGCTCGCCATGGCACCACTCTCCAGGCTGCTGGTGCTACTACACACTACAGCCAGTGGGACTGTAGAGGGCTCACAGGGGGAAACAAACAGGATGTTGAATGCACGGCAGTGTCCATCCATGTCCTGACAGTATTTCCCATGTATCCTAAAAAGTGGGATAGGGTAGGAATGGCTGGGGTTGGGAAGGACAGAAAGAGAGGGGGAAATTCAGAGTGGAGTTGGGAAGGAGTAGAGACTGGAGAGTAGTAGGAAATACAGACACTGATAAGGGGAGGCAGAGGCCCAGAATAGGGCTGGTAAGGGGAGGCAGAGGCCCAGAGTAGGGCTTGTAAGGGGAGGCAGAGGCCCAGAATAGGGCTGGTAAGGGGAGGCAGAGGCCCAGAATAGGGCTGTTAAGGGGAGGCAGAGGCCCAGAGGAGGGCTGGTAAGGGGAGGCAGAGGCCCAGAGTAGGGCTGGTAAGGGGAGGCAGAGGCCCAGAGTAGGGCTGGTAAGGGGAGGCAGAGGCCCAGAGTAGGGCTGGTAAGGGGAGGCAGAGGCCCAGAGTAGGGCTGGTAAGGGGAGGCAGAGGCCCAGAGTAGGGCTGGTAAGGGGAGGCAGTGGCCCAGAGTAGGGCTGGTAAGGGGAGGCAGTGGCCCAGAGTAGGGCTGGTAAGGGGAGGCAGTGGCCCAGAGTAGGGCTGGTAAGGGGAGGCAGTGGCCCAGAGTAGGGCTGGTAAGGGGAGGCAGTGGCCCAGAATAGGGCTGGTAAGGGGAGGCAGTAGCCCAGAGTAGGGCTGGTAAGGGGAGGCAGTGGCCCAGAGTAGGGCTGGTAAGGGGAGGCAGAAGTGGGGAAAGAGTGGGAACAGGGAAGAGGTTGGGAAGGAGAGTATGTGGTAAAGATCAAAAGGCAAGTTTTTGCCACTCCTGCACAAAACACTGAAGGAGGTTGACTACCGCACTTCCTGCCGGAGAGGACTGCTGCTCAGGCAGTCTCACACATACACACACGAATTGGATAGCTTCCAACTCTAGCCCGGTGCTGATAGTAAAAAGTGAAGCAGTAGGAATACCAATGAGTTGAATGTCAGTAAAGCCACAGCAACACAGGTTGGACCTCTCACACGTGTGATTCATCATCTGGCAGGGCCCTGCGTTTCAGAGTTTGCGGCTCACTGTTTATATGTATGAATGACTGAAAGAGAGGAGAGAGAGAGACACTGAGCTGAAATCCACTGACAGCTCTGATTCCGAGTAGCATTTAACAGCTACGTCTCAACAGGCAACTTGGGTATTAGACATTAGCTTCTGGCTCAGCTAGCATAACATTACTTGCCTTTAACGAATGGAATAAACCAAAGGTTAAAACACAGAAGCCAGGGGCTGTTCAGTGTTCAGTTCTCTGTGGAGGAAGAGAAAAGACTGCAGCAGCAATGACGAGTTCCTGCATTTTCTTCTCTAGCTACGTGAGACCACTACATAACAAGCAATCACTCAACTTAAAATATTTTTTTTTCAAGACGAGAGTGAGGCAGGAATGTTCCTCACGCAACTGCCTGGGCTGTGTCACATGGTGAGTGACATGGCCTGGATGTCTGTGGAATGACGTCATTGGCTGTGTATGCAGGTGTACAACACATGTGCAGAGACACGTGGGACAGGTATGTATGACTGACTGACAGGTAGGAGGCGGGACTCTCTTCTGGCCCACCACGTGAGCAGTAGGAAGTAAATTAAGACTACTTCCCCCACACCACCTTAGCCTACTTTGTGAACATGACAAAGGTAACATGACTCAAAGCCAGATAATATGGGGAAGGGTGTGGTAATGTGGCATGGGAAAGTTACTACCCGAGACAGAAAACATCTACTCTGGAGAAACTGTCGGCTCAACCACCGTAGGGAACCTGTGCGAGCAGTATCCGTCTTCACACGGGGCAGAAACCTGCCAAGAAGCCATACTTAGTTTCAAACATTACGCAACACATCCTGACCTATATCCACGAGGAAATCTGATTAAACCACATGCCCGATGAACTGATTAACAACATGAAATGGCGTCCAATTGTATCAACCAACCTGGTGTTTACAGGAAGTTCATACCTGTATGGAGAGTGAAATACAGGGTGGGTGCATTCTCTCTGAATTGTCATCTGATGACAATTAGTTAACCACCCAAGGCTAGCCAGGTAGTTTATTGACATACACCCCAGTGTGTCAACTTGATCTAAAAAAAACAACAGCGAATAGATACTGTACTGTTTTGTTGACATAAGTGTAGGTTACAATTCTATTGTACATTACACCAATTTAAAATACCCAAGGTTAAAGAGTGCAATCAATGCAGATCATATTTCAAGAGGACACATTGCTTCTATTGAAATATAATTTCCTGGAAGTGTCAATTGATAACAAAACGCGTTATATAACATACATTTCAGGCCGTCACATTAAATAGCGCCTTGCCCAGCAGAGATAATTTGCCAGTGATACACTAACGCTACATTGGACACATTCTCCACTGATTGCGGAAGAAAAAAAACCCGAGGAGAGCAGTCAACTGAATTGAATCGTGTGATTGCCTATGAGAAAGTATCGTGTGGACAGCAGAACAATGAATGGCAAGTGTTGTAGCATGCCAGACAGATTGTTCAGAACACACAGGCGGCTTCCGAAATCTGCCAAGGCATTATGCAACGCTGGTACGAATAATAATAATTCGTAGCCGGGTTGATGGGTTTTCCAGATCCAAACACTGGCCTTCGTCTAGGCCAACAAAACTGAGGAGCACATTCTTGTTAACAGTGGTTTACCTCGTTTGGGTGTTTCCATGCTATGCAGGTGTGTCAGGAAACACAAGAGGCCTCCGGGCTTGACAAACTTTCTACCGCCTAAATGGCACTGTGTCCTGGGATATCAACATTCCCTTTTCCTTAACCCTGTTCAACCGGTCTAGCCCAAGCCAATGGAAGGAACGTCAGTGCCAGTGGCGAGAGTGGTTTCCCTTTAGATTGTTTTATCAAATATATTGGAGGCATCAATTACACAGGTTTCAATTCATCCTGAAACGGGTAAACATCATCCATGAGCAATTAGTAAAGAAAGTATGACTGATAAAACTTACCGTGCATTTCCTGCCGAGGTAATTGAAGAGACAGTCGTTCTCTTGTGGGGTTAGCAGTATGGATCCATTGTTAGCGGGCCGCCGTTGCGGCAGATGGCCACTCATTACTGACAATCAACCAAAAGGTGTGTTATGATTCCGATTCGTCGATGTATGAAACTCAAACAAATAGTCATTGATCTGCCGTGGCCTGCAACCGGACCCTCACATCGATGCACGTCTGACCACAACCCGATAGAAACCGCTTTAGTACGCGAACATCCCCGTTGGTTCCAAACACAACGCAAGGTCCTCCTTCAATCCAAATTATGAGAACATTACTGCAACGTCCTGAAGACGGTAGATACTAAAGTTTCATCGGAACTCCAGCGCGAACAGCAGCAGATTTGTGGCTCAATCCAACATGGCAGTCTGTGGGAATAAACCAAACACCTAACGGGGGGAGTGCGCACTTTTTGAAATGCAGGACTAGATCATCTTGAGAGCATTAAGCGGTTGTTACACAACATGTATCACATACACATATAAAATCTTTATATTAAAAATGAATGCAAATTCGTCAAAAGAAGCGCAATTAAAATATTTTTTGAGAGAACGGTACGATCCAGTCCGCCTATGCTTATACCAAAGATTCTTATAACTAACCCAAGATGGAACAAAGCCTGACGTTTGAAACGGGAACAAATTAAGCACAGTGGGCAGAACGAGCAAGGAGGTGGGGAGAGGCAAGCACGAACTAGTGAGATCCTATTGGCGCGTTTAAGCATTAGGGAACGCCTACTATGGGAAGTGCGCCTGTGCGATAACTCTATTTCAACCTTGCACTCCTTCTAAACAACGCAATTTTTTGAAACCTTGGCAAATGGTCATGTCTACAAAACGCAGTCCACTCTGTTTGTTTCAGATTCTGGTTTTGGAAACAGAAACCTGTTAGTTTAATTGATGAGAAAACTTGAGGAACATTGGCCAAAATCCGTGTTGCTCCATCTTCTCCCACTGCCTGCCACTGGGCTTCCTCTCATTACCATATTTAGTAGTGAGTGGACACGCAAACCGGATGCTTCACATCTATACATCCGGTGAAATATCTGGCTCATTGTTTTATCTGTGGTTATTCCTGAACGCAACTAGGAAACCTGGACATTCCGACTTGCTACGTCAACCAGTTATTAAGTCGGACATTTCCGAGTTTCCGAGTTCAGACTAGAAAGTGAACACAGCACTGAGGATAAGGATAAGCATTGAGGATAAATCGGAGATGAGGCTATGGTGGAGTAGGCCTAGGCCTGGACAAATCAAATCACATCAAATTTGTGTTTTTTTTGGGATGGTGGACCATTCTTGATACACATGGGAAACTGTTCGCACGTGAAAAACCCAACAATGTTGTATTTCTTTACACAAACCGGTGCCCCTGGCACCTACTACCATACCCAGTTCAAAGGCACTTAAATATTTTGTCTTGCCCATTCACCCTCTGAATGGCACACACACACAATACATGTCTCAAGGCTTATAAATCCTTTAACCTGTTCTCCCCTTCATTTACACTGATTGAAGTGGATTTATCAAGTGAAATCAATAACAGATCATAACTTTCACTTGGTCAATCTATGTCAAGGAAAGAGGTGTTCTTTATGTTTTGTACACTCAGAGTATACAGTGCATTTGGAAAGAATTCTGATCATGACTTTTCCACATTTTGTTACATTACAGCCTTTTTTTAAATGGATTAAATTGTTTCCCCCCCTCATCAATCTACACACAATGCCCCATAATGACAAAAACAGGGTTTTAGACATTTTTGCAAATCTATTCAACATAAAAACTGAAATATCACATTTTACATAAGTATTCAAACAAAGTTTACTCAGTACTTTAAAAAAAACCTTCGGCAGTGATTACAGCCTCGAGTCTTCTTGGGTATAACGCTACAAGCTTGGCACACCTGCATTTGGGGAGTTTCTCCCATTCTTCTCTGCAGATCTCCTCAAGCTCTGTCAGATTGGATGGGGAGCATCATTGCAAAGCTATTTTCAGGTCTCTCCAGAGAAGTTCGATTGGGTTCAAGTCTGGGCTCTGGCTGGGCCACTCAAGGACATTCAGAGACTTGTCCAAAAAACACTCCTGTGTTGTCTTGGCTGTGTTCTTAGGGTCTTAGTTCTGTTGGAAGGTGAACCTTTGCCCCAGTCTGAGGTCCTTAGCGCTCTAGAGCAGTGTTTAATAAGGGATATCTTTGCTCATTTAATCTTTCCCTCAATCCTGACTAGTCTCCCAGTGCCTGCCGCTGACAAACATCCCCACAGCATTATGCTGCTACCACCGTGCTTCACCGTAGGGATGGTGCCAGGTTTCCTCCAGACGTGATGCTTGGCATTCAGGCCAAAGAGTTCAATCTTGGTTTCATCAGAACAGAGAATGTTTCTCGTGGCCTGAGAGTCCTTTAGGTGTCATTTGGCAAACTCCAAGCAGGCTCTCATGTACCTCTTGCTAAGGAGTGGCTTCCGTCTGGCCCCTCTACAATAAAGGCCTGATTGGTAGAGTGCTGCAGAGATGGTTGTCCTTCTGGAAGGTTCTCCCATTTCCACAGAGCAACTCTGGAACTCCATTGGGTTCTTGGTCACCTTCCTGACCAAGGGCCTTCTCCCCCGATTGCTCAGTTTGGCCGGGCGGCCAGCTCTAGGAAGAGTGTTGGTGGTTCTAAACTTCTTCCATTTAAGAATGATGGAGGCCATTGTGTTCTTCAATGCTGCATACATGTTTTGGTACCGGTTCTCAGATCAGTGCCTTGACACAGTCCTTTCTCAGAGCTCTACAGATAATACCTTCGACCTCATGGCTTGGTTTTTGCTCTGACATGCACTGTCAACTGTGGGACCTTATATGGACATGTGTGTGCATATCCTAATCATGTCAAATCAATTGAATTTACCACAGATGGACTCCAATCAAGATGTAGAAACATCTCAAAGATGATCAATGTAAACAGGATACATCTGAGCTCAATTTACAGTCATAGCAAAGGGTCTCAATACTTATCTAAATAAGATGTTTCTGTTTTTTACACATTTGCAAACCTGTTTTCACGTTGTCATTATGGGGAATTGTGTGTAGATTGATGAGGAGGAAAAATGATTTAATACATTTTAGAATAAGGCTGTAATGTAACAAAATGTGGAAAAAGTGAAGGGGTCTGAATACTTTCCGAATGCACTTTATAATGGTGTGAATGGACAGTATATGAATAGAAAAGGTGTGTACAGCAGTAGTCATATAGGATGAGCCAGTATGTAAACATTATTAAAGTGACAAGTGTTCAATGACTCTATGTTGATAGGGCAAAGCAGTCTCGGTGCAGGGTACAGTACCGGGTGGTAGCCGGCTAGTAACAGTGACTAAGGTTCAGGGCAGGGTACTGGGTCCTCTACAGGATCGGTGGGTATTACGTTTTAAGGTATGACCCAGGTGCAGACAGTGTTGAAGAAACAAAAGTTTATTCCTCGAACAGCGGCAGGCAAACGACAGGTCAAGGCAGGCAGGGGTCAATAATCCAGATAGGGTGTAAAGTACAGGACAGCAGGCGGGCTCAGGGTCAGGTCAGGCAGAGGTCGGTAATCCAGAGTAGTGGGCAGGCTTGGGGTCAGGGCAGGCAGAACGGTCAGAAATGGGAAACTAGAGCAAGGAGCAAGGAAACAGGAGCAAGGAACAGGTGGAAGCAGGGAAACAAAACGGCGGTAGGTTCTACGAACAAAACAAACTGGCAACAGACAAAAAGAGAACACAGGTATAAATACACAGGGGATAATGGGGAAGATGGGCGACACCTGGAGGGGGGTGGAGACAAGCACAAAGACAGGTGAAACAGATCAGGGCGTGACAGTGGATCCCCCAAGGGACGGTTGAGCTAACGTAGGCTAATGTGATTAGCATGAGGTTATAAGTAACAAGAACATTTCCCAGGACATAGACATTTCGGATATTGTCAGAAAGCTTAAATTATTGTTAATCTAACTGCACTGTCCAATTTACAGTAGCTATTCCAGTGAAATAATACCATGCTATTGTTTGAGGAGAGTGCACAGTTATGAACTTGAAAGTGTATTAATAAACAAATTAGGCACATTTGGGCAGTCTTGATATAACATTTTGAACAGAAATGCAATGGTTCATTGGATCAGTCTATAACTTTTCACATACACTGCTGCTATCTAGTGGCCAAAATCTAAATTGTGCCTGGGCTGGAATAATACATTATGGCATTTCTCTTGCAATTCAAAGATGATGGTACAAAAAAAAAACGCATGTTTTTTCTTTGCATTATCTTTTACCAGAACTAATGTGTTATGTTCTCCTACATTAATTTCACATTTCCACAAACTTCAAAGTATTACCTTTCAAATGGTATCAAAAATATGCATATCCTGAGTGAGCTTGAAACATTTGTTCTACATAGATGGTAGCGGGATAAACATGACGTGGCTCTGGTGGTTGAGGTTATTGATTATATTCGTAGCCTTCTTGTGACACCAGGTGCTATAGAGGGCAGGCAGTGTGCCCCCATTTCAGGTCATCAGTGATGTGTACACCGAGGAACTTGAATCTTTTGACCCTCTCCACTGCGGCTCTATCGATATGGATTGGGGGAGTCTCTCTGCTGTCTCCTATGGTCCACGATCAGCTCCTTTGTCTTGTTGACGTTGAAGGAGAGGTTAATTTCGTGGCACCATACGCCAGGGCTCTCACCTCCTCCCTGTAGGCAGTTTCATCATTGTTGGTAATCAGGCCTACCGCTGTTGTGTCGTCAGTAAACTTGTTGATTGAGTTAGAGACATGCGTGGCCATGCAGTCATGGGTGAACAGGGAATACAGGACGGGGCTGAGCACGCACCCCTGTGGAGGTCTGCCTGTCAGGAAGTCCAGGACCAAGTTGCACAGGAAGGGGTTCAGACCCAGGGCCCCGAGCTTAGTGAAGAGCTCAGAGGGCACTATGGTGTTGAAGGCTGAGCTGTAGTTGATGATCAGCATTATTATATTTCTCTTGTCCAGGTGGGATAGGGCAGTGTGCAGTACATTGGCGATTGCATCAGCCGTGGATCTGTTGGGGCGGTATGCGAATTGTAGTGGGTCTAGGTTGTCGGGTAAGGTGAAACAATCTTTAACTAGCCTCTCAAAGCACTTCATGATGACAGAAGTGAGGGCTACGGGGCAATTTACAGTTACCTTCGCTTTCTTGGGCACTGGATAAATTGTGGACATCTTGAAGCAAGTGGGGACAACAGACTGTGAGACAGACTGACAGATTTAATATTTGAAGACGTGGCTTGGGATGCCGTCTGGGCCAGCCGCCTTGTAATGGTTAACGCGCTTAAATCAAATCAAATTTGTTTATATAGCCCTTCGTACATCAGCTGATATCTCAAAGTGCTGTACAGAAACCCAGCCTAAAACCCCAAACAGCAAGCAATGCAGGTGTAGAAGCACGGCGGCTAGGAAAAACTCCCTAGAAAGGCCAAAACCTAGGAAGAAACCTAGAGAGGAACCAGGCTATGAGGGGTGGCCAGTCCTCTTCTGGCTGTGCCGGGTGGAGATTATAACAGAACATGGCCAAGATGTTCAAATGTTCATAAATTACCAGCATGGTCAAATAATAATAATGACAGTAGTTGTCGAGGGTGCAGCAAGTCAGCACCTCAGGTGCTGAACAGTTGAAACTGGAGCAGCAGCACGGCCAGGTGGACTGGGGACAGCAAGGAGTCTTCATGCCAGGTAGTCCTGAGGCATGGTCCTAGGGCTCAGGTCCTCCGAGAGAGAGAAAGAAAGAGAGAATTAGAGAGAGCATACTTAAATTCACACAGGACACCGGATAAGACAGGAGAAGTACTCCAGATATAACAAACTGACCCTAGCCCCCCGACACAAACTGCTGCAGCATAAATACTGGAGGCTGAGACAGGAGGGGTCAGGAGACACTGTGGCCCCATCCGATGATACCCCCGGACAGGGCCAAACAGGAAGGATATAACCCCACCCACTTTTCCAATGCACAGCCCCCACACCACTAGAGGGATATCTTCAACCACCAACTTACCATCCTGAGACAAGGCCGAGTATAGCCCACAAAGATCTCTGCCACGGCACAACCCAATGGGGGGGCGCCAACCCAGACAGGAAGATCACATCAGTGACTCAACCCACTCAAGTGACTTACTCAAGTCAGACACGGAGAACGAGAGCACACTGTCCTCGTGAGAGGAAGCGGCCCGCGTTGGTGGCTCAATGTTGTTTTCCTCGAAGCAGGTAAAGAAGGTGTTTAGAGAATTGAGCGAAGAATTGGTGTCTGCGACGTGGCTCGCTTCACTTTATAATCTGTGATTGTCTGGAGTTCTTTCCACATACGTCTCATGTCTGAGCCATTGATTTGCGACTCCACTTTGTCCCTGTAACTGTCGCTTTGCCTCTTTGATTACCTTACAGAGGTCATAGCTGGTCTGTTTGTACACGTCCAAGTTCCCAGTCACCTTTCCATAGTTAAATGTGGTGGTTCACACTTTCAGTTTTGCACAAAGGCTACTATCTGTCCACGGTTTTGGTTTAGATCAATTCTAATTGTCACAGTGGGAACAACATCTTCTATGCACTTCCTGATGAACCCAGTCTACCCAGTATACGTCGATACTATTCTCAGAGGCGACCCATAATATTTTTCAGTCCGCGTGATCAAAACAATCTTAAAGCATAGATTTAGATTGATCAGACCAACATCAAATAGTCCCTACCACGGGTGCTTCCTGTTTAAGTTGATCCTTCTGTGTGCGATTTTTAAAAAATCAGTTCAAGGACATACATCTGGTGTATTAGAAGCAATTATTGGTAACATGATTGTCTTCATAACCCTTTTTTACTTACTGGAAGATTAACCAACATGATAGAAATGTTCTATCCACTATAATGGGGTATCCTGTTTTCTGCAAACTATGCCTGCAGTAGCACGGTCTGCCTTGAACTTCTGTGGTTTCAATGAACGGGGACAGTCGTTCCCCCACTAATAGGCCATACATTATGGACAGGAGGACATAACTAGATAACATGTATTAGTAGCTGATTATTACATGGATAATTCATTCTAATTAAATGCATAATTATTTATTATTCCTATTATTTGCAGTTTAGGCCTTATTTTATTGCAATTAAATCCTAGGAATATAATAGAAAATACAAATAAAGATGGAAAAATCGGATGCTCTGCAACTGCCTTGCTCAAGGGCTGCTCCCCAACATCAACTGCTCCCCGGGTGCCGATGACGTACACTTCAATTAAGGCAGCCCCCCCCAGCACCTCTCTGATTCAGAGGGGTTGGGTTAAATGTGGAAGATACATTTCGGTTGAATGCACTCAGTTGTGCAACTGACTAGGTATCCCCCTTTCCTTTCCCCTGAGGGCAATAGTGTGCACGTGGCAGGGCTGGAACAAATCACACATTAACCAATTGTGTCAGCAATTGTTGTTGGCCCTTTCAACTCAGACAGTACAGTACCCAACACACATCTAAATATTTTTGTTCAGTTTTCACAGTTTCATTTTGCTTTAATATTCACTTAAACAATGAAGCAAAGCCTATGTAGGCCTACGAGAGCAGCATACAAGTTTCTATGTAGGCCTACAAGAGAAGCATACACGTTTCTATGTAGGCCTACGAGAGCAGCATACAAGTTTCTATGTAGGCCTACGAGAGCAGCATACAAGTTTCTATGTAGGCCTACGAGAGCAGCATACAAGTTTCTATGTAGGCCTACGAGAGAATCATACAAGTTTCTATGTAGGCCTACAAGAGAAGCATACAAGTTTCTATGTAGGCCTACGAGAGAAGCATACAAGTTTCTATGTAGGCCTACGAGAGAAGCATACAAGTTTCTATGTAGGCCTACGAGAGAAGCATACACGTTTCTATGTAGGCCTACGAGAGAAGCATACACGTTTCTATGTAGGCCTACGAGAGAAGCATACACGTTTCTCTGTAGGCCTACGAGAGCAGCATACACGTTTCTATGTAGGCCTACGAGAGCAGCATACACGTTTCTATGTAGGCCTACGAGAGAAGCATACACGTTTCTCTGTAGGCCTACGAGAGCAGCATACACGTTTCTATGTAGGTCTACGAGAGCAGCATACACGTTTCTATGTAGGCCTACGAGAGAAGCATACACGTTTCTATGTAGGCCTACGAGAGAGGCATACAAGTTTCTATGTAGGCCTACGAGAGAAGCATACAAGTTTCTATGTAGGCCTACGAGAGAAGCATACACGTTTCTATGTAGGCCTACGAGAGAACCATTCACGTTTCTATGTAGGCCTACGAGAGCAGCATACACGTTTCTATGTAGGCCTACTAGAGAAGCATACACGTTTCTATGTAGGCCTACGAGAGAAGCATACACGTTTCTATGTAGGCCTACGAGAGAAGCATACACGTTTCTATGTAGGCCTACGAGAGAAGCGTACACGTTTCTATGTAGGCCTACGAGAGCACCATACAAGTTTCTTGCTGCATATTTTATCATGGAGCTCGAGGGGGTAGAGATGCAGAGCCTCGGCTCCCAGCCTCTAACAGAGGGATTCATACACACATGCGCACGCACATACACGCACGTACGCACTCCTGATGAGAGCATCAGGACAATATGCCTTTATAGTTTCTCTGGGTCTACATCATGACAGTGGACTCTGGCCACTCCCATCAAAACTGATTAGTTGCCATAAAATGATACATAGGCTGGTTTTGCTGAGTGGCTCAATGGAGCAGACTGAAAGAACCCGTGGAACCAGACAGGCAGGCAGAGAAGGACCCTCCTCAATGAGAACAGAGGTCTCAATATGGGTCAGTGAAACAGAGAAAGAGGGAGAGAGGCCCACGGCATGCCAGCACAGGAGGCCTGTCAAACACAGATAGGAAAACAAGTGTTTATCAGGAAACATGCAGACAGAGAGAATGAATGTTGTCAAGGAGAAGAATGTAGTACACAATACTCTTTCAGAGTGTAAAGGAAATCACGACGATGGTAAAGATGATGACGATGATGATCATGATGAAGAGGACGAGGCTAACTGCTCACTTAAGTACAATGACAGCTCTGTTGTATTGTCTCTAAAGGGCAGTAGTGGTAAAGCCAACGAAACACAAACCAAGCCAGAGAATGGGGCGTTACTGATGTAAACTTGGTTTTCTGAGTAGAGTTACACCGTTTCACATCCCTCAGTGTTCTGAGGTGTTTCCCTGTGGTTGGGACTGAGCTGAGCACAAAGGAGAGCCCTGCAGTCACAAATTACAGCTGGATCGAATTAAGGACAGGGATGTGTGTTATAAGGTAACTTGGCTGTCAACATTCGGACACCGTCTTTTGTGATTTTTCAATATCATTGGGTGCTTTATGGTTTCTCACCATTCTCACCATTCTTTGGTACGAATCACAAGGATCTTAAGAGTATGTCACCAAATGAGAGAGAGAGAGTTGACATACAGACTGTTTGGGAGTAGACCTAGGTCAGGTTAGCTGATCAACTACAGTATGCTCTGTCTGATGATGACTGAAGAGTCAGGGCTGTGGCCCATTAAACTGATCTCAGATCTGTTTGTGTTTTAACCAGCTCCTCTGACCGTTGGTGTCATGCATGCCATTGTTGTCAGAATAGTTGGCTAAAGCAGGGCATGCAGATGGGACCAGGCTACTGAACTGCACACACAAACACACACAACACTGAGAATGTTTTCAGTGCTCTGGAAACTCTAACCTCTAGGATTAGATTACATAATAGGATTTGAAGGAATGGGAAGTCAGACGGACAATAGGTCTTCCAAGGTTCACTCCCAATCAACTTGAGATGAGGCATCTTGTGAAATGTATAATGACTAAACTGACCAGGCTGTGGCAGTAACAGAGTCATGTGAATTTTCAAACTTCAGGCATGGAGCCCCATCCATGCCTGAAACTCCATGCCTATTCAGGATACTTGACCCTTCATCTTTGTAGCTCAGGGGCAGCTCATCAATCCGTCCACTTGATTGAACTACAACTCCTTGTCCTCCTCAGAGAGTGTTCTGTAAAATCTCAATGCCCCAAGAAGAGAAACTCCCACAGAAAGAAAACAGACCCAAGAGTGAACATTGTAAGAGATGGAGCCACCACAGACACAGCTACAATGCAAACCCTGGCCTCAGTGATCAAGCACACACACGCACACACACACACACATTGTCCCAGTGCCCAAGAAAAACAAGGTGACATGCCCAAATGACTATCGCTCCATGGCACTCACCCCGGTAATCAGGAAGTGCTTCGAGAGGCTGGTCATGGGCCACACCAAGGTCAGCATGCCAGGCACACTGGACCCACTCCATTTTGCCTACCGCTCCAACAGATCCACGGGAGATGCCATTTCCATCGCTATTCACACGACCCTTACACATTTGGACAAGATGAAAACCCCATGTGAGAATGCTGTTCATTGACCACAATTCAGCATTCAGCACTATTGTTCCCTCCAAGCTCAGAGCTCAGAGCCTGGGTCTGGACACCACCCTCTGCAACTGGACCCTGGACTTCCTGACAGGCAGACCACAGGCCGCAAGGATCGGCAACAACATAGGGGATTTTAGAAACACTTAAAATAAGGGCTGTGTTTTGTGTACGCTAACTCTGGCCTGACATTTTGATAACTGTGTAAATCTCTCTAGGACGATATGACTTTTATAAATATATTTGCCTGTATTTACCCCCCGAAAAATGAAATGCTAATTAGCTGCTAATGTGTCTAAAATAAATAACTACAAATTTCATGATGATCTGGACGAAACTTATGACTTGAGGCAAAGGTAAGAAATCTCTGGATTAACTATTGAATGTTAGCTAAATGTAGTATTGAATACATTGGGAAAATGTCTTTAAATGGACAATTCTGGGAACTGTCTTGTGGAAGTTTCAAATTGACAAAATACCTGTTAGCAAAAGTATCAGATAGAGATGACTTGAAGGTGCTTGCAAGGATTTATAGTTTTGCACGATGGCTGCTTTGATGCTAATTAGCATTTTAGAATCTGAGAGTAAATTGAGATGAATATATTGATCAAAGTCACCTTGTCTGAACGAGATTTCCATGGTTTTCAAAACGTCACCCCAGGGTAAGCCTTCACGAAACACAGCCCTTATTTTAATTTTCCCCTATGGGAAAAATGAATGGTGGAAAAACAATTGGAACCATTTCCCTGTTTGACTGCTTGGCTTTATGGGTATTATGACACCTCCACTGTGGGGCTCTATATGCATATGATGGGTGTTCTGCAGTGACATCTAAAAATGTTGCTGTACATTGATGTCTTGAAAGGCTGTAAGAGATTCAGACTTGGGTAAGCCCCACAGCTCTGCTCGAGCATGTGTTCATAGTACATATTCCGCAGTGACGTCTAAAATAATTTTAATGAATCAGCACCTTGGAGAGCGCTGTCCATTTCACCACCATAGATAGTAGGCTTCTTGGCTTTTTACTCTGTCTGCTGCACTCCTACGTTGTGTTTGTCACTTTTCTTCTCATGCGTTGCGCTACCTCAGAGACCCCTGGACAACCTCCCCCTCAACGTCAGCAAACCAAAGGAACATGCTCCGATCCACATCAACAGGACTGCAAAAGAAAGAGTCAGAGTTTTACCGAGGACTTGACATGGACTTGACATGGACCAACAAAACCACCACTCTTGTCTAGAGGGCGCAACAGCGTCTCTACTTCCTAAGGCGGCAGAAGAAATTCGGCATGCCGACTAGGGTGCTCTCCAAATACTGCTTAACATCGAGAGCGTCCTGACAGAATGCATCACGACCTGGTTTCGGGAATTGCTCCGTCCAGGACCACAAGACCCTCCAGCGGATGGTGAAGACGACCCACTACATTACTGGGACCGTGCTCCCAACCCTCCTGGACATCTACTCAAAATGGTGCCTGAGGAAGGCCCGTAGCATCATCAAGGACACCACACACCCCGGCCACGAGCAGTTCACTCCCTTACTGTCAGGCAGACGGCAACGGATCATTAGGTCTGATACTAAAAGGCTCAGAGACAGTTTCTGGCTACAGGCCATTAGACAGCTGAACACTCACACAAACTGGACTGACCACCTGCACCTTAGCACACATGCACTCACTCAGTCACGTACACACACACACACACACACACACACACACACGCGCGCGCGTGTGCGCGCACACACACACACACACACACACACACACACACACACACACACACTAGGGTTGAATATTTTCCCGGTATTTATAAATGTTCCATCCCGAGAATAGATCACTTTTCTCCCAGGTAACCCAGTATTTCCCGCCAAAATCAGAAGTGTCATTCTAAAGCATATAAATATGTCTGGATTTGATTAGAGCTTTGACCAGCATGAAGATTCAAGCCTGATGCTACCTGAGCCTGACGAGCCATACATTAAAGATATTTTATGAGCCCTACTTCAAGTAGATTTTATGATCCCAAGCCCAAAAAAGCTATTTATCCAATAAATAGCCTATGATATACAGTATGCTACCTCACATAATGCATGACAGAAAAACATAAAAGCCCACAAATGCAGCAACGCTCTCTTGGGAAAAGAAACGAAACAAGCTCCAATAGGCTAATTTTGTGGACTGTATTACTTTTCTGTATTGTATTATACTGTATTATATGTACTGGAATTACACACCTCTTTAAACCATGAAGCTGGGAGAGAACTTGCGTTGCTGGTTCAGGACATGCTGCCTTCAAAGTTACAATTATAGGCTATGAATGTCATTTTAATAGGAACGTTTTAAAAATGGTATAATTAGGAGGGTGATATATACAGAACCAGTCAAAAGTTAGGACACTCCTACTCATTCAAGGGTTTTTCTTTATTTTTACCATTTTCTACATTGTATAATAATAGCGAAGACATCAGAACTATGAAATAACACATATGGAATCATGTAGTAACCAAAAGGTGTTAAACATATCAAAATATATTTTATATTTGAAATTCTTCAAAGTAGCCACCCTTTGCCTTGATGACAGCTTTGCACACTCTTGGCATTCTCTCAACCAACTTCATGAGGCAGTCACCTGGAATGCATTTCAATGAACAGGTGTGCCTTGTTAAAAGATGATTAGTGGAAATTCTTTCCTTCTTAACGCGATCAGTTGTGTTGTGACAAGGTAGGGATGGTATACAGAAGATATTTGGCCCTATTTGGTAAAAGACTAAACTATGGGAAGAACAGCTCAAATAAGCAAAGAGTCAGTCCATCATTACTTTAAGAAATTAATTTCAGTCAATGCAGAAAATTTCAAGAACTTTGAAAGTTTCTTCAAGTGCAGTCGCAAAAACCATCAAGCACTATGATGAAACTGGCTCTCATGAGGACCGCCACAGGAAAGGAAGACCCAGAGTTACCTCTGCTACAGAGGATAAGTTCATTAGAGTTAACTGCACCTCAGATTGCAGCCCAAATACATGCTTCACAGAGTTCAAATTAAGTAACAGACACATCTCAACATCAACTGTTCAAAGGAGACTATGTGAATCAGGCTTTCATGGTCAAATTGCTGCAAAGAAACCACTATTAAAGGACACCAATAATAAGAAGAGACTTGCTTGGGCCAAGAAACACAAGCAGTGGACATTAGGCCGGTGGAAATCTGTCCTTTGGTCTGGTGAGTCCAAATCTGAGATTTTTGGTTCCATCCTCTGTGTCTTTGTGAGATGCAGAGCAGGTGAACGGATGATCTCCGCATGTGTGGTTCCCACCGTGAAGCATGGAGGAGGAGGTGTGATGGTGTGGGGGGTGCTTTGCTGGTGACACTGTCTGTGATTTATTTAGAATTCAAGGCACACTTAAGCGGCATGTCTACCACAGCATTCTGCAGTGATACGCCATCCCATCTGGTTTGCGCTTAGTGGGACTATCATTTGTTTTTCAACAGGACAATGTGTCACGCCTGTTCCCACTCTTCCTTCATGCGCTCGAGGGTGCAAGGCTGCCCAGCACTACGTACTCCTGCCGCCATCATTACGCACATCTGCTTCCCTCGTCACGCTCATCAGCAAATTATTGCACTCCCCTGGACTCAATCACCTGTCTCATTACCTCCCCTATATCTGTCTGTTCCCCAGCTCTGTTCCCTGCTTCAGCATTACATTTTTTTTTGTTTTTTTGTTTGTTACTCAGTTCTTACGCTTTTCCTTTCCTGTTCCATTTCTGTGCAAAATTAAATGTTCACTCTCCGTACCTGCTTCTCTACTCCAGAGTCGGTTCTTACACAATGACCCAAAATATACCTCCTACATTATACAGTACAATAAATAAAGAAAAACCCTTGAATGAGTAGGTGTGTCCAAGCTTTTGACTGGTGCTGTACTTTCATAATATTTCCCCTTATTGTTCTCCTTTCTCTCTCGATTGTTGCTTCGTCCCTTCTTTGCTTTCAACAGTTAAATGAAATAAGTTGTGTTTTCCTTATCTTCATTGTTCTAATGACATGCTTGAATAAAACTAGAATAAAATGCAGAAGGCTTTCACTTCTCTTCAGTTAGAGTGAATGGTTATGGGTCTGAATAAATAACTGCAATAGCCTACCGCCATTGTGTTTTTTCTCTTCTTTCAGACTCCCAGTGAGTTCTATTGGCTGCTGTATTTAACATGGAGCAATCAAGAGCTTGCATCCCTCTACAAGTATTCTATTAGTATAAGAAATGCTAAAGAAAAATGCCCAGCAAGCTATTCTAGTCTAGGTTTTTTCTTTTTGTTGGGGGGGGGGAGACTCCAAGAGAAAAGGAGCGTTTTTTAGGAAGCGAGTCCACGGGAGCGCAGGTGCAAATTGTGCAAAAGACAGAGGCTATAAGTTAGAAGCTTATGTATAACCCCATATCCGCAGGAAGTAGCTGCAGCCCCCCCCCCCCCCCCAAAAAAAGGTAAGTAAAAAAATATATATTCATAAAAGTAGTGCACTAGGCATTTAATACTCCTGTATTAGGAGACCTATTCAGCTGTCTGCAGCGCGGGAGAAATGTCCTGGGAAAAGGGAGTGGAAATCTGGTCTGGGAAATCTCTATAACCCTGTTCCCACTACTCAACCCTAACACGCGCACACCCACATACATTCATGCTACACACATATCACAACTGCTGCTACCAGACTCTTTTATTATTATTGCTAAATACTGCACAATTTAAACACTTGCCCCCCAAGGTCCCCGTCTCCAAAACACTTGTACATTTTGGGCTATAAATTGTGCCTTCCTGTATTACACTTATGATAAAATGTTTATTCTATTCTACTGCCATTGACTTTGTTCGTATTCCTTTCTTTTATTATTTGTTACTGTGGTAGCATTGTCGAGAAGGAACCTGCATGTAAGCATTTCGCTGGACGGTGTGCATCCCATATACAGGACTACTAAAAAAACGGGAAACTTTAAACACACACGCCCCTTGCCATACCAGTGCTCTCCTCACACACAGAGCGATGGGAAGTGAGGGGAGAGTAATGCAGCAACCAGGTCAGTTCCTCAAATGCCCACAGAACAGAAATAATTGATGATGTAACTTAATGAATGAAGAAAATTATAGTTCGTATGAGACAGGAAGGGAGACAGAGATCAGAGGGAGATAGAGGGAGAGATCAGAGAGTGACAGAGGGAGAGATAGAGAGATCAGAGAGAGACATAGGGAGAGATATAGAGGGAGAGATAGAGATCAGAGACAGATAGGTGAGATATAACTGTACCACAAGAGGGCAGTATATGCTAGGCAGAAATAAAGATCATATAATATAGCCCTTCTTTTTTCCCTTCTCCACTCATTCACTCATTCAACTGCACAAATGAATACTAAAAGGCCTCCCGAGAGGCGCAGCAGTGCTTGAGGCATCACTACAGATCCGGGTTCGATCCCGGGCTGTGTCACACACACAATTGGTCCAGCTTTGTCCGGGTTAGGGGAGGGTTTGGCCGGTCGGCTGGGATGTCCTTGTCCCGTCTCGCTCTAGTGACTCCTGTGGCGGGCGTTTCCTAAGGTGTTTCCTCCGACGCCTTGGTGCGGCTGGCTTCCGGGTTAAGCAAGTAGCGTGTCAAGAAGCAGTGTTTCGGAGGACGCGTGGCTCTCGACCTTTGCCTCTCCAGCGATGGGACAAGACTGTAACTACCAACTGTATATCACGAAAAAGGGGTAAAAAACTAAATACAAAAAAAAGTAACACTAAAAGGTATGAAAGGGACATCTACAGGAAAAGGCTGAGTGAGGAACCTGTGAAAATAGCATTGCATTGGAAAGAAAAAAATAAGAAAAAGGTTCCGTCTTTGTCAGAGCTTGGGCAACTCTGATGGGGGTGGGGGCCACCAGAAACATGAATTAATCCTGAGGGGTTGCGGTGGCTCACGGTTCTACATGCAGTCAGAGCCATCCCTAGCCTTTTGGGGCCCCTAAGGTCAATTGTGTTGCTCCCCCCATTTTACAATTGTACAACTCATTGGGTGGAGAAAAACGATTGCAGTTTTTAATATGATATCTGAGCGAGAGTGACTAACAAAATCAATGGGGATGGTGACTAATTGAGTGAATCCCAGTGACTGACATCACAAGTGAAAAACTGCTGATGCACAGCCACATTCCAAAACGGCACCTTGTGTATTCTACTATTCTAACTCTAATATCTTATATTGTATATTTTTATGTGTTACTGCCATTCGTCTTCAGGTGTGTATATCCCCCTCTACTGAAGGGGAACACAGTTCAAATGTCTACAGGCTCCAAGGCCTATCGGGAAAGAGAAAGGAAAGGGGGATACCCAGTCAGTTGTACAACTGAATGCATTCAACTGAAACGTGTCTTCCACATTTAACCCAACCCCTCTGAATCAGAGAGGTGCAGGGGGCTGCCTTAATCGACATCCACGTCTTCGGAGTGACTGCAATGGCAGCACACACTCATTTGACCATACCATACCATGCATGTTGTTTGTTTTTTGGTTTGAATTGAACAATTTAGCTTTGTTCGATTTTTCGTAACATTTTTGTAACAAGAAGAACGACAAATACATGGATTCTTATATTTCGACTTGAATCAAACTCTGGACATTGGATTCGTTTGCATCAAGACTAACAGTTCACCTCTCTCCATTATGGCGGAAGGATTAGGATGGAAATTGTATTGGGACAATTATATTGGACAATTTAGCCACCACAACCCCATGCATATGTCATACCAGGAGCACCATCTTGTGGTTGGATTTGAAAATGTACCGGAAAGTCACTCACATGCAAATTCTCTCTGACTTTGTCTTCTCAAAAGACAATGTCAACAATGTACTATACAGTGGGGCAAAAAGTAGTATTTAGTATTAGTATTTTAGTATTTAGTCAGCCACCAATTGGGCAAGTTTTCCAACTTAAAAAGATGAGAGAGGCCTGTAATTTTCATCATAGGTACACTTCAACTATGACACACAAAATGAGAAAAAAAATCCAGAAAATCACATAAGTATTTGGTCAATAACTAAAGTTTATCTCAATACTTTGTTATATACCCTTTGTTGGCAATGACAGAGGTCAAACGTTTTCTGTAAGTCTTCACAAGGTTTTCACACACTGTTGCTGGTATTTTGGCCCATTCCTCCATGCAGATCTCCTCTAGAGCAGTGATGTTTTGGGGCTGTTGCTGGGCAACACGGACTTTCAACTCCCTCCAAAGATTTTCTATGGGGTTGAGATCTGGAGACTGGCTAGGCCACTCCAGGACCTTGAAATGCTTCATACGAAGCCACTCCTTCGTTGCCCGGACGGTGTGTTTGGGATCATTGTCATGCTGAAAGACCCAGCCACGTTTCATCTTCAATGCCCTTGCTGATGGAAGGAGGTTTTCACTCAAAATCTCATGATACATGTCCCCATTCATTCTTTCCTTTACACGGATCAGTCGTCCTGGTCCCTTTGCAGAAAAACAGCCCCAAAGCATGATGTTTCCACCCCCATGCTTCACAGTAGGTATGGTGTTATTTGGATGCAACTCAGCATTCTTTGTCCTCCAAACACGACGAGTTGAGTTTTTACCAAAAAGTTATATTTTGGTTTGATCTGACCATATGACATTCTCCGAATCTTCTTCTGGATCATCCAAATGTTCTCTAGCAAACTTCAGACTGGCCTGGACATGTACTGGCTTAAGCAGGGGGACACGTCTGGCACTGCAGGATTTGAGTCCCTGGCGTGTTACTGATGGTAGGCTTTGTTACTTTGGTCCCAGCTCTCTGCAGGTCATTCACTAGGTCCCCGCGTGTGGTTCTGGGATTTTTGCTTACCGTTCTTGTGACCATTTTGACCCCACGGGGTGATATCTTGCGTGGAGCCCCAGATCGAGGGAGATTATCAGTGGTATTGTATGTCTTCCATTTCCTAATAATTGCTCCCACAGTTGATTTCTTCAGACCAAGCTGCTTACCTATTGCAGATTCAGTCTTTCCAGCCTGGTGCAGGTCTACAATTTTGTTTCTGGTGTCATTTGACAGCTCTTTGGTCTTGGCCATAGTGGAGTTTGGAGTGTGACTGTTTGAGGTTGTGGACAGGTGTATTTTATACTGAAAACAAGTTCAGACAGGTGCCATTAATACAGGCAATGCGTGGAGGACAGAGGAGCCTCTTAAAGAAGAAGTTACAGGTCTGTGAGAGCCAGAAATCTTGCTTGTTTGTAGGTGACCAAATGCTTATTTTCCACCATAATTTTTACAAATAAATTCATAAAAAAATCATACAATGTGATTTTCTGGATTTTTTTCCCTCATTTTGTCTGTCATAGTTGAAGTGTACCTATGATGAAAATTACAGGCCTCTCTCATTTTGTTATTGGGAGAACTTGCACAATTGGTGGCTGACTAAGTACTTTTTTGCCCCACTGTATGTGAAATAATACATTAACCCTCTGTAACAGGGGTGTCAAACTCATTCCATGGAGGGCCTAGTGTCTGTGGGTTTTTGATTTTTCCTGTCAATTAATACCTAGACAACCAGGTGAGGGGAGTTCTTTACTAATTACTGACCTTAGTTCATCAATCAAGTACAAGGGAGGAGCGAAAACCCGCAGACACTTGACCCTCCATGGAATGAGTTCGACATGTGCTCTTTAACATCATACAATGTAATTGTATTTCTGACCTCCCCACGTCCACCTCCCATCCCCCATCAGAACCCTGTGCCTGTGGCCCTGGCACGTGTCCTCCCCCATCACCGTCACTGTCGACCACTCCCCAGCCCCATGACTGTAATCCTATAGTAAGCCAGTATTACCAGGTCAGAGGTCATATGTCACAGAGTTCATTGTGCGAAAAGAGAGAACATGAGGTGTGCTGCCAGTGCTATGTCCTCAATAGATTCAGAGGAATTTAGTCTATCACGATTCATAAAGTATAGCCCATCTTCATTTCAAAATGAGTCTGTTGTTGTTTTACTATCATTTCATATCGTACTAACTACATTCAATACTTGTACTACATTCAAGACTCTGCATTCAAGCCCTGGCCATTTTGTCTAATGATTTATGGTTTATTATGGTTTCTCAGTTCTACGTGAACCCTCCAGCCTGTATGTCTACCTTACATTTGACCTCACAATAATGTACCGTAAGCTGCAGAGAGACCTTGCAATACCTCCCACCCTCTCCCAGCTTGCCCTTTCCATGCCTGAAAGAAGTATGTATTCATCAGTGTCTGAATCGCATTGTCGCGTTGGAGGCCTAGGAGGAAAAACATGTCTGTTCCCACAAACACGTTTGACACCCCGGACTACAGTGGTGTTGCTGCTAGTGAGTCTCTAAGCAACATTCAGTGTAGGATCTATTACGTAATGGTCCTCTCTCCTGTCACTGAGGTGTGAGATGGTCTGCATAGACAACTAGTCTGGCCAGAGCGGAGCGCTGCACAGATAACCAGTGTTCCCATCGAGCTGCGTACTGGAGATGACCGAAACAATGTGCTCTGAACCAGACAATAGAAAGTTACAATTGTTATAAGCTCTTCCTCAGACTGTCAGGTTCAGGAAGTCTCACTGATTTAGATTACTACACAGCTACAGTGCTTTGATAACTAGCCCAGTTTCATAACCGGAACCCCTGTGTGGTTGACTGTGACATGTGACACCTCTATTTTAAGGCGGCTTTGATTCAGTGCAGTGTAAAGGCAATCAAATCAGAATGAGTAAGGCATTCGGAAATACTGCTATAAATACAAAAGCATAAACTGTTTGTGATGCTCTGTCCAGTCCCAATCTCAGTCCCAACCCCATATGCAGCCCCAGCTCATCCCCTTAAAGATCCCCTTACCAATCTCCTTATCGATCACAATCCCCATCCCCTGCCGAACCCCCATACCCCAGCCTAACCTAGCCCTAGTCCCATATGCTGCCTCAGCCGATCCTCTTAACAATCCGTATTTACTCCGGCCAAGCTCCTGCCCCCGGTCCCTGCCCCCGGTCCCAGACTGTTTGCTACAGAGGTTAAAACAGTACACGCTCCACAACCTCACACCCAGGTGTCTCATCCTCTCTTGCTCCAAGACCAACTTGGCTGGTGCAGACCATAACAAGTTATTCTTGATAGACAAACAGGCAGTGGTGGGTGCATCCTTATACACAGCTCTGCCCAGCTTTCTCCTCCCTCCTGTTGGTCTGTGTAGGAAATGGGTCTAGTCTCCTCTGTATAGGATACCCAGAAGGTTGTTTTTACAGTACCTTCTTAGTCTGGTCCGATGAGGTGCGAAAGCCATTTCTCCAAAAGCCAAGGTGTCTTCGTTGGATCCAGAGTGTCGTCAGATCAAGGAGCTGTGGTTAAGACCTGATGTGAAGGGATGACCAGGTACTGTGTCGTCTGTCTTTTACCTTGTCGTTATGTCTATCTGTGGGTTTGGCTTGGCAGGCTAGGGATAAGGGATAGTGATTATCCAAATGGCAGTTCCATGGCAGTTCTTCCATACAGTGCCAGCCATCTTTGTGGGCATCTTTGAGGCTGGCACTCAGCTGCCATAGCCAGCATTCTGACATGGCAACAACCTTTAGCCAAGGAGGTTCATTTAAGGACATGGGGAAAGGGATTGAAAAATGTTTGTGAGAAGATTGTTAAGACGATACAAATCTCTCTGTGAAACAAATAAATGTCTGTAGAAGTTCTAAATGACTGTAAGTTCTAAATGACTGTAAGTTCTAAATGACTGTAAGTTCTAAATGACTATGTTCTAAATGACTGTAAGTTCTAAATGACTGTAAGTTCTAAATGACTAAGTTCTAAATGACTGTAAGTTCTAAATGACTATAAGTTCTAAATGACTGTAAGTTCTAAATGACTATGTTCTAAATGACTGTAAGTTCTAAATGACTGTAAGTTCTAAATGACTGTAAGTTCTAAATGACTGTAAGTTCTAAATGACTATGTTCTAAATGACTGTAAGTTCTAAATGACTGTAAGTTCTAAATGACTAAGTTCTAAATGACTGTAAGTTCTAAATGACTATAAGTTCTAAATGACTGTAAGTTCTAAATGACTATGTTCTAAATGACTGTAAGTTCTAAATGACTGTAAGTTCTAAATGACTGTAAGTTCTAAATGACTATGTTCTAAATGACTGTAAGTTCTAAATGACTGTAAGTTCTAAATGACTATGCTCTAAATGACTGTAAGTTCTAAATGACTGTAAGTTCTAATTGACTGTAAGTTCTAAATGACTGTAAGTTCTAAATGACTGTAAGTTCTAAATGACTGTAAGTTCTAAATGACTGTAAGTTCCAAATGACTATAAGTTCTAAATGACTATGTTCTAAATGACTGTACGTTCTAAATGACTGTAAGTTCTAAATGACTGTAAGTTCTAAATGACTATAAGTTCTAAATGACTGTAAGTTCTAAATGACTATAAGTTCTAAATGACTGTAAGTTCTAAATGACTAAAATTCTAAATGACTGTAAGTTCTAAATGACTAAAACAAACAGCCATCTGTAAATCTGTACAGTATATATGCTCTATACGCAGTACACTTCCTACTGACAGTTTGTTGTCTGTTTCTTTGCTGAATGTTTCTCCTCCACAGGAGAAAGGATGGGTTGGTACATCCAGAAGAGCAGGGGCTTTGTACTGCTGCTGTCCGCCTTCACCCTCTCTCTCCTGGGTGTCATCAGCTCCACTACCCTCCTACCTCCAACAACCTCCAGCCCTTCTCTTACACTTACGGCCACCTCTCTTCTCACCCACACTTCCACATCCCCCCAGCTCCAACGTCAAACTTCCTTCACCACCTTAACCCTTCCTCTCTCTCAGTCCTCGCCCTCTCCTCTCCCCTACGCCACCATCTCACTCCTCTCCAAAACCACTGTTCCTCCTCTTCCCAAAAGCTCCCATGCTACTCTACCTCATACCACCCGTACCAAACCCAAAACTTTCCGCCCTCGACTCCCCCATACTACACGCCTCCTCCAAAAACCCTCCCGCCCTCGTCTCCCCAAAACTTCCCTTCCTATTCCTCTCTATACGACCAGTCCCCTCCCCAGAACTTCCCGCCTGCGTCTCCCCAAAATCTCCCCCACTCATCTGCTCAAAACCCCTCGTCCACTTCTCTCCAAAGCAATCATAATTCCTGTCTCTCAGTCCTCGCCTGCTCCTCTCTCTTACACCACCTCCACCACCATACATCCCCTCTCCACAAAAACTGTCCCTCCTTTCCCCAAAACCTCCCCTCCTCCCGTCCTCAATACCTTGCCTCCCCTAAACCAAACCTACCGCCGTCGTCCCCCCAAAGCCTACCGCCCTCATCCCCCCGAAACCTACCGCCCTCGTCTCCCCAAAACATCTCCTTCTCTTCTCCCCGACATAGCCAGTCCCCTCCCAAAAACCTCCCTGACTCATCTCCCCAAAACCTCTCGCCCTTGTCTCCACATAACCTCTCACCCTTGTCTCCCCAAAATCTCTCGCCCTCGTCTCCCCAAAACTACCTCCCTTCTCCTTCCCAAAACCTCCCCTGCTCCTACTCCCTATATGACCATTCCCCTACCCAAAACCTCTTCCAAAACCCCCAAAACTACCTTTCCTCATCTCCCCATAATTTGCCCCACTCGTCTTCCCAAAATCTCCCACCTTCGTCTCCCCAAAATCACTGTGCCTCCTTTACCCAAAACCACTACCCCTTCTCTCTTTCAGTTCTCCCCTTATCCTGTCCCCTACACTTCCTTCACAACCACTGTCTCTCCTCTTCCCGATACCTCCCATCACCTAACCAAAACATATCGCCGTCGTCTCCCCAAAATCTTCTCCTCTCATCGCCCGAAAACCTCTCGGCCTCGTCTCCCCAAAACTACAACTCCTCATCTCCCGAAAACCGCCCGCCCCCGTCCTCCCAAAACGACCATCACTCCTCTCCCCCAAATCTCCACCTCTCCTTTCTCTCAGTCCTTCCCCGTTCCTCCCCTCTATACTTCCTCCACCACCATCCCTCCCCTATTCACAACCACCATCACACCCCCCCCCAAAACCTCCCCTCCTCCACCTCCCCATACCACCCCTCCCCTTCCCAAAACATCCCGCCCTCGTCTCCCCAAAACGACCAAACCTCCTTTACTCAAAACCTCCCCTTCTCTTCCTCCTCCTCTCCCCCATACCACCAGTCCCTTCCCCAAAACTTCCCATCCACGTCCCAAAACTACCACTCCTCATTTCTTTCAGGTCTTCACCCCTCCTCTCTCCAGAACTACTGTTCCTTCTCTTCCCAAAACAACAATGGCTCCTCTTCCCTCTACCACGCGTCCCTTACCCAAAAACTCCACTCCTCATCCGCCCAAAACCACCCCCCATCCTCTCCCCCACACTGCCCCCCCTCTATTTGACCGTGAGCCCTTCATAGTGACCTGGAACATCCCAAAGCTGGTCTGTAACAGGTACAACATCTCCCTGGACACCTCCCCCTACAGAGGCGTGGCCACACCTGCCAAGGTAAGAAACAATAAGTACATTCCTCTTGGATAGCTGGTAACGTGTTTGAAATTGAAGGATGTCCATAACAATATTTGACACATCAAACCTGAAACAATCATATACTTCAATGTCCTAACAGGGATTTATTGCGAGAAGTACAAGACATAACTTTTTCCTAACAAAAACGTTACTGTGCTTCCTTCCTCCCTGTTTCTAGGTGCCAGGTCAGTTCCTGTCTCTGTTCTATACTGACCGACTGGGGCTCTACCCCCACGTAGACCTGCCTTCCAGGCAGCAATTCTACGGAGGCATCCCCCAGAGAGGAAACCTTAGGGCCAGTCTGGCCAAGGCTCGGGCTGACATCAACTACTACATCCCCTCCAAGTACTGACCTAGAATCAGCTCCAAAACCCTAACCTTAATTATTAACCGTGTAGAGGTTGCCCTTAGGCACAGATCGATGTTAAGCTTACCATGTTCAAACACTAACCTTAACCATTAAAGGAGAGTTGGGGACACAAAACTGACCTTAGATCAGTGCATAATAAGTCTATAACTTTACTGCTCCACCACCTCCCTCCAGGACGGCCCGTGGCCTGGCTGTGATCGACTGGGAGGACTGGCGCCCCCTGTGGGCCAGGAATTGGGGCTCCAAGTGGATCTACAGGACCCTATCAGTGACCCATGCCCGCCAGAGGGACCGCTCCCTCACAGCCTGGCGGGCCACGGCTACGGCCAAGAAGCAGTTCCAGGCAGCAGCCCGCAGCTACATGGCAGAGACTCTGTCCTTGGGTAGCCGCCTCAGGCCCAACTACCAGTGGGGATTCTACCTTTTCCCCAACTGTTATAACCATGGATGGATGGTGCCGGGATACACAGGGAGATGTACCAAGGAGGTGATGGGGCAGAATGATGAGCTGCTCTGGCTGTGGGAGGCAAGTTCCGCACTCTACCCCTCTATATACCTGCAGGTAAGAATGTTTTTTGTTTGTTGGGGGTGGGCAGGATATGACTAATTCATAATCTAACATCTACCCCCAGATGTGTTTTGGTTTTGCCATCTCCTATCTAGTCTGTCAGGTTATACTAAAGTGCTTCCTAGTTTGTAGTGCTTCCTAGTTTGTAGGTAAGGTAAGGGAGACTAACTCGTATGGGGTTGTTGTGCCTCTTTTAGGCGTCTCTAGGGGACAGGCATAGCGCCGCCCTCTTGGTGAGAAACCGAGTCCAAGAGGCGCTGAGGGTGTCTGCCCTGCCCGCCCGGCCCACCACCGCACCCGTCTACGTGTACACACGACCCGTCTTCATCGACCAGAACAGACGCTTCCTCAGCCAGGTGAGAAATATCTTCTTACAGAGGCTTTTGACCAATCCTAAATGAGTCTCTAGCCCCCCCCCCCCCCCCCCCCCCCAGACACATGAAACAGGGTGATGGTGGGGTTCTGAGGTCA
Source organism: Oncorhynchus mykiss (assembly GCF_013265735.2). Lineage (NCBI taxonomy): Eukaryota > Metazoa > Chordata > Actinopteri > Salmoniformes > Salmonidae > Oncorhynchus > Oncorhynchus mykiss. The sequence goes on along the minus strand of NC_048579.1, from coordinate 52,129,395 downwards.
GAGAAATGTTGTCATGAGGTGCAGTTACCTCTGTCATACCCCCTACCACCGTAATAATAACCCTGCTTTAACCGTGTGATGTTCTCCAGGGGGACCTGGTCAGCACCATCGGGGAGAGTGCTGCCGTGGGGGCCTCAGGAGCCGTGCTGTGGGGGGCCAGTGCCGACTACGATGACAAGGTTAGGTGATACTCTAGCCCTGTTCATACCTGGTTGTGACATTTGTCCACATCTTGTCCACATTCTGATTGTGCCCACATTTTCATGCAGGTGTACGTAGACAATCAAAAGATGCATTGTGATCAGATCTTGCTCAGCACCTCCGGAGGTGGTCAGGCACACATTGTGTCTGGATATCTTACAAGTGTACATGGATCTGGACGGTGAAACCATTTAAATCATCCTTATCCTGCCTTCTAAAATATTTGACAGGTGGCACCATTAACTTATGGCATTAATATGTATCTTAAAACAAATAAATACGCATACAGGGAGGGACCAGGAAATCTGGTCACAATGTGGACACAATGGACAGATTTGAGTCACACGTTAATACCAAAGCCTCACATAGTTCTGAAAATGTGGGCAAAATCAGAATGTAGACAATATCAGGACAAAGGACGCATGCTAGAGCCAGGTATAAACAGGGCTTCTGACACACATACACACTCAAGGTGATACTCCCTACTCACACTGAAAGCCAATGCCACTGACATGTATAGGGTGCCATTTGGGACACAGAACATTGTTTTAAGCAACAAAACTATACGAAAACAGGAAAAAGTATTCTCACCATGAATAGAATATTACGTTAAACTCCAGCACACATGAATCCACTTGACTTCCTTTGGTGTATTGTTCCTTCCCTCCACCCTCCCTTCCCACGGGCGTCCTGTGAGCCTCACTAGGTGTACCTCACCACTACGCGTGGACATGAAGAGTTTTCATTTCCTCTGAGCTTTTTCTCTCTCTCCCTCCCCATAGGCGTCCTGTCAGGCTCTTTCCTCGTACCTCACCACCACGCTCAACCCCTACGTCGCCAACGTGACAGCCGCCGCCCAGCTCTGCGGCGACTTCCTGTGCCAGGGGAACGGGCGCTGCGTCCGGAAGCACTACGAGTCGGACCACTACCTCCACCTGTCCTCAGGGAACTTCCGTATCCTCCGGGCCAGGGGCACGTACATGGTCCTGGGGACGCCCAGTCTGGCTGACCTGACTCTCTTCTCCAGGAGGTTCACCTGTCAATGCTATGCAGGACGGACATGTTCCCCCAAGCTGCCCATACACCTGTCTAAAGCACTGGTGTTTAGACTGAAGCATCAGGGTCTGTCAGACAAGACTAAGACACTGAATAAAGTGATCGCTGATATGGAACAATCAACCATTAAAGAGAACTTGAAAAAACACTGAAACACCAATGGATGGATCATGAGTGTTGACCTGTGTAACTGGACTGTGTCCTATGTAACATACACAAGGTGGCCCAAGTCTCTTGTTTGACCTTCATAATAATACTGTAATAATTATCAGAGGTAAGTGATGTGCGGCAGGGTAGCCTAGTGGTTAGAGCATCGGACTAGGAACCGAAAGGTTGCAAGTTCAAATCCCCTAGCTGACAAGTTACAAATCTGTTGTTCTGCCCCTGAACAAGGCAGTTAACCCACTGAAAATAAGAATTTGTTCTTAACTGACTTGCCTAGTTAAATAAAGGTAATAATATCTCATGCAGATGTTGATTGCAGATAAGGACAATAGAGTGTGCCATGCAGTACTGTGCCATGCAGTACTGTAAAACCTGGGTGTTTCAGGTCGCTGTTTTCTCTGTGTCTTAATAAGGTTCAGGCTGCAGTAATGATGAAGCTCCTCACTGATTTACCGGTCTACTGATGTCATTCGGCAGGAAATAGATATGTTGCGACTGGAACAAAGAAGAGTTTCTTGCAAGTAGAGATGGTTAATCTGTGACAACATTCCTTCAGTAGTTATTTGTATATCATTTGAGTGCATATGTAAATCAAAACACGACTCTCTGTCTCTGTGAGTATTTACAGTGTCATTGGTTGACCCTCACGGTGTTGATGTTTTGAAGACAGGCACCTATTACAGCTATTACAGCTGTTGTTATAAATATTTTATTAATTGACATTGACAAGACTAATAGTTTCTTCTCCACTCACTGCGAACGACTGTAATGAAAGTTAAAGGCCAATAGTGTAATATGAGATTTTCCTTGCCCTGCCCTGATAATAATATACCTTGAGTGTGTGTGTGTGGATGACTCCTGCCTTGGTTTGGAGTTTCTTGAAACTCGAGGGGGGTAGACCACGGTAGAGCCCAAAGCCTTATTAAGCATTAAAGTAGATTACTGTAGATATTTGGAATTTAAGCGTTAGCCTGCTTTACTCTGTAAAGAATGACCTTGAATTTTAGCCAGACTTCTGGAGTTAGACCTATTAAGAGTTTGAGCGTGTGCGAGTGTTATAACTGGAAATGGACAAGTGATACCTCAGAGAACCAGTGAAGCAGTAAGCAGCAACACTAAATACTGTGTTAGTATCATTGTTTTACTGTTGTAACAAATAGAGGAAGTCTGCAGGGAGATAATGAGTCCAGAAGGAGAAGTGAATGATGGGAGCCATCCGGCCAATTAGATAAGCCAATGCTGTCCCTAGAAATGTATGGCCAATCAGATAGGCTGATGGTGCTGTGTCGCTGGGTATCAGATATATGAGAACATAAATAACAGGTCCCTACATGTACAACACAGCTCTTCTTACCTTACCCCTCCAACCGCGCTGAATGGCCTCCTTGACAACTTTCCATGGGTAGCCTAGTCTAAACACACACACACATACACACACGCGCGCACGCACACACACACACACACACACGTACACACAACACACACACACACACGTACACACACACACACACACACACACACACACACACACACACACACACACACACACACACACACACACACACACACACAACAAACAGTGCAGAGGTGGAAAAACCAGATTCATCATCTCTGCCTCTCATACAGACTCAATCTGACACCAGGCACAGATAAGAGTCATTTAGTATCTCTTGATCCACTCACAGAGCAGTGTTGACTTTATATATTTGAGGTGCGGTTTCCTGTAAAGGTCAGGCATTTAGTTTTTTATGACATTGTGCAGCTTTCCAAGGAAGCTGATCTGAGAGAAACACAGACAACCTGTAAATACAAACAATTTAGTGAGAGCACAACGTCAATCAAGACAACATGAACATGAACTGGGCCAACCTTGTCGGTTCAACATGGAATTCTTTGAGATTGAAGTAATGTACAGTATACAGGCAACACTATTTCCATCCAGTGATTGATTCAATTCAATTCCACCATGGGCATACTATAGCAAGAATACTTTCGGGCTCCCTTCATTTATAACCTAAAATAAACATGGTTTTACTTCCTCATTGTGAGCCATGTAGTACATGATTGTAGTGTATTATTAAATACAGTTGATCAACGATTTCCAAACCTCACATTTGAAAAGAAACCTTGTCATATAGTTAAGATAACAACTTCACCAGGGACAGGAGATCCTCCCCGACCACATAACCAGGAAAGAAACTCCTGGTCCTATTCACCATGTGTATCCTTCTTTTGCATCGCTCACAACAAAAGCCCACCATTTTGAAACGACAAACCAAAAGGAAAATAATTGTGTCATTTCAGTCCGTCCAGTGTGAGTCTCCAGACGACTGGAAGGTATTGTTTGTTCGCGCAGGACAGGGAAACTCCCACGGCATGAAACATTCAGTCCATATTCATAACAATCTGACACAAATCAACATGTGTAAAAGTTGTAATATTTTAATGACATTATGTTATAAGATATTTCTCCCTGCACTAGTATTACTCATCAATATTACCAGCTTTCAGTTACCTCCAACCTTCGTTTCACGGGATCCCCAAGACTGATGAAGGCAGGCAGTAAAATGCATTAAAAACATGCTAGAGAATCATGACAATCAGTAAAAATAGCAAAAACGATAGGTTTCAAAACGTACTTTCCAAAGAGTATAAGGTTGGAACAGGTTGCTAATGAAGTCACAGTGCCAGGTATCCACACATACTGTATGTGTTTGGCCCCTCAGAGAGAACATGAGACTTGACCGTTTGGTACATTGGCAAACGAGGAAATAAAACAGGCAGAAAGATATATGCCAAAGAGCTCTATGCATGGAGGTTGATCCCAGACCTGGATTCAAATACTATTCTGAAATCATTTCAAATACTTTATCTAGGCTTGATTGAGCTTTCCTGGCGTGGAACCAATAGAATAGCTGCAAAAATTCAAACCCCAAACCCCGTCCATCTCGCACTCCGGGCAGGTTAAAACAAACAGTGAAAGTGCCTGAAAGATTTCAAGTAGTATTTGAACCCAGGTCTGCTGACTCCCGATATTGCCCATTCCAGATCAACCTATAGTGTAAACCATAAAAATCTGACTCGTGCTCCACTGCTTTATAAATGTTAGGTAAACAAGCCTGGGGCTGGGATGCCCCTATGTAACGAAGGGAGAAATATAAAGCTGATCATCAGGGTCTGTCTGATTGGCACACATTGCCTGTTTACATGACCCAGATTAAGCCTATAGTTGTAGACTAAAAAGCACTATCAATTCCCCATTGAGCTTCATTTTGAGTTCGGACAGGCCTAGGGGGAAACTGGCCCACAGTGTAGTTCAGTTTGTCTTTAGTCCAGCTGTCTGTAGGTTTGCTCAGAAAGGCACTCCAACACAGTAAGGTTAAGGTTTGGTTCAGAAAAAGATTCACAGTGAAATGAATTCGGTCCACCACCTGTTCTATTCGGTTCGATTACATCTCACGCTACATACATTTTGAACTTTTTAGAAGCTATTTTATTTCCAAATGTCATGCATTGTTTTTAAGGTAATACGATTTAAGCAATTAAGTGATCATGAATGCAGCCATGCAGAAATGAGTTCAAAGCATGCTCTGGGATTGAAGAGACCAATCTAGTCAAATGGTGCCTCCATGCATATGGCTGACTTTGTCAATATAGTTTAGGAAATAATTCACAGCTCTAAAATGAGCAAGCAAGTAAAGTGTAAAATGTTAAATATTATTGTTTCATCTACATCAAAGTTCGAAATGTCAGTTGTCATCACAGCAGAAGGCATGTCTGTGTGTCATCACATGCCAGGCAAGGCATGTCTGTGCTTTTAGGCTACCTGTCACAAATTGATAGGCTATTTGTTAGAATCACTGATAAAAGATGCTGTCTAAACAGCCACATCAATTCCACATTTCCACAAGGGAAATACACATGATTTAAGTCCGGGTACAACATTGATGGTCTTAAATGTCCTCTTCTTTCTTTGTATTGGTATCAATAGTTCCTAAATCAAATGTGACCTAGGCCTATAATACAGTTTTTTTCCCTGGACACATGGCAGACGTTGATGCCAGCGCCCTGCCCTGGGTGCCTTCACTCCTCGTCTTTGGCACACACCACCACGCGCAGCAGAACGCTGGACAGAATATCCTGGTAGAGACTGATGCAGACCCATCCGGGCAGGTAGAGGAGCGTGATCAGGCCCATGAAGTTGAATGGATAGTGGGAATAGTCCCATGAGCATGCGCCGTACTGCCGCAGCGCCAGCCCCCAACAGAACTCCCAGGTGTAGATGAAGCAGATATAGATGGGGAGCCGCCTCCAGGTGCTCCAGCCCCGTCTGAAGTGCAAATGCAGGTAGAGTTTCTCTACCACGAAGCTGCAGCTCCCGTACATCAGGAAGGACCACAGGGACGTGTGGCCGCTCATGGTCCGGTCCGATTTCTCCACAAGGTTGAATATCGAGGTAAAAAAGATCTCGTCCAAAAAGCCGTGCATTCCAAAGAAGAGGAATCGCACAACATCGGGCAGACCATTATTAGGCAGCGGCTCCAGGGTGCGCTTTTCCGGTGTAGACATGGTCCGTTTCCCGGGGCAGTGGTAGCGCAGCCGCTCAAGCCCCTTGTGGAAAACTTGGGTGAAGTACAGTGCCAGTAGGTAGTGAACGACGAGATGAGTGGCAGAGACTATTCTAACGTGCTCGGTCAGCGTGTTTATATTCCCAATCAGGATCTGCAACCCAATGTACACAGAGGGATAAAAAACAAGGTGAAAAATGACTGTGCGTCCTTGAAAGCACTTCTTTTGCGAATATATTTTTTCCAGCAAAAAATGGGTCACCGAGTGCATGATGCAGAGGTACGGGGAGGAAAAGCCGAACAGTTTGGGGTCGCTGTCAGCCAAAAGCCCCTGTGCCGACGACAGGAGGATATCCAAAGTGATACCGTGCATCCCATAGAAATAAAACCGCAACCATTGTGGTAGCTCTGTCATTGATTCGCCCGCGTCCCCTAACTCGCTGGAAGGATCTCTCTGCCCGGGCTTCCTCGCTGCTCTCAGACTGCCACTTGCCTGTCCTGCCCGGCTCCGTGGGCTCTCTCTCCGACAGCTGGCCATGGCTGATCTCTCTCTCTCCTCGGAGAGAATCAGAGAGCAGCTCTTGTTCTTTGTTCCTGGCACATTCTGTACTTTAACCGAGCTGCCGCGGTGTCGTTAGCGGCTTTGCACCTGACAGCGCCTGTGCCACAGCAAAGATGTTCTATTATATTGATAAGATAGTCGAGTGACCGCTTTAACAATTGAAATACATGTCCTCAAAGGTGGAAGGCAGGTGGGAGGAGGCGAGATCAGATGGGACAATTCTAGTCAACGAGAGGGCAGATAAGCTTGTGAACAACAGGCACAAAGTCAAACACAGTATGGCTACAGTATGAAGATAGGCAGAAACTGCTTCTCCAATAGAAATCCCAGATCATGCTTGTAGGTAATGTCATATTCCTTGCTAGATACAACTTTGAGGTTTCAAGCAAGGAATATGACACTGTTATTAAAGCTATACATAGTGGGATAAAATCTTTACTTCAGAATAATGCATATTTTGGAATAACTCCATTTGTAAGTGATATCCAGGTGAACGGCATAGGTTTACTAGATAAGAAATTTAACGATCGTTTATTAAGGGATATTTTCTACATGAAGTCTATTCCCTCTGTGATATTTTGTTGGGCTTCATCGTTTGATGTAAACTGGCGCCGTGCTTGGCTCACTGCACACAAATGTATGGTGGCCAATAAAGTAAAGGAGATCTCCTTTAAGATTATCCATAGATTATATCCGTGTAATAGCTTGATTTCTAAATATATACCTGATGTTACCTGTGAATGCAGTTTTTGTAAACTACAAACCGAATCTATTGAACACTTATTCTGTTATTGTTTACATAGTGAAGTGTTCTGGACTGATGTAAAACTATATATTGGCAACAAAATGCATACAACCATTGAAATATCTAAATTGGACATATTATTTTACCACACTGATTCCACAATTGAACGTGAGTATATTAAAAATCTCTTTCTTTTATTAGGAAAATTGTTCATACACAAATCAAAAACTATTTAGAATCATTAAAACGTATGCAAAACAAAATGTCTTAAACATGTATTCGTTACATGGTTGTATTTTAATTGATATAATGTGGATTTGTAATTTAAAGAAGAAGAAGATATATTCCTTATTTCTTTGTGGAATCGCTCTGGCTGTTCTGTTTATTTGTGTGTTTTGCATGTCACTGTTTAATAAAAAATAAAATAAATGAAATAAACTCATGCGCAAAAAAAATGTAATCGGATCAATTGGTAATTTCGCGCCGAACTGCGCATGTGCAAATCAAAGCAGCTCCTTCGATGTAAAGTTTTTGATAAAAATTAAAACGTGTCAGTTTGTCACTTTCACAAGGTTGGAGTAATGACATGTTCAACTACTTAAGATATTGGCTTGAATCTAGGTTGTGCCTTTATATTTATTTAGAAAATTAACAACTAAAGAAACATTTTCACTTCTCTCATTGACTTCTCAAACCCCAAACCCTGACCTGCTCTGCTTGGTCTGTTTCAAAGCATTCCCGCCTCTGGGTTTTGAAACTCTGGAATAAATTGGTTTTTTTAGTTGCCAAAATGACACGTGTGTTCAGTGCATTTGTAACAACAGCCTAACCATTATAAAACATATATTAGACCAAATAAGTCTCGAGTAGCAAATGACCAATTACATTTTCTGTTGACCAAATTTGACACTCTCTCGTTGACCGCCATACAAACATTTCTCACTTATTTTCATGGGCACATTTTGGGCGGAGTAAACCCTCTCGCATCGCCTCTTCTCTCTCTTCAGCAAGAAGAGGAGAAAAATTGAGCGCCGCGGAGGGGGCGTGACAGGAGAGAAAACACGCTACTAAACTGTACAGTAGTGAGTAGTGACCTAACATCCCGCTGGTCTAACGGTCATGTGGCCATCTGAGATGTCAAACAAACATCTGTCATCGATATATAATGGCCTGCTAGCCTATAGGCCATATTATGAATTGATCATTTGAATACTGTTTGACTCCAGAGTGGCGCAGTAGTCTTTGGCACAGCATCTCAGTGTAAAAGTTGACACTACAGTCCCTGGTTTGAATCTAGGCTGAATCACATCCGGCTGTGATTGGGAGTCCCATAGGGCGGTGCACAATTGGCCCAGCGTCGTCTGAGTTTGGCCGGGGTAGGCCGTCATTGTAAATAAGAATTTGTTCTTAACTGTCTTGCCTAGTTAAATAAAGGTTAAATAAAAAAACATAATTGAGCAATGTAATCTCAGTAGCCCTAGGTCTGTAGGCCTGACATAATGGCTTAATTAATATACACTACTGTAAATATTTCTTTAGCCTAGTGTACCACTTTACAAATCCTGACCTAGAAAGATGGAATATCCTAGGCTACTGCAGTTTGGTCCCAGACAGTATTTTAGGATGGTATCATGTGCAGGATCTCTCAGTTTCCTAGGTAACTATGTTTCCCACAAGCCTCTGCTCCACGATTTATGTTAACTCACTCAGGGTGTTCAAATGTCTCTCTCTCTCTGGGACCTATAGGCTGCTATTACTGAGGTATTAACAGGTTACTGGGTCCTGCTTTTAATGTGATATTACTGTGATATAAACACCCACTGGCACAAAGGACACACAGGTGTCTTGGATCAGAGGTTAAGGATGCTTTGACTGAATAAATGCAGACTCTCCTCTGCAGCTGCAATGTTATTTGTCAAACGTATCCTTTTGTATAGACTAGCGTGACAAACATGTCCTTCAACTGCACAGTCTGTCGACATCGTTTACAGCTCAACAGTCCAGACTTGTAGCCCAATTCAGATTCTCCCCTCTCTCCCGGAAACCTGTACTCACTCACTCCCCCTCAGGGATTTAAAAGTATCAGATTGCTGTAAGACATATGGCAGTTGGCCAACCCTCCTCCGCGAGAGCATTCAGGTATGTCGGCTTATGCCTGGGGTGAATCGGGAATTGGGCAAAAATGAGCAAATAGAATGACAATATACCATAAAGATCAACTAATCAAAGTGAACCACAAATGACTTGTATTTTGTCTTTTAAAATACAGAAATACTTTTGTAGGTAGCCGGCCTGAACAGCAACAACATTCTCAGTAACAATTACAGAAATGTTTTCCTTGCTATGACTGTGATATGTTCTTGTTTATCTTCCTTAGTTGAATACACTTGACTATAAGTCACTCTGGATAAGGGTGTCTGCTAAATTGCCGAAATGTAAATGTATTTGTGAAAGTGAACCAAAGTGAACTGCAAAGCACACTGACCTTGTTTCGGGCCGGAACTCATTAGAATAATACTGCAAATGCTTTGCAAATGTATATTTTTACATGTACAATACGTTTACACTGAACAAAAATATAAACAAAACAAGCGTTGGTCCCATGTTTCATGAGCTGAAATAAAATATCTATGTTCCATATGCACAAAAAGCTTATTTCTCTCAAATTTTGTGCACACAATTGCTTACATCCCTCTTTTACATTTCTCCTTTGCCAAGATAATCCATCCACTTGACAAGTGTGCCATATTTAGAAGCTGATTGAACAGCATGGTCAATACACAGGTGCACTTCGTTCTGGGGACAGTAAAAGGCCACTCTAAAATTGTGCAGTTTTGTCACACAACTTAATGCCACAGATGTCTCAAGTTTTGAGGGAGCGTGAAATTCATATTCATTCATATTCATTCATCTTTGCTACGTTGTTTTAGGGAATGTGGCTTTACGTCCTAATGGCCTGACAACCGCAGGCCCCGTGTATGGAGTCGTGTGGGCGAGCGGTTTGCTGATGTCAACGTTGTGAACCGAGTGTCCCTTGGTGGCGGTGGGGTTATGGTATGGGCAGGCATAAGCTAAGGAAAAAGAACACAATTGCATTTTATCAATGGCAATTTGAATGTACAGAGATACCGTGATGAGATCCAGAGAACCTTTGTCGTGCCATTCATCCGGCGCCATCACCTCATGTTTCAGCGTAATAATACATAGCCCCATGTCGCAAGGATCTGTACACAATTCCTGGAAGCTGAAAATGCCTCAGTTCTTCCATGGCATGAACACTCACCAGACATGTCACCCATTGAGCATGTTTGGGCTGCTCTGGATCGACTTGTGTGACAGCGTGTTCCAGTTCCCGCCAATATCCAGCAACTTCACACAAGAGGAGTGAGACAACATTCCACAGGTCACAATCAACAGCCTGAATAACTCTATGCGAGGGGATGTGTCGCTCTGCATGAGGCTAATGGTGGTCACACCAGATACTGACTGGTTTTCAGATCCTTTTTTAAAGGTATCTGTGACCAACAGATAAATATCTGTATTCCCAGTCATGTGAAATCCATAAAGTAGGGCCTAATGAATTTATTTCTAGTGACAGATTTCCTTATTATGAACTGTAACTCAGTGACATTTTTGAAATTGTTGCATGTTGAGTTTAGATTTATGTTCAGTATATATTTAGTTCATTTCGCAGATGATCTTATCCCACCATAGTGCCATCAGACTTCTGATACCAATGCAAGGTGAAAGGGGAGGGGGAGGGGGCAAAATTGCGAACCACAATTAAAAAATGAGCATAGAAAACGATTTTGTATTTTGAAAATACAAATTACAGCTCTGGAAGGTATCTTGTTACAAAATCCATTGGAGTGTAGTTCAGCCCAGTGTAATACGAATGACTAAATACTCCGAAGTAGTTGAAACACATCTATCAAATTCATGTAACAGATGTACTGTCCGTCTCTGGGGTGAATGAGTGCACACTTCAGGGAGGAGGGGCATGTCGCAATTGAGCAAAATATGTCCAGTTAACTGCAATGTGTCTGTTTGGCTGATGAGTTTGCTTTGAATGGCTTCTTCCCCCTAATAAGGTGATGATGTTCTGGTTGGGTTGACTTGCCGGAGTGTCGCCATGTAGTCGAGAGTGAGTGGTTCAGCAGCTGGAGTGCAGACGAGGGGGTTAGTTGGACCATGTGGGTTTATTTGGCACTGTCTGATAGGACACAGACAGAGACACAAGATGGTTTGCTTGTGAAAGAGATAGCTGGGATAAAACAGAGTGTGGTCTGTGGTCTACAGGGATTAGACACACACACACACACACACACACACACACACACACACACACTCACTCACTCACTCACTCTCTCTGTCACTATTATTGTATCAATGGGGAATCTGCCTTCTCTACTGTTACCAGTAGGTGGAGTCAGTGTAACATATTATATCTGGTGGCCTGGGCAGGGCAGTTCTTCCAAGGCATCTACAGCTCTGTCATCAATTCATTGATATATCAAACCTGATATTGTTACCCCTATACTCTTTATAGACTATGACAAATAATGTCTCATTACCGTCATTAATATCCTTAAAAATGAGTCAATGTGTGCTGGGGACAAAAACATGGGGTGAGGTTAATTCGACCTGCCTTCCATTTTTTCACGACAGTGAATCTTTTTGACTGCAGATATATTAGGATGTATCTATATTAGGTGCATAATATTGTAACCCCATTACCATTCCGTTTTCTCAGCCTCTCTGTCTCTATAACCTGATCAAAGGGACGTGAATGGGCAGATGTTATATTGCTACGTGATGCTTGACTAATATTTCTGATGTCCCTACAGGATATTGAGTCTTAATATGAATCTAACCAGGTCTCAGGCATGCACTTTCAATGAGACTCTCTGAAATGTAATTTTAGATCCCATTTCCTCCAATTTGAGCTGTTATTCGTTGGTCTAGCTGAGCGCCTAGCTTTGTCCCTCAGGCACAGAGGGGATGGGCTGAGGGAGGTGTGTGCCTGTGTGTGTGTGTGTGTGTGTGTGTGTGTCTGTGGTGTGTGAGTTTGTGAGTGCGTCAAGTGTTCGGTGTGTGTTTGTAAGTCTGTGTAGCGAGAGCGCGGGGAGTGGGAGGGTGGACACTTCCTGTTAGAGAATAGAATTCCTGATAGGAAGCAGCAGAATTCCCGAGTGTGGATTCCGAGTCTTGTTTACAGTTCAGAGCTCATTAGGAATTCTGCTCACCTCCGGGGGCTTCGAGGGCCTGGTCACAGTAACACAACACTCTGCAGTAACCCTGCCTCACCCCTACTCACCCACTCCTCACCTCACCCCCTCCTCACTGAAACACAACTCTTACACTACCTCACCCCTCCTCACCCACTCCTCACCTCACCCCCTCCTCACTGAAACACAACTCTTACACTACCTCATCCTTCTACTTCTCCATCCTCCCCCTCCTCCCAGACAAACAACACACTGCTTCAACCCTTTCTCACCTTACCTTTCTTCCTCCCTTCCCCTCCTCTCCCCTCCCTCCTCACCATCTCTCTCTCCCCCTGAATACTTGATCATGCCAAACTGTCCTCGTCAGGCCATTAGCACTGTGCCTTTGCTCTCTATCTGTCTACCACTAATTAGCCTTGTGCCCTCTCCATCTCCCTCTATCTCCCTCCAGTTAGCTAGCCCTCTGCCCTCTCTCCACTCTCTGTCCTCAGTCTCTTTCTGTATCCCTTTGTCTAGACAGGCAGAGCAGGACTGGAGGACGAGACTGTTTGCTACTCACCCCAGAGGTCACCCGAGAGGTCGCAGACACCGAGACAGACTTCCTGTGGGCTGAGTCTGTCTCTGCATTCTGATTCCCTACATCCATAACATCCCTTCTATTCCTGTGCACTGCACTGTGTCACTCCCCCTGAAGAGTAGGAGGTATGCCACTAGCCTAGCCTCTTGATAGGTCAGAGGGTGGGTCCACCATCTTATTGACACTTACCCAGTCCTCTCAGATCTTTGAGGGCGCGTCAGTAAGGAAGGAAAGGAGGCGAGGTAGATAAATGGAACACCCTCTATTTTTCTTTATTAATTCAGGGGATCTCTGACAGGTGATGCGGGTCAGAGTCGTTGCTATGGGATACAGTTCCTCTATGAGTGTGTGTCATCCTTTGATTGGCTCTGGCTGCCGTGGGCAGGGGCGTACTATTAGCCCTGTAGTGATATGGTTCTGGATCATCAACCAAATGAAATCAAATGTATTTATATAACCCTTCTTACATCAGCTGATGTCACAGGACTGTACAGAAACCCAGCCTAAAACCCCAAACAGCAAGCAATGCAGGTGTAGAAGCACGGTGGAAAACTTCCTAGAAAGGCCAACACCTAGGAAGAAACCTAGAGAGGAACCAGGCTATGAGGGGTGGCCAGTCCTCTTCTGGCTGTGTCGGGTGGAGATTATAACAGAACATGGCCCAGATGTTCAAATGTTCATAGATGACCAGCATGGTCAAATAATAATAATCACAGTAGTTGTCGAGGGTGCAGCAAGCACCTCAGGAGTAAATGTCAGTTGGCTTTTCATAGCCGATCATTAAGAGTATCTCTACCTCTCCTGCTGTCTCTAGAGAGTTGAAAACAGCAGGTCTGGGACAGGTAGCACGTCCAGTGAACAGGTCAGGCAGGGTTCCATAGCCACAGGCAGAACAACTGGAACTGGAGCAGCAGCACGGCCAGGTGGACTGGGGACAGCAAGAAGTCATCGGACCAGGTAGTCCTGAGGCATGGTCCTAGGGCTCAGGTCCTCCTGAGCACACGTGCACCAAGCACACGCACACGCACACACACACACACACACACACACACACACACACACACACACACACACACACACACACACACACACACACACACACACACACACACACAAAGGAGATAATGTCCTGTCTGGTATAGTGTAGGCAGCTGATGGGTTGTAGTGAAGGAAGTCACTCCATGCTAATATGTGTGACGCCAGGAACAAGTAGAGCAGCTGATGCTGGCTGTGATGTTAACCCTCAACCTGACCTCTAACCTTTGAACCTTATTAGTGAGCGCTGCTCTACTCTTGGCGCGGAGGCTTTATGGCTCACTCTATGGCTGCTAGCAAACTAACACCTGTGCTACTTGGCTGTACTTTAGTTCTCGTCTTCGTGTTGAGTCACTGTGATGTGAAACAAACGACCACCCAGTATTCAGTCAGTGTCAGTGTAGAGATGCAGCGGTCTGATGTTAGAGAATAGAGATGTTCAGTAGAGATGCTTTTTCTTATAATAGAGATGTAGATAGAGATGTCTGCTCTCAACACATAAGAAAAGAAAATACACACTCCTTCTCATGAGCTCCTTGGTTGGCAGGGTAGCCTAGTGGTTAGAGCGTTGGACGAGTAAACGGAAAGGTTGCAAGTTCAAACCCCCGAGCTGACAAGGTACAAATCTGTCGTTCTGCCCCTGAACAGGCAGTTAACCCACTGTTCCTAGGCCGTCATTGAAAATAAGAATTTGTTCTTAACTGACTTGCCTAGTTAACTAAAATAAAAATTCTGGCTACAAAAGCAGAGTGACTGCTTGTGTGTGTATATCTCCTGTGTGTGTTGTAAAAAACAGCGTGTGGGTAGGTAAGAGGTAAGGCTACACTCACATTTAGCCGGTTGTTGGTTTCCTATCTCTGTGATCAGCTCTGAGGATGAACTTTCACCCTGTGAAAAGTAGAATACATTAGCTACACCGTACAACTCCCTTATGGACTTCCTTCACTACAGTACATCTTGTTAGTGGAGCTTTCCCTAGCAGGGCCACTGTGCACATCTCTGTTCATGTTTAAATGTCTATGTTCATGTTTAAATATATCTGTTCATGTTTAAATGTCTCTGTTCATGTTTAAATATATCTGTTCATGTTTAAATGTCTTTGTTCATGTTTAAATGTCTTTGTTCATGTTTAAATGTCTCTGTTCATGTTTAAATGTCTCTGTTCATGTTTAAATGTCTCTGTTCATGTTTAAATGTCTCTGTTCATGTTTAAATGTCTCTGTTCATGTTTAAATGTCTATGTTCATGTTTAAATATATCTGTTCATGTTTAAATGTCTTTGTTCATGTTTAAATGTCTTTGTTCATGTTTAAATGTCTTTGTTCATGTTTAAATGTCTTTGTTCATGTTTAAATGTCTCTGTTCATGTTTAAATCTCTGTTCATGTTTAAAGCATGTTCTCTATGAGTACAGAACATTAGGAACACCGGCTCTTTCCATCACATAGACTGACCAGGTGAATCCAGGTAAAAGCTATGATCTCTTATTGATGTCACTTGTTAGATCCACTTCGATCAGTGTAGATGAAGGGGAGGAGACGGGTTAAAGAAGGATTTATAAGCCTTGAGACAATCGAGACATGTATTGTGTCACGTTTTTTTGTATGTGAAGAAGGAGAGTCGGACCAAAATGCAGCGTGTAGATTGCGATCCATGTTTAATGAACAAACGTAAAACACGAATCAATTATAAACACTACAAAACAAAGAACGTAACGAAAACAGCCTATACTAGTGTAATCTAACACAGGAACAACGACACTAAGGACAATCACCCACGACAAACTCAAAGAATATGGCTGCCTAAATATGGTTCCCAATCAGAGACAACGATAAACACCTGCCTCTGATTGAGAACCACTCCAGACAGCCATAGACTTTGCTAGATAATCCCACTAGCTACAATCCCAATACATACACACCAAAACCCCAAGACAAAACACACCACAATACAAAAACCCGATGCCACACCCTGGCCTGACCCAATACATGAAGAAAAACACAAAATACTTAGACCAGGGCGTGACATATTGTGCATGTATACCATTCAAAGGGTGAATGGGCAAGACAAAATATTTACGTGCCTTGGAACGGAGTATGGTAGTAGGTACCAGGCACACTGGTGTTTCAAGTGTGTCCTGAACTGCGTTTCTGAGTTTCTCACGCTCAACAGTTCCCCGTGTGTATCAAGAATTGTCCACGACCTGACATCCAGCCAACTTGACACAACTGTGGGAAGCATTGGAGTGAACATGGGCCAGCATCCCTGTGGAATGCTTTAAACACCTTGTAAAGTCCATGTGCCGACAAATTGAGGCTGTTCTGAGGGCAAAGGGGGGTGCAACTCAATATTAGGAAGGTGTTCATAATGTTTGGTACACTCCGTGTATGTTGCAGCCCTCACTAAGCCAGAGGATATCTCTATTATTCTCTATCATCAGGTATAGTCTTCCTGTCGGAGGCTATAGAGGATAACAGGGAGGTCAGTCACTGTGTTAAAGGATAACTCCACCCACTGTTTTGATATTTGTTTCATTGGTCCATTGTTGACATAGTCCCAAAATGTTTTGCATGTCAGCAATCAAGTTCTCAAGATATGCGACTTTCAAAATACAGAAATGATCCCCAGTATGATGCATTTTGCATGATGTGATGATGCGTTTTGCTTCATATGATGCTGTGTTTTGCATGATATGATGCTGCGTTTTGCATGATATGATGCTGCGTTTTGCATGATATGATGATGCGTTTTGCTTCGTATGATGCTGCGTTTTGCATGATATGATGCTGCGTTTTGCATGATATGATGCTGCGTTTTGCATCGTATGATCACTAGGGGGATGAATTTAAGTTCTCAGGATATGTTCTGTCGTTCTGCCCCTGAACAAGGCAGTTAACCCACTGTTCCTAGGCCGTAATTGTAAATAAGATTTTGTTCTTAACTAACTTACCTAGTTAAATAAAGGTTAAATACATTTGTTTTAATAAAGAAGACCCAGATGCAGACGGCTAGAGTCAAAGATGTTTATTGACAACAACACAGGGGGCAGGCAAAGACAGGTCAAAGGCAGGCAGTGGTCCGTAATCCAGGGTAGAGTCAATAAGGTACAGAACAGCAAGCAGGCTCGGGGCCAGGACAGGCAAATGTTTATACAATGGTCAGAGTCAGGCAGGTACAGAATGGCAGGCAGACTCGGGGTCAGGGTAGGCAGAATGGTTTGAACCGGGGTAACTAGGAAAAATAATTTGAGAAAGCAGGGAGATGGGAAAACACGCTGGTAAGACATGACAAGACAAGATGAACTGGCAACAGACAAACACAGAACACAGGTATAAATACACTGGGGATAATGAGGAAGATGGGCAACACCGGGAGTGGGGTGGAGACAAGCACAAAGACAGGTGAAACAAATCAGGGTGTGACAGATTTCTGTATTTTGAAAATTATATTGCTGACAAGCAATTTTTTGCAGGACTGTGTCAACTATAGATCTAATGAAAAAAAATGCTTTTGTGTGGTACTTTCCTTTAAGGACATCATAACCAACGGGCTAACTGATGGTTGGGGGTGGGTAGGAGGACTATTAGTGAGTGGTATTGAGTTACACCTTCACTGGGAATGGGATGTGATCCCCCATTAGTCATCAAACGATCCATCGGCTGTACAGGCACTTAGAGAGACTATAGGGAAGACAGACAAGCTGAGAAGCTGGAGAGATGAATAGTGTATTTGCCAGGCACTATGTAGAACTCACACTTCACCAGATTGAGCTACACAGCCAATTTCCATATTCAGTCAACATGTTATTTACTTTGAGTAATGATACGATTATATGGCATCAAGGGTTCATTAATTGAACCTTTGAAAGTGAACTACATACGATCTGCTTTGAACCATAGCTTACATGTTATTGAATGTTATTGAATGAATGTACTGTGGGATTGCATCAAGAGCTCCCAAGCACACAGAAGTAGTAGGATGGAGCTCATTACTGTGGAGAACACATCATAACACTGACATCTCAACACTCTAGAGACTGGAGCATAGAAAGAGAGGGAGATAGAGAGAGAGAGAGAGAGAGAGAGAAAGGGAAAGAGAGAGAGAGAGAGAGTTTGAGAGAGAGAGAGAGAAAGAGAAAGAGAAAGGAAGAGAGAGAGAGAGAGAGAAAGGAAGAGAGAAAGATAGAGAGAGAGAGAGAGAGAGAGAGAGTGAGAGAGAGAGAGAGAGAGAGAGAGACAAGAGCAGGGAGAGTTTCATCTATGAAAATGGAACAGTGGGGATGGCAGCCCAGTGGTGCTCCTTCCCGTCACTGTTCCCCGGTCAGGTGGAAGAGGCGATTCAGTAACCAGGGTTGTATTCATTAGGCGTCAAACAGACTGAAACAGTGAGTAACTACCAGGACTTGTCCAATAAGAAACACTTGTATTTGATATGTTTGCTATGTGTGCCTTAATGAATACAGCAGGTAGTAACACGTTAACAACACCAGTAATAGAGTAACCAGCCATAAGAGGCTGAGGTTTTCTTCATCTGATATTGAAGGTCGTAGGGTGCCAGCCTGTTACTGGGGGAAGTAGGTAGAGCTGCAGAGAGATGCAGCCTCTGTGTGTAACCATCTATTCTATAAACCCCGACATGTCTGTTTATGCAAACTGAACTCCTGCTTCTGAAGGCTTTCTCCTTGAGACCCCGCGTCACACACACAAACACATGGATGCATCACGCACGCACGAATGCACAGACACACACACACACACACACGCACGCACACCCTGCTGTGTTTTAAGCTCTTTCCAGCGAGGTGCCAGGGGAGTGTAAGGCCAAGTGTCAGACATTAGATCCCATCCATCATCAGACAAGCATCAGATGTCTGTCTGTCAAAGAGGAGAAAAGGACCAGGGAAGGACATCAGCTGGTATACAGGGATGAAATGACAAAACAGAAGATAAAACAGAATGCCTCTCCTCTGACACTGCCCTGCTTTCTCTCCTCTCTCTGAATGCAGCAAATGACCACAGCAATGTTCAACATAAACATAATCCAAGTTGGATGATTAATAAACAATAAATGTGATGGATATAATGTGTGTGTGTGAGCATGCAGGCATGCACGCATATGCTGTGTGTGTGCCTGCGTTCGTATGTGTGTGTGTCTGTGTGTGTATAATCTGTGTATCAGCAGCACTGTGAGTCTGCAGCGTTCAGTGTTCTGAGGAGAGAGTGTGAGAGATGTTTCTTTAATTCAGTGCTGCAGCCTCTGGCCTACGCTTTCTCCTCTCCTCGGCCTCATCCATAACCATCGATCAGGCCTGGTTCAAACACAGCCCCGGCCTTTAAGATATGAAAAGACACAAATCCCTCACACCCTTTCTCAACCACAACCACTAAATTATTCAGAAGTGTATTCCAATATTAAGCACTTACTCAATGACTCTTTGTCAACATACATTCTAACAAAGAGAGTAAAGTGTAGATGTAGCACAGCTGTAGAATCTACTGGCCTTGCTCCAGCCCTGCAGCCCCAGTCCCATCCTGCAGGCTGTCTGGGAGTGTGTGTTTGTCTATAATCAGCGGTGCCGTTCGAATGACTGGATTGCCATGCAGCTCAGACCCGAGCACACAGAACAGGCTGGGAGGGACACACAGACATGGAACACACACACACACGCACGCACGCACGCACACACACACACACACACACACACACACACACACACACACACACACACACACACACACACACACACACACACACACACACACACACACACACACACGCTCAGAGAGCAGACACAGGATGCTGTGACAGCTTTGAGGTTGATATGGTGAGCAGGGGGTGCTGGGTAATTTCACCCTGTGTGTTTGTGTGTGTGTGTGTGTGTTTGTATGGGTGGGTGGGTGTTTATGAATATGTGTGTGCATGGGTGCATGTGCTGGATTGTGTGTATGCATGTGTGGGTGTGTGATGGGGTTACTGGGCCGAGGCGTCCACACACTGTTCTATTTTGATTTGCATAACCCTGGCTTTGATTTCCACAGGGTGCTTGGTCTCCACAGGTGACTAGAGTTGGGAAAATATTCCTCCATGTTAAAGACAGGACCTCTACACTATAACGCGATTAAACAGAGCAAAACTAACAAAACATAGCCACAATAACAGAAACAGGATGAAAAGAAGAAACAATATTAATATTTTATGGCTAAAAGGTCCAGAGTAGCAGCACTTTGGGAAAGAACACATCTGAATACATTAAGTCATCCAAGTCATCCATTTCCCTGTGCAGTCTGGGTTAGAGAAGGTGACTGGTGTCTCTCTAAGATGGCTGCTGAGGTTTGACCCAGTGACACACTTCTCCCTCCATCTGTCTCTAAGACCCAGAGGAGGACTGAACCAGAGCTGCAGTCTCCCCCAAACACACCACAAGCAGGGGCCCATACATAACAGTGAGTGTGTGTGTGCGCGTGCGTGTGGATACATCTCTCTGCCTGTTTAATGTTTGCCCACTCTGCCAGAGCTCATTTGTGAACAATTGTTAGTACACACACTCTCTAAAAAATGCTGGGTTGTTTGGTTGACCCAACTGCTGGGTTGCAGGCGTTGAGTCACTTAATTGGGTTGTTTTCTTTAAAAACTGCTGGGTTATTGATGCTGGGTGCTAGGTTATTGGTGCTTGAGTTATGACCCAGCAGGTCAGATCAGAACACTGGAGGTGTAGTTTAGTAGGGCGTGGATTTAGGAGTTATTTTTAGCCAGAGTAAATGTAAATGTAATTCATCTGTTTTTTTCATAGTTACTTCAAATTAAGCTTGAAAATAAAAAAATGTATAGGTTAATAACGCTTACAGAGCTGTCTGAGTTTCCTAAAAGCCTATGTAAATCACCCTGTTGGGAAACAAGAAGGTGGCATAACTTATTATTAAAGTCATTAATCATTTTTATATTAAAGAACGTGTTAAAACAATTATTATTGAACATTGAATTTACAGTATGTCAACTTAACATGATGAACGAGTGATATTTACTCTCACGGATGGCCAATAAGATTTAGCGGAAAGCCACGCCTCTAGTAAGCCACGCCTCCTGAGCATGACCTAAGAATTACTTTCAAAAAAGACCCCGATGCTAGGTCAACCCAGCATGAGAGTTAAATTCACCCATATTTGGGTAATCATGCAATTATAACCAGATGTTTTATGTCCCCTATTTAAAGGTGTAATGTGCAGAAATAGTTCCACCATTTCCTGGTTGCTAAAATTGTGATAGTTGGCCTAATTTCAGTTTATGTGACAAAAAAAAAGCATATGTATAGTGTAGAGAATCATTGTAGCATCTAAACCCCTGTGGAATATGTTTTCAATAACCAAAAATATTGTATTTTCAGCTGTTTGAAACTGGTGTAAAATCCAGCATCAACAACTCACCTTAAAGAAAACAAGAAGTGTTTTGTAACCCAGCATTTCTTAGAGTGTGATGAGCAAAGACATAAACAAACAATATGAATAGAAAAATAACTGAACTTTATTGAAAGAATGAGGTTAGGGAAATACATTGTGTCATTCAAAACTGTATGAAAATGGGCAAGTTATCACTAATCATAGCCACATTATATACAATATTCAGCTGAGGGATAATGTCATCAACATGTATCTGGAACTACATAATATGATAAGAATAAGGCATGTAATAATAATAATTGTCTTATAAAACGTACATTTTATCTGTTCATCCATTACACTAGGCCTATAGCCTATCACGTGAAGAGTCAGAACGGGAACAATTTTAAAGGCCATTCATTATTATTTTACAGTCTTCAAGAGGGGTTGGATAGCTATTTGATTAGATGTTCAGGAGTCTTATGGCTGGGGGGGGTGGGGGGGGCTGGAGTCCTTGACAATTTTTAGGGCCTTCCTCTGACAACGCCTGTTAAAGAGGTCCTGGATGGCAGGCAGCTTAGCCCCAGTGATGTACTGGGCCATATGCACTACTACTCTGTAGCTCCTTGCGGTCGGTGTGTTTGGACCATTCTAGTTTGTTGGTGATGTGAACACCAAGGAACTTGAAGCTCTCAACCTGCTCCACTACAGAGAAGTGGGGCATGCTCGGTCCTCCTTTTCCTGTAGTCCACAATCATCTCCTTTGTCTTGATTACGTTGAGGGAGAGGTTGTTATTCTGGCACCAACCCGGCCAGGTCTCTGATCTCCTCCCTATAGGCTTTCTCGTCGTTGTCAGTGATCAGGGCTACCACTGTTGTGTCGTCTGCAAACGTAATGATGGTGTTGGAGTCATGTTTGAGTCCCAGGATCCTTAACTTAGTGATGTGCTTTCCACACTATGGTGTGGAACGCTGAGCTGTAGTCAATGAGTAGCATTCTCACGTAGGTGTTCCTTTTGTCCAGGTGGGAAAGGGCAGCGTGGAGTGCAATAGCGATTGCATCATCTGTGGATCTGTTTGAGCGGTATGCAAATTGGAGTGGGTCTAGGGTTTCTGGGATAATGGTGTTGATGTGAGCCATTACCAACCTTTCAAAGCACTTAATGGCTAAGGACGTGAGTGCTACGGGTCTGTAGTCATTTAGGCAAGTTGCCTTTGTGTTCTTGGGCACAGGGACTATGGTGGTCTGCTTGAAACATGTTGATATTACAGACTCAATCAGGGACATGTTGAAAATGTCAGTGAAGACACCTGCCAGTTGGTCAGCACATGTCCGGAGCACCCGTCCTGGTAATCCGTCTGGCCCAGGGGCCTTGTGAATGTTGACCTGTTTAAAGGTCTTACTCACTTTGGCTACGGAGAGCATGAACACACAGCTGTCCAGAACAGCTGATGCTCTCATGCATGCCTCAAAGTGAGCATAGAAGTGATTTAGCTCACCTGGTAGGCTCGTGTCACTGGGAAGCTCGCGGCTGTGTTTCCCTTTGTATTCTGTAATAGTTTGCAGGCCCTGCCACAACCGACGAGCATTCGAACCAGTGCAGTACTATTCAATCTTAGTCCTGTATTAGCGCTTTGCCTGTTTGATGGTTCGTCTGAGGGCGTAGCGGGATTTCTTCTAAGCGTCTGGGTTAGAGTCCCGCTCCTTGAAGGTAGCAGCTCTACTCTTCAGCTCAGTGCAGATGTTGCTTGCAATCCATGATTTCTGGTTGGGGTAAGTATGTACAGTCACTGTGGGGATGACATCATTGATGCGCTTATTGATGAAGCCAGTGACTGATGTGGTGTACTCCTCAATGCCATCGGAGGAATCCTGGAACATATTCCAGTCTGTGCTATCAAAACAGTCCTGTAGTTTAGCATCTGCTTCATCTGACCACTTCTTTTTTGAGTCACTGGTGCTTCCTGCTTTAGTTTTTGCTTGTAAGCAGGAATCAGGAGGATGGAATTATGGTCAGATTTGCCCAATGGGGAGTGTGAGGGAGAGCTTGTATGTGTCTCTGTGTGTGGTGTAAAGGTGGTATTTTTTCCCCCTCTGGTTGCACATTTAACATGCTGATAGAAATGAGGTAAGACTGATTCAGTTTTCCTTCATTAAAGGAGGGGCCACTAGGAGTGCCGCCTCTAGTTCGGCATTTTCCTGTTTGCTTATTTCCTTATACAGCTGAGTGCGGTCTTAGTGCCAGCATCTGTCTGTGGTGGTAAAAAACAGCCACGAAAAATAGAGATGAAAACTGATTCTCTGTCAGTCATTGTCTTAGAACACTCCGGCTGGAAAGGGTTAACCGGTGCTGGGTTACCAAATAGGGTTGTTTTTAGCCCATCATTTTTGAGTGCATGCATGTGTATATACACACTCACAAGCACACACAAGCAAGCACTCAAACACGCACTCATACTTGTGCCTGTCCCAGCAGCACCCAGACTGGTCTAACTCTCACTGTCAGCCTGCATTAGACACTAACAGCAAAACATTTTTTAAAACATCCTCTCCTCTCTCTCTCTCTCTCTCTCTCTCTCTCTCTCTCTCTCTCTCTCTCTCTCGCTCTCTCTCTCTCTCTCTCTCTCATACATTAGTAAATAAGAAGGTAGAAATCGTCTCACCGGACCTCATGTTCTGCCACTCTGCAATAACGATACATTTTTGAGCAGACCCAGAAGTGAGAAATTAAGTTATAAAGTTTAAGCTACAATACCAACAAGTATTTTGGAAAACGACGCCTGATAGAGGCAGGTCAATTGTAGCCTACTGCACATTGTAGAGTTGAGTACTGCAAGGAAGGGAAGGATGAAGGAGGGAAGGAAGGAATAAAGGAAGGAAGCAGGGAAGCAAGGATGAAATGAAGGAAGGAAGGATGAAAGGAAGGAAGGACACGCTGATGAGTGGTGACCTTGGGGAGCAGCCGCCAGGTGAAATGTAGTCTGTCAGGGTTTAATAACAGTCATCCCCACATCACACTAAAGCCCAGTCATGTCTTCAAATCCTCCTGTCATCCAGCATCCATAGGACACAGTGTCACATTGATGTTATTATGGTTCAACCCTATACTCCTCTCTCCTCTCTCCTCTCCTCTCCTGCCTTCCAACAGAACAGAATAACATTTCTCCACTTCAGATTCATTTGTACCGATACTACATCCTGAATCCAGATTCACTCGTGTATAATATAATATAGAAAAACGTTTATTTAGTCAGGGGGTCACCATTGAGACCAGGGTCTCATTCTCAAGGGAGCCCTGTGAACATGAACATGTAATTCAATACAACAGAAAGCAACAGAACAACATTAACACGATACAATACATACAATAGGATGACTCAAAACAAACAGGCAATCCCCTGGCATACCACAAAGACACAGAGACAGCGGTGGACTGTAATAGTAATTGATTAATCAGCTATGCAAATCAGGTGTAATGCGATGCTGTTCAGTGGGCTTTGGCCAGAGGAATGTAGTTAAATGACTGGCCTGGACACAATGTGTCTCTAGCCTATTAGATACTGACCCACTTCTTTCTTTCTCAGTCTCTCAGTCTCCCCGTCTGTCTGTCTCCCCGTCTGTCTGTCTCCCCATCTGTCTGTCTCCCCGTCTGTCTCCCCGTCTGTCTCCCCGTCTGTCTGTCTGTCTGTCTGTCTGTCTGTCTGTCTCTCTCTCTCTCTCTCTCTCTCTCTCCCTCTCTCTCTATATATATAATATATATATATCCATCTCTCTCTCAGACTCATTCTCTCATAGTAATAGCTGCACTCTATCATAATTTCCAATCTCTCTGTCAGGAAATAAGCTAGTCTGACTCGGCTGGGGTGACTGAGGCTGTGCAATCAGGACATGGAGTCGTTTTTGGAATGAGAAATGCAATTATAGTGACGGTCTTGTACTGTGTGTGTGTGTACTGTGTGTGTGTGTGTGTACTGTGTGTGTACGCAAACAAACACATACTGTGCACACACGTATGCAGGGGTGTAGGCTACTATTTCATCTTTAGGTGGATGCAGTTTACAGTACATGAGTCAGAGGAAAACACCACAGTACCATCTCTTCTACATCTCATATCTGGTAGTGTTTGTTATCTGTTCTCACACCTGTGTCAGACTGAGACTACTTCCCATTGCCCTGATCACCCTGTTGCCATGGTGAACTCCCTCTGTGTGTGTGTGTGTGTGTGTGAGTGAGTGTGTAGCTCCCCCAGGAACAGAGAGAGTAGGACTCTGATGACTCACACAGTAGGAGGCTCAGGGTCTTGGTCTCCTTTAGCTGGCCCTTTGTTGTCCCGATGCTCTTTATTTCTCATCATTAACAGTCTCTCCAGTCTGAGTGGGTTTCTTCAGTCTGTGTGGGTTCGTTTACTTCTCCAGACCGACTGGGGGTGTTAGAGTGGGTGTTGGCAAGCTACAGTGTTATACAATGTTATAAGAGTTACAGTACCTCTCTGTTCTGCTTCAGCCTCCACCTAACAACAGCCAACTCCCCAGGTGAGGATTCTTTCCCACCTACCTACCCGGTCATCAGCCCCCCCCCCCCCCCCCCCCCCCTCCCCCATCTGATGACGGCAGATAATACTTTTCCCATTTTGTTCTGAAAGATACTCAGCAAAGACCTTTCGGTAACTATGGCGACGGCAGAAATATGAATGGAGCAGGTCTTCATAAATGCAGCGAGATTGAAGACATTACCATGTAATTACTGAGGTGGAGGTCATTCCTAAACTACCACCCGTCGCACACTCCATCCCTAACCTCACCAGCATTCCAAAAAGCAGCGAACCATCAATATAGACGTGTATGTTATCAACAACATGTACTTTTAGCAGCATCTAATTTTATAGAAACGTCAATGCAAGGAAGGATATGTTACTCCATAAAAGTAATTACAGGATTTTGCGGTGTTCTTGCTTCTGAGGTCATTGTTCCCGGTCTGCAAGCTCCTCTTCACCCCAGCATCTTGTAAACACAGATCGAGGATCAGCTTAGCCTTCCTCACTACCAACATCAACCAATAGAAAGAAAACACAAAACTGACCTGAGATCTACATCTAGGGGCAGCTTCATCCCACTCAGTCCCAGGGAGACAGACACACATGACTGCCCCACAGGGATCTGACCTTTTTTGAACATCCCTGATCACTGAGCTGTAAAATGCTACGCCAAACACATCCAACTGGAAATTCACTGGAACAATCAGATGAATCATCCTCTAAACTAAGGTATAATAATCAGATAGCCATTTGTAATAAATAGCCTTTATAAGAGCTCATGGCGGATTCTCTCTTTCACCTAAAATAGGCCTGTTTCACTCAGCCGAGCCATAGCAATAGTCTCCAACACATGCTGTTTCACAAGCATCTTGCATGAACAATGATCAAGAGGCATATGCACTTAAAACCCGACACTCCCAGAAACATTAACACCTAATCAACACAGCCAGGTCACCCGTGATACAAGTCAATATTCAACATCCATGATGAGGAAACTGGTGGCAACAGTGAGCTCTGTTGCCTAGGTTTCGGTTTTGCTAAGGCGTTGTGGATGGGCTGTTAAGGATATGGCAGACATATGCCCCCTTTGGAGAGATTGGGTACCCCTAGTAAACTGAAAAAAAAATCTGTCAAAAATTGCTAATATATGCATATAATAATTATTATTGGATAGAAAACACTCTAAAGCTTCTAAAACCATTGGAATTATGTCTGTAAGTATAGCAGAACTCACAGGGCAGGCATTCTTCCAAACTAGTTTTTGTGGTCATGAAAGTTGGAGCAACTTTGACGTCATCGCCCCCACCCTTCCCAACCAGTTATGATTCTGGGGAGACTTTCTATGTCTTCCACTAGATGTCCTCATTCAGTAGAGCTTTAAATCGTTCAAATCCCGCGAGAATTGGCCCTATGGGAGTGAAATTAGTGCGTGCCACGAGAAAATATGTTGTGCGTTGTGGCGCGAATTGGTCCCAGCCATTCCTTTGTTCCAGCACTCAAGAGAAGGACAGACGATGGCCGATTGAATTGAAGTTTGTTTTGTGTGTTTAAAACATCATAAAGCTTGCTTCTGCACTTAGTTTGACCTGTTTAGTCGACATATAATATGTAATTTTGAAGTTTTGATGCGCAACTTTTCCGGACCAGAGGACATTTTGGGTGCATTTCAGCTGATGTTATTAGCAGTAGCTAATACAAAGACGCAAGACTTGAAACCAAACGATGTATTGGGTAAGTATGAAGCCTTCCAGAACATTCTGAACGAAGACCATCGAAGGTAAGGGAATATTTATGCTGAAATCTGTGTTTCTGTTGACTCCAACATTACGGAGAAATGTAGCTTGTATCTGAGCGCCGTCTCAGCATATTGAATAGTGTGCGATTTCTGTAACGTTAAAAATAAATCTAACAAAGCGGTTGCATAAAGCAGTGTATCTTTCTAACTATATGTAGAACATGTATATTTAGTCAAAGTTTATGATGTCTATTTACGTTATCTTGCCGCGCTACCTAGATTTCCTGCGGACATTTTTGAGTAATTTCTGAACGTGAACTCAATGTAAATGGACATTTATGGATATAAATGGCATATTATTGAAAAAAAAAATGTACTGTGTAACATGTCCTATTACTGTCATCTGATGAAGATTTTCAAAAGGTTAGTGAACTATTTATTTTTTAATCCTGCGTTTGTTGATTGCATGTTTTGGCTATTCAAATGAGCTGTGTCTGGTGGTGGTTTGACATATATATGTGCTATGTTTTCGCCGTAAAACATTTTAGAAATCTGACTTGCTGGCTAGATGAACAAGGTGTTTATCTTTCATTTGAGCTATTGGACTTGTTAATGTGTGGAGGTTAAATATTTCTAAGAATATTTTTGCGTTCCATGTGCCACCGTTTCAGCTGAACGTGGGAGGGTTGATTCCCAAATGGGAACCAATATCTTTAACAAGGCATCTGCCTCTGGTTGCATGTTCGAATCCAGCGTTTTAAGCCTATCCCAGCGTATCTCAAACCTTATCCCTTACCTTAAACATTTGGAGTTAATGGGGTGGCAGGTAGCCTAGCGGTTAGTGAGTTCGGCCAGAAACTGAAAGGTTGATGGATCAAATCCCCGAGCTGACAAGGTAGAAAGTTGTCGGTCTACCCCTGAGTAAGGAAGTTAACCCACTGTTCCCTGGGCACCGAAGACGTGGATGTCGATTATGGTAGCCCCCCCCCCCGTACCTCTCTGATTCAGAGGGCTTGGGTTAAATGTGGAAGATGCATTCAGTTGTACAACTGTCTAGGTTTCCCCTTAATGGTTAAGATTAAGGAATCAATGCCTAAACTTAACCTTAAAAAACACTTTTAAAACTTCTTGATACTACCCATCCCGCATGCGGGAGCGTAATCATTGCCTCAAACTAATTAGCATAACGCAGCGGACATAATTATCCCTAGAACATCTTCCTATTCATGAAAATCACAAATGAAATATATTGAGACACAGCTTAGCCTTTTGTTAATCACACTGTCATCTCAGATTTTCAAAATATGCTTTACAGCCAACGCTAGACAAGCATTTGTGTAAGTTTATCATAGCCTAGCATAGCATTATGCCCTGCTAGCAGCAGGCAACATTTTCACGAAAATAAGAAAAGCAATCAAATTAAATCATTTACCTTTGAAGAACTTTGGATGTTTTCACTCAGGAGACTCCCAGGTAGATAGCAAATGTTCCTTTTTTCCAAAAATATTATTTTTGTAGGCGAAATAGATCCTGTTTGTTCTTCACGTTTGGCTGAGAAATCGACCGGAAAATGCAGTCACTACAACGCCAAACTTTTTTCCAAATTAGCTCCATAATATCGACAGAAACATGGCAAACGTTGTTTAGAATCAATCCTCAAGGTGTTTTTCACATATCTATTCGATAATATATCCGTCGGGACAATTGGTTTCTCATAAGAAACGATTGGAATAATGGCTACCTCAGTACTTTACGCAAGATTTTCTGCGGGAGCCATCATCTGACCACTTGCTCAATGTGGTCCCTTACGGATATTCTTCAACATAAATGCGTAAAAAGACGTCACAATGCTGTAGACACCTTGGGGAATACGTAGAAAACGTAAGCTCATTCGTAGCCCATTCACAGCCATATAAGGAGTCATTGGCATGCAGCGCTTTCAAAATATGGGGCACTTCCTGATTGGATTTTTATCTGGGTTTTGTCTGTAACATCAGTTCTGTTGCACTCACAGACAATATCTTTGCAGTTTTGGAAACGGTAGAGTGTTTTCTATCCAAAGCTGTCAATTATATGCATAGTCGAGCATCTTGTCGTGACAAAATATCCCGTTTTTTTATCCAAAAATGAAAATACTGCTCCCTAGTTACAATTAAGAAACATGGGTGAAGGTCTAATTCCGAGTCTATGAGAGCTTGTTGAATAAACACGTCGGGCCCATATGAAGACAAGTCAACATTTGCGTTATAAACTAAATACCGTAGAGAAACATTTACACATCAACAAGGATAACTACAGTCCCTGACTGGAGCAAATGTGAATATCTACCATTTGCCACACAGAATTAACCAATGTATAATAAATGCCACCAAATATCCTATCATTAACTTCAGCCAAACCAATCTTAAAACACGTGTAACTGATCATTAGGCCTGCATGTTCTTATGAATCCCTCCAAGTGCCACTGCGTTATGAGGTTCATAATGACTGTGTAGAATCTGTCCTGATGTTGTGTACAGATACAGGATCGTAATTTGATCACTCTTTTGTTGCTGAGATTTTTCCTGCACCGCAGAAAATGAGGAGGAGCGTCATTATTGACATAAATTCACTGTAAACCCGCACTGGCACACGGTTATATTAACAGTATTGCACTTTTCACGTATGCTACTTTTTTTGCCAGCTAATAGCCTAACCACCGATCAGGCAACATAAACATTACAATCCTGCTGCTGCAGGATGATTTTGCTGGGACTATACTGATCAAATTAAGATCCACCATCTGTAACTACTGTACGATGCTGCATCATGTCTATATCCTTCAGCAGTGAGAGGGAACATATGGGGGAACATACTGTATGTCAGCAGAGTTGCATGATTCCATTGAGCATAATGGAGCTAAATGAGCACCATCAGTGAGCTAGCAGTAATCACTGTTAAAGGATGGAGAAAGGAGGGAGGCACTTCTGTGGTCTATTAGGAAATATATAACCTTGCACGTCATATATACTGCACATAGCTCTGGCCTCTGGAGCTCCCCACAGTACCCTCATCATTATGTGCTGTACTGCCAGGACAACAGCCTCTCCCTCAACGTAACCAAGACAAAGGAGATGATTGTGGACTACAGGAAAAGGAGGACCGAGCACGCCACCAATTCTCATTGATGGGGCTGTAGTGGAGCAGGTTGAGAGCTTCAAGTTCCTTGGTGTCCACATCACCAACAAACTGGAATGGTCCAAACACACCAAGACAGTCGTGAAGAAGGCACGACAAAGCCTATTCCCCCTCAGGAGACTGAAAAGATTTGGCATGGGTCCTCAGATCCTCAAAAGGTTCTACAGCTGCAACATCGAGAGCATCCTGACCGCAAGGCACTACAGAGGGAAGTGCGTACGGACCAGTACATCACTGGGGCCAAGCTTCCTGCTATGCGGGACCTATATACCAGGCGGTGTCAAAGGAAGGCCCTAAAAATTGTCAAAGACCCCAGCCACGCCAGTCATAGACTGTTCTCTCTGCTTCCGCATGGCAAGCGGTACCGGAGCACCAAGTCTAGGTCCAAGAGGCTTCTAAACAGCTTTTACTCCCAAGCCATAAGACTCCTGAACAGGTCATCAAATGGCTACCCGGACTATTTGCATTTTGTCCCGCCACTCCCCCAGGGGTTCAATTGGAATTGTTTTAATAATCGAATGAGTCCTCTCATTAAGTTGTGTCTCTAAAAGAGCACAAATTCCCACTGTAGACTAGAGTGTGCTGCCTCGTGTCTTCAGGTGGGTGAAATCAGTTTCCCTTCCCAGTTACCCTCTCCGTTCCTTCCTGATTTAACCCAACGTCGACCCTTCATTCATCACCACACGTCCATTTGACAATGCCTGTCAGGGCTGTGGGTTGAATGGAGGGAGAGAGCTGAAAGTGTTTTAAGAGAAGGTCGGGTCTGCAGTGATTGAGGCAGCCTGTGCCAGTACTACCAATGTCCTTCCTTCTTGTGTGTGTGTGTGTGTGTGTGTGTGTGTGTGTGTGTGTGTATGTGTATTTCAATGTGTGTGTGTGTGTGTGTGTGTATGTGTATTTCAATGTGTGTGTGTGCCCATCACCATGCCCGCCTCTGTGCATTTGCTTGCGAGGACACAGGTCCAGCCGGCTGGTTCACTTGGACCTGTCTCCCACTCGTCGCCCCACTCAGGAAACACACTGCAGCCACATTGTCACACAGAAGCCATTGTTCCTTCAGGGCATGTGACTCAGAATGACGCATGTCACCGCCTTTGTCTTTCAGATCATCGAAGGTTAAATACTCTAGTGTAGTGTTGGGGCACACACTGTGACTACTGCAGAAAGCACTATGTTGTCTTTGAAATACTGCTTGAAAACGCTGCTAATTTGCTACCAAAAGCATACAGTACGTACCGCTCGAAAATGCATGACCTGTCGCTAAAATTGGATAGTTATGACAGTATCAGAATCATATGAAGCGGCTCATTCATGTCTATAATCAACCTGTGAATCAGATATTATGGTCTGAGATGTCTGAGAGTCTCAAGCTGTCCCTTCAGTTTTCTCTCTTGCCACCCGGCACTCTGTCTGTGACATAAGCCCTCCCCCAGCTCTTAGTTTGTCCCTTCAGTGCAAATGCTTCCACACACACAATGCAGGGTCTGTGTGAGGGCCTATACGGTGTGCATTGTGCTCCAGTGCCGTCTCCCGTCATCCATAGGGAACTATTTCCCCTGCCCTTCACTGGGTTGGAGTGGGTTTGTCTGCGCTGCTCTCAGCTGTTATCTATGGCCACATCAACTGCCTGACCAACAACACAACATGTGACTCTGATACAGTGCACTCCTCTCATAAGAACCACATCCGTCAAGGGCCACTTGATTTTTGTTGCCGATTCATGAGCATTCATTATTGATTCCTTTTTTGAGCTTAATAACCTTGTAAGTATGAGGAGGTATCCATGGTTTTTGACTAACACAAATGGTTGATTCTTACGTCTGTGGTTCTTAGACATGGAGGGCCAATGTGCTAAGGAGGACATCTGATCCCAGTGTCACATATGGTCTGTTTTTCATCCCCACGTCGTGTCATTGGGGACCAATGCAGTCTCGACGGCATTGTCTGCTCTGATGCTCTAAATACAGTAGGCTACAGTATTAGACTGCATACCACATGAGCTGTTCTGATGAACTCATCTCGTGGTTCACTACACTTCCCCATTTCATTCCCTCCTCTTCATTTCCAATCCTTCCCATCCCTCCATTTTTTTTACCTGACAACAGTCACTCACATCTCCCTACTGCCTATAAGGAGGGACTGAGCCTAGTCAGGCTCGCTAGCCCAGAAGGCTTGGGAAATAAACATGTTGTTTTTTGCTCATGAGGCAGAGTAAACACAGCTGACCTTGCTCTCTGCACGCAGGTAGTTCTAATCTACTGACCATCTACTGAACAGCATTGGGGATTTATGTGAGTGGGGAGGGGTTGGTGGTGGTATTGATGTGTGCGTAATTGAGAAGGGAAGACGGGATACAGAGGTCTAGGCCCATGTCATCACTCCCCCTCAGTAGACATGTATCTGTGTATCTGCCCTACAACTGAGCGAAAGAGGCTAGCCAGTGACGCCCCAGATGAGTTTACATGGTGATGATGATGCCCCATGGAAAGTGTAATAGAAAGGGTAGTGCGAGACAGTGTGTGTGGGTGTGTGTATGACACACACATAGAGAGAGAGAGGAGAGAGAGAGAGAGAGAGAGAGAGAGAGAGAAAGGGAGAGAGAGGGAGCAAGAAAGAGTGTGGGAGAGACAATATTTGAGTGTGTAGGTTTGTAGGATAGCAGGTATGCGTGTGTGTGTGCGCGCGTCTGTGCACGCTCCCGTGCGTGCATGAATGGCCCATGAATGACTCAACTTAATGGGTGTTTTGAGACCATGATCCATTCTGAATAGCCTTGTTCCTCACAACTCCTCTACAGCAATACTAGGTCAAACGGTCTGTGATAAATCCTCATTAAATATGGATAAGCAGCATTTCGTTAGCTGGTGTGTGTCTGTGTGTCTGCTCTGCTAGCAGCTAGACTCAGAGGGAGGTTCTCCACCTAACAGCTTGTCAAGGAGGAAACATGTCACACAGCCCCAATATGTAATTCTTGCTGATGCAACCCATAGCCAGTGAAATATTAGAATAATCCCTACAAAGAGAGGAAGAGAGAGGGTGTGTGTGGGGGGGGGGGGGGGGGAGTGTGTGGGTGTGTACCTGTGTGTGCGTGTGTCTGTGTGTGAGCGAGAGAGAGCTTAGGGAGACAGATAATGAAAAGTGGAGGGAGGGAGGAGAAGGTGGTCTTGTTTAGTTGACAGCAGAATCACCTGAGACACCCAGATGAGCTATCACCTAAGCAGTGAACAGAGACAGACAGGTGATAGAACGGACAGCCAGCTAGCTCCCCTTCCAGCCCTGGTTACCTTAGTCTGCAGATTCACACACATACAGACAGGGTCAGGCAGCTCTGCAGTTTGCTAAATATAAAACCAACCCAAGTTATTTAAATGGAACGAAGCTGCTGTCTGAATGTGAGGATATGTATTCATCTCAAAGCTCACTAAAGAGATGGTAGTGGAGTAGTTAAAGCACCCCTGTGCTTCCCAAATGTTACCATATTCACTATATTGTGCACTACATTTGACCAGAGCCCTATGAGCCCTATGGACCCCGGTCAAAAAGTAGTGCACTATATAAAAAATATGGTGTCATTTAGACACATCCTCAGACACTTTTTGAAGATCCAGCTTCATGCATTCGCTCTCTCTCTCTCTCTGACCCTGTGAAATGTCAGACATTTACAGCTCCTCAGCTCTGCAGGCTGTCTGCTTCGTCCAAGGTGCTGACATTTTGGGATGAGAATCTGAGACATTCGCTGACATTTCCATTGGGGGAGATAGCTCCAAGAAGTGCAGTCGTTTCTGTCTGACTCAGAAACCACCAACGCTGTCAGTGGAGGAGCCGAGGGAGGATAGACAGGAAGTGACAGAGGCCAGAGGAGAGGTGGAGGAGAGATGGGGCTATCTTCAGCTACCTTTACCAAGGCGACAATGTCAACATCCCCCATTTACAAAATGGACTGCTGATATTAAGAGACACTTTAAAGGGTTGGCCCAGGTACAGGGGAATGACCCTGAATAATTCTACGAAAAGGGTTAAAGTTGACTAAAGATTACTCATCACTCAAATTGTAGTGTACTATTAGCAGTATTGTGGTGTACAGTGCCTTCGGGAAAGTATTCAGTCCCCTTGACTTTTTCCACATTTTGTTACATTACCAACTTATTCTGAAATGAATGTAAAATTTAAAAAAACATACCAATCTACACACAATACCCCATAATGACAAAGCAATAATATTTGTTTGACATTTTTGCAAATGTATATAATTTTTAAAACGTAAATACCTTATTTACATAGGTATTCAGATCCTTTGCTACAGTATGAGACTCGAAATTTAGCTCAGGAGCATCCTGTTTCCATTGACGATCCAAGAGATGCTTCTACAACTTGAATGTCCACCTGAGTCCACCTGTGGTAAATTAAATTGGTTGGACATGATTTGGAAAGGCACACATCTGTGTATATAAGGTCCCACAGTTGACAGTGCATGTCAGAGCAAAATCCAAGCCATGAAATCGAAGGAACTGTCATAGAGCTCTGAGACAGGATTGTGTCTAGGCACAGATGTGGGGAAGGGTACCAAAGCATCTCTGCAGCATTGGAGATCCCCAAGAACACAGTGGCCTCCATCATTCTTAAATGGAAGAAGTTTTGAACCACCAAGACTCTTCCTAGAGCTGGCCACCCAGCCAAACTGAGTAATCGGGGGAGAAGGACATTGGTCAGGGGGGTGACCAAGAACCTGATGGTCACTCTGACAGAGATCTAAAATTCCTCTGTGGAGATGTGAGAACCTTCCAGAAGGACAACCATCTCTGCAGCACTCCACCAATCAGGCATTTATGGTAGAGTGGCCAGACGGAAGCCACTCCTCAGTAATAGGCATACGACGGCCCGCTTGGAGTTTGCCAAAATACTCTCAGACCATGAGAAACAATATTCTCTGGTCTGATGTAACCAAGATTGAACTATTTGGCCTGAATGCCAATTGGAGGAAACCTGGCACCATCCCTACGGTGAAGCTTGGTGGTGGCAACATCATGCTGTGGGGATGTTTTTCAGCGACAGGGACTGAGAAACTAGTCAGGATCTAAGCAAAGATGAACAGAGCAAAGTACAGAGAGATCCTTGATAAAAACCTGATCCAGAGCGCTCAGGACCTCAGACTTTGGCGAAAGTTCACTATCCAACAGGACAAGGACCCTAAGCACATAGTTGCCCTCTTTGGGTACAGCAAGCCCCATCCCCCTCTCCCTGTCTCTTACACCCAGGCTGCTGTGGTCAGAGAGAGGTCATAAATTCCTGGAGGAGATTATCTCCTCATGGCCACAGTATAGAGACAGAGTGAATTTTCATAGAGAACAAAGGAATGTCTTCCACCTCACAGAACTTGAGGTCCGAACAACATTTATGTTCTGGAGAAGGTATAAAAGATCGGTGAAGAATCCAGCTACGAACTGGTCCGTTTGGTACAATATTGTGAAACTCATGGGAGGCAATACGGCCACATTACCATAACACTGTTTATATAATAGCCTCAGAAATGAGGCTTACATCTAATTGTTGTATAAGATGAATGAGTGAGGATGATACTGTTTGTGAAATTGTGGAATGTGATTTTGGACTGTTTAATCAAGGAAACTCCAATTCCCTTGGGATTTTAACTAAATCAGAGGACCGCCCATGAGCACAGTTATGGTCGGGCATCCTGGGACAGGCCCTTTTCTGCTCTCCCGACTAAAACCCCCACTTTGAGAATTTCTCAACAGACCATGTTGCTCTCAACTACGAGAGGACAAAGGTTGCAGACCAGCTTACCTTGATAACGAGAGGGCCAAGGTTTGAAACCAGTTTGATGAATCTTTTAACCATCCCACGTGGTTAAACTGTTAGACTATCGATACTGACAGAAGAAGAACAAATCTTTGATATTAATTACTAGTCTGCAGCTAGGAATTCGGTATCATTGAATGCGAAGACCGACAACCGCCGAAACCTCGATTCATAACAACACGAATGAATGTCACTCTGAACTATCCATTCTAACCACGACGGAGAGGGAGGACAAACTCTCCAACAGAAACAAACTCTTCAACAGAGACCCCGACGACACACTGAGCGTAAATATATATATTGATTGCATTTGTTCCCGAATGAGTGTGCAAAGGATTACCATTTCAATTGTTATAATTATCAACTGTGTGTTGTCTTATCTCAGTCAACCCCCACTTCCCTTATGTACACCAAGCCGCGATGCCGGTTTATCCCACTAGGGAAACTCTGTTATCATTTCCTTGTAACTATCTACTGTTTGTTTATGCATTTCTGTGAATTACTTAGTTAGTAAATAAATAATTTAAGACAATTGATGTATGGATGACTCATAGTGAAGACTGGGTTTGTGCAGATAACCAACAATTTACGACGTTTGGAATGAGACTAATGTGAGGTAAAGAAGAATTCATTAATCAGAAGAATTCATTGATCAGATATGAATATATCTGAAAACTTATATTAGGAAAATTATATTCTGAATATTTTCCTTGGTGCCCCGACTTCCTAGTTAATTACAGTTACATGATTAATCAGTTTAATCGCGTAACACTAATTACAGAGAATCTTTTATAAAAACGAAAAGCCTTCATTTAATGATAGTAAAGACATGACAGCACACAACCAAGACAGTGCAGGAGTGGCTTTGGGACAAGTCTCTGACTGTCCTCGAGTGGGCCTTTCAGAGACTGGACTTGAACCCGATCAAACATCTCCGGAGAGACCTGAAAATAGCTGTGCAGCGACACTCCCCATTCAACCTGACAAAGCTAGAGAGGATCTGCAGAGAAGAATTGGAGAAACTCCCCAAATACAGGTGTGCCAAGCTTGTAGCGTCATACCCAAGAAGACGCGAGGCTGTAATCGCTGCCAAAGGTGCTTCAACAAAGTATTGAGTAAAGGGTCTGAATACTTATGTAAATGAGTTTGAGTTTTATATGAGTTTTATTTTACATTTGTTTTCTGTATGTGAAAGAGAGTCAGACTAAAATGCGGCATGGCTATTGCGATCCATGTTTAATGAAACAAAGTAAACACAAATCAAATACAATAAACGTAACACGAAAACCGAAACAGCCTAATACTGGTGCAAAGTAACACAGAGACAGGAACAAGGACAATCACCCACAAAACCCAACACCAAACAGGCTACCTAAATATGGTTCCCAATCAGAGACAATGACGAACACCTGCCTCTGATTGAGAACCATATCAGGCCAAACATAGAACTAGACAAACTAGACATGTAACATAGAATGCCCACTCAGCTCACACCCTGACCAACCAAAACATAGAAACATACAAAGCAAAACATGGTCAGGGTGTGACAACATTTTTTAAAATAAATTAGCAAAATGTCTAAAAACCTGATTTGCTTTGTCATTATATTGTGTGTAGATTGCTGAGATAATTAAAAATAAAATACATTTTAGAATAAGGCTGTAACGTAACAAAATGTGAAAAAAGTCAAGGGATCTGAACACTTTCCAAAGGCAATGTATACATCACATGACTTGGCATATAGTAGAGTACAGTATGACTACAGTGGCTGGGTGGGGTTTTGTTTCTTTGTTGTTTTTACTGCATCTGGGCTGGGAGCCAATTGTCTTTACACCTGACAACTCTCCAGAATACATGTCTTGTGCCAGGTCACTCTGGGCAAGACAGAGAGAGAGGGGTAGAGGAAGAATAGGGGGATAAAGGGAGAGAGAGAAAGAAGGAAGGAGAGAGGGATTGAGATGGAGGGGATGAGAGAGAGCTCTGAACAGACAAGAGTCAGTGGCACATTGGTGGCGAGGGGACGTGATGTGCTGCAAAGGTCCCCTGCTGTTAGTCTGATGCATCCCCACAACCTCTTCACTCTGCATCACTGCAAGTGCATCACAGAGGCTGCTGATACCTTATTCACTAGCGCACTACTTAGCTGTACTCACAGAGTTCCTAGAATTAACTGTGTTCTATTTGATTATGTTATTACACTGGTCTGATCAAAAGTAATGCACTGTATAAGGAATACAAATGTGTAATTTGAGAGCTGTCCACACAAACAGACGGCAGTGACTAGAATATCTCATCCTGTAGTGTTAGGGTCTTGTCGGTCAGTGCTACTGATACCATCCCTGCTGGCTCTGAGTCATCCATCCACCCAGCCTTACCGCCCAGGGGAAATGAATGGCAGGTGATAGTCAAAGCTCCCAGCTCTCTATATCTACAGCAGCGTGACAGTTGAGTTCTGTTAGAGCAGAGCTCCATACCATCAGCATTCAGCTCCAGAGGAGGGCTCTGTCGCAGTGGAGCAGAACAATCACAAAACAGCCGCTGGAAGAGAGGAATATCTCTCTCTCATACAAACACACGCGCGCACACGCAAACGCAAGGAATTCTGTCATTCAGCCCGTGTGAAATCAAATCAATGTTAGCTTATCAGCCAGTGATCCTCAGTTACAGCTCTGTAAAGCTAAAATCCTCTCCGGTAGATACAGTGTGTTATGTGGCTGGGTTGGACACAACAGGAGGAAGAAGGACAGGCAGTGTGCCAGGCAGCTAATAATACACCTCAGCCCACAGAGAAAGGGGACCGGGGATCCTAACTGCCTCCTCCAAATGCAGGCTTTGTGACTTCAGCAATCACCATGGAAATCTCCAAGGCAACAGTGTTGAATTGAGTTGCCGTAGTGACAGTGCTCCATTTTCCCACAGTCACCCCATGCTTAATTGTCATGAAAGATTTCAGCAGATTGTTTGATGAAATTATAGGTGTTTGGGCAGAAGGCGGAGGGCTTGTTTTTTTTTGTTTGATTAAGAGGTAGAAAGAAATCACTTGAAATAGGAAATTGTCACCTCTTGATGAAATCACATTTGCTGCAGTACGACTCCTGCATACTAACAAACTCTGGATTAAATTAAACTCTTAGAGTGACCAGATGTCTCAACCTTAATGACTAATCAATTAATACAAAATCTGAATTCAAGTAATTAAAAGTAGGGTTTGAGGAAAAGGCCCATATTACAGACTACAATCTCAGTGGATTGAGAACCACTGGGTTGAGAGAGAATACAGCCATATTGGATTTTGGACACCATATTGGATTTGAGGCAAAATCCATGGTGGCCCTTGACTTAATTACAAGAGTAGATACAAAATCCTTCAAGGAACGTTGGACCCAAATAAATCTAATTCCGATGTCTGAGCCCACTTGTTTTCCTTAGAGCAGATTACACTAACCACAACATAAAAAAAACATGTCTAACTGAA
Source organism: Oncorhynchus mykiss (assembly GCF_013265735.2). Classification (NCBI taxonomy): domain Eukaryota; kingdom Metazoa; phylum Chordata; class Actinopteri; order Salmoniformes; family Salmonidae; genus Oncorhynchus; species Oncorhynchus mykiss. The sequence goes on along the minus strand of NC_048579.1, from coordinate 52,089,147 downwards.
TGTATTTTTGTCAGGCAGGACCATACAGCACTGAATGAAAGCAAATTTGACTTGGAAAAGTGTCTATTAATCCCCCCCCATTAAGTAGGTAGAGCAGCAGGTGTCTTTTCCTGCTTCAATCACACACACACACACACACACACACTCCTCCCCTACGAGTCACCTCAGCTCTCAGAACCCTCTTCAGAGTTCAGAGATGAGCAGGGGCAGCCCAGTGGGGTGTATGTGTGTCTCTCTCTGTGTGTGTGTGTGTGTGTGTGTGTGTGTGTGTGTGTGTGTGTGCGCGTGTGCGTGTGTGTGTGCGCGTGTGTGTGCGCGTGTGTGTGCGCGTGTGTGTGCGCGTGCGCGTGTGCGTGCGAATGCGTGTGTCCCCCCGAAACTACATCACACACCTAATCCCCCTCTGCCACTGCAGGACCCGGAAGACTGCCAGGCAACGCAGGGAGGAGCAGAGCTGGGCTGCTCTCTTTAACACATCTGACAATCAGTGGGAGTCTCAGTTAATCAATGAAGAGAAACACCATGGGTAGAAGAAGAGAATCACTTGAAGGACACATGCTGTAATTGTAAGAAGTATGAAAAAGAAATATTGTGCTGCTCACAATGCAATCATGAGGAAAATACTTTTAAGTGTTAATAAAATTGTGTTGCCATACTTTCTGGCAGCATGATACAGTCTCTGGTTCTTACTTAGAGTGGGGCAATGGAAACTATGTTAGAGACAGAATGTGATTAATGCCACACAGTTTGGAAATGACTGTAATTGTAACTCTTGGGAAATGCTGTGACAAGCCAGGATTTTTTTTTTACAGCTCTAGCTGAAGACTCAACCCTGCCCAAACCCACTTCTCTTCCCCCCCCCCCCCCCCCCCCCCCCCCCCCTAATGAGGTAAACCATTTGAATACATAAAATAATAATGGACTAATTACTAGGCATTTATGCTTGGGAAATAATAGCTTGAGAGAGAGAGACCGGGTGTGTCTGTATGTGTGCGTGTGCTTGTGTGTATGTGTGTGTATTTGTGTGTGGTAGTGTGTGCTTGTGTGTGTGTGTCTCCATTCCCTTACACTCACCCATCAGTGTTTGTTGGGATTTGTTCTCTAAACAGTCTTTCATCTATCTGCCTATCCACGAGAGAGAAAAGTGTTAGCACTGCTAACGCTACAATGTGCTGATGTCAGGCATAATGCTAGCAGAGGTCAATGGGAGCAAAGATAACAACACTAGCCAAGTCAAACAATCATCCCAGACATTGACCTGCAGATGCCCATGACCCAAATCTCAGCCCTGAAGAATAGAATGGATCTTTGAAGAGAATTCATCCAACATCAGCAGTGCTTTAACAAAACTGCAAAGGGCCATCTATCTATCTAATATATATATATATATATATATATATATATATATATATAGAGAGAGAGAGAGAGAATAGCAGCTGAAGCATGGCAACCTTTTAGGGTAGTGAAGTGAAGGCTCTTACAATGTCTACCGCAGCCTCTTCACCTCTCAGAGACAGAGAATGAGATTCTTCAGTGAGCACATCTTAAATGCACCCAACCATTCAGCGCTGGCACTGACCTAGAAATGAATGGCAGTCCAACAAAAGCCGGAGAGACAATCATAGAAAAGAAATAAAAACACTCATCAAATCAAATTGTATTGGTCACATACACATATTTAGCAGATGTTATTGCGGGTGTAGCGAAATGCTTGTGATCCTAGCTTCAACAGTGCAGTAGTGTCTTACAGTTCACAACAATACACACTAATCTAAAAGTAAAATAATGGAATTAAGAAATATATAAATATTAGATCGAGCAATGTCGGAGTGGCATTGACTAAAATACAGTAGAATAGAAAACAGTATATACATATGAAATGAGTAAAGCAGTATGAAACATTATTTAAACATTATTAAAGTAACTAGTGTTCCATTATTAAAGTGGCCAGTGATTCCAAGTCTATGTATATAGGCCAGCAGCCTCTAAGGTGCAGGGTTACGTAACCGGTTGAAAGCCGGCTAGCGGTGGCTATTTAACAGTCTGATGGCCTTGAGATTGAAAAACTGCTTCTGTCTCTCGGTCCCAGCTTTGATGCACCTCTACTGACCTCGACTTCTGGATGATAGTGGGGTGAACAGGTCATGCTTTGGGTGGTTGATGTTCTTGATAATCTTTTTGGCCTTCCTGTGACATCAAGTGCTGTAGGTTTCCTGGAGGGCAGGTAACAACCACACTCTGGAGCGCCCTGCGGTTGTGGGCGGTGCAGTTGTGGTGATACAGCCAGAGAAGATGCTCTCAATTGTGCATCTGTAAAACTTTGTGAGGGTTTTAGGGGCCAAGACAAATTTCTTCCCTAAGGCTGGAGATTGCTTGGTCAGTCACCAGTATCAGATATCAGGGATGCTCATATCAACCCTTATAGAAAAGCTCTCACAGATTTAGGACTCAATTCGATCAGATACGCTTTAGCCGACATCCGCCTAGCGGTTGTTTTGGCGGTGGAATTGCCTTAGAGCTATACTATTCACAAGTGGCTCCTGGCACTATAGGCTACCCAAGGTAGAACAAAAAACAACCATGTTTTTTTCACATCCCTACTGTCTCCCATATATAAAATGGGGGGTTGTGTAAACATATTTTACTGCAAAAGTTGTTAAATTTGAAGATATTGTGACACACCCCCTAAACAAAAAAAGTGCAGAATAATGCCTTGCTGGAGGGGGGATGGGCCTCATAAGCTTACTTAACCCAATATCGCAAGCTCTAATATTGCTACAATTTAGAATAAAAGCAGTCAGTTGTCTGCCCGATAAAAACAAACTAGCAACATTAGGATATCTTAATGAATCTTGGAAATTTAGACCAGTAAACACAGAGATACAATAGGTGGAAATGTCAACAATTCATATTTATTATGGATGTAAGCTTTACTTTTTGTTAGCTGATTAATAGACACTTTTCCAAGTCAAATTTGCTTTCATTCAGTGCTGTATGGTCCTGCCTGACAAAAATACATTCAGTTAGACATGTTTTTTTATGTTGTGGTTAGTGTAATCTGCTCTAAGGAAAACAAGTGGGCTCAGTGTCATGTATTGTCATGTTGTGTCTTGTTTCTGTCCTTTCCCTTCACCCTGTCTCCCTCTGCTGGTCGTTACTAGGTTACCGTTTCTTCCCCTCTTTCCCCCAGCTGTTCCTTGTCTTCTCTGACTACCTCATTCACCCCTTTTCCCACCTGTTCCCTTTTTCCCTCTGATTAGGTCCTCTATATCTCTCTCTGTTCCTGCTCCTGTCTTTGTCGGATTCTTGTTTGTGTTGTTCATGCCTGAACCAGACTATCGTCATGTTTGCTGCAACCTTGTCCTGTCCTGTCGGAACCTGCCGGTCCATCTGAGCCTACGTTTTGTTTTGTTATTAAAGAAGCTCTGTTTACGTTAATTCGCTTTTGGGTCCTCATTCACGCACCGTAACAGAAGAATCCGACCAAGAATGGACCCAGCGACTTCGGATCCTCTCCACTCAGCCGTCGAGATCCAGGGAGCGATGCTAGGCAGACACGAGCAGGAATTGTCTGCTGCTCGACATGCCGTTGAGACCCTGGCCACCCAAGTCTCCAACCTCACAGAACAGGTTCACCATCTCCGCCTCGATCCACCGGCCACTTCCAGGGCTTTCGAATCTCCGGAGCCCAGAATCAATAACCCGCCGTGTTACTCTGGGGAGCCCACTGAATGCCGCTCGTTCCTCACCCAGTGTGATATTGTGTTTTCTCTCCAGCCCAACACTTACTCCAGGAGCACTGCTCGTGTCGCCTACGTCATATCTCTCCTTATTGGACGGGCTCGTGAGTGGGGCACGGCAATCTGGGAGGCAAGGGCTGAGTGTACTAACCAGTATCAGGACTTTAAGGAGGAGATGATACGGGTTTTTGATCGATCTGTTTTTGGGGAGGAGGCTTCCAGGGCCCTGTCTTCCCTATGTCAAGGTAATCGATCCATAACAGACTACTCTATTGAGTTTCGCACTCTTGCTGCCTCCAGTGGCTGGAACGAGCCGGCTTTGCTCGCTCGTTTTCTGGAGGGTCTCCGCGCAGAGGTAAAGGATGAGATTCTCTCCCGGGAGGTTCCTTCCAGCGTGGATTCCTTGATTGAACTCGCTATTCGCATTGAGCGACGGGTTGATCTTCGTCACCGAGCTCGTGGAAAGGAGCTCGCGTTCTCCGTTGCCCCCCTCTCCGCATCACTACCATCTTCCTCTGCCGGCTCGGGTGCTGAGCCTATGCAGCTGGGAGGTATCCGCATCTCGACTAAGGAGAGGGAACGGAGAATCACCAACCGCCTCTGTCTCTATTGCGGTTCTGCTGGTCATTTTGTCACTTCATGTCCAGTAAAAGCCAGAGCTCATCAGTAAGCGGAGGGCTACTGGTGAGCGCTACTACTCCTGTCTCTCCTTCAAGATCCTGCACTACCTTGTCGGTCCATCTACGCTGGACCGGTTCGTCAGCTTCCTGCAGTGCCTTAATAGACTCTGGGGCGGAGGGCTGTTTTATGGACGAGACCTGGGCTCGGGAACATGACATTCCTCTCAGACAGTTAAGGGAGTCCACGGCCTTGTTCGCCCTGGATGGTAGTCCTCTCCCCAGGATTCAGCGTGAGACGCTACCTTTAACCCTCACTGTTTCTGGTAATCATAGCGAAACCATTTCTTTTTTAATTTTTCGTTCACCTTTTACACCTGTTGTTTTGGGCCATCCCTGGCTAGTTTGTCATAATCCTTCCATTAATTGGTCTAGTAATTCTATCCTCTCCTGGAACGTCTCTTGTCATGTGAAATGTTTAATGTCTGCTATCCCTCCTGTTTCCTCTGTCTCTTCTTCACAGGAGGAGCCTGGTGATTTGACAGGGGTGCCGGAGGAATATCACGATCTGCGCACGGTGTTCAGTCGGTCCAGGGCCACCTCTCTTCCTCCTCACCGGTCGTATGATTGTAGTATTGATCTCCTTCCGGGAACCACTCCCCCCCGGGGTAGACTATACTCTCTGTCGGCTCCCGAACGTAAGGCTCTCGAAGATTATTTGTCTGTAGCTCTTGCCGCCGGTACCATAGTCCCCTCCTCCTCTCCCGCCGGAGCGGGGTTTTTTTTTGTTAAGAAGAAGGACGGGTCCCTGCGCCCCTGCATAGATTATCGAGGGCTGAATGACATAACAGTGAAGAATCGTTATCCGCTTCCTCTTATGTCTTCAGCCTTCGAGATCCTGCAGGGAGCCAGGTTTTTCACTAAGTTGGACCTTCGTAACGCTTACCATCTCGTGCGCATCAGGGAGGGGGACGAGTGGAAGACGGCGTTTAACACTCCGTTAGGGCACTTTGAATACCGGGTTCTTCCTTTCGGCCTCGCTAACGCTCCAGCTGTCTTTCAGGCATTAGTCAATGATGTCCTGAGAGACATGCTGAACATCTTTGTTTTCGTTTACCTTGACGATATCCTGATTTTTTCACCGTCACTCCAGATTCATGTTCAGCACGTTCGACGTGTCCTCCAGCGCCTTTTAGAGAATTGTCTTTTTGTGAAGGCTGAGAAGTGCTCTTTTCATGCCTCCTCCGTCACATTTCTCGGTTCTGTTATTTCCGCTGAAGGCATTAAGATGGATCCCGCTAAGGTCCAAGCTGTCATTGATTGGCCCGTCCCTAGGTCACGCGTCGAGCTGCAGCGCTTTCTCGGCTTCGCGAACTTCTATCGTCGTTTCATCCGTAATTTCGGTCAGGTGGCAGCCCCTCTCACAGCCCTTACTTCTGTCAAGACGTGCTTTAAGTGGTCCGTTTCCGCCCAGGGAGCTTTTGATCTCCTCAAGAATCGTTTTACATCCGCACCTATCCTTGTTACACCTGACGTCACTAGACAGTTCGTTGTCGAGGTTGACGCGTCAGAGGTGGGCGTGGGAGCCATTCTTTCTCAGCGCTCCCTCTCTGACGACAAGGTCCACCCTTGCGCGTATTTTTCTCATCGCCTGTCGCCGTCGGAACGTAACTATGATGTGGGAAACCGCGAACTGCTCGCCATCCGCTTAGCCCTAGGCGAATGGCGACAGTGGTTGGAGGGGGCGACCGTTCCTTTTGTCGTTTGGACTGACCATAGGAACCTTGAGTACATCCGTTCTGCCAAACGACTTAATGCGCGTCAGGCGCGCTGGGCGCTGTTTTTCGCTCGTTTCGAGTTCGTGATTTCTTATCGTCCGGGCTCTAAGAACACCAAGCCTGATGCTTTATCTCGTCTCTTCAGTTCTTCAGTAGCCTCCACTGACCCCGAGGGGATTCTCCCTGAGGGGCGTGTTGTCGGGTTGACTGTCTGGGGAATTGAGAGGCAGGTAAAGCAAGCACTCACTCAAACTCCGTCGCCGCGCGCTTGTCCTAGGAACCTTCTTTTCGTTCCCGTTCCTACTCGTCTGGCCGTTCTTCAGTGGGCTCACTCTGCCAAGTTAGCCGGCCACCCTGGCGTTCGGGGTACGCTTGCTTCCATTCGCCAGCGTTTTTGGTGGCCCACCCGGGAGCATGACACGCGTCGCTTCGTGGCTGCTTGTTCGGTCTGCGCGCAGACTAAGTCCGGTAACTCCCCTCCTGCCGGCCGTCTCAGGCCGCTTCCCATTCCCTCTCGACCGTGGTCTCACATCGCCTTAGATTTTGTCACCGGACTGCCTTCGTCAGCGGGGAAGACTGTTATTCCTACGGTTGTCGACAGGTTCTCTAAGGCGGCTCATTTTATTCCCCTTGCTAAGCTTCCTTCTGCTAAAGAGACGGCACAAATCATCATCGAGAATGTTTTCAGAATTCATGGCCTTCCGTCAGACGTCGTTTCGGACAGAGGTCCGCAATTCACGTCTCAATTTTGGAGGGAGTTTTGCCGTTTGATTGGGGCTTCCGTCAGTCTCTCTTCCGGCTTTCACCCCCAGTCTAACGGTCAAGCAGAACGGGCCAATCAGACTATTGGTCGCATCTTACGCAGTCTTTCTTTTCGCAACCCTGCGTCTTGGTCAGAACAGCTCCCCTGGGCAGAATACGCCCACAACTCGCTTCCTTCGTCTGCGACCGGGCTATCTCCTTTTCAGAGTAGCCTCGGGTACCAGCCTCCGCTGTTCTCATCTCAGTTCGCCGAGTCCAGCGTCCCCTCCGCTCAGGCTTTTGTCCAACGTTGCGAGCGCACCTGGAAGAGGGTCAGGTCTGCACTTTGCCGTTATAGGGCGCAGACTGTGAGGGCTGCTAATAAGCGTAGAACTAAGAGTCCTAGATATTGTCGCGGTCAGAGAGTTTGGCTCTCCACTCAGAACCTTCCCCTTAAGACCGCTTCTCGCAAGTTGACCCCGCGGTTCATTGGTCCGTTCCGTATTTCTCAGATTATTAATCCTGTCGCAGTTCGACTTCTTCTTCCGCGATATCTTCGTCGCGTCCACCCGGTCTTCCATGTCTCCTGTATCAAGCCCGTTCTTCGCGCCCCCGCTCGTCTTCCCCCCCCCCCCCCCCATCCTTGTCGAGGGCGCACCCATCTACAGGGTCCGTAGGATTTTGGACATGCGTCCTCGGGGCCGTGGTCGTCAGTACCTAGTAGATTGGGAGGGGTACGGTCCTGAGGAGAGGAGTTGGGTTCCCTCTCGGGACGTGCTGGACCGTGCGCTGATCGATGATTTCCTCCGTTGCCGCCAGGTTTCCTCCTCGAGTGCGCCAGGAGGCGCTCGGTGAGTGGGGGGGTACTGTCATGTATTGTGATGTTGTGTCTTGTTTCTGTCCTTTCCCTTCACCCTGTCTCCCTCTGCTGGTCGTTACTAGGTTACCGTTTCTTCCCCTCTTTCCCCCAGCTGTTCCTTGTCTTCTCTGACTACCTCATTCACCCCTTTTCCCACCTGTTCCCTTTTTCCCTCTGATTAGGTCCTCTATATCTCTCTCTGTTCCTGCTCCTGTCTTTGTCGGATTCTTGTTTGTGTTGTTCATGCCTGAACCAGACTATCGTCATGTTTGCTGCAACCTTGTCCTGTCCTGTCGGAACCTGCCGGTCCATCTGAGCCTACGTTTTGTTTTGTTATTAAAGAAGCTCTGTTTACGTTAATTCGCTTTTGGGTCCTCATTCACGCACCGTAACACTCAGACATCGGAATTAGATTTATTTGGGTCCAACGTTCCTTGAAGGATTTTGTATCTACTCTTGTAATTAAGTCAAGGGCCACCATGGATTTTGCCTCAAATCCAATATGGTGTCCAAAATCCAATATGGCTGCCATAATACCATTTGATGGAGGTTAAATCACCTGTAAATATGAATTTTGTAGATGAGAGGCATTCTTCTTCAGAAACGTGTACAACACTCATGCCCATAAAGATTTTTTGAAGTAAATCAATTTGATTCTGAATCCAATATGGCCAACGTGGTACACTCAAACACATTCACCAGCATATCAATTACCCTTGTTTATTTTGTATTGAATGTGTTATTCTGTCTTTAAAATATATTTTTTTTAAAGGCTCTTGGTATTTCTAGGACTGTGAGTGGCACTGCCATGCCTCTGTTGTGTTTGAATACCTGGAGCCAAATAGCTTTTTAACGTGTGTTCATGTTTAAATCTCATTCACACACTTACAGCATATCAACAATGGGCAATTCCACAAAAAATGATATGATAACAAGCCTTTCACGGCACAAGCACATAGTAGCGTACCCAAGTTACAGGAAAGAAACATGTTATACAACAGTCAGCTACTCTAGCAGCCTATATGTGCAGCTCTAACCTTTCCCCTCTTTTCCCCCAAGTGCAAAGGTTGATTCAACGCCTTTGAGATGACAGGACACGAGTGCTGCGCACTTAAAGGATGAGGAGACAAAGTAGCCAGTGGTGGCTGTAGTTCTGGGGCCTGGCCAGCTCGCACAGCTAACTGGTCATTCTGGGCAAGCGGCAGCGACAAGGGCAGTATCCTTTCAATATGACTGGCGGGCTATTGGGGCTGTGTGGTGATCAGTATCCAGTTCTACAACAGTTGGGTGCGGACACTCAGGAGATGCTGCTTGCATGCCAACGAGACCCATTGACTAATCTCGGCCTGGACGATGCTGGGGATACTTCAGCAGTGGAATGGTTAGTTGTCTGGTTGTGAAAGAGAGTCTGTGAAAAGGCTGTCACAAACAGATCTGTCCTGAGATCTTTCCAATGCCTAATTGACCTGTGTGAGGAGTTTTTTTTATGTTGAATGTGGAACAAATCCTATTGGTCAAATCCTACATATTCCTTCATATTCCCTTGTTTGTTGGGTAGAACGATCATTTTAAGCTGATATTAACTGTGGTTGGATGGCTGTGATTACGGTCTGGGGCAGGCCCAGCAGGACATGAGGAGAGTGACAGAACCGGTGAGGGTGACCTCAGGTTAACAAGAAGTTAGCTAGAGTGTATGTCATAGACTATGACCTAGGACAGTAAAGTGGGTGCAGAGGAGCTGGTCAAGCGTGAAGCACAAAGGCCACTATCTCACAGTCAATCCCCAGCCACCATACATAATGACAATCATCTTTGTTTAAATTTGACCATCCTAAGGGGACGGCATATATCCTTAAAAGAATGCTGGGATTACAGCATAGTTTCCCAGACCAATTCATGAGTCACCCTAACATGAGAGGTCATTCTTTACATGCGAGTCCAGTTCAGGTATCACATGTGCTGGCCAGACATGGGTGGTAGCAAAATAGGTACATGTGATGGCAATGCACGCCAGCATTTTCCACGTGGCATTTTGGCTGCTGAATGGCCTACTGACAGTCTGTCAGTGGCATTCCAGTTCCTTGGTGTCTGTCTGTAGTTACTGCCAGAGGGGAGGACTGAAGGTGGAGGGGGCCTATCCAGGACAGTTCTGGGAGATTCAGGATGGCATTGACACTGGAGAGCTGCAATTCCTATGAAATGTGAAAGCCCACTAAGTTGATGGCATTTCTTGTCAATGAGTGTCAGGTTGTGTTGGTTCATTGTAGTGACCTGCCTTATATTCTTGTCGTAATGCGTGATTGCATTCTCCCCATACACCATAATAACACCAAGTCAACAGCAACTCCAGGGCAGAGGGTGAGGGTGTCAGGGAGAGGGTTTCATGGTTGGATTCTCTTTCCTTTCGTTGGAGCCTCCCAGTTGCCTCATTGATCCTCAAAGCGGTTCATGACTTGGGACACTAGGTGTTGCCATGCCAAGCAATCTGTTGCCTTTTCTATATGCATAAAAAGGTGTTTGAGTGTAATTATGGCAGGTTTATTGTATTCCCAACATAGTTGAATTGCACAAAAAGAGTCTTAAGATCAGATCATAAGAACAGTACACAAATCTGAAAGATGTCCCTCATTTAAAACATGCATATAAAACTGAATCAAATCAAATCACAGTTTATTGGTCGCATACCCTCATTTGCAGATGTTATCGCAGGTGCAGCGAAATGCTTGTGTTTCTAGCTCCAACAGTATAGTAATACCTAGCAATACCGTACCAGGGGGTGATACAGATAGACAGGATGTTTGTGAGGGTCTTAGGGGCCAAACTGACTTTCCTCAGCTTCCTTCTTCAACAAGCTGTTTGTATGAAGGGACAAATGTATCCAATATATATACAGTACAGGTGATTAAACCACCATTGGAATTAAATTCCAATCTGTTGTTCTACCCCTGAACAAGGTAGTTAACCCACTTCCCCGGTAGGCTGTCATTTTAAATAAGAATTTGTTCTTATTGCTTAGTTAAATAAAGGTTAAGTGTAAAAACTACTTTTTGTTAGGCAGGAAGATACTGTACTTATAAAGATCAAATTTTACTTGTCTATTAATCAGTTACCAAAAAGTCAAGCTTACATTCATCATAAATATTCATAGTTGACATTTCCTCCTATTGTATCTCCATACTCACAGGTCTCTATTTCCAAGATGCTAACAACTGACTACTTGTATTCTAAATGTTAGTAATATCAGAGCCTGCAATATTGGGTTACATGACCTTATGTGGCCCATCCCCCCTCCAGCCAGGGGCATTAATCTGCACTTTTTGAGTTTAGGGGGTGTGTCACTATATCTATAAATATAACCACTTTTGCAGTAAAGTATTTACATAATAATTTCATAAATGGGAGACATGAGAGAGGTGAACTACATGTCTGTGTTTTGTTCTACCTCGGGTAGGGGTATCTCAAAAACAAAAGACCTTTTCGAGCATTGGCGACTAGCCTAATGGGCTATACCTGAAGTGGACATTGCCAGAGGCTGCAGAGTCGTATTAAGTGAAATCTCTTGCAGCCTTGTTTACAAGTTCCTACACTGGAATGTGAGATAAAATCTAGACCATGATTCAGCTGATAGAAATCCTCATTATGTACTTTAATGATTTTCAATTTGAGTGTCATTATTTCTATATAGCTTACACTTTCTTGTTCTGAACTTTTAACACGAGTAGGAAGGATGTGACTTCATGACAATGATCAAGAGCAGCTGCTCACCAATTTGACAGCTCCAACGCAGTTACACCTCCCATCAGCTATGCGGGTGTTGGTTAACGTTTGATCTGATTGAATCTAGGCCTTATTTTCTATTTCTCTATCTCTGATCTCTAGTGTGGCAGCAACCTCGTCTCTTCCACCCCAATGCACACATAATACTGCACGGTTTAGGTTCCTGTCTACATTGCCCAAGATACATATTTCAGATTGATTGTATAGATAAAGGGTTAGGAAAACCACTCAAAACCCTGATTGTGGACTCAAATCAATAGAGTATGCAGAGAGCAGCATACGTCTCGTTCTCATTATCGCTCACTCTCTCTCTCTCTCTCCCTCTCTCTGTCTCACCCATGTTAACTCAAATGGCACTGACAGATTGTGTCAGAGACAGTGGGAAAGGAGGTCTTGGGCCAGTGGATCGCATCGTGACTGGCTCCTTATACATAAACATGTCTTAGCATGGTTCCCAGTTAACAACCTAGCACTCTGTCTAAAAACTAAACTCGTTTACTACTTTTCCATCTCTTCTGTAGTGCATATGTATGCTGTTCTGTACAGCTGACTGTTGGTTAATTTGCCAGGGTTGAATTATGCATTGTTCCCACTGTGCTACTGGCTGGACACATTTGAATGTGTTTGACTGCACAGATCAAAACTCACCCATTAAAATGGCTGAAGATAGCATACTGCAGATAGGGAGAAAGAGGTTAGAAGGAGAGAGAATACACACAGAAAGACAGAATATTCCTCTACTCCTCAAGGAATATGTCAATTTCCTTGCATGTCACGCCCTGATCTTTTTCACCTGTTCATGTGATTGTCTCCACTCCCTGTAGGTGTCACTTATTTTCCCCAGTGTATTTATCCCTGCGTTTCCTGTCTCTCTGTGCCAGTTCGTCTTGTATGTTTAGTCAAGTCAACCAAGGTGTTTTTCCCGTACTCCTTTTGCTATTCTCATTTTTATAGTCCCCGCAGGTTTTGACCCTTGCCTGTTTCTGGATTCTGTACCCGCCTGCCTTGACCACGAGCCTGTCTGCCACTCTGTACCTCCTGTTTTGACCTTTTTGCCTGTCCACAACCATTCTCTTGCCTACCCCTTTGGATTATTAAACATTGTAAGACTACAACCATCTGCCTCCTGTGTCTGCATCTGGGTCTCGCCTTGTGCCTTGATATTGTAATTGTGTGAAACACGGCCATCAAAATGAAAATCAGGTTCCTCCTAGTAGATATCTGATTCCATGCAATATATCTGCACCCAGAGAACTCATGGAAGACAGTAATGACTGTTGACAGCGGGCAACTCATATTTCTGGCAAACAGAATAAAGTGATAATATCAGGAGGTAACTCAGTGGAGAGTGGTTTGACAGTGATGTGAGGAGAAAGGAGTTAGCGACTAGCTTAAGTTTGCAAAAAGAAATGTGAGGAGCAAGGGCTAGCTAGCGTTAGTACTGGGCTGCAGTGATATGAGGAGAAAGGGGCTAGCGACTAGCTTTAGCATAGCGTTAGCCCTGGGCTGCAGTGATGTGAGGAGAACGGGCTAGTTAGCGATAGCCCTGGGCTGCAGTGATGTGAGGAGAAGGGGCTAGTTAGCGTTAGCCCTGGGCTGCAGTGATGTGAGGAGAAAGGGGATTGTAAGTGCTGAGCTGCAGTGACGTGAGGACAGGGGGGCTAACGTTAGTGTAGCACTGGCCATAGTTAGCGCTGATGTGGCGTGAGCTTGTGTCAGGGCTAACGGGTAACTGTTATGATGTCACCCAGCCCAAAATATACTCATACTGTATGTTTACTAGAATTTTGTAAGCATGACTGCTGATACTGTAATACAAGCCAGGTAGCTCAATAGATGTAGCCTACCAGTTAAGCCTATTCCTGGACTGAAAAGCATGAAACTCAATGGGAATCTTAAACTTAATTTCAGGCTTTATCTGGGTGTGGGAAACTATTCCTGAGATTGAATGACAATGACAACAGCGAGTTGAATAAGACAGAGTACTCTTCATCCTGCTCCCTCAGAGACAGACAGACAAAGGTGTGGATGGAGCTGTACACAGGGCTGTAGCTACTGAGGCTCTGATGGAGTGTGATTGAACCACTGTTGATGTCTAGAGTCCTAATGTTTCTGGAAAATTACCAGCATGAATGGTACAGATGCCTGTCATCCTATCTGCGACGCGATGGTGACAGCATCCCACGATGCAGCTTGAACTCAGATGGGAAGAGAAGGAAAAAGTTTCAGACAATAGCCCCAATTTATGGTGTTTTTTTAAAGTGCACAGAACTGTTATTGTAAACAGGATGTAAATTGGGCTTTTTGATTCAGAATCTGAGAGGTGAATGACATAGATGCCACAGTGCCGCATAAAATGCCAAGAATCAATGCCAATCCTGTTGCCTGTCTGTTGCAAATGGAATGGAAATGGAATGTTGATTGATGGTCAGTCAAATGTTACCCCTAATGACCATGTCTCGATAGAACGTCAGAAGGCATGGATTGCCAATGGAAAACGTGTGTCTTGTCAGTAGAATGTTAGTATGGTCCGTTCCTGCCTGTCTTTCCGAGCTGTTCTCTTACACAGACGGAAATAGCTGATCTATCTCTCGCTCTCTGCGACACATCAAATAGAGGAGCGGATGTGCGGTGGTGTGAGAAAGAAAATACCACCTCCTCAGAGCAGTGGGAGTGCAGCAGTATCCACAGCAGATTCCTCCAGGAGTGGAAACAAGAGCTGGCTCTGCTTAGTTTTCTTATGACAGACAATTCTGTTATGGAGATGATAAACACAACATTCATCTCTCCTTATCGCCGCTAACCCAGACTCACATACATGCCAGACGCTTCTTTGCTATCGTCCTCGTTGTATAACACTGTAAAGAAGGTTATAAGGGAATGATACACAGAGATATATGCTGCTGGTGTATGTTCTGCTCTGTCTGCGTAATCTATAGATGATGAATTTGGAAGCGTCTGTGGCGTTGCACACCCACGGTGCATTTTTCTGTCCATTTGTACGGGGAAAACATTGTGAATTCTAATTCTAATAAAGAATCATCTTTTCTGGTCAGGAATACAAGGTAAGTAATACACCACTCAAAACATGTTTTTTTTACAGAGCTGCAATCCTGCAGTCAAGATCAAGTTATTTTTTTTAATCAAAGGGACAGTTTTTTTGGCTATATAAAAACCTATCTAGAAACCAGAAACTAGACTGATGACTGTGTGCGCTTACATCTTCTGCTATCAAATACAGACAGAGTGAACAAGATACTCACAAAGTTCAATTAAACAAGTCGACAAGAAGCACCGACTTCATCAAGAGTTTGAATCACAACACTGTACACTCGGCCATTTAGAACAAGTTACTGTCAGAAAAGACACAGAGACAGAGAGGCCCTGACTCTGACACTAACAGGAGGGCACGACAGAGTGTGAAAGCGAGGAAAGGTGTTTGGCAGTGCAGAGTTGTATGCAGAAATCAACCACGACGATTACAGTAATATTAATGTGCATTAAAAGAAAACAATCACAATATGCTTGTAATGTCCCTGTATTCCTCCTCTATACGCTTCCTTCATTCCTTCCCTATATAGCTTTCCTTCACTAGAGTGATAGAGTGTGTAGTATACAGTATGTACAGTCCAGTGTGCGAGTAAGGCGTGTGTGTGAACTGAATCGTGAGTGCAGAGTTTGAGTGAGGGGTGACGTGACTATGTCCGTTCTAGCCCAGTCCACTCCAGTCAACTATTCGGAGTCCACTCCAGCCCAGCCACGCCTAGTCCACTCCACTGAGTCCATTTCAGCTCAACACAGTCCAGCGTAGTCTGGTCTCGAGTGTCTGGCTTTGTCCATTCATGTCTGGGCCCAGTTCAGAACACTGGGTTTGTGTACTGGGTTGGAGCACAGTATGTGTATTGGGAGTTGTAGTGCAGTTGTCTCGGCAGTATGGCTGTTCAGATGTTACTTGCTCCCTGCGGATGTATAGTGTGTAGTCCTGACACTTTTCCCCTGCTAGTGTGTAGTTATATACAGTAGTTGTGTAATAGTATGCTGTACAGGAGTTGTGTGGCCCTAGCACCCAGTTTGTCAGTTGTGTAGCTAACTGTGTTGTAGTTTACTGTAGTTTTGTACCGTTGGTGTACAGGTATGTAATCCAAGCAGTTTGATTCTGCTTGTGAAATGTTGTATAGTTCTGTAGTTGCAAAGGTGTGCAGTCTTAGCAGTTTGACTCTGCAGGTGTGAAGTTGTACAGTTCTGTGTACTAGTATGTTTGTATAGTCCTGCAGGTGAGTAGCTGTGTAGTCATTAAAGTTCCAATGCAGCCATTTTTATCTCAACATCATATCATTTTTTGGGTAATAATTAAGTAACTTGTCAAAAATGAAAAACAGCTTCTTAAAAAATAGCAATTTCTCCAGCAAGAATTTAGCTCAGATTGTCTGGTTAATGGTCTGAGTGGGGAGGGGAAAGACTGAAAACTTGCCGTTTTTGACAGAGACGTTTGTAACTCTCTTTCTAATTGGTCTAACTAATTTACCACCTGGTGGTGTCACCAGGCAGGCCAAAACTCCATCCCACCAAAACAGGATGAATTTCAGGCGGTCTTCTCAAACGGATCTTATACTAAAGGGGCATTATCATCATTTTCACAATTTCACAGTATTATATCAACCTCATAGTGTGGAAATATACACTGAATATAAAACACTGAAAAATCATGTTTTTGACTGCACTGGACCTTTAACAGTAGTTGTGTGGTTTTAACAGTTGGACCCTGCGGGAGTGTAGTTGCTGAGCTCTCTGCGTATGGTGCTGAAGGGCGACAGCTCCAGCTCTGTGGTACACTCATGCTCATTATCATCACTAGCCGTGCCTGAGGAGTGGGCATGGTTACAGCAGCAGCAACAACAACAGTCCAGGAAGGCTCTGCCTAGCGGACGACATAATAACAGGAGCAACACAGGCGTCACTGCCGCCCGGCAGAACAACAACAGCTGTGACAGGAGGTGTAAGACCGCCATGGTCCGCTCCGGCACGCCCGCCGCCATGTATGCCGACACGATGTTACAGATGTTCTCCGGGACCACGCAGGCGCCGTAGACGATGGCGAGCGCCACGACGGTACAGTTCATCTGGCTTTCTAGGCGTATCTGCTTCTTGTTGCCGCGGACGCAGGCCTGCTCGGCGCGGCGGATCTTGCGGGCGGTGACGAGGGAACAGCCGATGGTGAAGAGCGTAGGGAGGCAGAAGTAACAGCCGAAGCACCACCAGAGCCGCGCGCCCTCGTAGGTTAGACCCAGGATGTAGAGTGTATCTGGGAGCGATGTCGAGATGCGCACCACACAGCGCTCCGTTGGGAGGTCATCTGGTAGGGCGGGGTCCTCGGTGACCAGCTGGCGGATCAGGAGCTCAGGGAGAGCCAATAGGAGAGCTCCGATCCAGATGACGGCGAGCTTGGCTGTAGTGGAGGTGCAGTTCTCGATCATCTCGTAATACATCTGGACATTGGTGGCTGCGCGGAACCGGTCAATGCACAGAGCACACAGGGTGAACGTGGTCACACCTAGAGATGCCACCTGGGGACAAATACAGGGAGAATTGGTTAATGGTTTATCACAAAGATAAATGGTTCATCAGAATGTTGACTCATCTGACAGTGTACACCAAATAGTCCTTTCTCATTTTACTTTCACAATGATGACAACACAATTCATAGAAATCTGACAGAGGATTGTACTGAGTCTCCTCCTTGAACTGAAAGAACGCATTAAACCGAAAAAATATGCCAAATTGTAAGCCTTTCAAAGCTTAGAAAACAATTCATTCAGAACCAAGTCTCTGCTATGCCTTGGTTGGTGTCTGAAAGACTGAGGCACAGCAAGGAACCTGGAACGTATCCCTCTCCATCTGGAATCACTTTGACTGTAGTTACTACAGGGAAAACTAACTGTAGCCAGACCCAGACCCAGCTGCTATAGTCTGTATGGTCCTGCTCTGTGATTACTGCTGCTGCAGTTTACTACATAAACAGTAAAGCTGTGGAGGTTTCTCTCTCTCACCCACTCCCTCTTCTCGTTACCTCACTCTCCTTCTCTCATCGCTCTCTCTCTACTCTCTCTCATGTTCTCCCTCCCCTCTCTCTCTCCTTCCCCACTCCCTCTCTATCTGTTAATTAGACTAGTGTTTCCCAGACGTCCCTGGGAGGCCACAGCCTTCTAAACAGTAACATCCTGCAGAGATCGAGATAGAGAGGAGAACCACACATGAACAATTGATCTCTGCCAAAGCTGCTACTGTTCTAATGAATTAGAGCCAAAAGAGAACAACACTGGGTCAGCCATTAGAGAGACTTATGAAAGGAAAGTAAATACCTGCATGCTATTGTACAGCATGCTCCGGTAGACTTCAAAGAGATGTGACAGTGTGTAGGTATTCCTAATCCTTTTATGAGACATTTTGATACCTTGCACCTGGTATATACTCCTGTACACTTCAAGGAGTATAACATAATTTTTTCCTGTTAATACTAAAACAGTAAAACTGGCAAAAAAAAAATGAGTTGGTGAAACATTGATTCAACCAAAAACTTGGTTTATATCTTGAAAACAACCATGGTGACTAATGATGACCTTCAGCCTGTGCTGCTGTGTGTGATTGGTTGCTTTAATTACAGCCTGAGAGGGCTTCCTGCTTCCTGGACAACCATGCACCATCGTGTCTGTGTGCCAGGTTACTGCCTTCGAGCCCTACTCTGCTTTGTACACTCATACAGGTGCCAACATGGTGAATATTTCATAGCCTGAACACTGGGCTGGAGACAAGTCAAACTAAACACTGTCACACAGACCAGGTGAATTCTTTGGTCAGATCTCACAGAGCAGGAGAGAGAGGGGGGGGGGGGGGGGGGGGCAGAATAGGACATGCCCAGTTTTGTACAGATATGTAGATCAAAGATATGGGCCAATGACCATGGTGCTGGAGCTAGTGTGGAGCTAACGTTGACTAACTGAAAGCTGTGTGTGTGTGTGTGTGTGTATGTGTGATTATTCCTATCGCTAGCCTAATTATTCATACCACAGCCTGACATCTTTATAAAGATTAACAGGCCAATTTGGCAGACCTGTCTGCCATGTCTGTGGCCATGCTCACAGTCTGTACAGCACCATTGTCTGTCTCAGTTACTTATACTGTACAGCAGGTAATAGAGAAGTTTCCCCTGTTGCTGGTTTAATAATGGCCCACGAATTCCCTCATTAAGCTCCTCTGAGCAGCAGCCTTCAAAACCCATGTTAATAATTGGAGTTTAATGGCGACCGAGTGGCTGGGGGTCCCACGGCGGGCGGCCATTTTGGATCCTGAGCGGCTATCATGGTAATGACTCTTATCTATTAATAAATGGTGCAATACTCACAAATGCACACACACACACACACACACACACACACACACACACACACACACACACACACACACACACACACACACACACACACACACACACACACACACACACACACACACACACACACACACACACACACACACATATATATATACAGACACAGAAACACACACACACATATATATACAGACACAGAAACACACACACACACACGCATTAATAAGCTGAAGACAAAAGCTATTACAGTTCAGGTCTGTTACAGGCTGACTGCGTCTGACCCTCCCTCTCTCCCCCCTTCCCCAGACCATAACTCCAACAGGAGAAGCCTAGGCCCCCGGCTGCCACTCTGCCACGGGGATCATCAGTCTCTCTGTACAGTCAGGGAATGGATCATCACAGAGACAAGCTGGCAGACAGGGCTAAATATGGACCTGAGCACTCTTATGACTCCATGACGTAGCCTCTGAACTGTAACACTGATTCAATGTTCACTGTTTTAGCTCTGTGTGTGATACGGTTATCCTAGGTTACTGTTGAGATGAAGCTCATGGTAAATGTCTATTACCAAGTGGACATTACAGTTCTATTCTTTTCCAATTTTGTTCTACACTGGCTGTGCATACACATGATTCACGCAGTTATAAATAAGTCAATATTTCATTTCTGCTTCTATAATCATTTTGTTTGATTCTCTCTGGGTTGTGATGTTGCTATCTATCTATGTGGCCTATCTCCCAGCAAACTAAGCATCTACTCATCCACTAGCTAACAAATAGCCTGAATGGGATAAATATCACCCATCATCCATTATTTACAAATATTAATTATATACACTGAATCATTAACATATTTTCCAATGAACTATTATGTATGTGTCCATCAGACCGCATGAGTAATGAGTAATAGAGGGACAGATAATGTGCTGTTGGATGGAGTGTATATGTGGGAGTGTGTGGTGTGTATGTGGGAGTGTGTGTATGTGTGTGTGAGCGTCCTTCCCCTAACCACGGTGAGCACGTGCAGAGAGGATCACTGTGGGTAAATATCAGTGGAGCGCAGGCCATCCCACCCATCTGGAATATCAGTACGCCCTGCTACCATGTGTGTGTGAGAGAGAGTTTCTGCGTGTGTGTGTGAGTGAGTGAGTGAGTGAGTGAGAGTGAGAGTGTGAGTGAGAGAGTGTGAGAGTGAGAGAGAGACTAGGTGTGTGTGAGATTTAGTGTGTGTTTGAGATTCTGTGCATGTGTGTCCATAAATGAGAGAGATTGAGCCTATGTGTGTGTGATTGAGCCTGTGCAAGTGGGCGCCCACATACATGGGTGACAGGGTGATGAATGTCTAGCTATTAACACCAGTCCCCGCACAATGCAGTCTTCCACCTCTGACCTGAATGGCTCCCAGTTTCCCAATTCCCTGCAGCAGACTGGGATGAGTTTATCTCACTGCATACAGCAGCACCTCAGCCTCCCAGTCTCTCTCTGTCTGAGAGTGGACAAAGCTGCTGGAGAGAACCCCTCTATGCCTATCTGAGCCTCACTGTTCACACTGAACTTATAGAAGCATTATCTTTACTATTCACTACTGGCTGTTGATATAGGCTACCCTGCAGACATTAGCCAGGGACGTGATTCATATAACAGCACTCTGAACCAATTATATCAACTTGGGGAAAGGTCGAAAAAGCATTAAACATTTATGGCAATTTAGCTAGCTGAAATGCACAAGGTCCTCTACTCCGACAATGAATACACATAAAACGGTCAACCGAATTGTTTCTAATCATCTCTCCTCCTTCCCGGCTTTTTCTTCTTTGGACTTTATATGGCGATTGGCATCTAACTTTCATAATAAGGTTTATTACCATAACTGACTGACTGACCTCAGTTCATCTTTCAATCACCCATGTGTGTATAATCAATGAGGAGATGGCACGTGGGTATATGTTTCTATAAACCAATGAGGAGATGGGGGAGGCAGGACTTGCACCGCGTTCAGTGCCACAAATCTGACTTCTATTTTAGCGTTTTGCAACACAGACGTTAGTTAGCGCTTTGCAACACAGACGCTAGTTAGCGCTTTGCAACACAGACGGTAGTTAGCGCTTTGCAACACAGACGCTAGTTAGCGCTTTGCAACACAGACGCTAATTAGCGCTTTGCAACACAGACGCTAGTTAGCGCTTGGGAGCAGTGTGGGTGCAATGCTAGCGGTGTGGTCAGCATGTTAGAGCTCTGCACATCACTGGAGACTTGATTACATACACATACCACATGAGCAGGCCACAGAAGCCACGCGCACACATACACACACCACAGAGAGATCCTCCCATCAGTGTCAAAGGGACTGTCCATGTCAGTGGAAAACTGTAGCATCTCTCCTCCTCTCCTAGCTGTCTGTATCTAATGCATTATCGTCACCATGTTAGCTGTGTGGTCATGTACATGCGTACGTGTGTCTTCGTCTGTGAGTCTGTCTGATTGTGTCTGCATACACATCTGTGTGTGGGTGTGTGTGTCCTGAGTCAGTGGGCAATGCAGCCCGAGGCTTCCTCTCCTCCCAGTGGAGTGTTCTCTCCCACATCCTGCCTGCGGAGTGACTTTACTCCCCACTTAATCCACATACAGTCACAGTGGGTCAACTCAGCACTGCACTGGGCTGAGGACACGCATGGACACACACATGCACACGCATGGCCGGACGACACACATGCATGCACTGACGCACGCAGGGACTCATGGGCATGCATGTTTAAAATTCACAAACGTGCCTGCACGCACTCACCCACATGCAAGGAAACCAACCCCCCCCCCCCCCCTCCACACACGGTCTACTGACACCTTCTTCAAGCGCTCCTCACTGCACACCTAGTGCTCTACTTAGAAGTCATGTTTCTCTGCAGCAGAAACCCAATACCATTCACCAGTTTCACCACTACACTGTTCAATAAGATTAGGAGTTCTGGGAATAACAAACGGGTTTTAACCCAAAGTCACAAAGTAAAGGCATGACTGCACACAGAGAGAGAGAGAGAAATAGAGAGAGAGAGCGAGAGACACACAGAAGTGGGAGAAAATGAGGGAGAGATAGAGGGAAGGATTAAGTGTGTGGGTGTCATGAGGTGAGGGTGGAGGTAGGGATGCCACTTCCATCCAGCAGCCAGCAGGTGTATGTAGCAGTGTCACACTGGGTGTCACAATGAGTTGAGGTGACATCTGAGTTTGGTGGGAACTCATCTTGTTTATTATTATGCCGAAGATGGCTAGTCCCCTGTTAGGGGGAAATGGATTAGTGTCATGTTCTTTGTGATAGACTTTTCTATCACAACTTGTTCTGAATGTGACAATACTGTATTATAAATGTGTACTAGACAATGCAATTCTACTTCAAATTGTGCCTTTGCAAAGAGAAATGTGCAGATGCCCCATCAGCCACCAATATAGGAGACAATCTGTAGTACAATATAATCAAATAGAATAGAACATAATAGAATACCTCTAAATATGGCACGATTTTACAGGTGAAATCTCCCAGTAGCCAGGACTTAGTCAATTCGTGGAAAATGACAAGGGGCAGGCAAAAGAAGACGACTACAAAATCCCAGATGGCCAGGTTAGCTATGAGAGAGTTGGAGATGCTCTTCATATAGTAGTTCTGACATACGATGCACAGTATGGCTATGTTCCCTGCTATCCCAGCGAGGAAAATTATGGCAGAAACGCCCATGATAGCATAAGCTCCAAAGGTTTCACTTGTCACTGGGTAAAATGGGTTTTTGATTTCACTTCCAAAATCTGCCGTGTTGGGAGGTGTCATTGGAGTGGCATCCCACGGGTTTTCCTCCCGGTAAGTAAACATCTCGTTCTTCCTGGTGAAGAAGTCGAGGGGTAGGTCGGTAGAGGTGAGAGCTAGGGGCTTGGGTATTGGTTCCCATGGAGAGAGAGGGGGGTCCAGCCCGCCCACTGCGCTGTGTGCCTGAGATAAAGCCATTGAGCTTTTGTTCACTTTTCTCCCCCTCTCCCTCTTAAACGCCTTCTTCTGCTCGTCTTTTGTGCCTCTCTTGCGTCTGTCGCTATCCAGTTGTCCCCCGCGCTGCTGGCCCATTGCTGGAGACTTAGTGATATTGTATCCACCTGCCGTACCCATGGCAGCGGCTGCGCCAATCTCCCTATTCAACTTTCTCCTCTTGTGGCGGCGTACCATGTCCCTGTGTGGGGTGGCAGAGTAATCCCCCAGCGTTAGTGTTCTGTTGGACTGGTGTTGTTTTAATCCGACATGCCTATGTTTTGTTTCATCCGTAATTACGCGCGTCCTTCTCACATTAGTAGAATGAATCTTTTCCATCCACGTTTGAATATTCTGTTTGGAGTAGGACGTACCTGTAGCGTGTCCCCCAGAGCGAGTGCTGTTGTAAACTGTGTTTTCGGGACCTTTTCCGATGGCTGTGTGAGCGGTCCTGTGTGTTGCTGTGGCGTTAAACCCATAATAACCCAACGCTGTTTCTCTTGTTCGCATGTAGCCATTATTTCTGAGAGACAAGATATGTGCATTCCCCAACAACACACACAGCGTCCTCAGCATCAGAGTCCGCATGGTCCAGATCATAGCGCAGATAGAGATATCCTCCTCAGAAAGCCATCGTTATCTCGGTGAAGAGAATACGCTCCTGTTCAGTCTACACCCATAATGACAAGAATCACACTAAACTTAAACGCTCAATGTAGATCCCAAACATATTTTAATGTTGGTAAACTTTTAGCTCATATCTAAATTCAGTGCACTGGGTTTGGTCTCCGCCTTGCTGTTGTTCTGTGCAAGCCAGCCGCCACCTTCTGTGAGATGTATTTGGTCAAGTAGAAAGCGCCTTGCCTTACCGAACTAGATATCCCTGCAAGGTTCTCATGGCACCACATGCCGCTAGCAAACTCATATTACAGCGACAACATGGTCACATGCATCTCATCTCCATAAACAGCAGATCACCGGACTTTCCCTTGTGAGCCGAACAGGCTGCACTGGCTGTGGTTGGGTCGGGCTGAGAGTCTCGCAGACTGTGCGGCGCTGCTGCTGTGTGCTGCTGTGTGTTTGTTACACAGCTGCGAGCTGAGAGAGAAGAGAGGCGCGGCTCTGGCTCGTTCTCTCTGTCCGCTCCGTGGAGCACGGAGGTGAGCTGGGTGTCTCGGGGAGGACTGTGAAGGAAAATGGACTCCCCTGGCGGCTAACCCTGATCTGTCAATCCGCATCCACCAGATCCTGCCTCCTGACTACCGCCGCTGGCAGCCAACCACGCCCGATGACGCGCACTCGATTAATATATTATCATCATAATTACCATAGCAATATCGGCGTACCACCTCTTTCTCCATGGTTTAACATAATATTTTGGGTTGAAACTATTCTGATGTCTGTTTGTTCGATATCAGTTATTGTGCAAAACATCTGCAGTAGCCTACAGGGTATGTTTACACATCCCAGCTAGCACATAAAGTTCGACAACCATATGTTTCTTAGAGCTTGGTGAGAGCGTGGTTGTCCTATGGTTGTTTTGCATACAACCTTTCTGGGAATGGTGTCGAATAGTTGCTTGGCTTTGGAACATTCTCAGTACATTTAAGGAACTTGACAAAAAAATAAATAGATTTTCTTGATATTTCATAACGTTAACATGATAATGTTCTAGGAACGTTCTCCAACTGGAATGTTCTCAAATTGCTCCAAGAACCTCAAGAAACAACGTTCTTCTGTCTACATTTCAGTACTTCACCATAACGTTTCATACAGATATTCAAATGGTTTTTTATTTAAAGTCAAATTGTTCCCAAGATCTTTAAGATAACTTTTCATTAAAAAAACACAAGAAATCCTTAGTGACGTTCAGAGAACGTTCTAAGAATGTTATTTAAAAAGCATACATTCCGTTCTTAAATGTTAAGAACACTTTAGTAATGTTCAGAGAACGCTCTAAGAATGTTATTTAAAAACATATGCATTCCGTTCTCAGCATCAACAAAGCTATCTTGTTAAGTGTGTCCAAGTGTGTTGGCCGAGCCCACTAATAAGCCATGCCTGATCATAATGAGTGTGTGTTTTCTTTGAAATGGGGTCTGTTTGAATAGGCTAAAATGAACAGCTTTGTATGCGTAAAAAACATTGCATGCTAGCTCCATCTTGGTGACGCAGTGTACTAATTCCATAGATAGTCAACAGAAGCTTATAGGTTAAAATCTCACAGATGTCGTGTAACAATAAAACCAAATGTGTTTGCATGATTAATGAATAACGATATACATTTCTATGTGTCTTGGAAATCAAAAAAGTTAACCTAAGCTACCAGTGTTATTAAAACATTCAGTTAAGGTTTTAAGAAAGTTATTCAAAAACCTCCAAATAACCTATTATTTCCATTCTCAGAGCATTTTCAAAACCTCTCGGAAACTTTAAAGGAGCCAGAATGAAACGTTCTAAGAACCTCCCTGCAACCTAAAAAGTAAACATTCCCGGAACAGGCGAAATGTTCACTTCTGTTCTCAGAATGTTTAAAGAACTATTCATTTTACTGGTCAGGTGAATCCAAATGTGAAACCAATTTGAAACCAAAAACATATGTTCCCACAACTTCCAAGGAACCAACTGTGCTAGCTGGGATGTATACACAATTAATAGGAGACCATGATTTGTGTGCACTGCCATACCATGCATATGCATAGGCCTAATAGGATATGTATCATCCCTTAAAAATAATGTTATGAGGAAGAGTCATTAAACTCATATTGGTAACAGTTTTTTAGCACATCCCCTAGCTGTCTTTTTAGTTAGAGAACAGACTTGTTTGACAAGAGTTCTGACTCTGGGCTGACACATTAAATGGAAACAAATTGTTTTGAGTATATGGACAAGATGGAGCATGTCCAGGCTTGCAGAAACATTTCCTGCAGGAGGAGGGAAGACGGGAATGTTGTAACTGTTAAAACTGGCCATCCTTTTTACAAAAGGATAGATTTTGAGTTAGATAAACTTGGATTTTTTGGCAGGTACATATGCAGGATGCTACCCTCCAAAGCATAGCCTTCGTTCCAGATAAAAACTCCAACCCCACAACCTAATTTTGACCAAAATTAACTGTAGCGATTACTGCTTCCAAGGTGTTCTTTTTCCAAGCTATGCAGAGGGTGCTCTAGCAAACAAACAGCAGAGACCTGAGGACACCATCCAACCTGGAACTGAGTGAGTAGTGTTTGGTCTGATGCTATTTTCAAAGCCAGGAAGAAAAAGAAAAAAGGAAAAATAAAGTACATTACAATGATATATTTGACTTTCTGGGGACTGAATGCTGAGTTAAGGCTCCCAGGCTTGCAAGGACAGACCAGATACAAATTCAATTAGCACTAAGGTGTGAAGTAAAAGGTGTCAAGGAATTTGGGCCCAACATGTTACGGTGCGTGAATGAGGACCCAAAAGCGAATTAACTTAAACAGAGCTTCTTTAATTACCAAACATAGGTAGGCTCAGACGGACCGGCAGATTCCGACAGGACAAGACAAGGTTACAGCAAACATGACGACAGTCTGGTTCAGGCATGAAACACAACAAACAAGAATCCGACAAGGACAGGAGCAGAAACAGAGAGAGATATAGGGACCTAATCAGAGGGAAAAAGGGAACAGGTGGGAAAAGGGGTGACGAGGTGGTTAGGAGGAGACAAGGCACAGCTGGGGGAAAGAGGGGGAGAAAAGGTAACCTAACAACGACCAGCAGAGGGAGACAGGGTGAAGGGAAAGGACAGAGACAAGACACAACATGACAGTACATGACAGTACCCCCCCACTCACCGAGCGCCTCCTGGCGCACTCGAGGAGGAAACCTGGCGGCAACGGAGGAAATCCTCGATCAGCGCACGGTCCAGCACGTCCCGAGAGGGAACCCAACTCCTCTCCTCAGGACCGTACCCCTCCCAATCTACGAGGTACTGGTGACCACGGCCCCGAGGACGCATGTCCAAAATTCTACGGACCCTGTAGATGGGTGCGCCCTCGACAAGGATGGGGGGGGGGGGGGGGGGGGGGAAGACGAGCGGGGGCGCGAAGGACGGGCTTGATGCAGGAGACATGGAAGACCGGGTGGACGCGACGAAGGTATCGCGGAAGAAGAAGTCGAACTGCGACAGGATTAATGACCCGAGAAATACGGAACGGACCAATGAACCGCGGGGTCAACTTGCGAGAAGCCGTCTTAAGGGGAAGGTTCTGAGTGGAGAGCCAAACTCTCTGACCGCGACAATATCTAGGACTCTTAGTTCTACGCTTATTAGCAGCCCTCACAGTCTGCGTCCTATAACGGCAAAGTGCAGACCTGACCCTCTTCCAGGTGCGCTCGCAACGTTGGACAAAAGCCTGAGCGGAGGGGACGCTGGACTCGGCGAACTGAGATGAGAACAGCGGAGGCTGGTACCCGAGGCTACTCTGAAAAGGAGATAGCCCGGTCGCAGACGAAGGAAGCGAGTTGTGGGCGTATTCTGCCCAGGGGAGCTGTTCTGACCAAGACGCAGGGTTGCGAAAAGAAAGACTGCGTAAGATGCGACCAATAGTCTGATTGGCCCGTTCTGCTTGACCGTTAGACTGGGGGTGAAAGCCGGAAGAGAGACTGACGGAAGCCCCAATCAAACGGCAAAACTCCCTCCAAAATTGAGACGTGAATTGCGGG
Organism: Oncorhynchus mykiss; assembly: GCF_013265735.2. NCBI lineage: Eukaryota > Metazoa > Chordata > Actinopteri > Salmoniformes > Salmonidae > Oncorhynchus > Oncorhynchus mykiss. The sequence goes on along the minus strand of NC_048579.1, from coordinate 52,061,548 downwards.
CCTCTGTCCGAAACGACGTCTGACGGAAGGCCATGAATTCTGAAAACATTCTCGATGATGATTTGTGCCGTCTCTTTAGCAGAAGGAAGCTTAGCAAGGGGAATGAAATGAGCCGCCTTAGAGAACCTATCGACAACCGTAAGAATAACAGTCTTCCCCGCTGACGAAGGCAGTCCGGTGACAAAATCTAAGGCGATGTGAGACCACGGTCGAGAGGGAATAGGAAGCGGCCTGAGACGGCCGGCAGGAGGAGAGTTACCGGACTTAGTCTGCGCGCAGACCGAACAAGCAGCCACGAAAACGACGCGTGTCATGCTCCCGGGTTGGCCACCAAAAACGCTGGCGAATGGAAGCAAGCGTACCCCGAACGCCAGGGTGGCCGGCTAACTTGGCAGAGTGAGCCCACTGAAGAACGGCCAGACGAGTAGGAACGGGAACGAAAAGAAGGTTCCTAGGACAAGCGCGCGGCGACGGAGTGTGAGTGAGCGCTTGCTTTACCTGCCTCTCAATTCCCCAGACAGTCAACCCGACAACACGCCCCTCAGGGAGAATCCCCTCGGGGTCAGTGGAGGCTACTGAAGAACTGAAGAGACGAGACAAAGCATCAGGCTTGGTGTTCTTAGAGCCCGGACGATAAGAAATCACGAACTCGAAACGAGCGAAAAACAGCGCCCAACGCGCCTGACGCGCATTAAGTCGTTTGGCAGAACGGATGTACTCAAGGTTCCTATGGTCAGTCCAAACGACAAAAGGAACGGTCGCCCCCTCCAACCACTGTCGCCATTCGCCTAGGGCTAACCGGATGGCGAGCAGTTCGCGGTTACCCACATCATAGTTACGTTCCGACGGCGACAGGCGATGAGAAAAATACGCGCATGGGTGGACCTTGTCGTCAGAGAGGGAGCGCTGAGAAAGAATGGCTCCCACGCCCACCTCTGACGTGTCAACCTCGACAACGAACTGTCTAGAGACGTCAGGTGTAACAAGGATAGGAGCGGATGTAAAACGATTCTTGAGGAGATCAAAAGCTCCCTGGGCGGAAACGGACCACTTAAAGCACGTCTTGACAGAAGTAAGGGCTGTCGAGGGCGGATACCTCCCAGCTGCATGGGCTCAGCACCCGAGCCGGCAGAGGAAGATGGTAGTGATGCGGAGAGGGGGGCAACGGAGAACGCAAGCTCCTTTCCACGAGCTCGGTGACGAAGATCAACCCGTCGCTCAATGCGAATAGCGAGTTCAATCAAGGAATCCACGCTGGAAGGAACCTCCCGGGAGAGAATCTCATCCTTTACCTCTGTGCGGAGACCCTCCAGAAAACGAGCGAGCAAAGCCGGCTCGTTCCAGCCACTGGAGGCAGCAAGAGTGCGAAACTCAATAGAGTAGTCTGTTATGGATCGATTACCTTGACATAGGGAAGACAGGGCCCTGGAAGCCTCCTCCCCAAAAACAGATCGATCAAAAACCCGTATCATCTCCTCCTTAAAGTCCTGATACTGGTTAGTACACTCAGCCCTTGCCTCCCAGATTGCCGTGCCCCACTCACGAGCCCGTCCAATAAGGAGAGATATGACGTAGGCGACACGAGCAGTGCTCCTGGAGAAAGTGTAGGGCTGGAGAGAAAACACAATATCACACTGGGTGAGGAACGAGCGGCATTCAGTGGGCTCCCCAGAGTAACACGGCGGGTTATTGATTCTGGGCTCCGGAGATTCGAAAGCCCTGGAAGTGGCCGGTGGATCGAGGCGGAGATGGTGAACCTGTTCTGTGAGGTTGGAGACTTGGGTGGCCAGGGTCTCAACGGCATGTCGAGCAGCAGACAATTCCTGCTCGTGTCTGCCTAGCATCGCTCCCTGGATCCCGACGGCTGAGTGGAGAGGATCCGAAGTCGCTGGGTCCATTCTTGGTCGGATTCTTCTGTTACGGTGCGTGAATGAGGACCCAAAAGCGAATTAACTTAAACAGAGCTTCTTTAATTACCAAACATAGGTAGGCTCAGACGGACCGGCAGATTCCGACAGGACAAGACAAGGTTACAGCAAACATGACGACAGTCTGGTTCAGGCATGAAACACAACAAACAAGAATCCGACAAGGACAGGAGCAGAAACAGAGAGAGATATAGGGACCTAATCAGAGGGAAAAAGGGAACAGGTGGGAAAAGGGGTGACGAGGTGGTTAGGAGGAGACAAGGCACAGCTGGGGGAAAGAGGGGGAGAAAAGGTAACCTAACAACGACCAGCAGAGGGAGACAGGGTGAAGGGAAAGGACAGAGACAAGACACAACATGACAGTACATGACACAACAAGTGGCAGGAGTCTTTGAAGCATCCTTTGAAGCCCCCTCCTGCTGTTCAAAGATCATTCACTTGCATTTTCTATAAGAAGTTTGCCTCTAGAAATAAAAGCTTCTCCCAAGTGGGTGTGACACCTACTTCCGTTGTCTGCTGAATTGCTGCTTGGATTCCACCTGGTAATCTGTTCATCGTCTGCCCTGGTCTGTCTCCCCCTGTCTGGTACAGGTGCCCCCATCACACTCACCCCTCTCCTGAGCTTTCCCTCGCATCCAGCACTCGTGCACTGTTGGGGAGAGTGACTCTGACCTTACAATGGCGAGCGCCAAGTCGTTATATATTTTATGATTTTCTTGTATATTTTGCTTTTTTTTTTCTTATGACACCTGCATACTTTGTTGACAACATACCTTCTTTAACCGACCGTGGGACAGATTATGTTTGTTCCCACCCACGGGACTCTGACTCTCTACTGGTTACACAGACTTTTGGCCTCCCATCCTATTCTAACCACGTCTCGCCGGCTTTGTATCCATTTTACCTGATGAAATTGCTGTACAACATGATCTTGTTGCCATCTGATGCACATTCAGATGTAAAAAATCAGCACTGCAGAGCTCTCCTTGTCCTCTGCCGTGCCTTGATGGTATTACTGTAGATGATATTTGGAAATGTGCATGTACACCCTTGCCCATCTACTGTTGCTAGCCCCAATTCTAACTTGTGCTCTGATCTCTGCTTAACTGATTTCTGCTCTCGTAAAAGCCTGGGTTTTCTGCACGTTAACACTAGAAGCTTATTACCTAAAATGGATCAATTGAAAGTGTGGGTTCACAGCTCCAATCCAGATGTGTTGGTCATTAATGAGACCTGGTTAAGGAAGAGTGTTTTGAATACTGATGTTAACCTTTCTGGTTCTAACCTTTTTCGGCAAGACAGATCTTCCAAAGGTGGTGGAGTGGCAATCTTTACCAAGGATCACCTTAAGTGCTCGGTTGTCTCCCCCAAGTCTGTCCCCAAACCATTTGATTTGCTGGTTTTAAGCATTAAACTTTAAAATGGCTCTTTGTTGACTGTTGCTGGTGCCTCCGTCCTCCATCAGCCTGTACCCTACCTGCCCTAAGCTCTCTCCTGGCCCCTTACACTAAGTCTGAATTTGTCCCGCTAAAACACTTTAATGAGCAAGACCTTCTTTTTTTGATATTTTCAGTGGTATTGTTAACAAACACACACCCCCATAAAGAAAATGAGAATTAAAAAAATGTCCCACCCCTTCTAATGGGACTCTCCCTGATGCTTCTCCTTCTTTTTCCCCAGCCCTGCAACAAAGTGTCTCCCTGCAGGCAGTCACTGAGCCTGAGGTGCAAGGAGCTCCTTAAACTTGACCTCAAAAAACATCTGGGTCAGATGGTTTAGACCCTTTCTTCTTAATGAGGTCGCTGCCTCTATCATCGCTAAGCCTATCGCCAACCTTTTTAACCTGTCTCTGACCTTTCTGAGGAGGTTCCCACTGCTTGGAAGGCAGCCACGGTTCATCCTTTATTTGAAGGGGGAGATCAACTGTTCTATTTTGCCCTGTTTATCAAAAGTGTTGGAAAAACTTCTAGTCAACTGACTAGAATTATTGATATCTATTGTATTCTCTCGGGTATGCAATCTGGTTTCCGCTCAGGTTATGGATGTGTCACTGCAACCCTTAAAGGTCCTCAACTGTAGCGATTACTGCTTCCAAGGTGTTCTTTTTCCAAGCTATGCAGAGGGTGCTCTAGCAAACAAACAGCAGAGACCTGAGGACACCATCCAACCTGGAACTGAGTGAGTAGTGTTTGGTCTGATGCTATTTTCAAAGCCAGGAAGAAAAAGAAAAAAGGAAAAATAAAGTACATTACAATGATATATTTGACTTTCTGGGGACTGAATGCTGAGTTAAGGCTCCCAGGCTTGCAAGGACAGACCAGATACAAATTCAATTAGCACTAAGGTGTGAAGTAAAAGGTGTCAAGGAATTTGGGCCCAACATGTTACGGTGCGTGAATGAGGACCCAAAAGCGAATTAACTTAAACAGAGCTTCTTTAATTACCAAACATAGGTAGGCTCAGACGGACCGGCAGATTCCGACAGGACAAGACAAGGTTACAGCAAACATGACGACAGTCTGGTTCAGGCATGAAACACAACAAACAAGAATCCGACAAGGACAGGAGCAGAAACAGAGAGAGATATAGGGACCTAATCAGAGGGAAAAAGGGAACAGGTGGGAAAAGGGGTGACGAGGTGGTTAGGAGGAGACAAGGCACAGCTGGGGGAAAGAGGGGGAGAAAAGGTAACCTAACAACGACCAGCAGAGGGAGACAGGGTGAAGGGAAAGGACAGAGACAAGACACAACATGACAGTACATGACAGTACCCCCCCACTCACCGAGCGCCTCCTGGCGCACTCGAGGAGGAAACCTGGCGGCAACGGAGGAAATCCTCGATCAGCGCACGGTCCAGCACGTCCCGAGAGGGAACCCAACTCCTCTCCTCAGGACCGTACCCCTCCCAATCTACGAGGTACTGGTGACCACGGCCCCGAGGACGCATGTCCAAAATTCTACGGACCCTGTAGATGGGTGCGCCCTCGACAAGGATGGGGGGGGGGGGGGGGGGGAAGACGAGCGGGGGCGCGAAGGACGGGCTTGATGCAGGAGACATGGAAGACCGGGTGGACGCGACGAAGGTATCGCGGAAGAAGAAGTCGAACTGCGACAGGATTAATGACCCGAGAAATACGGAACGGACCAATGAACCGCGGGGTCAACTTGCGAGAAGCCGTCTTAAGGGGAAGGTTCTGAGTGGAGAGCCAAACTCTCTGACCGCGACAATATCTAGGACTCTTAGTTCTACGCTTATTAGCAGCCCTCACAGTCTGCGTCCTATAACGGCAAAGTGCAGACCTGACCCTCTTCCAGGTGCGCTCGCAACGTTGGACAAAAGCCTGAGCGGAGGGGACGCTGGACTCGGCGAACTGAGATGAGAACAGCGGAGGCTGGTACCCGAGGCTACTCTGAAAAGGAGATAGCCCGGTCGCAGACGAAGGAAGCGAGTTGTGGGCGTATTCTGCCCAGGGGAGCTGTTCTGACCAAGACGCAGGGTTGCGAAAAGAAAGACTGCGTAAGATGCGACCAATAGTCTGATTGGCCCGTTCTGCTTGACCGTTAGACTGGGGGTGAAAGCCGGAAGAGAGACTGACGGAAGCCCCAATCAAACGGCAAAACTCCCTCCAAAATTGAGACGTGAATTGCGGGCCTCTGTCCGAAACGACGTCTGACGGAAGGCCATGAATTCTGAAAACATTCTCGATGATGATTTGTGCCGTCTCTTTAGCAGAAGGAAGCTTAGCAAGGGGAATGAAATGAGCCGCCTTAGAGAACCTATCGACAACCGTAAGAATAACAGTCTTCCCCGCTGACGAAGGCAGTCCGGTGACAAAATCTAAGGCGATGTGAGACCACGGTCGAGAGGGAATAGGAAGCGGCCTGAGACGGCCGGCAGGAGGAGAGTTACCGGACTTAGTCTGCGCGCAGACCGAACAAGCAGCCACGAAACGACGCGTGTCATGCTCCCGGGTTGGCCACCAAAAACGCTGGCGAATGGAAGCAAGCGTACCCCGAACGCCAGGGTGGCCGGCTAACTTGGCAGAGTGAGCCCACTGAAGAACGGCCAGACGAGTAGGAACGGGAACGAAAAGAAGGTTCCTAGGACAAGCGCGCGGCGACGGAGTGTGAGTGAGCGCTTGCTTTACCTGCCTCTCAATTCCCCAGACAGTCAACCCGACAACACGCCCCTCAGGGAGAATCCCCTCGGGGTCAGTGGAGGCTACTGAAGAACTGAAGAGACGAGACAAAGCATCAGGCTTGGTGTTCTTAGAGCCCGGACGATAAGAAATCACGAACTCGAAACGAGCGAAAAACAGCGCCCAACGCGCCTGACGCGCATTAAGTCGTTTGGCAGAACGGATGTACTCAAGGTTCCTATGGTCAGTCCAAACGACAAAAGGAACGGTCGCCCCCTCCAACCACTGTCGCCATTCGCCTAGGGCTAACCGGATGGCGAGCAGTTCGCGGTTACCCACATCATAGTTACGTTCCGACGGCGACAGGCGATGAGAAAAATACGCGCATGGGTGGACCTTGTCGTCAGAGAGGGAGCGCTGAGAAAGAATGGCTCCCACGCCCACCTCTGACGCGTCAACCTCGACAACGAACTGTCTAGAGACGTCAGGTGTAACAAGGATAGGAGCGGATGTAAAACGATTCTTGAGGAGATCAAAAGCTCCCTGGGCGGAAACGGACCACTTAAAGCACGTCTTGACAGAAGTAAGGGCTGTCGAGGGCGGATACCTCCCAGCTGCATGGGCTCAGCACCCGAGCCGGCAGAGGAAGATGGTAGTGATGCGGAGAGGGGGGCAACGGAGAACGCGAGCTCCTTTCCACGAGCTCGGTGACGAAGATCAACCCGTCGCTCAATGCGAATAGCGAGTTCAATCAAGGAATCCACGCTGGAAGGAACCTCCCGGGAGAGAATCTCATCCTTTACCTCTGTGCGGAGACCCTCCAGAAAACGAGCGAGCAAAGCCGGCTCGTTCCAGCCACTGGAGGCAGCAAGAGTGCGAAACTCAATAGAGTAGTCTGTTATGGATCGATTACCTTGACATAGGGAAGACAGGGCCCTGGAAGCCTCCTCCCCAAAAACAGATCGATCAAAAACCCGTATCATCTCCTCCTTAAAGTCCTGATACTGGTTAGTACACTCAGCCCTTGCCTCCCAGATTGCCGTGCCCCACTCACGAGCCCGTCCAATAAGGAGAGATATGACGTAGGCGACACGAGCAGTGCTCCTGGAGAAAGTGTAGGGCTGGAGAGAAAACACAATATCACACTGGGTGAGGAACGAGCGGCATTCAGTGGGCTCCCCAGAGTAACACGGCGGGTTATTGATTCTGGGCTCCGGAGATTCGAAAGCCCTGGAAGTGGCCGGTGGATCGAGGCGGAGATGGTGAACCTGTTCTGTGAGGTTGGAGACTTGGGTGGCCAGGGTCTCAACGGCATGTCGAGCAGCAGACAATTCCTGCTCGTGTCTGCCTAGCATCGCTCCCTGGATCCCGACGGCTGAGTGGAGAGGATCCGAAGTCGCTGGGTCCATTCTTGGTCGGATTCTTCTGTTACGGTGCGTGAATGAGGACCCAAAAGCGAATTAACTTAAACAGAGCTTCTTTAATTACCAAACATAGGTAGGCTCAGACGGACCGGCAGATTCCGACAGGACAAGACAAGGTTACAGCAAACATGACGACAGTCTGGTTCAGGCATGAAACACAACAAACAAGAATCCGACAAGGACAGGAGCAGAAACAGAGAGAGATATAGGGACCTAATCAGAGGGAAAAAGGGAACAGGTGGGAAAAGGGGTGACGAGGTGGTTAGGAGGAGACAAGGCACAGCTGGGGGAAAGAGGGGGAGAAAAGGTAACCTAACAACGACCAGCAGAGGGAGACAGGGTGAAGGGAAAGGACAGAGACAAGACACAACATGACAGTACATGACACAACAAGTGGCAGGAGTCTTTGAAGCATCCTTTGAAGCCCCCTCCTGCTGTTCAAAGATCATTCACTTGCATTTTCTATAAGAAGTTTGCCTCTAGAAATAAAAGCTTCTCCCAAGTGGGTGTGACACCTACTTCCGTTGTCTGCTGAATTGCTGCTTGGATTCCACCTGGTAATCTGTTCATCGTCTGCCCTGGTCTGTCTCCCCCTGTCTGGTACAGGTGCCCCCATCACACTCACCCCTCTCCTGAGCTTTCCCTCGCATCCAGCACTCGTGCACTGTTGGGGAGAGTGACTCTGACCTTACAATGGCGAGCGCCAAGTCGTTATATATTTTATGATTTTCTTGTATATTTTGCTTTTTTTTTTCTTATGACACCTGCATACTTTGTTGACAACATACCTTCTTTAACCGACCGTGGGACAGATTATGTTTGTTCCCACCCACGGGACTCTGACTCTCTACTGGTTACACAGACTTTTGGCCTCCCATCCTATTCTAACCACGTCTCGCCGGCTTTGTATCCATTTTACCTGATGAAATTGCTGTACAACATGATCTTGTTGCCATCTGATGCACATTCAGATGTAAAAAATCAGCACTGCAGAGCTCTCCTTGTCCTCTGCCGTGCCTTGATGGTATTACTGTAGATGATATTTGGAAATGTGCATGTACACCCTTGCCCATCTACTGTTGCTAGCCCCAATTCTAACTTGTGCTCTGATCTCTGCTTAACTGATTTCTGCTCTCGTAAAAGCCTGGGTTTTCTGCACGTTAACACTAGAAGCTTATTACCTAAAATGGATCAATTGAAAGTGTGGGTTCACAGCTCCAATCCAGATGTGTTGGTCATTAATGAGACCTGGTTAAGGAAGAGTGTTTTGAATACTGATGTTAACCTTTCTGGTTCTAACCTTTTTCGGCAAGACAGATCTTCCAAAGGTGGTGGAGTGGCAATCTTTACCAAGGATCACCTTAAGTGCTCGGTTGTCTCCCCCAAGTCTGTCCCCAAACCATTTGATTTGCTGGTTTTAAGCATTAAACTTTAAAATGGCTCTTTGTTGACTGTTGCTGGTGCCTCCGTCCTCCATCAGCCTGTACCCTACCTGCCCTAAGCTCTCTCCTGGCCCCTTACACTAAGTCTGAATTTGTCCCGCTAAAACACTTTAATGAGCAAGACCTTCTTTTTTTGATATTTTCAGTGGTATTGTTAACAAACACACACCCCCATAAAGAAAATGAGAATTAAAAAAATGTCCCACCCCTTCTAATGGGACTCTCCCTGATGCTTCTCCTTCTTTTTCCCCAGCCCTGCAACAAAGTGTCTCCCTGCAGGCAGTCACTGAGCCTGAGGTGCAAGGAGCTCCTTAAACTTGACCTCAAAAAACATCTGGGTCAGATGGTTTAGACCCTTTCTTCTTAATGAGGTCGCTGCCTCTATCATCGCTAAGCCTATCGCCAACCTTTTTAACCTGTCTCTGACCTTTCTGAGGAGGTTCCCACTGCTTGGAAGGCAGCCACGGTTCATCCTTTATTTGAAGGGGGAGATCAACTGTTCTATTTTGCCCTGTTTATCAAAAGTGTTGGAAAAACTTCTAGTCAACTGACTAGAATTATTGATATCTATTGTATTCTCTCGGGTATGCAATCTGGTTTCCGCTCAGGTTATGGATGTGTCACTGCAACCCTTAAAGGTCCTCAACTGTAGCGATTACTGCTTCCAAGGTGTTCTTTTTCCAAGCTATGCAGAGGGTGCTCTAGCAAACAAACAGCAGAGACCTGAGGACACCATCCAACCTGGAACTGAGTGAGTAGTGTTTGGTCTGATGCTATTTTCAAAGCCAGGAAGAAAAAGAAAAAAGGAAAAATAAAGTACATTACAATGATATATTTGACTTTCTGGGGACTGAATGCTGAGTTAAGGCTCCCAGGCTTGCAAGGACAGACCAGATACAAATTCAATTAGCACTAAGGTGTGAAGTAAAAGGTGTCAAGGAATTTGGGCCCAACATGTTACGGTGCGTGAATGAGGACCCAAAAGCGAATTAACTTAAACAGAGCTTCTTTAATTACCAAACATAGGTAGGCTCAGACGGACCGGCAGATTCCGACAGGACAAGACAAGGTTACAGCAAACATGACGACAGTCTGGTTCAGGCATGAAACACAACAAACAAGAATCCGACAAGGACAGGAGCAGAAACAGAGAGAGATATAGGGACCTAATCAGAGGGAAAAAGGGAACAGGTGGGAAAAGGGGTGACGAGGTGGTTAGGAGGAGACAAGGCACAGCTGGGGGAAAGAGGGGGAGAAAAGGTAACCTAACAACGACCAGCAGAGGGAGACAGGGTGAAGGGAAAGGACAGAGACAAGACACAACATGACAGTACATGACAGTACCCCCCCACTCACCGAGCGCCTCCTGGCGCACTCGAGGAGGAAACCTGGCGGCAACGGAGGAAATCCTCGATCAGCGCACGGTCCAGCACGTCCCGAGAGGGAACCCAACTCCTCTCCTCAGGACCGTACCCCTCCCAATCTACGAGGTACTGGTGACCACGGCCCCGAGGACGCATGTCCAAAATTCTACGGACCCTGTAGATGGGTGCGCCCTCGACAAGGATGGGGGGGGGGGGGGGGAAGACGAGCGGGGGCGCGAAGGACGGGCTTGATGCAGGAGACATGGAAGACCGGGTGGACGCGACGAAGGTATCGCGGAAGAAGAAGTCGAACTGCGACAGGATTAATGACCCGAGAAATACGGAACGGACCAATGAACCGCGGGGTCAACTTGCGAGAAGCCGTCTTAAGGGGAAGGTTCTGAGTGGAGAGCCAAACTCTCTGACCGCGACAATATCTAGGACTCTTAGTTCTACGCTTATTAGCAGCCCTCACAGTCTGCGTCCTATAACGGCAAAGTGCAGACCTGACCCTCTTCCAGGTGCGCTCGCAACGTTGGACAAAAGCCTGAGCGGAGGGGACGCTGGACTCGGCGAACTGAGATGAGAACAGCGGAGGCTGGTACCCGAGGCTACTCTGAAAAGGAGATAGCCCGGTCGCAGACGAAGGAAGCGAGTTGTGGGCGTATTCTGCCCAGGGGAGCTGTTCTGACCAAGACGCAGGGTTGCGAAAAGAAAGACTGCGTAAGATGCGACCAATAGTCTGATTGGCCCGTTCTGCTTGACCGTTAGACTGGGGGTGAAAGCCGGAAGAGAGACTGACGGAAGCCCCAATCAAACGGCAAAACTCCCTCCAAAATTGAGACGTGAATTGCGGGCCTCTGTCCGAAACGACGTCTGACGGAAGGCCATGAATTCTGAAAACATTCTCGATGATGATTTGTGCCGTCTCTTTAGCAGAAGGAAGCTTAGCAAGGGGAATGAAATGAGCCGCCTTAGAGAACCTATCGACAACCGTAAGAATAACAGTCTTCCCCGCTGACGAAGGCAGTCCGGTGACAAAATCTAAGGCGATGTGAGACCACGGTCGAGAGGGAATAGGAAGCGGCCTGAGACGGCCGGCAGGAGGAGAGTTACCGGACTTAGTCTGCGCGCAGACCGAACAAGCAGCCACGAAACGACGCGTGTCATGCTCCCGGGTTGGCCACCAAAAACGCTGGCGAATGGAAGCAAGCGTACCCCGAACGCCAGGGTGGCCGGCTAACTTGGCAGAGTGAGCCCACTGAAGAACGGCCAGACGAGTAGGAACGGGAACGAAAAGAAGGTTCCTAGGACAAGCGCGCGGCGACGGAGTGTGAGTGAGCGCTTGCTTTACCTGCCTCTCAATTCCCCAGACAGTCAACCCGACAACACGCCCCTCAGGGAGAATCCCCTCGGGGTCAGTGGAGGCTACTGAAGAACTGAAGAGACGAGACAAAGCATCAGGCTTGGTGTTCTTAGAGCCCGGACGATAAGAAATCACGAACTCGAAACGAGCGAAAAACAGCGCCCAACGCGCCTGACGCGCATTAAGTCGTTTGGCAGAACGGATGTACTCAAGGTTCCTATGGTCAGTCCAAACGACAAAAGGAACGGTCGCCCCCTCCAACCACTGTCGCCATTCGCCTAGGGCTAACCGGATGGCGAGCAGTTCGCGGTTACCCACATCATAGTTACGTTCCGACGGCGACAGGCGATGAGAAAAATACGCGCATGGGTGGACCTTGTCGTCAGAGAGGGAGCGCTGAGAAAGAATGGCTCCCACGCCCACCTCTGACGCGTCAACCTCGACAACGAACTGTCTAGAGACGTCAGGTGTAACAAGGATAGGAGCGGATGTAAAACGATTCTTGAGGAGATCAAAAGCTCCCTGGGCGGAAACGGACCACTTAAAGCACGTCTTGACAGAAGTAAGGGCTGTCGAGGGCGGATACCTCCCAGCTGCATGGGCTCAGCACCCGAGCCGGCAGAGGAAGATGGTAGTGATGCGGAGAGGGGGGCAACGGAGAACGCGAGCTCCTTTCCACGAGCTCGGTGACGAAGATCAACCCGTCGCTCAATGCGAATAGCGAGTTCAATCAAGGAATCCACGCTGGAAGGAACCTCCCGGGAGAGAATCTCATCCTTTACCTCTGTGCGGAGACCCTCCAGAAAACGAGCGAGCAAAGCCGGCTCGTTCCAGCCACTGGAGGCAGCAAGAGTGCGAAACTCAATAGAGTAGTCTGTTATGGATCGATTACCTTGACATAGGGAAGACAGGGCCCTGGAAGCCTCCTCCCCAAAAACAGATCGATCAAAAACCCGTATCATCTCCTCCTTAAAGTCCTGATACTGGTTAGTACACTCAGCCCTTGCCTCCCAGATTGCCGTGCCCCACTCACGAGCCCGTCCAATAAGGAGAGATATGACGTAGGCGACACGAGCAGTGCTCCTGGAGAAAGTGTAGGGCTGGAGAGAAAACACAATATCACACTGGGTGAGGAACGAGCGGCATTCAGTGGGCTCCCCAGAGTAACACGGCGGGTTATTGATTCTGGGCTCCGGAGATTCGAAAGCCCTGGAAGTGGCCGGTGGATCGAGGCGGAGATGGTGAACCTGTTCTGTGAGGTTGGAGACTTGGGTGGCCAGGGTCTCAACGGCATGTCGAGCAGCAGACAATTCCTGCTCGTGTCTGCCTAGCATCGCTCCCTGGATCCCGACGGCTGAGTGGAGAGGATCCGAAGTCGCTGGGTCCATTCTTGGTCGGATTCTTCTGTTACGGTGCGTGAATGAGGACCCAAAAGCGAATTAACTTAAACAGAGCTTCTTTAATTACCAAACATAGGTAGGCTCAGACGGACCGGCAGATTCCGACAGGACAAGACAAGGTTACAGCAAACATGACGACAGTCTGGTTCAGGCATGAAACACAACAAACAAGAATCCGACAAGGACAGGAGCAGAAACAGAGAGAGATATAGGGACCTAATCAGAGGGAAAAAGGGAACAGGTGGGAAAAGGGGTGACGAGGTGGTTAGGAGGAGACAAGGCACAGCTGGGGGAAAGAGGGGGAGAAAAGGTAACCTAACAACGACCAGCAGAGGGAGACAGGGTGAAGGGAAAGGACAGAGACAAGACACAACATGACAGTACATGACACAACAAGTGGCAGGAGTCTTTGAAGCATCCTTTGAAGCCCCCTCCTGCTGTTCAAAGATCATTCACTTGCATTTTCTATAAGAAGTTTGCCTCTAGAAATAAAAGCTTCTCCCAAGTGGGTGTGACACCTACTTCCGTTGTCTGCTGAATTGCTGCTTGGATTCCACCTGGTAATCTGTTCATCGTCTGCCCTGGTCTGTCTCCCCCTGTCTGGTACAGGTGCCCCCATCACACTCACCCCTCTCCTGAGCTTTCCCTCGCATCCAGCACTCGTGCACTGTTGGGGAGAGTGACTCTGACCTTACAATGGCGAGCGCCAAGTCGTTATATATTTTATGATTTTCTTGTATATTTTGCTTTTTTTTTTCTTATGACACCTGCATACTTTGTTGACAACATACCTTCTTTAACCGACCGTGGGACAGATTATGTTTGTTCCCACCCACGGGACTCTGACTCTCTACTGGTTACACAGACTTTTGGCCTCCCATCCTATTCTAACCACGTCTCGCCGGCTTTGTATCCATTTTACCTGATGAAATTGCTGTACAACATGATCTTGTTGCCATCTGATGCACATTCAGATGTAAAAAATCAGCACTGCAGAGCTCTCCTTGTCCTCTGCCGTGCCTTGATGGTATTACTGTAGATGATATTTGGAAATGTGCATGTACACCCTTGCCCATCTACTGTTGCTAGCCCCAATTCTAACTTGTGCTCTGATCTCTGCTTAACTGATTTCTGCTCTCGTAAAAGCCTGGGTTTTCTGCACGTTAACACTAGAAGCTTATTACCTAAAATGGATCAATTGAAAGTGTGGGTTCACAGCTCCAATCCAGATGTGTTGGTCATTAATGAGACCTGGTTAAGGAAGAGTGTTTTGAATACTGATGTTAACCTTTCTGGTTCTAACCTTTTTCGGCAAGACAGATCTTCCAAAGGTGGTGGAGTGGCAATCTTTACCAAGGATCACCTTAAGTGCTCGGTTGTCTCCCCCAAGTCTGTCCCCAAACCATTTGATTTGCTGGTTTTAAGCATTAAACTTTAAAATGGCTCTTTGTTGACTGTTGCTGGTGCCTCCGTCCTCCATCAGCCTGTACCCTACCTGCCCTAAGCTCTCTCCTGGCCCCTTACACTAAGTCTGAATTTGTCCCGCTAAAACACTTTAATGAGCAAGACCTTCTTTTTTTGATATTTTCAGTGGTATTGTTAACAAACACACACCCCCATAAAGAAAATGAGAATTAAAAAAATGTCCCACCCCTTCTAATGGGACTCTCCCTGATGCTTCTCCTTCTTTTTCCCCAGCCCTGCAACAAAGTGTCTCCCTGCAGGCAGTCACTGAGCCTGAGGTGCAAGGAGCTCCTTAAACTTGACCTCAAAAAACATCTGGGTCAGATGGTTTAGACCCTTTCTTCTTAATGAGGTCGCTGCCTCTATCATCGCTAAGCCTATCGCCAACCTTTTTAACCTGTCTCTGACCTTTCTGAGGAGGTTCCCACTGCTTGGAAGGCAGCCACGGTTCATCCTTTATTTGAAGGGGGAGATCAACTGTTCTATTTTGCCCTGTTTATCAAAAGTGTTGGAAAAACTTCTAGTCAACTGACTAGAATTATTGATATCTATTGTATTCTCTCGGGTATGCAATCTGGTTTCCGCTCAGGTTATGGATGTGTCACTGCAACCCTTAAAGGTCCTCAATGATGTCACCATTGCCCTAGATTCTAAGCAATATTGTGCTGCTATTTTTATTGACTTGGCCAAAACTTTTGATATGGTGGACCATTCCGTTCTTGTGAGCCGGCTGAAGGTGTTTCTGAGGGCTCTTTGGGTTGGTTTGCTAACTACCTCTCTCAAAGAGTGCAGTGTGTTATGTCAGAAAATCTGCTGTTTTAGCCACTGCCTGTCACCAAGGGAGTACCCCAAGGCTCAATCCTAGGCCCACGCTCTTCTCAATTTACGTCAACAACATAGCTCAGGCAGTAGGAAGTTCTCTCATACATTTATATGCAGATGTTACAGTCTTATACTCAGCTGGCCCCACCCAAGATTTTGTGTTAAACGCTCCACAACAAAGCTTTCTTAGTGTCCAACAAGCTTTCTCTACCCTTAACCTTATTCTGAACACCTCCAAAACAAAGGTCATGTGGTTTAGTAAGAAGAATGCCTATCCTCCCACAGGTGTTTTTACTATCTCTGAGGATTTAGTGCTTGAGGTAGTCACCTCATACAAGTACTTGGGAGTATGGCTAGTTGGTGCACAGTCCTTCTCCCAGCACATATCAAAGCTGCAGGCTAAAGTTAAATCTAGACTTGGTTTCTTCTATCGTAATCGCTCCTCTTTCACCCCAGCTGATTCAGAAGACCATCCTACTATGCTAGATTACGGAGACATAATTTATAGATCGGCAGGTAAGGGTGCTCTCGAGCGGCTAGGTGTTCTTTACCATTCGGCCATCAGATTTGTCACCAATGCTCGTTATAGGGCACATCACTGCACTCTATACTCCTCTGTAAACTGGTCATCTCTGTATGCCCGTCGCAAGACCCACTAGTTGATTCTTATTCATAAAACCCTCTTCGGCCTCACTCCCCCCTATCTGAGATATCTACTGCAGCCCTCATCCTCCACATACAACACCCGTTCTGCCAGTCACATTCTGTTAAAGGTCCCCAAAGCACACACATCCCTGGGTTGCTCCTCTCTTCAGTTCGCTGCAGCTAGCGACTGGAGCGAGCTTCAACAAACACTCAAACTGGGCAGTTTTATCTCAATCTCTTAATTCACACACTCAATCATGGACACTCTTACTGACAGTTGTGGCTGCCTTGTGAGATGTATTGTTGTTTCTACCTTCTTGTCCTTTGTGCTGTTGTCTGTGCCCAATAATATTTGTACCATGTTTTGTGCTGCTACCATGTTGTGTTGCTACCATGTTGTTGTTATGTTGTGTTGCTACCATGCTGTATTGTAATGTGTTGCTGCCTTGCTATGTTGTTGTCTGAGGTCTCTCTTTATTTAGTGTTGTGTTGTCTCTCTTGTTGTGATGTGTGTTTTGTCCTATATTTTATATATATATATATGTTTATCCCAGGCCCCCATCCCCGCAGGAGGCCTTTTGCCTTTTGGTAGTCCGTCATTGTAAAGAAGAATTTGTTCTTAACTGACTTGCCTAGTTAAATAAAGGTTAAATAAAATAAAATATAAAATAAATATATATATACACAGTAGGCTAGATACTGTATCATCATTTTATGAACTAATAGACTATTCAAGGATTGAGGATATTAAGACCACATTGTAAACCAACTGGAGGAAAAAACTGGCCACACAGTACCCAACTAGCACTTTGGTTCCTTGGAAATTATGGGAAAGTAAGTTTTTTGTTTCCCATTGGTTCTGGGAACGAAGCCATACGTTTCCTGACTGGTAAAACATAATGATTTAAATTGTTCTTAGAATAGAAGTGTACATTTAGCCTGTTCTGGGAACTAAGTTTTAGGTTGCAGGGAGGTTCTGAGAACGTTTTACTATGGTTCCCTGAATGTTTACCTGGAAGATTTGATTAGTGTTCTGAGAAGGTAAATTATAGGTTATTAAATAACATTCTGAGAACATGTTTCAATAAGAGTTTAATAACACCTCTAGCATAGGTTAACTGTTTTGAACTCCAACCACAGATGGGATACATGGACACTAATTTACTTAAGCAATAATCATGCAAACACATTTCTTTTTTTATTGTGGCATGGCGTCAGTGAGATTCAAACCTATGATCTTCTGTTCTCGATCCAGACACAGCAGGGGTTTACTATGCTCTATTTGATCTCTGGGACCCTCAGGATGACTAATCGGAGCAAGATTACTGAAAGTAAGTATATTATTTACCTTCAGAGGTGAATGTATCAAACCAGTTACGGTGATAAAAGTTTTTTGTTGTTGTGCACTCTCCTCAAACAATAGCATGGTATTTTTTCACTGTAATTGCTACTGTAAATTGGACAGTGCAGTTAGATTAACAAGAATTTAAGATTTCTGCCCATATAACACATGTCAATGTCCTGGGAAATGTTCTTGTTACTTACAGCATCATGCTAATCACATTAGCGCACGTTAGCTCAACCGGGACACCAATCCCGCAGAGGTTAGCTGATACAAAGCTGTTCATTTTATTCTATTCAAACAGACCCCATTTCAAAGGAAACAAGTAATCATTAAGATCAGGTGTGGCCAATAGACCTGAACACACTTAACAAGATAGGGGATAGAGAGAGTTTGGTTGCCAGTGAGAACGGAATGTATATGTTATTAAATAACATTCTTAGAACATTCATTGAAAGTTACGAATGTATTCTTGTGGTTTTTGTGGAGTCTTTTTAATGTTTTGAGAACGTGACTTTAAATAAAATCACGAGTAAACCTGCAGAAAATTCACAAAGAACAACGTTATTTCTTAACGTTCTCTGAACAATTTCAGAACATTAATTTAAATAGAACCACGAGAAAACCTCTAGGAAACGTTATGCTGAAGTACTGAAATTCCTACCTGAGAAACATATGGTTCTCAGAACGTTATGTGCTAGCTGGGTATCCTGCACCATTCCCAGAACTTTGTGGGAAGATGCAAAATGACCATAGGGCAAACAAACTCTCACCAAGCTCTAAGAAACGTATGGCTCTAAGAAGGTTATGTGTTATCTTGGTAGCTACTGTGTCATCATTTGTAATACTCAAGGTTAGATTATATTTGACCAAATTGACCTTCAGCATTTCTGCACAGCCAATGGCCAGTAGATCAATGACTCAATAGGCTCGCTCCCTGATAATTACATTTTCCCATTAGTTAGGCAGCTACTGTATCTGATCACATTAGTGTTAAGTACTGTGTTTATAGACCACACACTTGATGGCCCTCTTACTGTAGCTCGATAAAGACGTAAATCACAACCAGGGAGACTCACTGCTGTCGACTTGGCAATACATGTGTGTGCGCGCGTGTGTGTGTGTGAGTGAGCGTGTGTGTGTGCATGTGTGCGTGTGTGTGACAGGAACCATATGCAAGAGCTGAGGCATCACTGTGGGAGCTGGCAGGGGAAAGAGCATCATACTGTATCTTTGACCTTCAGGATCAAGGTGGGAGACTGGAACACTGGAGCCATGTCCTACTGTAGCCACCTGGGGAGGCTGGATTGAGGAGGAGATAAGCAGGACTGATGTAGGGAGGGAAAAACAGGGGCGGTGGATTGGAAAGAGAGAGAGGAGGGGGGTTGGAAGGAGAGAGAGGAGGGGGGTTGGTAGGAAAGGAGGAAAGTAGAGACAGAGCGAGGTAGAGACAGTGAGAGAGACAGAGACAGGAGAGGGAGAGAGAGACAGATGACTCCAAGACTTTCCATCTTCTATCTGACCTTGAGAAGTTATACTGTACTAAGCAGGTAGTGAAGCTGCCAGGTTTAAATCCAATTAACATGTCTATCATATGTAGAGTCCTTGGAGAGTCTCTCTCCCAGTAACCTTGGCATGTGTGTGTGTGTGTGGTAGGAGAGATAATGTGTGGCAGGAGACATACACCCTACTACTTGCACACACACACACACACACACACACACACACACACACTGTAACTACAACTTAATGATGAAGATATTGGATTGTGAGAGAGAGAGAGAGCAAGAGAGAGTGAGAGAGAGGAAGAACATGGGAAGACCATGAAGATTTCATGTGTCTGTGTTTGCACCGTGTACCAATGAATTATGAATCCATCAGAATTGATTGGTCTCAGCCTCCAGAGGCACACAGCTCTTTACACTTTTACTATAGTCTTCATTATTTACCCATGCATAGTCCTGCTGCAGTAGTTACCCATTTTTAAATAGATAAACATTCCGGGGAGATGGAGTTGTTATGCTTCAACACAATCTCGTGTATTACAGTTTTTTCCAACTGCTTACACACAAAATCTTTTCAAGTCACACGATTTTTGAAACCTCTCACTCAAAGTGCAAAACTACACACCAAATATCCAAAACCATAAGCTATTTCTCAGCGTTTGACTCAGTTGTCAATTGCATAAAACACTTTTTTCAAAACACTACACACAATTATCTAATCGAACAGGAAGTGACTTGCTTTCCTTTTCTAAACACAACCAATCAAAATGCTACACTTATTCACCAGGTCACACACACACTCCTCACATGTGCAAACACTAATAGCTTAACTGATCACTAACCAATCACTGCTTTACTGTAGTATAGGCCTATAAATAGGTCAAAGGTCAGATGACCTGTTTTGAACAATGGATGCCAACAATGGACAGAGAGCAAGAGGAGTAGGAGGGAGAGGTAGAGGACGGGTGCAAAGAAGAGAAGGAAGGAGAGCCATCTCTGATGAGATTAGGGCAAAACTTGTTGATCATGCGATCAACCACGAGTTGACCATGAGAGAGGCTGGACTGAGAGTCCAGCCCAACTTGAGTCGATTTACAGTGGCGTCCATAATTTGAACCTTCAGAAATGAGAACAGGTATGCAACTATCTAATGACTATTTTAGCATTACAGCAATGTACTGTAAAATACGTACGACTGCATAGTATTGCATAAACATTTGTAACTCTAAGCCATCCATTTACTGCACTGCATTGAATGAATGAGGTTGGTTATCATGCTGTACTACATTTTTTTGTACATTGTTTACAGTTCCTATGCTGAACACATACTGTGTTTGAATTCTGTACAGAGTGGAAAGGCAAAGACATCATGGAGGACGAGGACGCTTGTTTACAGATGTACAAGAGACTGCAATTATAAATATGGTCTATGTGGGGACATAGAGGTTGCCTCTGTCCAAGGTTGGATACGCCATGCTAGGAGATACTTCCCTCGATGTTTGGCAAGAGAAAACGTATCTTGTGATGTGGACGAAGTATTGTGGCCAGACTCAGCCCGGAGAAGAGATGAAGGGTAGCTTAGCACTGGTGGTCCCCCCCCCTACCAATTCCTGGACTGACCCCCCGGTACCCCACACACACAAATTGTGTTCTTTACTGTATTCTAAAGAATATACTTTTGGTTTACATATGTTTATGGTTTTGTTGTATGCTACTGTGTACAACAGTAATGTTTGGCCTAATAAATATGTTCTGTTTCTACATTGCATTGGTGTTTACAGTGTACTTGTTACCCCTCTCAGCAGATTACTTTCACTGTAGAACATTGTATTGAAATATAGATATAAGCCTATGAAAGACCAAAGAGCTTTAGATTTAGAACAACAGTGTTTACATGGTATATCCAAAAATGTTCTATTATGAAAGCAGTGTTTGACATTTGATGCAAATGCTTCATTCTGACATGTGTTTATGGCATTTTGAATGCAGTGTTACATTTTGAAGAAGATGTGAGGCATTTTGCATTTTGTGTGTGCAGTTTTGGAAAAAAGGAGACAGTTTTGAAAACTTGTGTAAGCAGTTGGAAAAAACTGTAAATATAAAGGTACAGTAACACTTAATACCGACAGGTACAATGCATTATGAAATCAAATCAAAGTGTATTTGTTGCGAACACAGATTAGCAGATGTTAAAAAGCAGGAAAAGTGAAATGCTTGTGTTTCTAGCTCCAGCAGTGCAGTAAATGTCTAAGGCCTAAATTCAATCAGATCATTCATTAACTGATGATAGCCGACACCCACATAGCTGATGTTATGGCGTTGTCGGAGGTGGGACTGCATTGGAGCTGTCATATCGGTGAGCAGCTGCTCTTGTGATCGTTGTCACGAAGCCACGCCCGCCCCACTTGCGTTAGAAGCTAAGAACGAGAAGCTAAGAACGAGAAAGGGTAGGCTATAGAGAAGTCATGACGCTCAAATTAAAAATCATTAAACGAAATAATGAAGAATTCTATCAGCCTAATTGAGGTGTAGATTACATCTCACATTGCTGTGTTCGAAATTGTAAACAAGGTTGCATTGGATATCTCTCAGTGTGACTCAGTGCCGCCAATGGCAATGTTCGCTTTAGGTACAGTTGAAGTCGGACATTTACATACACTTAGGTTGAAGTCATTAAAACTCATTTTTCAATCACTCCACAAATTTCTTGTTAAAATTAACAAACTATAGTTTTGGCAAGTCGGTTAGGACATCTACTTTGTGCATGACACAAGTCATTTTTCCAACAATTGTTTACAGACAGATTATTTCACTTAGAATTCACTGTATCACAATTCCAGTGGGTCAGAAGTTCACATACACTAAGTTGACTGTGCCTTTAAACAGCTTGGAAAATTCCAGAAAATTATGTCATGGCTTTAGAAGCTTCTGATAGGCTAATTGACATAATTTAAGTCAATTGGAGGTGTACCTGTGGATGTATTTCAAGGCCTACCTTCAATCTCAGCGTCTCTTTGCTTGACATCATGAGAAAATCAAAAGACCTCACAAAATAAATTGTAGACCTCCACAAGTCTGGTTCATCCTTGGGAGCAAGTACCACGTTCATCTGTACAAACAATAGTACACAAGTACAAACACCATGGAACACTCAGGAAGGAGACGCGTTCTGTCTCCTAGAGATGAACGTACTTTGGTACGAAAAGTGAAAATCAATCCCAGAACACCAGCAAATGACCTTGTGAAGATGCTGGAGGAAACAGGTACAAAATGATCTATGTCCACAGTAAAACGAGTCCTATATTGACATAACCTGAATGGCGGCTCAGTAAGGAAGAAGCCACTGCTCCAATACCGCCATAAAAAGCCAGACTATGGTTTGCAACTGCACATGGGGACAAAGATCGTACTTTTTGGAGCAATGTCCTATGGTCTGATGAAACAAAAATAGAACTGTTTGGCCATATTGACCATCGTTATGTTTGGAGGAAAAAGGGAATGCTTGCAAGCCAAAGAACACCATCCCAACCGTGAAGTACGGGGGTGGCAGCATCATGTTGTGGGGTGCTTTGCTGTAGGAGGGACTGGTGCACTTCACAAAATAGATGTTATCATGTGGATGGAAAATTATGTTGATATATTGAAGTAACATCTCACGACATCAGTCAGGAAGTTAAAGCTTTGTCGCAAATGGGTCTTCCAAATGGACAATGACCTCAAGCATACTTCCAAAGTTGTGGCAAAATGGCTTAAAGACAACAAAGTCAAGGTATTGGAGTGGCCATCACAAAGCCCTGACCTCTATCCTATAGAAAAATTGTGGGCAGAACTGAAAAAGTGTGTGCGAGCAAGGAGGCCTGACAAACCTGACTCAGTTACACCAGCTCTGTCAGGAGGAATGGGCCAATATTCACCCTACATTTTGTGGGAAGCTTATGGAAGGCTACCCGAAACGTTTGACCCAAGTTAAACAATTTCAGGGCAATGATACCAAATACTAATTGAGTATATGTAAACTTCTGACCCACTGGGAATGTGATGAAAGAACTAAAAGCTGAATAAATCATTCTCTCTACTTTTATTCTGACATTTTACATTTTTTAAATAAAGTGGTGATACTAACTGACGTAAAACAGGGAATTTGTACTAGGATTAAATGTCACGAATTGTGAAAAACTGAGTTTAAATGTGTTTGGCTAAGGTGTATGTAAACTTCCGACTTCAACTGTATATAGGATGAGCTATGTGAAGAATAGAGTATGCACAGCAGTAGTTATACAGGATGAGCTATGTGGAGAATACAGTTTGTACAGCCGTAGTTATATAGGATGGGTTATGTGGAGAATACAGTATGTACAGCAGTAGTTATATAGAAGGAGCTATGTGGAGACTACTGTACAGCAGTAGTTATATAGAATGAGCTATGTGGAGAACACCGTATGTACAGCAGTAGTTATATAGAATGAGTTATGTGGAGAATACAGTATGTACAGCAGTAGTTATATAGAATGAGCTATGTGGAGAATCAAATCAAATCAAATGTATTTATATAGCCCTTCATACATCAGCTGATATCTCAAAGTGCTGTACAGAAACCCAGCCTAAAACCCCAAACAGCAAGCAATGCAGGTGTAGAAGCACGGTGGCTAGGAAAAACTCCCTAGAAAGGCCAAAACCTAGGAAGAAACCTAGAGAGGAACCAGGCTATGTGGGGTGGCCAGTCCTCTTCTGGCTGTGCCGGGTGGAGATTATAACAGAACATGGCCAAGATGTTAAAATGTTCATAAATGACCAGCATGGTCGAATAATAATAAGGCAGAACAGTTGAAACTGGAGCAGCAGCACGGCCAGGTGGACTGGGGACAGCAAGGAGTCATCATGTCAGGTAGTCCTGGGGCATGGTCCTAGGGCTCAGGTCCTCCGAGAATACAGTATGTACAGCAGTAGTTATATAGAATGAGTTATGTGGAGAATACAGTATGTACAGCAGTAGTTATATAGAATGAGCTATGTGGAGACTACTGTACAGCAGTAGTTATATAGAATGAGCTATGTGGAGAATACAATATGTACAGCAGTAGTTATATAGAATGAGCTATGTGGAGACTACTGTACAGCAGTAGTTATATAGAATGAGCTATGTGGAGACTACTGTACAGCAGTAGTTATATAGAATGAGCTATGTGGAGAATACAATATGTACAGCAGTAGTTATATAGAATGAGCTATGTGGAGACTACTGTACAGCAGTAGTTATATAGAATGAGCTATGTGGAGACTACTGTACAGCAGTAGTTATATAGAATGAGCTATGTGGAGAATACAATATGTACAGCAGTAGTTATATACTGTAGAATGAGTTATGTGGAGACTACTGTACAGCAGTAGTTATATAGAATGAGCTATGTGGAGAATACAATATGTACAGCAGTAGTTATATAGAATGAGCTATGTGGAGACTACTGTACTGCAGTAGTTATATAGAATGAGCTATGTGGAGACTACTGTACTGCAGTAGTTATATAGAATGAGCTGTGTGGAGAATACAGTATGTACAGCAGTAGTTATACAGGATGAGCAATGTGGAGAACACAGTATGTACAGCCGTAGTTATATAGGATGAGTTATGTGGAGAATACAGTATGTACAGCAGTAGTTATATAGAAGGAGCTGTGTGGAGAACACAGTATGTACAGCAGTACTTATATAGAATGAGCTATGTGGAGAATACAGTATGTACAGCAGTAGTTATACAGGATGAGCTATGTGGAGAACACAGTATGTACAGCAGTAGTTATACAGGATGAGCTATGTGGAGAACACAGTATGTACAGCAGTAGTTATACAGGATGAGCTATGTGGAGAACACAGTATGTACAGCAGTAGTTATACAGGATGAGCTATGTGGAGAACACAGTATGTACAGCAGTAGTTATATAGAAGGAGCTGTGTGGAGAACACAGTATGTACAGCAGTACTTATATAGAATGAGCTATGTGGAGAATACAGTATGTACAGCAGTAGTTATACAGGATGAGCTATGTGGAGAACACAGTATGTACAGCAGTAGTTATACAGGATGAGCTATGTGGAGAACACAGTATGTACAGCAGTAGTTATACAGGATGAGCTATGTGGAGAACACAGTATGTACAGCAGTAGTTATACAGGATGAGCTATGTGGAGAACACAGTATGTACAGCAGTAGTTAAACAGGATGAGCTATGTGGAGAACACAGTATGTACAGCAGTAGTTATACAGGATGAGCTATGTGGAGAATACAGTATGTACAGCAGTAGTTATATAGAATGAGCTATGTTGAGAATACAGTATTGCAGTAGTTATATAGAATGAGCTGTGTGGAGAATACAGTATGTACAGCAGTAGTTCTATAGAATGAGCTATGTGGAGAACACAGTATGTACAGCAGTAGTTATATTGGATGAGCTATGTGGAGAATACAGTATGTACAGCAGTAGTTATACAGGATGGGTTATGTGGAGAATACAGTATGTACAGCAGTAGTTATATAGGATGGTTATGTGGAGAATACAGTATGTACAGCAGTACTTATATATAATGAGCTGTGTGGAGAATACTGTATGTACAGGCATAGTTATACAGGATGGGTTATGTGGAGAATACAGTATGTACAGCAGTAGTTATATAGGTGAGGTATGCCAAGAATACAGTATCTAATGTGTGTTTTTGTTTGTGTGGATTTTTGTCTACATTTAGCTTTGTTTCACCTTGCTGTGAACACATTGGACAATAGGTCTGCCAAAACCTGTTAGGCCTACTTGGATATACCTGGTCACCAATCTCTGCACTGGGGTATTATCCTAGCAGACACCTGTCTACTCCTGTTTTCATCCTTCCAGTTGACATTGTGTCTTGGATGATTTTGAACTACAGCCTACATGGATTTACTCTTTTTGACTCTCCCACTGCCGGTCTAGTGCTTGCCTCCCTCCCGGCTTCCAACAGCATGTACCGCAAACTACATCCTTTCCAAGGCCTACTCCGCGACCCACAGCAACGCAGTCATCTATGGACAAGTTTATGTTTAGTCTGTAGCAAAACAAGGCCAAATTTATATTGCATTGTCTAAAATGATTGCCACCGATTTCCAGCCATTTTTGATCGTGGAGGACAGAGGTTTTAGAAATTATAGCAATAGTCTAAATCCAATGTACACAACACCAAGCAGGAAAACCCTTTCAAAATCACTTATTCCACAACTGTACGAGAGCACACTGGCTTCAGTGCGGGAAAGAGTCCAAAAAGCCACTGCAGTTTGCCTTACCACTGACTGCTGGACATCAAGGCTAACCACTTCTTACATACCACTTCTTACATACCACTTCTTACATACCACTTCTTATATACCACTTCTTACACTTCTTAAATGTCTCTTCATTGAAGATTTTTCTGTCTAGCTGTCTTCTGGACTGCTTTGAGTTCAGCGACAGACACACCTCAAAGAACTTGGCAGAATAACTGTTGAGTAGCCAGAGAGTGGCCAGAAAATGGCCAGTAGATGGAAAAGTGGTCTGTTGTGTTAGAGTCAATGCAGCTAACATAACCAAAGCCATAAAAATGTTAAAATGGACCCATCATCCATGTCTTGCCCACACAATTAACCTGATTGTAAGAGTTGCTCTGAAGGTGATGAAGCCCACTGTGGACAAAATGGAAGCAGCTGTGGAATACTTCCACATGAGCACAGTAGGTGCTGAAAAACTAAAGTCTACACAACGCCAGATGGGGATGCCTGAGCTGAGGCCTAAACAAGACTGCACTACAAGGTGGAATTCAACATTTTATATGTTGAAGCGGTTTCTTGAGTCAAATGATGCCATCATCTCTACCCTGGAAATTGTCACAATGCACCTGTTGATGTTCTGACCCAAGAGGAAAGGGAGGTGGTGGAGGAGGTGTGGAGAGTCCTGGAACCTTTTGAGCAGGTCACTGTGGAGATCAGTGGAGAGAAGTACAGTAAGCAGTTATTACTACATCATTTTTTTTATCCAGTATTATATATGTATATGAGCAGTAGATGAGAATGTAGTATCAGTAGACAAAACATGAACCTGAACTAATAAGTTACTGTTCTCTCTATTCAGCTATGTGACTGCCTCAAAAATTATACTTCTGTGTAAGGGTCTGCAGCGAATCACAGCCAGCCGCCAGAGAGAACCAAATGTAACCACAGGACATGTGACAGAGTTGATGGACACCCTATGTTCATAAATGGACAGAAAGTTCCACAGAATGGAATATAATCACGTGCTATCAGAAACCGCTACACTTGACCCCAGGTTTAAGAAGTTAGCCTTCAGTGATGCCAGAGCGATTGGAACCAGGGCAACAGGAAGAAGAGGGATCAGATGGAGCAGGAGCACCAGCACTAGTGCCACAAACGTCTGCTGTTTGGATGCTGTTTGATGAGAGAGCAACTGGGGATGCAGCACAAAGGAATCTCCTGGTGGAATAGCAAGGCCTCTGTCTACCCATGGCTTACTAAAGTCATGACAGGGAGACTCTGCATAGTGGCCACATCTGTTCCCTCTGAGAGGATCTTCTCGAAAACGGGACAGATAATTACTGAGAGAAGAAACCGCCCCTCGAAAGTAAGGCAGCTTGCATTTCTGAATGAAAATCTCTCATAAAAGCAAAATATGGTCAGCATTGCTGTGTGCTGCTGGTTATAACATGGCAATAAAGAATAGAGAGAAAAGAGGGACCAGTTTAATGTTTTTGTTATTTATTTTTCTTTGATATGGTGCAATATTCTATTATGTTGTTTAGATTATATATGTTTTGAATTGTTACATTTATTTGCACTTTGTTTATATACATTAAAAAGTTATACTTTAAATGCACATGTGTAATAGCATCCTTATTTTTTTTACATTTATTTCAATTTGTGGCATGCTGCAGTTTTGCAAATTGTTATTTATTTTTCTTTGATATGGTGCATTATTCTGTTATGCTGTTCAGATTATATTAGTTTTGAATGGTTAGATTTATATGCACTTTGTTTATATACATTAAAAAGTTATACTTTAAATGCAAATGTTTAATAGCATTATTTTTCATAACAAACCAACACATTTTTAAATACATTGTGGTTAAGGTAGAGTATGATTTAATTTAATAATTTCATTAGAATTGTTTTAACACCAATCATAGTCAAACTATCGCAGACTGTTTGACTTGAAAAAATACAAAACCTTAATTTTTTTAAGGAGCCGTTTGGGATCCAAAAGAGCTGAGCCAAACGAGCCGGAATGTCCATCACTATTATCCTGCGAGTTTTGTGCCTGGGTTGTGTTTCTTGTGGGTCCTAGTTCTGGCTGGTTTCTAGTCTGTGGTTGGGTTCTTGCTGCCTATAACTGTGGTGATCCTACAATCTGTGTGATTCAATCTAACTAACTAGCTATCACACTATGTGGATTGATTGACTTTTAGCTGATTCCTCGCCAACCTACACCGAACCAAAATATAAACGCAAGACACAACAATTTAAAAGTTTTTACTGAGTTACAATTCATATCAGGAAATCAGCTCCACTCTTAGATCTGCTATCGTTAGTTTAAATCACGTAGAGGGCTTGCACGATAGCGACCAAAACCCAAGTTTATAACGTTTCATCATTATGGGCACTATGGTCCTTACCTTGGAAAAGTAATTAAAATGTCTACTCCTTGCTCTATTACTCATAGGGATAGACCAAATGGTTCAGTTCTATGAAATCTTATAGCCATACCAACTATATTAATATCATCCACCAGACAGGGCCTGCGACTAACCGCTTATTGAACATAGCCTGTTTGATTTGGAGTCTCCTTGTGATTTTAAAAATGGTAAATGATCTGAACATTAGGAGCTTACTTCCTGAGCTGGATTACATCAAGACCTGGGCTATGCCGGATTCATTATGCCGGACATTCTGGATCTCTGGGGACATTCTGGACTCTGATATTAATATTGAGGGTTATAATGTGTTCAGAGCTGACAGACAGGATAGAGGTGGTAGAGTGGCCATTCTTATTAAAAATAATTTCTCTGTGTCTTTACTGAAATTGATTTCCCTTGCCATTTTTATTTAGCTGCTATCTTTAAGCCTTTGTCTGGGGAAAAATGTATTCGTAACTGTTATAAGGGTCATCCGTCCTCCGTCGGCTAACCTTTGTGCGCTCGGAGTTAACTAGCTTTTTGTCTTCTCCCATTAAATCAGAATGTATTATTGTGGGTGACCTAAATTATGATTGTGAAATGCAGGCTTCAGACAATCTAAAAGACATGTGTAATGATCTAAACCTAACCCAGCTGGTGACTAAGCCTACAGGGCTCAACCTTAAAGATCCTTCAAAGTCAACTCTGATTGATCTCATTTTAACGAATACAGCAGAGAAATATGTTTCTACTGGTGTCTTTGCCCAAGACATTACTGACCATTTCCCAGTTGTTTGCGTTCGATATGTGAGAATACAAAAATCTAAGCACAGTGACCTTGATTGTATTTCACCTATCCCTGAACCTGATTTAGCTTTGAGCCTTTTTGCAGATGTCTTCCATACGGTGGATAATCATGCTCTCTTCAAAAATGTATGGTTAAAGGTAGATTGAATGCCTGGTATACTCCGGTAGGTTCAGAAGTCATTCATAAAAGAGATGCTTGGGTCAAGGCCAGGAACACAGGCTTAGGCCCGGGCTGGCAACCGAGGAATCATTGTGTAAGAAAAATCAGAGAGGCTAAATCTGATTATAATATAACCACTCTTTTGGATTGTAATGGGAACCCGGCTAAATCCTCCTCTCTGCCCCAACAAATGCATTCAAACACTGGCCTCATTACGGAAAAAGCTGGCTATCTTTTTGAAATAACTTTAAAGCCTATTCACAATGATATTGGGCCAGATGCTGATTGGGGAAACTTGCTGAATGATCAAAGAAATGATAGCATTTTTTGGCTATTTATAGAAAAAGAAGTCCTGGATGCTTTTCTAGCAATAAACTACAAGAAATCAAGATGGTGTAGCAGTCAGGCGTCTTTTGTCATTGTCTTGTCGTGTCCCGTGTATATATCTTTATATATTTTTTCTTCTAATATATTTTTTATATTTGTTTTAACCCCAACTTGAACATACTCTCCTGCAACCCACCTCATCCAATGTGGTACGGATCTGCTATTTTCTTTACTTTAGAACCGTAACCCCCAACAGAAGCTAGCCAGCTAACTAGCTACTAGCTAGTAGTCAGCTAGCCACTGCTAGCAGTCATCAGCTAACCTTTATCCCGGACAACTCCTGCGAGTCTGCACAACACGATTCAACCCAGAGCTTATCAGACTTCTTTTTCTCCATATCCCCGGATTCCTACCACAAGTTCTGAACCTCTTCACCTGGATCATCGCAGCTAGCTAGCTGCTATCCGATTTTTGCTTCTCCTGGCTGACATCTCTGTCCCGAAGCAAGCACCAGTAAGCCTGGAGCTAGCCTATGCTCGGCCCATCTCCCGGCTAGCTGAAGTGGTCCATCAGCCACCCACTCCTTGGGCTACAATACCTATTTTTAGTGCCGATACGGTGCCCCGCCAATCCATCATGACTGGACAACCGACGTAATCCGCCCGAGGGGTTTTTACAACAGGCTCCTCCGGCACGACATCCCCTGAATGCCCGTCTGCTAGCCTGCTAGTCGTGGCCCACTAGCTGTCTAGAGAATATAGGACTGTTCGCTGAAGAGGTCCATCAGCCAATTCTTTGGGCTACTATACCTATTTTGCCAATTGGCATGGACCCTTTTACTAAACGGAGCCCTAGAGATCCATCACGACTGGTCTGCCGACGTAACCACACGAGGGGGCTACAACAGATTTCTTCCGTCACGACGTCCCTCAAAGGCCCTTCTGCTAGCTTGCCCTCCCTGGCCCGCTAGCTGTGTGAATCACCGTGTCTCCAGCCCGCTCAGCTACTCACTGGACCCTATGATCACTCGGCTACTCATGCCTCTCCCTAATGTCAATATGCCTTGTCCATTGCTGTTTTGGTTAGTAATTATTGTCTTGTTTCACTGGAGAGCCTCCAGCCCTGCTCAATATGCCTCAGCTAAACCTCGCCCCACCTCCCACACATGCAGTGACCTCACCTGGTTTAATTGATGTCTCTAGAGACAATACCTCTCTCATCGTCACTCAATCACTAGGTTTACCTCCACTGTACTCACATCCTACCATACCTTTGTCTGTACATTATGCATTGAATCTATTCTACCGCGCCCAGAAACCTGCTCCTTTTACTCTCTGTTCTGAACGTACTAGACAACCACTTCTTTTAGCCTTTAGCCGTACCCTTATCCTACTCCTCCTCTGTTCCTCTGGTGATGTAGAGGTTAATCCAGGCCCTGCAGTGCCTAGCTGCCCTCCCATTCCCCAGGCGCTCTCATTTGTTGACTTCTGTAAACGTAGAAGCATTGGTTTCATGCATGTTAACATTCAGGGCTGTGCCCTGGACACCATATGTGAATTGATTGCACCCCATCTATCTTCAGAGCTCGTGCTGTTAGGTGACCTAAACTGGGACATGCTTAACACCTTGGCCATCTTACAATCTAAGCTTGATCCCCTCAATTTCACACAAATGATCAATGAACCTACCAGGTACAACCCCGAATCCGTAAACACAGGCACCCTTATAGATATCATCCTAACCAACCTGCCCTACAAATACACCTCTAATGTCTTCAACCGGGATCTCAGCAATCACTGCCTCCATAATGGGTATGCAGTCAAACGACCACCCCTCATCACTCTCAAGCGCTCCAAAAAACACTTCAGCGAGCATGCCTTTCAAATCAACTTGGCCCGAGTATCCTGGAATGATGTTGATCTCATTCCGTCAGTAGAAGATGCCTGGTTATTCTTTAAAAGTGCTTTCCTCACAATCCTAAATAAGCATGCCCCATTAAAAAAATATAGAACCAGGAACAGATATAGCCCGTGGTTCACTCCAGACCTGACTGCCCTTGACCAGCACAAAAACATCCGGTGGCGTACGGCATTAGCATCAAATAACCCCCGCGATATGCAACTTTTCAAGGAAGTTAGGAACCAATACACACAGGCAGTTAGGAAAGCAAAGGCTAGCTTTTCCAAACAGAAATGTGCATCCTGTAGCAGAAACTCCAAAAAGTTCTTGGACACTGTAAAGTCCATGGAGAATAAGAGCACCTCTTCCCAGCTTCCCACTGCACTGAGGCTAGGAAACACTGTCACCGCCGATAAATCCACAATAATTGAGAATTTGAATAGGCATTTTTCTACGGTTGGCCATGCTTTCCACCTGGTCACCCTTACCCTGGTCAACAGCTCTGCACCCCCCACAGCAACTTGCCCAAGCCTCCCCATTTCTCCTTCACCCAATGTTCTGATGTTCTGAAAGAACTAAAAAAATGGACCCCTACAAATCAGCAGGACTTGACAATCTGGACCCTCTCTTTCTAAACTTATCAGCCGAAATTGTTGCAACTCCTATTACTAGCCTGTTCAACCTCTCTTT
The DNA here is from genome assembly GCF_013265735.2 of Oncorhynchus mykiss. NCBI lineage: Eukaryota > Metazoa > Chordata > Actinopteri > Salmoniformes > Salmonidae > Oncorhynchus > Oncorhynchus mykiss. Next base: position 52,029,142 of record NC_048579.1, on the reverse strand, counting down.
CGTATCGTCTGAGATCCCCAAAGATTGGAAAGCTGCCATGGTCATCCCCCTCTTCAAAGTGGGAGACACTCTAGACCCAAACTGCTACATCAATCTATCCTATCCTGCCTTTCTAAGGTCTTCGAAAGCCAAGCTAACAAACAGATCACCGACCATTTCGAATCCCACCGTACCTTCTCCGCTATGCTATCTGGTTTCAGAACTAGTCATGGGTGCACCTCAGCCACACTCAAGGTCCTAAATTATATCATAACCGCCATCAAAAGAGACAGTACTGTGCAGCTGTATTCATCGACCTGGCCAAGGCTTTCGACTCTGTAAATCACCACATTCTTATCGGCAGACTCAACATCCTTGGTTTCTCAAATGACTGCCTCGCCTGGTTCACCAACTACTTCTCAGACAGTGTGTCAAATCGGAGGGCCTGTTGTCCGGACCTGTGGCAGTCTCTATGGGCGTGCCACAGGGTTAAATTCTTGGGCCTACTCTTTTCTCTGTATACATCAATGATGTCACTCTTGCTGCTGGTGAGTCTCTGATCCACCTCTACACAGACGACACCATTCTGTATACTTCTGGCCCTTCTTTGGACACTGTGTTAACTAACCTCCAGACGAGCTTCAATACCATACAATCTCCGTCAGTGCCCTCCAACTGCTCTTAAATGCAAGTAAAACTAAATGCATGTTCTTCAATCGATCGCTGCCCACACCTGCCCACCTTGTCCAGCATCACTACTCTGGACGGTTCTGACTTAGAATATGTGGACAACTACAAATAGCTAGGTGTCTGGTTAGAATGTGAACTCTCCTTCCAGACTCACATTAAGCCTCTCCAATCCAAAATTAAATCTAGAATTGGCTTCCTATTTCTCAACAAAGCATCCTTCACTCATGCTGCCAAACATACCCTCATAAAACCCCTCATAAATATCCTCATAAAAACCCTCACTCATCCTGCCGAACCTTGACTTCGGCGATGTCATTTACAAAATAACACTCTACTCAGCAAATTGGATGCAGTCTATCACAGTGCCATCTCTTTTATCACCAAAGCCCCATATACTACCCACCACTGCAACCTTTATGCTCTCGTTGGCTGGCCCTCGCATCATATTCGCATCATATTCGTCGCCAAACCCACTGGCTCTAGGTCATCTATAAGTCATTGCTAGCTCACTGGTCACCATATCAGCACCCACCCTTAGCACGAATTGCAAAAATCACTGAAGCTGGATACTCATATCTCCCTCACAAACTTTAAGCACCAGCTGTCAGAGCAGCTCACAGATCACAGCACCTGTACATAGCCCATCTGTAAATAGCCCACCCACCCAGCTACCGCATCCCCATACTGTTTTTTTTATTTTCTCCTTTGCACCCCAGTATCTTTACTTGCACATTCATAATCTGCACATCTATCATTCCAGTGTTTATTTGCTAAATTGTAATTATTTCGCCACTATGGCCTATTTATTGCCTTACCTCCCTTATCTTACCTCATTTGCACACACTGTATATAGACTTTTTTCTATTGTATTATTGACTGTATGTTTGTTTATTCCATGTGTAACTCTGTATTGTTGTTTGTGTCGCACTGCTTTGCGTTATCTTGGTCAGGTCGCAGTTGTAAATGAGAACTTGTTCTCAACTAGCCTACCTGGTTAAATAAAGGTGAAATTAAGAAAATAAAGAGTAAATCCACAGGGGCTGACCAATTTATTCCCGGTCTGCTTAAGTGTGCAGCGCCTGTCATTGTTGGCTCAATAACCCAATTTTTTTATTCAACATTGTTATCAGGAAATTTTTCCTAAAGTATGGAAATCAGCTCTTGTTCCTCCCCTCCATAAGGGTGGGAGGCTTCCTTGTCTAGCAAAAATGATTGAATCCTTGGGAAATGTACAAAGTTGCTCTTTTCTGTCTGAGAAATGTATTTGAAATGTAAACCAGTCAGGGTTTAGGGTTTAGGCCTGGGCATAGTACTATCACAGCAACCATTTTCGTTTTTAATGATCTTGTCAATGCTTAGACTCTAAAATGAAATGTGCTGCTTTTTTTGTGGACCTGTCAAAAGCTTTTTACACTGTTGATCTTGCTATTTTATTGAATAACTTGTGCTCGATAAGCCTGAGCTCTGACGCCTGTTCATGGTTTTAGGATTATCTTAGTGACAGAATTTAGGCCATTGTGAATGATGGGGTTAAGTACATAAAGATGTACCACAGGGGTCAATTTTGGGACCTGTTCTTTTCACTATTTATATAAACAACATTGTCAATCTGTTAAACGTGGTAAATTCAATATTAGGAAGGTTTCCTTAATGTTTTGTACACTCAGTGTATATATTTGGGGTATAATGTGTATATTTATGTTGTATATACAGGGCACATTTGTAAAAGAGACCTAGGTCTCAATACATGTATTATCTTCCCTGTTAAAATAAAGGTTAAATAAATGAATAAAACACATAGAGATTGCTGCACTATGTTTTCTAAGGTGCAGGACACCGGGTGGTAGCTGGCTAGTGACAGTGTCTAAGGTGCAGGGCAAGGTACCGGGCACAGGCCGGCTAGTGATGACTGTTTAACAGTCCAATGGTCTGGAGATAGACTGAAAAACAGCTTATATCTGTCCCGGCTTAGATGCATCTGTGCTTTCACAGTCTGCTAGATGGTAGCAGGAGGAACAGGCCCAAGCCGAATTTCTTCAGCCTCCTGAGGTTGAAGACTGGGTCTTCTTCACCACGGTGTCGGTGTGGAGGGACCATGATGCAGTTATAATGCTTGTCATGAGCATACAAACGCCTAATGTTACTGTGAAATATTGGGTTGCAAATCAGAGTTTTTATCAGATGCTCCCTTCAGTTGGTGTTCCCATTCAAATGCTGGATCACAATGTACCTCACAGGCGCCACCTGTTGACTGTGTAAAGAACAACAACAACAGAGATGGGTGAATGCAGTGGGGAGAGTAAAGTGCTCAGAATGTAGGGTACCTGTAGTTGAATTGTACAAATTGGAGGAATATAATGAACATTCATCAAAGAAGACGCACCACACACGCACACACGCACACACACACACACGCACACACACACACACACACACATACAACATTACCACAAACTTGACAGACTTGAGCAGCTCTATGCTTCATTTACACATTGCTCTGTCAAACATGGTCCCTTCAAGCACATGACAATTACCTTCACTGTGTGTCGCTCAAATTCAATTTCCTGGAAGGCCGGAGCTGGAGAACAAAGGCCAGTAAAGATCCTTTGTGTTCCAGTCCAGTCTTTTCCTCAATGTCATTATTCTGCCTTCCACTAGCTGAGTATTCATTCTCACTGACTCTAAAGAAGGGATCCATATCTACATTCACCTTTCTTTCTTTCTCTTTCTTTCTTTCTTCCTTTCTTTCTTTCTTTCTTTCTTTCTTTCTTTCTTTCTTTCTTTCTTTCTTTCTTTCTTTCTTTCTCTCTCACTTTGATAATGTAACACTGGTCACTTTAATAATGTTTATATACTGTTTTGCTCATTTCCTATATATATACTGTATTCTAGTCAAGGCCATCCCATTAAACTATTGCTGAATTTAAACTTAGCAAAAAAAGAAATGTCCCTTTTTCAGAACACTGTCTTTCAAAGATAATTCGTAAAAATCCAGATAACTTCACAGATCCTTATTGTATGGGGTTTAAACATTGTTTCCCATGCTGGTTCAATGAACCATAAACAATTAATGAACATGCAACTGTGGAACAGTCGTTAAGACACTAACAGCTTACAGACGGTAGGCAATTAAGGTCACAGTTATGAAAACTTAGGACACTAAAGAGGCCTTTCTACTGACTCTGAACAACACCAAAAGAAAGATCCACAGGGTCCCTGCTCATCTACGTGAACGTGCCTTAAGCATGCTGCAAGGAGGCATGAGGACTGCCGATGTGGCCAGGGCAATAAATTGCAATGTCCGTACAGTGAGACGCCAAAGACAGCGCTACAGGGAGACAGAATGGACAGCTGATTGTCCTCGCAGTGGCAGACCACGTTTAACAACACCTGTACAGGATCGGTACATCCGAACATCACACCTGAGGGACAGGTACAGGATGGCAACAACAACTGCCCAAGTTACACGAGGAACGCACAATCCCTCCATCAGTGCTCAGACTGTCCGCAATAGGTTGAGAGAGGCTGGACTGGTAAATCTGGTGCAGTCCATGAGGAGGAGATTCACTGCAGTACTTAATGCAGCTGGTGGCCACACCAGATACTGACTGTTACTTTTTATTATGACCCTCTTTTTTCAGGAACACATTATTCAATTTATGTTAGTCACATGTCTGTGGAACTTATTCAGTTTATGTCTCAGTTGTTGAATCTTGTTATGTTCATACAAACATTTACATATGTTAGGTTTGCTGAAAATAAACGCAGTTGACAGTGAGAGGACATTTATTTTTTTATATATATATATACACACATACAGTGGGGCAAAAAAGTATTTGGTCAGCCACCAATTGTTCTCCCACTTAAAAAGATGAGAGAGGCCTGTAATTTTCATTATAGGTACACTTCAACTATGACAGGCAAAATTAGATTTTTTTTCTCCAGAAAATCACATTGTAGGATTTTTAATGAAACATGGTGAAGCCATGGTGGTCAGAATATATCCCTATTTGTTAAAAGACCAAGTCTATATTATGACAAGAACAGCTCAAATAAGCAAAGAGAAATGACAGTCTTCAGAGCTGCAAAGAAAAAGCCATATCTCAGACTGGACAATAAAATGAAAAGATTCAGATGGGCAAAAGAACACAGACACTAGACAGAGGAGCTCTGCCTAGAAGGCCAGCATCCCAGAGTTGCCTTTCACTGTTCAAATCAAATCAAATCAAAATGTATTTGTCACATACACATGGTTAGCAGATGTTAATGCGAGTGTAGCGAGTGCTTGTGCTTCTAGTTCCGACAATGCAGTAATAACTAACGAGTAATCTAACCTAACAATTCCAAAACTACTACAGAAGTGTAAAGGGATAAAGAATATGTACATAAAGATATTTGAATGAGTGATGGGACAGAACGACAAAGGCAAGATGCAGTAGATGATATAGAGTACAGTATATACATATACATATGAGATGAGTAATGTAGGGTATGTAAACATTATATTAAGTAGCATTGTTTAAAGTGGCTAGTGATATATTTATTACATCAATTTCCATCAATTTCCATTATTAAAGTGGCTGGAGTTGAGTCAGTGTGTTGGCAGCAGCCACTCAATGTTAGTGGTGGCTGTTAAACAGTCTGTTGGCCTTGAGATAGAAGCTGTTTTTCAGTCTCACGGTCCCTGCTTTGATGCACCTGTACTGACCTCGCCTTCTGGATGATAGCGGGGTGAACAGGCAGTGGCTCGGGTGGTTGTTGTCCTTGATGATCTTTATGGCCTTCCTGTGACATTGGGTGGTGTAGGTGTCCTGGAGGGCAAGTAGTTTGCCCCCGGTGATGCGTTGTGCAGACCTCATTACCCTCTGGAGAGGCTTACGGTTGTGGGCGGAGCAGTTGCCGTACCAGGCAGTGATACAGCCCGACAGGATGCTCTCGATTGTGCATCTGTAGAAGTTTGTGGTGAAAAGCCAAATTTGGTAATTGACTGTAGACCCTGCCACTTGTGTCTGAGCCGTTGAATTGCGACTCTACTTTGTCTCTATACTGATGCTTAACTTGTTTGATTGTGTTGCGGAGGGAATAGCTACACTGTTTGTATTCGGTCATGTTTCCGGTCACCTTGCCCTGGTTAAAAGCAGTGGTTCCTGCTTTCATTTTCACGCGAATGCTGCCATCAATCCACGGTTTCTGGTTTGGGAATGTTTTAATCGTTGCTATGGGTACGACATCGTCAATGCACTTTCTAATGAACTCGCTCACCGAATCAGCGTATTCGTCAATGTTGGTGTTGGACGCAATGATGAACATATCCCAATCCACGTGATCGAAGCAGTCTTGAAGCGTGGAATCAGATTGGTCGGACCAGCGTTGAACAGACCTGAGCACGGGAGCTTCTTGTTTTAGTTTCTGTCTGTAGGCTGGGAGCAACAAAATTGAGTTGTGGTCAGCTTTTCCCGAAAGGAGGGCAGGGGAGGGCCTTATATGCGTCGCGGAAGTTAGAATAACAATGATCCAGGGTTTTACCAGCCCTGGTAGCGCAATCGATATGCTGATACATGTTTTCTTGTTTTCAGATTAGCCTTGTTAAAATCCCCAGCTACAATGAGTTCCAGTTTGCATAGAGTCAAAAAAAGTTTGTTCAGGGCCATCGATGTGTCCGCTTGGGGGGGAATGTGTACGGGTTGTGATTAAAATCGAAGAGAATTCCCTTGGTAGATAATAAGGTCGAAATTTGATTGTGAGGAATTCTAAGTCAGGTGAACAGAAGGACTTGAGTTCCTGTATGTTGTTATGATCACACCACATCTCGTTAACCAAACCATAAGGCATGTGCCCCCGCCCCTCTTCTTACCAGAAAGATGGTTGTTTCTGTCGGCGCGATGCGTGAGGAAACCAGCTGGCTGCACCAACTCCGATAGAATCTCTGAGTGAGCCATGTTTCCGTGAAGCAAACTCTGGAAATCTACCCTTGCTCGGATTTCATCAACCTTGTTGTCAAAAGACTGGACATTGGCGAGTAGTATGCTAGGGTGTGGTGCGCAATGTGCCCGTCTCCGGAGCCTGACCAGAAGACCGCTTCGTTTGCCTCTTTTACGACGTGTAAGAAATAACCAATGTAAGAAATAACACGTAAAAAAAACAAAATAGTGCATAGTTTCCGAGGAACGCGAAGCGAGGCGGCCATCTCTGTTGGCGCTGGAAGTTAACTGTTGACGTTGAGACTGGTGTTTTACAGGTACTATTTAATGTAGCTGCCAGTTGAGGACTTGTGAGAGGTCTTTTCCCAAACTAGACACTCTAATGGACTTGTCCTCTTGCTCAGTTGTGCACCAGGGCCTGCCACTCCTCTTTCTATTCTGGTTAGCGCAAGTTTGCGCTGTTCTTTGAAGGGCGTAGTACACTACGTACGAGACCTTCAGTTCCTTGGCAATTTCTCGCATGGAATAGCCTTAATTTCTTAGAACAAGAATAGACTGACGAGTTTCAGAAGAAATGTCTTTGTTTCTGGCCATTTTGAGCCTGTAATCAAACCCACAAATGCTGATGATCCAGATATTCAACTAGTCTAAAGACTAGACAACCTTAATTAGAACAATTAGAACAACAGTTTTCAGCTGTTCTAACATAATTGCAAAAGGGTTTTCTGATGATTAATTAGTCTTTTAAAATTATAAACTTGGATTAGCTAACACAACGTGTCATTGGAAGTCAGGAGTGATGGTAGCTGATAATGGGCCTCTGTACGCCTATGTAGATATTCCATAAATAATCGTTTTCAGCTACAATAGTCATTTACAACATTAACAGTGTCTACACTGTATTTCTGATCTATTTGATGTGATTTTAATGGACAACAAATGTGCTTTTCTTTCAAAAACAAGGACATTCCTAAGTGACCCAAAACTTTTGAACTGTAGTGTATTTTGTATTTATACTCCGGAGTCATTGCTCAACCATATATATATATATATATTTCTTAATTTCATTCTTGTACTTTTACATTTGTGTAAGTTGTTGTAAATTGTTATATATTACTTTACTGTTGGAGCTTCGAACACAAGCATTTCACTACACTCACAATAACATCTGCTAAATATGTGTATGCGATCAATACAATTTGATTTGATGCACGCACGCACGCACGCACACTCTCTCACACACACACACACACACACACACACACACACACACACACACACACACACACACACACAGCTTGTATTTCGAGTGTGAAAAGCTTCTTCATGTTAAAAGCCTTTAAGTGTATATGAAGGACACCCTAGTTCCTAGCTGTTCCACATTTTCCCATTGACTGCTTTCCCACTTGTTACACACACGCACACACACTGTGAGCCATTTGACTTCCCTCTCTCAAACATGCGCACACACATGTATTTTTGCCACATTGTGTGTGTGTGTGACAGACGCAGGGTGTTGTTAAGTCAAGGAGAGATTGTGTGTGGGAGTAAGGGAGACAAGGACACAGGGAGATTGATGGCGAGGGATTTCTAACACAACTACTGAGAGATATCTCCATAGATTACTGTCTACTCACATCATCCATATGAAATACACACACACACACACACACACACACACACACACACACACACACACACACACACACACACACACACACACACACACACACACACACTTTTTACCTACCTTTAACTATTCTAGCCTGCCTCACATAAATTGTGTCAATAACAAGTTTCCACTGGGTGGCAGACTAGAGCTTGTTTCAGATAGGCAGGCTATCGTTGCATTTTCACATACAGGTAACAAACACCCTTCCCTTTTGGGCTCTAGTGAAAACTAATGCACTGCTAGAGAATAGGGTGTCATTAGAGACTTGGCCTTCTGTCATGAGCTGGATATCACAGCTCTCTGTACTCCAGGCCTGGACAGAAATCTCAACATCCTTATCTGCTAGTGCTGCCATTACCTGGCTACCTCTGTCTCATAAAACAGCCATCACTCTTTCACTGTCTCCATTACCCATTGGGAGAGGAGAGGTGCTCCTGACTCTCAGCCAGGGCTGGGGCTACGCCAGAGAGGGAGGGAGAGAGTCCATGCTGCCCGGTTTTTAATCAAACAAGCATGCACACATGCACTCACGCATGAACAAACAGAGCTGAGGAAGGACGCGTGTCTTCGGTGTGACTCATGGGGTTGTTTCTGTGTTTTCTCCACTGAATCAAAGTGTATTACTTTTTCCCTCGCTCTCTCCTGTCTGTAACAGGAGGTGCTTGTGTGTGTATGCATGCCTGCGTCCATATGTGCATACGCATTTGTGTGTGTTGTAGTTTAGTTTCTGTTTGAAGAAGGGCAGTGACAGACAGAGAGGAGTAATGGCTGTTGTAATTCAGTTGAACCTGATCCGGCTTGACTTTTCACTGTGCTTGTTGAATTCCCACAGAGACCCCAGGGAAGTCTACACCACAGCAGCTCTCCTCATAACTCAATAACCGCTGATGGATTGAATTTAGCCCGGTGTTTATGAATATACTCAGAATACCATTAGTGGCTCTGAAAACAACAATATTCACAGCTACAGATTTGCCCTCGGCATATTTTTTCTCAGTTAGTCCAGAAGAACATGATTCAATTATTGTTTTTAGGGAGCCAGAGAAGGAAATGCATTGCTGTTGTTCTGTTGTTTTATTGTGTACCATCATTGTTGTTTTTTACCTCAGTATTTGAGTGGGCTGTGGGTATTTCTCCAGAGAGAGTTCCCCTAGTGGCCGCTAGGTGTCACTGTGGTACAGAGATAGGCTGGTAGGCTGGAGGAAAGCAACTACTTCAACTGCAGGAAGTAACTGTTAGTGACAGTGAGGCTGGCTCTGGCTCTGTGTGTGTGTGTGTGTGTGTGTTTGTTTGTGTGTTCATGTAGGCGTGTGTGGGTGTGTGTGTGTACACTGTGTAGCCGGACGATGATCCCACCCCTGTAGTTCAGTGATTATTGGCTTCAGGCTACATAGACACACTCATTCTGTCTTCCAGTATCTTGCTCAATGTTTTATTCTGATGGTAATAACAATACACAACCTACACCTGCATGGTGAGAGACAGTAGGAGTGTGTGTGAGTGTGTGAGTGTGTGTGTGTGTGTGTGTGTGTGTGTGTGTGTGTGTGTGTGTGTGTGTGTGTGTGTGTGTGTGTGTGTGTGTGTGTGTGTGTGTGTGTGTGTGTGTGTGTGTGTGTGTGTGTGTGTGTGTGTCTGTGGCGTTCAGTGCCATTTGATGAGAGAGGACCAAAACATTTTTTATTTCTATTGCAACATATGGATGACTCTCATTCATATTCTATTCACCCAACTCAATGTAACATCGATAGGTTTAGGCTACGACATGATACTTACATTTTCCCTATACCCATCATGAGATTGCTACAACCTAGCCTATGAATGTAAGTTTACAATGTACAGTTCCTTGCAAAAGTATTCATCCCCCTTGGCATTTTTTTCTATTTTGTTGCATTATGACCTGTAATTTAAATGTTTTTTATTTGGATTTCATGTAATGGACATACACAAAATAGTCAAAATTGGTGAAGTGAAATGGAAAAAATAACTTATTTCAAAAAATGTGAAAAAATAAAAAACGGAAAAGGAGTGTGTGCGTATGTATTCACCCCTTTGCTATGTTTGCTATGAAGCCCCTAAATAAGATCTGGTGCAACCAGTTACCATCAGAAGTCACATAATTACTTAAATTAAGTCCACCTGTGTGTCACATGATCTCAGTATATGTACACCTGTTCTGAAAGGCCCCAGAGTCTGCAATACCACTAAAGAGCTCTCCAAATAGGTCAGGGACAAAGTTGGAGAAGTTGGAGAAGAACAGATCAGGGTTGGGTTATAAAAAAAGATCAGAAACTTTGAACAAAAAATGTAGCTTTTTGGCCATCGAGTAAAACGCTATGTCTGGCGCAAACCCACCACCTCTCATCACCCCAAGAACACCATCCCCACAGTGACGCATGGTGGTGGCAGCATCATGCTGTGGGTATGTTTTTCATTGGCAAGGACTGGGAAACTGGCCAGAATTGAAGGAATGATGGATGACTTTAAATACAGGGAAATTCTTGAGGGGAAACCTGTTCCAGTCTTCCAGAGATTTAAGACTGGGATGGAGGTTCACCTTCCAGCTGGACAATGACCCTAAGCATACTGCTAAAGCAACACTCGAGGGGTTTAAGGGGAAACATTTAAATGTCTTCGAATGACCTAGTCAAAGTCCATAACTCAATCCTATTAAGAATCTGTGGTATGACTAAAAATTGTTGTATACCATCGGAACCCATCCAACTTGAAGGATCTGGAGCAGTTTTCCTTGAAGAATGGGATAAAATCCCAGTGGCTACATGTGCCAAGCTTATAGAGACATATTCCAAGAGACTTGCAGATGTAATTGCTGCAAAAGGTGTCTCTACAAATGATTGATTTTGGGGGGTGAGTAGTTATGCACGCTCAAGTAATTTTTTTATCTTGTTTGATTCACAATAAAAAAATATTTTGTATCTTCAAAGTGTTAGGCATGTTGTGTAAATCAAAAGATACAAACCCCCCAATGTCACGCCCTGACTATAGAGAGCCATTGTTTCTCTATGGTGTAGTATGTCAGGGCGTGACTGGGGGTGATCTAGTTTATTTATTTATATGTGGTGTTCTAGTTTATTTTCTATGTTGGTGATTTGTATGATTCCCAATAGGAGGCAGCTGGTGATCATTGCCTCTAATTGGAAATCACATATAAGTAGCTGTTTTTCCCACCTGTTTTTGTGGGATACTGTTTTGTGTTTGTGCACCACTTTGTCACGTTTCGTTCTTTCTTTATTGTTTTGTGCGTTTCACTAAATAAAGATGTGGAACCCAGATTCTGCTGCACGTTGGTGCTTCCAACGAATATCGTGACACCCAAAAATGTATTTTAATTCCAGGTTCTAAGGCAACAAAATAGAAACAATGCCAAGGAGGTGAACACTTTTGCAAGCCACTGTAGGTGTACATGTCGAGAGAAATTTGAGTAATCAAGGGGACAGACATTGACACATTCAATACCACTTGCACAATCTTGCCTGTATGTAGCTGATCTAGAGTGTAATCATTAGTCAACAGTTGCAAACAAGACTTTCTATTGTACAAATTCAGGTATGTTTAAATTCAGTTATCCCTTCACTTGTGCACAACACAGCAGCTGTCTGTGACCTGGCGAATATACCTTTCCTAGCCCATCCTTCATATCATAACCGCTAACCCTTACACACAGCCTACATTGTTGACACCATATTAGCTAACGTCAAGCAAGTCAACAACATAGCTACAAGAAGTAAAGCATTAGTGAATCCGCTACAATCATGCAGTACAGTGTACAGTTAGCAAGTAGTTTAGCAGTTAAACTGGCGGGCCTCGCTGGCAAAAAATTAACAAAACCAATAGGCCAGTTGAAAACAAGTTCAAGATGCTAATGCAGAATCCCACAGGATGTTTTTTTGCTGGTCAAGGGCAGTCAAGTCTGGGGTGAATTAAGGGCTATATCTGTTCTTCATTTTTTGAATGGGGCATTGTGAGGAAATCACTTTTGAAGAGCAACCAGGCATCCTCTATTGATGGGATGAGTTCAAAATCCTTCCAGGATACCCGGGCCAGGTCAATTAGAAAGGCCTGCTCGCTGAAGTGTTTTAGGGAGCGTTTGACAGTGATGAGCGGTGGTCGTTTGACCGCGGACCCAGTACACAGGCAGGCAATGAGGCAGTGATCGCTGAGCTCCTGATTGAAGACAGCAGAGGTGTATTTAGAGGGCAGGTTGGTAAGGATGATATCTAAGATGGTGCCCATTGTTAGATTTGGGGTTGTACATGGTAGGTTCTTTGATGATTTGTGTGAGATTGAGGGCATCTAGCTTAGATTGTAGGATGGCTGGGGTGTTAATTATGTCCCAGGGCACAACTGGGGGCCGAGGAGGATCTATAACAAGCGGCAACAGTGAAAGACTTGTTTCTGGAAAGGTGTATTTTTAAAAGTAGAAGCTCAAATTGTTTGGGCACAGGCATAGATAGTATGACAGAACTCTGCAGGCCATCTCTGCAGTAGATTGCAACTCTGCCCCCTTTGGCAGTTCTATCTTGTCGGAAGATGTTATAGTTAGGGATGGAAATTTCTGGATTTTTGGTGGCCTTCCTAAGCCAGGATTCAGACACGACAAGAACATCTGGGTTGGTGGAGTGTGCTAAAGCAGTGAATAAAACAAACTTAGGGAGGAGGCTTCTAATGTTAACATGCATGACACCAATGCTTTTACGGTTACAGAAGTCAACAAATGAGAGCGCCTAGGGAATGGGAGTGATGCTGGGGGCTGCAGGGCCTGGGTTAACCTCTGCATCACCAGAGGAACAAAGGAGGAATAGGATAAAGGTACGGCTAAAGTACGGCTAAAGGCTAAAATAACTGATCATCTAGTGCGTTCGGAAACAGAGAGTAAAAGGAGCAGGTTTCTGGGCGCTGAAGAATAGATTCAAGGCATAATGTGCAGACAAGGGTATGGTAGGATGTGAATACAGTGGAGGTAAGCCTAGGCATTGAGTGCTGATGAGGTTTTGTCTCTAGAGGCACCATTTAAGCCAGGTGCGGTCACCGCATGTGTGGGGGTGGAACATAAGGGAGAGCATAAGGGAGAGCATAAGGGAGAGCTAGAGGCTCTACAGTGAAACAAGATAATAATTACTAACCAAAACAGCAATAGACAAGGCATATTGACATTAGGGAGAGGCATGTGTAGCCGAATGATCATAGGGTCCAGTGAGTAGCTGGGCGAGCTGGAGGCACAGCGATTCAGGCGAGCAGACAGCAGGCTAGCAGATGGGCCTCAGGGGAACGTCGCAACAGAAGAGTCTGTTGAAACCCCCTCAGACTGTTACGTCGGCAGGACAGTCGTGAGGGATCGGCTGGGCTCCGTGTTGGCAGAAAAGGGTCCAGTGCAATTGTCAAAAGAGGTCATTGAAGCCTAGGGAATGCTTGATGGAAGCTCTTCCGGCTAGCCGGGAGACGAGCCTAGTTCGAGGCTAACTCCAGGCTAACTGGTGCATGCTTCGGGACAGAGACATTAGACAGGAGTAGCCACTCGGATAGCAGCTAGCTAGCTGAGATGATCCGAAGTGAAGGTTCAGAGCTTGCAGTAGGAATCCGGGGGTGTGGTAGAGAAAAGCAGTCCGATATGCTCTGGGTAGATATCACACTATGCAGGCAGGCAGGAGTTTCCTGGGCTGAGGCTGGAAGTCCGGGTTAACGGTGATGACCGCTAGCAGTGGCTAACTGACTACTAGCTAGTAGCTAGTTAGCTGGCTACCTTCTGAACGGGGTTCCGGTTCCAAAGTGTAAAAATAGTAGATCCATACCACATTGGGTGAGGCGGGTTGCAGGTGAGTATGTTCAGTCCGTAGGTGGAAAATGAGATACATTTAGGGACGGGACAAGACAATCAAAACAGACATCCCCACTGCTACGCCATCTTGGAATTATGATGGCTTAGCAGCTGCAAGAGCTCCGATAGGTTGGAGGACATCCTCTGGAAGTTGTCATAGTTACTGTTTAAGTCTGTGGAAGGGGGTGAGAACAACAAGCCTCCTAGGTTTTGCATTGAAGTTAATGTACCCAGAGGGTGTCACGATTCCCACCGAAGGTGGCTCCTCTCCCTGTTCGGGCGGTGCTCGGCGGTCGTCGTCGCCTGCCTACTAGCTGCCACCGATCAATTTTTCCAGACTCCTTTGGGAGGTGAGAGCGTGAACGCCCTCGTCTCCTGGCTGTCCGGCAAAGCTCTGGAGTGGGCCAACGCGGTCTGGGATGGACCATACTCGGCGAGGGACCATTTTTTTTAAACCTGTTCCCGGCTAGTGTTCGACCACCCCCCCCCCCGGGGGTCGAGCGGCGGGTGAGCGTCTGTTCCATCTACCGTAGGAGACGAGGAGCGCTCAACATTTCGCGCTGGAGTTCAGGACCTTGGCCGCAGGCACAGGGTGGAACGACAGGGCCCTGATTGACCACTATAGGTGCAGCCTAAGTCAGGACGTCCGCAGAAAGCTAGCATGTAGAGACGCTACCCTCACTCTGGACCAGTTAGTGGACATGGGTTGGACAACTGGCTGGCGACGAGCGGGCGCCCGGACCGGATCCTGTTGGTTCCACCCCCCCAGTGCCTCCGCTCCAACCCCGTTAGGGGGTGCTGCAGCGAGGGCGATCGGAGGAAGAGCCTCCTCCTGCACTGGGTGTGTATTGACACTGCCGACTGGTGCTGGAGGAGCTCGTCTTGGAGTTGAGACGGCAGGCAGAGTACTGTTCCCGGCACCCCAGGTGAGTCAGCACCAGGCTTACCCAGAGCCCCCTGTTGGTCACATGTAGGTGTTAATCTCTTTCCCTGAGTTTTGTCCCCATTCCCAACACAAGGCGCTAGTGGATTCAGGCGCAGCAGGGAATTTCATGGACCGTGGTTTCGCGCATAGGTTAGCGATTCCCCTGGTTCAGATAGACAAACCATTCCATGTGCACTCCCTAGATAGTCAACCATTAGGGTCAAGGGTAGTTAGGGAGTCCACGGCCCCACTGGACATTACGTTACGCAGGAGGGTCACGAGGAGAGAATTAGTCTCTTCCTCATTTATTCACCTGCGTTTCCGGTGGTGCTAGGGATTCCCTGGTTGGCCCTTCACAACCCCACTATTTTGTGGCAACAGAGGGCTCTAAATGGGTGGTCAGAGGAGTGCTCAGGTAGGTGCGTGGGAGTTTCCATTGATGCAACAACGGTGGAGGGTCCAGACCAAAGCTCCACCGTACGCATTCCCCCCGAATATGCCGATTTGGCTATCGCTTTCTGTAAAAAGAGGGCGACCCAATTACCACCCCATCGACGAGGGGATTGTGCGATAAACCTCCAGGTAAACGCCGCCCTTCCCAGGAGTCACGTGTATCCTCTGTCACAGGAGGAGACGGTGGCTATGGAAACATATGTCTCTGAATCTCTGAGGCAGGGGTACATTCGTCCTCCACGTAACCCGTCTCCTCAAGTTTATTTTTTGTGAGGAAGAAGGAGGGAGGTCTGCGTCCGTGTATTGACTATAGAGGACTAAATTCTATTACGGTGGGGTACAGTTACCCGCTACCTCTCATCACTATCACTACGGAGTAATTTCACGGAGCACGCTTCTTCACAAAACTGGATCTCAGGAGCGTGTATAACTTGGTACGTATCCGGGAGGGAGATGAGTGGAAGGCAGCGTTTAGTACCACATCTGGCCATTATGAGTACCTCGTCATGCCGCATGGGTTGAAGAATGCCCCAGCAGTCTTCCAATCCTTTGTAGATGAGATTCTCAGGGACCTGCACTGGCAGGGTGTGGAGGCGTATATCGATGACATCTTGATATATTCCGCCACACACGCTGCGCACGTGTCTTTGGTGCGCAGAGTACTTGGGCGACTATTGAAGCATGACCTATACGTCAAGGCTGAGAAATGCGTGTTCTCCCAACAGTCTCCTTCCTGGGTTATCGCATTTCCACATCAGGGTTGGTGATGGAGTGTGACCGCATTGTAGCCGTGCATAATTGGCCAACTCCCACCACAGTAAAGGAGGTGCAGAGGTTGTTACGGTTTGCCAATTACTACTGGAGGTTTATCCGAGGTTTTGGGCAGGTGGCAGCTCCCATTACCTCACTGCTGAAGGTGGGGCCGGTGTGTCTGCGGTGGTCGGCTGAGGCGGACAGAGCGTTTAGTCGCTTGAAGACTCTGTTTACCGAGGCTCCCGAGTTGGCTCATCCAGATCCCTCTTTGGCATTCATGGTGGAGGTGGATGCATCCGAGGCTGGGATTGGAGCCGTGCTCTCACAGTGCTCGGGCGCGCCACTGAAGCTCCGCCTCTGCGCGAAACTATGACGTGGGGGACCGGGAGTTGCTGGCTGTCGTAAAAGCCTAGAAGGTGTGGAGACATTGGCTTGACAGGGCTCAACACCCTTTCCTCATCTGGACTGACCATCGTAATCTGGAGTACATCCGGGCAGCGAGGAGACTGAACCCTCGCCAGGCAATGTGGGCCATGTTATTCACTAGATTCAGATTTACGATATCGCATAGACCGGGTTCCCAGAACGCTAAGGCCCCGTCTGTATGATACAGAGGAGCGGTCCATCATTCTGATCGGGGTCCCCAATTCACGTCCCGGGTATGGAGGGCGTTCATGGAGCGTCTGGGGGTCTCGGTCAGCCTGACCTCTGGTTTTCACCCCGAGAGTAATGGGCAGGTGGAGAGAGTAAACCAGGATGTGGGTAGGTTTCTGCGGTCGTATTGCCAAGACCGGCCAGGGGAGAGGGCGAGGTACGTTCCATGGGCAGAGATGGCCCAGATCTCACTCCGCCACTCCTCAACTAACCTTTCGCCCTTTCAGTGCGTGTTGGGGTATCAGCCGGTCCTGGTACCGTGGCATCATACTCCATACTCCATGTGTAACTCTGTGTTGTCTGTTCACACTGCTATGCTTTATCTTGGCCAGGTCGCAGTTGTAAATGAGAACTTGTTCTCAACTAGCCTACCTGGTTAAATAAAGGTGAAATAAAAAATAAAATAAAAATCTGAGCCGGACCGAGGCTCCCGTGGTGGAGGACTGGGTGAAGAGCTCGACGGAGACCTGGGAGGCCGTCCACGGGCACCTGAAACAGGCCGAAGGGCGGCAGAAAATGAGCGCTGACCACCACCGCAGTGAGGCCCCGGTGTTCGCACCGGGGGACAGGGTCTGGCTCTGTCACTATTCCCACGGAAGGTGGCTCCTCTCCCTGTTCGGGCAGTGCTCGGCGGTCGTCGTCGCCGGCCTACTAGCTGCCATCGATCCACTTTTCCTTTTCGTTTGTGTCTGTCTGTATTGTTTACACCTGTGTCTTGTTAGTTGACTTCGGTGGGATTTTCCACTGCCTGCGAGTCTTTGTGTGGGACTGTTTTCTGTGGTAAGTTATTGAATATATTTAATATAGTTTTATTTAAAAAGGATAACTTTGAAACGTTTCACTATTTTCATTTTTATGAAATTCACCGAGGAGGAGCCTCGACTGGTGTATGTGTGTGTGATTTTGACTTTGTATGTGTTCATGAGTGAGCCATTCAAGCAAATGTTCTCTGCCCTATGATTTGATGCAGTTCTTTCATTTGCGGTCCAGTAGCACATAGGCACTGTCCCCTCATAAGTCTATAGCTACAGATAGCTACACATCACAGTACTGGGAGCTCTCTTTGCTGTGGTTATAGAGATGTGAGGACACTCCAGGTGAGATCAGACACAGCCAGCTGTGAGAGAAGAGGAAGAGCCTGAAGAGAGAACACAGCCTTGTTTTCTGCATCATTAATCCTGCCGAAGAGGTCCCCTGGTGTGTGTGTGTGTGTTTGTTCTCCTATCTAACTGCTGACTCTACACCTCCATGCAGCACTAGAGACCACCAGTTTCCACAGCCCTGAACAGAGGCCCCTGAACAGCTTCAGCTGGGTTCTTTGTCACGTCACACTCGCTCCAACCTTACGCAGCAATAGCAGAACACCAATTTACACAACATCTGCAGTCACACAACCCCTGTGTCTCCCTCCTCCATCCATTATCTCTCTGTGCCTCAGCGTCTCTTTGTGTGGATGGCCACGAGGTCTCGGTGAGTTTAGAGCGCCGGGAGTCTATGGATGATTTAGAATGAAGGTGCTCTTCCCTCGTTCGAACCCCATTCTGACGGGCATCTGTTCTCTAACGAACACATTTAGAGCAAGAAGAAACATAATTCTATAACAGGCCAGGGAGTTTTACACCAAACAGGTTGAAAATGAATGGAGGAATGGAGCTCAATGAGCATAGCCCCAACAGAGCAGAAAGATGAACTAAAACACCTGATTTACCCTTGTTTGTTAGGCGTCTTCAGAAGGGGAAAGCTTGCCTTACTCTCCCTGCCCTTAGTCGCAAGACGTTAGTCCTACTGCAAAGCAGAAATCTTCTGGTGTCGTTTTATATGATATCTCAGGTTGTTAGGAGTTCTATAAAAAGAGAGTGTAGCTCAACATTAGCCTGGTAAAGTGTTGGATGTGAGTTATGAAGATAGTTTATGCCAATGCGGCTCTGAACACGTGCAAGAGTGCGCAGGCATTCACATGCACACTCACACACCCTGAGATCTGCATAAATCAATCTCATCTGCCTGAAGGTAAGCCAACAGGCAGCTTGGTGATCGATTTGTCCGGGGCTCATGAATTCATACATGCTCTCTCACCACATCACCAGCGTGTACTCCTTTCCCTCTCATCATCCCTTCCTCCATCGCCTCGTCTTTTTATCTGGATTAAAGTAAAGTTTCACTTCCTAAAGCCAAAAGGTGAAAAATATCTACACAGACTCAAACATCAGAGTTCACTGCCCTCTGTGTTTATCTGCAAAACATTAACTTAACATGGCCAACGAGAGAGAGAGAGAGACGATCTAACTGCAGGCCACAGAGAAAATAACAAGCTGAAGTGAATAGATCGGAGACAGATACAAGCCTACACTTATCTCATCATGACCTTCCTTCTATCCCCACAACAACAAAAAATGAAAGGAAATCAAACGAGTTTGCTCTTGACTGGTAGACAGGCAGAGGAGAAAGAGAACACCTTGAGCCCGAGCATGGAGGTGACAAGTGATGATGGCTTCCGATCTTTATCTCTCTCCCTCTCTGATCTAAGAGGGATTTCTCTGGCCCTCACCCTGCCCCCCTGACATGAACCTTTGCAGCTCCAGACCCAGCAAAGCCTTTCGAGAGAGACACCCCAGAGAGGGTGACAGATGTCTGGGGAGATTAGGTGGACTGGTCCTCGTCTATCTGGAGGAATGTATTGCACCTGAAGCGCTTTGTGTTACAACACAACTGCTGGGGGTGATGATTGAACCAGCAAGCCAGTGGTTACAGGGGAAGTGCAGTACTATCTGTACCTAGTAGAATCATAGTAATATCATAGTCCTGCTCCAGCCTCTCTCCTGTTCTGTCAGACAAACAGACAGAACGTCACACAGACATAATGCCATGCGGAACGATCCGCCAAAGTGAGAAGGCAATTTGCCTCTGCCACAGTCGACACATTGCTGTTAGGAGGTGATTGAATTTGTCAACCTGCCAGAATGAAATGGCATAAACGACACTTTATGCCAATCAGCCCTTCATATAGAGGGACATGAGACAAATGAGAGACAAATGCATGTTTGTCATGTCTGAGTACACACACAAAGACACACAAAGACAAGCATACAACAAAGATGGACCCAAGTTGCCCAAAGACTTAGTGACTTTGCACAATCTCTTGATTTACATTCAAATGCTTACATAGAAATGGTACAAGACGAAGCAATTATGTTTGTCTGTACTCAAAGCAATTACTGTGTGTGTGGACTTTCAACTGTAGCAACATTGGATCAAACTAAAAGAACAACACTTCCTGTATATGTTAGTGTGAAGGAGCCGAAGGTGTATCTGAGAACTCTCTGCACATACTAAATGAAACCTAATCAAACCTGTACACCAACAGGCGAAATCTGGAGTTGGTACATCAAAACCAAATCCATGACATCTGCAAGTCTCATCCCATGCTTTGCGTGGAATTAATACACACACTTATCGACAGACTCAGGGGGAGGTGGAAATGCAGCACTGGGAGGAGAGATTAAGATGACCCTACCTGCACCTATTACCCAGTCCCCAGACACAGGCTGAGGTGTGTGTGTGTGTGTGTGTCTTTTGAGATGAAGTGATAGAGGTAGGTAGAGATAGATGGAGACAGAGAGAGAGAAGCGTGGTGCAGATGGTGAAGGCCACAATCAGCTGATGTATGGGGCAGTTACTTAGACACTTACAGCTGTGTCACTGACACTGAGATGATGTGTGAATAGGGGACCCTCTACTAGCTGTGACTGAGAAACCTAGTATCCGTATCCCTCCATTTTTCCCATTTGCCAGTAGAATACCACCATGCATACCACTGCTGGCTTGCTTCTGAAGCTAAGCAGGGTTGGTCCTGGTCAGTCCCTGGATGGGAGACCAGATGCTGCTGGAAGTGGTGTTGGAGAGCCGGTAGGAGACACTCTTTCCTCTGGTCTAAAAACATATCCCAATGCCCCAGGGCAGTGATTGGGGACATTGACCTGTGTAGGGTGCTGTCTTTTGGATGGGACGTTAAACGGGTGTCCTGACTCTCGGAGGTCATTAAAGATCCCATGGCACTTATCGTAAGAGTAGGGTTGTTAACTCCGGTGTCCTGGCTAAATTCCCAATCTAACCCTCAAACCATCACGGTCACCTAATAACCCCCAGTTTACAATTGGCTCATTCATCCCCCTCCTCTCCCCTGTAACTATTCCCCAGGTCGTTGCTGCAAATGAGAACGTGTTCTCAGTCAACTTACCTGGGAAAATAACGGATAAATAAAATAAAAAATAATAATTTAAAACTGTCTGTCTTTTGCTAATAGCCTGCTTTTCTCTGCCTCTTCTCACCTCTCTCTCTTGCTATTTGACACACTGTCACTGCTGTAGAGAAAGCAACATGAACTATGTATATCTGTGGCTCAGTGAAAGGGGAATGTTTGTATGCACGTGGGGAAATCATCTGATGGGCGAGTCGTCGGCTGAAGTAAATGCAATGCTTTTTCATTGAAGGAGGAGCATTTAGATTTTCTGAAGTTCACAAATCTTTATGAGCATCGATGCTGAATAAAACGCTTTTTGATGAGTATCAATAAGTATTCTGTTTGTGTGTGTCGGTCTGGTGAGAGTTGCTGCCTGCCTAGTAAGTAAAATGACGTCGAAAATACTTAGTTTCTGAACGTCAAAGAGATGACTGACACAACATGAGTCAAACACATTTTTTTCCAGTGCCAAATGTAATCTACACATACATTCTGATGTAAGCATTATACCACAATCATACATTTTCATGCCTCTTGTAGCAAAGAGGAGCCAACTGAAGATTGCAATAGGTTATTTATTATTGCTCCCATCTGTCACACACACTTGTGTTAGCTTTTTCAGAAGCTTTTAAACTGTCAGCCATGACATTCAAAATAGTTCAGCCTTCAGAATAAACGAACAGACCACTTCAACTACAATGCCATTCTTGGATTCTTGTTGTTGTTGCTATGCTGGTGACATGTTGTTGTTTATCTACCTATGTTGAATGCACTGATTGTAAGTCGGTCTGGTTTAGAGCGTTTGCCGAATGACCAAAATGTAAATGGCAAAAACAAACACTCGCAAAGCATGCTGGGTATTATTATATTATTCAAGGATTTTGCTACAACTGCAATAACATCTGATAAACATGTGTATGTGACCAATACAATTGGATTTGACTTGAAAAAATTAGTTCCGCCCCAAACAAGCACACATTTGATCAGTGAGGACCAGATCCAAATCCGAACGAATCATAGACCTCTAGGGAATGTTTAACAAGTTCGAACATCACGGTAAGGTACGGTACAGGACAGTTTAGATTTATTCAGTAGAGTGGATTAGAGTAGAGTAGAGTACAGTACAGTACAGTACAGTATAGTTTAATTCAGAAGAGTACAGTTTAGTTTAGTAGAGTAAAGTATCGTACAATACAGATGAGCAATGTAGGTAAACATGTAAAAGTGGCATTGTTAAAAGTGGCTAGTGATACATGTATTACATAAAGATGGCAAGATGCAGATGGTAAAGAGTACAGTATATACATGAGATGAGTAATGTAGGGTATGAAAACATTATATTAAGTGGCATTGTTTAAAGTGACTAGTGATACATTTTTACATAATTTTTTCCATTATTAAAGTGGCTGTAGTTGAGTCAGTATGTTGGCAGCAGACACTCAATGTTAGTGGTGGCTGTTTAACAGTCTGATGGACTTGAGATAGAAGCTGTTTTTCAGTCTCTCGGTCCCTGCTATGATGTACCTGTATTGACCTCGCCTTCTGGATGATAGCGGGGTGAACAGGCAGTGGCTCGGGTGGTTGTTGTCCTTGATGATCTTTATGGCCTTCCTGTGACATCGGGTGGTGTAGGTGTCCTGGAGGGCAGGTAGTTTGCCCCCGGTGATGCGTTGTGCAGACCTCACTACCCTCTGGAGAGCCTTACGGTTGTGGGCGAAGCAGTTGCCGTGCCAGGCGGTGATACAGCCCGACAGGATGCTCTCGATTGTGCATCTGTAAAAGTTTGTGCGTGCTTTTGGTGACAAGCCTTCTTCACCATGCTGTCTGTGTGAGTGGACCAATTCAGTTTGTCTGTGATGTGTACGGCGAGTAGCTTAAAACTTACTACCCTCTCCACTACTGTCCCATCGATGTTTCCTGAAGTCCACAATCATCTCCTTTGTTTTGTTGACGTTGAGTGTGAGGTTATTTTCCTGACACCACACTCCGAGGGCCGTCACCTCCTCCCTGTAGGCCATCTCGTCATTTTTGGTAATCAAGTCTACCACTGTAGTGTTGTCTGCAAACTTGATGATTAAGTTGGAGGCGTGCATGGCCACGCAGTCGTGGGTGAACAGGGAGTACAGGAGAGGGCTCAGGACGCACCCTTGTGGGGCCCCAGTGTTGAGGATAGGCGGGTTGGAGATGTTGTTACCTACCCTCACCACCTGGGGGTGGCCCGTCAGGAAGTCCAGTACCCAGTTGCACAGGGAGGGGTCGAGACCCAGGGTCTCAAGCTTGATGACGAGTTTGGAGGGTACTATGGTGTTAAATTCTGAACTGTAGTCGATGAACAGCATTCTCACATAAGTATTCCTCTTGTCCAGATGGGTAAAGGCAGTGTGCAGTGTGGTTGCGATTGCGTCATCTGTGGACCTATTGGGGCGGTAAGCAAATTGGAGTGGGTCTAGGGTGTTGGGTAGGGTGAAGGTGATATGGTCCTTGACTAGTCTCTCAAAGCACTTCATGATGACGGAAGTGAGTGCTACGGGTAGTCGTTTAGCTCAGTTACCTTATCTTTCTTGGGAACAGGAACAACGGTGGCCCTCTTGAAGCATGTGGGAACAGCAGACTGGGATAAGGATGGTTTGAATATGTCCGTAAACATACCAGCCAGCTGGTCTGCGCATGCTCTGAGGACACTGCTGGGGATGCTGCTTGGGCCTGCAGCCTTGCGAAGGTTAACACGTTTAAATGTTTCACTCACGTCAGCAGCAGTGAAGGAGAGTCCACAGGTTTTGGTAGCGGGCCGTGTCAGTGGCACAGTATTGTCCTCAAAGCAAGCAAAGAAGTTGTTTAGTCTGTCTGGGAGCAAGACATCCTGGTCCACGGTGGGGCTGGTTTTCTTTTTGTAGTCCGTGATTGACTGTAGACCCTGCCACATGCCTCTTGTGTCTGAGCCATTGAATTGCGACTCTACTTTGTCTCTATACTGACGCTTAGCTTGTTTGATTGCCTTACGGAGGGAATAGCTACACTGTTTGTATTCGGTCATGTTTCCGGTCACCTTGCCCTGGTTAAAAGCAGTGGTTCGCGCTTTTAGTTTCACGTGAATGCTGCCATCAATCCACGGTTTCTGGTTTGGGAATGTTTTAATAGTTGCTGTGGGTGCGACATCGCCGATGCACTTGCTAATAAACTCACTCACCGAATCAGCATATTCGTCAATGTTGTTGTTTGACGCAATGATGAACATATCCCAATCCACGTGATCGAAGCAATCTTGAAGCGTGGAATCAGATTGGTCGGACCAGCGTTGAACAGACCTGAGCACGGGAGCTTCCTGTTTTAGTCTCTGTCTATAGGTAAGGAGCAACAAAATGGAGTCGTGGTCAGTTTTTCTAAAAGTAGGGCGGGGCAGGGCCTTATATGCGTCGCGGAAGTTAGAATGACAATGATCCAGGGTTTTACCAGCCCTGGTAGCACAATCGATATGCTGATAGAATTTAGGAAGTATTGTTTTCAGATTAGCCTTGTTAAAATCCCCAGCTACAATGAATGCAGCCTCAGGATATGTGGTTTCCAGTTTACATAAAAAAGTCAAATAAAGTTTGTTCAGGGCCATCGATGTTCAGAGCCATTATGATCGAAGAGAATTCTCTTGGTAGATAATGCGGTCGACATTTGATTGTGAGGAATTCTATGTCAGGTGAACAGAAGGACTTGAGTTCATTTATGTTGTTATGATCACACCACATCTTGTTAATCATAAGGCATACACCTCCGCCCTTCTTCTTACCAGAAAAATGCTTGTTTCTGTTGGTGCAATGCGTGAAGAAACCAGCTGACTGTACCGACTCCGATACCGTGTCTTGCGTGAGCCATGTTTCCGTGAAGCAAAGAACGTTACAGTCTCTGATGTCTCTCTGGAAGTCAACCCTTGCTCGGATTTCATCAACCTTGTTGTCAAGAGACTGGACATTGGCGAGTAGTATGCTCAGGAGCGGTGAGTGATGTGCCTGTCTCCGGAGCCTGACCAGAAGATCGCTTCGTCTGCCTCTTTCACGGCTACGTTGTTTTGGTTCGCCGGCTGGGATCTGATCCATTGTCCCGGGTGTTGGGTAAAACACAGGATCCGCTTGGGGAAAGTCGTGTTCCTGGTCGTAATGATGGTGAGTTGACGTTAATCTTATATCCAGTAGTGCCTCCCGACTGTATGTAGTAAAACCTAAGATTACCTGGGGTACCAATGTAAGAAATAACACATAAAAAACTAAATACTGCATAGTTTCCTAGGAACGCGAAGCGAGGCGGAAATCTCTGTCGGCGCCGGAACCAATTGTCAATGTCTATAGTTGGAACAAATATAGGCCAGTTGGGACCAGATGGAAGTTGAAATGAAGGCCGGCCCGGTCTGAATCAAATCTTAACCAAACCATAGGCATTTAGCCCAAATCAAGGCCTGTACGGGTTGGACCAAATCTGAACACATCTGTGATTGACCAATAATCAACCTCTGTGGATGTTGAAATCAAGGCCTGTCCGGACCGCATCAATTAAAAAAATAAAATAAATACATTGCCTGATGGTAAATGCTTAGTAGATGCTCTCCATGCCTCTCATCTCAGTCTCCACAATGGGTCCCATGGGAGGCTCTGTGTCCAGCCTCTGCCCTGTCCAGGTGTGTGTGTGTATGTGTCGGTGTGAGTGTGTGTGTGTGTGTGTGTGTGTATGTGTCGGTGTGAGTGTGTGTGGAGCGTGCGCATGTGCATGCGTTTGTCAGTTCATATGTGCGTCTGTGTGTGTGTGACTGTGTGTCAGACACACACACACACACACACACACACACACACACACACACACACACACACACACACACACAAAAACACACACACACACCTCAGTCTCTGGTCACTGTGCTATGCTCAGCTAGCAATGAGATGTATATTTATGTGTAAAAACTCTGGCGAGACAATACAAGATCGATGCAATTTATGGTTTGCTTTTGAAATAATTGACCCTGTGAAAAAAATAAGGGGGAACAGTTTTAACGTGAAGCAAGGTATTTATTTGAACTAGAAATGGAAAGTTTGAAACTTTACTTGTGTTTTACTTTCTCTTACTTATTTTACTAACCTACTTGCATTGTTTCTTCTGGAAGCAGTTCCAGTATGTGTTGGTGTTACAGTTTTTTTCGATTGCTAAACGACAGTGGGCACAACTGGAGTCACATGTGCAACACTCTAACTACAGTCTGCACTACCAACAGTCACCTGAGCTAAACAGTTCACATCACCTGCAAAACTCATTCCAAGCAACACAACTCTTAACACATGGCTCAAAACACGCTCAGTGCAGCCAAACACTATGCACAACCCTCACTGAGATAACACACACTGTCACTCAGAACACACTGAGAGTAAAAACACTAGCATCAAACACCAATACAGAAAATACAAACTTTTCATCTTTACAGTTTGAACAATTTCAGTGACTTCATACAAAGTAATATTTTCTTCAAAGAAAAGAGTGACATTCTTTCACATGATTTATTACAATTTTTAGAACATAACAATTCTTTAAGGTCAATGAAAATTAGCAGTTTCAATAGTCTGTAGTAATTTACGGAATTACAGTAATGAGAAAAAAAAGGTAGAAACTAAAAGTACATACTGTAATTCGAACAAATAATTGAGGGGCTAATCCTGCCTCTCTCTAGCATCAGGCCACAGGTTTTCTTCAACATCACATCTAATGTTTTCTCTTGCCATGCACCTGGGGAAGAACCTTCTGGAGTGCCTTATCCATCCCTGGCAGTCCTCTGGACTCGTGTCCTCACATCCGGCACGCATGGCTTCCAAAAGAGACATTTGGTCATGTGGGTGGTGACCAAACACTTTCCACCTCCAGGCAGAGAAAAACTCCTCTATTGGGTTGAGGAAGGGTGAATATGCAGGCAGGTACAAAACCATACATCTGTGATGTGCTGCAAACCAATCTGTGACAGCTGCAGAGTGGTGAAAAGCAATGTTATCGCAAACTATGACAAAAACTTGGGGGTTTCTTACTGGCTCCCCCTGTTCTGCTGGCACTAGCTGAGCATAGAGCTGTTCTAGGAAAGCTATAAGCCTTTCTGTGTTGTATGGGCCAATGAGTGGTGTGTTGAGAAGCAAACCATCATTGGCCATTGCAGCACACATGGTGATATTTCCCCCCCTTTGGCCTGGAACCTCCACAGTGGCCCTTTGACCTATAACATTCCTTCCTCTGCGCCGTGTTTTGGCAAGGTTAAATCCAGCTTCATCGATAAATACAAATGAATGTGGTCTTTCCAGTGCTTCCACCTCCATTACTCTCTGAAAAACAGTAAGTGCACAGTTTTACTGTAGAAATGCTAGTTTTTTTTTTTACTGTAAATATTTTGTATAGCTGTGTACGTAACCTCAGACGTCGTACCTGGACATATTGGTATCTTTGCTCTTTTACCCGTTCACTGTTTCTCTCGAACGGTACAGTGTATAACTGTTTCATTGTAACTTGGTGTTTCTTTAGGACTCGAGCAATAGTTGTTGTGCTGACAGAATTAACATTTTCAAATATATCATTATCAGCCAGCACTCTATCTTGAATCTCCTGCAGTTTTATTGCATTGTTGAGAACAACCATGTCAACAATAGCATTTTCCTGCGCATCTGAATATATTTTTCCTCTTCCCCCTGTTGGGGGCAGCCTTTGGGTCCTGTTGTAAAAATATATTTTACAGTCAAACTTACTGTAATATATATCAGTGTAAATATTCTATAATTGCAATACAAAATAGATTCCTGTAATGTTTTCATTTACTGTAAGGATGTAACTCTCACCTGTTTGCATGATGGAAAATGCGCATTACAGATGCCACTGTGGATCTTTGCAGATTGGGTTGCACCCTCAACCCTGCCTCTCTCAATGAGAGACCATGGTTCACGACATGACATGGTCTATAAGTGTAGCCCTTATTTAATCTGAAATAACAGCTCTTTGTCTTCTTTGTCTTCCTCCACGCATCCGCCCTCTCCCTGCCACCCTTCTCCCTCCACGAACCCATCTTCCTTGTTCCGTTTCCAAAATGAGTCTTTCTGAGCTCTACCTATATATACTGTAATATGTGTGTGTGTTCACTAACAAGTCTAAAACAAGACACCTGCTTAGCCTTTCAGCTGAAATTGCAATCAGCAGTGTTTGAAAGGCACAAGGCTGAAATCTATTCTGTTTTGAATGTGTGGTTCACAGTTTTGACAGCAGTGTGTTAGCATTTGAACAAAGTGCTGTAAATCCACAGTGTTGTGCAGGTTGTGGTTAAAGTCATGGGATAAGTGTGTAGAGTTTTGAAAACTGTGTTCAAGCAATGAAAAACGAACTAGAGTTTGGTCCACATGAACTGCTGCTGTGCAGACTGTAGTTAGAGTTTTGCACATGTGACTCAAGTTGTGTCCACTGTCGTTTAGCAATCGAAAAAAACTGTAAGTACTGTAAATAGATTCCTATTAAAGGGTCGGCTGAGGACATGCTTGACTGACACCGAAATTTCACTGTGTTTTACTTTATCAGTATCCCTTATTTTTTCTGTGCATATTACTTCATAAGCATATGTTCCATTTCTCATGCATTATCTCACTACCGGTGTACGTGTCTAAAAAGCGGGACAGACCTTCATACATCCTACATTATTTCTAAAGATGTGTCATTTCAGAATGAGGGGTGCTGTTTTTCTGCTGGTGTTGCTGTTCTGTCTGTCCGGGACATGGGCTCAGTGAGAGAGTGGAGGGGGCAGAGAGAATTTGATCGATAGCCAACGGACTGAAGCTACAGAGATGATCCACGAACAGACGAGCGGCCAGAGCACCGCTGATATCTAGGATGAGCTGAGAGACATGGTGGTAGAGCTGAGGACCATAGAGACCAGACTGAATGCCAGTGAGAGGGAGGTGGACGGCCTGAAGACAGAGAATGCAGGGAAAGGACTATTAAATCATAGATTACTAATGTGTATCTATGAGTTTAGAAGTTCATCTTCATTATGCTATTGGTTGGAACAATAGCTTTTGAAAACTGTTTTGTTTCCATAATTCCAGCCATGAGTGCAAGATGTTTCTCAACGACATGTAATATAACATAACATGTAATATGTAATATGTAAAATGTAACGTGAAAATGTTTATAATATTTCATAACATGTAATATGTAACATGTAATATGGAAGAAAAGGTGATGAAGACATATTTATCTTTATGTTTCAACTCAAGCTTTGTGATGGACTTTTACCCTAACCATAGGCAGTTTATTGATGCTTATTTACCATTATTGATTTTGATGTTTCTTTTCATGTGATTTTAGCCCTGGAGACCAGAGTGACAGCCAGTGAGAGTGGCAACACGGGTAATTTAATGGTGTTGATATACAATTATTGTCATTTTAAAGGTAAGTTTACTAATGTGAGCTTTCCAGCTTTGGAAGCCAGGCTGAGTGGCAGTGAGAGGGAGGTGGAGGAGCTGAAGAGAGAGAACGCAGGTAAAAGCCACACAGAAAAGAAGTGGAGTCTCTGCTGGTTTGACTGATTCAAACCAAGTAGGACCCTTCAATACTGACACCACACTGACCTGCAGTAGAGTCATCACCATCATCGGCATGGCCTTATACAACCCATGTACAGGTATTAACCACATAAATCAACACACACTGAATCCAACTAGAGTCCAGCATAAGCTACAAGTGTCTATGAGAAACAGACAGTGCTGACCTCTTCCTGCTTCTCCTCTGATGCAGGGAGCTTCACAGAACCAGTGAGAGGAGTCTACCACATCAGATTCACTGCCATGAGTCACAGTGTTTCACAATACAGAGGTGCATATCTTTTCCGCAATGACAAGAACGTTATGGCCAATAATGAATACAATACCAGTGGACAGTTGAGGTACACATCTAATGCATCTAGAGCTGGAGGAGGGGGATGCGCTCCACATGCATCTCACCTCAGAAATGAGCAAATTCCATTTTATATTGTTGCTGAATTGATCTACCACATCAGAGCGAAAAATGGGATTTAATATTTCAGAGGGGAAAACTGCGAATTTTATTTGCTTGGTGTCTGTCTTTATTTGTTATGTTGACACAAAGTTCTTCCTGTGTACCTTTGAGGACACACCGACATGAATGGTGCATTGCTTCACTGTCTCTGACTCAGTCATTCAGATGATGACAGAAAGAGAGAAGAGTCGGAGAGAGAGCATCAAATAATTTCATACATGGTGTCTCACACCCCTCTCTTTCTCTCTCTCTCTCTCTCTCTCTCTCTCTATCTCTCTCTCTCGCTCTCTCTCTCTCTCTCTCTCTCTCTCTCTCTCTCTCTCTCTCTCTCACACACACACACGTCTAACAGTGCTAAGAGCAAAGAGCCGCTGCTCAAATATTTACCAAGACAAGCAGAAGAAGCAGAGGGGGGAATGTGTATGGCTGCATTTACAGACTAGACAGCACAGTCATCCCATGAATAAATCCCTCTGTGGAATATTCTGTCTGTGATGTAAGTAGGGTGGATCCCAAATGGCTCCCCATTCTCTATATAGTGCATAGGCCCTGGTAAAAAAAAGTAGTGCACTGCTAAGGGAATAGGGTGCCATTTGGGACATATATTACATCTGTGATGTTAGTCATAGGTTTGTTTCTTCCTTCAGAGAAGTACCTGGACTGAATGCAAAAGGAGGAGCAGTAATTACTAATACCTGTATCCCTGTGTTAGTAGGTTGGGGCATTCTGCAGCTTTTTCTATCAAATGCACACACACACATAGAGTCAAATGCAAGTGTGCACGCACATTCTGCATGCGCGCACACACACACATACACACACACACACAGACAGACAGACAGACAGACAGACAGACAGACAGACAGACAGACAGACAGACAGACAGACAGACAGACAGACAGACAGACAGACAGACAGAGCTGGATGGATGCTAGGGTATTAGCATTACATCATCATACATCAACACTCGACTGAGCTGATGAGATAGCTGGAGGAGGAACAACAAATCTCCATCTCCGCCGTCTACACAGGAGCCTGGGAGGAGAATTACTGTCTGAGCGATGGAGAGAGAAGAGAGGGAAGAGAGAGAAGAGAGCAGGAGAGAGAAGGGAGAGCTGGAGAGCAGGAGAGAGCAGGGAGAGGTGGAGAGCAGGAGAGAGAAGACGGCAAGATAAAAAATAAAAAGAGAGAGAAAAGAGATCATGAGTAATTCTTCTAGAATATAGCAGGCCTGCGAAGCAAATTGCAGTTTTTTGAATATTCCTGCCAATTATTTTCAGTGGAATAAGAAGCAGAGTTGCCTGAGGTGTCACAGAGTAAAAACAGAAGCTTTAAGTGGTGCCAGTTTTAGGAAGGGAATAATGAATTTCATATTAAATGTGAAGAAAGGTCAGAAGCGTGCAGTCGTGTTTAGAAAGAAGTGAGTTGTTACTTGTGCTGCATTCATAACCAAGTGGATACGTGGTAATTACCAGTTGTGAAGTCGTAAATATGAGTTGGATGAATTCTTGTGCTTTGAACTCGTTGAGAAACGCTGATTGGCTAATGTCCATCAAGCTACTTCAACAATAAACTAAAAGTACAAATATTATGCTTGTGAACAAACGATAGTGTTCAAAAACCATATTAATAGATTGCTTTTTATAAATAATGTTTTGTTGTTGCATTTAACTGCCAAAAATGCTGTTAACGAGGTAATTTCCTTAGTAAGTGACATCAGAGTTCAGCATGTGGGAGAAGTCAGAGCTCAGGGATGTTAGACGTATTTCCCCCTAGTAGTTACCAGTCCTATGTGGTAGTACCTTCCCACTTGGTTATGAACGCAGCATAACAACCAGGTGGAGGGGTTAGAGTTAGAATGAGGAGGGGTTAGAGTCAGGTGGAGGGAGTAGAGTCAGAACAAGAAGGGGTTTTAATTCAGGGGAGGGGTTAGAGTCAGAGTGAGGGGTTAAAGTCAGAACAAGGAGTGTTAGATATAGAATGGGGGGTTAGAGTCAGGGGAAGGGTTATGCCAACTCAGGTCTAAAGATGGGATGGCCTATTTATGTAGGCCTATTTACTTGAGATAAAAATATATCTATATATTTACACAAGTAAATCAAGGACATGGAAGTAAAGCCTGACATTGTTTAATCGGAACCTATTGGTGTTAAATGGATGACTGTCTCATGACATGGATGACATGTCCATGCCTTCCATTAGCAGGGCTAGAGTGGTAGAACAGAGAGGATGGAAGGGGGAGAAAGGGTGAGAAGAGGAGAAGAGAGAAAACAGGGAGAGAAGGGTAGAAGAAGGAGAAAGGGAGAAAGGGTGAGAAGCAGAACAGGGGGGAAGGTGCACATGTTTATATGGCCTGCAGACACTGCTAATCTTTCCCATTCCTAAATGTCACATGGTCATGTGCCTGAGACGTGATAGGGCACCTCACCGCCTGTCTCCCTGTGTCTACGACGACCATGTCATGATCACCAATCAGAGGCCTTCAGTCACACATCAGTCTACATAGTCGTTGGTTTTCAGATCGCAGACATCTCTGAGTTGCAGGACAGTGCAAAAGTTTAGGAAATCCTATTATTGAGAACATGGAGCATTCCTTGCGGGACTATTTGAAAAGTTACCATCAAAAGGGACAATAAATGAAATCTGACATTTTAAAGTGATACTGTGAGAACTTCAGTACAGCTACAGTGCCTTGCAAAAATATGTATCCCCTTTGGCGTTTGTCCTATTTTATTGCATTGCAACCTGTAATTTTTAAATATTTTTATTTGGATTTCATGTAATGAACATACACAAAATTGTCCAAATTGGTAAAGTGAAATGGAAAAAACAAGTTGTTTAAAAATATATATTTTTTAAACCCCAGAAAATTGGGGGAAAAGGGTATGTGTTCAACCCCTTTGCTATGAAGCCCCTAAATAAGATCTGGTGCAACCAATTACTTTCAGAAGTCACATAATTAGTTAAATAAAGTCAAATTGTGTGCAATCTAAGTGTAACATGATCTGTCCCATGATCTCAGTACATATGAACACCTGTTCTTAAAGGCCCCAGAGTCTGCAACACCACTAAGCAAGGCGCACCACCAAGCAAGCGGCACCATGAAGACCAATGAGCTCTCCAAACAGGTCATTGACAAAGTTGTGGAGAAGTACAGATCAGGGTTGAGTTATTAAAACATATCAGAAACTTTGAACATCCCACGGAGCACCATTAAATCCATTATTAATAAATGGAAAGAATATGGCCCCACAACAAACATGCCAAGAGAGGGCCGCATACCAAAACTCACGGACCAGGCAAGAACGGCATTAAGGCAACAAAGAGATCAAAGATAACCCTGAAGGAGCTGCAAAGCTCCACAGCGGAGATTGGAGTGTCCGTACACTCCACAGAGCTGGGCTTGAGAAAAAATCTGAGAAAAATCCATTCAGGAAGTAGGATTTTTGTTGTTGTTGTAGTTTTCTACTCAATGCCATTACAGTATCCATTGACTTAGGACTCAAATTGCAGTTCCTATTCCTTGCAGTTCCTATGCTAAAATGAGGGAGTAAGAGCAGTCTGAATGAGTGGACCCTGCTGTGTCACAAAGCTTTTTCATGTGTGCGACCGACAGAGTGCCTTTCTTGTTTACCTTTTATATTGATGGCGTTATTGTCCTGTTGAAATATTATAGATTATTTAGGCTCAAAACAACCTGAGGCTTGAATCTAAACATCGTTTCATATGTTTCTATGAACATTA
This sequence comes from Oncorhynchus mykiss, assembly GCF_013265735.2. Classification (NCBI taxonomy): domain Eukaryota; kingdom Metazoa; phylum Chordata; class Actinopteri; order Salmoniformes; family Salmonidae; genus Oncorhynchus; species Oncorhynchus mykiss. The sequence continues at coordinate 51,995,233 of NC_048579.1, read as the reverse complement.
CGGGTACAATTTAGATTTTTTTTGTCTGCCTGTTGTGACTGCATTTGACCCTGTGGATTACTGAAGAAAACGCGCAAACAAACTAAGGGTTTTCCGATATAAAGAGAGACTTTATCGAACAAAAGATTTCATTTTCAAAACGTTATAACAACCCCTCTAGACTAAAACCTTGTGCCCTCACCTTGTGCCCTGATGCCTGTGCTGATGAGCCAGTGGGCAGGTATCGCCACATACACCTATGTCACGCCCTGATCTGTTTCACCTGTCTTTGTGATTGTCTCCACCCACCTCTAGGTGTCTCCTGTTTTCCCCATTAGTCCCCGGTGTATTTATCCCTGTGTTTCCAGCCTCTCTGTGCCAGTTCGTCTTGTTTTGCCAAGTCAACCAGCGTTTTCTCCTAGCTCCTATTTTTCCCAGACTCTGTCTTTTCCTAGCCTTCCTGGTTTTGACCCTTGCCTGCCCTGACATCGAATCCGCCTGCTTGACCACTCTGCCTGTTCTGACCTCGAGCCTGCCTGTCCCCTTGTACTGTTTGAAATTGGACCTGTTCACTGAACCCCTGCCTGTCCTGACCTCGAGCCTGCCTATCCCATGGTACTGTTTGGACGTGGTTTATGAACTCTCGCCTGTCCCCAACCTGCCTTTTGCCTACCCCTTTTGGAGCAAAAAATATAGGAGCTCCACCATCTGCCTCCTGTGTCTGCATTTGGGTCTCACCTTGTGCACATATAACCTACTGTACATGGGCTTCTGTTAAGTTATACCACCTATGCCACTCCATTGCCCTTCCATAGACATTTCCTTTCAAAAACAGACTATATAGTCTCTCTCTCTCTCTCTCTCTCTCTGTCTCTCTCTTTCTCTCTCTCTTTTATATTTGAGATTCTTCAAAGTAGCCACACTTCGTCTTGGTGACAGCTTTCTCTCAAGCAGCTTCATGAGGTAGTCATCTGGAATGCAATTCAATTAACAAATGTGTCTTAAGTTAATTTGTGTAATGTATTTCCTTCTTAATGCGTTTGAGCCAATCAGTCGTGTTGTGACAAGGTAGGGGTGGTATACAGAAGATAGCCCTATTTGGTAAAAGACCAAGTCCATATTATGTCAAGAACAGCTCAAATAAACAAAGAGAAAAGACAATCCCTCATTACTTCAAGACATGAACGTCAATCAATGCGGAACTTTGAAAGTTTCTTCAAGTGCAGTCACAAAAACCATCAAGCGATATCATGAAACTGGCTCTCATGAGGACTGCCACAGGAAAGGAAGACCCATAGTTACCTCTGCTGCAGAGGATAAATTCATTAGAGTTAACTGCACCTCCAATTGCAACCCAAATAAATGCTTCACAGAGTTCAAGTAGCAGACACATCAACTGTTCAGAGGAGACTGCGTGAATCAGACTTTCATGGTCAAATTGCTGCAAAGAAACCACTAATAAAGTACACCAATAAGAAGAAGAGACTTGCTTGGGCCAAGAAACACGAGTGAATGGATGATCTCCGCATGTGTGGTTCCCACCGTGAAGCATGGAGGAGGTGGTGTGATGGTGTGGGGGTGCTTTGCTGGTGACACTGTCAGTGATTTATTTGGAATTCAAGGCAAGCTTAACCAGAATGGCTACCAAGGCATTCTGCAGCGATATGCCATCCCATCTGGTTTTCACTTAGTGGGACTATAATTTATTTTTCAATAGGTCAATGACCGAAAATACACCTCCAGGCTGTGTACGGGCTATTTGACCAAGAAGGAGAGTGATGTTGCTACATCAGGTGACCTGGCATCCATAATCACCCGACCTCAATCCAATTGAGATTGGATGAGATGAGTTGGACTGCAGAGTGAAGGAAAAGCAGCCAACAAGTGCTCAGCATATGTGGGAAGTTCTTCAAGACTGTTGGAAAATCATTCCAGGTGAAGCTGGTTGAGAGAATGCCAAGAGTGTGCAACGCTGTCATCAAGGCAAATGATGGCTACTTTCAAGACACTCAAAAGTAAAATATATTTTGATTTGTTTAACACTTTCTTGGTTACCACATGATCCATATGTGTTATTTTTTTGCCAATTAACATGAAATTGATCAGAAATACACTGTATACATTGTTAATAATGTTAATGTTGAGGCCCATTATCAGCAACCATCACGCCTGAGTTCCAATGGCACGTTGTGTTAGCTAATCCAAGTTTATAATTTTAAAAGGCTAATTGATCCTTAGAAAACCCTTTTGCAATTATGTTAGCACAGCTGAAAACTGATGTGCAGATTAAAGAAACAATAAAACTGGAGTCGCCTCTTCACTGTTGACGTTGAGACTGGTGTTTTGCGGGTACTATTTATTGAAGCTGCCATTTGAGGACTTGTTTCTCAAACAAGACACTCTAATGTACTTGTCCTCTTGCTCAGTTGTGCACCAGGGCATCCCACTCCCAGTTTGCACTGTTCTGTGAAGGGAGTAGTACACAGCATTGTGCGAGATCTTCAGTTTCTTGGCAATTTCTCACATGGAATAGCCTTCATTTCTCAGAACAAGAATAGACTGACGATTTTCAGAAGAAAGTCCTTTGTTTCGGGTCATTTTGAGCCTTTAACCATACTCACAAATGCTGATGCTCCATATACTCAACTAGTGTAAAGAAGGCCAGTTGTATTGCTTCTTTAAACAGCACAACACTTTTCAGCTGTGCTAACATAATTGCAAAAGGGTTTTCTAATGATCAGTTTAAAATTATAAACTTGGATTAGCGAACACAACGTGTCATTGGGACACAGGAGTGATGGTTGCTGACCATAGTAGATGAAGAATCAATATTTTTTAGATTGAGTATTTATTGGGTCATTATGTTTGTATGTTATGTATGTTTGTAATAGTGTGTTATATGTGAAAATGTGTTTGTATTATAAATTGTATTTTAATGTTTAAAACCTGTTATGGATGATGCAAATTTTTGCAGCTTTTTGTTAAAAATCGCGCAACATTTCAAAGTCCTGCTAATCATGCCAGGAATATAGTATATGCATATGATAAGTATGTGTGGATAGAAAACACTCTGAAGTCTCTAAAACTGGTTAAATCGGGTCTGTGGCTATAACAGAATGTGTTTAGGAGTAAAAATCCCTGGTAAAACTGTTTACCAAAAACAAAACAAAAATATTCGTCCGCCATTCAATGAATTGTTTAAGACGAGAGAAAATATATGCGAACCCCCTGTAAACGCCTACAGCTTCCACACGATGTCACCATTGCTATCAATATCAGAATCATTTATCCCTGGTTACAACACGAATAGACCCCTCCCTTCTTCTGGCGCACCACAGTATGTTGTGAAACTGAAAAAATGGACGATGTTTTCGCGACTTGCTGCTATCGAATACAGATCGCCCCGTGATCAATTTGATACATCATTAACGTTTATTAATACCTAAAGTTGGTTTAGAAACGTCGTTTGAAGTGATTTGTAAAAGTTTATAGGCGACTTTTGTAATTTTAAAAAGTGACGTTGCGTCTTGTAAATTGACTTTTTGCAGCATCAGACTGGCCTTCAGCAAATTACATTTTGGGTATACAATGACGGATTTAATCGGGAAAAAGACCCAATTGTGATGTTTATGGAACATATAGGAGTGCCAACAAAGAAGCTCGTCCAAGGACCATCGTCCTACATCCTCGGAACAGGAGGTTATATTATTTTCAAGAGCTTATATAGGAAGGGAGAGGAGGGCTTGTTTGAAAAGTTTTATAGCCCATGTCCCTTCACAGGGGCAGGCCACTGATTGAGCAGAGCCCTATCTTATGAAAACCCAAATCTCACATTTTAGAAGCTAAAATCCCATTTCATCCCATCACAACCAATTTCATGTTCAAACATTTAAATTGAACAACAATTCCATGTGAATCCGATAACTCTGATGTGTAGACTTTCCACTGTAGAGTTTATGTCATCTTATCATTGATGAGAATGTCTCAGATGACAACCGAACTGACATCATATTCATTAAGTACCGCTGCATTTATTCAATTGTTTGGATTACCAGAATATAGTTAATTTCCCCCCACCTTCTGATGCTCCCAGACTCTCTATGTTAACCAAGGGTTTTGCAAATGTAACATCAGTAGGGTAGAGAGAGGAAAAAGGGGGGAAGAGGTATTTATGACTGTCATTAACCTAACCCCCAGGCCAACGTCATGACACCAGAGACTGATCATTAGTGAGTAATATACACGGAAGGGGTGGGGTGGTGTCACACCCTGGTCAAAGTATTTTGTGTTTATCTTTATTTATTTGGTCAGGCCAGGGTGTGGCATGGGTTTTTGTATGTGGTGTGTATGTATGGGGATTGTAGCTAGTGGGGTGTTCTAGCTAAGTCTATGGCTGTCTGAAGTGGTTCTCAATCAGAGGCAGGTGTTTATCGTTGTCTCTGATTGGGAACCATATTTAGGCAGCCATATTCTTTGAGTTTGTGGTGGGTGATTGTCCTTAGTGTCCTGATGTCATTGTTCTGTGTTAGGATACACAAGTATAGGCTGTTTCGGTTTTCGTTAAGTTTATTGTTTTGGTAGTGTTTGTGTTTAGTGTGTTACTTCATTAAACATGGATTGCAATAGACACGCCGCATTTTGGTCCGACTCTCCGTCTCATACGGAAAACCGTTACAGAATCACCCACCACAAAAGGACCAAGCAGCGTGTCAACAGGCAGGAGCAGCGCGAGGAGATGCGCAATAAGGATTTCTGGACATGGGAGGAAATCCTCGATGGGAGAGCAGTGCAGCGGGTGCAGCGGGAGAAGAAACAACAGGAACAGCCCAAGGAGGAGTACAGTATGGAGTATACTTCTTGGGAGGAGATCGACAGGTGGGCGGCCGACCCAGGGAGAGTGCCGGAGCCCGCCTGGGATTCGCTGGAGCAGTGCGAGGAAGGTTATCGTAGAATGGAGGCGGTGAAAGCAGAGAGGCGCTGGTATGAGAAGGCAGCACGGCGACGCGGATGGAAGCCTGAGAGGCAGCCCCAAAAATTTATTGGGGGGGGGCTAACAGGGAGTATGGCTATGCCAGGTAGGAGACCTGGGCAGACTCCCTGTGCTTACCGGGGGGCTAGAGAGACCGGACAGGCACCGTGTTATGCAGTGGTGCGCACGGTGTCTCCAGTGCGGGTGCATAGCCCGGTGCGGTATATTCCAGCTCCGTGTGTCTGCCGGGCTAGATTGAGCGTCGAGCCTAATGCCATGAAGCCGGCTCTACGCAGCTGGTCCCCAGTGCGTCTCCTTGGGCCGGTTTACATGGCACCAGCCTTGCGCTCGGTGTCTCCGGTTCGCCTGCATAGTCCAGTGCGGGCTATTCCACCTCGCCGCACTGGCAGGGCGACCGTGAGCATTCAACCAGGTAAGGTTGGGCAGGCTCGGTGCTCAAGAGCTCCAGTGCGCCTGCACGGTCCGGTTTTTCCAGTACCACCTCCACACCCCAGCCCTCCGGTAGCAGCTCCCCGCACCAGGCTTCCTGTGCGTGTCCTCGGCCCAGTACCACCAGTGCCCGCACCACGCATCAGGCCTACAGTGCGCCTCGCCTGTCCAGCGCTGTCGGAGCCCTCCTCCTCTCCAGCGCTGTCGGAGTCTCCCGCCTGTTTAGCGCTGTTAGAGCCTTCCTACTCTACAGCGCTGCCGGAGTCTCCCGCCTGTTCAGAACTGCCAGTTAGCATAGAGCTGCCAGTTAGCATAGAGCTGCCAGTTAGCATAGAGCTGCCAGTTAGCATAGAGCTGCCAGTCTGCATAGAGCTGCCAGTCTGCAAGGAGCTGCCAGTCTGCAAGGAGCTGCCAGTCTGCAAGGAGCTGCCAGTCTGCAAGGAGCCGCCAGAGCTGCCTGTCTGCAGGATGCCGCCAGAGCTGCCAGTCTGCAAGGAGCCGCCAGAGCTGCCAGTCTGCAAGGAGCCGCCAGAGCTGCCAGTCTGCAAGGAGCCGCCAGAGCTGCCAGTTAGCATGGAGCAGCCAGGGCCGCCAGTCAGCATGGAGCAGCCAGGGCCGCCAGTCAGCATGGAGCAGCCAGGGCCGCCAGTCAGCATGGAGCAGCCAGGGCCGCCAGTCAGCATGGAGCAGCCAGTCAGCATGGAGCAGCCAGTCAGCATGGAGCAGCCAGAGCAGCCAGTCAGCATGGAGCAGCCAGAGCTGCCAGTCAGCATGGAGCAGCCAGTCAGCATGGAGCAGCCAGAGCTGCCAGTCAGCATGGAGCAGCCAGTCAGCATGGAGCAGCCAGAGCTGCCAGTCAGCATGGAGCAGCCAGAGCTGTCAGTCAGCATGGAGCAGCCAGTCAGCATGGAGCAGCCAGAGCTGCCAGTCAACCAGACTCTTCCAGATCTGCCAGTCGACCAGACTCTTCCAGATCTGCCAGTCGACCAGACTCTTCCAGATCTGCCAGTCGACCAGACTCTTCCAGATCTGCCAGTCGACCAGACTCTTCCAGATCTGCCAGTCGACCAGACTCTTCCAGATCTGCCAGTCGACCAGGATCTTCCAGATCTGCCAGTCGACCAGGATCTGCCAGTCAGCCAGGATCTGCCGAAACCACCAGCCAGCCAGGATCTGGTAGATTCATCAACCTGCCTGAGCTTCCTCTCACTCCTGAGCTTCCTCTCACTCCTGAGCTTCCTCTCACTCCTGAGCTTCCTCTCACTCCTGAGCTTCCCCTCAGTCCCGAGCTGCCTCAGTCCCGAGCTGCCCCTCAGTCCCGATCTGCTCCTCAGTCCAGTGGGGTTCTGGGTGAGGACTACTAGGCCATGGTCGGCGGCGAGGGTGGACTATCCAGGGACGCGAGGAGAAGGGGCTAAGACATTGATTGAGTGGGGTCCACGTCCCGCGCCGGAGCCGCCACCATGGACAGACGCCCACCCGGACCCTCCCTATTGTTTTGAGGTGCGTTCGGGAGTCCGCACCTTAGGGGGGGGGTTCTGTCACACCCTGGTCAAAGTATTTTGTGTTTATCTTTATTTATTTGGTCAGGCCAGGGTGTGGCATGGGTTTTTGTATGTGGTGTGTATGTATGGGGATTGTAGCTAGTGGGGTGTTCTAGCTAAGTCTATGGCTGTCTGAAGTGGTTCTCAATCAGAGGCAGGTGTTTATCGTTGTCTCTGATTGGGAACCATATTTAGGCAGCCATATTCTTTGAGTTTGTGGTGGGTGATTGTCCTTAGTGTCCTGATGTCATTGTTCTGTGTTAGGATACACAAGTATAGGCTGTTTCGGTTTTCGTTAAGTTTATTGTTTTGGTAGTGTTTGTGTTTAGTGTGTTACTTCATTAAACATGGATTGCAATAGACACGCCGCATTTTGGTCCGACTCTCCGTCTCATACGGAAAACCGTTACAGGTAGTGTGTACGCCTGCTGACTCGGACTAGAAGTCAACTCCGAGTAACTTTTCTCCACCTGTGGTGTTTTGGATCAGCCTCTGGAATCAGTTTAATTGCCCTGGGGGGTATTAACAAAGGATCCGACTTGGGAAAGTTGTATTCCTAGTCGTAATTCTGGTAATGCTGGTGAGTTACTGTCTGTGATATCCAAAAGCTTTTTCTTGGTTAATAATGTAAGAAATAACATTTAAAAAACAAAATACCGCCAAAATTCCTAAGCGCGAAAAGCACGGCAGACCTATCTGTCGGCGTCATCTTTTTTCAGCCCTTATCATTCCTATCACCCATGCAGTCATTTATGATGTAGTTCTATTCTACTCAATGTCTTATAGGCTTATCATGCAAACATGTCATGCAAGCAAATGCGTTCGCTGGTGTTTCGCTGGTGTTTCATCAATATAATTTCCATTCCATGTATCCATCGCAGTGCCATTCTATATCGTCAAAGTACGGTTTTGTTACGTTTTGTTACGTTACAGCCTTGTTCTAAAAATCTTTTAATTGTTTTTCTCCTCATAAATCTACACACAATACCCCATAATGACAAAGCAAAAACAGGTTATTAGACATTTTTGCAAATGTAATAAAAATAACATACTGAAATATCACATTTACAAATGTATTCAAAACCTTTACTCAGGACTTTGTTGAAGCACCTTTGGCAGCAATTACAGTCTCGAGTCTTCTTGGGCATGATGCTACAAGAATTGGCACACTGCTGGGAGTTTCTCCCATTCTTCTCTGCAGATCCTCTCAAGCTCTGTCAGGTTGGATGGGGAGTGTCACTGCACAACTATTTTCAGGTCTCTCCAGAGATGTTTAATCCGGTTCAAGTTCGGGCTCTGGCTGGGCCACTCAAGGACATTCAGAGACTTGTCCCGAAGTCACCCCTGCATTGTCTTGGCTGTATGCTTAGGGTCGTTGTCCTGTTTGAAGGTGAACCTTCGCCTAAGTCTGAGGTCCTGAGTGCTCGGAAGCAGGTTTTCATAAAGGATCTCAAATTTTCTGTGTTCATCTTTCCCTTGATCCTGACTAGTCTCCCAGTCCCTGCCGCTGAAAAACATGCCCACAGCATGATGCTGCCACAACCATGCTTCACCGTAGGGATGGTACCAGGTTTCCTCCAGACGTGACGCTTGGCATTTAGACCAAAGAGTTCAACCTTGGTTTCATCAGAGCATAGAATCTTGTTTCTCATGGTCTGAGAGTCCGTTAGGTGGCTTTTAGCAAACTCCAAGCGTATTTTACTGAAGAGTGGCTTCCATCTGGCCACTCTACCAAAGCCTTACTAGTGGAGTGCTGCAGAAATGGTTGTCTTTCTGGAAGGTTCTCCCATCTTCACAGAGGAACTCTGGAGCTTTGTCACAGTGACCATCGGGTTCTTGGTCACCTCTCTGACCAAGGCCCTTCTCCCCCGATTGCTCAGTTTGGTGTATCCGAACTTCTTCCATTGAAAAATGATGGAGGCCACTATGTTCTTGGGGTCCTTCAATACAGCATAATTCTTTTGGTGCCCTTCCCCACATCTGTGCGTCGACACAATCCTGTCTTGGAGCTCTACAGACAATTCCTTCGACCTCATGGCTTGATTTTTGCTCTGAAATGTACTGTCAATTGTGGGACCTTATATAGACAGATGTGTGCCTTTCCAAATCATGTCCAGACTCCAATCAAGTTCTAGAAACATCTCAAGGATGACAAATGGAAACAAGATGCACCTGAGCTCAATTTTGAGTCTCATAGCAAAGGGTCTGAATACTTATATATTTCTGTTTTTTTATTTTTAATAAACGTGCAATAATGTCATTTTTCGCTTTGTTATTATGCAATATTGTGTGTAATTTAATCAGTTTTAGAATGACACTGTGACGTAACAAAATGTGGAATAAGTCAGCGAGTCTGAATACTTTCCGAATGCACCTGCCATATGTAAGTCAAGTGGACTTCATCCACAACGATTCAAATGATTTTGGAGCTGTTTAGGACTGAAGCCAACTTATCCCTCTCGGTCTTCCCCAACCAGCTCTCCCGACTTCAGAAGACAAGGTCGCGTGCACCCTCCCTTATAGTGTTCCTGTCTTCCTCCACAACCACTGCTCTGAGATCCAACTCTATTGCCTTGTGTGTTTGGTCCTCCGTCCACCACAGCCTTTAGCGGGGACGCTGCTCTCAGAAATGGAGGCTGTTGTCCTTGCTTCTTCAGGACTAGAACTAGCTAGCAAGCTGGTAAATGAAGCGTTCCCCAAAGCCGTTGGCAAGACCACTAATACATCCTCCCTTCACACAAAAAATTGAAACGCTTCAAGTTGCTCCTATTTAAACTAAACTATATTGGTTGTTCCTATGTGGCAGTGATGTCTATATATCTCCTTTTCAGAGAGTTCCATCACAGAGTTCTTCTCCCAACAGTTTTAGTTAGCCCTAACTTTAAATTGACGAGGAAGCGTGGGGGACGTTGCACATTCAAACAGAGTGCATATGAGAACCAATCAAAAAGTATCTCAAAGTCGCTCAACGTTTTAGCTAACCTTCCCTTTTTACAAGCCCAAGATACCAGACCAGTGAGTCACAGCTTGCTGTTTTTAGCCAGGCTAAAAAGGACAGATATGGATGAACAATACGGACCCAGAATGGTGGTGCCCAAGTCAGGTGGTGCCCAGCTTGATGATCCTTCATTAGCCTCATGGAGACCTTGGGATTATAAGGTTCTATAAGATAAAACATTCCAAAAATCAATTTACGATGAAAAAAATTACAAAGTTCTATATACACAAACACCTTTTAACTTGGTGCAGTAAGGTCTATCTGCATCCAAGCAAACAATGCTGTGTTGTCAATGAAAAATTATTGCATGTAAGGTGATATATTTATCGAGCCATAAACGATATCTGGATCTTCAAAAATACTAATCTCGAAACGATTCATTTTGCAGATAGAACCTTAGTCTTTGATTATTCAAATCATAGCTTTTGGTCCTCTTTTTCAATTACCTAGCTAGATTTTTTTCACCACTTTTTCAGAAGATTGCTGATAACGTAAGCTCTTTATGGTAAAATCTGTAAATACAAGTGCCTAAGATCACATGGGCCTTGACAAAGGCATTGCTGTTTTTGTCTTGTTCTATATCAATACGAAAACCTTCATGGAAAGGCTATTTCACCAAAAGTACAAACATACCACATTGTATTGATAACTAGCAAGTAGTGAATTTGGGTGACTGAGACCAGAAACATATATCAGTTTACGCATCCAGAGCTGAGCTTTAGCAATGTTGCTACTTATCCATAGGATATATTGTATTATAATGTGATTAGAAATAAGGAAGGGTATTCTCTTTATTTAATAATTCAATGTCTACGCTTTTCTATTGCAATTGAAATAACTAACATTCTGTGCCATATGGTTGAACCCAGATGGAGCCATAAGGTTCTATCTGCGATTATCCCCCCCAAAAAAACGGATTTACAAATGTCTTAGGATTGTGATACTCAGCACTTTAGGTACCTTTAAAGTGAGGACATGAATGGGTCACAAAATAAGAATTCACTAGAAAACAGTTCTGAAATCTGGGATGTGAAATCTTTGCTCAGTATCTCAGAACTACGCTTTGCGCAGATACAACCTTATACGTAGTCCTAAGGTCTCGAGACACCATGGAGAGGCTAGAGGCAAGTCCGTGCCTCTCAGAGTGTAAAGATTGTCTGGTCTATATACAGACTGCAGACACACAGGGAAGCTCTAAGTCAGGGATAAGGCTGGGGCTGGGAAAGGGCAGACTGAAATGCCACCAGTGTTTATAAAAGAAGATCGATGGAGTGAGGTAGAGGGGATAAATTCTCCCAGATCACAAACCTCAGACCGAGGCAGAGACAAGGGTAGAGTTGGGGCTGGGAATCCAGAAGCTTGTTGTACTGAACCTAGCTTACAGAAGCATCCTGCGAGGATGTCACTTTCACTGAGACATGAAGAAGTACTGTTGCACTTGCAAGGCAACAGCTCAAGTGTTTGTGGTATAGTGTTTGACAGGGAGTATAGGATACACGCTTAGAAAAAAGGCTGTCCCCATGGGAGAACCCTTTGAATAACCGTTTGGCTTCCAGGTATAACTGTTTTGGGTTCCATGTAGAAACCTCTGTGGGAAGGGTTCTACATGGAAGACAAAAAGGTTCTTTAAAGGGCAGTCAAAGACAATTTTACGTTATAGGTGGAACCTTTTCTAAAAGTACACAGTTGTGAATTCATATCAAATAAAAGGGTGTGTTGGTATGCTCTATATGTACTTCTACGAATAGAAGTGTGACACAAACAAGGAAGCCATAGGCAATTTGAAGATTCTATCAACAAGAGTGAAAGATGCTGGGCCTGATCCGAGAGAGTAAACAAACTCATATGCAAAATAGTCATGAATAATTCAGTTTTACCCCTCTTTCTTCTCTCCCTTGACGTTTACTGGGGTCGAAGACTGTTTAAGTGGGAAAGACAATCAAAGGCTCTTTTACTCCTTCTTCTGTCGCCATCTTTTTTTTTTACCTCCTTCCACCTCTCTCTGTGGTGAGAGAGATGCCTCTCATTTGTTTTCATTCTAGTCCACTTCCTTATTTAGTGGAGAGAGATGAATTCAGTCTAGTGCAGATAAAACAAACCCATTGGCAACTTACTGTCAATTATCAGACCTATTCCCCCCCCCCCCCCCCCCCCCCCCCCCCCTTAGGAATGCAACTCCACAGCAGAGCAGACAGCGGTTCCATTCCAATCTGAAACTTAATGTTGAGGTGAGAATTAATTCCCTCTGTTGGACTTTGGATCCACCTTTTCTGATTTGGCATAGTCAGTGAAAAGGTAAAGGTTGGAGGGAGAGTGGCGCAGGAAGGAAGGAAAGAGAAAGAAAGAGGGAGAGAGAGAAAGAGTGTGTATGTGTGAAATGTGTGCACTTGCATGCGTGTGTCCGAATGTATGTGTGTGCATGCATGTAGCATGTTCTCATTTAACACGATTAAAATGAAGTGCTTTGTAACATCAAAACCAGTGGCAACTGAGCTGCCACCAATTTGAAGAAGACTAAACCTTAACATTGCTGGAGTATTGAAACACATCATACGCAGATGCTTTGAAACATTACATGGTGTGTTGTAACACCACTTAATCAAGTGTTGTGCAACACCTTGCCAGGGACTGGGAGAAATAACAGAAAAGATTGTCATGTTCAGCACAGAATTAGACACCTTCTCTTTTGGTGCCATTATGCTGTTTTGAATCCTGTCTAGTACAGCTTTAGATCCCTTTCTCAGAGATGTCTTCATTGTTTTAAGTTTTTGATAATTTGCCATTTTATACATTTGACATTGTCAAACAGTGTTCACACCACGAGCACTAACTAGATGTTGAACTGCAAGAATTGAATTGTGACATGCACCAGTTCCTCCTGCAGCAAAGCACCCCAACAACATGATGCTGCCACCCCTGTTCTTCTCGGTTGGGATGGGGATGTTCGGCTTGCAATCCTCCCCCTTTTTCCTCCAAACTTAATGATGGTCATTATGGCCAAACAGTTCTATTTTTGTTTCATCAGACCAGAGGACATTTCTCCAAAAAGTACAATCTTTGTCCCCATGTGCAGTCGCAAACCGTAGTCAGGCTTTTTATGGCGGTTTTGGAGCAGTGGCTTCTTCCTTACTGAGCAGCCTTTCAGGTTATGTCGATATAGGACTCGTTTTACTGTGGATATAGACGCTTTTGTACCTGTTTCCTCCAGCATCTTCACAAGGTCCTTTTGCTGTTGTTCTGAGATTGATTTGTACATTTCGCACCAACCATCTCTAGGAGACAGAACGCGTCTCCTTCCTGAGCAGTATGATGGCTGCGTGGTCCTATGGTGTTCAAACTTGCGTACTATTGTTTGTACAGTTGAACGTGGTACCTTCCGGCGTTTGGAAATTGCTCCCAAGGATGAACCAGACTTGTGGAGGTCTACAATTTTTTTTCTGAGGTCTTGGCTGATTTCTTTTGATTTTCCCATGATGTCAAGCACTGAGAGACACTGAGTTTGAAGGTAGGCCTTGAAATACATCCACAGGTACACCTCCAATTGCGTTTGCACAAGTTTCTGTTTCCTCTAGAGCATAGTTTTTGGATTTTCGTCTGTGCCATTTTTGTATTGGTGGACTATATGATTAAACACGCTTCTCAAAATTCCCTGCTCTCCTGCACCTGACTCCTACATCTCTCACCTTATCACAAAATCCTTTTCTGGAATTTTACAAGCTATATAAAGGCAAAGTCAACTTAGTGCATGTAATCTTCTGACCCACTGGAATTGTGATACAGTGAATTATAAGTGAAATAATCTGTCTGTTAACAATTGTTGGAAAAGTTACTTGTCATGCACAAAGTAGATGTCCTAAGCAACTTGCCAAAGCTATAGTTTGTTAACAAGAAATTTGTGGAGTGGTTGATAAATGAGTTTTAATTACTCCAATCTAAGTATGTAAACTTCAGACTTCAACTGTATATTATGCAGGCCAGGCAGGCAGGCAGGCAGGCAGGCAGGCAGGCAGGCAGGCAGGCAGGCAGGCAGGCAGGCAGGCAGGCAGGCAGGCAGGCAGGCAGGCAGGCAGGCCACATCATCCTTCAGAATAAGCTGTTGATGTTGTTTCAACTCCAATGGGAGAGAAAATCAATACACTACACAGCACACATTATAGGATATTGAATAAGACATGCAAAGCGAAAACGATGAATGAGAAATAATTGAGTTCAAAGTTGGGAAGAAAAGCAACATTCTTATCAGCATTTATAATTTGAACGTTCAAAGAGTCTCTCTTGAGGACAGGACGTTTATAAAAGACTACTTAAGTATTATTTTGGTATTATTTTTCAATGCTGTAAAAGATGACTACTGTCATGACTGTCCTGACCAGGGCAGGTTACACAGGAGACCACAACCCTACAGATTATCTCTCATCCCTAACAGAGGAGGAGAGATCTAGGGGTCTGAAGATGTGGGGGGTTTATGACCCCTCATGCCCCTGGTAAATCTCAGGCCACAGACAAATTCCTTGTTACTATGGAGAACCAGCCTCAGAACATTAAACATGAAATAAAGGGACTTTGGAACAATGGTTTCCGTCAGGCACAATGGTGGTCATGACAATAGATGGAATATGAAAATGTATGTCATTTTTGTTTAGTTATTAAAGGTTAATAGATTATATTATTATGAAAACATTGTAATGTGAAGAGTTTTCCTAGTATATATTTTGAAGTTTATACATTGTACGTTGTATAGAAAATATCCAAATCAAAGAGAATGTTTTAGGGAAGATGAAATGTTAATTTAGTTGTCAAAAATTGGATTTGAATCAAATTTAGACCTTGCCTCATTAACTTGGTACGCCCAGAGAATTGCCCTAAAGGTGGTTATGCCCACTTCTGACCCAAGGGCATAAAACCTGTGAGTATAGAATTTACAGACAAGACTTTGTGACCTCAGCTGCAGCAAGGTATAAAAAGTCAACGAACCCAGAATTTTCTACCCAAGCTACGGATGAGTAGCTGTGTCTAAGCGGGTGAATTCAAGTCGAACAACCTAGCCTCCATCTCCCATCGGATCGTGGTATCTAGGGTTTCATTCCTATGCTGTGAGCTCTGAGCTACAGAGCCGTCTGTCCTCAGAAGACCCCTTCCAGAGCAAAGGGTGAGGGAACAGACTACTAAGCCCAAAAGGACACTGACAGCGGGAGGACGATCAGGGAGGTGCGCAGGAGTAGTGCGTCATCGAACAGCTGAAGGCCTACGCAGAGAATCCTCTGAGATCATCCCCACATAATTACATCATTATATTCTGACCCATAAGAGCGGCAGTTTGGGGCAAGGCTAGGGTTAGAATAGCATAGCTGACAAATTCACCCAAATGTATATTTCTCTTGTGTACTTTATTTTTTCTCTCTCTTTTGAAATCCTCATTGTGGGCCAACACGCGCCATAGTGTGTTGGCCCGTTATACTAAGTTCTAATCAATAGCCTATAATGTGTTTTGTCATAATTTTAGCTTTTTAGTAAATAAATATTCAACTAAGATTGGTGTGGTACGAATTCATTGGTGAGACCCGGGTCCGTGCAGATTCACGGGCTATACGACGTTCAGAACGAGATTGGTAGAGGCAACTGGTTAATTAGCGGCTGTTGTAAAATCGATATTCTGATATTCTTTGAGTTAATTTGAGAAATAGAAACTCAATAAAAATGAGTTTTCACATGGTGCCCCAGGTTAATGAGTTAATAATTAGATAGATTCAGTTAATCACGCAATTAGAAACTTTAACCATTCGATGAACAACAGTCGTCAAATTAACTAAAACAACACCACGACACTACATTAAAGAACCATATGCATCAGGATAAACCTTGACAGTACAAAGACAGCCGCACCCACAGACAGACACACGCACGCACCATTCCTATCCACAAGCCATTCCAACCCACACACATCTCACAGACAAAAAACACACATCCAGACTCCACCGTTATTCATTGACTCTGTTATCAGCTCATAATATCAGGAGTTCTTTCTTGCACCAATTAGAGTGTAATCAACTACTATGATGAACAGCCACCACAGCAAACTGACTATCAGAAACGCGTAGCAAATCAATGGTGAGAAAACCACCAGCTGTAGCTGTTGTATGCCTGGTGCTACCACTCCAAGTGAACATCCCTAATGAATGATTCGTTATTCCACATGTCTAGAATTTATTCCCTTTAATTACTTTTTGACATACTGACATACTGAACATACTGAAGCCACCACACCTACTGAAGCCCACATGCACATGCACACCAGTGGAGACTCCTCAGAGGAGGAAGGGGAGGACCATCCTACTCAGTGAATATGATACAAAATAAAAATAGAGAAACATTAAAAAAGTTATCTTTTTAAGAATAAACTACACTAAGATGTATGTTCACATGTCACCAAATAACTGAGTAAAACATTGTATTGCAATGAAGCACAACTGTAGCCTCAACAGTAATCTGAAGGGTAGCACCATGCTGTAGCTGGAGGACAGCTATTTTCCTCTGGGTACATTGATTTCAATAGAAAACCTAGGAGGCTCATGGTTCCCACCCCCTTCCATAGACTTGAACAGTAATTATGATGACTTCCAGAGGACGTCCTCCAACCTATCAGAGCTCTTGCAGCAGGAACTGACATGTTGTCCACCCAATCAAAGGATTAGAGAATTAATCTTGTAGTGAAAGCATAAGCTACAGCTAGCTAGCATGCATTCTTCGCCTACCTGAATCCAATACAAACTCTCATTTATCAACTATTTGGACTAATGATTACGCCCTAGATCAGCTACATGCAGGCAAATGTGTGCAAGGTGGTATTGAAAGTCACTGTCTGTGACCTTGGCTAATCCAATTTGTCTCTCGACCTGTGCACCTACTTTACAAACTTTCATTTGTAGGCTAGGTTGTAGCAACCTAATGATGGGTATAGGGAACACTTGAGTATAACCTATCAATGTAACAATAAGCTGGGTGAATGGAATATGAACAACTGCCATCCAATATGCTGTAATAGAAGCAAGGCCATGCTCATAAAAAAAATATATAATCCTCCCTGGACTTAAATGGCAACGACCGCCACTGGTGCACACATGTTAACCAGTGCTCTATGGTCCCCCCTTTTAGAGATGGAGGTCTCTGGTCTATCCTCGCTATATTTTAATAATCGTTCTGCCATGGCGGTTTGAATAAAATGTCATTTATTTGGGTAACAGACATATACAACAAAATGTACGATGTGGACACAGAGGATATCACTGTCAAGTATTTATTAAAACGCTTGTTTCCAAAGTGGTCCTCGGTGGTAAAAACAATAGCACATATAATGATTAAAAGGCATTGCAAAATTAAAAACACCCATGAATACATGGATTTATATTGGCACCCTAAAAAGTGGCACTATTCACTGCAATTTTCACTAACCTTAAAAATCAACCATATTCATTTCACATTAAAACAATCTATTAATTGCACATCATACCTATCCTTCAAATAAATACGGAGATCGAGCAGGACCCATCCCCCCATCTCTCTCTTTACTCATATCCCTCTCTCACTCTCTCTCACACATTGAAGGCTCTGATTAAAAGTGGTTGTGAAAGTCAGGGGACACACATCAAGCTCAGGCAGACAGGCAGTGGGGCCCACTGGGTGGAATAAACATAGATTTTTGCTTGTTTCACTCCCACAATCATTTCAGGACCTATCTTGTGATCAACAATTTTAATGTGTTAAGGTAGAGATAGTTATGTTTGGAGTGTAGTGGTCAAATCAAATCAAATAAAAGCTTATTTGTCACGTGCGCTGAATACAACAGTGAAATTCTTACTTACAGGCTCTAAACAATAGCGCTGGGCTCTCAGGTCGCTAGAAGCCTTATAATTGGTCGGGACAGAGTAGAGAGGAGAACTGGGACTTCACTGTGTGTAAGGGTGGGGGAGTACGTATATGTCAGTGACTAGGCAGTTACTCATCAAGGGGCTTTGTGAGGGGGTTGATGGCCGGACTGGCTAACAACTCCTTCAGACTGTCAATCTTAGATAGATGGAGATTGAAAGATGGAGGTATGGAAGCAAGAAAGAGTGAATCAGAATGGGGAGTACTGAGGGTAGTTTACATGAGAGAGACAGGGAGAGAGAGAGAGAGAGTGTGTGTGAAAGAGAGAGAGAACGAGAGAAAGAGAGAGGCATGCATGAGTGACTTAGATAAAGGAGAGCAGAAAAAAAGATGATTGTAGAAGCGCAGAAGAAAGCCCAGAGTTCAGATATACACACGTCTTCCTCCTCATCCCCTTTACAACCCAACCCCTAACAGATAACCTCACCATTTGTTTCCTATAAACTTGCCTTATCGTCAGGCATTTCAATAAGCCTGCCTGCTGTTACAACCTGTGTTCAATAGATGGCGCTGTGGTACCTATATTACTATGTACGCAGCATAGCAGCACACATGAACAAGGGCAGACATTGTCATACTACTGAAATCACATACAAAAGCAGCATCGCTCATCCATCTAAAGAAATGCAGGTTATGTAACCAAGAAATAAGACTTCATCACCCACCCTTTACAGCTACAGGACAGAGAAAGAATACGATTAGGTTATTCTCTTCATTTGGGGCGGCAGATAGTGTAGTGGTTAGAGCCTAGTGGTTAGAGCCTAGTGGTTAGAGGTTGCAAGATCAAATCCCCGAGCTGACAATGTAAAACTCTGTCGTTCTGCCCCTGAACAAAGCAGTTAACCCGCTGATCCTAGGCCGTCATTGAAAATAAGGATTTGTCCTTAACTGAATTGCTTAGTTAAATAAAGATAAAATAGATTGGTGGTGTCTTTTACCAGCCGTGTGTGCATCATGAGACCACAGTGTTGTTACGCCAGGCTAATACAGTGGTATATAAGCACCATGACGGTCAAAACATTGTTTGTTTACCACTGAAAAAAGTTATTAAAATCTACTGTGGAAGCAGCCATTACCCTTTTACAGCTGTCTGTCTGTCTGTCTGTCTGTCTGTCTGTCTGTCTGTCTGTCTGTCCGTCTATCTGCGTGCGTGCCTGCATGCGTGTGTCACAGTGAGTCTGTCATAAAAAGGAGCCTCTCTATCTGACTGTCAGGTGTCACAGGTGGTCCTCAGCCACGTCACCCATGATACAAGTCATTATTCAACATCCACCTACTGTATGTCTGAGGACTTCAGGAAATGATTTGGAAACAGACACTTGCTTGGAAAGACAGTACCGTACCGTGCAGTATCAAAGAGCCCTCACTGTTGCTCGACCATTCTATTTTACCAACTTAATTGAGGAAAATAAGAACAATCCAAAATGTATTTTTGATACTGTCGCAAAGCTAACTAAAAAGCAGCATTCCCCAAGAGAGGATGGCTTTCACTTCAGCAGTAATACATTTGTGAACTTATTTGAGGAAAAGATCATGATCATTATAAAGAAAATTACTCCTCTTTAAATCTGCGTATTCCTCCAAAGCTCAGTGGTCCTGAGTCTGCCAGGACCTAGGGTCAAGGGAGACACTCAAGTGTTTTAGTACACTATCTCTTGACACAATGATGAAAATAATCATGGCCTCTAGACCTTCAAGCTGCTTACTGGACCCTATTCCAACTAAACTAATGAAAGAGCTGCTTCCTGTGCTTGGCCCTCCTATGTTGAACATAATAAACGTCTCTCTATCCACCGGATGTGCACCAAACTCACTAAAAGTGGCAGTAATAAAGCCTCTCTTGAAAAAGCCAAACCTTGACAAAGAAAATATAAAAAACTATCGGCCTATATCGAATCTCCCATTCCTCTCAATTTCTTTTGAAAAAGCTGTTGCGCAGCATCTCACTGCCTTCCTGAAAACTATGTATACAAAATGCTTCAGTCTGGTTTTAGACCCCATCAAAGCACTGAGACTGCACTTGTGATGTTGGTAAATGACCTTAACGGCATCAGATCGAGGCTCTGCATCTGTCCTCGTGCTCCTAGACCTTAGTGCTGCTTTTGATACCATCGATCACTACATTCTTTTGGAAACCCAAATTGGTCTACATGGACAAGTTCTAGCCTGGTTTACATCTTATCGGTCGGAAAGATATCAGTTTGTCTCTGTGGATGGTCTGTCCTCTGACAAATCAACTGTACATTTCGGTGTTCCTCAAGGTTTCGTTTTAGGACCACTATTGTTTTCACTATATATTTTACCTCTTGGGGATGTAATTCGAAATGTTAACTTTCACTGCTATGCGTATGACACACAGCTGTACATTTCGATGAAACATGGTGAAGCCCCAAAATTGCCCTCACTGGAAGCCTGTGTTTCAGACATAAAGGAAGTGGATAGCTGCAAACTTTCAACTTTTAAACTCGGACAAAACAGAGATGCTTGTTCTAGGTCCCAAGAAACAAAGAGATATTCTGTTGAATCTGACAACTAATCTTGATGGTTGTACAGTCGTCTCAAATAAAACTGCAAAGGACCTCGGCATTACTCTGGACCTGGGTTTCTCCTTTGACGAACATATCAAGACTGTTTCAAGGACAGCTTTTTTCAGTCTACGTAACATTGCAAAAATCAGAAATGTTCTGTCCAAAAATGATGCAAAACATTTAGCCATGCTTTAGTCACGTCTAGACTAGACTACTGCAATCCTCTACTTTCCGGCTACCCGGATAAAGCACTAAATAAACTTCAGTTAGTGGTAAACACGGCTGCTAGAATCCTGACTAGAACCCCCAAATTTGATCAGATTACTTCAGTGTTAGCCTCCTTACATTGGTTTCCTGTTAAGGAGAGGGCTGATTTCAAGGTTTTACTGATAACCTACAAAGCATTACATGGGCTTGCTCCTACCTATCTTTCCGATTTGGTCCTGCCCTACATACCTACACGTACGCTACGGTCACAAGACGCAGGCCTCCTAATTGTCCCCAGAATTTCTAAGCAAACAGCTGGAGGCAGGGCTTTCTCCTACAGAGCTCAATTTTTATGGAATGGTCTGCCTACCCATGTGAGAGACGCAGACTTGGTCTCAACCTTTTAAGTCTTTATTGAAGACTCATCTCTTCAGTAGGTCCTATGTGTAGTCTGGCCCAGGAGTGTGAAGGTGAACGGAAAGGCACTGGAGCAACGAACTGCCCATGCTTTCTCTGCCTGGCCGGTTCCCCTCTCTCCATTGGGATTCTCTGCCTCTAACCCTATTACAGGAGCTGAGTCACTGGCTTACTGTTGCTCTTCCATGCTGTCCCTAGGAGGGGTGCGTCACTTGAGTGGGTTGAGTCACCCCCCCCCCCCCCCCTTGGGTTGTGCCGTGGCGGAGATCTTTGTGGGCTATGCTCGGCCTTGTCTCAGGATGGTAAGTTGGTGGTTGAAGATATTCCTCTCGTGGTGTGGGGGCTGTGCTTTGGCAAAGTGGGTGGGGTTATATCCTGCCTGTTTGGCCCTGTGCATGGGTATCATAGGATGGGGCCAAAGTGTCTCCTGACCCCTCCTGTCTCAGCCTCCAGTATTTATGCTGCAGTAGTTTATGTGTCAGGGGGCTAGGGTCAGTCTCCTGTCTTATCTGTTGCATTGTGTGAATTTAAGTATGCTCTCTCTAATTCTCTCTTTCTCTCTTTCTTTCTTTCTCTCTCGGAGGACCTGAACCCTAGGACCATGCCTCAGGACTACCTGGCATGATGACTCCTTGCTGTCCCCAGTCCACCTGGCTGTGCTGCTTGTCCAGTTTCAACTGTTCTGCCTGCGGCTATGGAACCCTGACCTGTTCGCAGGACGTGCTACCTGTCCCAGACCTGCTGTTTTCAACTCTCCAGAGACAGCAGGAGCGGTAGATAAACTCTCAATGATTGGCTATGAAAAGCCAACTGACATTTAGTCCTGTGGTGCTGACCTGTTGCACCCTTGACAACCACTGTGATTATTATTATTTGACCATGCTGGTCATCTATGAACATTTGAACATCTTGGCCATGTTCTGTTATAATCTCCACAAGCACAGCCAGAAGAGGACTGGCCACCCCTCATAGCATGGTTCTTCCTAGGTTTTGGCCTTTCTAGGGAGTTTTTCCTAGCCACCGTGCTTCTACCCTTGCATTCCTTGCTGTTTGGGGTTTTAGGCTGGGTTTCTATTCATCACTTTGAGTTATCAGCTGATGTAAGAAGGGCTATATAAATAAATCTGATTTGATTTGGCACTAGGGGCAACAGCGAGCTGTGTTACCTTCAAGAATTTTACAGTTGTAGATGGGGATGGTGGATGGGCGTAAGAGCAAATTATTGCTTGATCTGAAAATGTGGTCGGAGGTGCCTTGTGGATGGTGTGACGCAATTGTGAAGCCTCCGGAGAAATGGAGAGGCCAAATTGAGCTCTGTACCGCATTGCCGTGCTCCTCTCAAATATAATTATGCGATGGGCTTCGTACAGCTCCACATTGATATGATTGGTACAGCTCCGCATTGATATGATTGGTTGACGGTAGGTGATGAAGCGAGGTCCTGTATAAACACAAACTCACTTCCTTGACAACTTCCTTCACAACAGCTCTGCTCAACAGCTCTGCCATGTGCCACAAAGCGCACAAAGTACGAATGCCCTGACTTCTACAGAGGTCTTATGCAAATGCTGCACGGCCAATGCAGACATCGGATTGACCATGCAACGCCAGCGATACAAAGTTGTTTTGATACTTTTGTTTAAAGCCTATCCCAAACCATAACCCTTACATTAACCATTTGGAGTTAAAGTCTAACTTTAAGAGTTTGGAGTTAACGCATGAACTTAACCCTCACCTTAAAAATTTGGAGTGAATGCCTGAACCTTAAACACTTCTATATTTGACGTATGGAACAACTTCAAAATGTGACTTTTGAGAAACATGGATGAACATCTAATTCTGACATGAGACTGTGAGAGCTGGTAGGTCTCTACATACCTCCGTATCCTCTCATTGACACACACACACACACACACACACACACATACACACACACACACACACACACACACACACACACACACACACACACACACACGCTACTTCGTTACACCTTCCTCTGGTATGCCTGGTTGGCAACCACACACACACTGCCCACTATGAGGTGTGAATGCGGAATGTGTAGAACCAGCTTTCTGCTTGACTGCACACACAGAGGAGTGTCGGCACGTAGCTGGGGGCTGCAGAGTTAAAAGGTGGTTACAACACTTTCAGGGGAGAGGTCAGGACAGGAAGTGACTCAAGCACAGAGGAGACTGACATCTCGAGGAAGAGATGAGACTGAACACTTCCTACGCCTACACACTATGCATCGCTCTCTCTCTCACCCTCTCTCTCTCTTTTTCCCTCCTCTCTCATTCTCTGTCTTTGTCTCCCTTTCTCTCTATCCTTTCCCTCTCTCTCTTCCCAGCCCCCGCACTCACAGACTCGAACATCTCATTATCTACAGGTAACTGCCAAATTAAAGGAAACAACAACATAAAGTGTCTTCAAGAGCGTTGGGCCACTACGAGCTGTCAGAACAGCTTCAATGCGTCTTGGCATAGATTCTAGAAGTGTCTGAAACTCTATTGGAGGGATGTCACCCCATTCGTCCATGAGAAATGTCATAATTTGGTGTTTTGTTGATAGTGGTGGAAAATGCTGTCTCAGAATCTCCCATGAGTGTTTATTCAATTGGGTTGAGATCTAGTGACTGACGCACGCACGCAAGCGAACTAACACACCCTTCTATCTCATCTTTTCACTCCTCTTCCTCTACAATCTTTCCCTTCTCTCTCTCCATATCCCCCTCTCTCAACCCCCTCCATCTTATCTCCTTCTCCCTCTCCTTTCCATTCACCATCTCTGCCCTTTCTCCTTTTCTCTCTTTCTTTCTCCTCTCCTCTGTACTCTCTCTTCCTCCTTCTCCTATCTCTCTGTCCTTTCTCTTCTTCCCCTCCAAATCAAACACATTAAGTGTGATGAAAGGAAAAAAAAATACCCATCGAGGAGAATTTAGCCCCCCATGCCTAGATGAAAGAACGTCTTCTTTCATCCACGTCAACATGTCTGTGTAGCTCTAGCTGTAAAACCGTGTGTGAATGCACTAAGTACCCTGGAACACATACTTCAGGGCTTTAAACTCAGTAGCCTGTAGATTTCATGTGATCTAACTGCGAGAGAGAGAGCATTGTGTGTTAGAGCATGGATTTCCTACAGTGGAACAATGCTCAGCTATATTCACCTCGATGAGACGGTTGAATGTCTTGTGAACACAACGTAATGAGATCAACCCCCCTTTGGGAGCCCTTTCCAGCAATGCGGAGAGAAAGAAAATAGAGAAAATATAGAAAAGTAATAACACGTAATAATAAATACGTAATGAGTAATGATAACTTGGCTATACTGTACACAAGGTACCAGTACCGAGTCGATGATTTAGGTAGATATTTACATATAACTAGGAATAAAGTGACTAGGCTACAGGATAGATAATATACAATAGCAGCAGCGTATGTGATAGGTCAAAAAAGTTAATGCAAAAGGGTCAATGGAGATAGTCCGGGCAGCTATTTGGTTAACTATTTAACAGTCTTATGGCTTGGGAGTAGAAGCTGTTCAGGGTCCTGTTGGTTCCAGACTTGGTGTTGAGGGTCAGCGTGGCGATGTGTTGCTGCCTACCCTCACCACCTGCGGGAGGGGAGGGGAGGGGAGGGGAGGGGAGGGGAGGGGGGGAAGGGGGGAAGATAAGGTGAAGGATGACTCATTTTGCTCTGCCTCTCTCCACTATTTGAAAGAACATACTTTATCCTTTTTTTAAACATTCCTTTAGTTCATTTTGAATAGTAACATAACCATTGCTTGTGTGTGTGTGCGTATGTGTGTGTGTGTGTGTGTGTGTGTGTGTGTGTGTGTGTGTGTGTGTGTGTGTGTGCGTGCGTGCGTGCATGCTTGCGTTCTTGCCTGCCTGCCTGCCTGTCGAAGTTAATTGCATATTTATCTCTCTTCATGAAGGGTCATTTGTATAATGACGACGAGTTAGACTCTCCTTGATGAAAATGCACCAGCTCATTCATACTGGGGGAGGTATGGTAATATACAGTACAGCTGAGAACAGAAGTACTGAAATTATGATTAGGACCCACCTTCAACTGACATAGCCCTGAATACAATCCAACAATCAATCATGTGGAGATCAATGTGGAAATGACATAGAAATATGAAAAGTCATCATTTCATGTGTTGCATGAATATGCTACAAGCCAGAGTGAATAAGTCAGTTGAATGAAACGTGAATGGTCTTCAAAGTACTTACATTGGTTCTTTACCAAACAACCCCGGAGGTCATCAGTAACTTGTTAGGGGGTGCTGAAGTGTAAAAGGAAACACTCAAAGCAAAATATGTCACACTCAAATACAATGGGAGGCCGTGCCAAGGTTTGTGTGTGTGTGTTTAGTAGAACAGGATACAGGAAGGAAGTCCTTGGTCTACATATGGAGCGATCCATCTACATTACCCAGAACACTTACCTCTCTGCCTGAGCGAAACTTCCCCATAGTTCCTCCCAGCTCCATACCCTCACACTCAACAGGGTCTCACACACACCTCGTTGAGCCCAGGTCACAGGAGGGTAGTATGTCATTATTAGTGGTGGGCCACCTGACGAACATAAACCATAAACCCCAGGCCGTTATCACACACACACACGCATGCGCACGCACGCACGCACGCACGCACGCACGCACGCACGCACGCACGCACGCACGCACACACACACACACACACACACACACACACACACACACACACACACACACACACACACACACACACACACACACACACACACACACACACACAAAACACACAGTCCCATGCTGGTAGTTAGAAGTTTAGAGGAAAGAGCGGTATAAGCCACAGGGCTAACACAGCGGTTCACATCAGCCATACTAATGGGACTGTCAGACAGCAGCCGGGCTAGTTATCACACACAATGGCAGTGTACAAAATTACACCCTATTCCCTATATAGTGCACACATCTTGTCAAAAGTAGTGCTCTACATAGGGAACACGGTACCATAGAGTCATTGTATACCTCCCAGTATCATACTCATGGGACTTTCAGTATGTGGACATATAGGACAACATATGCACAATACAGAAAACACACACGCATACATAAAATACATACACACAAAATGCAAACATGAAAAGTACAAACGTACATATTCACACATACACATACAGTATGCCCAAAAGCAAATACTATTTTCAAACCGTTTGAGAGCTACAGTTGAAGTCAGAAGTTTACATACACTTAGGTTGGAGTCAATAAAACTTGTTTTTCAACCACTCCACAAATGTCTTGTTAACAAACTATAGTTTTGGCAAGTCGGTTACATCTACTTTGTGCATGACAAGTAACTTTTCCAATTGTTAACAGACAGATTATTTCACTTATAATTCACTGTATCACAATTCCAGTGGGTCAGAAGTTTACATACACTAAGTTGACTGTGCCTTTAAACAGCTTGGAAAATTCCAGAAAATGATGACATGGCTTTAGAAGCTTCTGATAGGCTAATTGACATCATTTGAATCAATTGGAGGTGTAACTGTGGATGTATTCGCTTGACATCATGGGAAAATCAAAAGCCAGTCAAATCAAAAGCCCACTGGAATTGTGATACAGTGAATTATAAGTGAAATAATCTGTCTGTAAATAATTGTTGGAACAATGACTTGTGTCATGCACAAAGTAGATGTCCTAACCGACATGCCAAAACTATAGTTTGTTAATTAACAAGACATTTGTGGTGGTTGAAAAATAGGTTTTAATGATTCCAACCTAAGTGTATGTAAACTTCTGACTTCAACTGTATATACAAAAGGTATGTGGACACCCCTTCAAATTAGTGGATTTAACTATTTCAGCTACACCGTTGCTGACTGGAGTATAAAATCGAGGACACAGCCAAGCAATCATTGGCAGTAGAATGCCCTTACTGAAGAGCTCAGTGACTTTCAACGTGGCACCGTCACAGGATGCCACCTTTCCAACGATTTTTGCCCTGCTGGTGCTGCCCCAGTAAACTGCAAGTGCTGTGGATGTCTAGGAGCAACAACGGTTCAGCCGTGAGTGGTAGGCAACACAAGCCAAAGCACGTGACCTCCTGAGTGCTAAAGCAAGGAAAAATGTGTCTATCTTTCGTTGCAACATGCACTACTGAGTTCCAAACTGCCTCTGGAAGCAACATCAGCACCAAAACTGTTAGTCGGGTGCTCCATTAAATGGGTTTCCTTGGCTGAGCAGCAGCACACAAGCCTACGATCACCATGAGCAATGCCAGGCATTGGCTGGAGTGATGTAAAGCTTGCCACCATTGGACTCCGGAGTAGTGGAAACGCATATTCCGGAGTGGTAAATCACACTTCACCATCTGGCAGTCCGACGAATCTGGGTTTGGCAGATTTCAGGAGAACGCTACCTGACCCAATGCATAGTGCCAACTGTAAAGTTTGGTGGAGGAGGAATAATGGTTTAGGGTTGTTTTTCATGGTTCGGGCTAGGCCACTTAGTTCCAGTGAATGGAAATCTCAATGCTACAGCATACAATGACATTCTAGACGATTCTGTGCTTCCAACTTTGTGGCAACAGTTTGGGGAGGGCCCTTTACTCTTTCAGCATGGCAATGCCCTCATGCACAAAGTGAGGTCCATGCAGAAATGGTTTGTCGAGATCGGTGTGGATGATCTTGACTGCCCTGCACAGAACCCTGACCTCAACCCCATCGAACATCTTTGGGATGAATTGGAACGCCCAACATCAATGCCCAACCTCACTAATGCTCTTGTGGCTGAATGGAAGCAAGTCCGCGCAGCAATGTTCCGACATCTAGTGGAAAGCCTTCCCAGAAGAGTGGAGGCTGTTACCTCCATATGAATGCCCGTGATTTTGGAAGGAGATATTCGATGAGCAGGTGCCCACATACTTTTGATCATGTAGTGTATTAGGTATTAGAGTAGCCTTGAATCTGATACTATATTTTGTAAAATCTGTTGATACATTATAAGGCTGGGATTACACAAAGCAACTTTCACCCGATGATATACTGAACAAAAATATAAACGTAACATGTAAAGTGTTGGCCCCTTGTTTCATGAGCTGAATTAAAAGATCCCAGAAATGTTCCATACCCACAATTCTTTTTTTTCTCCATACTCTCAAATGTTGTGCACAAATTTGTTTACATCCCTGTTAGTGAGTATTTCTCCCTTGCTAAGATTATCCATCCACCTGACAGATGTGGCATATTAAGAAGATGACTAAACAGCATGATCATTACACAGGTGCACCTTGTACTGGGGACAATAAAAGGCCACTCTAAAATGTGCAGTTTTGTCACACCACAAAATGCCACAGATGTCTCAAGCCTGCAATTCCTATCAATTGATCTTCCATAAGTCGCCTCCAACGTGTATGGCGTCATGTGGGCGAGCGGTTGTGAACAGAGTGTCCCATGTGCCCCATGTGAACAGAGTACCTCAATGCTCTGGATCGACGTGTGCTACAGCGTGTTCCAGTTCCTGCCAATATCCAGCGACTTTGCACAGCCATTGTAGAGGAGTGGGACAACATTACACAGACCACAATCAACAGCCTCTATGCAAAGGAGATGTGTCGCACTGTCTGAGGTAAATGGTGGTCACACCAGATACTGACTGGTCCCTACCTTTTTTTAAGGTATCCATGACCAACCGATGCATATCTGTATTCACAGAAATATATCCTGAGATTAGGGCCTAATGAATTCATTTCAATTGTCTGATTTCCTTTTATGAACTGTAACTCAATAAAATCTTTGAAATTGTTGCATGTTGCATTTACATGTTTATTCAGCAAGTTGCTTTGTGTACTCCCAATCTAAAACACTTATTTCCCTTATTTAGATTCACTAGTGTCTAAGATGAACTCAAACGTATTTCTTCCTAAAAAAATAATTGACAAAGTTTTGGAGGCAGATCTGATTTTGTAATGACATTTTCATAAATCACCTTAACAAGACATGCCAGTGAGAGAAAGTCAATATTAAGAAAGTGTTCCTAATGTTTGGTATACTCAATACTCAGTGATGTGGATATAAAGAGACTAAAAGGCATAAAGAGATGGAAGTAGTAGAGGGACAGAGAGGGAAGGAAAGGACACGTAGCTTCTGGGAAGAGAGGAGGAGAGTAGAGGCGAGGAGGAGAAAGAGAGTAGAGGAGAAAGAGAGTAGAGGAGAAAGAGAGAAGAGGAGACGGGAAGAGAAGGAGCAGGAGATTCTCTGTGGTGGTTTCAGATGTCTATTCTTTGTCTCTCTTCCATTACGTTCCGTCACATCAGAGCGGTGTGGCCCAGGGTACAGCAGCTAAATTACCCTGCATGTCTGCCTGTATCACAAGCATGGCTGCTCCCAATATGCATGCAGCACTAACCAACAACAAAGCCTAGTTCCACAATACAACCACACAAGGAACAATACAGTAACCAAACCATGCCAAATACTATGGAACACACTAAAAGAACACATAAATAAGGCTCCTACCAGCACACAGGATATATCCAAGGTTGTAACCCTTCACAGTTACTGTATACAATAACACAATAGCACACAATGCCTCCATCTTGACAGTCTCCACACATTATGATAATTCAATTATTTCCTCACAGCTTCTCATGGATGTACTTATTATCCACTTTGTATCCTTGGAATGTCAGAAAGGAAACTGAATTCTGGGCGTATCTGTATGCGTATTAGAACAGTCTAAAAGTCTGCCTACTGTTTAATGAGAGAAAGGCATAGAGACTGAGGATAGTGCACTAACCCATGGGGAAAGGAGAGACAGAGAGAGAGAGAGAGAGAGAGAGAGAGAGGATGGGAGTAAGAAAAATAGAGAGTGAGAGAAAGTGAGAGAAAGTGAAATAGAGAGAGATGGGATGAGAGGGAAGAAAGAGAGGGAGAGAAGGGTAGACAGAGAAAGTGACAGAGAGAGGGAGAAAGAAAGGTAGAGAGATTAAGCTAGAGAGAGAGTAAGAAAAAAAAGGACCCTTTCCTATGTCTGGCCACTCATCCACTGTCATCTATCGTCATTAGGACCCCCTCTCCTCTATCTCTGTCCTCCTTTCCTCTATGTGCTGAGCTCAGTGCTACAGACTCTCTGTCAGAGGTGGGATAACAGGAGAGAAGAGGCCTGAGAGAGAGAGAGAGAGAGGGGGGGGGGAGACAGAGAGCGACAGAGAGAGAAGGAAAGAGAGCGAGAGAGGGACGGAGCGTGTCCTCATACATTTTGATGACACACACGGCTGCTCCCAATATCGGAGGGCGAGACACAACGTGCTATTGGTGAGACAGAGCGGTGGCACGTTCACCCGGGTGCCTCCTAACTGACAGCTTGACACGCCTCTGCCCATCACACTGCTGATAAAGACATCCATCCTCACTCACTGTAAAGGGGTTACTGTGAATTTGACAGTAGTTTACAGGCACGCTCAGTGGCAAATAAAATTATGTATTTCATATTACAGTACACCTACTGTAATATACAGTATCAGAGCAAATACTGTGTAATGACACAAAGTACAATATCATATCTTACAGTATCTTACAGTAAAAAAGTTAATGCTACCGTAATCCGAATGGATGAATGCAATTCACTGAGGGGAGGGGTTTGTATTTCACAATAATTTACTGTAATTACAAGGGATTGGTGCAAGCATGTTGGCTACTAAGTAAAGCGTTTACACATTACAGTATGTTAATTCATATTTAGTTTTCACACTTGCACTTCTAGAGGCCTTAAAGGCTTCCAAACTGGCAGTACCTACAGACCAAAATGCTACACCATTTAAGTAGAGACTTGCTGCAACTCCAGTCTGTCCCCTATACAAACTGATGGGGACTATAACCATATACATGTTAAATAGGTATAACATTCTTACTCACAGGTGCAACAAATATAGCCTATCATAAGGCACGCCTTAAAATATGTTAATGAGCCAGTAACAATAATACCATGCACCTACTAGTGGTCAAAAGGTTTTTGGCGCTCCAAAGATACTAGTAGGTAGTGTTTTCTGTACGGTGGAATTACAGTATCATTTGAAATACAGCAATTCCTTCCCCGCCCAGAACATTTACACGCTATGCACCATAATTTACAGTACACACACACACACACACACACACACACACACACACACACAGCCCAAGGCTTTCTTTAATACCCTCTGAAATCCAACCCACGTCATTATAATGTGTGTCAAGGCTTACAATCACCATTCTTGTTTTTATTTACCCAGGGGATCCGAGTACTGTATAGCAGGGCCAAGGTACTGTAACCGTTACACTCATGTCTAATGCATTTAAGCATGGCTGTTTACTGTATTCCAAACATGTGCTGCATCTAAAGGAGGCTGGTTGGTGTTGTTTTGTGTTGGTTTGTGCTGACTCTGCGGTGTTGAAATCTCGACAAGGTGGAACTCTGGTCGGACCGTCTCGCTGCCAGACACCATTAGCATAGAAGAGCAGGAGACAGAGGTTGTACAACGGCCCAGCTGTGATTGACAGGTGCACAGACGACCCTGAGTCAACACACACGCACACACACTCACACACAGACTAACAGGAAGACATGGGACTGACTCAGACCTAATGGCATAGCTGATGCCGCTGGATACAACCTGAGGAACAAGAAAGAGAGGAACAGAGAGAGAGGGATATGTCAGAAATGCCAAGACGCTCCTTCTCACAGAGGCTGTAGCAGACAACGGTTCTAATTGCGTCAATATATGAAACTGTCATGAAAATGTCATGGGCTGATATGGGACGGCGTATAGCAAGCCATATAGGTACAGAAAATCTCTTGGGATTGAATTCTGACAGACTAGACAGCAACACACACACGCGCGCACACACACATTATTCAAACAAAAAAACAGAGCAGAGCAGACTGGCAGACCCTAAAGATGTTTAATGTAATGTAATGGAGGCCCCTGAATCAACTGAATCACAAACTTAGCCCTGACAATGACAGCCGCCAGCTAGAGAGTGGGACAGCTTAGTGCTCTGGGTTGTAAATCCATTATAGTGTCTCTGAGAGAGAACCTGGAGCTAGGGGTTAGCGCTTAGTCCACAGCGCTGAGGAAGAGAATAAGAGACGTTAGCCTGGTCCCAGATCGGTTTGTGTCGTCCTGACAACTCCTATGGTATGTTTGGCGTGACAGGGTCCATTGGAGTTGACAGGACGGCACAAACAGATCTGGAACCACGATACAGTGAGGGATTGTTATTACCTCATGTATAGCCTCTAGGTACATCCTCCACCACAGGGTGATGCTGTGAATCTAGTTAGCGTAAAGACCATGGCGTAAGTCTGGTTTTACTACCTGGTTATGCCATGTTAATTACCACATAATCAGAAAGAAGCATCAAAACCGCGTTGTGAATGCCAGCCTGCTTTTCGTCGCTGGGATTCGCAATAATGAGTAGAGAGGCGTGTCTGTTCGATTTTCACATTCCCCATTTTTAGTCTTTCTTTGCGGGTCTTCAAGTAATGTCAACACTCTGTCAGTGACTCACAATGCCTCAGGCCTTTTCAAAGGAAGAAAATTGAGGAAATATCAAGTCTTGTATAAAGATCAAGTCTTTACGCTTTATCAGCACCGAGCGGGGCAGAGCCACCCTTCGTTCGGATCGGTGAGGGGAGATCGTATTGTACATTTACAATACAATACAATACAATTGCTGGCTTTTCCTTTTGAATCTGACCCCCTCCATCCACAACATAATACCTGCCATGTTCAGCATATAGTTTGGGTGTACATTCAGTGTCTGAAACCTTTTGAAGTGGAGCGCAGATGAAAGCAAAGGCATAAGGACACCACCTCAGCGATGCCTCGGCTCTCTTGCAACACAGCTACAGAATATTCAGGAGAATGTTTGCCACTTTTATCAGCTTTAGGGATGCTAGACAAACTATTTCATTTCCTATTTCTCCCGCTTTCTGTCCTCACTCTCCTTTCCCTCTCACTGACATCCCCTATTATGTCTCTTTGTCCTACATAGCTCAGTGAAACAGTGAAACATTGTCTTGCTCCTCCTGCGTCCCAGCTGCCCCAGCCAAACACCTGAACAAGCAGGGCCAAATTACCCACAAGCCTCTCTGGAGTTCCAATACAGCACAGCCAGAGAGAAAAAAGTTTGTTCCAGATAGGTTATCCTCTGAGTCAGCAGAAACCGGCCTTGGTTGTCATCTCTCTCTCTTCCCCTCATGTTCTTTCTTTGCCCCATTTTCTCCCCCATTATTTCTCTGTCTCTCTTCTCTTCCACATTATCTCTCTCTTTCTCCCTTTCTCCTTCCAACAGACACAGACACACAGACACGCACCACTTTCCACCAAGTGGAAGATTAATGATCCTCTGACTCCAAGATTAAATATCAAAAGCAAACTCTCACATCTCAACTCACCCTGCCAGATGCACTCCCCGAGTAATTGTCCAAAAACCGGCGGAAAGTGAAAGCTATTACACCATACCAGACATTTCAAAGATTAATGGCTTTACAATGAAATGTCAACAGTCAATGTTGTATATAATTTGCATCCTCACTACTTCCTACATGGCATTATTAGGTGACTCATGTAGAGTCTGGGGCAGAGTTCACTTAGTTAAGTTGTCTTCCTAAAAGTAATATTACCTCAGCCCCATGCTTTTTAACATCTAGCTGATAAAAGCCATTAGGAATGGATGTTTCGTAATGATTTCGAATTTAGTAGGAGGAAGTTAAGTAATAGTGATTTTCTTTTCTAAAAATAAGTTTATGTCACACCATGATCTGTTTCACCTGTCTTTGTGTTGTCTCCACCCCCCTCCTGGTGTCGCCCATCTTCCCCATTATCCCCTCTGTATTTATACCTGTGTTCTCTGTTTGTCTGCTGCCAGTTCATCTTGTTTGTTCAAGTCAACCAGCGGTTTGTGTCTCAGCTCTTGCTTTTTCCAGTCTCTTCTGCCTGCCCCTGACCCTGTCCCTGCCTGCCTGCCTCACCTCCGGTTTACTGACCCCTGTCTGCTTTGACCTCTCTATTGCCTGCCCTAGTTGGAATATTAACGCTATTGTTTTTTTGAAGTGGTCTGCATCTGGGTTTTACCTTCCTACCTGATAGTTTAGGAACACTGCAAACATAACCAGGGATACACAATGAGCACAGAGAACACTCAGAAAGAGAAATCATATTTTATATGATGAGGGGAAGTGTCATCCAACCCAGTCCTAGCTCTGCAGTGCCAGGAAAGATCAGCCAATCAGCATGGAAGTAACTGTAAAATGTTACAAATGTTTTCTTCCTCTGCCTATCCATACCGCAACACAACGTTAGCCTACCCATGGAATTGTTATTTTGACAATATATCAGCCTCATATTGTGTTACCCCCACTGGGTGTTAGCTAAATATAGTCCCCATGGTGTGTGTGAGAGAGAACCTTCCCCATGGCTCTCCACTATCTCCCTGAGCTAGCAGGATGCCTTTGGGTATTTCCATGTGAGGAGTTGAATTCTTTCCCTCCCTCAGACTGCAGTTAGAGTCTGCTCCTCTAGATGAACACATACCAACAGGATGAAAGAGGCTTTCTGTTGGTCTGGTTCTCTGTACACCCTGCAGTGTCAACAGAACAGAGCAGAGACAGCAGGACAGGTCTCAGATCAGCCATATATGTCTGCTTTTCTCTAATTAGAGTTCTGACAGCAGTTAGTCACTGATTCACTGATAGCATTAAGATTTCCCTTCACTGGAACTAAGGGACCTCGCCCAAACCATGAGCAAGGCCCCCAAGCCCAGATTCATCTGTCGGACTGACAGATGGTGAATCTTGATTCATCCCTCCAGAAAACGGGTTTCCACTGCTCCAGAGTCCAATGGCAGCGAGCTTTACACCACTCCAGTCGACGCTTGGCATTGGGCATGGTGAGCTTAGTCTTGTATGCGGCTGCCGGTCATGGAAACCCATGAAGCTCCCAGCAAACAGTTCTTGAACTGACATTGCTTCCAGAGGCAGTTTGGAACTCGGTAGTTGTTGCAATCGAAGACAGACAATTTTTACACGCTCTGTGCTTCAGCACTCGGCGGCCCTGTTCTGTACACTTCATGTATAAAAAATGTATACAAATAGAAAAACGGAAATATCACATTTACATAAGAATTCAGACCCTTCAGGCCAGTAGGAGGTGCCCTTTCCTCTGGTCTAAAAAAATATCCCAATGCTCCAGGGCAGTGATTGGGGACATTTCCTTGTGTAGGGTGCCGTCTTTCAGATGGGATGTTAAACTGGTGTCCTGAACCTCTGTGGTCACTAAAGATCCCATGCACTTCTCGTAAGAGGGAGGGTGTTAACCGTGGTGTCCTGAATAAATTCCCAATTTGGCCTTCATACCATCATGGCCACCTAATCATCCCCAGCTTATAATTGGCTCATTCATCCCCCCTCCTCTCCCTTGCAACTATTCCCCAGGTTTTCGCTGTAAATGAGAATGTGTTCTCAGTCAACTTACCTGGTAAAATAATGGAAAAATAAAAAAACATTTGGGGAGTTTCTCCCATTCTTCTCTGCAGATCCTCTCAAGCTCTGTCAGGTTGGATGGGGATCATTTGCTGCACAGCTATTTTCAGATCTCTCCAGAGATGTTCAATCGGGTTCAAGTATGCGCTCTGGCTGGGCCTCTCATTCATTGTCTTAGGGTCGCCCAAGTCTGAGTTCCTGAGGGCTCTGGAGCAGGTTTTCATCAAGGATCTCTCTGTACTTTGCTCCGTTAATCTTTCCCTTGATCCTGACTAGTCTCCCAGTCCCTGCCGCTGAAAAACATCCCCACAGCATGATGCTGCCACCACCATGTTTCACCGTAGGGACAGTGCCAGATTTCTCCAGACGTGACGCTTGGCATTCAATCTTGGTTTCATCAGACCAGAGAATCTTGTTTCTCATGGTCTGAGAGTCTTTGGGTGCCTTTTGTCAAACTCCTAGCGGGCTGACATGTGCCTTTTACTGAGGAGTGGCTTCCATCTGGCCACTCTACCGTTAAGGCCTGATTGGTGGAGTGCTGCAGAGATGGTTGTCCGGCTGGAAGGTTCTGCCATATCCACAGAGGAACTCTGGAGCTCTATCAGAGTGACCATCGGTTCTTGGTCGTCTCCCTGACCAAGGCCTTTCTCCCCTGATCGCTCAGTTTGGCCGGGTGGCCACCTCTAGGAAGACTCTTGTAGGTTCCAAACTTCTTCCATTTAAGAATAATGGATATAATCTGATGCCTAATATATATTTTTACTTGCAGTCATTAGCGGCCGTTAGAATCTATGTTCCTTTCTCCTTCCATTTTTTTGTTGGAATACAACAGGATATAATGTGGACCTCATGAAATATGTCTTGCATGTAATGGACCTAAAAAAGGACTGGTCTTGCGATATATTTAGGTTATTTTCTCTTCATTTTAATTTATTTTTCAAACAATTGAATCCAATGAACTGAGCAGGCTGGGCTGACATGCCTTGCTAGGACTTGCTAAGATTGTGCTGTTATTTATATTAATATTATATATTATTGTTACTATTTTTTTGGGGGGGGGACTGTTTTCCATGTTATTTGGTTAGTTCTCTTAAGCACCCTCATAGATAATTATATTATTATGCGACTGCCCATATTTCATTCTGGCCAACGCCAATTGGCGGCCAAGGGTTTGCCTTAGGACGCAAAGGTGCGTCAAGAGTCAGGGAGATGATCTGATGATATGGGGGGAGGTTTTAGTGGATGGAATATTAGGACAATTGGAGGTTTTCAAAGGTGCAGCTACAGTATGCTTAATTATTATGGTACAGCTATACGGACACTTAATCATCATTATGGTTTTTAATTGTAAGTTTATAAACATTGGTTGTGGTAAGTATAATTGAAACTTGGGTATCATTATGGTAAGTGGGGAAATAAGTATAGCAAGTTGTAATTGTAATGACTTAGCAGATCATGAAAAAAGAGGATACATTTTTACATGGATAAAAGAGTATATAATATATAATATAATATATAATATATAGTATATAAAGTATATAATATCTATTGTTTACAGGAAACTCATTCTACGTATATAGAAGAGGTTGGGTGGGAAAAGGACTGGGAGGGAGAAATATATTTTTGTCATGGGCAAAGAAACTCAAAATGGGTGATTATACTAATGAATGCAAATTTTGATCCGATTGTGCAAACTGTGCAAACAGATCCACAAGGAGGATGGATTATTTTAAATATGCTATTGGACCAAAAACACATAATTAATCTGTATGGGCCAAATAATGATGATTCACACTTTTTCTAAAATATATATAATAATCTATTGAGTTCACAAGCAATGAAATAATATATTATTATGGTAGGAGATAATACAGTTTTAAGTACCTCAATGGATCGTAAAGGAAATCATTCTACAAACTATCACCCTCAAGCACTAAAAGAGATTACAAAGATCATGGATACATTAGAACTAGTGTATATATGGAGGTTGAAAACCCCTGACCTAGTGAGATATAAATGGAGGAGGCTTAATCAAGCTAGCCGTCTTGATTACTTCCTAGTCTCGTTCTTTCTGGCAATAAACGTTTTTTTTTAAGTATTAATAGGAGACTGAATGTGATCGGACCACCATCTAATTGGCCTCCATATAACTCTTACAGAATTTCCACGTGGACGGGGATATTGGAAAAAATAATCAAAGCCTATTGGATGACAATTTGTTCTTAACTTAGACAAAATAATTCATAATTTACTTTTTTTGTACAACATAGGTACAGCAGATCCCCTTATTGTATGGGACAATTTTAAATGTACTTTTAGAGACCATTCAATACAATACTCATCATTAAAACAAAAGCTGTTTAGGCTAAAAGGGATTAGAACAACAAAGGAAATAGAGGAAGTAACAGCGCAGGTAGATGGTAATGGAAACTGTACTATGGAGGCACAAAATAGGTTAGAGGAAAAACAAGAAGAGCTGGAGCTACTTTTTCAACTACGATCAAGTGTAATGTATTACAAAAATACATTTTACTGGATGGAAAATGGTGAAAAATCCACAACATTTTTCTTGAATCTTCAACATAGACATTTTCCCGAAAAATGATTTACAGAAACTCGTTACAAATGATCCATGATTCATCAAATAATATTTGATGTTAACTGCAAGGATTTATTTCATAATAATAGTAATAATGTAATATTAACACATTTACAGAAGACAGTGTGAAGGCCAACTTACCAAAGAGGAACTTTTTGAGGCAATAAAATCTTTTCAGTCTGGAAAAACATCAGGGCTTGACGGTATACTCTCACTTCACTCATACTGTACATAAATTATACTTAAACCCAAAATGGTTCTCAAGTAGATTATTCAGAAAGGCTCATCTTTTGTTACAAAAATTGCCTTTTTGCCTTCATACAGATAACAACTTCTCCTTTCCGACTAACTGAAAATCTTTTTTTTTTAAAGTATCGCCCTTTCTTAAACAAGCCATACAAAGTTGGTTACAATTTCAGTTTTATAATCCTGAGGTGCTGACCTGTTGCACCCTCAATAACCACCGTGTTTATTAGTATTTGACCCTGCTGGTCATTTATGAAAATTTTAACATCTTGGCCATGTTCTTTTATAATCTACACCCAGCACAGCCAGAAGAGGACTGGCCAACCCTCATAGCCTGGTTCCTACAACTTGTTTGCCTGCCATATATTAAATATATAAATTGGCTGCAAGAAACTGGCATAAATAGAAAAATATACCAGTTCCATCTGAGGACAAAAATGTTGACAGCTACTCCATACAGGTTGCAAAATAAATGGGATTCTCAATTAAAATAATGATATACACTTCCATCCCTGTAGATTTTGCTGCGAAGAGACAGAATCAATAGATAATTTATTCTGGTATTGCCCCTACGAAGATTGTTTCTGGTCACAGGTTCAGGAATGGTTCAAATGAACCTTACAAATATCAGTGTTGGGCGATTTGGAAAGCCGTAGTCAGTCAATAAATAATATAATACTGGTAGGAAAGGTTTTCATCTTTAGCTCACAACCTGTGGATAATATATGATTAGAAATGTTGAAACATTTGGTAAAACATCACAGCACAGTTCAAAAATATATGGCACATGGAAACCAAATGAGGGTGGTCTATGGTGATAGGTGGGAGGGGCTTAGAGTGGCTGCGGGGTGGGATTAAAGAGCTTGTGTTTGGTTATGTATTATTATTGTTATGTGACTGCTTTATATAAAAGTACCATGTATGTGAAATGTTTATGTAAAATCTATGTATATGTAGCAAAAAAGCTGTACAAAAGCGAAGATATTTGTCCTTCAAAGATGGTGGGTGGGTGAGGGATTCATATATTTTTTTTTGAAGATTAAAAAACAAAGAATGATTGAGTCCACTGTGTTCTTGGGGACCTTCAATGCTGCAGAAATGTTTTGTTACCATTTCCCAGATCTTTGCCTAGACACAATCTTGTCTCGGCACTCTACGGACAATGCCTTCGACCTCATCATTTTGCTCTGACATCACTGTCAACTTCGGGACCTTATATAGACAGCCCAGCTAGCACAGTGGATCTGGGCCGATTCCGGCTGAGAGTCGGGGGAACTCGGCTGAGAGTCAGACTTGATGTCATGTGGCCCAAGTCTGGGCCGCCTTTGGCAGTATTACTTATGGCTAAGATGCTAAAATGCTAAGATTGAGTTCGGGCCAATTCCAGTGTGAGTTATCTGGCGGCCCAAATCTATTACTTGGGGCTTGGGCCGATTTGGGCTACTCTCTGGCAGATGATTACACAGGCTGCTTTAAATAATTAACATTGAATTATTTATTTTTCCATATTTTCTCATTGTTCGTGATAAAAAAATACAATTAACATTGAAATTAAATTCTTTAAGAGTCCTGTTTAGTATATTATTATTTTGATACTTTGTGCCAGGCAATTGATAAGCATTAAAAACTTGGATGGAGCCTCCCGAGTGGCTCAGCGGTCTAAGACACTGCATCACAGTGCAAATTGGGTTGCTACAGATGCTGGCTCTAGACTCGTTACTGGCCGCGCCCGGGAGACCCATGAGGCGCCGCACAATTCGCCAAGCGTCGTCTGAGTTAGGGGAGGGTTTGGCCGGCCGGGATGTCCTTGTCCCATCGTGCTGAGACAACTCCTGTGGCGAGCCAGGCGTATGGTGTTTCCTCTGACACAAATGTTTTATTTTTTATTTTGTTTTGTGGATGGGTATAATTTGCTTCTGGGGGGATTCTGGTAAGATACCAGCAAAGTTGGCTGAATTCCGGTAGATGGAAATGACCGATTCTGAGCAGTCATCCATTTTGATTCAGGGCCGAGTCCAATACCCGATTCCAGGCCGATTCCTTTCCAAATAATGTCCAATCAATTTAATTGACCACAAGCGGACTCCAATCAAGTTGTAGAAACATCTCAAGGATGATCAATGGAAACAGGATGCACCTGAGCTCAATTTCGAGTCTCATAGCAAAGAAGTACTGAGTACTTACATAAATAAGGTATTTATGTTTTTTTTACATACATTTGCAAACATTTCTGAAAACCTGTTTTCGCTTTGTCATTATGGGGTGTTTTGTGTTGCTGAGAGGTTTTATTTATTGAATCCATTTTAGAATAAGACTGTAACGTAACAAAATTGAAAAAGTCAAGGGCTCTGAGTACTTTCCGAATGCACTGTAATGTATGGTAGCATTATTGACATAAATGTCAATGTTCAACGTTGCAATGTGATAACTATGCAACAAAACAGATAAACAGGAATGACATTTACACTCATGATGGGATAAAAATTACTTTCTGAATGCCAAACCCCTACTAAAACTAGACCTCCAGTCTTCTGATCTGACCCACTGTGTCATATCTCAATCACCCAGCACCAAACAACCCAACTAAGTGACCAAAAACCTGCAACCCAGCAGTTAGGTCAAATAAACAACCAAGCATTTCTTTAAGTGTAGATAGATAAAGATAACTTTTACAGTGATGTATTGTCGACA
Organism: Oncorhynchus mykiss; assembly: GCF_013265735.2. Classification (NCBI taxonomy): domain Eukaryota; kingdom Metazoa; phylum Chordata; class Actinopteri; order Salmoniformes; family Salmonidae; genus Oncorhynchus; species Oncorhynchus mykiss. Next base: position 51,954,165 of record NC_048579.1, on the reverse strand, counting down.
TTTAGAACGTTTGTATAGAAAATAGACGCGACAATTGCCTGCTACCCAAAAGAAAATGCTGGGCTAAAAACGACTCAGCGGTGGGGGTAAATAGTGGACAGAGCACACATTAGGTGATTTTTGATCCAGCCAATTGGGTCACTTAGTTGGGTTATTGAGCTATTATCCACCAGATCAGAAGACTTGAGGCATGGCTTAGTAGGGATGTGGCTTTTAGATAGTTATTTTTGTCAAACTCTGAGTGTAAATGTCATTCCTGTTCATCTGTTCTGTTGCATTGTTAACACATGTTAAGGTTGCACACTGACACTTTTGTAGCTTAATGAGGCTTACACAAGTTCAGTTCCTCCAGTGCCATTATGTTTTCTAAGGACTCGTGAAATTCATAGCAGCATGTCAAACGAAAGCTTAGAGTTTAGGGATATACGCTGCTCAAAAAAATAAAGGGAACATTTAAACAACACAATGTAACTCCAAGTCAATCACACTTCTGTGAAATCAAACTGTCCACGTAGGAAGCAACACTGATTGACAAGAAATTGCACATGCTGTTGTGCAAATGGAATAGACAACAGGTGGAAATTATAGGCAATTAGCAAGACCACCCAATAAAGGAGTGGTTCTGCAGGTGGTGACCACAGACCACTTCTCAGTTCCTATGTTTCCTAGCTGATGTTTTGGTCACTTTTGAATGCTGGCGGTGCTTTCACTCTAGTGGTAGCATGAGACGGAGTCTACAACCCACACAAGTGGCTCAGGTAGTGCAGCTCATCCAGGATGGCACATCAATGCGAGCTGTGGCAAGGTTTGCTGTGTCTGTCAGCGTAGTGTCCAGAGCATGGAGGCGTTACCAGGAGACAGGCCAGTACATCAGGAGACGTGGAGGAGGCTGTAGGAGAACAACAACTAAGCAGCAGGACCGCTACCTCCGCCTTTGTGCAATGAGAAGCAGGAGGAGCACTGCCAGAGCCCTGCAAAATGACCTCCAGCAGGCCACAAATGTGCATGTGTTTGCTCAAACGATCAGAAACAGACTCCATGAGGGTGGGATGAGGGCCCGACATCCACAGGTGGGGGTTGTGTTTACAGCCCAACACTGTTTGGCATTTGCCAGAGAACACCAAGATTGGCAAATTCGCCACTGGCGCCCTGTGCTCTTCACAGATGAAAGCAGGTTTACACTGAGCACGTGTGACAGACGTGCCAGAGTCTGGAGACGCCGTGGAGAACGTTCTGCTGCCTTCAACATCCTCCAGCATGACCGGTTTGGCGGTGGGTCAGTCATGGTGTAGGGTGGCATTTCTTTGGGGGGCCGCACAACCCTCCATGTGCTCGCCAGAGGTAGCCTGACTGCCATTAGGTACCGAGATGAGATCCTCAGACCCCTTGTGAGATCCCCAGACCATATGCTGGTGTGGTTGTTCCTGGGTTCCTCTTAATGCAAGACAATGCTAGACCTCATGTGGCTGGAGTGTGTCAGCAGTTCCTGCAAGAGGAAGGCATTGATGCTATGGACTGGCCCGCCCGTTCCCCAGACCTTAATCCAATTGTGCACATCTGGGACATCATGTCTCGCTCCATCCACCAACGCCACGTTACACCACAGACTGTCCAGGAGTTGGCGGACGCTTTAGTCCAGGTCTGGGAGGAGATCCCTCAGGAGACCATCCGCCACGTCATCAGGAGCATGCCCAGGCGTTGTAGGGAGGTCATACAGGCACGTGGAGGCCACACACACTACTGAGCCTCATTTTGACTTGTTTTAAGGACATTACATCAAAGTTGGATCAGCCTGTAGTGTGGTTTTCCACTTTAATTTTGAGTGTGACTCCAAATCCAGACCTCCATGGGTTGATAAATTTGATTTCCATTGATAATTTTTGTGTGATTTTGTTTTCAGCAAATTCAACTATGTAAAGAAAAAAGTATTTAATAAGAATATTTCATTCATTCAGATCTACGATGTGTTATTTTAGTGTTCCCTTTATTTTTTTAAGCAGTGTCTTTTTTGGAAATGAAGGCATAGATACATTTTCAACCATTTTCCATCTTAGAAATGTGGAATTAGTAAAGTCTTTGATTTCTGGATAAACAGGAAACATCTACCAGAAAATGCCTTAAAACGTATCAGAAATACATCAAAACACAATAATGTTGACGTAAAGACCCCTGCCAACTCATATCAACACTTATGTTATATTTCATTTTGGATGAATTGTTTAGCCTCTGTAAATTTAAGAAATATTGTCTTTTGCCTTGTTACCAAAAGCCCACATAAGATATTTTTCTAATGTCAATCCCTCATGAGGGAGGATAATGATATTTCACAGACGTAACAAGTAATGGTAGACCTAACCATTAGTTATAATGATTTTACTGATATAAATATTGTTTATGAAATACTAAGTGATTAAAACTCGTAATTGCATTACACAATTACCCTAAAATCAGCAACGGAATTACCGGAACAGTTGGGTGACCTGCTGCAGTCCTCTCTTCCACTGGCATACTGATATGTTATATACTGATATGTTCAGCTCATTTATTTTTCTTTATTTTGTCTGGTGTTCAAACCAAGAGTGTTAAAACACTCTGTACAACCCCTCCCTCTCGCTCTCCATCTCTGTCTGCCTCTCCAGTTAATGTCACCTCTCGCCTACCCATGAGTCCCCTCTCATTCCATGTACTGTAACAAGCATCCTCACCCACTGAGCACCGACCGACACCAGAAATACATGGACGTTGAGAAGTAGTTGAAATTTGGTCAGTCCACCCTGGCCTTGATGTTAACGTCCACAGATGGACCGGACTGGACCAAATCTGAACCTATCATAGACGTGTTTTATAAGTTAGGATAGCACAGTACAGTACAGAAGAATACTGTACAGTCAGTAGAGCACAGTAAAGTACAGTCCAAATACAATATAGTAGTACAGTACAATACAGTATAGTAAAGAAAAGCAGAGTATAGTACAGTAGAGTACAGTCAGTATATTGTACTGAACTCTGCTTTACTCTGCTCTGCTGTGCTCTACTGTATTGTTCTGTACTGTACGGTACTCTACTACACTATGCTGTGCTGCGCTGTGATGTCCAAACTTGTGAAACATAAGGCGGATGACATTCATATCCATAATTCTGAATTTCTGTGTAGTACAGATCAGGGACCTATGGTTTAATTCCGTTATCGTAATTCCGTGACTGTGTGTAAATCCACTTCACTTACTGTAGTGCAGCAACAAACATAGAACTCAAGGTGTCTATCTTGATTTGGAGAGATATTTGTAGTTGGAAAATGTGGTTGCAAAAAAAACCTGAGGGAGATTTGACTGTAATTGCATCTGCATACTGTAGTTCTTCCACTTAATTCATTTCTGTAAAATGTTCACAAAAAATGTAAAAGTAGTCCTTGTGCATAGAGGTGCATGGTTTGTTAAACTTCGAAAATGAATGGTTTCTGTTTGGCATATATTTTCTTTAAAAAAAGTCTATGCGTAATTCCGTTACCGTGGAATTGTCCCTTAGCATAATGAGGTTGATTACACTCACCTTCAGCCTAGATGTCAGAGAGGCAGACATCTGTCCTTAAGGGTCTGGGGCCACACACAAATGTGCAATGGTGCCTGCAAGCATCGGTGTGTGCATGTGTGAAATCATGTGTACGTGTACACGTGTGTTGTGTGCAAATTTTTGCATGCATGTGTGTATGTGCACTCCATACATTTAGCCACATCACATCAATCTCCCATCAGCACTGGGGAAAATGATCCAATATGTTCATTAGAGTGGCTTATAGTGGCTTCAGTTTCAGTGTGTTTCTATACCCAGCCTGTTCACCTCAAGCCTCTCTCAAAGTATTCTCCTCCCTCAGCCGGCAGCCAGATAAGACATTAACAGTCCATATGTTACAGTGCCAGGCATGCAATGTGTCGACACACGACAAGATAGTGTCCACATCTCTGAGTCGTGTCTGCTCTCTTCAACAACCAAGTGCGACAGCATGATAATGACCCTTCTCACTCTACCTCAACAGTTCTCATTTTCTCTCCTCTCTTCTTCCTCTCGCTCTCTCCCCACGATATCAACAAACATACTGTGTGCCTCTATCATTTTTCATTCTACTTCTCTCCTTCTCTCACCTTCCACTCCGTCTCCCTGTCCTTCTCTCCCCTGCCTCTCCTCTTCCTTTCCTCTCCATCTCCTATTCTCCTTCTCTCCCCCCGCTCTTACTGTGTATCTCTAATTCTTTCTCTCCATCACTCCCCTCCACCTCCCCTCTCTCATTCTACCTGTCCTCTTCGGATGACTGTTTTTCTCTCTAACGTCCGTCTCTATATACCCCTTTCCTTTTCTCCCTAAAATCCATCTCTCTCCCTCTACCTATCCCTACCTCTCTGCCTTCGCCATGTACCTTCTTAGTGGTTCTGGTTGGTTGCAGAGGTAGCTGGTATGAATCGTCTCTCTTCCATCCAGGCTGTTGCTGCCAGCCTGTTTACTGTATGCTAATTAGACAACTCAAGAGGGTAAATATCATCCTGGGTACCACATCTGACAATATCAAGAGTGCACACAGACACATCGACATACACTCACAACCATCCTGTTTGTTTGTTGGCTACCCTGGGGATGGTTGCTAGCGTGGCGGACACAGTGTGAATCAAACTAATTAATCCTGGGGAGGAATACCTTACAGTCTTTCTCTCTCTCTGTGTGTGTGTGTGTAAGTGCGTGTGTGTGTGTGTGTTTACCAACTGGCTGAAACACTTGCAGAGTCGAGTAGGACTCATTATCTTATCCCTTCTGCCTTCAAACCAAATCAAAGCTTCAGCTTCTAACAAAAATACACAGTAGTAGTGTACTGGTTGTTTATCATACACTCTAATATTAATCTACAGCTAAATAACTGAGTGTGATTGGGGAGAGACAGGGTGTAGAACGCTTGAATGTGTAGTGAGAGCAGAGCAATTGGGGCAGAATGGTGTCCTAATGGAAACTAACATATCACTCACTCTCTGGTCGAGGGCTGCTCCTCCTCAACACACTGTGTCCCAGTAAGTCAAATTACGTTGAAAATAGATATTTTAGTTGTCTTTTGCAGATGTTGACATCATGTGCATTCCAGTTGCTGAATGAAAGTTTAGAAGATGACAAACCATTTCTGTGCAGACCACGTTTGTGCACGTGGGCATTGTCATTCTGAAACAGGAAAGAGCCTTCCCTAAACTATTGCCACAAAGTTGGAAGCACAGAATCGTCTAGATTGTCACTGTATGCTGTAGCGTTAAGATTTGCATTTACTGGAACTAGGGGGCCTAGCCCGAACCATGAAAAACAGCACCAGACCATTGTTCCTCCTCCACCAAACTTTAGAGTTGGGGCACTATGCATTGGGGCAGGTCGCGTTCTCCTGGCATCCGGCAAACCCATATTCGTCCGTCGAACTGCCAGATGGTGAAGCATGATTCATCACGCCAGAGAACGCATTTCCACTACTCCAGAGTCCAATGGGGGTGAGCTTTACAACACTCCAGCCGATGCTTGGCATTGTTCATGGTGATCTTAGGCGTGTGTGCGGTTGCTCGGCCATGGAATCCCATCTCATGACGCTCCCGACAAACAGTTATTGTGCTGACATTGCTTCCAGAGGCAATTTGGAACTACAGTGCCTTGCGAAAGTATTCGGCCCCCTTGAACTTTGCGAACTTTTGCCACATTTCAGGCTTCAAACATAAAGATATAAAACTGTTTTTTTGTGAAGAATCAACAACAAGTGGGACACAATCATGAAGTGGAACGACATTTATCGGATATTTCAAACTTTTTTAACAAATCAAAAACTGAAAAATTGGGCGTGCAAAATTATTCAGCCCCTTTACTTTCAGTGCAGCAAACTCTCTCCAGAAGTTCAGTGAGGATCTCTGAATGATCCAATGTTGACCTAAATGACTAATGATGATAAATACAATCCACCTGTGTGTAATCAAGTCTCCGTATAAATGCACCTGCACTGTGATAGTCTCAGAGGTCAGTTAAAAGCGCAGAGAGCATCATGAAGAACAAGGAACACACCAGGCAGGTCCGAGATACTGTTGTGAAGAAGTTTAAAGCCGGATTTGGATACAAAAGATTTCCCAAGCTTTAAACATCCCAAGGAGCACTGTGCAAGCGATAATATTTAAATGGAAGGAGTATCAGACCACTGCAAATCTACCAAGACCTGGCCGTCCCTCTAAACTTTCAGCTCATACAAGGAGAAGACTGATCAGAGATGCAGCCAAGAGGCCCATGATCACTCTGGATGAACTGCAGAGATCTACAGCTGAGGTGGGAGACTATGTCCATAGGACAACAATCAGTCGTATATTGCACAAATCTGGCCTTTATGGAAGAGTGGCAAGAAGAAAGCCATTTCTTAAAGATATCCATAAAAAGTGTCGTTTAAAGTTTGCCACAAGCCACCTGGGAGACACACCAAACATGTGGAAGAAGGTGCTCTGGTCAGATGAAACCAAAATTGAACTTTTTGGCAACAATGCAAGACAATGCAAGTTATGTTTGGCGTAAATGCAACACAGCTCATCACCCTGAACACACCATCCCCACTGTCAAACATGGTGGTGGCAGCATCATGGTTTGGGCCTGCTTTTCTTCAGCATGGACAGGGAAGATGGTTAAAATTGATGGGAAGATGGATGGAGCCAAATACAGGACCATTCTGGAAGAAAACCTGATGGAGTCTGCAAAAGACCTGAGACTGGGACGGAGATTTGTCTTCCAACAAGACAATGATCCAAAACAAAGCAAAATCTACAATGGAATGGTTCAAAAATAAACATATCCAGGTGTTAGAATGGCCAAGTCAAAGTCCAGACCTGAATCCAATCGAGAATCTGTGGAAAGAACTGAAAACTGCTGTTCACAAATGCTCTCCATCCAACCTCACTGAGCTCGAGCTGTTTTGCAAGGAGGAATGGGAAAAAAATTCAGTCTCTCGATGTGCAAAACTGATAGAGACATACCCCAAGCGACTTACAGCTGTACTCGCAGCAAAAGGTGGCGCTACAAAGTATTAACTTAAGGGGGCTGAATAATTTTTCACGCCCAATTTTTCAGTTTTTGATTTGTTAAAAAAGTTTGAAATATCCAATAAATGTCGTTCCACTTCATGATTGTGTCCCACTTGTTGTTGATTCTTCACAAAAAAATACATTTTTATATCTTTATGTTTGAAGCCTGAAATGTGGCAAAATTTCGCAAAGTTCAAGGCGGCCGAATACTTTCGCAAGGCACTGTATGTAGTGAGTGTTGCAACCGAGGACAGACTTTTTTACGCTCTACACGCTTCAGCACTCGGCGGTCCCATTTTGTGAGCTTGTGTGGCCTACCACTTTGCGGCCGAGCCGTTGTTGCTCCTGGACGTTTCCACTTCCCAATAAAAGCACTTACAGCTGACCACGGCAGCTCTAACTTATTGGAAAGGTGGCATCCTATGACCGCGCCATGTTGAATGTCACTGAGCTCTTCGGTAAGGCCTTTCTTCTGCCAGTGTTTGTCCATGGAGATTGCATGGCTGTGTGCTCAATTTTATACACCTAGTTTCAGGACGTTGAAGTCAGGTACATTTCAGGACATTGCAATTAGGTGCATTTCAGGTGCTGAAGGAAAGATTAAAATATGTATTTTACAAACGTTAAAAATGCAAATATTAGAGCCGCAATTCAACTGCTATACATTCTCAATTAAACAGGCATTATACTGAAGATTGCAACAAAAATGTATTATTGCTCCGATCTTTATTATTAGGGATGTGCAGTTCAAGAACGATTCGTTCTTTTTACTGACTTGAGAGTCATGATTCCTTTTTTCATAGTGACTCATTTATTTATTTTTGTTAGTTTGACCTGCTGGCTGCAATGAATTCTACAGCAGGGTTAACACGTGCTCTTCTGTCTCAGCAACTCCGGAGACGTGCTCCATCCAGCAACTGTCTATCATGTGCGCGAGGGAAAATAGATCAGCATAGAGAAGAAAAATAAATGTTTAGAACAATGGAGGCTCCACAGAGGAGGAAGAGGGGGACCATTCCAAATCAATATATTTCAGAAAGAAAATAATAGGGAAACATAAAAAAATCAAAAAGGATTAAAAATGTCTACAGTAGCCTCAACAGCATTCTCTGGGGTAACACCATGGTGTAGCCAGAGGACAGCTATTTTCCATCCTTCTATGGCTACATTAACTTCAACAGAAAACCTAGGAGGCTCATGGTTCTCACCCCCTTTCATAGACTTGCACAGTAATTATGATGACTTCCGGAGGATGTCCTCCAATCAAAGCTCTTGAAGAATGAACTGACATGTTGTCCATGCAATCAAAGGATCAGATAATTAATCTAGTCCGGAAAGCATAAGCTACAGTTAGCTAGCACTACAGTGCATAAAATGTGGTGAGTAGTTGACTCAAAGAGAAAGTTTTGAACAAATTAATTTATTCAAAAATGAAGGAGAAGCAGCAGCGAGAGACAGAGAGAGTGAAATTGAGAGATAGCTATATTCATTGTATTTTTTTTGCTTTCACTTTCACATACTTAGCTAGCGAATGCAGCTAGCTAATTAAGCCTACTCTAACACCTGTCTCAAACAGAGAGGAATACTATGTATGTTAGCTAGTTGGCTAAGGCTATCCAACACTGGAACTCTTCCAAGTCAAGTTAAGCTTTCAGTTTTATTTATTTATTGCCACCGGGGCCCGCCAGTGTAACTGCTAAACTGCTTGCTGTACACTCTACTGCGTGATTGTAGCGAGTTTACTAATGCATTAGTTTATAGGAACTATATTGACTATGATGTTAGCTAATATGGTGACATTGACAACAATGTAGGCTGTGTGTAGCGGTTAGCGTTTATGGTATGAAGGTTTGGCTTGGCAAGTTTTTTTTTGCCTGGTCACAGACAGCTGTTGTGTTGTACACTGTAGTCCACAAGAGAAGGGGAAAGGTAGGAGGAGGAGAGTGCGTAGATGCGAAAAGTGATGATGCCGTTTGTATGTGGCTGCTATGAAAGTAAACTGTGTGTGCGGGTGATCAGGCTATATTCATTCTGTCAAATCTGTTGAAAATGTTTCTTAAACAGAATGAAACTGGGATAAACCAACCTGAATTTGTCCAATCGAAACTCTCATTTGCAACTGATCATCTAGATTCAGGCAAGAGTTGCAAGGCTGAATGTGTCACTGTCTGTCATCTTGATTACTCCTATTTGTCTCTCTACCTGTTATATTTTTTCATTTGTAGTTGTAGTCACCTCATGATGGGTACAGGGACTAATTGAGCATCATGTAGTAGCCTAAACCTGTTGATGTTACGTTGAACTGGGTGAATGAAATATGAATGAGAGTCAGTTTATATGCTGTAATAGAAGAAAAACAAATCTTAAACAGCACCAACCGCCACTGGTTTAGATCTCATCGTGCAAGAATGAATAATTAATTGATTATCGAACGTTATGAAAGACATAACTTTGTAGAACCAAAACATACCTCCTCTCAAAAAACTTCAACTCAAGAATGAATTGTTTTCGGGGCTGCAGTTTGCGACCTAATATTTTGAGTATTACTCTCACAGCAGTAAAGCAATGCACTCCTCCATGTGTCGTTCATAATCTAAATCTAAACTATATTAACAAATCATCTTATTTGTATGCCTCACAATAAACAAATGTACATTGTTTAAAGCACATTTTAACAAGTCTCAGTAGTAAATAAGCCCCCTACAGTGAAGGACATATGAACGAGAGGCTTGTAGAATCATTACTCTTTCGAGTTTTCAGTTCATCGTTTGCTGGTAGGGGTGTGTTCCGAGCATTACTGACTGAAATGAACGAAAGGAGTCAAAACAATTCTTATTCTCACTGAACGACTAGTCGTTTAATTACGTAACAAAATGTATTATATTTAAAAAATATATGCTTTTGCTTCAACTCTGACAGCAATGACTTTTAAATCTATCTAAAGTTTAAAAAATTAAACCAACAGAACAGTTCAATTACAATAACATTCTGAGTAACGGTTACAGATTTTCTTTTGTGGTTGCTATGACTGTGATATGTTGTTGTTTTATCTACTTTAGTTGAATGCACTGACTGTAAGTCAATATGGAAGAGCATCTGCTGAATTACCTAAATGTAAACACTTGTAAAGCATGCTGGGTATTATTTGAATACGCATCGCCCCCAAACAAGTACACATTTGATCAGTGAGGACCAGATCCAAATCTGAACAAACCATAGATGTCTACGCTATGTTTCACAAGTTTGAACATCAAAGTACAGTACAGTAGACCACAGAAGAGTACAGTACATTACAGTATGGTAGAGCACAGTATGGTAGAGTTTAATTCATTAGAGTAAAGAACAGTACAGTAGAGTACTGTACGGTATAGTTTAATTCAGTAGAGTACACTAAAGAACAGTTTAATTCAAATTAAATGCATTTTTAAAGGCCTTTTTTCATCAGCAGATGTCACAAAGTGCTTATACAGAAACCCAACCTAAAATCCCAAACAGCAAGCAATGCAGATAGACGCACGAGGGATAGGAATAATTCCATAGAAAGTCAGGAGCCTATGAAGCAATTTAGAGAGGAACCAGGCTATTCTGGATGTGCCGGGTGGAGATTATAAGAGTACATGGCCAATAAGGCCAGGTTGTTCATCATAGATGTTCAAATGTTCATAGATGACCAGCGGGGTCAAATAATAATCACACTGGTTGTAGAGCAGGCCTGGGAAAAGGCCGGCCATATGCGGCCAGCGACCGCTTTACAGCCCGCGGAATCATGCTCAGATCACATAAAGAATTTGCGATAGTAAAGTTTTGAAAAACGTATTTGTTATTCAAATTAAAAGCCCAATGAATACTCGCCTTTGTGTAATAATTTAACTCCCACCTCTTGTGGGACATTCATTTTAAAGGCACGTATTAATAAAAACATGCACGAGGACAGACAGTGACTGACAGGCTGACACACACGTCACAGTTACAAATAGTAGCTAGCTAGAAATTGCGCAAAAATTGTTTTTTCAAAGAAAAGGAAAGTAGACAATGAATGTAGGGTGTTACAGCAAGAGTGGACATCAAAATACGTCTTTATTGAGGTATCAGGGAAAGCTGTGAGCAAAGAGAGCATTGCTGTCTTGAAAGACTACAACTTGTCCCGACACTTCCAGATGAAGCATGCAGAGAAACATAGGAATATGTCTTCTAAGCAGAGGGCAAGTGCATCAAAAGAGTTGCTTTCTCAGTTGCAAAAGCAGCAAGGAATTTTCAAAAAACTGCATTCAGCAAATGACGAAATTGCGAGAGCTAGCTATGTACTGGCCCATAAAATTGCTAAACATAGCAAACCCTTCGCTGAGGGCAAATTTATTAAAGAATGTTTCATTTACAAAGCAGCAACACTTTGCCCTGACAGGAAAGAGCTGTTTGAAAATGTTTCCATGTCAAGACGAACAGTGACACGGCGTGTTGAGGACATCACAGAGAATATGGCACAATAGTTGGAAGACAAGGTAAAGGAGTTCACCTATTTCTCCTTGGCCCTGGATGAGAGCAGTGATGCACTTGACATGGCACAGTTGTTGATATTCTTACGAGGCATAACCCCAGACTTTGAATTTACACAGGAGCTTGCTTCAATGCAGTCAATGAAGAGCACAACAACAGAGAAATATTTATTAGTGTAGGGTTATAAGTGTGTGGCAAAGCTGGGACTGAGTTTTGAAAAGTTATCCAGTTTGACCACTGATGGGTGCCCAAACTTGACAGGAAAAAACGTTGGCCTTTTGAAAACGATACAAGATCAAGTAGCTGAGCTGAACCCAGATCAGTTTTTTTTCCTGCATTGCATTATTCATCAGGAGGTGCTCTGTAAATGTGTTCTGAAAATCAGCCATGTTGTGGATACAGTCACTGAAGTTGTAAACTTCATAAGAGCAAAATATTTAAACCACAGGCAGTTTGTCTCACTGTTGGAAGAGACAGCGTCGGCTCATGCAGATCTCCCCTACGACACAAACGTAAGATGTTTGGGGAAAGTGCTTAAAAGGGTGTGGGACCTGAATGCTGAGATTGCTGTGTTTGTGCAAATTAAAGGAAAATATGTGCAAGATATAGAATGGTTGGCTGATTTTGCCTTCACCGTGGACATCGTGGCCCTCATGAATGAACTGAATTGCAAACTACAAGGGAAGGGCCTTTTTGCACATCAGATGTACAGCCTTGTCAAAGCCTTCAAGGGACAATTACTCATCCTGACCCGCCAAGTAGAAGCCAACAATCTCACCCACCTCCCGACACAACTAGTCTGTTCCCTATCAGATGACCTGCGGGAGAAGTATACCTTGCTGCTGCACGCTTTGAACGGTGAGATTTCTCGTCATTTTGAGGATTTCAAAGTGTTGGAAAATGACATGCTGTTGGTTTCCTCTCCTTTCACCTTCAATGTGGATAACGCTCCCGCTGACCTGCAACTTGAGATTATCGATCTTCCGTCTGATGCAGTGATTGGAGAACTATTCAAATCAATGTCACTGACGAGGTTCTATGCATCTCTCGATGAACAAAACATTCCAAAGATCATGAGTCAAGCTCAGAAGATGTTTGTACTGTTTGGGTCAACCTATGTATGTGAACAGACATTTTCAGTGATTAAATATAACAAGTCAAGGCACAGATCATCTCTTACTGACTCTCACCTCTCAGCAATCCTGCGCAGAGCGACATCAGAAACTATACCTGACTTCACTGCTCTAGTTAATGCCCATCAGAGACTTCACTCCTCACACTGATTGAGTAGTTTAAATGTAATGATGAGCTCTCTATCTTTCTTGTGTTTTTGTGCATACCCATTAAGAGTTCTGTCCGTGGGGTTGAATGCAGTGTACTTTTCCCTCTGTGTAGTTCATTGCATGTTTAAAAATGAAAATACCTATCAAAATGAGAACATGAATGTTGTTTATTTCTGTGCATGTTAAAAAATTAAGATAAGTAGCATATCTGGATGTGATTTACAGTAGATATATCTGTCAACACAGTCATACACATGATGTATAATCCTGCAATATGATTCTGGCCCGCGATGGCAAAAATATATTCAAAAATATATTCTAATGTGGGCCTGCATGGAAAATAATTGCCCAGGCCTGTTGTAGAGGGAGCAGCAGGTCAGTACCTCAGGAGTATATATCAGTTGGCTTTTCATAGCCGAGAATTCAGAGGTCGAGACAGCAGGTGCGGGAGAGAGAGCGAGGGGGAGAGTTGAAAACAGCAGGTGCGGAAAAGGTAGCACGTCCGGTGAACAGGTCAGGGTTCCATGGCCCCAGGCAGAACAGTTAACTGGAGCAGCAGCACTACCAGGTGGACTGGGGACAGCCAGGAGTCATCAGGTCAGGTAGTCCTGAGGCATGGTCCTAGGGCTCGGGTCCTCTGGGAGGGGAGAGAGAGAGAGAGAGGATTAGAGGGAGCATACTTAAATTCACGCAGGACACCAGACAAGACAGGAGAATTACACCAGATGTAAAAGACTGACCCAAGCCCCCTGGCACAGACTATTGCAGCGGAGATAATGGAGGCTGAGAAAGGGGGGTCTGAGGACACTGTGGCCACCTCCGACAAATTATTGCAACCTAATAATCTGCTGCTCTAATTCAGTAGGATACAGTACAGTACAACACAGTATAGTTTAATTCAGTAGAGTACAGTTTAGTTCAGTATAGTAGAGTTTAGTAGGGTACAATACACTATAGTATGCTTTACTTTACTGTACTCTAGTATGCTGTACTGTACTCTAGTGTACTACACCTTACTTTTCTTTACTGTACTGTGTACTGTAATTTACTGTACTCTGCTGTGCTGTACTGTACTGTGCAGTCCAAACATGTTGAATAAATAGGTCTATGATTGGTTGGGACCCGACCAAATCTGAACCAATTATAGACGTCTATGTTTGGGCTAAATCAAGGACATCTGTTATTGGTTCAGATTTGGACCGGCCTTGAATTCAACGTCAAGGGACCACCCCAAATCTGAATCACGGGAGAGGGTGCATGTGTGTGTGTGTGTGTGTGTGAGATTGTATGTGTGTGGTGTGTCTGTGTGTCACAGGAGGTTGGTGGCACCTTAGTTGGGGAGGACAGGCTTGTGGTAATGACTGAGGCGGAATCGGTGGAATGGTATCCAACACATGGTCTCCAGGTGTTTGATGCCATTCCATTTGCTCCGTTCCAGACATTATTATGAGCCGCCTGCTCAGCAGCCTCCGTGTGTGTGTGTGTGTGTGTGTGTGTGTGTGTGTGTGTGTGTGTGTGTGTGTGTGTGTGTGTGTGTGTGTGTGTGTGTGTGTGTGTGTGTGTGTGTGTGTGTGAAGGTCAGGCATGTCCCTGTGGATCTCCAGAGCAGCAGATTATTAGGAGGCCCATTCAGTAGAATAGAGTGGCTTGAAAGACTCTAGGCTCTGGCAAGCCCGTACACACACTCACAAACTATTGAGCCCGGAGCTCTGGGAATCCCATACTCAGGGTGGCATAGCATTGAAACATTGTAGCTCCTCAAGAACCCCATTGGAGAGCAGAGGGAGGGCTACAGAGGGGACAGAAGAGAGCAAGCGAGAGAGCACAGCAACAGGGTAAGAGGCTGGAGAATCCCTAGAAGGACCAAAACTCTTTATCTGAAGGGATGATTGTTATTAGCAGGAGCAGAGACAAGGGACTTCCGTGAGGAGTGGAGGAGAGGAGTGGAGGAGGAGGTGAATGTGTGACCTTGCCAACGGTAGATCCCTGGAGTCAAACACCAAGGGATTCGTATGCAGACACAGAGAGAAAAGACACAAACCTCCTAGGGTGGAGAGGGAGAGGGGAATGCGGACGGTTGATGTTGTTTTACAGTTTTTTACAATCATTTTGGCACTAATTTCAGAAGCTTGTGGTCATTTTTCAAAACTCTAGATACAAGACACAACTCAAAAAATAACTTGTAACAGGCAGTCCAATGTTCAAAACATTGCATTGTGCATTCAGATCTTTAAAGAATCCTTCCTGTTGCAGAATAATTTGTTCAAATAACTAATTTATCATGAAATACGAAAGGAACATTCATTTAAATCACACAAGATACCGATAGTTTCATTGTGTAGTTGTTCGTACAATCATTAAATGTTGTAGAACAAAATATGTGATACATGTTTCATTATGGTACTACACGTAAATATATCACTGTAAAAGGACTAGTAGAGAGAATACTACAGACACAGTGGAATGTTTGAATAAAATCTGAAATGTATTGATGAAATACAATAAAACCACAACATAACGTAGGTTTCTTTGAATCAAAGCTAAAATAATTAGCTACAAAAAAAAGAAAAAAACTACAGTAGAACGTCAACTGCAGTGTTCCTCATCTGGCTTATTGTAAAAAGCAAAACAAAGGCTTGATTATTGTACTTCTATATTTCCATCATTCCTGTATTGTGGATTTGGCCCTAGGTTCTCATCCACATCACAATGGATATTTTCATTAGCCAAACATCTTGGTGAGAATCTTCGGGCATGGCGAATCCACGCCTGACACTGGTCTGCCGTGATGTCATTGCATGCGTCATCCATGGCCTGGAGAATGGTGGCTTGTTTGTGAGGGCGCCTATCATATACCTTCTACCTCCATGTGGAGAAAAAATCCTCAATTGGTTTAAGGAAAGGAGAGTATGGGGGTAAGTACAGGGTGGGAAATTGTGAATGGGTCTGAAACCATGCTTGTACCATTTGAGCATGGTGGAACCTGACATTATCCCACACAATGACATAGGTCACGCCATCAGCTCTACAGACCTGATTTAGCTCATCAAGGAAGGTAACAAGGAGAGCTGCATTATATATTCCAATACGAGGTCTGCATTCCACCACACCGTCTTTTGATATAGTCTCACACATGGTGATGTTTCCCACTGGCCAATACAATTCCGACTTCTCCTCCTTGTCTTGGCCAGGTTGAAGCCTGCCTCATCCAAAAATAGGAATTTGTGAGGGTTTTCGTTAGCAACCGGCTGCATCACCCTGTAAAAATAAATTTTGGAAAGAGAATGACTGTTTACAATGATGTAGAATTTGGGGGAATTTTTTACAACCGGCATCTTGAAACTGAACATACCTGAACATGCTCAGTCCTCAGTTGCTTCACTCTGTCTGCATTTCTTTCAAAAGGCACACTGAGAGTAGCCTAATGTTTACTGCACGGTGAAGACTTCGGTTCTCACTGCGGAAAGTTCTGATGATTGAGGCCACGGTTGATCTTCTGAGGTTTGGTTGAATCATTGGAGATGCCTCAGTCATTGTCATGCCATGATTTACGACATGGTCTACAACTATTGCTCGGATTTCATTGGACACTCCTTGCTGTTGCTGCCGCTGTCTTTGTCCGTGGCCTTGTCCTCTACCGCGTTCCCCCACACATCTCAAATGAGGACCATGA
Organism: Oncorhynchus mykiss; assembly: GCF_013265735.2. NCBI lineage: Eukaryota > Metazoa > Chordata > Actinopteri > Salmoniformes > Salmonidae > Oncorhynchus > Oncorhynchus mykiss. Next base: position 51,937,648 of record NC_048579.1, on the reverse strand, counting down.
CCACCTCTCAGAGGGGGTGCATATCCCCTGCCATTCCTTTGACCACCACGTCTTCCTCCTCCCACTGCTTGAACTCTATCGTGACCTGGATCACCTACCTCACTCATTTCACTATATACTCATACCACAATGTGAAATCAATCATTAGTAGCAAGTTGACCGTATTGGAAAAACAAAACACACAAAACATACAGTACATACACTCGCCAGCCATTTTACTAGGTACACCTGCGTGTTAACGCAAATAGACTTCTCCTTCGAACAGCGAATCACGTGGCTGCCTGCAACTCAATATATAGCGTAGAGAGCTTAAGTTGTTGTTCGATGAAACATTAGAACGGGCAAGATGTATAACCTAAGCAACTTTGACTATGGTATGATTGTTGGTGCCATACATTGTGGTTCCAGCATCTCAAAAACAGCTGCCCTCCTGTGATTTTTACACACTACAGTCTCTAGAGTACAGAGAATGGTGCGATAAACAAAACACATTCAGTGAGAGGCAGATCTGTGGGCAAAAACACCTTGTTAATGAGAGAGGTCAGAGGAGAATGTCCAGACTCCTTCAAGCTAACAGAAAGGCCACAAATGCTCAAATAACAGCCATTTAACACAGTGGTGTGCAGAAGGGCATCTCTTAATGTACAACACTGTGTATAATTCAGGCTGTTGTGGAGGCAAGAGGTGGTCCTACCCAGTACTAGATAGGCGTACACAATAAAGTGGCCGGTGAGTGTACAGTAATGTCAAATCTGAAAACATGGTCTGGAAAAGCCGTACATGGGACCATAGAAACATAGAAACATAGTGTCTGATAAAGAATGATGATGAAATATTACATCCATAGATAATGTAGTCCAATTGGTTCATGTTCCACTGTAATTGGTATCAATGGATCTCGCTATCCTGAAACTTTCATAATCTAAACATGGAGTATTGTTTGTCCGTTTCCATAAAACTATGCATTAAGAGTAATGCAACAGTTATCATTTTGAGCAGTTGTATCAATTGATAGTTAGATTCCAAGAACACAGGATGAGATGTTACTATCCTTTGTGCAAGCACTTCCAAGAGTTCATGAACAGTGAGCCTGGTGAAATTTGGGGAGTGCATCGTCAGTAGTGTACCTTTGGTTCCTAGGGAGTTTCGGCCTTTCACACTATACACCCTCCCCAAAGCGGCCAGCGACAGGGTGATCAATCCTACGCTTGCGTCCCATTCCCAATTAGTCATAGGAGTTGCCTTGTTGTTGATAGCCAACATCCCATGGGACTATGCATGGCAGGGGCGTCCTCCTCCCTGAGTCAAGATCATTGTAATGGAATGAATAGACAGTCATCTCAGATGCAATGTGTGAATTGCGTTTTGAAACGATAATACTTGATGTAAAGTTGTGTTATTTTGAACAGGTGATTTTAGTTCAATGAACAAATTATCTTAGCTTTATGTGTATTGTATGCAAGCAATTGGAAAAAGTGTTAGAGTTTTGAAAAACGACATCATAGTTTTGAAATTAGTGCCAAAGTGATTGTGAAAACTGGCGGCTCTGGCGGCTCCTGGCTGACTGGCTGACTGGCGGCTCCTGGCTGACTGGCGGCTCTGGCGGCGCAGGACAGACTGGCGGCTCTGGTGGCTCAGGACAGACTGACGGCTCTGGCGGCTCAGGACAGACTGGCGGCTCTGGCGGCTCAGGACAGACTGGCGGCTCTGGCGGCTCAGGACAGACTGGCGGCTCTGGCGGCTCAGGACAGACTGGCGGCTCAGGACAGACTGGCGGCTCAGGACAGACTGGCGGCTCAGTACAGACTGGCGGCTCAGGACAGACTGGCGGCTCAGGACAGACTGGCGGCTCTAGCGGCTCAGGACAGACTGGCGGCTCTGACGGCTCAGGACAGACGGGAGACTCTGGCTGCGCTGGGCAGGGCAGGAGGAAGGCTCTGGCAGCGCTGGACGGGCGGAGCACCTGTACGGCGGAAGACAGAGAGACACCGGAGGGCTGGTGCGTGGAGGTGGCACCGGATAGACCGGACCGTGCAGGCGCACTGGAGCTCTTGAACACCGGGCCTGCCCAACCTTACCTGGTTGAATGCTCCCCATAGCCAGGCCAGTGCGGCAAGGTGGAATAGCCCGCACTGGGCTGTGCTGGCGAACCGGGGACACCATGCGTAAGGCTGGTGCCATGTACGCCGGCCCGAGAAGATGTAGATGTAGTGTCGGCTTCATGGCACCTGGCTCGATGCCCACTCTAGCCCAGCCGATACGAGGAGCTGGAATGTACTGCACCGGGCCATGCACACGCACTGGAGACACCATGCACTCCACCGCATAACACGGTGCCTGCCCGGTCCTTCGCTCTCTCCGGTAAGCACGGGAAGTTGGTGCAGGTCTCCTACCTGCCTTCGTGTGCCCCCGCCAATACATTTTTGGGGCTGCCTCTCGGGCTTCCAGTCACGCTGCCGTGCTGCCTCCTCATACCGGCGCCTCTCTTCTTTCGCTGACTCCAGCTCTGCTTTGGGGCGGTGATATTCCCCTGGCTGTGCCCATGGTCCCTTGTCGTCCAGAATCTCCTCCCATGTCCAGGAGTCCTGTGTTTTTAGCCGCTGCTGCTGCTGCCAGTTACCACGCTGCTTGGTCCTTTTGTGGTGGGTGTTTCTGTAACGGCTGTCGTCTGTGGAAGAAGGAGATGTCCAAAGCGCAGCGTGGTTAGTGTTCATCTTTTTAATAAGAAACTGAACACTTCAAAAATACAAAACAACAAAGTGAAAACCGAAACAGTTCTATCTGGTGCAGACACACAAAGACTGAAAATAAACACCCACAAAACACAGGTGGAAAAAGGCTACCTAAATATGATTCTCTATCAGGGACAACAATTGACAGCTGCCTCTGAATGAGAACCATACTAGGCCGAACTCAAAAACCAACATAGAAAACAAACAGACTGCCCACCCCAACTCACGCACTAACCATACTAAAACAAAGGCAAAAACAAAGGAACTAAGGTCAGAACGTGACACTTGTATTTAAATGTATTTAAATACTTGATTCTTACAAGTGATAATCTAATACAACTATTGCATGAGACTGATTTAAATAACATATGAAACCCATGCGGCTGTGTCGCGCCCACACAACTCTGCGTGACTGAATACAGTCACTGCCTGAGTCAGAACAATACATCAGAACCAGCAGCCTTCAACAGTAGTCTTAGGTGATGAATGTGTGATAATGAAGCATAGGGAGAGGTGTGTTTGTGTGTGTCTCTGTGTGGGTGTGCATGTGTGAGTGCATGTTTGTGACAGAGATTGATCGAAAGAGTGTGTGTGTGTGCATGCGTGAATATGTGTGTGTGTGCCTCCATACCTACAGTATGATAGGTAATGAACGTGTAGGGGACTTCTGCGAATGATGGGGACTTCTGCGAATGATACAGACTGTGGCGCAGCCATACGACAGGGGGGACTAATCTGCTACACCCTGTCCTGACACGCCTGCACACGCACATGCGCACACACACACACACAATCCCTCGTGTATCTCTCTCCCTCTGTGTGTCCTTGTGTGGCGTCAGAGCACAGTGTCCTCAGACGACATCAGAGGGAAGAGAAACAGGGACAAGGACATCTCTGTGCATATGTGCTTGCTGTGTGTGTGTGTACCCGTGTGTGTACGTGTAATCTCTACACACAATCCAGATCCTCTGCCTCTGATAAACACATCCTCTCTCATTTCGTTTTTACCCTCGCGGCGCGACGCTAAACACATCACACACAGCACGCCACTGTGCTCATCGTCACGCTGGTCACCACAATGACACCTAGGTACATCATGTGTGACTTACGTGTCACACCTATGGTGCCAGAGAGCAGTTGGGAGGGAAGGATGGATGGAGGACAAGGAGGAGGTAGGGAGAAACGTTGAAAACGTCTAATTGTGCAGTGACTTTTAGAGCTTGTTGGGGAATGAGGAGGTGAGGATAGAGGGATGAAGGGAGGACACAGTGGACAGATTTTTAGCTCAAGAGATTCTCAGGCTACTGTGAGGTGTCATTGTCCTGGTTAACGCACTTCCTATTAGTCTCTTCGGGGTTATGCGCACACACATGCATACATGCAGGCACACACACACACGCTCACACATACCCACACGCACGCATACACGCACACACACACACCCACTCACCTACCCTTCAGGTCTACCACCAACAAGATCTCACGGTTTGACACGGTTTGACTTCAGCATTCAACGTTAATTCTGAATGGTTAAAGTAAGGGTTAAGGTTTGGGAAAGGGTTAAAACCAAAAAAGATCTAACGAGAGCAATGGGATTGAACACGTGACCCTCTCAGATGGAGCTCGCAGCTTACTTCCATCTGCCATCCTCTCTCTAATATCTGTGACTTCATTACCCAGTGAAATATTCAGAGTCAGTTGCAGAATCAGGTCCATGAGTAATTCAGTTTAATTTAATGGACAGAGTTTCCTCCACTTAGTATATTAGGAAAGAGTGACAGAGCCAGGCTCCTAGTGATCCAGCCTGGCTGGTCGTGACAGCACTGGGCCCAGGGCAACAGCAAGGATGAGGATATGAAATACACTCAAGGGATTTACTCGGCAAGTTACAGGGACGTCGATAAGGAAATCCATAGTGAGGCTTTGGCTAATTCACCGGGAGATGCATATGGTAGTGATTTTGTTTTGTTCGATACTTGGGTAAATGTTTTGTCCAGGCACTGCACTTTATGGCTGTGCATACTGCTCTTTCTTTGGCTAAGATGCTTCAATATGTAAAGACAATCCCCCAGAGTGTGACAGAGAGGAGAGGCTGGAGGAGTAAGGGAAGTTAAATGGGTTCAGATGAGGCTGTATTGGTGTGAGTGCAGGTCAGCATTATACTTTAGGAGCCCTGAACACAATTCTCCCTTCTGGACGTTGCAGACAGGAAGTTATTATTATTATCATTATTATTCTGGTTCTACCTCACAAGCCCCATACAGTTGTAACGGAGTATAATCACCTGACAACCCTTATAACAGAAAATAACCTCAGCTCCAGCAGCTTTGATCCTACTTGGCCTCTTCATCTCTAATTTACCACCCCCTTTAGTGCTTCCTCCAAACAACTCAACACAGCTCTGCTTCCTCTGAATCTTTCACGGCGATGAATAACATTGATGAGACGTGTACATACGTCATACACACACACACACACACACAGGGCCAGAGAGAGACACAGGCACACACACACTTTCTCCTCTAGTCCTGTGGGCACAGCAAAATGGAGAGCTCAAATAAAACACAGCTCCGAAACAGTGCCATGCTAACCATATGAAACACGCACATAGGCAAACACGCAAATATGCGCACATTGTGTAAAAGGCAGCCGAGTTCTACTCTATACCTAGACGGTGATCACGATCAGTCCAGGCCACCAGGGCTCCACACACACACACACACACACACACACACACACACACACACACACACACACACACACACACACACACACACACACACACCTGACCTATTACCATTATTACCCCTCCCAAAGTCTCTCACTCCCTGGCTGCTGTGAGCTAGAGGTCTTCAAGGGTCCACCCGAATACCCGATCGGGCCCAAAACTCTGTAGTTGACCCTCGGATCCGGGTCGGATTTTATTCTCATGGGTCTTGCGTATATGTAATTCAAACTATAGTAGAGAGGGAGAAAATTGTCTCATTTATGCTGCTGCTCAGGTGTTTCACAAGAGTGGCGCGTACGGTAAAAAATGACAAGATTATGTTTAAATACTGTTTATGCATCGAATAGCTTTGATGAGTACTCTTTCATCTCTCTCATCTATGGGACTGAGTTGGGCCTCTGGGGCTTGGTGCTGGCAATTGATTTATGATGGCTTGATGATAAAACCTACAGTCTGCATTCCATAGAATTGATGTTGGTGTTTGTGTACTATGAGGGGGGAGATGTCTCTGGTGTGGACGGCTGATGGGAGGGACATTATCTTTGGGGCCAAACCCTGATTTCTACATAATTAGAACAGTCTTCACAACAGATGTTATCTGGTTGGGGGGTTACTTCTTTCACACATACAGAACCTCTCCTTTGACCCACTCCACACGTCTGTTGTTTGTCACGTACTCCGAAGGATGTGCTTAGTCTATAAAGGTTGTAACCCATCTCTGCTCGTTGTGTTCTCAACAATCACTTCCCGGGGTGGTTGCTGATGGCTCCTTTACTGCAATAATTAAATAATAAATTAGCCAACCCAGCTAGCTAGCTTCTGTTCTCGGTTTGATGGAGTCAAAACAGGTACTATGTAAACAGATTGGGTGATAAATAACCTAGCTATGGCAGCTAGAAGTAACTAGTGCAAGTCGGCTTGGTAGCTGCTGTCTCTCTCTCCCTCCTCCTTGTGCCACTCAGTCACATACAACACCACACGGCACCTGCTGTTAGCTCATTTATTCCTTTCTCCCTCAGTGCATGCATTAACAGCTTCAGTTAATTATGTAGCTTCCTTCCCTCACTCGGATCGGATCAGACCGGGTTTGGACCCAACCAGGTCTATATGGGCCAGGTCTGGTTGTCCTCGGGTCCGTTTAGACTGGGTCTCCATATTTAAATAATGTATTTAGGTAGGATCCGGGCAAGGAGGAAAGCCCCCCCCCCCCCCCCCCCCCCCCCCCCCCCTCTCCAGTCCTCTGTCTGTAGGCCTTGGAGGGAGAAAGAGCAGGTTATGAGAAAACCACTAAGGAAAAAACACTTATCTCTCAGGGCGGAAGATAAGAGAGTGAATAATTAATAATACAGACAGACAAAGGAAGAACAAATAAACAGACTGACGGATCAAAATGTTTTCTGGCTTTGTTAATCTGTGATAACCAGTAAATAAAGGAGCCTGGGGATAGAATGTGAGAAAGAGCAGAAGGTAGAGAGTTGAAGTGGAGAATATGATAGTGAGAGAGACAGGAATGAGAGAGTAGTAGAGAAGGCTAGAGGAATGGGGAGAATAGAGGATGCCCACCCGTCTGTCTGCTTGACCTCAGAAGCCTCAACAGCTGCCTCTCTCTCTGCTATTTTGATAATTTACGCAGCAAGATTAAAATTTCAAGAGCAAAACGTCACAATCTAAAAACAAAATATTAAAACTCCAACAATTATTATCTGAGTCAACACTCATATCTTCCAAACACTGCATGAGGTAAAAATTCAACCAGAGGTGACTTGCAGGAAACATAATTTCTGATTAGTTTGTGATAAGCTCCTGTACACAGGTATCAGCCGTGGCTAAAACCCAATTTTCCTGGCACACAGTTACTCCAACCTGTTCTTGAAATGTGATCAGTCTGGCTCCTCACCAAAACAACGTACCCTATTACCCAGCCCAGCTAAATGGGTACAGACAGACAGACAGATAGTTACCCAGATCAGGCATCTACATCCAAAAACATGAATTGAGGGGAGCAAATCGCCAGTCATTTGAAAACCAATATCACCAATTTAATACAGAGAACATTGCCTGATTGAAACTGACATTGGAATGGGTATTTTAAAAGCAGAGGTCCGAAGAATGTTCTCCAGCAAGTCCATGGTTAGAATATTTATGACTACATAGCACTTAGATTAGGCCCTGCGTATGTCTGGTGAAATCACAGGTTTAGGAAGACAGTGGATTATGAAGTCAGAACAGTTCAGCCTCGAGTCTTATACTTTTCTATCAGAAGGTGAGTCACCACATCCCTGAGGACTGCAGATGTGTATTATACTATTTCGCATATAATGCCGGTGGTATTGTAAGGTGATTGACTCCATTACAGAACAGACACATTTTACCAGCTCAGTGTTGTGGTGTTATATATGAGAGACATGTCCTGTCAAGACTCAGACGACGACAACAACACTAATCTCCTACCACCACCAGTAGCAGAATCAATAACCTATGATTCAATATACTGTATCGATATTCACTTAGCCTCATCCTGCTACCTATTCTAAAGGGGATAAAATTGACTTAGGGGTGTTTGCGATTTAGGAGAACAGCTGATGTGGGACTTGAACCAACAACCCTAGGGTGAAAGAGCAAGTACACAACTCCATGAGGCAAATGTCTCAGGGTGTCTCTCTCAAATGGCACCCTATTCTGTGAACTACTTTTGACCAGGAAACTCTATGGTTAAATGAACTACAATCTAGGGAATAGGGTGTCATTTGGGACATGGAGAGTGTGTGTGCTCATGCTTACTGTACAGGCTTACATATGGTTGACGCTAAAGTACCGTTCCTTCACTCATGTGGTGCTCTGTGGCCTTTTAGGCTGTCTCTTCAATACAATGTCAGATGCTCCTTAGGTCTCCTGTCATATACACTGAGCAAACGGCTTCCGAGAAACTTTGATGATTCTTGATTCACAGAAATTGAGGAAGTTTACTTTGTTCAAAACATTTCTTCTCAGTAGTTTTTCTGTTTGTTGCCTGGCTGTGAGCGCCCCATGAGCTGAGATGAGGTGGAAATAAATGCACTCACAATCAAAGTGGTACAGTTAACAATGGCCTGATTCACAGAAAATAACCCCCAATCAGTGTTTATTATGCCTTGACAGGCCTCCACGGATATGTCACAAATGGCACCCTATTCCCTACCTAGTGCACTAATTTTGGCCATGGCCTATAGGTCTCTGGTCAAAAGAAGTGCACTATATAGGGAATAGGGTGGCAGGTAGCCTAGCAGTTAGAGCATTGGGCCAGTAACCAAAGGTTTGCTAGTTCAAATCCCTGTGCCAACAAGGTGAAAATTATGTCGATGTGCCCTTGAGCAAGGCACTTAACCCTAAGTGATCCAAGCTCATTGTTGATAATGGCAGTGACCTTGTGTCTCAGGGGGAGTGGGATATGCAAAAAACACATTTCCAATTAATAAAATAAGCAAATTATCATTAAAGGCTGCTGTGACCAAAATGTAATTATATTTTGATGTTATTAAATCAAATCTGCACACACACACATTCAATAAAAAACTGCTAAGTACGTGGTACAGTAGGTAACCAGCAGGAACTAGTGTGACAGTATACTGGAAATCCTCTGCAGAGAAAAAAAACAAGAAGTAGAGTCAGTCTCTCTAAATGAACGCCATAGCAACCAGAGAACACCAAGACCAGGTGGAATGAAGGAAACAATGTGAAAGGTAAAAGTATCAGGCCAAAACGTCCTTGTCACATGCTTACAGCTGTATAAGTGGCTTTGCTCGTGCTGTGTAGGGGTTTCAGAATGCGCTACATGACGGAACAGGAAACGTTATCTACTCTACAGTAATCTCCCCTGTATGCCTAAGAGCTGTGTGTGTGTGTGTGTGTGTGTGTGTGTGTGTGTGTGTGTGTGTGTGTGTGTGTGTGTGTGTGTGTGTGTGTGTGTGTGTGTGTGGGAGGATAGAAAGGCTAAGAGCAAATAACATGTTGGCTGGGGAACAAGGGACGCATTGAGGTGTTGTCAACACCCCTCGTCATCAAACCCCTCAGGCGGTGGTAACGGTGGGTGCCATTCTGTACCACACACACCAACAAAGGCATTTACGTACGCGTGCACACACACATACAAGTGTACACACACAAATTCATGCAAGCACGCAGGCACGCAACTACACACACACGCGTGCACACACACGCACCTCATGTTCCAGGCCATGCACTAGAAATTCATTTGAATGATCTGTGACAGGGCTGACAAAAGGCCCTTAAATAGTTCCTGAAACACCCACTCCACTGCAGCACTACGGAACATAAGCAGAACATTAGAACCATTGTGTTTCATGGTGCTGGGGACCATAGGAAATAACATGGCTGCTGGTTCATCCTTCCTACTGCTGAAGGGTGTTTATATAACAGAATTGTGATGCCAGTACTTAGCAATACAGTAATTTATGTGATAGTACCTACTAATGTAACCCCCATTTACCTAATCACCAATCCCCACCAATAACTTTATTCGTCATCAAACTCCCGATTGGTGTTCCCATCCACAACCCACCCATACTATCATAAGCCGGCTCTTGTATCAAGCTCACATTGTTCATGCTAAAGGAACCATAATAACTCACCAATGACAGCTGTCACAGTCAGCAGCTTAGCTAACATGGCCTTTTTTTTTTTTTTTATAATTTTTTTAAACGATTTAACTAGGCAAGCCAGTTTAAAACAAATTCTTATTTACAATTCCGGCCTACCAGGGAACAGTGGGTTAACTGCCTAATCAGAGGCAGAACAACAACAGCAACCTTTCAGTTACTGGCCCAATGCTCTAACCACTAGAATATCTGCCGCCCCTTGTGGCCTGTAGTTGTGTTCCAAACTCACTAAAAGTGGCAGTAATAATGCCTTTCTTGAAAAAGCCAGACCTTGACACAGAAAATATTTTTAAAAACGAATCGGCCTATATCGAATCTCACATTCCTCTCAAAAACGTTTGAAAAAGCTGTTCCACAGCAACTCACTGCCTTCCTGAAGACAAACAATGTATATGAAATGCTTCAGTCTGGTTTTAGACCCCATCATAGCACCGAGACTGCACTCGTGAAGGTGGTAAATTACCTTTTAATGGCGTCAGACCAAGGCTCTGCATCTGTCCTCACGCTTCTAGGCCTTAGTGAAGCTTTTGACACCATCAATCAGCACATTCTTTTGGAGAGATTGGTCTTCATGGACAAGTTATGGCCTGGTTTAGATCTTATCTCTCGGAAAGATATCAGTTTATCTCTGTCGATGGTTTGTCTTCTGACAAATCAACTGTACATTTCTGTGTTCCCCAAGGTTCCGTTTTAGGACCACTATTGTTTTCACTATATATTTTATCTCTTGGTGATGTCATTCGGAAACAATGTTAACTTTCACTGCTATGTGGACGATACACAGCTGTACATTTCGATGCAACATGGTGAAGCCCCAAAATTGACCTCCCTGGAAGCCTGTGTTTCAGACATAAGTGTTTCAAACATAGTTAAATGTACAATATCAAACAAGATTATCTAAATCACAAGGCAGTTGGTGGCAAATGTTTTACTTTTAAACTCGGAAGAAACAGAGATGCTAGTTCTAGGTCCCAAGAAATAAAGAGACCTTCTGTTGAATCTGACAATTAATCTTGATGGTTGTACACTAGTCTCAAATAAAAATGTGAAGGACTGGACCCTGATCTCTCTTTTGATAAAAATATCAAGACCATTTCAAGGACAGCTTTTTTCCATCTTCATAACATTGCAAAAATCTAACTTTCTGTCCAAAAATGATGCAGAAAAGTTAATCCATGCTTTTGGCATTTCTAGATTGGACTACTGCAATGCTCTACATTCTGGCTACCTGGATAAAGCACTAAATCAACTTCAGTTAGTGCTAAACACGGCTGCTAGAATCTTGACTAGAACCCACAAATTTGATCATATTACTCCAGTGCTAGCCTCTCTACACTGGCTTCCTGTTAAGGCTAGAGCTGATTTCAAGGTTTTACTGCTAACCTACAAAGCATTACATGAGCTTTCTCCTACCTATCTCTCCGATTTGGTCCTGCAGTGCATACCTACACGTACGCTACAGTCACAAGACGCAGGCCTCCTTATTGTAAATATAATTTCTAGGGAGAGCTTTCTCCTACAGAGCTCCATTTGTATGGAATGTTCTGCCTATCCATGTGAGAGACGCAGACTCGGTCTCAACCTTTTAAGTCTTTATTGATGACTAATTTCTTCAGTAGGTCCTATGATTGAGTGTAGTCTGGCCCAGGGGTGGGAAGGTGAATGGAAAGGCACTGGATCTGGGGCTGAGTCACTGGCTTACTGGTGCTCTTCCATCCCGTCCCTAGGCGCGGTGCGTAACTTGAGTGGGTTGAGTCACTGACGTGATCTACCTGTCCGGGTTTGGCGCCCCCCTCGCGTTCGTGCCGTGGGGGAGATCTTCGTGGGCTATACTCGGCCTTGTCTCAGGTTGGTAAGTTGGTGGTTGAAGATATCTTTCTAGCTGGGTGGGGGCTGTGCTTTGGCAAAGTGGGTGGGGTTATAGCCTGCCTGTTTGGCCCTATCCGGGGGTATCTTTGGCCGGGGCCACAGTGTCTCCTGACCCCTCCTGTCTCAGCCTCCAGTATTTATGCTGCAATAGTTTGTATTGGGGGGCTAGGGTCAGTCTGTTATATCTGGAGTATTTCCAATGTCTTATCCGGTGTCCTGTTTAAGTATGGTCCTTCTAATTCTCTCTCTCTCTCTCTCTCTCCCTCTCCCTCCCCTCCCGGAGGACCTGAGCCCCGAGACCATGCATCAGGACTACCTGGCCTGATGACTCCTTGCTGTCCCTAGTCCACCTGGTCGTGCTGCTGCTCCAGTTTTAACTGTTCTGCCTGTGGCTATGGAACCCTGACCTGTTCACCGGACGTGCTACCTTGTCCTGAACCTGCTGTTTTCGACTCTCTCTCTCTCCCGTCTCTAACTCTGAATGCCAACTGACATTTACTCATGAGGTGCTGACCTGTTGCACCCTCTACAACCACTGTCATTATTATTATTTTAGGCTGGGTTTCTGTATGGCAGTTTGTGACATCGGCTGATGTAAAAAGGGCTTTATAAATACATTTGATTGATTGATTGAGTTGGACAGCCCAGATACCTGCGGTTTGTCCAGTACTGAATCCCAAAGAATAGACTAGCTAAAACTGTTTTCTACTCCAACAGCAGCACTACGATTGTGAAGAGTGACAGGGAATTGCATGGGGTTGATCTACAAGGGCAATTCTCCATTTGGAAGAAACCCTTAAACATCATTTTAAAGGGAGAGCGATAAAACACAAAGTAGAGGTAGGAAGAGATGAATCCTTCAGCCAGAGTTTTCCAGCCTCTCTATCTCCAAATTACAGCATCTGGACTCGAGCGGAAGAGAGAAATCGAAGGGAATTAATTGCCTCATGATGCAGGAAGGAGAGAGGGGGAGGGAGGATGAGAGAGTGAGAGAGAGAGGGGAAGTAAGGTAAGGTTAAAAAAAAAGAAAGCAGCCAAATTCATTTCTAAGAGGTCTCTTCACCAGGTGAAAATTCACTCATAATTTCTTTTCAAAAAAATCTAATCATCATTTATATATCCCTGTCAGGATTCTACCTCTTCTTGAAATAGCTGAATAACTCAGGTTAAATACTTGTCAAAACAGGTACTTCACAATAATAACGACAACACACAGAGCATGCTCAAACCCTATCATAGTCTGCTATGAGTTGTTTACCTAATTATCTTTCACATGGCGAACGAACAAAAGAGGAGAATATCTCTCTGATGGTGATGGAGGGTTTGAATACGGTCCCCAGCTGCCTCTCCTTGGCCTACAGTGGCCCTAACCTTTCAGTGCTTTGGGGCTCAGTAGGATGCCCTGTTCCCTCCCTCTCAATACCCAGTAGCAGGGACCCGCTGAGGCCTGGGCTATAGAGGCCCTCAGAGGGGGTAAGGGGGTTAGGGCACAGAGAAAGGTGGCTCCACACAGGGCCCAAACACACACAAGGCCCACACAGGGCCTCACTCACACAGAAAGTGTTGGAGGTACACAGGGTGGTAAACAATACAACGCTGGCAGCATTGCTATGAAAACCAGGCCTCGTCACTAACAAAGGTCACCCACTGTGCTGGCAAAGAGACGGGCTCATGCACCCTCACAGATGCACAGATGCTTGAACGCATGCACATAAAAAAATACTGCACTATCCTACAGAGTAGACGTGAGAGGGGCTTTTAGAACATAGCCTACTGTCCGAATGGCACAGCGGCAACTGCGTTGTCAACATGGCTTAGTGACAGGGACACTCAGAGTCAGTACAGCCAGTATCCACACTCAAATCTACTTAAACTTAGGCTTAGACTTAACCCTAACCCTGACCTGACAAAAGCACACGTCCAACTCTATATACTGTACATTGGTATATGGTAATGCACCCGCTGCAAGTGACACATCAAATCACACAAAGAAAGTGCATTAAATTAACTTAACACAGGTCAGAAATTGAAAACACATTTAAAGATGCAGTCCAGGATCCTAATAAGTGCAACAAATTCGTAACATATTATATGACTTGGATTCGTAAACATATCACACGGATTCGTAAACATATCAACTAGTCTAAAGAAAGCCAGTTTTATTGCTTCTTTAATCAGAACAACAGTTTTCAGTTGTGCTAACATAATTGCAAAAGGGTTTTCTAATGCTCAATTAGCCTTTTAAAATTATAAACTTGGATTAACTAACACAACGTGCCATTGGAACACAGGAGTGTTGGTTGCAGATAATGGGCCTCTGTACGCCCATGCAGATATTCCATAACAAATCTGACGTTTCCAGCTACAATAGTCATATATCAATGTAATTTACAACATTACAGTTTTTTTCGATTGCTAAACGACAGTGGACACAACTGGAGTCACATGTGCAAAACTCTAACTACAGTCTTCACAGCAGCAGTTTATGTGGACCAAACTCTAGTTTGTTTTTCATTGCTTGAACACAGTTTTCAAAACTCTACATACTTATCCCATGACTTTAACCACAACCTGCACAACACTGTGGATTTACAGCACTTTGTTCAAATGCTAACACACTGCTGTCAAAACTGTGAACCACACATTCAAAACAGAATAGATTTCAGCCTTGTGCCTTTCAAACACTGCTGATTGCAATTTCAGCTGAAAGGCTAAGCAGGTGTCTTGTTTTAGACTTGTTAGTGAACACACACACATATTACAGTATATATAGGTAGAGCTCAGAAAGACTCATTTTGGAAACGGAACAAGGAAGATGGGTTCGTGGAGGGAGAAGGGTGGCAGGGAGAGGGCGGATGCGTGGAGGAAGACAAAGAAGACAAAGAGCTGTTATTTCAGATGAAATAAGGGCTACACTTATAGACCATGTCATGAACCATGGTCTCTCATTGAGAGAGGCAGGGTTGAGGGTGCAACCCAATCTGCAAAGATCCACAGTGGCATCTGTAATGCGAATTTTCCATCATGCAAACAGGTGAGTTACATCCTTACAGTAAATGAAAACATTACAGGAATCTATTTTGTATTGCAATTATAGAATATTTACACTGATATATATTACAGTAAGTTTGACTGTAAAATATATTTTTACAACAGGACCCAAAGGCTGCCCCCAACAGGAGGAAGAGGAAAAATATTTTCAGATGCGCAGGAAAATGCTATTGTTGACATGGTTGTTGTCAACAATGCAATAAAACTGCGGGAGATTCAAGATAGAGTGCTGGCTGATAATGATATATTTGAAAATGTTAATTCTGTCAGCACAACAACTATTGCTCGAGTCCTAAAGAAACACCAAGTTACAACGAAACAGTTATACACTGTACCGTTCGAGAGAAACAGTGAACGGGTAAAAGAGCAAAGATACCAATATGTCCAGGTAAGACGTCTGAGGTTACGTACACAGCTATACAAAATATTTACAGTAAAAAAAAACACTAGCATTTCTACAGTAAAACTGTGCACTTACTGTTTTTCAGAGAGTAATGGAGGTGGAAGCACTGGAAAGATCACATTCATTTGTATTTATCGATGAAGCTGGATTTAACCTTGCCAAAACACGGCGCAGAGGAAGGAATGTTATAGGTCAAAGGGCCACTGTGGAGGTTCCAGGCCAAAGGGGGGGAAATATCACCATGTGTGCTGCAATGGCCAATGATGGTTTGCTTCTCAACACACCACTCATTGGCCCATACAACACAGAAAGGCTTATAGCTTTCCTAGAACAGCTCTATGCTCAGCTAGTGCCAGCAGAACAGGGGGAGCCAGTAAGAAACCCCCAAGTTTTTGTCATAGTTTGTGATAACGTTGCTTTTCACCACTCTGCAGCTGTCACAGATTGGTTTGCAGCACATCACAGATTTATGGTTTTGTACCTGCCTGCATATTCAGCCTTCCTCAACCCAATAGAGGAGTTTTTCTCTGCCTGGAGGTGGAAAGTGTTTGGTCACCACCCACATGACCAAATGTCTCTTTTGGAAGCCATGCGTGCCGGATGTGAGGACACGAGTCCAGAGGACTGCCAGGGATGGATAAGGCACTTCAGAAGGTTCTTCCCCAGGTGCATGGCAAGAGAAAACATTAGATGTGATGTTGAAGAAAACCTGTGGCCTGATGCTAGAGAGAGGCAGGATTAGCCCCTCAATTATTTGTTTGAATTACAGTATGTACTTTTAGTTTCTACCTTTTTTTTCTCATTACTGTAATTCCGTAAATTACTACAGACTATTGAAGCAAACTGCTAATTTTCATTGACCTTAAAGAATTGTTATGTTCTAAAAATTGCAATAAATCATGTGAAAGAATGTCACTCTTTTCTTTGAAGAAAATATTACTTTGTATGAAGTCACTGAAATTGTTCAAACTGTAAAGATGAAAAGTTTGTATTTTCTGTATTGGTGTTTGATGCTAGTGTTTTTACTCTCAGTGTGTTCTGAGTGACAGTGTGTGTTATCTCAGTGAGGGTTGTGCATAGTGTTTGGCTGCACTGAGCGTGTTTTGAGCCATGTGTTAAGAGTTGTGTTGCTTGGAATGAGTTTTGCAGGTGATGTGAACTGTTTAGCTCAGGTGACTGTTGGTAGTGCAGACTGTAGTTAGAGTTTTGCACATGTGACTCCAGTTGTGCCCACTGTCGTTTAGCAATCGAAAAAAACTGTAACAATGTCTCACTGTATTTCTGATCAATTTGTGTTATTTTAATGGACAAACATTTTTTATTTTCTTTCAAAAACAAGGACATTTCTAAGTGACCCCAAACTTTGGAACGGTTGTGTATATACTGTATGTATGGGCATGTATATATATGTATATGTGTGTGTGTGTGTGTGTGTGTGTGTGTGTGTGTGTGTGTGTGTGTGTGTGTGTGTGTGTGTGTGTGTGTGTGTGTGTGTGTGTGTGTGTGTGTGTGTGTGTGTGTGTGTACATACAAAGGACAGTAACATACAGTGCCTTGCGAAAGTATTCGGCCCCCTTGAACTTTACGACCTTTTGCCACATTTCAGGCTTCAAACATAAAGATATAAAACTGTATTTGTTTGTGAAGAATCAACAACAAGTGGGACACAATCATGAAGTGGAACGACATTTATTGGATATTTCAAACTTTTTTAACAAATCAAAAACTGAAAAATTGGGCGTGCAAAATTATTCAGCCCCCTTAAGTTAATACTTTGTAGCGCCACCTTTTGCTGCGATTACAGCTGTAAGTCGCTTGGGGTATGTCTCTATCAGTTTTGCACATCGAGAGACTGACATTTTTTCCCATTCCTCCTTGCAAAACAGCTCGAGCTCAGTGAGGTTGGATGGAGAGCATTTGTGAACAGCAGTTTTCAGTTCTTTCCACAGATTCTCGATTGGATTCAGGTCTGGACTTTGACTTGGCCATTCTAACACCTGGATATGTTTATTTTTGAACCATTCCATTGTATATTTTGCTTTATGTTTTGGATCATTGTCTTGTTGGAAGACAAATCTCCGTCCCAGTCTCAGGTCTTTTGCAGACTCCATCAGGTTTTCTTCCAGAATGGTCCTGTATTTGGCTCCATCCATCTTCCCATCAATTTTAACCATCTTCCCTGTCCCTGCTGAAGAAAAGCAGGCCCAAACCATGATGCTGCCACCACCATGTTTGACAGTGGGGATGGTGTGTTCAGAGTGATGAGCTGTGTTGCTTTTACGCCAAACATAACGTTTTGCATTGTTGCCAAAAAGTTCAATTTTGGTTTCATCTGACCAGAGCACCTTCTTCCACATGTTTGGTGTGTCTCCCAGGTGGCTTGTGGCAAACTTTAAACAACACTTTTTATGGATATCTTTAAGAAATGGCTTTCTTCTTGCCACTCTTCCATGAAGGCCAGATTTGTGCAATATACGACTGATTGTTGTCCTATGGACAGAGTCTCCCACCTCAGCTGTAGATCTCTGCAGTTCATCCAGAGTGATCATGGGCCTCTTGGCTGCATCTCTGATTAGTCTTCTCCTTGTATGAGCTGAAGGTTTAGAGGGACGACCAGGTCTTGGTAGATTTGCAGTGGTCTGATACTCCTTCCATTTCAATATTATCGCTTGCACAGTGCTCCTTGGGATGTTTAAAGCTTGGGAAATATTTTTGTATCCAAATCCGGCTTTAAACTTCTTCCCAACAGTATCTCGGACCTGCCTGGTGTGTTCCTTGTTCTTCATGATGCTCTCTGCGCTTTTAACGGACCTCTGAGACTATCACAGTGCAGGTGCATTTATACGGAGACTTGATTACACACAGGTGGATTGTATTTATCATCATTAGTCATTTAGGTCAACATTGGATCATTCAGAGATCCTCACTGAACTTCTGGAGAGAGTTTGCTGCACTGAAAGTAAAGGGGCTGAATAATTTTGCACGCCCAATTTTTCAGTTTTTGATTTGTTAAAAAGGTTTGAAATATCCAAAAAATGTCATTCCACTTCATGATTGTGTCCCACTTGTTGTTGATTCTTCACAAAAAAATACAGTTTTATATCTTTATGTTTGAAGCCTGAAATGTGGCAAAAGGTCGCAAAGTTCAAGGGGGCCAAATACTTTCGCAAGGCACTGTAAATGGATGACTTGGTGCACAATTGGATGACCACCACTTTCAAAACTACAGGCTGGAATTAAACAAAAGTTCTGGAGCAGCACTTTTACACGTGACTTCACTCATGCGAAATACCAGCTGTCATGGCTGTGAAGTTCTGTTGCACAAGCACACCCCCCAGGCACTGTGCAGCAGAGAGAACAAGTGTCTGGCAACAAGAGAGTCTGATTGAGAACGGCCCTCCTGTGTGTGCTTACACAGTGGGCCTGATGACGATTCTGACATACAGGGTAATTAGCCAGAAGACAGGGTGTCGTCTCACTATCAGTACCTCCTCATTACTGGAGATTTATCCATACTGCAGGGTGGAGATGGAGATTACCTCCATTGTGCCCTGTCATCACGACAGAGCAGAGGGATCAGGTATTCGCAGGTATCATGGGGAACGCATCTCTTCACAACATTCCTCCATTTTGATAGGAGAGGTGGGATCAAGGGGAAGCAGCATATAGTGGAAAGGAGTGTTATTACATAACATGTGTCCTGGAAAGATGGTTGCGGTGAATTATATATACACTTTAGAATGCTTCTCTCTCCACTCCTCGCTGAAATAGAAATGAGCTGAAAACAAAGTTAAATGGCTAGTTTGCACAGTGTAGCTTTTACTGGGTTTGCACAGTGTAGCTAGAATAACTCGGCAAGCTGTTCTAGAGGGGAAATAAACATATGTCCAGAGACGATTTATTAACACCACACAACTTGGATGGAGGAAGGAGTTGATCATTACATTTGCACAAACTCCCAGAGCACAGCACACAGCCCTGTCCCCCACGATTCTGGAGTTGGACTGTTACAACCCCGCTCCTGCCAATCATACTTGGCAGAGTTGACACAGAGACCAGTGGGAGGCCATGCCAAGGCTGAGAATGGCTCACTGTGCCTTGGGCCAAGGGGACACATGCTAGTGAGAGAATTTGGCAGGGAGGAAGAGTGAAAAGAGAGGAGAGTGCAGTGCACTGTGGGTTATGCTGAGTGGAGACTGTCACTGCTATCCAGAATCCTTGGGATGTCTCTCTCTCTCTCTCTCTCATCAAAAATTTTTTTTTTTCTAATTCTTTGTGGGTCTCTTTAATCTGAGAGAAATGTTACAATGTTACATCTGCGTCTACCACATCTCGTCAGGCCTGCTACCCTGTCCTGGAACCCTCCACCCTCAGCACCTGGCTCCCTGCAAACCGCCAAGCTTTCCCTGGCCTGCACCCCATCTTCCCCCTCTTTTTCAATAAATACCTTGGTTACCTTATTCCAGTCTCTTCATCTAGTCTGATCTTGGGTTGACCTGCTCCACTCCACGTAACAGGAAATATGGTTAGGAAGCGCAGCTCAGTTTCCACATCATTTTGTGGGGAGTGTGCACATAGCCGGTCTTCTCTTGAGAGCCAGGTCAACCTACCGTGACCTTTCTCAATAGCAAGTCGATGCTCACTAAGTTTGTACAGTGCCTTGCAAAAGTATTCATCCCCCTTGGCGTTTTTCCTATTTTGTTGCATTACAACCTGTAATTCAAATAGATTTTTATTTGGATTTCATGTAAAGGACATACACAAAATAGTCCAAATTGATGAAGTGAAAATTTGATGATAAAAAATGATCAATTTTAAAAAAGATTGTGGTGTGTGCAGATGTATTCACCCCCTTTGCTATGAATCCACTAAATAAGATTTGGTGCAACCAATTACCTTCAGAAGTCACATAATTAGTTAAATAAAGTCCACCCGTGTGCAATCTAAGTGTCACCTGTTCTGAAAGGCCCCAGAGTCTGCAACACCACTAAGCAAGCGGCACCACCAAGCAAGCGGCAACATGAAGACCAAGGAGCTCTCCAAACAAGTCAGGGACAAAGTTGTGGAGAAGTACAGATCAGGGTTGGGTTATAAAAAAAAGTATCCGAAACCTTGAACATCCCTCGGAGCACCATTAAATCCATTATATGGCACCACAACAAACCTGCCAAGAGAGGGCTGTCCACCAAAACTCACGGATCAGTCAAGGAGGGTATTAATCAGAGAGGCAACAAAGAGACCAAATATAACCCTGAAGGAGCTGCAAAGCTTCACAGCGGAGATTGGAGTGGCCAGAAAAAAGCTGTTGCTTAAAGAAAAGAATAAGCAAACATGTTTGGTGTTCACCAAAAGGCATGTGGGAAACATTTCACATTCTAAAAATGAAGTGGTGATTCTATAACTGCCCTAAAACAGGGGATTTTTACGGGGATTAAAAGTCAGGAATTGTGAAAAACTGAGTTTAAATGTATTTGGCTAAGGTGTGTGTAAACTTCTGGCTTCAACTGTACCTTTATTATTCCCCTCAAACCCTAACACCCTTCCCTCAATTGGAGTAAATGTATAAAAAAATCACGCTTAGGCTTCTACCTTCAGTTCTTACATATTATACACATTTTACAGACACAATCTATTTTACAATAGTTATATTGTTTGTTTTAAGTCCTTTCTATATTTCTGATGTCCATCCAGTTCGATTTCTATTTGTAACTGTGCTATTCTACAAAATTTCTGAACCTATATACATTTTACAGACCCCGTATGTTTTACATTGGTTATCTTGTTATTAGTCCCACCCTTCAGCTCCATTGAATCCCTCCCATTTATCGCTTAACACCATCCATTTTGAATTTCTATTTGCTATATATTTTCCAACTGTGCTGTGATGCTTCACAAAAGTACTGAACCTTAATATTCTCATAGCTTCTACAGATTGTAAATTAAAGAAACATTTTTGCTAAAATAATTTATATATTATTGATTGACAGACTATGGCTTTACAAATCACCCAGTATTGCTATCTGCAGCATTAGTTCTAGGCAAAAACGAGCTACATATGGACAGTACCAATATAAATGATCTCATGACTGCCTCCTCACAGCAAAATCTGCAGAGCTGGGAAGATTGTATCCACCATATATATAACATTCTATTGGTTGCAAACATTTTGTATTCTAATTTAAATTGAAAAATGTGAAGTTTTGAATCCGGCGTTGTTTTGCGTGTCAATTCATAAACCGTGTGCCGTGGAATGGGTACATTGAAAATCTCCTCCCAACTATTTCAATTTATATGACACAGCTGTTAATTTGTTGGTCCTTAAATGATGTATGTTTTTATTCATCACACTTTTCTTTAACCATTTACGTTCTTTAGTGCAGGGCGAACAGACAAGTTCCTTACATTTTCCCCTTGTACTTGCCTCTTCCATTTTTGAGGTAATTCTGCAATTAGTTGGTTGTAATTTTGGGCAGACAGGCATTTCCATATGTCTGTGTTAGCTGCATGTGTGACAACTTCACCAGTCCTATTTATGATATCATTCACTAAAATTATACTTTTTTTTTTTTTATCGAAAAATATATATATATTTTTTATCAATTAGTATATTTGAGTTTAACCACAATATTTGTTGTATTATTTGTTCTGTCTTTTCAGGTGGATAAAACTGAAATTGCAACCAACTTTCTAAGGCTTGTTTAAAAAATAACTATATTTTGGAGATTATTTCCTTTTCAAACAACTGAAAGTGAGCAGTTGTAATCTGAATAAAGGGGAAAAGGCCATTCTTGAACATTGAGACATTCCTACCAATTTACTAGAGAACCAGTTTAGATTTAAGTTTAACGTTTGTATGACTGATGTCTTTAGTGAGAAGTCTAATGCTGTAATATTTAATAATTTCGAATTCCGAATTTATATGTGTTATATACAGTGCCTTGCAAAAGTATTCGGCCCCCTTGAACTTTGCGACCTTTTGCCACATTTCAGGCTTCAAACAAAGATATAAAACTGTATTTTTTTGTGAAGAATCAACAACAAGTGGGACACAATCATGAAGTGGAACGACATTTATTGGATATTTCAAACTTTTTTAACAAATCAAAAACTGAAAAATTGGGCGTGCAAAATTATTCAGCCCCCTTAAGTTAATACTTTGTAGCGCCACCTTTTGCTGCGATTACAGCTGTAAGTCGCTTGGGGTATGTCTCTATCAGTTTTGCACATCGAGAGACTGACATTTTTTCCCATTCCTCCTTGCAAAACAGCTCGAGCTCAGTGAGGTTGGATGGAGAGCATTTGTGAACAGCAGTTTTCAGTTCTTTCCACAGATTCCCGATTGGATTCAGGTCTGGACTTTGACTTGGCCATTCTAACACCTGGATATGTTTATTTTTGAACCATTCCATTGTATATTTTGCTTTATGTTTTGGATCATTGTCTTGTTGGAAGACAAATCTCCGTCCCAGTCTCAGGTCTTTTGCAGACTCCATCAGTTTTTCTTCCAGAATGGTCCTGTATTTGGCTCCATCCATCTTCCCATCAATTTTAACCATCTTCCCTGTCCCTGCTGAAGAAAAGCAGGCCCAAACCATGATGCTGCCACCACCATGTTTGATAGTGGGGATGGTGTGTTCAGGGTGATGAGCTGTGTTGCTTTTACGCCAAACATAACGTTTTGCATTGTTGCCAAAAAGTTCAGTTTTGGTTTCATCTGACCAGAGCACCTTCTTCCACATGTTTGGTGTGTCTCCCAGGTGGCTTGTGGCAAACTTTAAAATACACTTTTTATGGATATCTTTAAGAAATGGCTTTCTTCTTGCCACTCTTCCATAAAGGCCAGATTTGTGCAATATACGACTGATTGTTGTCCTATGGACAGAGTCTCCCACCTCAGCTGTAGATATCTGCAGTTCATCCAGAGTGATCATGGGCCTCTTGGCTGCATCTCTGATCAGTCTTCTCCTTGTATGAGCTGAAAGTTTAGAGGGACGACCAGGTCTTGGTAGATTTGCAGTGGTCTGATACTCCTTCCATTTCAATATTATCGCTTGCACAGTGCTCCTTGGAATGTTTAAAGCTTGGGAAATCTTTTTGTATCCAAATCCGGCTTTAAACCTCTTCACATCAGTATCTCGGACCTGCCTGGTGTGTTCTTTGTTCTTCATGATGCTCTCTGCGCTTTTAACGGACCTCTGAGACAATCACAGTGCAGGTGCATTTATACGGAGACTTGATTACACACAGGTGGATTGTATTTATCATCATTAGTCATTTAGGTCAACATTGGATCATTCAGAGATCCTCACTGAACTTCTGGAGAGAGTTTGCTGCACTGAAAGTAAAGGGGCTGAATAATTTTGCACGCCCAATTCTTCAGTTTTTGATTTGTTAAAAAAGTTTGAAATATCCAATAAATGTTGTTCCACTTCATGATTGTGTCCCACTTGTTGTTGATTCTTCACAAAAAAATACAGTTTTATATCTTTATGTTTGAAGCCTGAAATGTGGCAAAAGGTTGCAAAGTTCAAGGGGGCCGAATACTTTCGCAAGGCACTGTAAATAGGCCCCTTTAATATTGTCTGGCTTGCCATTCCAAATAAAATGGAATATATTTTGTCCATATAGTTTAAAAAGCAGGTCATTAGGTGTAGGCAAAACCATAAGCAAATAGGTAAATATATATTTTTTTTAACCTTCATTTAACCAGACAAGTCAGTTAAGAACAAATTCTTATTTTCAATGATGGCCTAAAAACAATGGGTTAACTGCCTGTTCAGGGGCAGAATGACAGATTTTTACCTTGTCAGCTCGGGGGTTTATCAAATCAACCAATCGCACTGTGCAGAGACACACCACCCGCTACCCTACGCTATATCTAAACCTGACTGCTGTGTTATGATAGCACCACAAACCTCATCTCTCTCCCGTGTGGTCGTCCGACCGTCCCTAATCCAGTCCGGTCCCGGGTCCAGGAATGGGCTCATTCCTCCAGGCTGACCTGTCATCCAGGGTCCAGTCGTACAGTAGCCTTCCTTCGACAACGTTTCTGGTGGCCCTCAATGGTCCCTGACGTCTCTGCCTTCTTCAGCGCATGCACTGTTTGTGCTCAAAACAAGACTCCACGGCAAGCTCCTTTTGGCCTCCTGCAGCCAATACCGGTCTCTCATCGTCCCTGGTCTCATATATCGCTGGACTTTGTCACTGGGCTCCCTCCATCTGATGGCAACCCTGTCATTCTGACGGTAGTCTACCGGTTCTCCTAGGCCGCCCATTTCATCCCTCTCCCCAAACTACCTTCTGCCAAGGAGACGGCCCAGCTTATGGTGCAGCATGTCTTCCGGATCTATGGACTCCTGGTAGACATGGTCTCCGATCGGGGTCCTCAGTTCTCGTCTCAGTTGTAGAAGGCATTCTGCACCCTTATTGGGTCTGTGAAGGGAGTAGTACACAGTGTTGTACGAGATCTTCAGTTTCTTGGCAATTTCTCACATGGAATAGCCTTCATTTCTCAGAACAAGAATAGACTGACGAGTTTCAGAAGAAAGTTATTTCTTCTGGCCATTTTGAGCCTGTAATCAAACCCACAAATACTGATGCTCTAGATACTCAACTAGTCAAAAGAAGGCCAGTTGAATTGCTTCTTTAATCAGAACAACAGTTTTCAGCTGTGCTAATATAATTGAAAAATGGTTGAAAAATTCTCTCGATAAATTAGCCTTTTAAAATGATAAACTTGGATTAGCTAACACAACGTGCCATGGGAACACAGGAGTGACGGTTGCTGATAATGGGCCTCTGTACTCCTACGTAGATATTCCATTGACAATCAGCCGTTTCCAGCTGCAATAGTCATTTACAACATTAACAATATCTACACTGTATTTCTGATCAATTTGACGTTAATTTCATGGACAAAATTTTTTGCTTTTCTTTAAAAAACAAGGACATTTCTAAGTCACCCCAAACGTTTGAACAATAGTGTACACACACGCTGCAGGATTCCTCTTTGATTTAAAGGCCTAACCTCTCGTTATCTAATTGAGTAGATTAACACAAGGTTAGGAACATAATTTGGGACTCTAGGAGCAAGAGAGAACGGGGTAGGGACAGTCTTCCCTTTCACCTCATCTGACGGTAATGTCATGGCGCCCACATTGAGAGGCACAGCAAACACAGTTGAAACATAACAAACACAGTTGAGACGCAGAAAACACAGTTGAAACAGTTAAGTCACAACTAACACAGTTTAGACACTGTCAAAGAGTCATACACAGCGATCATACACATAAAACACACAGCTGTACACTACACAGTGCTTGTTCGTGGGTCTTTTCCACACGACTAAACTGTAATGATGAAACGAGAACGATGCTCACTGAACCATTTCCAAATGTATTACCATTGTTGTTCATCAACGAGCGACCCCGCTGAGAAACATGACACGATCATTTTGTCAATAGAGATGTCATTCCATCATGTGGATGTGTTTTTCATTTGGCTCCTGATCAGGCCAAGGGGAAAGTCACACATGAGAGGGATGCAGAGTAACGGCTGTTAGAAAATGAAAATGATCAAATTCAAGTTTTCAAGCACAATGAAAGAGGGCACGTGATTCAATTTCTAATTGTAATTATATAGAAATAGAGTGGTTAAAATCTGAAGCCTTATTATATGATTACTCTAAGAGTACAATGGTTGGCTGTCGCTAACACCAAAACACAATGCTGATTAATATTCTAGAACCTAGTTAGGTTCTATGCTTGTAAACCCCTGCCTACTTTCCACAGGAGGCTAATTAGCGATAGCAATTATCCTGCCTTCCTTGCTGTTATTATGATTGGGGCCAAGGTACATGCTTGCTAATTCAGGTGCTTCAGCGAGCGACTTTAAAGCTCTTTGGCTGTAAATAAACACACAGGCTACCACACACACACACACACACACACACACACACACACACACACACACACACACACACACACACACACACACACACACACACACACACACACACACACACACACACAGCAACTAAAAACACAGCATTGACATTGGTTTAAAGGCATCAGCAAAGAGCAAGCCATGGTCATTAAAGTCGTTAATTATGTTCAATAGGATCAAAGTTAATGTTTTGGGTGAGTCAT
The DNA here is from genome assembly GCF_013265735.2 of Oncorhynchus mykiss. Taxonomy (NCBI): domain Eukaryota; kingdom Metazoa; phylum Chordata; class Actinopteri; order Salmoniformes; family Salmonidae; genus Oncorhynchus; species Oncorhynchus mykiss. The sequence continues at coordinate 51,911,063 of NC_048579.1, read as the reverse complement.
TTCTCTTCGGCTTGGTCTGAGGACCATGGTTACCTGATGGAAAAACCACACATCAAAATGCAATGAGGATTCTACCTTCTATTTAAAATAGTGGGTAGAAAATTGTCCCATTTATACCTACAAGGTACCGAACTCTACCATGTGAGTCCATGTGTGTACCTGTGAAGTTTACCTTGGACGTTTTTGTACTCCAGGTAACAATAGCCTAATCATACCTTTTGTGTGTGTGTTGATATACACTGAGTGTACAAAACATGAGGTACACCTGCAGTTTCCATGAATAGATTGACCAGATGAATCCAGGTGAAAGCTATGATCCCTTATTGATGTCACAGGTTAAATCCACATCAATCAGTTTAGAAAAAGAGGAGGAGACAGGTTAAACAAGGATTTTTCAGCCTTGAGACATAGATTGTGTATGTGTGCCATTCAAAGGATGAATGGGCAAGACAAAATGTTTAAGTGCCTTTGAATGGGGGTGTGACGGCTGTCTTGGGAAGAACAAGGACCAAACTGCAGCGTGGTAAGTGTTCATCTTCTTTAATGAAAAAACTGAACACTGAATAACAAACAACAAAGAAACAGTTCTGTCTGGTGCAGACACACAAAGACTGAAAATAACCACCCACAAAACACAATGGAAAACAGGCTACCTAAATATGGTTCTCAATCAGGGACAACGATTGACAGCTGCCTCTGATTGAGAACCAAAAGCAGGCCAAACACAAAAATAGAAAATCATAGACAAACTAACATAGACAACCCACCCAACTCACGCCCTGACCATACTAAAATAAAAGACTCAACAAATAAACTAAGGTCAGAACGTGACAGGGGGTATGGTAGTAGGTGTCATGCTCATGGATCTGGTTGTGTAGCTGCACTCTAGCAGGACATTTCAGTTTGTTCAGCTCCCAAGAGGTTGGGAGTTCAAATCCCATTTAAGGCTGAGTCCCAACTGTTGTCACAGTATAAGATTTTACAGTAATACAGCTGCATACTGTCATTTTATAGAAATAACACCTTCAAGTTATATATATATTTACTTTCTTTTTACTGCAACTTTAGACAAAGTGCAGAAATGTATTCTTGCCCATCTTTGTTATGTCCACAGACCTAGTGGCACAGCAGGGACTTCAGGTAGCTAGCAACCAAAATGTTTTGAGTTTAAATACCAAGTGATGTTGAGTTCCAAATAGTCCACATTCTATCCTTAAACATTAACACCTGAATTTAGCTGTGAACTTCCAGTGGAATGTGACACAACGTCCTAAAATCGTCCCTGGAACAAACCGGAAACTGGACAAAACCTGCAGAAGGCCATCACTGTTAAAAAATAATGAATGTAAATGATGCTTAATAAAATATTCTGAATTACATTTGACTCCTGGGTTTTCACATGTGCTCAAACGTTGTCGTATGTGTGGTGTCATGGTATCACTTTTTTTTTAAATCACATTTATTTCACATCATGTCTTCACGTGCTCTCACATGTTTGTTATCATTGGCTGAAATGCTGTATCCCCATGTTGACACATTTATTTCACATTCATTTTAAAAGAGATCATGCTCTCACATGTACTCACATGTTGTTTATGTTATCATTGGCTGAAATGCTGTATCCCCATGTTGACACATTTATTTCACATTCATTTTAAAAGAGATCATGCTCTCACATGTACTCACATGTTGTCATGCAGTGGTGTAAAGTACTGAAGTAAAAATACTTCAGAGTGCAACTTACATGGAAGTACTTTTTGGGAGAATCTGTACTTTGCTATACATTGCAAATCTGGTAGACTGACTAAACACAAATGCTTTGTTTGTAATATATGTCTGAGTGTTGGAGTGTGCCCCTGGCTATTTGTCAATTCATTAAACATGAACATTGTGCCGTCTGGTTTGCTTTACATAAAAGGAACTTGAAATGATTTACACTTTTGATACTTAAGTACATTTTAGCAATTACATTTACTTTTGACCAAGTACTTTTAGACTTTTATTCAGGTAGTATTTTACAGGGAGACTTTTACTTTTTCTATTGAGCTGTCTTTACTTTTACTGAAGTACGACAATTGGGAACTTTTCTTCCATCACTGGTTTTATGTTATCACCTGTTGCTTCACACGTTGTCACATGTTATCATATCAACTTCACATTCAAATCACGTAATCACATGAGATCACACGAGATCACGTGAAATTCATATGGTTTTTCCCTAAGGGTACTGATTTTAGAGACAACATGATTATAGGAACAGAGTGAAACGTGCTGTTAACTTCCTTGCTCCCCCCCCTCCCCCATCTACTTTATAAGGCCCACAAATTATACACTCTACCACTATATACCAGATGACACATACTTCCATTCGCTTCAATCCCCACGTGTCAGAGATCAATTATAGTTCTTAGAGAGCCCAACATATTCTCTGACCACTCTAATCTATCTTCCAAAATTGATCATGGAAACAGAGAAAGAAAAATTGCATATAGAACATTTAGTTGTCTCAGATGTCCAAATGAGTCTTTCTTGGTCCCGGTGCAAATGGTTTTATGAATTTTCCTAGGCTCTTGAGAATCTGTCTGAGAATACATGCCGCTACGCAGTCGGCACGACGAGATAACGTTACACTTTGAATCTCCCAACAACTTCCAATCTAAATTCATTTTGATTTCCCATCCAGTGAATTTGCGTTTGAAACATGGGCAACAATTGGAGAGTTGAGAGCTTCCATCAGATCACTGTGTTTCCATCACTCTGAGTGCTCTTCGCCTTCCACTCTTATCGGCTTCACAAAGTCAATACAATCATTTCTTTTGATATCCACGGATCCTAGAGCATAAAAATGGTGCCCAGTAAGCTCTCTCTCTCTCTCTCTGAAAAAAAATCCCATTATTTCCAACTCAGCAAGTCTGCCATAGACGACACCTTAAATGCCAAAGACCAACAGCAGCATAGAAATATTGATTTAATATTTAATTAGAGGACAAAGCGAAATAACATAATAAAATCAATGTCAGTAACCTAACATTACTGGGATTGGAATGGAAGAAAACGCTTTTAGGAAAAAATAGACCCAATTTACTGACTTGAGGGGTTTTGGCATGGGCAGTTATGATGTTTCGATCATTTCAAGAGAAATCATTCTTAATGGCAACTCTAATATACAACCGTATCTTATATCCTTCTCCAGCAAGACAATATAATGTTTAACCTCTGTGTTACTGTAATAATCCAGTTGAGTACAACAGTCTCTCTCTCCCGCCCTCCCTCCCTCCCTCCCTCTCTCCATGTTTACATTGCAGAATCAAGTGAATTAATCAATAAACAAATGTGAGAAGAAACAAAAAAACAACTTACAAAAAAATCATTCAAACATTTACAGTAAACATTGCACTCAAACAATATTCCCAGACAATTTATGCTGCCCTCCGCTTATTGGCTACTTAGCTTATTCAAGACTGTCTCAAAAATCTGTCTAGAAACGTACACGTTTTATGCTCTTGTATGAAGGATTCACTCCACAATTGCTGAATACAAATGATCTATAACTGGGCTAATAACTCACTAAATAGCAAAGTACATGAACAAAATGTGCACACATGGCTACACGCAGCTCTTGCTTTGATATCAAAACAAGCACATTTACTCACGACCACAGCTGTAAACACAGTCCAGTTCATAGTAAATGGCACAGATCCAAATATGGCAATGGTCTATTTAAGTATACTGTATGCCTACTGCAGCAGCACTGATTGGTTATACAACAATGGTCTGTGTTGAGTACGGGTTGAGTCGAGCATGTCAATGCAATAGAATCCTATTTGACAATCCCCAAGTCCAGAACAGACTATGAGAGGAGCACGGTACTACATACAGTGGCTTGCGAAAGTATTCACCCCCCTTGGCATTTTTCCATTTTTTTTTTTTTTTTTTTGCCTTACAACCTGGAATTAAAATTGATTTTTGGGGGGTTTGTATCATTTGATTTGCATAACATGACTACCACCTGGAAGATACAAAATTGTTTTAATTGTGAAACAAACAAGAAATAAGACAAAACTGAAAACTTGATTGTGCATAAGTGATTAATGCCCTCCTTGCCTGGTTCGTGAGTTTTGGTGGACAGCCCTCTCTTGGCAGGTTTGTTGTGGTGCCATATTCTTTCAATTGTTTTTATAATGGATTTAATGGCGCTCTGTGGGATGTTCAAAGTTTCTGATATTTTTTTGTAACCCAGCCCTGATTTGTACTTCTCCACAGCTTTGTCCCTGACCTGTTTGGAGAGCTCCTTGGTCTTCATGGTGCCGCTTGCTTGGAGGTGCCCCTTGCTTAGTGGTGTTGCAGACTCTGGGGCCTTTCAGAACAGGTGTATATACACTGAGATCATGTGACAGATCATGTGACACTTAAATAAAGTTTACCTGTGTGCAATCTAACTAATTATGTGACTTACATGCACCACTTTTCCATGTATTTATTTTTTGACATTTTTTAAACAAGTTATTTTTTCCATTATTTCCACTTTTCCATTCCAGTATGTCCATTACATGAAATCCAAATAAAAATACATTCAAATTACAGGTTGCAATGCAACAAAATACTTTTGCAAGGCACCGTAGGGCCATGACTACATGGAACTCTGTCCACATCAGGTAACTGATGCAAGCAGTAGAATCAGACTTAAAAAACAGATACAAAAATACACCTTGTGGAACAACGGCAACTGTGAAGAGACACACACACACAGGTACAGACGCACTCGTAAACGCACGTCCACTGTAATATTGTTGTATAGTGGTATCATTTTGTGTTGTGGACATGTGGTGGTGTGGCAATGTTTATATGATGTACGGTTTCATCTTTTGTTTTATATGTAATGTAAGGCTGTGTTTGGACCCAGGAAGAGTAAAGTAAATAAATACAGAGTAAAGTAAACAGATAAATTACAGATCAAAATCTAGATCTTTATCTCTCTCTCTCTCATAGCACAGCCTGGCATTTCTTTCTTATAACCACCAGCTGAGAAGGAAGAACCCCCTCCCCCCTGCTGTGAAGCACAGTGACTGTGACTGATGTGTGTTTCGCATGTTGAGCTGATTAGCTGTGGCAGGGAGGGGGAAGAGGGAGCGAGGAAGGAAGGGTAGCCCTATGGTGTCAGAGAGAGAAGAACATCTCTCCTCCACCTCCTCCTCCTCCTCTTCTCTCTTCCTTTGCCAGCCAGTCTGCCAGGGTCTGGGAGCCAGAGGTATAAGCTTTATGAATGGCATCTCTCATCCTCAACGTCAGTGTCAGGGTGTATTTCTGCCTCTGCTGTGGACACCTCCAACCCTGCTCTGGCTCTCTCTGGCTTGCAACCACTTCGGGGGTACTCAGGCTGTCGGATGACTTTCCACAATATCCGAAGCAAAATAACACCCATAAAGACATGTACTGGCAGACAGTTAATCCGGAGATTGGGTACACACAAACACATAACACGTTGGGTGGATTTCACAGGATATTGAACAACCAACAGCAGCCCAGATGCCTTGCGGGTAGGAGCTTTGGGCCAGTAACCGAAAGGTTGCTGTACAGAATCACCAAGAAGACCATGTAAAAATCTGTCACTCTGCCCCTGAGCATGGCAGTTGACCAACTGTTCCCCGGGCGCCGAAGATGTGGATGTCGATTAAGGCAGCCCTCTGCACCTCTCTGATTCAGAGGGGTTGGGTTAAATGTGGAAGACACGTTTCACTTGAATGCATTCAGTTGTGCAACTGACTATGTACCCCCCTTTCCATGCAAGGAATTGCGTTTTGTCCTGATGTAGTCTCTTTTACTATTCAGTCTGAGTGAGCATGAAGTCTGACTCGCCTGTCAAAACAGTGATTTATTTCTCCAAAAGAAAAGTTGTCTGTTTGAAAATAATTCCCATTCAAAAACATGGCTACGTAAGGGCACACCTGAACCTTCACAGATCAGCAAAAATAAATTAAAAGAGCAGACAAGCCTATAATAGAGTTGACTAGAATAGCAAAATGTACTCAGCAAGCAACTCCTTTTAGAATGATTAATAGCAACCTGACCTGTTTAATACACTGGCCTCTCATCTGAATGTTAACATCCTGGCTGTAATATAAAGAGAGAAGACACACCTGAGCCCTATTAAAACCAACAGACAGGTGGTGAGGAGTCTCTTGTGTTGTTCGGATACAGGATCCACAGTAAACATCTTTATCTCTCCTCTCCATCAGACCTTATATTCTAGGCTTGTTTGTATATATAGCCCGGTGTTTGTGGCACCGGGGAGACTGGAGGTGTCCCTTTAGTTGACATGCATTAGCTTTCCACAGTTCTGGCAGCTATCAGATTCCCACCAACATGCTGCAAGAGGGTAAATTGAGTTAAGGCGAAGAGAGAGGATTTGGCTGCTTTTTAAATGTGTTACTGTGTCCGTAGCGCTCCCACAGGAGGTAAACTTCAACCTGAGGACGTTGAAGGTCTGTGTTAAAGTAATATAGAGGAAAGCTGAGAAAAACCAACCTGTCACTGTGATTCTGCCTCCTCAGTACTGGAGAAAGTACCACTGGCCTATCCACCAGGGGTTTGTTCATGTAGCCTAAGAGCCATATGTCAAATGTATTGGTCTATGACATGTAGCACAAGTGTCAATTCAATTCAATAGCAGTTCAATTCAAATTCCATTGAAGCAAATTACCTGGACACTCAATGATAGACTGTGTGACTGACTGAAGCTGTACAGTGTGCCTTGATTTAACATGGAACTCTTTCACAGCCTTCTCCCTCGCTCTGTGTATCTGTGTATTGATCTGGTCTGTGTATAGCTCTGGCCCGTGTATAGCTCTGGTCTGTGTATCTGTGTATAGCTCTGGTCTGCGAGGAGCAGTTAGTGGCAGATATGTGTTGAAATCGCCTCTGACAGGCCAGGGCTGGTCCTCATCTCTCATTCTGAAGGCCAGTCTGTCATTCTCTTTTCCCTTTCTCCCTCTCCCTTTTCTCCATTCTCTCTCTTTCTATCTTGCCCCATCAGCACCCTCCATTTCTCCAACTCTCTCTCTCTGTGTGTATTTATTTAACAAGTGGTGTATTTAAGAAGGGACACACTGGTGATGGGTCAAAGACGTGGGGCAGAAGGGTCAGCTGTTCCACATAGACCTGTTATTATAACAGCTCCTATGCAGTTTTACACATGGTTTATGTAATTGTGAATGCAAATGGTGTGTTTGTGGAGGGGAGGGAGTTGTGTGTGTGTGTTTTTCACTTATGGAGATTAGTTCCCTAGTTCCAAGTCCCCGAATTTCAAGTCATTATTCATGATAATTTATTCCAATCAAACTGGTTTATTATCCTGGCATGAATAAAGATGCCATAGAGGGGATGCCACCCTGAGAGGAACGTTAGGACACCATCACGTCAAAGAGAATGCCAGTCTCTGTCTGCGTCCGAAATGGCACCCTATTCCCTGTATAGTACACTACTTTTGACCAGAGCACATTGGACCCTGGTCAAAAGTAGTGCACTAGTGAATAGGGGACCATTTGAGAAGCAGGTTTCAAGGTTTCTCATTATATACATACAGAAACATGTGATATTGCTCAATGCATTTTAAACATATGAAGGTTATGAGCTCCACAATAAGATATTGTTTGTTTAATTAGCATGTAATTATTAGCATAGACCCAGATAGAAGGCCTGATTTCTTTATTTAGTCTTTATCTAATCAGGTCTATATTGTAGTCATTTTATGTTCATTACCCAATGCTAATGAGGGTGTGTGTGTGCATAGTGTGTGTGTGTGTGTGTGTGTGTTCCCCTGTTCACATTGTAATTTGCAGTAAACAGGGCTCTCTGAGACACAGCCCTGTCTGGATACATTATTCAATTCAATCATCATTAGCCCCGGTCTCACTGATAGCCCAACAATACATAAAAGCACACCTGCGTCTCTCCATGCTCTCAGGTACTGAGTAGGAATACAGGATTCGCATTGAGTAGGTCAGAATATGATGTGAATGGTAACAAGCATATTGAAGTGCTCATGTGCTCACAGACGTGAGGATGTGCACTGTACAATATTAGTGACAAATCGTATTCCAGTTACAGCCACTCATAATCACTTATGATAACCCTAATCCTAGACTAGCCCTAATTTAAACCACGTAATCCCATCAGTCACAAAACCAAAACAAAAATGTGCACTTTACAGGCTCCAGAAGATTTGTATTTATCAACAATTAAGTCATATGTCATGCATTATTATTAAAGTGTCTAGTATGAATCAGAGAAGTTTCATATGATATCTCAAAATGGTCACAAGATCACAAGCATAAATCTACAAGGTTTACTTATACAGATTCATTTGGCACCAGAATTCGGTTACTCAACAGCTTATGAAACAAATACATTGTTGAAATTGTAAATATTTTCTGTGTAAATGTGTTTCAAGGGTATTGTTTACATATGCGCCTACATTGTCAGTACATTGAATCCATGATGCTCGTGGTATATTCAAATATCTTAGCGGTCACACTGACCAATGGAAGAATACATTGGCTCCAGCAGATGATTTTTTTTCAGTAGATTGAAGATGAGTTGGGTTATACTTGAACGTTTTCCCATTCTCCATTTACCTTTACACAGTGCATTTGGAAAGTACTCAGACTCCTTGACTTTTTTTCAACATTTTGTTACGGTTTTGCTCCGTTCATCTTTCCCATGATCCTGACAAGTTGGCAGTCCCCACAACATGATGCTGCCACCACCACGCTTAACCGTAGGGTTGGTGCCAGGTTTCCTTCAGACGTGGCGCTCGGAATTCAGGCCAAAGAGCTCAATCTTTGTTTCATCAGACCAGAGAATGCTTCCTCATGGTCTGAGAATCCTTTAGGTGTCTTTTGGCAACCCCAAGTGGGCTGTCATGTGCCTTTTACTAAGGAGTGGTTTCCATCTGGTCACTCTACTATAAAGGCCTGAATGGTGGGTTCTTCTGGAAGGTTCTTCCATCTCCACAAAGGAACTAGAGCTCTAACAGACCATCGGGTTCTTGGTCACCCACCTCCCCAAGCTCTAGGAAGAGTCTTGGTGGTTCCATACTTCTCCCATTTAAGAATGATGGAAGTCACTGTGTTCCTGGGGACCTTTAATGCCGCAGAAATGTTTTGGTACCTTCGACACAATCATGTCTCGGACGTCTGTTGACAATTCCTTCGACTTCATGGCTTGGTTTTTGCTCTGACAACTGTGAGACCTTATATAAACATGTGTGCGTTTCCAAGTCATGTCCAATCAATAGAATTTACCAGAGGGACTCCAATCAAGTTGTAGAAACATCCTGTTTCCAATGACCAACCTTGATGCACCTGAGCTCAATTTCAAGTCTCATAAAGGGTCGGAATACTTACGTAAAAAAAGGTTCTGCTTTTGTATTTCTAAAAGCCTGTTTTCGCTTTGGCATTATTGGGTATTGTGTGTAGATTGAGGAGGAAAAAGTCATTCAATCAACTTTAAGGCTGTTACGTAACTAAATGTGGAAAAAGTCAAGGGGGTCCGAATACCTTTCAAATGCTCTGTATTTTTTGTATAGCAGATTTCTTTTCAGTAGATTGAAGTTGAGTTGTTTAATGGATACGCTTGATCAATATGATTTTACCAGTATGTTTAAATCAGTGATTGATAGTAAAACATTGTTATTTCAGGGGGAACTGGCCATGTATCAACCCATAAACTGAATTAGTTGTGATGACTTCACTATTATTCCACGACGTAAAAATAAATTAAAGCCCTTGAATGAGGTGTCAAAAGTTGACCCCTACTCATTCAAGGGTTTTTCCTTTCCTTTTCTGTCTTCAAAGTAAAAATAAACAAAGTAGTGATCAGAGGCCTGCAGTGAGATTAGAGGCCTCTAGTAAAGTGAATTGCCAAAGGTGGAATTATTGTAATCGAAAAGGAGACATTTCTTCAAAACAATCTAATAACTTCATTAATTACTGCAGTAATGAGCTGGTCGGTAATTACCCATGGAGGTGATCACTGAGAACTCAACGAGCTGGTTTGAGCCACAGCATTTTATAGCAAAGTCCATCCTCCTGGATGTTCATGACAAACATGTATGGAATGGGTCACAAGGTTACTAATAATTCACAGCATCTGCTGTAAATACAGTCCTCATTGTGTAGGTCTGGCTCCAAGCCATCTCTCCCTGGTTCCTTCCAGTCAGTCACACAGACACTAATCATGCTACGGAATGCAGTCTTTCCACCAATCCATCGTAAAATCCACAGTCAGTTTTCAATCTCCCAGAGGCCCACTTTCAGTTCACACAGACACAATATTTATAAGAACCCTCTGTTGCAATAACAGTATTATAACAATCTTGTACTTTCTCCGCCATACCTTCCTCAGGAGTTGGAGAGTATTGGGAAAAGGTTGAGTTCAAAAGAAGCAAGGAGAGAAGCAAGAGAGAGTTGGAAAGAAATTCATCAAAAGCAGACAGTAGGTTGAAGTCGCCAAGTACGAAGAGCAGTGAGCCATCGTCAGGGAATGATCTTATCAAGGGATCAAGCTCATTAAGGATATCTCCAAAGGCACCTGGTGGGGCAAAAAGACTACAATGTTAAGCTGGAGTGGACAAGTGACAGCATGGAATTCAAATGAGCAGATGGACAGGTGAGAGAGGGAGAAAAGAGAATCTCCAGTTAGGAGAAATGAGTAGCCTTGTGCCACCAGTGTGATGAATAGATGCACTTGGACTATGAGAGAAGACATAGTCAGATACAGAAAGAGCAGCTAGAGTAGCTGTGTTCTCTGGGGTGATCCATTTCTCCATCAGGGCCAAACATTCAAGGGAACAAAAGGGCAGCATAGGCGGACATTAAATCGCTATTCTTGACAGCAGATCGACAGTTCCAAACACTGCCAGAGACCCGGAATTCCACATGGATTGTGCGAGCAGAGTATACTAAATTAGAATGGTTGCAGCCAAGGGGTGTGGAGCATCTGTCAAGCCCACAGGGAGAGGCGCAAACAGGTATAGAAAACACGCATAGTTGCCAAAGCTACAAAACAGAAAAATGAGATGATCAGAAAATAACTAGGTGAGGTATTCAAGTGAGAGAGCGGTGCAGTCTTTGTTTTCGGCGAGTCCTAATTTTGCAAACGAGACTGACATGACCGCTACTGAGAAAGTAGGGGAGACTGGAGTACTAACACTAATTGCTAATTGCCTAGCAGGGGTGGAGAGCACACCTCCCTGTACTAATTGCTGATTGCATAGGAGAGGAGAAACCACTCCCCTTCCAAAACTGCCACTGATTACAAAAACAAGTCACAAATTGACCTACCCGTTGATCCTGGTTGATGTGTCAACAATCTGCAAGTTATGAGCAGTTAGCAGTTCGCACACCAAGTAGGCTACTGGGAAGACAGGCAGCACTTAAAGCAGATGGCCCTAGCTAGCAAAAAGACAGTACAAGACAGCAGATGAAGACAAAATGTAAATGTATATGTGAAAATGAACATACCAAATGAACTGCATAGCAGTTATTATTATTGGCCTTGTTTTGAGGTAATGTCTACATGGGATACAGTTGAATCTAATTCTCCCAACCTGTTACGGTCATCGGTGCATGAAGAAGTGGACCAAAGCGCAGCGTGCTAAGTGTTCATGAATAGAACTGAACACTGAATGTTAAAAACAACAAAGAGAACGACCGAAACCAAAACAGTTATGTCTGGAGCAGACACAAAAACAGAAAACTACCCAAAAAAACACAGGTGGGAAAGGGCTACCTAAGTATGGTTCTCAATCAGAGACAACGATAGACAGCTGCCTCTGATTGAGAACCACACCCCGGCCAAACACACAGAAATAGAAAACATAGAACACAAAACATAGAATACCCACCCCAACTCACACCCTGACCAAACCAAAATAGAGACATAAAAAGGATCTCTAAAGTCAGGGCGTGACAGGAACTGCTTTGTTATGTATCCTAAACTGCTGTGTAAATTCTCCTAAACCCGCTACAAAAAGTATATTTTGACAAAAGCTGTATCCCTTCTAGACAAAACCTTGTTTTGGGGCAGAGCTCATTAGAATAATACTCAGCATGCTTTCCAATTACATCAACTTTACAGTATATTTTGTTAATTTAGCAGACATCACACCATAGTGCCATCTGACTTCTGATATCAATGCAGGGAGAAAGGGGGCCACAAAATGGTGAAATGCTATAAAGTCCTTCGTACATCAGCTGATATCTTAAAGTGCTGTACAGAAACCCAGCCTAACACCCCAAACAGCAAGCAATGCAGGTGTAGAAGCATGGTGGCTAGGAAAAACTCCCTAGAAAGGCCAAAACCTAGGAAGAAACCTAGAGAGGAACCAGGCTATGTGGGGTGGCCAGTCCTCTTCTGGCTGTGCCGGGTGGAGATTATAACAGAACATGGCCAAGATGTTCAAATGTTCATAAATGACCAGCATGGTCAAATAATAATAATCACAGGCAGAACAGTTGAAACTGGAGGTGGACTGGGGACAGCAAGGAGTCATCATGTCAGGTAGTCCTTAGGCATGGTCCTAGGGCTCAGGTCCTCCGAGAGAGAGAAAGAAAGAGAGAAAGAGAATTAGAGAGAGCATACTTAAATTCACACAGGACACCGGATAGGACAGGAGAAGTACTCCAGATATAACAAACTGACCCTAGCCCGCCGACACATAAAATACTGCAGCATAAAGACTGGAGGCTGAGACAGCCACTACCACCTACACTCATTAAAAACTTACTACCCCATTCCACTACTTTGACCCTATCATAACATGACTTTGTCGGGTAGAGACTGACTCAAAACTCAAAAAGGACTGACAGTGACTTTCACAACGCTCCCCATCAGGTCTGCGTCGCACCAAATGGCGGGCATCACAAAAACCAGCTTCATCACACTTTGCGCTACCTCAGAAATCACTCATTTCAATGGTGCCCTGTTCCTAAGAGCAAGAAACCGATCACAGAGTGCCTGCTCCCTCTGATCAGAAGAGACACAAACAAATATCACAAGTCCACTACAGGTTACCTTCACTGATTCAACTGCACCCAACTCCTTTCTCACCCACCCTGGAACCACAAATGGATCTGCCTAAAGTCAAGGGTCCACTTTCTCCCAAAATGTCACTCCTACTGGACCAGATTCTTCTTTATCATGGCCAAACTCAGTGGTTCTCACCGCATGTACTTCATCTTCACTCTCGTCAGGTTCCATCTCTGAGCTACTGGAGCACGTATCCCTCTTTTTGCACTTGATGCCAATCTTTTTCACCACACCGTTTCCCGCGACACTCAGCTCCTTCTCGGTGGTCATCGCTGCGCCTGCCACCGCAGTTAATTCAACCTCACTCTCGTCACCAGCAATTTCCTTCTGTAGCTCTTCCAAAAGTTCTTTGTCATCCTGCATTCCACATTCACTAAAAACGTATTCCACTTTTCTCCTTTTTATTTATTGTCCGTCATCTTCTCCTTCATCAGATCTTCCAGAAGGCTTGTGTAATCCCCCACTCTGTATTTACACATAATACATCCTATGTTCCTCTTTCCTTCCTGTCCGCCATTTTACCACCCTAGCCTTAGTCCTGTCCAAAGTGTGCAGTCTGGCTCACCATCCTGCAATTAGTCCAATTAACATATTGGATCAGTTGACACAATTTTTTATATATTTTTTTTAACCTGCAATAGAGCATGCTGGGAAATATGATAATGATGGGTGTGGTTTTGGTACAAAACTGGTTATTTACACCAACACTAGAAATGTTACACAGAAAAATCAACACCAGGTAACACAGGCCAATTTGCTGTGTATCCATTTCTGTCATTTCATAACTGTCTCAATAAAGTGTCAAATAACTTAATATGTTGCTCAAACTGTAAGTACCTTCATGAGGATAACCAAAGAGAGATGCAATTTAGTGATTGACTGAAAACATTGGAAGTCTTTGGGTCAGTTGGTAGCCAAGCAGTTATGAGTGTTCAACCAGTAGCTGAAAGGTTGCTGGTTCAAATCCCTGCGCTGACTAGGTGAAAATTATGTCATTGTGCCATTGAGCAAGGCACTTAACCCGAATTGCTCCTGAATGTCGCTCTGGATATGAGTATCTGCTAAATGAATAGAATTTAAATGGTTTTAATCACCTTGCATTTCCTATCTGTTTTTAGAGGATTGTGGGTAATAAAAAATACCTTTATGATTCATTCACACAATTTTGTATGCATGTATGAAGAAAAGAAAGTATACTTCTATATTAGTTTTAAGCAGCTTGTTGTGCCATGAGGTGTAATGGAGCATGATGAACGTAAGTCAAAACCGTCAGACAAAATTACGTTCAATGATGTGACGAGCCATTCCCACATTTCCAACCTTTAGTGCCAGAAAAAATACAGCATCCTACAAAATAGATTTGTAAACCTCAAGTTACTGTTGTTGGAATGAGTACTGTGTTCAACAATCCCTGCCAAAATCAGTTAAACTGACAAATGATCAGATACATAAATCTATGAGAATAGTCAAGAAGAGGTGATCTAATTCTGCTCTAGACAAGATTTAAAACACCAAAATTGTGTTTTTAACTTTTTCCGGTAGTTGTAAGTGGTGTTACAACACACCATGTAATGTTTCAAAACCTCTCAGGATGACGCGTTTCAATACTCAATACAATAGTTTTGGTGTTACAAAACACTTACACTCACATACTAACAGTTTACATTTACATTACAGCGAACACAGTGAGTATGTTTACATGCACACTAATATTGAAATATAAACGTATTATGGTAGTAGGCCGAGTATGGCATTAGTCACGTAAAAACCTTACTCTGCTTAATCTGCCGATTAAAATGTTGTTTTCTGGCCAATCTTTCAAATGATTAAGACATGTAAACAGCTTAATCAGCATTCCAGCGGTGTATTTGATATGCGCATGTGCCAGTACCAGCAGTGCAAACCTCCTTCTTATGCTTGAGTGTGTTTGGAAAAACTGAAAGTGTGCATCTTAGACAGAGTTTTCACCTACAAATGTTATATGTCCGAACTCCGAGTCAAATTAACTTCTCAAAAATAACATGGGCGCAGTTGAATAATGTTAATTTGATTGGGGATTTTCCGAGTCCGTGTAGACAGGATTGTCAGGGAAATCGCTCTTCTCGCAAAGAAGGTGCACGTTTTAAATCCAACTATTACATTAATCTGACTATTCACAATAATCATATTATTGCATGCATGTGACGGTACTGAATGGCTCAGGCTATACAGTATCTGTGTTTTTTTTTGTTATCCATGAGAATGAAAGGAAAAAAAGAAAGAGAGGAATCTCCAGGAGAGGAACAGTCCCCAGGGAGAACATTCCCTGAACAGAGAGAACACAGGAATGACATGCCGCTAATCTCCCAGGTGGATTCCCCACTAAGGCACTCCTCTGACTGTCACTGTGTTCAAGCTGAGCTCAAATTAACACAGGGATCAGTTCTACACGGCGAATGGCATTCTCCTGGGGCTACAGTCTGTAGGAGAACACAGACAGATACCGAATGGAGACTTTACATTGGTGATAATTCAATTTGCACACAAGATACATCTGAATGGTACAAAAGGAAATAGGGGCAAAATAAATACAGAGAACATTACAGATGCTCACATATCTCTGATGCAGAGATATGGAATAAACAGCTGTGGCAGAGAAAGTTTATAGACTTCAAACTCATCTCTAGACGTGGAAGCCAGTTCCACTGCATTGTTTAGTTGTTTCCCTCTAATCAGTGACTGATTTAGACCGGAGACACCAGGTGTGTGCCATTAATTATGATGTAGAACCGAAAACCAGCAGGCTCCGGAACACATCGGGTCAGAGTTGAAACCCCTGTTTTTTTAGGAACAGGAGAAAGAGGTATTACGCTGGGTGATGCACTAGGGGTGAGATGCAAGTGAACACCATTCCTACAGAATGGGGAATCAGTTGCTCATGCAATAATCAATATGAATTGATCTCAATCGCCTCGCTATCCCTTACAGCATGTGTCAAACTCATTCCACGGAGTGCCAAGCCTCTATGTGTTTTCATTCCACCCTTGTACTTGATTGATTAATTAAGGGCAATAATTAGCAAGGAACTCCCCTCAGCTGGTTATCTAGGTCTTAATTGAAAAGAAAAAACAAAAACCTGCAGACACTCTGCCCTCTGTGGAATGAGTTTGACACCCCTGCCCTACAGCAAACCAATCCATTGAGGAAAATAGACATAAATAGCAGTAGCTGGCTGAACATCTTACAAATCATCACTACCCCTCTCTACAACGGTCCATCACCTCAGTGCACATGCACGCACGTCCACACAAACACACCACTCGCCGCCTGAGTCCACAACTGTTCCCTACACTGAGGTGATAGCTGCCTCGGAGTATTAGTCCCTGTGGACACCTGTGTGTGTGTGTGTGTGTGTGTGTGTGTGTGTGTGTGTGTGTGTGTGTGTGTGTGTGTGTGTGTGTGTGTGTGGTCCCAGTGGATACTACTGTCAACCCGTAAGGCACTATGAACAAACCCTTTGTTCTTCTCAAGGAGCACCACTTCATCAACGACTGGAGCTCCTGGTTCAACATATTCACTCTCAGGGTAGAAATGCTGATATGGGATCAATTTATAGATCCTAATGAATAATATGGACTGGTGGGGTTCTGGGCCCATATCCACAAAGCGTTTCAGAGTAGAAAGTTGGTCGCAAGTGCTGAGAATTGAGACGTTTTACTCCTACTCTTATGGGTCAAAATAAAAGCTTTAGTCATGATTGTCCCACCTCGTCTATAGATATTAAAGGAGACCTCATGAGCTGTCCTAACCTGTTAAGAGTCACCAGCAGGTGTCTTGAAAAGAGGAAAATGTGGCGAGTTAGTTAAAGAATGATTTGATATTTCTATGTGATCAATCCATGAATAATCTAGAGACCTACATGGAACAGTAGCTATTGCGCTTTTGACAATGCTTTCACGAGGCCTGTATAGCATGATATGCCTAAATACTTAGAACCACTAGGCTAACACATTTTGAAGCGCAACAGGATGCCTAAATTGTTTTTTTTGTTGACTTTGATTGTGTTCGATGAAAATGATAGACCTTTCAAACGTTGTATGAAGTGTTGTATGCAACATTATCGGCAAGTGACTTGACGCCTACTGTACCAAAGCAATTTAGAGCTGTGGTGACTACTGTGTTGATATAACGGTAAGATTGTAAAAATTCCTCTTTTAACCATCAGAATAAGATTTTTAACCAAGTTATGTGTGCCAAAATATTAGGCAATAATGAATTATCACAAAAATGACGTCAAACGTTTTACCATTGCAACATTTGTTGTACAGCCACATTCACTGTGGTTGTCTGAAACGTGCTTTACAGTTCTCAGCTGGCGATGCCTTATTGCCTTTGACATTGTTGCAAATTATGGGGAATAACCCATGAGCATCATCCCTACCTTTCCTTTAAGGTCCCTCAAACTGTCGTAATTACGAGCTGAGATAAAAAACGTTTTTTTGAGCTTATTTTACTCCTCTCTCAGAGTTTGTCTGGGCAGCGTCTTCGTATCATCCTGAAACCTACTCTGAGTTGGGACGTTTCTTTGGTCTTAAAACAGGTTTTAACAAGATTCCTAGAGACTTTTCTGAGATGCTTTGTGAATAAGGGCCCTGATATTAGATCAGCACTCCCACTCCTGAGACCCTTTGTGAATAAGGGCCCTGAGTGTTATTGTCCTGTTTTGAAGCAGTGAGTGGTTTTACCCATGCCTCTTTTAATTAGTCAAATGTGACCTTCAAGAAATTCTCTCATCTTGAAGTAAATTCACAACAGCGATAGCTAGCCTAATTTAAAACATAGGATTTCAGATGGCATTACCATGGTAAGCTTTTAGCTAGGTGACAGATATTTGAATTTGCTGAAGATGTATTGTTATTTTCCGAAGAAGCTCCGTGTTATTGACTATCAGAAATAAAAGCGTTCTATCAAGATCACCAAGAACTAATTACTTACTGGCACATTTAAAGGCTACCTCAGGAATCTCCACTTTCAGCCTGGTATCAGTTGATGAGCATCAAATAGTGAATATTTTTCAAAAAGATATGCAGCTCAGTTATCCTCCTTGGGTGTTAGTAGTGAAGCGATAATGGACAACATCTTAAATTACGGTGACCCTGAAGTCTCTCTCCTCTCCTAAACACAGCTCAGCATCACTGAGAGGTTTAAGAAAGTCACGTGTATCTGGTTTGTACATGACTCGACAGGATTAACAGTTCACTGATAGTACGTTTGGGTGAAATATGCAAGAAACAAAGGATGCCCTCAAAACAACATTTTTACAACTCAACGAGGTGTCTGCATGGGGTGTTCCCAGATTATGCATGTTCCTGGACAAAACAAAATACTTTCATTGTTTTCTAAATGTGCTTTTTGTCATTCAGAATCCTCCAGGAGAGGATTCATTTGGAGTCTGTGTATACAAGAACTGGCTTTTGAACTACCGTCCTTTCCGGCAGGGGGTGTACTTGTACATCAAGCTGCCGCATTCTACAATAACAACCTCTCCCTCAATATAACCAAGACAAAGGAGATGATTGTGGACTACAGGAAAAGGAAGACCGAGCACGCCCCCATTCTCGTCGACGGGGCTATATTGGAGCAGGTTAAGAGCTTCAAGTTCCTTGGTGTCCACATCACCAACAAACTAGAATGGTCCAAACACACCAAAACAGGCACGACAAAGCCTATTCCCCCTCAGAAAACTAAAAAGATTTGGCATTTGTCCTGAGATTCTCAAAAGCTTCTAAAGCTGCAACATCGAGAGCATCCTGACTGGTTGCATCACTGCCTGGTACGGCAATTGCTCGGCCTCCGACCGCAAGGCACTACAGAGGGTGGTGCGTACGGCCCAGTACATCACTGGGGCTAAGCTGCCTGCCATCCAGGACCTCTACACCAGGCAGTGTCAGAGGAAGGCCCTAAAAATTGTCAAAGACCCCAGCCACCCCAGTCATAGACTGTTCTCTCTACTTCCGCATGACAAGCGGTACCGGAGTGCCAAGTCTAGGACATAAAGGCTTCTCAACAGTTTTTACCCACAAGCCATAAGACTCTTGAACAGGTAATCAAATGGCTAACCAGGCTTTCTGCATTGTGTCCTGCCACCCACCACCCACCAACCACTCTTTACGCCACTGCTACTCTCTGTTCATCATATATGCACAGTCACTTTAACCATATCTACATGTACATACTACCTCAATCAGCCTGACTAACCGGTGTCTGTATGTAGCCTTGCTACTGTATATAGCCTCGCTACTGTATGTAGCCTCGCTACTGTTTTTCACTGTCTTTTTACTGTTGTTTTTATTTCTTTTCTTACCTATTGTTCACCTAATAACCTTTGTGCACTATTGGTTAGAGCCTGTAAGTAAGCATTTCACTGTAAGGTCTACTACACCAGTTGTATTCAGCGCACGTGACAAATAAACTTTTATTTGATACACTACAACAACAGGAGATAGGCTCCAGCCCTATGGAATATTCCGGTTCAGACAATGTTTACTTACTTACTAACTGGGCCTTGAACAGGAGCTCAATTTCAATGGCATATATTTACCTCACAAATTCTAAAATATTTATGACCCCATTAAATGATTATTCCCTTCAACATTACTCACATCAACATTAATCACTGACAGCGTTTCATTAATATCCATTTATCTGGGTGTCTGGGAACATATGCAGTGGAAAATAAGACACACCTGGTCATGAATGATGGGGATTGGATTAGATCATTCTCAATGAAGATATCAGTATTTCTGGGCAGGTAGCGAGATGATACAGACCACAGGAATACTGAACATCCACCCTCATCCCACAAACTATTCACACACATACACACCTACACGGTCTGGAACTGGGAGTCCGGTGTGTGTGTGCACGTGTGTGTGTGTGTTTTTTAAGACTCCATCTGTGTGGGCCAGGTCTTTACTGGGATAGAAGAGAGGATAATGGGAACTGTCAAGTACAGTACAGTGTGAAAACATATTTAATATCCATTGACCCCTTCCCTTTCACCTCTCACCCCTGCTCTGAACTCACCCTCTTGGGTCCAGGTGAGACCTGCAGAGGTGTGGGTGGGAGTTAACCCAGGGGAATCTGACAATTGCTCCCCTGATCTCCTCCTCATGTATGGTTAAACGTGATCTATCTCCACTGTCATGTCTCGTTTCCCTAGAGGTTAGGGTTGAGGTGAGCCATGTAGCAACAAGATCTGATAGTTTCACTTTATAAATTCAACGTATTATGAGTGAAAGTCTATTTTTGAAGCCTTGATTACGTGTTGTTACAGGGTTAAAACAAAAACAATTCAAAGATTAACAGTTTAGACTTTAATTCTGAGGTTACCCTTACGGAAAAACCACATGAATTTCACGTGATCTCGTGTGATCTCGTGATCACATGATTTAATGTGAAGTTAATGTGATAACGTGACAACGTGAAGCAACATGTGATAACATAAAACTACATGACAACGTGATTACATGTGAGACAATTATCTTATGTGAAATGAATTAGAAAAAGATGTGACAACATAGGGATGCAAAATTTCAACATGTGATGACATGAAACTACACATGACAACATGAGCACATGAAATTGGCCCCAACTCCCAACTGTTCACTGTGTCCCCTAAATCAGGTAGACACATTCCTCCATATGTGGGAGTGCCCTGCAGTTAATTGCTTCTGCTACAAAGTTTAAACATTTATTTCAAAGTGCATGAATGTAAATATTCAATGCCTTGCATCTACTATGTTACTTAACGATGATAGCTACTTGAATCGCTCAATAAATCAGAAACAATTACTGTTGGCAGGCAGCACTACCACAAAAAAAAGTTGTTGGCTCTTACATGGCAATTACCTCACTCTGTCCATATTCGCCAGTGGAAACCGTTAATACTATAAGTTATAACATTGGAATTATCGCCAGCGAGAATAATTAATCAAGAAACAATTGAGGCCTGGACAAATACTCTTGACGATGTAAAGAATAATCTCAGCTAAAGCCCAACACATATAAATAAACAAGCAATAAAGCCCAACAGACAGGTGCACAGATAGGGCTTTACCTGTGCAGTGCACATGCCCCTTTGCCCTTCCAGTCTCCAAAGTGTCCTTTTGGGTGTTGGTGTAATTACCCCCAACATAATTTTCCAGTGTGCCTTGCATTTTTGAGTGAATTGTAGAGCCACCACCCATGACTGTATTTGTTAATGAATTTGTTCATTTACAGTCCTAAGGACTTCACCAAGTTTTTTCTGTAGCTGAATTATATAAAAATATAACTCTTTATGACAATACATTACATACACTGAGTATACCAAACATTAAGAACATACCATAAGAACAGCCTCAATTCGTCAGGGCATGGACTCTACAAAGTGTCAAAAGTTCCACAGGGATGCTGGCCCATGTTGACTCCAATGATTCGCACAGTTGTGTCAAGTTGGCTGGATGTCCTTTGGGTGGTGGACCATTCTTGATACACACGGGAAACTGTTGAGCTTGCAGTTATTGACACAAACCTGTGCGCCTGGCACCTACTACCATACTCCGTTCGAAAGGACTTAAATAATTTGTCTTGCCCTCTCACCTTCTGAATGACACACATTCACAATCCCTGTCTCAAGGCTTAAAAAATTGTTCTTTAACCTGTCTCCTCCCCTTCATCTACACTGATTGATGTGGATTTAACAAGAGACCAATGAGGGATCGTAGCTTTCACCTCGATTCACCTGGTCAGTCTATGTCATGGAAAGAGCAGGTGTTCTTAATGTTTTGTTTACTCAGTATATAATAAGTTGATGGCCATGTTTTGCCCTAACACAGTGGTGTTATGAATCACCTGGTTCACAGGCCATATTATGCTGGCTTGCAAAGTGTTGTGTAGCAATGTTATGTTTGATGCCGTAGCCTATCAGACCGATAGGCAGAGGCGTATCACATTATTCACTTAGCCTACCATACAGATAAGAAGCGTTTTCCCCTGCTTATATGGAAATCCAAAGGAGTCATACATAACGTCATACATGACTGTACGTACATACCCCAACCAGAAGCCATGGATTACAGGCAACATTCGCACCGAGCTAAAGGGCAGAGCTGCCGCTTTCAAGGAGCGGGACTCTAACCAGGAGGCTTATATGAAATCGCGCCATGCCCTCCGAAGAACCATCAAACAGGCAAGGCGTCCATACAGGACTAAGATCAAATCGTACTACACCGGCTCTGACGCTCATCGGATGTGGCAGGGCTTGCAAACTATTACAGACTACGAAGGGAAGTATAACCAAGAGCTGCCCAGTGACACCAGCCTACCAGACGAGCTAAATAACTTCTGGGCTCGCTTTGAGGCAATTAACAATGAAACATGCATGATAGCATCAGCTGTTCCGGATGACTGTGTGATCACGCTTTCCGCAGCAGATGTGAGTAAGACCTTTAAACAGGTCAACATTCACAAAGCTGCTGGGCCAGACTGATTACCAGGACGTGTACTCCGAGCATGAGCTGACCAACTGGCAAGCGCCTTCACTGACATTTTCAACCTCTCAATGTCTGAGTCTGTAATACCAACATGTTTCAAGCAGACCACCATAGTCCCCAAGAACACTAAGGTAACCTGTCTAAATGACTACCAATCCGTAGCACTCACGTCTGTAGCCCTGAAGTGCTTCGAAAGGCTGGTCATGGCTCACATCAACACCATTATCCCTGAAATCCTAGACCCACTCCAAATTGCATACCGCACCATCAGATCCACAGATGATGCAACCTCTATTGCACTCCACACTGCCTTTTCCACCTGGACAAAAAGAACACCTATGTGAGAATACTATTCATTGACTACAGCTCAGCGTTCAATACCATAGTGCCCTCAAAGCTCGTCACTAAGCAAAGGACCCTGGGACTAAACACCACTCTCTGCAACTGGATCCTTGACCTCCTGACGGGCCACCCCTAGGTGGTAAGGGTAGGTAACAACACATCTGCCACGCTGATCCTCAACATGGGGGCCCCTCAGGGGTTGCGTGCTCAGCCCCCTCCTGTACTCCCTGTTCACACATGATTGCACGGCCAGGCACAACTCCAACACCATCATTAAGTTTTCTGATGACACAACAGTGGTAGGGCTGATCACCGATAACAATGAGACAAGCTATAGGGAGGAGGTCAGAGACCTGACTGTGTGGTGCAAGGACAACAACCTCTCCCTCAACGTGATCAAGGCAAAGGAGATTATTGTGGACTACACGAAAAGGAGGACCAAGCACACCCCCATTCTCTTCGAAGGGGCTGTAGTGGCGCAGGTTAAGAACTTCAAGTTCCTTGGCGTCCACATCACCAACAAACTAACATGGTCCAAGCACATCAAGACAGTCGTGAAGAGGGCACGACAAAACCTATTCCCCCTCAGAAGACTGAAAAGATTTGGCATGGGTCCTCAGATCCTCAAAAGGTTTACCAGCTGCACCATCGAGAGTATCCTCACCGGTTGCATCACTGCCTGGTATGGCAACTGCTCGTCCATCCAGGACCTCTATACCAGACGGTGTCAGAGGAAGGCTCTAAAAAGACTCCAGCCACCCTACTCACAGACTGTTCTCTCTGCTACCGCACGGCAAGCAGTACCGGAGCATCAAGTATAGGTCCAAGAGGCTTGTAAACAGCTTCTACCCCAAGCCATAAGACTCTTGGACAGCTAATCAAATGGCTACCCAGACTATTTGTACCCCCCACACACTGCTGCTACTCTCTGTTATGTATAGCCACTTTAAAAACCCTACCTGCATGTACATAATTACCTCGACACTGGTGCCCCCGCACATTGACACATTGTAAGTAAGCATTTAACGGATGCATTTGGCGCACGTGAAAAATAAAATTGTATTTTATTTTTCACCACCGCAGTGGCTTTACATAGCCCCCTACACACACTGTGATGCTCTCTGTCCATTGTGCTGACACAGCACATATATCATTTTTTTAAGCACCAACCTGTCACTATCATTTTAAATTATTTGCTGTTTTTATATAGGGACATAACACTCAAACTGAGGGGGCACAAGTTTGAACTGACGGGACTTAGCCCCCTTTAGCCCTCTCGTGGAACCGGATACAGTGCGCGTGTCTGCAAACCAGCAAGCGATCCAGAGAAAGACAGAGAGAGATAGCAAAAAGATCGAAAGAGCGACATCCTGCTCTGGGGAAACGACAGGGTTATTCAGCCATTCTCTACCCAGTGGTGTGTGTGTGATCAGTGTGAAAGGCAGGATATTCTTTGAGTGTGTAGATGATAACAGCTAATGAGGACCATTGTCAATATCCTCTTGGCCTCTCGCTGCTGTATTCAAAAGTAGCATAATGGAGTTTTGACATTGGAGATGGAAGAACAATTCATTTCTATAATCATTAAAGTTTGTGTGTGTGTGTGTGTGTGTTTAACTATTTGTGTGGTGACCAAAAGTCCCAACAAGAACCGGAAATAAACAAAAATCTGACAAACTGGGGACAGTCCACTCGAGGTCAAATGCTATTTCAAGGGGGTTTAGGGTTAAGGTTAGAATTAGTGTTAGGGTTAGAATGATGTTAAGGGTAGGGTTGGGAGCTAGGGTTAGGTTTAGGGTTAAGTTTAGGTTTTTGGGATAAGTTTAGGGTTTTATAAATTTGGCTTAATTAATTGTATTAATATTATGGTGTTTCTATGGGTTTCCGTTAGGATGGAATGCAAAATATGGCGCTGTACAACGTGGCGGTTGGGCGTAGGCTAGAGGATTGGAGAATTCTAAATTGTTTGCCTTCGTTAGACAACTTTGTTCCAATATTTCTGTAAATCAGTGATATTTATTCCCATAGTAATTTGTTATGTATCCACAACTAAATCAACATCTGCATTTTGAAAGAGCATTTTTTATCATTATTTTATTAACAAAATGGGTTTATTTGTTTATTAGGCTACTGTGCAGTCTACAATACATACTGTCGTCAACATGGGAACATGCCTTATACCCTACATAAGGGAAAGCAGGCCATGTCTTTATTACGGAATTCAAGGCATGCAGGAGACCGGTGTTATTTCATGGTTGTGATGTCTTCACTATTATTCTACAATGTAGAACATATTAAAAATATAGAAATATCCTGGAATGAGTAGGTGTTTTCAAGCTTTTGACTGGTACTTGCTGGAACGTAAAATATGGCGCTGTACAGTGTGACGGTCGGCAGTACAGTACTAGGCTATTTAGCTAAAGAATCCCCGCAGGGAAAGAGGAAGGAGTAGGCTGTCCTTGTCAATAAGAATTAGTTCTTAATTAACTGACTTCCCTAGTTATCTTGTTAGGGATGCAATCCTGTTAACGGGATAATTGTCATCAACAACCGCTGAATTGCATAGCGCCACATTCAAACAATATTACAAAAAATATTTATATTCATGAAATCACAAGTGCAATATAGGAATACACAGCTTAGCCTTTTGTTAATCCACCTGTCGTGTCAGAATTTGAAAATATGCTTTACAGCGAAAGCAATCCAAGCGTTTGTGTAAGTTTATCGATCGCTCGACAAAACATTATGTATACCTAGCATCAAGTAGCTTGGTCATGAAAATCAGAAAAGCAATCAAATGAATCGTTTACCTTTGATAATCTTCGGATGTTTTCACTCACGAGACTCCCAGTTACACAATAAATGTTCCTTTTGTTCCATAAAGATTATTTTTATATCCAAAATACCTCTGTTTGTTTGGCGTGTTATGTTCAGAAGTCCACAGGAAAGAGCGGTCACGACAACGCAGACAAATTCCAAATAGTTTCCGTAATGTCCACAGAAACATGTCAAATGTTTTTTTATAATCAATCCTCAGGTTGTTTTTAAAATAATAACTCAATAATATATCAACCGCAACTGTCTTTATCAGTAGGAGAGGGAGAGACAATGACTGCCCAAACTCTGTTATGCATACAAAACGCTGCTGGCACCCGGACATACAATGACGCGAGGTTATCGTTCTCGCTCATTTTTTTAAATAAAAGCCTGAAACTATGTCTAAAGAGTGTTGACACCTTGAGGAAGCGATAGGAAAAGGAATCTGGTTGATATCCCTTTAAATGGAGCAAAGGCAGGCTATGGAACATGGAGTTTTCAAAATAGAAGCCACTTCCTTGTTTGATTTTCCTCAGGGTTTCGCCTGCAATATCAGTTCTGTTATACTCACAGACAATATTTTGACAGTTTTGGAAACTTTAGAGTGTTTTCTATCCAATACTAATAACAATATGCATATATTAGCAACTGAGACTGAGGAGCAGGCTGTTTAGTTTGGGCAACTTATTCATCTAAGCTACTCAATACTGCCCCCCAGCCATAAGAAGTTAAATAAAGGTTACACTAGAGCATAACATTTCTACACCCTAATTTTCTAATGATTGCCTAACCAATACCAAATACCCAATGGAGATTAAGTGAAAATAAAAATGATTGATTTATCAATGAGACAATGCTTGCCTCAGAGCAGTGCGAAACAGTACTAAAATAGTTGTAGGCTTTTGCTTCAAACTTTTATATGCTCTTTAAGTAAATAAGACCTACACCATATTTAACAGCACATTAATAAGGCCTACAGTGTAATGACTTGACTTGACTCTCCGCCAATAATTACATTTAGAGGAGAACATCTGAGAATATCTAAAGGGATTTTACATCATTCTAAATTATTTAATAATAATAATAACTCTAATTAGAGGCAGAAGAAACATGTGGGCTTATGAAAAGGCTCGGTATGAAATGTTTTATGTTTTATGTGTATATATATATATATATATATATATATATATATAAATATATATATATATATATATATATTATTTTTTTTAAATGATCAGAACATTAACCACGTGTATTCGCTTGTTTTGTACAGTTCTGTAGTTTCGACCCAATGATTCGTCTGACAAACAAGAACTTTGCGGCCCGGGCATGGATCAAAGCTGGCGAGATATTCAATAATGTCATCTTCACATGCGAATCGACCATGGCCCTGGAGCAATTTGCTCTAAATTGCTCCAGAAAAAAAGGAGGAAGATCAAGCAAGCCAAGTCCCAAGGATCCGCTCAAACTCCATGTGTGGGGGGGCAATTTCTCACCAGGGACCAGGCCCATATTTGATTTTTGATGGTAAGTTTGGCTATTTAAAAAGCAAAAGGTATACAAAATATTGCAGCCTACACCTCATGGACTGTTATGTGTTCCACAATAATTCATTCTTGCCTCCTTTTTCAGGCATCATGGATCAAGATTTCTTTGAGGAAGAAATCAACAGGAGACATGCTGGACCTTATGTCAGAGAGGTGTTTCTGGGTACACATTGTTTCTTCCAAGGTAGGAGTACAGCAATATGTTGTTACGTTTAGGCCTATTTACATGTATATGTATGTCTCCACAAGGTTAATTGTACAAGACTGTGTGTGTGAGGTGGGGCATTACATAAACTTATACTTTCAGAAAGAATCAGGGTTAAAACAAGTAGCTAGACCACTTCATATCAGTTTTCACATTTTACTTGACTCACTGAATTATATGTTTTGATATAAACACCCAGCATGGTGTTCTGGAGCTGAAGCGCATATCATTCTGGGATTCAATTTACATTAAATGCAGGGTCCCTGTGGAGACAGTCAATACTTCAAATTTTACACAGAGAAAGAGAGAGGAGAGAGCAAGAGACAGAGAGAGAGAGAGAGAGAGAGAGAGAGAGAGAGAGAGAGTGTGACTGACTGACTGACTGACTGACTGACTGACTGACTAACTGACTGACTGACTGACTGAGAGGGCAGTGTGTTTGTGAGAGCGTGATTTGGAGGCTTTCCCTTGATTGTTTTATCACATAAGTGCCTCTACTTTACCGTGTGTGTAGGCTGGAGAAGAACTAGATAAACATCCAAATACGAGCTGTAAATGTTTCATTTCTTGTTTCTTTGAAGTTTTTTAGGCATGGTGTGTGTTCATTTGCTCATTACGATGTGTTGCAGAGCATCTGAAGTTGCCTGCCATGTGTTTATGTTGATCATGTGTGCTTGCTTTCTGCGTGCACGCCATCTGGAGAGGATGACAATTGCTTACCTGTCCTGTCCTCAGGATGAAGAGACCACATGCTGCTGATGAGAGGAGAACTGTTTGATCCTTGGACTGAAGTGAATGGGACAGTCACCTCTATAGACGGGAGGGACATCAAAGTAGAGGAAAGCTCAGTACCAGAGAACCAACAGACACACAGGGACCACTGGAGAGACTGGTGGCCTGTTGAAAGAAATAGTCGAACGAAATAGAACAGAATCACTGTATCAGGATGACTTATAACCAGTCAGTAGATAGCAGTGAATCCTCGTCCGTTATTTACCTTTGAGGTGAGCAAAAGGTGAGGCAGTCCTAATCAGTTCTGATAGAATAAAAGTGAAGTGTTGCTTTGAAGAGCAGTACAGGATGCTTCCTGGACCCAGGCCAACTGAACATCCATGGGAATGCCCTGCCTTTCTCTTCTTCAATGACTCACTCCAGCTGTTATGCATTTCAAATACATATTTATATGATATTAACCAGAGGAATTAAACAGCCAAGTGATCTTTTAACACTGATACTTCCTCTGGGTCCGTGTCTTTAATGGAAGATCAGCCAGATCCCATATCCCCTATACATATAAAGACGATTACATTTCAGCTGGCTGGCTTTGCTATTTATGTCATATCTGTAATACATTACTCATGCATTGCAGAGAGAGGATGTTCCCTTAACGTACACAACGTTTCACCACGAGCTATTAGATGTAATGTACAGATACCATATGTAAGCCTTTTACAGTCTCTACTGCTCACGCATGAGATGGAGGATAGCTCGCACACAGGAATGTGCGTACTCCCACTCACAAAGAGGCACGAGCACACACAAGAATGGACACGGAAATGTACACACACACACACGCACGCGCGCGCACACACACACACACACACACAAAGTGTACACACACGCACACAGACAAACACAGACGCACGCCAGTAGCAGAGCCTAATTTGATGTTTAGAGAAATACCACAGTAGTTAACCAGTCAGCTCACACACACCCTGGAAAACTGTATCACCGCACAGGGTCTGTCAGCAGTGTGAGTGTGTTCCTGTGTGTGTGTGTGTGTGTGGGAGTAGGGGTTGATGGTGAAAGCAGCCATTGTTCAGTGTTGCTGCGGTGGAGAGAGGAGACTGAGGACTAGAGGAGTCCAACAGGTCCACTGGCAGGTGAAGAGAACTGCCTGCCTGCTGGTGTGTGTGTGTGTGTGTGTAAGACAGCCTGAGGCCGCTTCTCCTCTGCTCCTCTGATCGACAGCCTGTCCCGGTGAGGCCAGCTAGCCTGTCATCCTCAGTCTCCTGCTGCAGCCAATTAAAGGGCTGCTGCTGGGAAAGAAGAAGTGGAGGAGGAGAGGAGGGGGAGTGTAAGAGGAGGAGAAGGAGGAGGAAAGGGGAGGAAAACACTCTATATGCCGTGTTCACCTGCTACTTGGACGTTTTCGAGTTTTCCTAGTTCCGACTAGCATGTGATCCCGACACTAGTACACAGTCCATGCATCACACCCTATTACCTATCTAGAGCCTTTCATAAGTGGTGCACTATTTGGGAATGGGTTCTGTGGCCACAGATTTACAGTCATCCGACAGGTGTGGAATCCTAACTGCCTGGTTTAGATGCACAGTGTGTAATGTGTAGTCATCAACAGGGCTACAGGCAGATAGCTGCCTGTAATAGTATAATACATTGTGTGAGACTTCGTGAGCGATCCCATCACATTACTGACTGTGTGGCTATGCACTGTAGGATACAGTTGATAGATTGCTACAGAGGTGCATTGTCAGAGCCTTCTTCCAACTCTAGTAGCTCTACAGTAACTCTGACAGAGGCTCTCTCTCTGCACTCTGCAGGTGATAGCTTCATTTCTTAGACTGCTACTGAGTTCCGCATGGCAATTTATCGCCCTCTGCACTTCTTCCTGAATCCAATGTAGACATACAGTGAGTCTGCTGTTATGTATATCATTCAGGCAGAAGCAGAGAGGTAATCTACACCACACAGACAGACTCTCTAGAGTCATTCCCATACCTGACACACTGTTTTAATCATGATGGATATGGGTCTCTGTGTGTGTGTGTATGTGTGTGTGTGTGTGTGTGTGTGTGTGTGTGTGTGTGTGTGTGTGTGTGTGTGTGTGTGTGTGTGTGTGTGTGTGTGTGTGTGTGTGTGTGTGTGTGTGTATGCCTGCAAGAGGTTTCTGTGCGTGCGTGCATAAGCCGTGGAGCCCTTTTGCTGTTCAGTTGAATGGCCGAGCTTATGTCAGTCAGAGAGATCACAGTAAGTTGTAATGTTACACAGAGGAAGCACTTTTAAACGATCCAACACACATAACTGATTCTGAGCCATGAGCTGTTGTGTAATAGCAAGACGTGTCAGTAGCTCTGACAAAGGGGAACGTTTGTGTATTTTTGCGTTTGTGTGCGTGCGTGCGTGCGTGTGTATGGAGAAACGGAGTACAACATCTTCACACTCATTTAGGCACACTTGTAAAACGTTTCTAGTAATGTTAACAGGAACATACTGGCAGCACAGTAAATTTACATTAAATCATTGGCACCACATAAGCCAGTAAACTGACCTTTAGCAAAGCACAAAAACACTCATTTATAGTCATTACTGGAAGCACAGCGGAGGGGCAGTATTCCTGTTTCAATTGTTTGAATAGATATTTTGTCATTTGTATTTCACTCACCTGAACTATCATTCATGAATTGTATAAAGGTTTAATTAGAATACATGTATTTTGTATTTTCTACAAAGCTTACATATGCAAAAGTATGTGAACACCTCTTCAAATGAGTGGATTCAGCTGTTTCAGCCACACCCGTCGCTGACAGGTGTATAAAATCGAGCACACTAGCCATGCAATCTCAACAGAGAAACATTGGCAGTAGAATGGCCTTACTGAAGAGCTCAGTGACTTTCAATGTGGCATCATCATAGAACAAGTCTGCTAGAGCTACCCCGGTCAACTGTAAGTGCTGCTATTGTGAAGTGGAAATGTCTAGGAGAAACAACGGCTCAGCCGCAGAGTGTAGTACACAAGCTCAGAGAACGGCACGGCTGAGTGCTGAAGCCCGTAGCTCATAAAAGTTGTCTGTCCTCGGTTACAACACACTACTGAGTTCCAAACTGCCTCTGGAAGCAACGTCAGCACAAGAAGTGTCCATCGGGAGCTTCATGAAATGGGTTTCCATGGCCGAGCAGCAGCACACAAGCCTAAGATCACCATGCGCAATGCCAAGCATCAGCTGGTGTTGTGTAAAGCTCACCGCTATTGGAATCTAGAGCAGTGGAAAAGTTATCCTCTGGAGTGATAAATCGCGCTTCACCATCTGACGGACAAATCTGGATTTGGCAGATGCCAAGAGAAAAAGCTACCTGCCCGAATGCATAGTGCCAACTGTAAAGTTTGGTGGAGGAGGAATAAGTCTGTGGCTGTTTTTCATGGTTCGGGCAAGGCCCATTAGTTACAGCAAAGGGAAATCTTAATGCTACAGAGTACAATGACAATCTAGACGATTCTGTGCCTCCAACTATGTTGGGGAAGCACAGATTGGGGAAGGTCCTTTCCTGTTTCAGCATCACAAAGCTACTGTCGCTGTCATTTTGAAAGCTACTGAACCACTTACTGTACTGTAATTCTAGCTAATTGTTGATGTTTTGTTGTAAATTTACAGCAACTTGTTATAGTGTTCCTTGAAGTCAGCGTCAAAGAGAAAAGTATAGAGGAGGAAGTACAGCTATCTCTCAGTAACAACCTGCCTCTTACATTCACACTGGGAGAATCAAAACATCAGAGACATCTGCTCTCTAAGTAATGATCTCACAAGCAAGGAATTTACCCAAAACAGTTTTTAATGTGCTACACAGAGAAACGTAGTAGAGGGGATTGGTTGAGGGGGGGATTGTATAGCAGGTTTAAAGTGAAGGATCCATAGTGTATTGCGAGGGTGTCTGGTAATGTCTCTGTTGCCTGTCTCTGTGGGGTGCTAGGGGTATTGTCTGGCCTGCTGAAGGGAAATTAAACCAGGCAGAGAGTGAGAGAGACAGAGAGAGAGACAGAGACAGAGAGAGAGAGAGAGAGAGAGATGCTGCAAGGGGGAGGATGGCCTGAGGGCAAAATATGTATCCATGTGTGCCTGCGTGTGTTTCCCAACTTGAGAGAGACAATGAGAGAGAAATTTGAGAAACAGAGAAAAGGAGACAACGAGCAGCACAGGCCCTCTGAAGTGTGTACCCTGGATATGAGTGTAGAAAATACATTCCAAATGTTAAAAAAACTGAATGATTATAAGAGTGCAACATGAAAGAAAGTTAAAAACTCATCTTTAGGGATTGACTTAAGGAAAAGTGCTGTTTTTGGTACACAGATATGGTAAAAGAGAAATGGGCTGCGATTATAAAGTGTTGCCTAAAAGTGTGTTGGAGCTGTGTGAAGTTGATAAAATGACGCTGCGGATGAGCTTCCAACACAAAAAATCGTAACAAATCATAGCACCTTTTTTGTTGTTGTTGCAAACAAAAGAACTAGATCACTCAAGAATCAATTCACATCATCAGTCTAGACATAATTTTTGTTGATTATCATTTTTTTAAATAATGAATACTATTGAAATGCAAAAATCTGTCACATCCTATGTAAAATCATATAATTTATGAATTCATCCAGTGTCTGAAACAGTCATGGAAAGACTCAGATAAATTAATTAAATTAATTACAAACCAATATGCATTTAATTAACAGAAACAGCCTAAGCAGTTGGATTCTGGAGGGGATATTATGTATATATTGTAGCAGTCCAGTGTGAGTCAGTGGAATGATGACAGAGCTGAATATCAACTAGAGAGAGAGAGCCTTCCTGTCTCAGGCGGCCAACTGATAATGCTTTCAAGAGTGGTTTAATCATATTTCAGCTAAGAGAACTTAAAATACAAATGGCTCTCTTTGTTTGTGTAAATAACAGCCCCATTTGGTGGGATGAGAGAGAGAGAGAAATCATTGGCCACAATCATTGGCCACTTAAATAAACAGATCACTAGTCACTTTAATAATGCCACTTTAATAATGTTTACATGTCTTTCATTACTCATCTCATATGTATATACTGTATTTTATACCATCTATTGCATCTTGCCTTTGCAGCTCGGTTATCGGTCATCCATATATTTATATGTTTATATTCTTATTCCATCCCTTTACTTAGATTTGTGTGTATTAAAAGAGTTTTGTGGAACTTTTAGATTACTTGTTAGATATTGCTGCACTGTCGGAACTAGAAGCACAAGCATTTCGCTACACTCGCAATAACATCTGCTAACCATGTGTATGTGACCAATAAAATGTTATTTGATTTTAGACTGAGCTGGAATAGAATAAATGGATCCTACTAACACAAATCCTTGGTATTGATCGATTGATTGATATTAGACGGTGGTGGCTTCACCTTTGATCTTTCAATAGATCTCTGCTCACCCATGGCAATGGGTGGGAAAGGACCCTTACGCACGTGCACGCGCACGCACGCACACACACACACACACACACACACACACACACATACTCACACACACACACACACACACACACATGCAGCACAATCAAAGCAATCAATAAATCTCTTCATTCCTCTGACCCACATCAGTGCTCCATGCTTGTTTTATTCCATTCTAAGCTGTCTCAGAGTCGCAGGACCACAGGACACCAACTAGCTGTTTGGCTCGACGACCTGTAAAGAAGGAGGAGTGACGCGTGGCTATTCATCTGTGAAGAGCCGCCAGTAAAGATTTACACTATAATGCATGTCTGACAGTACTGAGGCAACAGCCAATCCAAAGCTGTCTATACACTGATCCTCTCTCTGGTTGGGATTGGGGGTGGGTGTGGAGGGCTCTACTTTACGGTCAATCTCAGCAGCACTATTATTGAACCTGACCTGTTTCGTCACACCCCCGGGACCCAGAGGCAGGACTAAATGGAACAGCCATGGTGATCACAGACTGAGTGGGGAACTCTGGGATGGGAGACTAATCATCTCCTAATGCTCCCCCGCTGACCATTAACTGTCTCTTTCCCTTTCACTTCCTTCAACCTGTAATGCAAACACACACACACACATCCAGAGTCATTTCTATAATGCTTCTTTAGCCAAATGTCAGTTCAGTGAGTGGCTCTTTTATTTACTATTTTTATTTAACCTTTACTTAACTAGGCAAGTCAGTTAAGAACAAATTCCTATTTAACAATGACGGACTACTCTGGCCAAACACTCCCCTAACCCGGACGATGCTGGGCCAATTGTGGACCGCCCTATGGGACTCCCGACAACTGCCGGATGTGTGCCTGTTTATTCCATTGCCATTTGAGTTCAGTCAGAACAGGACAGATGAGAGAGCTGGGATGGTGCTGGAATAACTATTGGAGTCCCATTATGGTCCTCCGTCTTTGCCTAATAAACAATTAACAGTTAGGCTACTTGGCAGCTAGCTTTTGCCATAAACATTACTGCTGTAGACTGGTCATTTTTACTAGCTAATGGTGTTTGGTCTCGAAGAGAATAACACAGGCATATCAACAGGATTCACTGAGAGAGAGGAGGGGGTAGAAACGGGAATCTGTCCAATAACATTTTTCAGACTCTCTCAGGAGTAAAAATCCAATGACACTTAATACAATAACATAACGACAAGTGTCCAATAAATGAAGCCATTAGCCCAGAGCAGTGTTGGGAGTGTAGAACTCATTTTGTGATGCAGTCAGATTTGCTACTACAGCATAATTGAGAAGCACTGAGACGGGAACTTCGTTCAGACCAACATGCCTAGACAATGACAGAGGTGTCTAAAAGCAGAACCTGCTCTCCTACAGCCCTAATTCTCTCGCTCTCCATTGGCTGGCTTGGCATTATCAATAGTAAACCACGAGCCACTTTACCCAATACATTTCAGATTGGGTGAGAGAACACTGAGCCTTTCTATGTGGCTCCGCTCCAACTCTCAGCTCCCAGAGAGCTGTAACAGCAGTGAGAGTTATGTGGTGATCAACTGGGGGAAGTAGTGGGGTACAAACACACCGCAAGAAGAGTGACAGAGACCACCACTCAAACAGAGAGCTGAGGCTTTTAAAAGGACACAGGGGTGTCTCGTTCACCTGAGAACAACACATACACTATATACAGTGCCTTGCGAAAGTATTCGGCCCCCTTGAACTTTGCAACCTTTTGCCACATTTCAGGCTTCAAACATAAAGATATAAAACTGTATTTTTTTGTGAAGAATCAACAACAAGTGGGACACAATCATGAAGTGGAACGACATTTATTGGATATTTCAAACTTTTTTAACAAATCAAAAACTGAAAAATTGGGCGTGCAAAATTATTCAGCCCCCTTAAGTTAATACTTTGTAGCGCCACCTTTTGCTGCGATTACAGCTGTAAGTCGCTTGGGGTATGTCTCTATCAGTTTTGCACATCGAGAGACTGAATTTTTTTCCCATTCCTCCTTGCAAAACAGCTCGAGCTCAGTGAGGTTGGATGGAGAGCATTTGTGAACAGCAGTTTTCAGTTCTTTCCACAGGTTCTCGATTGGATTCAGGTCTGGACTTTGACTTGGCCATTCTAACACCTGGATATGTTTATTTTTGAACCATTCCATTGTAGATTTTGCTTTATGTTTTGGATCATTGTCTTGTTGGAAGACAAATCTCCGTCCCAGTCTCAGGTCTTTTGCAGACTCCATCAGGTTTTCTTCCAGAATGGTCCTGTATTTGGCTCCATCCATCTTCCCATCAATTTTAACCATCTTCCCTGTCCCTGCTGAAGAAAAGCAGGCCCAAACCATGATGCTGCCACCACCATGTTTGACAGTGGGGATGGTGTGTTCAGCTGTGTTGCTTTAACGCCAAACATAATGTTTTGCATTGTTGCCAAAAAGTTCAATTTTGGTTTCATCTGACCAGAGCACCTTCTTCCACATGTTTGGTGTGTCTCCCAGGTGGCTTGTGGCAAACTTTAAACTACACTTTTTATGGATATCTTTAAGAAATGGCTTTCTTCTTGCCACTCTTCCATAAAGGCCAGATTTGTGCAATATACGACTGATTGTTGTCCTATGGACAGAGTCTCCCACCTCAGCTGTAGATCTCTGCAGTTCATCCAGAGTGATCATGGGCCTCTTGGCTGCATCTCTGATCAGTCTTCTCCTTGTATGAGCTGAAAATTTAGAGGGACGGCCAGGTCTTGGTAGATTTGCAGTGGTCTGATACTCCTTCCATTTCAATATTATCGCTTGCACAGTGCTCCTTGGGATGTTTAAAGCTTGGGAAATCTTTTTGTATCCAAATCCGGCTTTAAACTTCTTCACAACAGTATCTCGGACCTGCCTGGTGTGTTCCTTGTTCTTCATGATGCTCTCTGCGCTTTTAACGGACCTCTGAGACTATCACAGTGCAGGTGCATTTATACGGAGACTTGATTACACACAGGTGGATTGTATTTATCATCATTAGTCATTTAGGTCAACATTGGATCATTCAGAGATCCTCACTGAACTTCTGGAGAGAGTTTGCTGCACTGAAAGTAAAGGGGCTGAATAATTTTGCATGCCCAATTTTTCAGTTTTTGATTTGTTAAGAAAGTTTGAAATATCCAATAAATGTCGTTCCACTTCATGATTGTGTCCCACTTGTTGTTGATTCTTCACAAAGAAATACAGTTTTATATCTTTATGTTTGAAGCCTGAAATGTGGCAAAAGGTCGCAAAGTTCAAGGGGGCCGAATACTTTCGCAAGGCACTGTATGCAAAAGTATGTGGACACCAGCTTCAAATGAGTGGATTTGGCTATGTCATCCAAACCCGTTGCGGACAGTTGTATAAAATCGAGCACACAGCCATGCAATCTCCATAGACAAACAATGGCAGTAGAATGGCCTGACTGAAGAGCTCAGTGACTTTCAACGTGGCACTGTCATAGGATGCCACCTTCTCAACAAGTTTCTTTTGTCAAATTCCTACCCTGCTAGAGCAGCCCAGTTCAACTGTAAGTGCTGCTATTATGAAGTGGAAACTTCTAGGAGCAACAACGGCTCAGCAGCGAATTGGTAGGCCACACAAGCTCACAGAACAAGGACTGCCAAGTGCTGAAGCGCATAAAAGTAATCTGTCTTTGGTTGCAACACTCACTACCGAGTTCCAAAATGCCTCTGGAAGCAACATCAGCACACAAACTGTTCGTCGGGAGCTTCATGAAATGGGTTTCCATGGCCGAGCAGTTGTACACAAGCCTAATAGCGCCATGCGCAATGCCAAGCGTTGCTTGGAGTGGTGTGAAGCTCGCCGCCATTGGACTCTGGAGCAGAGGAAACACGTTCTCTGGAGTGGTGAATTACACTTCACCATCTGGCAGTCCGATGAACTAATCTGGGTTTGGCGGATGCCAGGCGAACACTACCTGTCCCAATGCACAGTGCCACCTGTAATGTTTGGTGGAGGAGTAATGGTCTGGGGCTGTTTTTCATGGTTCGGGCAAGGCCCCTTTGTTCAAGTGAACAATGACATTCTAGATTAATCTGTGCTTCCAACTTTGTGGCAACAGTTTTGGAAAGGCCCTTTCTTGTTTCAGCATGACAATGACCTCGTGCACAAAGCGAGGTCCATACAGAAATGGTTTGTTGAGATCGGTGTGGAAGAACTTGACTGGCCTGTACAGAGCCCTGACCTCAACCCCATCGAACACCTTTGGGATGAATTGGAACGCCGACTGCAAGCCAGGCCTAATTGCCCAAAATCAGTGCCCAACCTCACTAATGCTCTTGTGGCTGAATGGAAGCAAGTCCCAGCAGCAATGTTCCAACATCTATTGGAAAGCCTTCCCAGAAGAGTGGAGTCTGTTATAGCAGCAAAGGGGGGACCAACTCCATTTTAATGTCCATGATTTTGGAATGAGATTTTCGATCATTAGGTGTCCACCAATTTTCCTTCTAAGCTGTGAGCATGGCCGGGCACTTCCATGCCGCAGAGACACAAGAGATTGAACTTCACTGAGTTTGCCCGATTTGTTTGCACCATATATCACCCACGTTTTTCCTGTAATCGAATCAACATTATATCAGCCCCTTTTCAATGCAACAAAAAATCGAACTTTACAAGATTGACTCTGTGATTTTGTTGTACGGAGAGCCAGAGCGAAAAGGAGTAGATTCTGTTGACTGGGGTAGCCCACGAGGGGTCTTTCAATCACCCGCGTGTTCATTAGCTTTTCAGATCAGTTCAGATCAGAGCGCAGAGCCGCGAGTATAGGTCAGTACTGGGGCGTTAATGCTTCCAACAAGAGCAACAAACATGTAGGCTACATTTCAAGCCGTCTTTGAAAAGCCAGTCAGGTAAAAAGCTTATGTCTTACTTAAAGGGGCAGTGTTGCATTTTGAGACAGGCTTGCATGTGTAAATAAGCCTATAGGCATAGGGGTAGCGGACATTGTCTAATTCTCTGGTAATTCTAATACATTTTATTTTGTAATGTGGTTTCTTGCATCATACAACACAATGCAATGCAATTTACAGTCACCTATTTGGACTATGGTGTCACAGACCAAGTAAAAAATCATTAATTAATGTTAGGCCCTTGATAATTAAAACAGTTTTTAAAAAAAAAGTTTAATTCAATGTAAGCCAGCACTGAACATCACAGTAGGCTATATCATAGAATCAATGTGTTATGGGATTTGCTCCATTGGTTTTGTTGGTAGACCTAAACTATGCTCAAATTGCCACAGTAGCCTATTGTCTACTGTCTAAAACGCTAAGTGTACTACCTCAGTGTTCACTGTAAATGTCCACCGGAAGTTGCACAGAATTCTCACAATGTTCATGTTTCTGCTCACAAGACCTAAAATGTTCTCAGTGCCCCAAAAAATTTGAGGGAACATAGTTTTGGCCACATAGTGTATGTTTCCTCACAATGATTGTGAACCAACTACACAGAAAAGTATCTGGTGTTAAATTAACACTGTTGAATCGAACACTTGTCCAGTGTCCATACGGATTCACACTTTTCAGTGTTAAATTAACACATTGTTTAGTGTAAA
This sequence comes from Oncorhynchus mykiss, assembly GCF_013265735.2. Lineage (NCBI taxonomy): Eukaryota > Metazoa > Chordata > Actinopteri > Salmoniformes > Salmonidae > Oncorhynchus > Oncorhynchus mykiss. The sequence continues at coordinate 51,871,752 of NC_048579.1, read as the reverse complement.
GCCTTTTTTTTGCATATTTCAAAAGTGCTTTGCTTTTCGAGTGAATTGCAAAGTTACCACCCGTGACCGTATTTGTCAGTGACAGAGACATGATTCTTGCTTTCATCAATTTTCAGGCCTGTGGCCAAGTGAGATTCTAATTGAGTATGTTATCATTAAAATAAAACTATTTTACACACTATAACAAGTATTTGAGGGGCCTAGTTTTACGGTAATACAGTGGCCTGAAATTCAAGGCAAGTCACGTTATGATGGCTTGCAAAGGGATGTGTGATTTCTATTGGAATCCAGCCGGAGTGGATCATTTGGAATTTCTAGTCATCCGCAACCTGCATTCAGAATGACTGTCGGGTCCGTAAAACTACAATATGAGACCACCGAAAATCATTTAAACTGGAACAACCATTTTAGAAACAAACAGGTGCAATAAGTCCAAGTAACAGATTGGATTCATTTGGGAAAATGTATGTTATATTTGAGTTGCACAAGATCATTTAATCAGTCAATGTACACGCAAAAACATAGATATTGAAACAAAGATTTCAAAATAAATCTACCTGCAATAGCGCATGCTGGGAAATATGATAATAATGGGCGTGGTTCAGGTAATTTTTTTAAACACCTGAATCAACACTAGAAATGTTACACTGAAAAATCAACACTAGGTAACACTGGCCAATTTGCAGTGTACATACGATGTCAGTATGCCATCTTATAAGTGGGAAGAGTGAGTCTTGTAAAGCAGCCATTTTTAGGTTTTCACAGAGACAAGGGACAGAGGACAATTTAGATTATTGAGATGAAGGAGAGGAGACAACATGCTTCCCCGAATCAACTGCTCACTGTCAGCTTGATTAGATGAGTAAAGTGTATTAGCCCAGGGCCAAAAACTCAAACCTGTACACACTCGCAGCCCTAACAGCCTGCTCTCTCTTACTAACCCTGCATTCAGAGTACATTGGCCCTAAGCCAAGTACAGTATGCAGCCTTTCAGGATTGCAGTTGCGTTAGCCCTCCCAGCTGAGGGCTTGGGGCAGTGTGTGATTAGCTCTGCCAATATGGATGCCCGTGAAAAGTGGCACTGCCGCAGGCATACACAGCAGTCTAACAGCAGGTTTCTGCCGAGCCAGTCTGGCAGCCAAACCTGTAATTGATTTCTATTATGTTCCCAAACAATGGCTACTGACCCACAGCAGCTGCAGAGCAGAGGCAGGAGGTTGTCTGTAAACCTGTCTTGATGCACACAAGCAACTACATATGCATGCACACATGCACACGCACACATGCACATGCACACATGACACACGCATACACGAATGCTCACACATGCAGTGATGTGCAAAAAAACACACACGGGCACGCACGCACTCACTCACTCACGCACAAACACACAGCTCCCATTTACATCAGCTGTATGGTGCAGAAGGCTTGGCTAAAATGAAAACACATTCGACAGGGTATGACGAATAAACGAATAAACTATTAGTGATTAACTTATAGAATTGTTTGCCAATTGAAAGGAATTAATTTGGAACAAGACAAGAAACAAATAATGTAATAATGGGGTGTTTGATGTCCGTGTAAATATTGCGATTTAATTACAAGTCTATCTGATGCTGGAGCTCAATAATGGACCAAACAATAAGAAAATACCCTTTCACAGCCTAATGTTTTATGACATATAACAAGCGCTGCCATGAATTCTGCATAATTACTATACACACAGACATTCACACTTCCAGGCCCTCGGAAATTAATGTGCGTTTTTTTTTAATGATAAGAGACCAACACCATTGTGAATGGTCCATTGAAAGTCCATCGAAAGCCTGTGTAATGGCTCCAGGGAGGGTTTGTAGTCTAATGAATGTGTTATTAGGTCTCGTTCTCTCTTGTCCTCCTCCCTGGTTGTGTTTTGATTCCAGTACTCCGTCTGTCTTGTATGTGGGTCCCAGTACTCCTTGATAACTGTGTCGGCCTCTTTCAGTGGAGCAACGCTGCAAGTCCTTTATTCAGGCATGGAGACACCAGTCTTATCTGAGAACTCCAGCCTCGCTACACACACACACACACACACACACACACACACACACACACACACACACACACACACACACACACACACACACACACACACACACACACACACACAAGCGCAGACACACACTCACAGCACTCACAGACACATGATGGACGCACACACACACCAACAAAACTCCTATAGACCCACAGGCCCTAAGATACGCACAATGCATTTCCATGGCAACCACTGTTCTGAGTTCACAGTGAAAATTAGCATTTTACTCTAGTCTAAGAAGTAATCTGTACAAAGATGCGAATAGCGCCTATACACATACTGGCTGTCTGTCAGAATGTGGGTTTGTTGTATGCATGCTAGAGTGGCGGGGAGAGGGAGATGCACAAATGAAATCAATGTTTATTGGTATTGGTCACGTACACACAGCAAATTGGCCAAATTGGCATAGCGTAGTCCCCCCCCCCCCCCCCCCCCCCTGTCTCCCCATGGTGCTGAATTTGTGACTATGCTGTTGGCTATCGAATCGATTACAGGCTTTCTGTGGTGCCAGGGCATGTATCCTATAGCTTTGCTTTAGCTAATGGATAAATGTTTATTGGTAGGACTATTTGGTAACCATTTTCTCATGTTAAGCATATCATTTCACAAACCTATACACAGTGTCGCAAGGCAGACATCATTTAGACTGCTGGCTGGTGGCAGTAATGTAATTACTTTTCAGTAACGAAAGTTGTAAATGAAAACATTGCAGAATGTAAATTACATTTTGGATACAACAGCATACTAATCAGCAACCAACAGATAAAACAATACAATTCCACTGTCCTGTATAGGCTACATTTACCTGCATGATATGAGCCATCCTCGTGCTCTCTCCCAGGTTGGATAGAAATGTGCTGTGCGTTAAACCCGATTAGTTAGGGGTGACACGTTGTATTACTTGTAACACAATCACTGTGTTGGCACAAACATGATTTGTGTAAATGTGTTAACACGCTGATAATGTTCAAAGTAACAGAACGCGTGTCGTCCCTAACTAGGCGCACGTCTTTCACACGTATTGTGTTGTATTCCACTAAAATCCACGTGTAGAAGAAAGTAGCTATTTTTTTTAAATACAGCACTCCACATACAAAATCTTACATGAAACAAATATGATTTTTTTATCCGTTATTTTACCAGGTACTGTAAGTTGAATGAGAACACGTTCTCATTTGCAGCAACGACCTGGGGAATAGTTACAGGGGAGAGGAGGGGGATGAATGAGCCAATTGTAAACTGAGGATTATTAGGTGACCGTGATGGTTTGAGGGCCAGATTGGGAATTTAGCCAGGACACCAGAGTTAACACCCCTACTCTTACAATAAGTACCATGGGATCTTTAATGACCTCAGAGAGTCAGGACACCCGTTTAACGTCCCATCCGAAAGACGGCACCCTACACATTGGGATATTTTTTTTTAGACCAGAGGGAAAAATGCCTCCTACTGGCCCTCCAATACCAGTTCCAGCAGCATCTGGTCTCCCATCCAGGAACTGGCCAGGACCAACCCTGCTTAGCTTCAGAAGCAAGCCAGCAGTGGTATGCAGGGTGGTATGCTGGTGGTATGCAGGGTGGTATGCTGGTGGTATGCTGCTGGCAACAAAACAAATGATGTACATGCAAAATATTCTTCTTGAAAGATTTTAGCTGTGTTAGTTAGATATGCAGTCCAGGGAAACCTACTCAGACAATACACAAATCATGTTGTGCCTACACAATGATTGTGTTAGAAGTAACACAACATGTGTCGTCCCTAACTAGACACAGGGATGTGTTGAAAAAACAACATCTGTTCTAAGAGTGTATACTAACCTGATTTAAAGACTTGACCATTAGTGAGAGCAGATGAGGAAAACAAGTCAGCATGACATTTACTTAGTGAGTGATGTTGGTGGCCCAGTTCCATATTAATAAAAGGATATGCTAATTATTGTTTGGAGGCAGTTAATTAGTAAAAAGTCAAGTAATAAGTGGTTATGTATAATTTATTCTCTGGGTTTTATTAGGGCTTAGGGTATTTCTACACTCTAAAAAATGCTGAGTTAAAAACAAGCCCCCTCGCCAACCCTGGATACAGCAGCGACCACCACAACTCCCTCCCATCCAACTGCTAGCCTAGTGGTTAAAGTGTTGGGCCAGTAACCAGCAGGTTGCTGGATCAACTCTCCAAGCTGACAAGGTGAAAATCTATCTTTCTGCCCCTGAGCAAGGCAGTTAACCCAATGTTCCCTGAATGTTGATTAAGGAAAATAGAAATTTACAGTGCAGGAACTTGTTTTGGACGGTGATTATTAAGGCTGATGATTTTGTTTGTTATTTGGAACATATTCACAACTATTGGCTATTACCATCTATCTACCAAGTCATTTACAGTCAGCAATCTTGATTAATTGTAAATTAACAAACCAAAATGTGGGTCAATGACACTATGGCCGTAGAGGATTATTAAGGAACCTGTACTATGAGGAGGTACATTAATGAATGAATTACGATGAGTAGACTCTCCATTTAAGTAAATGCCTAAGGAGTGGGTAGCTACAGTATTTCCCCTTTTTATTTTGCATTAATGCAAAAAAGGTAGCATTATTCATTAGCAAGCAAGCACTACTAAAATACTGTTGTTCTATGGTCTATACTGATGATAATTAGCACTCATTACGCCACAAAAGGTTTAAGTATGGAATTAGTGTATTATTATGATGATTATGTAAATTACCGCTGAATAAAATCAGCCAGAGCGTGGCGATTACTTATCCTACTTACTTTATTCCCCATCCTACATATTGTCATCTGCATGTAACGTTACAGTATTAACCCCTGGTTCACCTCACAGATGCATCATGCCTCGACGATAAAAGTGTAGGAGTTAGCAATGCCGCTAACGATTCGACTAGACACCCTGTAGCCCGCTATATGCAAAGAAGTGTTCTCAGCATGTCACATATATTAACCTTTGGTCCTGCTTAAAGATGCATCGTGCCTTGAAGATACACTTAGCGACGACGCTAACGATGCTACTAGCTATGTGCGGTAACTGCTACAGTATTTCCCTACAATGTTATGCCTAAACACCAATGCAATCGGCCACTGGGGGACAATAACAGCCTTCAGAGAACAATCAGGAATAGAGTTTACAAAGAACCACCGTGTGCCAATCCTCAGTTCATGCATTTTGCATTATTCATGTCCTACGCTGATAGAAAACATATCTTAACTCATCAAATATTAACAAATACTCCACAGAGACATTTCTAATCCAGGCACAATAAAGGCATTTTAGCAGCACGTTTAAAACTCAAGTTGAGAGCATAGCTGAATGACGCTTTAAGTCATCTCTGCTGAGAGTAGTATTTTCAGTAACTGGCATTGATGATGATAAGCCTTTATATCTAACTCCTTACTTATTTACATCTGTTAACATACAAGTAGACTTCCTCACTTTCATCTAAGCTTAGTGTGCTGATTGTGTGTATGATACTCCAGAGACCACCAATCTGCTATGCATTCTCTTTGTTAGCTATACCACAGTAACCACAAGGAACAATAATTGCCCAAAAGCCTCCATAAAGCAATAAATGAAAGGTTTCCCTTACATTTCGATGAGCCTTTCTGCTATTCTTAAATAGCTGCAACGTTTGACACCGAGGGTAACCCTCAGGTATCCTGTAATTGGCTGAGATAGTGATCTCTCTCTCTCTCTCTCTCTCTCTCTCTCTCTCTCTCTCTCTCTCTCTCTCTCTCTCTCTCTCTCTCTCTCTCTCTCTCTCTCTCTCTCTCTCTCTCTCTCTCTCTCTCTCTCTCTCTCTCTCTCTCTCTCTCTCTCTCTCTCTCTCTCTCTCTCTCTCTCTCAACATCAGCTCAGAATACAGGATAAGATGTGTTAGAGTGTGAGCAGTGCAGCTATGGTCCTGCCAGTTGACCTGCAGGTCAGATCGAGCAAGCTACGGGATGGTCTCATGGTCCAAACCAATCAATATTCATGCTGAGCAAGTATTGGTTGGCAGGAGAACCACCGTTCAGAGGGGACTTTTCAACCAATAAATAAATACATTACCGGACAACATGGTCAAAAAAGAAGGAAGGGAAGAGAGGGAGAAGCGAGGAGAGGGCGAAGTCGATGCAGGGGAGGAAGAGAGAGAGAGTGAGGAAAAGAGAGAGAGCGGTTTGGAATAGTGAGTCAGCACTTTGGACTACATAGTTACTGTTCCGTTCCACTGTCCAACTTCAACTCTACTTCTAGGAAATTACTGCACCTTCCAGAGAAAACAGCCTTGGATCCCTATACAGGAGCTGGGAATGCAAACCGAGGTGAACACAATCGAGATGATGCTGTCTGAATAGAGGTATTGTATGTGGCCCTTATCTTCACTGCTACAGCATTGTCAGAAAGCTCTGGAGGGAGCAGCCTCCTCAATATTTAAATATATACTGTACGTAACCCATTATGAATTGGCTTGTGTATGCAACGCTTGCGCATCACACCGCTCTGAAAGACACTAACGAGACAGGGTATATCGAATGCAGCTGATGGAATCATATTCAGAAGCAACTCTTTTTCGTAGTTACCATGTGGTGGTCAAAACAACATGCCTTGGTATCGATCCTATATTCTCACTGCATTGGCATTTCATCTGGTGACATTTGTAACCTATCTTGTATTTTCCATGTGTTGTTTACTAACTCATAAATAGAAAGTCTACCATTCTGGACAGATGGTGGAGATGTAATGGAGAGACTCTGACCTTTGGGTAAGCGACTTAGACACTAAGGTGCAGCACTGTGGAAATGGACTAACACACATTACTGTGACCAGAGTGAGAGATGACCTAAGTTTCTAGTGTTGTCACACTCCACTCTGACCACATTCAATTTAGTATTGTAAACTGCATTTAAATTTGTTTCTGTGTGTGTGTGTGTGTGCTTGTGCGGACATGTGCGTGTGTGTGTGTGTGTGTTTGTGTGTACAGTATGTGTGTATGTGTGTGTGTGTGTGTGTGTGTGTGTGTGTGTGTGCATGTGCGTACATACTCTCCATGACTATGTGCAGGGGTGGGAAAAGTACCCAAAAGTACCCAACATACTTAAGAGTAAGTAAAGATACTCAAGTAAAAGAAAGTCCCCCAGTAAAGTACTACTTGAGTTAAAGTCAAAAGGTATCTGGTTTAAAATATACTTAAGTATCAAAATAAATAGTATATGTTAAAATAAACTTAAATATCAAAAGTAAAATAATTTAACATTTCTAATATTAAGCAAAGCAAATGGAACCTTACACCATAGAACGGAAAAGGGTTATTTGGTTGTCCCCATAGTTGGTTGTCCCCTTTGAAGAACCTCTTTTGGTTCCAGGTAGAATCCTTTTGGGTTCCATGTAGAACCCTTTCCACCTTTCTACCTTGAACCAAAAAGGGTTCTACTTGGAACCTGTCACGTTCTGATCTAAGTTCCTTTGTTTTGTCTTTGTTTTAGTATGGTCAGGGCGTGAGTTGAGGTGGGCAGTCTATGTTCTTTTTTCTATGATTTGGGATTTCTGTGTTTGGCCTGGTATGGTTCTCAATCAGAGGCAGCTGTCAATCATTGTCCCTGATTGAGAACCATACTTAGGCAGCCTGTTTTCACCCTTGAGTGGTGGGAGATCATTTTCTGTTGTGTGTCTTCACCAGACAGGACAGTTTCGTTGTCGTGTCGTTCTTTCACTTTGTTGTTTTGTATTTCAGTGTTCAGTTTGTTTCATTAAATATTAACGTCATGAACACACACCACGCTGCGCTTTGGTCCTCCTCTTCTTCCACCAACAACGGCCGTTACAGAACCAAAAAGGGTTCTACTTTCAGGACAGCTGCAGAAGCCTTTCTGGAACTTTTCTTCTAAGTGTCTTTTAAGAAAACCAGATGGCACAATTGTATTGTTTTTTCACATGTATTTACGGATAGCCTGGGGCACACTCCAACAGACATCATATACAAATGAAGTATTTGTGTTAATGAGTCCGCCAGATCAGAGGGAATAGGGATGACCACATGTTCTCTTGATAAGTGTGTTGATTGGATCATTTGCCTTTCCTGCGACGCATTCGAAATGTAACAAATACTTTTGGGTGTCAGGGAAAATGTATGGGAGTAAAAAGTATATATTTTCTTTAGGAATATAGCGGAGTAAAAGTAAAAGTTTAAAAAATATATAAATTGTAAAGTGCATATACCCCAAAAAATACGATCTACTTTAACCAACTAAATGACAAACTACACTATGTGTAGTCTTTCAAATTATTTTTTACTTAGTTACTTTACAAAACCTCCCTTTTTACTTCCAAAAGTGTGTTTATTCTCTAAAATCCTCTCAAAGTGTCACAGAGAGGTGACAGAGCTGTTAGTGTTGCTCCCAATTCCTGTGTTCTCCTCCCACCAGATATACTGAACATCGCTGATAATACCACTCTTCACTCAGTAGGGAATAACGGACACGGAAACCCTCTTCACCCCTTGAAACAGTAAAGTGTTTCTCCATACTTACTGTATGTTACTATATGAGCTCTGTAATATACCAACCTCAACCTGTGACCATTCACGCCATCGAGAGCTTTCAAAAGGAGGGATAACAGAACATCTTAACCTTTTGAACCACTACATTATGAGCCTGTGACAGCCTGTAGTTAAAAGGCAGCGAAAGAGAGAGGGAGAGAAAAAAAAAGGGGAGTGAGGCGAACACACAGCTGACACTTCCACTTTCTCCTCACAGGTTGATGGCTTCCTGCCTAACTGCCTGCCTGTGGCTCGAGGAGTAGGGGATGGAAAGAAGAGGGGGGGAGAGGAGAGGCAGCAAGCTGTGTTGTAACCATCGTCGGTGTGGTGCTCCTCGCTCGCTCGTACAGCGTTTCCATGGAAACGGTAGCCCATTAGTCAGTGGGCGCACGCAGGAAGGCAGGGAGCACCCCCGGGGACCTGCAGGCGGCTCCGTTCTCTCCCTCCACCGGCTCTCTACCCGCCTTGTTTCCCACTTTATTCATTAACTTTACTCACTGCCTTCACACTCCAAAGGTATCAACCAGTTAAGCTTTAAGCCCTCCCCCTATCCGTACCTCCCTTCACACTCTCCTTATGAATATTTTATATTAGTGCTCAGGAATGTACAATATACAGTACAGGATACTGGTTGAAAATTGTAGTGTACCGCTTTTGACTAGGGCCCATAGGGCTCTGCTCAAAAGTAGTGTACTATAGGGAATAGGGTGCCATTTGGGATGCATACCCTCTGTGTTTTCTGATATAATATTATCTCTCTTTCTCTCCTTTTCTTTCTCCTCTCACGTCTGGGTGGCAAGGTAGCAGGCAGGAGAATAATTAGTGGTGTGAAGAGAGAGGAGGAACAGCCAGAATGTGACAGGAAACTCCTTAACACAGCCAGCCAGCTACACACACACACACACACACACACACACACACACACACACACACACACACACACACACACACACACACACACACACACGAGAACTTGCGTGCATACACAGGTGCGCATACACATACGGCCATTCCTATCATTATGAACTTCATGGAGACCTGCAAGGAAAATTATATTTACTTTGTTTAATCTTTAAGGAGTTGTCAACGTGCCCTGGAACAATGTTAAAGATTGTGCACTTGTCCCCTTAAGTGTTGGGTCAGATCACCTGCATAATCAGATGTGAGCAGATTGGTAATATGACAGAGCATGCAGGCTCTAATCATAAGTCAGTTGTGTGCAGCTATCTAATGCAGCTCAGCTCAGCTACATCACAGGGACCCTCCAGACTTCCTCGTTTTAATAAAGTAGAGCATGAAAATAAGCCTTTACAATGCTGCCTGAATGCTAAATGCAGCCTCCTCTGTTCTTCCTCCTCTCCGACTTTAATCAACTTCCTCCTCTTATCTCCACCAAGCATCCTCCTCTGTTCTCTTTTATTGCAGAGAAATCTGTAAACCGTCTTCTTTTTATCTCTCTTTCTCATCTCTTGTTCTTGCTTCCTTTCCCTTCCACCAGCTCCCTCTTGCACCTTCTCTCTCTTCCCTTCTCCTTCTCGCTACCCCACTCTCTCTTTCCATCGCACTCTCTTCCCCTCTCCCTCTTCCCCGTTCTCTCCTACTCCCCCATCTCTCGTCCTCCCTCGCCGGCTGTGCTTCTCCGCAGGATTGACAGTTTTGTCAAAGTTCTGCCCTGAATCCCAGCTTGTTTCTCCTCCTGTACTTCAAACACTCCTGAGTCTAATCCAGGCCCAAAAACGTATGTTATCTCTCTGCACACTCTCCTCTTCTTCCTCTACACCATTTTAGACCTCATGGAAAAGTTGGTTGGTTCAGGGAAATAGTTACTTTGAGTAATGTGTTGTGTCGTGTTAGGTTTCTGCAACATAACCTTTTTTTGTTTGTTTTTGGTGCCAAAGAGAGGCAAAGATTTAATGGCAAGCTCCTTTTGAATCTCTTCCACAAAAAAAGTTAAAAGGACAATAACTTGCTCCATTACTTGAATGTCTTGAAGAGCTATGGCTTTTTGCCACAGTATTCACACAAGTCTGTCTGCTGCATAGGTCAAGTCCACAGAAGAAACAGCATGGTGTATTGAACCGCGTATGCAAGAGCCATTTTTCCTGAGAGCAAAACGTTGCCTAGAAACCAGAGAGCAAAAGCTACTTTGTCACTCCACAGTCACTCCACAATGCACCCACAGTTCTCTGCTACTCTCTTCAAGGCTGTTCCAGCATTCACACAACACCGTCGTGAGGGGGAGGCTGCTGAGGCAAGAGGCCAGCTTCATCGAAGCCAAGTACAATAGTTCTATGAACTTCAGAATTAATGTCAGAGTCGAAGAGGGCAGGCATTGAGTAGTGATGCAGGCTACTGGCTCCACAGCTCAGAGAAGGTATTGGATTGTGATGCTGGTTACAGTGTTGAGTTGTTTCTGCAGAGCTCAGAAAAACTGTATAGGACATGATTCATCTAACAGGGATAGTGACCACTGCTCTGTAAACAACACTCTAATGAGATCTATGGTGAAGAAAGAAAGGAATGAATGGATGGATGGAGGATGTTGTTGACCATGTTTTCAGTCTTGGCTGAATATGATGGCTCCGGCCACAATGACTTGTTCTGGTCAGAGGTATGCTAAGAATGGAACAGAAGCTAATAACCTCCAAGAACCAGGATTGGCCAATCAGCCTTTCCTAGTAAAACACCTAAACATATTCTAGGACTCTATGGCTGCGTTTTACTGTTTGGTCTTTTGATCAATCAGATAAGCTTTCAAAAAGATCTGATGTGAAAAGATCTGAAAAGATTGGTCAAAATACCAATTGGTGGAAAAAATATAAAAATTGGGCTGCCTGATGGGCCACCCTCAGGTGCTTAGGGTAGGTAACAACACATATGCCACGCTGATCCTCACCACGGGGCCCCTCAGGGGTGGATACTCAGTCCCCTCCTGTACTCCCTGTTCACCCATGACTGCACAGCCAAGCATGACTCCAACACCATCATTAAGCTTGCCGATGACCCAACAGTGGTAGGCCTGTTCACCGACAACGAAGAGACAGTCTATAGGGAGGAGGTCAGAGACCTTACCGTGTGGTGCAAGGACAACAACCTCATCCTCAACCTGATTAAGACAACGGAGATGATTGTGGACTACAGGAAAAGGAGGACCGAGCACGCCCCCATTGGTACAGGTTGAGAGCTTCAAGTTCCTTGGCTTCCACATCACCAACAAACTAACATGGTCCAAGCACACCAAGACAGTCGTAAAGAGGGCACGACAAAACCTATTCCCCCACAGGAGACTGAAAAGATTTGGCATGGGTCCTTAGATCCTCAAAAGGTTCTACAGCTACACCATCGAAAGCATCCTGATTGGTTGCGTCACTGCCTGGTATGGCAACTGCTCAGCCTCCGACCGCAAGGCACTACAGAGGGTAGTGCGTACGGCCCAGTACATCACCAGGGCCAAGCTTCCTGCCATCCAGGACCTCTATACCAGGCAGTGTCAGAGGATGGTCCAAAAGATTGTCAAAGACTCCAGCCACCCTAGTCATAGACTGTTCTCTCTGCTACCGCACGGCAAGCGGAACCGGAGCACCAAGTCTAGTTCCAAGAGGCTTCTAAATAGCTTCCACCCCCACGCCGTAAGACTCCTGAACATCTAATTAAATGGATACCCAGACCATTTGCATTGGTAACCCAGCCTATTTGCATTGCCCTTCCCCACCCTCTTTTATGCTGCTGCTACTCTCTGTTATTATCTATGCATAGTCACTTTAAAAACTCTACATACATTTACAAATTGCCTCAATTACCTCGACTAACCGGTGCCCCCGCACATTGACTCTGTACCAGTACCCCCTGTATACAGCCTCGCTATTGTTATTTTACTGCTGCTTTTAATTGAGTAACTTTTATTTTTCTTAAACTGCATTGTTGGTTAAGGGGCTTGTAGGTAAGCATTTCACTATAAAGTCTACACCTGTTCTATTTGGCGCAAGTGGCAAATACCATTTGGTCAGACTTGATTTTGTATTCTATTGGGATCTACAAGGTAAACACCTGTACAGTGTCTAGTACATTCTCTATTCTACTATGCTTTCCAGGACATAGGCTGTAAATATACCCATAGTTCATTCAACATTCTACAGTTCTTGACAAGGTTAAGGCCTATACACGTTCTATAGTCTATACAGTATATGGGCACCCCACAGTCACTAGCCCACAGGAACCTATAGTGATGGTCTCTAATCAAACACACTGACTATACGAGTTACCATGCTCTGTATGCAGAAACAGTAAATCCACACAGGGCTCTTATTGTACGACAGTGGTGAGCTGGCTGCACACAGATTGCATCCCAAAATGTCCCCCTATTCCCGATATGGTGCACCCTATGGGCCCTGGTCAAAAGCAGTGCACTATGGGGAACAGAGTGGCATTTGAGACGCACCTTAACACCGTGTCATAAAAAAAAAACTGAACATGGATCAATGTCTACATGATACATTATTCAACGCGGTACAGAGAGGCATCACTTAGCAGCTGAGCTGGCTGGCTGAGCTATTTATTTGACACCTATTGCAGAGGCTTCTCACGCTCTGTTGTTTGCTGCCGAGGTGCAAGGGTTACTTGTTCAAATGTTCCGTGTTGTATAGCGGTTGCTGCTCTCTATGGGACTCGGGGATTTGGAATTTTTCACTTGCGCTCACAGGCGGAGGTTTGCTGCTGAGATGAAATGTTGAAGGGTAAATCCAGAGAGGGAAAGGTGGAACACTCTTTAAAGTGCAAATAGATTAGGGATGGAGAGGAGGAGGCGGGGAGGAAGGGCACATAGAAACAGTAGAGTGAGGGAGGGAGGTGGATTGGTATTCTGCTTATCACAGGAGGAGCTCACCCAGAGGGGGTTTCTGTACCTCTGTCAGAGAGAGAAGAGAGAGCAATCACTCAGAGGACGGAAGAGAGGGTGAGAGAAAGAGAAAGCAGTAAAGACAGAGAGTGAGAGAAAGAGGGAGAAAGAGAGGGAGAAAGAGAGAGAGGGGCGTGGAGGGGAAGAGACAGTTGGCTCTTTCCCAGAGGGACTCTTGAAGGACTCCGTTTAAAAGAAAAGGTGGAGAAGAGGAAGAAAGATGGGAAGACAGAAGAAAGAAGAAGGAAAGGAGAATGAGAGTTCCACTGAGTGGTGCTCGACCCCACAACTCATCAATGTGTCTCTCCTCTGTCCTTTGCTTCTGGCAACATCCATAGTATTGTTTTATGTTTTATTGCCATATACAAAATAATGAAGCAATTACATGCCTTTTCCCAAGATGGAGAGCAGCCTAGCAAAAGGCTCATACTTATTGTCACGTTCTGACCTCTATTTCCTTTGTTTTTGTATTTATTTAGTATGGTCAGGGCGTGAGTTGGGTGGGCAGTCTATGTTTGTTTTTCTATGTTTTGGTCTAGTTCTATGTTCGGCCTGATATGGTTCTCAATCAGAGGCAGGTGTTCGTCATTGTCTCTGATTGGGAACCATATTTAGGTAGCCTGGGTTTCACTGTGTGTTTGTGGGTGATTGTTCCTGTCTATGTGTTTTTCACCAGATAGGCTGTTTTAGGTTTTCGTTACGTTGATCACGTTCTTTATTTTGTAGTGTTTGCATTGATTCGTGTTTTACGTTTGTTCATTAAAACATGGATCGCAATCTACACGCTGCATTTTGGTCCGACTCTTCCTCCTACAGACGAACGCCCTTACAGAATCACCCACCTTCCAAGGACCAAGCGGCGTGGTAAACAGAGGCAGCAGCAACAGCAGCAGCAGGAGAAGCGACTGGTGCAGCAGGAGCAACAGCAGCAGCAGCAAAGGCAGCAGCAGCTACAGTGGGAGAGGCTGCACCACCTGGAGAAATGGACATGGGAGGAAGAACTGGACGGGAAAGGACCCTGGGCAGAGCCAGGAGAATATTGCCGCCCCAAGGCCGAGCTGGAGGCAGCAAAAGCAGAGAGGCGGCATTATGAGGAACTAGCACGGCAGAGCGGATGGAAGCCCGAGAGTCACCCCCAAAAATTTCTTGGGGGGGGGCACAGGGGGAGTGTGGCAGAGTCAGGAGTCAGACCTGAGCCAACTCCCCCCGTTTATCGTGAGGAGCCAAGGAGGAGCTCAGAACCAGAGCTGGTGTTGGAGGTGAGCGAAGCAGAGACTGTGAAGGAGTTAATGGGGAGATTGGAGGAGAGTGATATGAGGGACTTGCTGGTTTGGTGCATGAGGCACGACATTCGCCCGACGGAGCGTGTCAGGGATTTAATGGCACCGGGGTCAGCTCTCCATACTCATCCTGAGGTGCGTGCGAGGGGTCTGGTGAAGACTGTGCCAGCCTCACGCACCAGGCCTCCTGTGCATCTCCCTAGCCTTGCACGTCCTGTGCCATCTCAGCACTACAGTGCTCATAGCAGTGCTAACTGTGGCGGGCGTGGTGCTGGTCAGGCACCGTGTTATGCAGTTGTGCGCACGGTGTCCCCAGTACGCGTGCTTAGCCCGGTGCGCTACATCCCAGCTCCCCACATCTGCCGGGCTAGGGTGAGGATCCAGCCAGGGCGGTTGGTGCCAGCCCTGCTCTCAAGATCTCCAGTACGCCTTCACGGTCCGGTCTATCCGTCACCACCTCCACGCACCAGCCCTCCGGTGGCAGCCCCCCGTACCAGGCTGTCTCTCCGGCCCATCCGTCCAGAGCCTTCCTCCTCTCCAGCGCTGCCGGAGTCTCCCGCCTCTCCGGCGCTACCAGAGCCTTCCTCCTCTCCAGCGTTGCCGGAGCTTCCCGTCTGCCCAGCGCCAGCTGAGCTTCCCGTCTGCCCAGCGCCAGCTGAGCTTCCCGTCTGCCCAGCGCCAGCTGAGCTTCCCGTCTGCCCAGCGCCAGCTGAGCTTCCCGTCTGCCCAGCGCCAGCTGAGCTTCCCGTCTGCCCAGCACCAGCTGAGCCTCCCGTCTGCCCAGTGCCGCCAGTCAGCCAGGGGCCGCCAGTGCCGCCAGTCAGCCAGGGGCCGCCAGTGCCGCCAGTCAGCCAGGGGCCGCCAGTGCCGCCAGTCAGCCAGGGGCCGCCAGTGCCGCCAGTCAGCCAGGGGCCGCCCGTGCCGCCAGTCAGCCAGGGGCCGCCAGTGCCGCCAGTAAGCCAGGGGCCGCCAGTGCCGCCAGTAAGCCAGGGGCCGCCAGTGCCGTCAGTCAGCCAGGGGCCGCCCGAGCAGCTGCCCCTCTGTCCAGAGCAGCTGTCGCCCCTCTGTCCCAAGCTGCTGCCGCCCCTCTGTCCCGAGCAGCTGCCCCTCTGTCCCGAGCAGCTGTCCCTCTGTCCAGAGCAGCCATCGCCCCTCTGTCCCGAGCTGCTATCGCCCCTCTGTCCCGAGCTGCTATCGCCCCTCTGTCCCGAGCTGCTATCGCCCCTTTGTCCCGAGCAGTTGTCCCTCTGTCCCGAGCAGCTGCTTCACCTCTGTCCCGAGCTGCCCCTCTGTCCCGAGCAGCCCCTCTGTCCAGTGGGGTCATTGAGAGGGGTGGTCATGGTGAGTAAGCCAGGGAGGCGGACAATAAGGCGGACTAAGACAATGGTGAAGTGGGGTCCGCGTCCCGCGCCAGAGCCGCCACCGCGGACAGACGCCCACCCAGACCCTCCCCTATAGGTCAAGGTTTTGCGGCCGGAGTCCGCACCTTTGGGGGGGGGTACTGTCACGTTCTGACCTCTATTTCCTTTGTTTTTGTATTTATTTAGTATGGTCAGGGCGTGAGTTGGGTGGGCAGTCTATGTTTGTTTTTCTATGTTTTGGTCTAGTTCTATGTTCGGCCTGATATGGTTCTCAATCAGAGGCAGGTGTTCGTCATTGTCTCTGATTGGGAACCATATTTAGGTAGCCTGGGTTTCACTGTGTGTTTGTGGGTGATTGTTCCTGTCTATGTGTTTTTCACCAGATAGGCTGTTTTAGGTTTTCGTTACGTTGATCACGTTCTTTATTTTGTAGTGTTTGCATTGATTCGTGTTTTACGTTTGTTCATTAAAACATGGATCGCAATCTACACGCTGCATTTTGGTCCGACTCTCCTTCTCATAAAGAAAACCGTTACACTTATTCTAAGCAGTGAGCTATCATCACATGTAGCAAATATTTAAACCCACAGGGTATAAGTGGCTACTTATGGCTAGTAAATCAGCCTATTATCAAGCCATTATGGTCAGGCCTGAGGAGGGCCAGCTAACCTCTGTCACTAGCACTGCAGAGGTCCTTCATCTCTGCGTGGTGATGTCATTTATGTGAGACATCCCATAGTTCTGACACCCACGGGGAGGCACAAACACGCACACACACACACACACACAGACACAGACAGAGACACAGACACAAAAACCTGCATATTTATGCTAATGAGGACAGAATAATCTGCGATTTGGTATAGGAGGCCAAATGGGAAGCAAATTAGCACTCCACAGACATCACTGCTTGTGACAGCAGCTCTATGTGGATCATGCCGTGGTGAACTCAGAGAAGGGTTATTTTGCTGAGACAGGAAGATTCCTCGACACCCAGGGCATGTAAGTCAAACAATCCATTAGAATTCCAACCTTGACAGTTAATGCAGAGGGAGAAGGGAAATGCAGCTTTGGCCCTCCATAATCACTGCTTTTGACATCCTCCACCACATTCCTTAAGACAGAGCGATGCCTTAGGACTACTGATCACTGCTACTGACCCCACCGCAGCCTCCTGAAACGTAACCTGCATCTTCAGGTTTCCGCTAGTCCCGGTGTTTTGGTGGCCCTACACTCTTAGAACCAAAAGTGCCTTGAAGAATATTTTCTACACCACCGGAATCTTTCCAGTTGAAAAAGGTTCCTCAAAGAACACCTTTGAAAAGTCTTACCAGACTTGATGCAAATCAATCAGACAGGCTTTATTAAAAATAGACACTAACAAACAAATACAATAACACGTTTTAGTTTAATACAACATGCTAAAAATAAGTTATTGATTCATCAGTGGTGGAAAAAAGTATCCAACTGTCTTACCTCAGTAAAAGTGAAAGTCAGTAAAATACTACGTCCATAAAGTCGAAAACTAGTTGGTTTTAAATATACACTACCAGTCAAACGTTTTAGAACACCTACTCATTAAAGGGTTTTTCTTCACATTGTAGAATAATAGGGAAGACATCAAAACTATGAAATAACACATACGGAATCATGTAGTAACCAAAAAAGTGTTAAACAAATAAAAAAATATATTTTATATTTGAGATTCTTCAAATGGATTTGTTTAACACTTTTTTGGTTAATTCCGTATGTGTTATTTCATAGTGTTGATGTCTTTACTATTATTCTACAATGTACTAAATAGTCAAAATATAGAAAAATCCTTGAATGAGTAGGTGTTTTCAACTACTTCCGGCGCCGACAGAGATGGCCGCCTCGCTTCGCGTTCCTAGGAAACTATGCAGTTTTTTGTTTTTTTACGTGTTATTTCTTACATTAGTACCCCAGGTCATCTTAGGTTTCATTACATACAGTCGAGAAGAACTACTGAATATAAGATCAGCGTCAACTCACCATCAGTACGACCAAGAATATGTTTTTCGCGACGCGGATCCTGTGTTCTGCCTTACAAACAGGACAACGGAGTGGATCCTATGCAGCGACCCAAAAAAACGACTCCGAAAGAGAGGGAAACGAGGCGGTCTTCTGGTCAGACTCCGGAGACGGGCACACCGTGCACCACTCCCTAGCATTCTTCTTGCCAATGTCCAGTCTCTTGACAACAAGGTTGATGAAATCCGAGCAAGGGTAGCATTCCAGAGGGACATCAGAGACTGTAACGTCCTTTGCTTCACTGAAACATGGCTCACTGGAGAGACTCTATCCGAAGCGGTGCAGCCAACGGGTTTCTCCACGCATCGCGCTGACAGAAACAAACATCTTTCTGGTAAGAAGAGGGGCGGAGGCGTATGCCTCATGGCCAACGTGACATGGTGTGATGAAAGAAACATACAGGAACTCAAATCCTTCTGTTCACCTGATTTAGAATTCCTCACTATCAAATGTAGACCGCATTATCTACCAAGAGAATTCTCTTCGATTATAATCACAGCCGTATATATCCCCCCCAAGCAGACACATCGATGGCTCTGAACGAACTTTATTTAACTCTCTGCAAACTGGAAACCATTTATCCGGAGGCTGCATTCATTGTAGCTGGGGATTTTAACAAGGCTAATCTGAAAACAAGACTCCCTAAATTTTATCAGCATATCGATTGCGCAACCAGGGGTGGAAAGACCTTGGATCATTGTTACTCTAACTTCCGCGATGCACATAAGGCCCTGCCCCGCCCCCCTTTCGGAAAAGCTGACCACGACTCCATTTTGTTGATCCCTGCCTACAGACAGAAACTAAAACAAGAGGCTCCCACGCTGAGGTCTGTCCAACGCTGGTCCGACCAAGCTGACTCCACACTCCAAGACTGCTTCCATCACGTGGACTGGGAGATGTTTCGTATTGCGTCAGATAACAACATTGACGAATACGCTGATTCGGTGTGCGAGTTCATTAGAACGTGCGTTGAAGATGTCGTTCCCATAGCAACGATTAAAACATTCCCTAACCAGAAACCGTGGATTGATGGCAGCAGTCGTGTGAAACTGAAAGCGCGAACCACTGCTTTTAATCAGGGCAAGGTGTCTGGTAACATGACCGAATACAAACAGTGCAGCTATTCCCTCCGCAAGGCTATCAAACAAGCTAAGCGCCAGTACAGAGACAAAGTAGAATCTCAATTCAACGGCTCAGACACAAGAGGCATGTGGCAGGGTCTACAGTCAATCACGGACTACAGGAAGAAATCCAGCCCAGTCACGGACCAGGATGTCTTGCTCCCAGGCAGACTAAATAACTTTTTTGCCCGCTTTGAGGACAATACAGTGCCACTGACACGGCCTGCAACGAAAACATGCGGTCTCTCCTTCACTGCAGCCGAGGTGAGTAAGACATTTAAACGTGTTAACCCTCGCAAGGCTGCAGGCCCAGACGGCATCCCCAGCCGCGCCCTCAGAGCATGCGCAGACCAGCTGGCCGGTGTGTTTACAGACATATTCAATCAATCCCTATACCAGTCTGCTGTTCCCACATGCTTCAAGAGGGCCACCATTGTTCCTGTTCCCAAGAAAGCTAAGGTAACTGAGCTAAACGACTACCGCCCCGTAGCACTCACATCCGTCATCATGAAGTGCTTTGAGAGACTAGTCAAGGACCATATCACCTCCACCCTACCTGACACCCTAGACCCACTCCAATTTGCTTACCGCCCAAATAGATCCACAGACGATGCAATCTCAACCACACTGCACACTGCCCTAACCCATCTGGACAAGAGGAATACCTATGTGAGAATGCTGTTCATCGACTACAGCTCGGCATTCAACACCATAGTACCCTCCAAGCTCGTCATCAAGCTCGAGACCCTGGGTCTCGACCCTGCCCTGTGCAACTGGGTACTGGACTTCCTGACGGGCCTCCCCCAGGTGGTGAGGGTAGGCAACAACATCTCCTCCCCGCTGATCCTCAACACTGGGGCCCCACAAGGGTGCGTTCTGAGCCCTCTCCTGTACTCCCTGTTCACCCACGACTGCGTGGCCACGCACTCCTCCAACTCAATCATCAAGTTTGCGGACGACACAACAGTGGTAGGCTTGATTACCAACAACGACGAGACGGCCTACAGGGAGGAGGTGAGGGCCCTCGGAGTGTGGTGTCAGGAAAATAACCTCACACTCAACGTCAACAAAACTTTGGAGATGATTGTGGACTTCAGGAAACAGCAGAGGGAACACCCCCCTATCCACATCGATGGAACAGTAGTGGAGAGGGTAGCAAGTTTTAAGTTCCTCGGCATACACATCACAGACAAACTGAATTGGTCCACTCACACAGACAGCATCGTGAAGAAGGCGCAGCAGCGCCTCTTCAACCTCAGGAGGCTGAAGAAATTCGGCTTGTCACCAAAAGCACTCACAAACTTCTACAGATGCACAATCGAGAGCATCCTGGCGGGCTGTATCACCGCCTGGTATGGCAACTGCACCGCCCTCAACCGTAAGGCTCTCCAGAGGGTAGTGAGGTTTATTTCTTCACCTTGTGTTTCAAATAGCTAACGCCTCATGTTTCCTGGTCTAATGTTAATTTCGTTACCAAGGCTTTTATGCACTCTGGCCGAAAGAGGACGGCTCATCGACCTCACTCGGGCCGTGGCTACTTAATTATGGTTTATAGGAGATTCTCTTACACCTCCTAAAATCACATTCCTGTCTTAAAACAAAAAATAATTGTCATATTATATGCACAATGTATATGCACAATTTCATCCATACAGTTTTCAATGACGTCAAAAATTGAAAACCAATATTGCATTCTTTTCCCATAGCTCCCCACTGACTATTCCCCACATTGTTATGTTAGAAATATCAAAAGTAAATGTAGAAATACTTTCTCATTTCTTATGTTACGCAATCCAGATGGCACCATTTCATTTGTTCTTTTTTTTATTTATGGATAGCCAGGGGCACACCAAAACCGAGACATCATTTACAAATGAAGCGTTTGTGTTTAGTGAATCCACCAGATCAGAGGCAGTAGGGATGACCAGGGATGTTCTCTTGATAAGTGCATGAATTGGACCATTTTCCTGTCCTGCAAAGCATTCAAAATGTAACGAGTACTTTTGGGTGTCAGGGAAAATGTATGGAGTAAAAAGTAAATTATTTTCTTTAGGAATGTAGTGAAGTAAAAGTTGTCAACAATATAAATAGTAAAGTAAAGTACAGATACCCCAAAAACTGCTTAATAAGTAGTATTTTAAAGTACTTTACACCAATGAGATGTGTCAATAATGACTGTTGATGCCAAAAACTTGTTCAGCCTTGAATGGCCTTTTCTATTCAAAACTAAAAATAATACATTTTATAAAAAATATTCTACAAATTTCCTAATGCAAAAATATACACAAACAATACATTATCTGATTAAATTGCTTTAGAAAGGGGCACAAGACGGGGATGTCCTCTCTCCCTTCTTCTGTTGGCACTGGCAATTGAACCGCTTGCAGATAGAATTGGACAGGACCCACTTAACAGATACTGTATCAATATTGGTAAACATGAATATAAATGAAACTTATTTGCAGATGATCGATCTCCTGATATATCTGACCAATATTGTAAACTCAATGCCCCCCTTGCTTAAAATATTTACTTTTTTAGAATACTCTAAAATCTCAGGATATAAAATGTATGTGGGAAAAAACTAAATAATGTCAAGAAAAATAATTACTCATGATCTACTGCAATCCTTTAAGTGGACAATAAAAAATATCAAATACCTAGGATGCTTAATAAGTGACAACAAACAACAAATATATAAATATTTATATCACAGGAGGCTGGTGGCACCTTCGTTGGGGAGGACGGGCTCGTGGTAATTGCTGGAGCGGAACATGTTGATTGGTATCAAATACATCAAACATGCCATTCCATTTGCTCTGTTCCAGCAGTTATTATCAGCAGTCTCCACTGCTTTATATGAGCAAATAAAACTCATAGAATCGGTACATATTAGAGGTATGCCTGCTCATCCCCAGAATATTATCACGTCTCTTTTCAAAGGATAAAGCTAAGAACACTAACAATATGGAAGAAAATAAAACCTATTCTACAAGAACCAATTTCACTTCCTAAAAACCCAACAATCCTTAGATAGCTGTTCAGAATTCACAGTGTAATTGGTCCACATGAAAAACTAAAAGTATAGAAACCATAAATAACGTGTTAATAGGAAATACATTTATTCAATTATAGAATTAGGAAGCCATTTTGGACTTACCAATGTGGATATTTTCAAATACATTCAACCTAAATGTTTCATATCAAGACGTTTAATTTTGAAATACTTTGGACATCAGAGAAACCTTAAAGAAATCGAATTTGAGTCAGAAAAGGATGTTCATATGAAAGGTAAGTTATACAAAACCTAGCAGAGTGCCTATCCAACTGACCATCTCTTAGAAAGAAAAAAAAACTATTGGATCATAAAAATAAAAATAACTGATATTGGCACAAGATGGAGGGAATGTTGGGACATAATGTACTGGGCTGTCCGCATCACCCCCTGTAGCGCTTTGCGTTCAAGGGCGGTGCATTTGCCATATCAAGCGGTGATGCAGCCAGTCAAGGTACTGATCAGCGTAGGCACTGAGATAAGGTCAATTTAGCGTTTTAGACCATAATATTAAATAGTAGCATGTACACACACACACAAAGACACACACACACACACACACACAAATACACACACACACACACACACACACACACACACACACACACACACACACACACACACACACACACACACACACACACACACACACACACACCCACACACCCACACACAAACAGGGCTTTGCTGACCCTGCCTCGTGCCTCAAGCATTTTAATTTGAAGACAAGAATATGGCAAAGATTACATTTACTTTTCATTTTCTTGTCTTCAACCAGCTTTGAATATTGTAATTCATCATTCATCTTTCCCTTAGGTGCTCAGAATGTACACAAACTCAGTCTGCAATAATTACATTTCAGCCCCTTATATACAGAGAAATAACTGTAAGCTGTAGTTAGCAATCACAAACGGTACAGTACTTCTCCCATACTGCTCATGTTTTTCTACATGCCTCCGGGCTGAATCACTCTCTTTTTCTCTCTATCCAATCCTCTCTATGAGGTACTTATTAGTTCCACATGTGGACATTTCCCCCCTCAAGTTATCATGCAACTCAGTGGATGTGTTTTTTTATGTTTGTCTTTTATTAAGTCAGATTTAGAGATCTGGGTTGTGGTACTCTGAGCGTGGCAAGTTATACATTCCCAGGGGAGCTGAGTGATTCTGAGAGAGAGAGGCAGCTGTGGCTGCGAAGCTGCAGACACCAGAGGTGTAGTAATGGGTCGATCGACGAGAGGAGCTGGTAAATTAATGGGCCCTCGTTGACATGAAGTCCATTTGTTCATTTTTAAACATTGTGACAGTTAATTATGGAAGATCTTAAGCCTCTGCACAGTCTGTTGCCTGAGGAAACAATTTGTTGTTGTCAGACTATAGCCGCTTCCCAAATATCACTGTGTTCCCTACATAAGGCAATATATTTGAGCAGAGCCTTATGGGCCCTGGTCAAAAGTAGTGTTGTCATTGTAAATAAGAATTTGTTCTTTACTGACTTGCGTAGTTAAATAAAAAATATAAATAATTTATACTCAAACTTTTCTGGACAAAAAGGCAGCAAAAAGGCATTCGAGCCTCTAGACTATTAGAAAAAAGGATTCCAAAAGGTTCCTTTGCAAAAGGGATAGGGTTCTACCAAGAACCATTGAAAGTTGAAGAACACGTTTTGGAAGACAAGGGTCTTTGTAAGGCAAAGGGTTCTATCTATAACATTTAAAATCCTAAGAACCATTTTTGGATTGAAAAAAAATGGTTATTTGATGATTCTTTGCAAGGCAATAAGGATTCTTTGGAAGTCAAGAAGGGTTCTACATACAACCATATATCATATTTTGCCAGCCTGCTCTATTGCAGGGTGATTTTCAGAATTGTCTGTTTTAATGTGTGTGTTTTTGCATATACATTGATTGATTGATTCATGTTATGCTACACAAAGATACTGTAAATAGAATACATTTTCTAACAAATACAATCTGTTAGTAGTTTAACTTATTGCACCTTCTACTGAAATGTTTTTTCCCAGTTTAGATGATTGAGGTCATCTCAGTATTCAACCTTCCCTGCCCTGACAGTAATTCTGAATGCTGGTTGCGGGTGATTCTACTTGTGTTCTAATTGTTGGATATCCTAACTCTGGCTAGATTCCCGGTGTTTCCTAACACCACCGTGTCAGAGTATAACTAGGCCCTCAAAGAAAGGCCTTATGATATATGTAATGTGTTGTCATAAATGATATAATTTTATAGGCTATTAAGGCAGAACTGTTCATAGAGGGATGTAGGAAGAACCCGTCAAAGATAAAAGGGTTCTCGGTAGAACCCTTCATGGATGGTTCTAGGTAGAAACATATATAGCGTGTTCTGTGAAGAATCCTACAAAAGGGTTATAGGAAGAACCCATCTGCAAAGGGTTCTACCTAGAACCTAAAAGGGTTCCCTGATGGGGACAAACATGGTTGTACTTAGCACCTTTTTTTTGTTTAAAGAGTGGATATAGCAGTGCACATTTCCCTGGCATGCAATCCTACCACTAAGAGCTCTAGGTTACCGCAGTGCATGGCAACTATGTCAGGCCTCGAAAATTACATTTATTCCTTTTTTTCCTCCTTTAAAACATTCAGCGAATGGCAATTTGTATTCCGGGGGAGAACCAATTTCTTAAATACCACAGCACCAGATTCTAGGAGTAACCAGGGGTGCCGATGAGAAGAAGGGTTATCTCGTTGCTGCATACAGACCCGGCATGCGGGACCCTTTCCAGAGCAGGGGTACGGCAGAGTAAACAAACCCAGGACCGGTGGCACCGCCTTGGGCCGCACATCCACAACCCCTCCCCCTCCCCTCTCTGCTGAAGAGAACCCGAATCTCTCTGGTGGCTGTGTTGTTGTTTTCCCTTGGCCCTCATACAGAGCAGAAAGAGAGAGCGAGGAAGAATATAGTAATGAAATAAATATAACAAGCGAGGGAGTAAGCAAGCGCTTCTCCTGTACCTGGTTAGACTCTGCTGGTATTTTCTTGAAGGTGTAGTGCCCCAGGCTACGTTTGTGTATATGTGCAGCTGCAAAGACGGACAGAGCAGAGTTCAAAAGCCCTGTCTCACCCCTGTCTCGTCCCTCCAAGGTTCCAGAGGAAAGAGTAATTTGTACAAGCAGGAGAAACAGGAAAGAGTGAGAGTGAGAGACAGAGACAGAGATAGAGACAGAGAGGGAGAGAGAGAGAGAGAGAGAGGGAGAGAGAGAGAAGGAGAGAGAGGAAGAAAGAAAGAAAGAGAGAGAGAGAGAGAGAGAGAGAGAGAGAGAGAGAGCACATAAAACCTCAGAAGTCACCACAAACAGCCATACTCTCAGACACACACAGCCCCATTGTCTGCACCGGTCCTCAGATCTGCAATTCTGCTGCCTGACATCAAGTACTTTCAGTGGCTTGAAAAAATAAAATAAAGCCAGACAACAAGCAAATAAATATTTTTGGAGAGCATCCTCCACTGAATGCACAACAACATGGCCTGTGTTTTTCAGCATGAGCAATATTGTTGTGCTCTATGGGACTGTGATCAACAGATACGACAACAGAGCGACTGCCAGAAGCTCTAGTGTTGCAAAGGATGAGACTAATTGAAATGACTCAAAAGAAAAATGCCACACAGGCATAATATTGTGATGACACTGGGACCAGTAGGAGTGGTGAGATCTACCTACTGCCAGCAACAAACACATACACACACACACACACACACACACACACACACACACACACACACACACACTCATTACAAGCTCACTCCAGGCACTTATAAACTATTCAGTTAAAGCATAATTTATTCAATATCAGTCCTTGCATGATTTCGAGAGAGTATTTTCAGTCTTCAAATCTCAACAGATCTAAAATGTTGCCGACAATAGACATCCACCAAAAGGCCATATGAGCGTTGTGTGTTTCAGAAATATATACACAGACAAATGGCACAGAAAGACAGGTTATACCTGCCAATGTGTCTCTCGGTGAATACCCAGTAGAGGAGCTGTCCAAGGTGCTGACAGTCTGAAACAGCAGCAGTTGTATCTAACAGAGATTTTTTTTTGAAAGCATCTATTTTTGTCTGAGATGGAAATTAACAGCACCTGATACACAGGAGATAATTTATGGGGGCGATAATATTATTTAACACAAGCACAAGCACACACACACACACACACAAATGTTTTTTCATTAGCACATCAAACACTGGATATTGTTGCCAAGAGGCTCCTGTTCACGTATGTTACGCGTCTGTTAGCGTAATCCATTGTAACACCATCTCCCCTGAGAGATAGATACGGATCACACAATGACAGAGAAGGATCTTGAGTCCAAATTGATCAAACACCATATGCTAATCAGAAGAGAAAATCCTACAAACCTATTAGTTTAATTGGGGGGGGCCTCAAGCAAGTCAATTGCCCTAAGACCCGGCAATTGCAGTAATTCAAGTAAAAGAGTCAATCTTGTATAGCCACTCAAGAGTGTAAGATGTCTGGAAATGGAATGGAGTATCCGTCTGATACTACAATTAATAACATGTTAATGGTTTTCCCTATCTGATTTCCATAACAAAAGGAACAGGCCCTAACACAGCTGTAGAGATAAGAAGGAGAGAAGATATGCCATTCCATTTGAACAGGCTGGAGATAACGGTTGTCACTGAGTTAAACTGCTCCTCAGCGCAGATCTAGGATCAGCTTAGCCTCCTCTAATCCCAGGCTTAACCATTAGGTGGGTAAATGCTAAACTGACCTAAGATCAGAGTTTCGTGGCAACTTGGGGATCTAACAGAACTTTAGAAATTCCACCACATGTCCAGAGGTCACACAGATACAGACACGTCTGTTCCAGATAAATTACAGGGTACCACTGATTGCAAAACCACCACCACCATGCTGCCTTAATTCACAGTAAAAAAATATATAATGAATCAAGCTGATTGAACTCACTATTATTCAGCAACTGGATCCACAGCCTTTTTTAGTTGACTCAACTTTTCGGTCAAAGTGTTACCTGAATGTAACAACGTTTTTAGTTGTCCCAAACTTATCTCCAACTTGAAAACAACTTATGTAAAGTACTCCAACAAATTCATAGCAGGAAGATTGGTTAAAATCCCAGGTAAGATGTTGAGTAATAATTATAGTATAAATGAACATGCACAATGTCATCATGTGTCAAATATGTTTGTTAAAAACATTGTATGTTAAAAGCACTGTGTGTGGGGGAGTCACTTACTGAATGTTTTGGGCCAACAGAACATTTTTAAATAAGTAAACAAAAAAAGGGTGTGGAACCATTTACTAAATAATGATTAAACTAGATTTTTTTTACAACGTTGGCAACCTACATTATTCTGTCATTTTCCCTTTCTTCCACTTTACAGGCTGGAGTTGACCTCATCTCTAATAGGGACTGATCAGAGACTAACCACATCTCTAATAGGGACTGATCAGAGACAAACCACATCTCTAATAGGGACTGATCAGAGACAAACCACATCTCTAATAGGGACTGATCAGAGACAAACCACATCTCTAATAGGGACTGATCAGAGACAAACCACATCTCTAATAGGGAGTGGTCAGAGACAACCCACATCTCTAATAGGGACTGATCAGAGACTAACCACATCTCTAATAGGGACTGATCAGAGACAAACCACATCTCTAATAGGGAGTGATCAGAGACTAACCACATCTCTAATAGGGACTGATCAGGGACAAAACACATCTATAATAGGGACTGATCAGAGACAACCCACATCTCTAATAGGGAGTGATCAGAGACAACCCACATCTCTAATAGGGACTGAT
The DNA here is from genome assembly GCF_013265735.2 of Oncorhynchus mykiss. NCBI lineage: Eukaryota > Metazoa > Chordata > Actinopteri > Salmoniformes > Salmonidae > Oncorhynchus > Oncorhynchus mykiss. Next base: position 51,843,554 of record NC_048579.1, on the reverse strand, counting down.
CAGAGACGAACCACATCTCTAATAGGGACTGATCAGAGACGAACCACATCTCTAATATGGACTGATCAGAGACGAACCACATCTCTAATAGGGACTGATCAGAGACGAACCACATCTCTAATAGGGACTGATCAGAGACGAACTACATCTCTAATAGGGACTGATCAGAGACAAACCACATCTCTAATAGGGACTGATCAGAGACAAACCACATCTCTAATAGGGACTGATCAGAGACAAACCACATCTCTAATAGGGACTGATCAGAGACAAACCACATCTCTAATAGGGAGTGGTCAGAGACAACCCACATCTCTAATAGGGACTGATCAGAGACTAACCACATCTCTAATAGGGACTGATCAGAGACAAACCACATCTCTAATAGGGAGTGATCAGAGACTAACCACATCTCTAATAGGGACTGATCAGGGACAAAACACATCTATAATAGGGACTGATCAGAGACAACCCACATCTCTAATAGGGAGTGATCAGAGACAACCCACATCTCTAATAGGGACTGATCAGAGACGAACCACATCTCTAATAGGGACTGATCAGAGACGAACCACATCTCTAATATGGACTGATCAGAGACAAACCACATCTCTAATAGGGACTGATCAGAGACGAACCACATCTCTAATAGGGACTGATCAGAGACGAACTACATCTCTAATAGGGACTGATCAGAGACAAACCACATCTCTAATAGGGACTGATCAGAGACAAACCACATCTCTAATAGGGACTGATCAGAGACGAACCACATCTATATTAGGGACTGATCAGAGACAAACCACATCTCTAATAGGGAGTGATCAGAGACAAATCACTTATTTAATATGGACTGATCAGAGACAAACCACATCTCTAACAGGGAGTGATCAGAGACAAACCACATCTCTAATAGGGACTGATCAGAGACGAATCACATCTCTATTACTGAGTGATCAGAGACGAACCACATCTCTAATAGGGAGTGATCAGAGACGAACCACACCTCTAATAGGGACTGATTAGAGACTAACCACATGTCTAATAGGGACTGATCAGAGACAAACCACATCTCTAATAGGGACTGATCAGAGACGAACCACATCTCTAATAGGGAGTGATCAAAGACAAACCACATCTCTAATAGGGAGTGATCAGAGGCAAACCACATCTCTAATAGGGAGGGATCAGAGACAAACCACATCTCTAATAGGGAGTGATCAGAGACAACCCACATCTCTAACAGGGAGTGATCAGAGACAAACCACATCTCTAATAGGGACTGATCAGAGACTAACCACATCTCTAATAGGGACTGATCAGAGACTAACCACATCTCTAATAGGGACTGATCAGAGGCAAACCATATCTCTAATAGGGAGTGATCAGAGACTAACCACATCTCTATTAGGGAGTGATCAGAGACAAACCACATCTCTAATAGGGAGTGATCAGAGACAAATCACTTTTTTAATATGGACTGATAAGAGAAAAACCACATCCCTAATAGGGAGTGATCAGAGACAAACCACATCTCTAATAGGGAGTGATCAGAGACAAACCACATCTCTAATAGGGAGTGATCAGAGACAAACCACATCTCTATTAGGGAGTGATCAGAGACAAACCACATCTCTAATAGGGAGTGATCAGAGACAAACCACATCTCTAATAGGGAGTGATCAGAGACGAACCACATCTCTAATAGGGAGTGATCAGAGGCAAACCATGTCTCTAATAGGGACTGATCAGAGACAAACCACATCTCTAATAGAGTGTGATCAGAGGCAAACCACATCTCTAATAGGGACTGATCAGAGACAAACCACATCTCTAATAGTGAGTGATCAGAGACAAACCACATCTCTAATAGGGACTGATTAGAGACAAACCACATCTCTAATAGGGAGTGATCAGAGACAAACCACATCTCTAATAGGGAGTGATCAGAGACAAACCACATCTCTAATAGGGAGTGATCAGAGACAAATCACATCTCTAATAGGGAGTGATCAGAGACAAACCATATATCTAATAGGGAGTGATCAGAGACAAACCACATCTCTAATTGGGACTGATCAGAGACAAACCATATCTCTAATAGGGAGTGATCATACAGAGCTGCAGTAGTTTACCAGCCCACTACCCTCTATTAGCAGGTGAAATAAAGAGATTGTCTCACTGTCTCACACAGATGGTTACCAGCCATCCTCCTGGAGTGGTGCACAGGCCATTGTTCCAGCCCAGTACTAACACACCTGATCCAGCTAATCAAGCTCCTGATGAGGCAGTTGATTAGTTGAATCAGGTGTGTTAGTAGTGCTGTGCAGGAGCTGAAGAAGCCTGGACTTCTCCCTGTATCTCTCCACACAGGAATGGTGCCCGAAATCGCACCCTATTCCCTACATTGTCCGTTACTTTTGACCAGGGCCCATAGGGCTCTACTGTGTAGAGTGCCATTGTGGACACAGACCAACTGATTTACACTGTGGTGTTTGGAACACTCCATCAGGCCTAAGCAGCAGAGTGAATGTCCACACAGGTCTCCCATCCGCGGGTCTACTCCAACGACAGCATGATTCTCCTTCCATCACCGTCGACCTGGTGAGATTTACTCACCACTGAAGGACCTCAGACCCATAGATAAACATGCCAAGCGGAAGGTAATAAACACATAAAACACAAACACATAGAAAACCAGGCATTGCTGAGGCACTTATGAATCATCTCTTAGATTTGAAACCGCCAGTCCAATGGTGCGACGGCGGGTATAAATTCTTCAAATGAAAATGGATAACATGGCGAATGTGAAAGGAGAGATTTATCCTTTACAACGCAGGGCTGTACGTCTCATGAGCAACCTGCCTTGGTATTCATGAATCACTGTAACAAATGGCGGCGTTGTAAGGGAGGGTGAGGGTTAGCAAACCAGGCCGAGCGTAGAGAGAGAGAGAGAGAGAGAGAGAGAGAGAGAGAGAGAGAGAGAGAGAGAGAGAGAGAGAGAGAGAGAGAGAGAGAGAGAGAGAGAGAGAGAGAGAGAGAGAGAGAGAGAGAGAGAGAGAGAGAGAGAGAGAGAGAGAGAGAGAGAGAGAGAGAGAGAGAGAGAGAGATATCACTATCTCAGCCAATTACAGGATACCTGAGGGTTACCCTCGGTGTCAAACGTTGCAGCTATTTAAGAATAGCAGAATAGCGAGCGAGAGATTAGAGAGAAATAATTTTTTAGACTATTTTGCACTTTTTGGACTAGTTTACCGTTCCCGTTACCCCAGGCAAGATCAACCAAACACAGATAAAGCATTTGATAGATGGTGAATGCTATTTGAACCCATGTCTGGTAGTAGAGAATAGGCCCCACTAGTAAAACATCTGACAGCGGAGAGACAATAACTCATAACTCCGTTAATCTCAGACAGCTTCGTGTCCTGCATTTACCTCTCTCCTCACTCAGAATGTCTTATGCTCATAGACACACATGATGAAATGTCACTGGTAATGGGGGCTTTTTTTCCCGTTTTTACAGAACGTCTCAGACTCTGACATTTAGAAAGCATGGAGAGGTAGGGCTGGGGATAGCCTGCGGGCTCAGTAGACGCGGCTGGAGCCAGCCTCCCCTATTGTTTGGTGTTTTAATTGCTAATTTGATAGGGAGAGAGACAAAATTAGAAATTAGAAAATGGACAAAAACCGTGCTAGCTACCATTTACATTTCCACACTATCCTGCTTGTCACGCCCTGATCTGTTTCACCTGTCCTTGTGCTTGTCTCCACCCCCCTCCAGGTGTTACCCATCTTCCCCATTATCCCCTGTGTATTTATACCTGTGTTCTCTGTGTGTCTGTTGCCAGTTCGTCTTGTTTGTTCAAGCCTACCAGTGGTTTGTCTCAGCGCCTTCTTTCCCCTAGTCTCTCTTTGTCTCGTCCTCCTGGTTTTTGACCTTTGCCTGTCCTGATCCTTTACCCGCCCACCTGACCACTGCCTGTCTCTGACCCTGACCCTGAGCCTGCCTGCCGTCCTGTACCTTGACCCTCTGCTCTGGGTTCTCGACACCTGACCCTGCCTGCCGTCCTGTAGCTTGACCTCTGCTCTGGATAATCGACCCCTGCCTGCCTTGACCTGTCGTTTGCCTGCCCCTGTGGTTACAATAAACGTTGTTACTTCACACAGTCTGCACTTGGGTCTTACCTTGATTCCTGATACTGCTAAAGGAACCATTTACTGTGTTTTCTTAGCTGTAAATGGGAGGAAGCTGAGGTGTTACAAAACATAAAGGCAAAAAAAAAAAATCAGGGTAGAGAGGTAAGCCAAGGTTTTTCCTTTCAAATCAATAGATAGATGCAGACAATTTACAGAGAATTGATATACTAATATTTTTGTAAGGTTTCTAATGAAATAAGGGTGGAACCTCCATTACTCTAAAGTTCAAATCAAAGTTCTTCCATCAGCCTTGTTAATTGTTCATTATTTTCTATTCTCTGTCCTGCTGGGTTTGAAGTTAGAATGACGAGCAGGTGCAATGGCTGGTTGGTGCCAGGTGAGGGCGCTAGAGCAGATCTGTGGTCCGTCTGTCCACACCAGTGACTGATTGCTGTGAGGATTCCCCTGGGCCAGGACTGGAGTGTGGTTTGAGACGTGAAAAGATGACACTGCAGAGAGGGAGGGATGCGTGGGGGGGGGGAGCTTGTGGGAGGAGAAAGAGGGAGCAGAGAGAGTAGGAGGACATAAAGTCGGGGATTGGAGGAGAGAGAGTGCGAGGAGAAGGAGGAGAGAGAGAAAGACACCTAATTGAGATGCTGCATGCAAAATTCTGAAAAAAACAATGCATGCATAGCAGAACTAGGACTATACTTGCTAGCTATCAAAATCCAGAAAAGAGCTGTTCAATTCTACCACCACAGAAAAAAGGAAGCAATGTCCACACATACCACCACAAAGCCCTCGCCTACAGAGAGATGAACCTACAGAAGTGTCCCCTCGGCCAGCTGGTTCTGGGTCTCTGTTCAGAAACACAAACAGACCCTACAGAGCCTCAGGACAGCAACAAAATTAGACCTAACCAAATGATGAGAAAGCTAAAATATAACTAGTTGACACACTGGAAAGAATCAACTAAAAAACAGATTGTATTTATTTATCCCTTATTTAAGCAGGTAAATTGACTGAGAACACAATCTCAATTAGAGCAACGACCTGGGAAATAGTCAAAGGGGAGAGGAGGAGGAGTGAATGAGCCAATTGGAAGCTGGGGATGATTAGGTGGCCATGTTGGTATGAGGGAGAAATTGGGAATTGAGCCAGGACACCGAGGCTAACACCCATATGATAAGTGCCATGGAATCTTTAGTGACCACAGAGAGTCAGGACACCCGTTTATTGACCCATCCAAAACAACGGCACCTTACACAGGGCAGTTTCTTTTTTACCAAAGGAAAGAGTTCCTTCTACTGGTCCTTCAGCACCACTTCCAGCAGCATCTGGTTTTCCATCCAGGGACCGACCCTGCTTAACTTCAGAGACAAGCCAGCAGTGGGATGCAGGGTGGAATGCTGCTGGCAATTGGGAAGCTATTTGATCCAAAATAGAGTGTACACAGTGGCCGAATTCCTTGACTATGTACAGACTCAGTGAGCATAGCCTTGCTATTGAGAGAAGTCACCATAGGCCGACCTGGCTCTCAAGAGAAGACAGGTTATCGGCCCACTTTCCACAAAATGAAGTGGAAGCTGAGCTGCACTTCCTAACCTCCTGCCAAATTTCTTACCACATTAGAGAATCAGATCACGCAGACGCAAAAATAAATTGATAACAAATCAAACACTGATAAACTCCAATATCTATTAGGTGAAATACCGCAGTGTACAATCACAGCAGCAGGATTTGTTGCCCGTTGCCATTAGAAAAGGGCAACCAGTGGAGAACAAACAACATTGTAAATACCGCCAATATTTATCTGTTTATTTATCTTTTCCCAAATTTTATTTGTCACATACACATGGTTAGCAGATGTTAATGTGAGTGTAGCGAAATGCTTGTGTGTCACGACTGCTGCCGAAGTCGTTGCCTCTCCTTGTTCGGGCGGTGCTCGGCGTTCGACGTCACCGGTCTTCTAGCCATCATTGATCCTTTCATTTTCCATTGGTTTTGTCTTGTCTTCCCATACACCTGTTTTCAATCCCATTCATTACCTGTTGTGTATTTAACCCTCTGTTTCCCCTCATGTCTTTGTCAGAGATTGTTTTATTGTCAGTGTAGTGTGATTGTTGTATAGGTGTGCGTCGGGTCCTTGTACCCATGTTTATGTACATTTAGTGTTATGGAGCATACTCCGTGGACTTTATTAAAAGACTCCATTTTACACTCAATTTGACTCTCCTGCGCCTGACTTCCCTGCCACCTATTACATCTACGCATGACATTGTGCTTCTAGTTCCGACAATTCAGTAATAACCAACGAGTAATCTAGCTAACAATTCCAAAACGACTACCTTATACACACAAGTGTAAAGGGATAAAGAGTATGTACATAAAGATATAGGAATGAGTGATGGTACAGAGCGGCATAGGCAAGATGCAGTAGATGGTATCTAGTACAGTATATACATATGAGATGAGTATGTAAACAAAGTGGCATAGTTTAAAGTGGCTAGTGATACATTTATTACATAAAGATGCAGTAGATGATATAGAGTACAGTATATACGTATACATATGAGATAAATAATGTAGGGTATGTAAACATTATATTAAGTAGCATTGTTTAAAGTGGCTAGTGATATATTTTACATCAATTCCCATCAATTCCCATTATTAAAGTGGCTGGAGTTGAGTCAGTGTGTTGGCAGCAGCCACTCAATGTTAGTGGTGGCTGTTTAACAGTCTGATGGCCTTGAGATAGAAGCTGTTTTTCAGTCTCTCGGTCCCAGCTTTGATGCACCTGTACTGACCTCGCCTTCTGGATGATAGCGGGGTGAACAGGCAGTGGCTCGGGTGGTTGTTGTCCTTGATGATCTTTATGGCCTTCCTGTGACATCGGGTGGTGTAGGTGTCCTGGAGGGCAGGTAGTTTGCCCCCGGTGATGCGTTGTGCAGACCTCACTACCCTCTGGAGAGCCTTACGGTTGTGGGCGGAGCAGTTGCCGTACCAGGCGGTGATACAGCCCGACAGGATGCTCTCGATTGTGCATCTGTAGAAGTTTGTGAGTGCTTTTGGTGACAAGCCGAATTTCTTCAGCCTCTTGAGGTTGAAGAGGCGCTGCTGCGCCTTCTTCATAATGCTGTCTGTGTGGGGGGACCAATTCAGTTTGTCTGTGATGTGTACGCCGAGGAACTTAAAACTTTCTACCCTCTCCACTACTGTTCCATCAATGTGGATAGTGGGGTGTTCCCTCTGCTGTTTCCTGAAGTCCACAATCATCTCCTTAGTTTTGTTGATGTTGAGTGTGAGGTTATTTTCCTGACACCACACTCTGAGGGCCCCCCAAATTGGAGTGGGTCTAGGGTGTCAGGTAGGGTGGAGGTGATATGGTCCTTGACTAGTCTCTCAAAGCACTTCAGGTTGACGGAAGTGAGTGCTACGGAGCGGTAGTCGTTTAGCTCAGTTACCTTAGCTTTCTTGGGAACAGGAACAATGGTGGCCCTCTTGAAGCATGTGGGAACAGCAGACTAAAACACAGTACATAACTGATAATAAAACACTGTACATAACTGATAATCAACCACAGTACATAACTGATAATCAACCACAGTACATAACTGATAATAAACCACAGTACATAACTGACAATAAACCACAGTACATAACTGATAATAAACCACAGTACATAACTGATAATAAACCACAGTACATAACTGATAATAAACCACAGTACATAACTGATAATAAAACACAGTACATAACTGATAATGAAACACTGTACATAACTGATAATAAACCACTGTACATAACTGATAATAAACCACAGTACATAACTGATAATAAACCACAGTACATAACTGATAATAAACCACAGTACATAACTGATAATATAACATCTTTATCTTTTTGAAACCTTTGTTGAGTCCAATGTGTTCTGGTCATTTCTATTCATTTTTTTTTTATGTTGTTAAATGAGTTTCTTCTCACTTTTGTTTATTGTTTATTTCACTTGCTTTGCTAATGTAAACATATGGCTCCCATGCCAATAAAGCTCATTTGAATTGAATTGAGAGAGTGTGTGAGAGAGAGGTGTTTGCTTCAATGCACCATGGCACACCCCTCTAACCAGTCAGTCCACTCTATGTCACTGTTGCCACTCATCAACTGTGAGTCATGAGGTTCTCTCTCCCTCTTCAAGAAGAGAACACCACTAGGTTCAGTAATGGGTTGAGAAGACAATATCAGACCAAACACTCTGGTATCAGCTGATAAGCTACAGAAAGTGAGGCTTTTGCGAAAAGATATACATCACGGTCCATGATGCGTAAGTCAATACATTGCATTCAATGCAGACCAGACCAAACTGCCCTCTTAGTCCTGAGCTCTTTCTATCTCTCCATAAGGACACTGACAAGTACTGTAAACTGTGCGGATCACTAAGCACTTCTCAGAGCTACACCAACGATTTCAACAGCATTGATTCCACTGGGGCCCAATGCTTTAGGCTCCATACACAGAGATTCAGGAGACAATCCAGATCCTTTTCCTACCAAAAACAATTATAGAGGAAATCCAACTTTGTTTAATAATGTTAGAGTCCTCCACCTCGCTGAAGTAAGATAAGTCAACTTAAATGTCACTGAGTATTGCACGATGGAACATGCTGCTGACTCCTGGGAGCTTGCTAACAGCGCAGCGAGACAGACAGACAGACAGACAGACAGACAGACAGACAGACAGACAGACAGACAGACAGAGTTAGTTAGTTAGTTAGTTAGTTAGTTAGTTAGTTAGTTAGTTAGTTAGTTAGTTAGTTAGTTAGTTAGTTAGTTTCCGGGAGCTCTGATGAGATTATATGGATCACCCAACTTTTAACCAATGAACACCTCGGAACGACCTTAACCACTCAATTGGAATGATCATTAAAAAACGCTAAGCATACAGTATATTGCATATGCCCCAAGGACAGCAGAATCCTTCCAAAAATCACATTATGATCTTACGCCTCTTCTGATATGTATGCAATACTATCAAAATCAACAGCCATATTGTAGGCCAAGCTTTGCTACACAACAAGCAGTTTCAGGCAGCATTGTTTTGGCTGTGATCCCAAAAAGTGAATGAGTTAGTTTATCAGAGGTGATTTCGTCCTAGTGCACTGAAAGTAGCAATTTTCCTACAAAATGTCAAATGGATGTCTGAAATGCGTAATATGTTTGTGGCAGTAGATTACATTGATGTCCACATTAGACTGTCCTGTTGATTTAATGCCAAACTTACAGAGGCACTGGACTAGACTGTAAATGGACTGTAAATGTTTTGCTTTAAAATAATAATAGACTATTAATAGACTATTAGCTTAGTCGGGAGGAGGAAGAAGCTGATTTTGAAAAACTAAATGAATTGCTGATGACCCTCTTGAGTCAATCATCTGTCGTCAAAAAAACGCACATGCGCACCCACACCCACCCCCACCCCCACCCCCACACACACACAAACCAACAAACATCTCCTTTTCAGCCTACCCACCCTCCCCACCACCCCTCTACCAAGATAAAAGCACATCCTGTTGCCATAGCGACGCTCGCTGCCTGACAACTTAGGTCAGTTAAACAAGGTACTTACAGGTCTAACAGGGGAGGGGGAAATTGAGGGCTCCGCTCACACAGGAAGTGGTGAGAACAATAATAATAATGGGGCTAGTCAGAAGCATTATCTGGCCTCCGCAGGGAGAGAGAGAAGAAGAAGAATAGGAAACCAACCACTGTTAACATTCAGGTAAGCAGGTAGAGGGCTGGACTTGGTTTAGCAAATGTTTTAAATCATTGAACAGAAACACGGGCGGTCCATGTAAGAGCCATTATTACGTGGCTGTATGGAGAAAGAGACATCTGACAAACTACATTAAATCCCTTCACAAAGACCAAGGGAGGAGAGAGAACTTTACACTTATTTTTCACAATGCATCATGTGACAGAGGAAAAAATAACTGACTAAAGTTGCAATTCGCACTTGATAAACTTCCTCATCACCAATGCAAATTGCGAGGGCTGGGATTGGTCACGGGCTGCTCGGCTGTATCGGTGCGACGACGTTCAGATTGATAAAGAGGGTTTTTCAAAAGGCTTTAGGAGTTCAAAGATCCATGCTGCTGTCACCTTCCTATCAGCCCTTTTCATTTCTTTGTCTGTCTCTCGCTCCCCCTCTTTCTCTTTCTTTGTCTGTCTATCTCTCTCTCCCTCGCTCTGTCTCTCTTTATCTATCCCTCTCTCTCTCTCTCTCTCCATCGCTCTGTCTCTCTTTATCTATCCCTCTCTCTCTCTCTCTCCCTCGCTCTGTCTCTCTTTATCTATCCCTCTCTCTATCTCTGTCTCTCTCTCTCTCTCTCCCTCGCTCTGTCTCTCTTTATCTATCCCTCTCTCTATCTCTCTCTCCCTCGCTCTGGTGGAGCTCTCAGATAATACTTTCTCCTTCTCTTGATGACACTGTACTTTAATGGTGTGAAAGTTATAAAGACTATAATTTACAGTTCCACTGACTACGGATGGTGACCTTATTCTGTAGCTGCACCCCTTCACCTCCCCCCTAACACACTGACAGTTGCCGGCCTGCCTTAAGGAGCAGCAATCAGTCCCCTACTGGGATTCAGCTTCACTAGAAGGGAAACGGACACTTTATGTATTATGATACATTACCACGTTCACAGGCATGCACATGCACATATGCCTTCACAGACATACAGAGAGAGACAGACTTCGACTCTCAAAGGCTCACTCACACTTGAGGATTCTTAAACTATTATCCATTTCAAAAGCAGTTCAGTCTTCCAGTCCTCCTTGAAGAATTTGGGCATAGTTCTTCCAGTACCAATCCCCAGGAGTCAGTCAGTAGTGTCCTGCTCGAGCTAACCCACAGCCTGTAACTGTGTATCTGTGATGGCGCTGAACTGTAGCCCCTGAATGCAGCCCCAAGTGGCCGTTTGTCTAAAGCCCTCCGCCTCTCAACCTGGCAACCCACCTTCCCTTTCTACTTCTAATCCATTGTCAATCATTAGTGTGGGGCTCTGGTGGCGCTTGGATCTGGCTTAACCCTGGGTGCACACACACACGTACACACACACACGCAGAGAGAAAGACAAACACACATACTGGCCTACTCTCACACACCGTGGCCATTGAGTCGCGACATTCAAACAGCGCCCCCTGACCACTCCAGTCCAATGTACAGGATGTTGCCCCCTCTCTTGATAAGGACATGTCCTATTGATCACCGTGAACTCCCCCCTCCAGAGACAAACGGTCTCTCCTGCTTCACTGTCCACACGCCACCACATACACACACACGGACGGCTGGCTCACACACACACCTTTGCAAGCGCACACACGCACTTAAGCGCAAACACACATGTGCACACATGAGTGCACACACACACACTACATCAGTCTGAGACCTAAGACACTGGATCCATGCAGAAAAGGGGAAGCGCTGAGCTGTTGGAAGAGGGAGGATTCCACTGTAGACCTGTATTTGACATTGAGACCCAGAACACTCAGGGCAGGTTTGATGTGTTCCTAAGGCCAAGCCTCATCCAATACTTTATACTGGACTCAATTTCCTGACTGTGATCTCTGAATCTGGATCAGGAGGATCACACCCTCACACACAGACACACAAGCATGGACACACTCAAACGCACAGATACACATACTCAGCCGTGTACACACACACACAGACGCATGCACAAATATAAGGTACGCACAGCCACACCCTGTTCCCCAAAACTCTCTGAAGGGGAAAGGCAGTTATATCAACAGCTTTCAGGCCTTCAGTCCCAGAGAGCAGAACAGAACTGAGACAGCATGGCTCGGCGACCGACAGTTTAAGTCTTTGTACTTTCCTCTAGTGGCATCACCCCATAATGAAAGGATCTGCCTGCCAGGCCACATTATCCCTCTCAGCTTGCTGGGTTCTTGCATCATCACTCTCAGGGTCAGCCTGCCCTGTGCCTTCCTGGGAGTTCTGCTCTCATACACACACAAACCTTTGTGCATACACACACACACGCAGACGCGGACTCACACAAACGCACATAAATGATTGCACACTTGCACAGGCACACAGACACTCACACACACCCTCTGGCTTGCCACTGTAGCCACTCAGAAAGCATGGCCTGAAATGCACCGTCTAGCACTTCTCTGCATGTCAATGCACAGCAGGCCCATCTTAAAAACAAACACACATCTTTCCTTAAGATACTAGCTGCCAAATTCACACTGGGATTGTGATGGAATGGTTGAGAAGCTATATAAAATATTATGCTAATTTTAGCATATTCTAAATTATCTTTCAAGTGTGTTGAAGAAAAAATTGCCTTGTCTATTCACTACATGGTCGTGTCAACTACGACATGGCTCAAGTGAAGTGTTACAACATTCATCATTGCAGATTACATGCAACATTAAATGTATAGTACTCTGCCCACCCACGTGTGAGTCCCAAATGGCACCACATTCTCTATGGGCCCTGGTCAATAGTAGTGTACTATATAGGCAATTTAGCTTAATTTCCTCAAAGTCTTCCTCCCCTTTACTCCCTCCTGTTCTAGGCCACAGCCCCCTTCTGTCTCTATGGGTGCTACAGACGGTGATGAGATAGACAGTTGCTTGTGAAAGTAAACAAAGATCCTATTTGAAAGTGAAATTTGTCACTTGGCCTGGATGAATAGGCCTCTCTCTAGTTGAATAGGACCTCTGCACACCTACTCATCTCACGTGATCTCTGTCTCTTTCTGTCTCTCTCTCTCTTTGTCTCCCTCTAAAATATAATACTGATGTAATAATATAATATATGCCATTTAGCAGACACTTTTATCCAAAGCGACTTACAGTCATGTTCTCTCTCTCTCTCTCTCTCTCTCTCTATCTCTCTACTCATAGAAGCTAGAGGAGGAAGACATTTGGTAAGACAGATGGGATCTCCTGCCCTGTAGCCTGTACCCATGCAGATATACTTTAATTCAACATCACACACACAATGGTAACACAATCTCACACACACACATACCTGTGCTTGGCTGGTAGCACCCACGTTGGCCTTCATGGCCCATTGAGCTGTCCATCGCTACAATAACATCATGTGTTCAGTCTCAGAGCAACTGGGGCTATACTAATCCCCCCTAAACACTAGACCTGGGCAGAAAATATTGTAGTTTGTAGTTTATGCGCAAGGTTGTTGAATATAGTTTATACATCAAGTCCTATACATGTGTTGTAACGTTCTGATTATTACAACAGCAAACTCTCTAGTGTTGAAGGTCATGAACTTTCAAAATCATGTTTTTCATGAAATTGGATGATACTTGAAGGAAAGCAGATCAAAGTATGAAAAATGACTGTTGCTTGGTATATATAGCGTGGCGTGGTATATAGGGCTAGATGGCTACTCTACTGGTGGCACAATTTGACTGTAGGGTGTCAGCAAATATAATTCAAAGTTTACCCTATTCATTTATGGCAAAGATACTTTCATCTGTGTCCTGTGTAGGCCTGCTGTGGTGACAGTATTACCACCACGGTGACCGTATTACTGCCACACCGGTGGTCACAAGTCATGAAGGCAGTCGAATTCCACGTTGTAATGAATACGATGGGAGACCGAGTGCTGGCTTCAAGCTCGGAGCGCAGCAGGTGTTTATTAGCATAGGGCCACAGGAGGAGGCAGGTAGCTGGGTCCAGGGGCAGGCAGCAGGTCATACACAGGCACTCCAAATAGGTCACAGGACAGGCAGGGAAAGGCTAATAACGTAGTCCGGGAGAGCAGGCAAGAGGTTGATAACAGGAAATCTGATAGGAAAAAGTACAGGCAGGGATTAGGCAAAAAGGCGTCGTTAATGAGAATGGCCAAAAACTACGATACACGGGAGGACTAATAAACAGAGCTCTGAAAAGAACGTATAACAAAACAAACAATGCCTCACAATGATGAGGTGCAAAGAACTGAACTAAATAGTGTGTGTGAATGACCTACAGGTGTGTGAACAGGTGATCAGAATTCTGGTGATTTGGATCTGGAGAGGGAGCTGCGTTCAGGGGATCTATGTGTGAGAGTGTGAGTTGGAAAGTGGGCTGGAAAGTGAGCTGCATTCAGGGGATCTATGCGTTTGAGAGTGTGAGTTGGAAGCAGACTTTACACACGTTACCGTTTAGTCACAGTAATTAGGCCACTCCAAGTTCTGATGCTGCTGATGGTCATTAGTAGCCTACCAAATGTGCTAACTGCCTGGTACTCAGCACTCTATTGTCCCTCTAATCACTCTGACATCAATGCAATTGTTTTATAAAATCTAATCAAACACTTCATTAGAGCCCATGAGCTCATGGTGCACAACATTTCTATAGGCTAAGTGCAAATTAATCCCAGAACAACTGCAAAGGACCTTGTGAAGATGCTGGAGGAAACAGGTACAAAAGTATCTATATCCACAGCAAAATCAGTCCTATATTGACATATCCTGAAAGGTCGCTCATCAAGGAAGTTGCCACTGCTCCAAAACCGCCACAAAAAAGCCAGACTACGGTTTGCAACTGCATATGGGGACAAAGATTGTACTCTGGTCTGATGAAACAAATATCGACCTGTTTAGCCATAATGACCATTGTTATGTTTGGAGGAAAAAGGGGGAGGCTTGCAAGCCGAAGAACTCCATCCCACCTGTGAAGCACGGGGGCGGCAGCATCATGTTTGTGGGGGTGCTTTGCTGCAGGAGGGACTGGTGCACTTCACAAAATAGATGGCATCATGATGATGGAAATTATGTGGATATATTGAAGCAACATCTCAAGACATCAGTCAGGAAGTTAAAGCTTGGTCGCAAATGGGTCTTCCAAATGGACAATGACCCCAAGCATACTTCCAAAGTTGTGGCAGAATGGCTTAAGGACAACAAAGTCAAGGTATTGGAGTGGCCCCGACCTAAATCCTATAGAAAATTTGTGGGTGTCACACCTGACCTTAGAGATCCTTTTAATTCTCTATTTGGTTAGGTCAGGGTGTGACTAGGGTGGGCAATCTATGTTTTCTATTTCTTTGTTGGCCTGGTATGGTTCCCAATCAGAGGCAGCTGTCTGTCTGTCGTTGTCTCTGATTGGGGATCATATTTAGGCAGCCTTTTCCCACCTGTTGTTTGTTGGACCTTGTTTTTGTGTAGCAAACTGTGAGTAGCCCTGGACATCACGTTTTTTTATTTTGTATTGTTTTTGGTGAGTTGCATATTTATTAAACATGTGGAACTCTAAGTACGCTGCACCTTGGTCCATTCATTCAGATGATCGTGACAGTGGGCAGAACTGAAAAAGCATGTGCAAGCCAGTAGGCCTACAAACCTGACTCAGTTACACCCATTCAGGAGGAATGGGCCAAAATTCACCCAACCTATTGTGGGAAGCTTGTGGAAGCCTACCCAGAACTTTTGACCCACGTTGAACAATTTAAAGGCAATGCTACCAAATAGTAATTGAGTGTATGTAACCTTCTGACCCACTGGGAACGTGATGAAAGAAAGAAAAGCTGAAATAAATCACTCTCTACTATTATTCTGACATTTCACATTCTTAAAATAAAGTGATGATCCTTACTGACCTAAGACAAGGAATTTTAAATAGGATTAAATGTCAGGACTTGTGAAAAACTGAGTTTAATTGTATTTGGCTAAGGTATATGTAAACTTCCGAACTTCAACTGTATGTTATGTAGTATATGTAAAGACAAGATTAAATCAAGAATAGTCTGATGGGTAACAATATTTTCCCATCACTAGTAAATTATATTTGATCAGATGGGAATGATGCCCAGCATAAGAAAACATATTTGAAAACACAGGGCTACCACTGTTATTTCATCTGCAAACTTAATGATGGTGTTGGATGCCCGTCCAGGATCCAGTTGCAGAGGGAGGTGTTTAGTCCTAGTGTCATTAGCTTAGTGAGGTGGTTTGAGGGCACTATGGTGTTGAACCTGAGCTGTAGTCAATGAATAGCATAATATGTAGGTGTTCCTTTTGTCCAGGTGGGAAAGGGCAGTGTGGAGTGCAAAGAGATTGCATCATCTGTGGATCGGTTTCAGCGGTATACAAATTGGAGTGTGTATAAGGTTGATGTGAGCCATGTCCAGCCTTTCAAAGCACTCCATGGCTACCTACTTGAGTGCTACAGATAGGTAGTCATTTTGGCAGGTTACCTTAGTGCTCTTGGGTACAGGGACTATTGTGGTCTGCTTGAAACATGTTGGTATTACAGACTCTGTCAGGGACACGTTGAACATTTCAGTGAAGACATGCTCGGAATACACGTCCTGATAATCCACCCTGTGGCCTTGTGAATGTTGACCTGTTTAAGGATATTACTCAGATTGGCTACGGAGACTGTGATTATACAGTCGTATAGCTAATATAATATAGCTAATGCTCTAATGCATTCTTCAGTGTTGCTTGCCTCAAAGCGAGCACAGAAGTAATTTAGCTCATCTTGTAGGCCCGTGTCACTGGGTAGCTCTCAGCTGTGCTTCCCTTTGCAACCTGTACAATTTTGCAATCCCGAAGAGCGTCGGAGCCAGTGTGGTATGATTCAATCTTAGTCCTGTATTGACACTTTGCCTGTTTGATGGTTCGTCGGTGAGCATAACGGGATTTCTTATAAGCTTCCAGGTTAGAGCCCCGCTCCTTGAAAGGGGCAGCTCTACCCTTTAGCTCAGTGCGGATGTTGCCTGTAATCCATGGCTTCTGGTTGGGGTATGTACGTACGGTCACTGTGGGGACAACGTCATTGATGCACTTATTGGTGAAGCCTGTGACTGATGTGGTGTACTCCTCAATACCATCGGGAAGAATCCCAGAACATATTTCAGTCTGTGCTAGCAAAACAGTCCTGTAGCTTAGCATCTGAGTCATCTGACCACTTCTATATTGAGCGAGTCACTGGTGCTTCCAGCTTTAGTTGTTGACTATAAACAGGAATGAGGAGGATATAATTATGGTCAGATTTACCAAATTGAGGGCGAGGGATAGGTGTGTACATGTCTCTGTGTGTGGAGTAAAGGTGGTCCAGAGTTTTTTTCCTCCGGTTGCAAATTGAACATGCTGGTAGAAATTAGTTTCCCTGTATTAAAGTCCCCGGCCACTAGTAGCACCACCTCTGGATAAGTGTTTTCCTGTTTGCTTATGGCCTTACTCAGCTCATTGAGTGCGGTCTTAGTGCAGCATCAGTTTGTGGTGGTAAATAGACAGCTACGAAAAATATAGATGACATTTCTTTTGGTAAATAGTGTGGTCTTCAGCTTATCATGATATACTCTACCTCAGGAGAGCTAAACCTCAAGACATCCAAAATATTAGATTGTGTACCAGCTGTTGTTTACAAATATACACAGACAGACACACTTTGTCTTGCCGATGCTGCGAAAACCCCGCCAGCTGTATGTTATCCATGTCGTCATTCAGCCACAACTCTGTGAAACATAAGATATTACAGCTTTAATGTCCTGTTGGTAGGATATTCTTGATCGTAGCTCATCCATTTTGTTATCCAATGATTGTACGTTGGTTAATAGGACTGATGGTAGAGGCAGATTACCCACTTGCCGTCGGATCCTTACAAGGCACTCCGACCTACGTCCCCGATATCTCCATCTTTTCTTAATTTCGAATGAAAGGGATTTGGGCCTTGTCGGGAGTCTGAAGAAAACCCTTTTTGTCTTGATATCCAGAAGCTCTTTATGGTCATAAGAGACAGTGGCAGAAACATTGTCTACAAAATAAGTAACAAATAAAGCAAAAAAACACACACAATGGCACAATTGGTTATGAGCCAGTAAAATGGCAGTCATCTCCTCCGGCACCATTCTGTTTTTTAGGAGGCACCTGGTGGAGAGTGGACAGGTGAAATCAGATCAGGGTGTGACATAAGGAATGTACTTTATCTACTGGATATTGTAAAGGAAATAGTGAGTTTATTTTATCTCAGCATTTGTCATCTGTTGTAACTCTTACAGATATTATCCTCCGGCTGATCACTAATACCTAATACATGGACATGCTTGCATGCAGAACAAGTGGCTACCTTATTTGCAGTCCTGACCATTTCTGATCGACCAAACAGTGCAACTCTTGTTACAGTGAAGGTACTCACAATACAGTGAGGTGTCTGGGTGTCTGGCTAGACTGTAAACTCTCCTTCCAGACTCATATCAAACATCTCCAATCCAAAATCAAATCTAGAATCGGCTTTCTATTTCGCAACAAAGCCTCCTTCACTCACTCCGCCAAACTTACCCTCGTAAAACTGACTATCCTACCGATCCCCGACTTCGGCAATGTCATCTACAAAATAGCTTCCAATACTCTACTCAGCAAATTGGATGCAGTCTAACACAGTGCAATCCGTTTTGTTACCAAAGCACATTATACCACCCACCACTGCGACCTTTATGCTCTAGTCGGCTGGCCCTCGCTACATATTCGTCACCAGACCCACTGGCTCCAGGTCATCTACAAGTCTATGCTAGGTAAAGCTCTGCCTTATCTCAGCTCACTGGTCACGATAACAACACCCACTCGTAGCACGTGCTCCAGCAGGTATATCTCACTGATCATCCCCAAAGCCAACACCTCTTTTGGCCGCCTTTCCTTCCAGTTCTCTGCTGCCAGTGACTGGAACGAATTGCAAAAATCGCTGAAACTGGAGACTTACATTTCCCTCACTAACTTTAAACATCAGCTATCTGAGTAGCTAACCGATCGCTGCAGCTGTACATAGTCCATCTGTAAATAGCCCACCCAATCTACCTACCTCATCCCCATATTGTTTTTATTTACTTTGCTGCTCTTTTGCACACCAGTATCACTACTTACACACCATCATCTGCTCATTATCATCTGCTAATCTATCACTCCAGTGTTCATCTGCTAAATTGTAATTACTTTGCTACTATGGCCTATTTATTGCCATACCTCCTCATGCCATTTGCACACACTGTATATAGACTTTCTTTTTTTTCTATTGTGTTATTGATTGTACGCCTGTTTATTCCATGTAACTCTGTGTTGTTGTTTCTGTTGCACTGCTTTGCTTTATCTTGGCCAGGTCGCAGTTGTAAATGAGAACTTGTTCTCAACTGGCCTACCTGCTTAAATAAAGGTGAAATAAAAAGTACATTTTTAAAAAACAGTGAACGTTGGCGATGAAATCTGACACCTCCACATTCTCACACAGGACACCAACCCATCACTGACCTGGTCAGCATCAGGACAAGGGAATGAAGGAGGAGATGAAGAACAAAGGGAAGAACAGAACCACTCCTTTCTGGATCAGCCTGCTGTATGTACTTTTGCGTGGGCTTTTGCGTGGGCTGATGGTGGGAGATCTGCCTACAGAAACTGGCCCTCTATAACCGATGTAAGACACTTGTATGTTCCTAAATGTTTAATATCCATCATTTTTATGATTTATTATTTGATTTGCGCGCCCTCCAGTTTCACCGGAAGTTGTCCCGCTAGTGGGACCCCCATCTCGGGGTTACAATACCAGCTGTCAAATTCACATGGTGATGGAATGGATAAGAAGCTAAAGAAAATATGACGAGTCGGTTCTACACTCTCTTTCAAGTGTGTTGACGACAAAATGCCGTTGTCTGTTTACTACAGTGTTGTGTCAACTACAACATGGCTCAAGTGTTACAACGTTAATGATGTCAGATTATATGCAACATTAAATGTACAGTGCTCTGCCCACCCATGGGTACGTCCCAAATGGATCCGCATGCCCTATGGGCCCTGGTCATCAGTAGTGCATTATATAGTGGATAGGGTGCCATTTAGTACCCATCCCATTCATCTCTGTCTCTCTCCCTCTCTCTCAAATGTAATAATATGTAACAACATAATACAAATAAATGCCATTTAGTAGATGCTTTTATCCAAATCCAAATGTGTGCAGACATTTTATATATCCATCTCTTCCTATTTCTCTCTCTCTCTTTCTCTCTAGAGATACTCTGAGAAGCTGGAGGAGGAAGACATTTGGTAAGACATCTCCCATTGGAAAACACATACAGCACAGTACGCAACCGTGTTTAATGTACAGTGCTAGGATAGCTTCACTGTTTAAACAAACACCAAGCCTTAGTAAGATAGAAGGGCATATGCAAAGATGGTGTGTCAGTGTTATCAGTCTACAGCCTTGACTCAGTGTATTCCTATTTGAATATATTCCCTGGTTCTCTTTGCAGCTATTCATGGTTAATCATTTAAATGCCTGGATACAGTAATGTTTGTTTCATTTGAAGACCAATAGCCCTTCATCAACACACAGAGGCTACATCCCAAATGGCACCCTATTTGCCATATAGTGCACTACTTTTGTAAAGTAGTGCCCTAAATAAGGACAAGGATGCTATTTGGGATGTACTCAGCATTTCTGTGTCTGGCTACTGCTAGGGCCATGACACAACTGGAAGTCTGGCCTAAAGGCCTCTGCTCCACATCAGGGTTATGTTCAGTTGGCACAAAACAGGAGAAAACGTTTTCAACATGACAGATACTCAAGGCAAGCAGATATTCATTGGGTTGTGAAGTAGTTACTATATATTAAGCTCAACATTATCTTAATGGGGAATGAATGCACAAATGAAAATGAAAATGAACCTTGACCCCCAATACAACAACTCTATATTATCCTCTTCTGCTTTTCGCACCATGTATCCTCAGCTGTCTCTGAGGACCAAGAGAGTGCCAAACTGTAATACAACATACACAATATGCAATATTTACATATCTACAAAAAGGCATCTTCATGAATGTGCCGACTTTGGATGAACAAACTCTCCTGGGGGAATAAAGCTCCAAATCAACAATAAAGTGTATCATATGCCGTTGTATGGTGAATCCCTAGGCCTCTGTGTCGAGGCCCCTCTGTGTCGAGGCCCCTCTGTGTCGAGGCCCCTCTGTGTCCACTCTGTTGTAGATAAACAGATGGGATCTCCTGCCCTGTAGCCTGTAACCATGCTAATATACTTTAATTCACCATCACACACACACACACACACACACACACACACACACACACACACACACACACACACACACACACACACACACACACACACACACACACACACACACACACAATCACACACAATCACACACAATCACACACACACACACGGCTAGTCTTGGCTGGTAGCAACCATGTTTGCCGTCAATGCCCATTGGGCTGTCCATCGCTACAATAACATCATGTGTTCAGTCTCAGAGCAACTGGGGCTATACTAATCTCCCCTAAACACTAGACCTGGGCAGAAAATGTTGTAGTTTATTTGAAAATACCAACTTTTCAAATACTCGAGGTGGTTGAGTATACTGTAGTTTACACATCAAGTCCTATACGTGTGTTGTAATTGTGTGATTATTACAACAGCAAATTCTTAAGTGTTGAAGGCCATGAAGAGTCAAAATCATATTTTTCATGAAATTGGATGATACGTGAAGGAAACCAGATCAAAATATGAAAAATGACTGTTGCTTCTACATGGATAAAGTTGGAACATAAAGTTACTGGTCCCCTCCCCCATGTCAAACACTTGGACTTTAATAAGGGGACAAGGTGACATCACCTTCTCTCATGTTGATACACTTGCTGTGTATGTAACAACAATTTTGCTATTGTAATAATCAAAGTTACAACACGTGTAGTACTTGATGTACAGGATGTCAAGCGTTAATGTATTATGTCTCACTCGTTATGTAAATGTATGTTTTAGTCATTTTGAAGCTGCAAAAGTGGTCTGCTCTAATGTTGTGTTGAGGTGATTCCATGTCCCTTACAGTATGTATTTCATACTAGCTATAGGCTATATTAAGATTCATATTGAAGAGCCCTCCAAATCATGTGCTTATGATAATATATTTCAACTAAATGCTGTAGTTTTGATTCTTCATAAAATATTTGGCAGCCATCAAAAATGTATATATTTTTTTAATAACTTGCAAGATATTATTCTGTTTTCTGGGTCGTATTCCAAAATAATTTCAAATATTATTTGTTTTTCTGAAACATGTATTTGAATATCAAAGAAAATAATGACATTTTAGTTGAACCTCTATATAAACTATATCCAACTACCTTGAGTATTTGAAAAACATGTATTTTTTTGCCCAGGTCTGAAACACACAGAGAACTGGACTCTGACAAACAATATTCACATTAAGATATTTTCTCTAAGATTATAGTGATTGATGTTAGGCAGAGTACCTAATATTGTATTCCAATATTTCCAATATGACCAAAATAAGTTAAAATGGGACATGATCAGCTGTATGACTGTATGGCTCAAAAGCAAGATTGTACTCAGACAGACCCAGATATTATCAAACACCTATTTTAATCAATTTTGCATGTGCAATGTTGTTCAGCAATGTGGTGTCCATTAGGTACCAGGAAAACAAGCTCACATAAATATCCTTTATGGTTATAATTTGAGTGTTTGTCTTTTGCAAAGCGCTTTACTCAGTTAATGTTTCTACTGTATCTCTCTGTCTAAATGTTAAATTAGACCCCCCAAAAAAGTCAATAGAGCTTTATAGTCTCCTCTGCTGCACAACACACAATCATCAATGTATGAAGTCACTACAGTAACTGAAGGTTATTACTGGAATCTATTTGCATGTGAGGCGGTCATTCAAATGTGTGCTCCAGGAAGACTGGAGGTGTTTCTATGATGGTGAAAACAAACAGTTCATGACCTTTGCATGGTGAAAAGACAACGCTATATAGTGCCAAATACTGCACTATACTAAGCATTTACTGTATACTGTACAAATAATAACAAATAACCAATCTGATAATTTTAATGTTTTTGAGTCCAAATAAATCAACTCTTTGCTCAGTGCAACAAAGTAGGTGCAAAGTTAGGATACCAGAAATGTATACCATAGAAAACATGTATGTAAAACTTGTTTTGGAGGTAACTTGTTTGATTGTTTGACTAACCAGAGAGGACAGAAAGCCGATACAGCCCTGTCACACTGTTGATATCCCTCTCTGGTTGTGTCTCAGTCTCTGTTGTCCAACCCATCTAGAGAAGAGACAGACCCTAGGCCTGACTCACACTACACTATGAGGAAATAAGTCCTCAGGATACCCTGATACACGTTTCCTCCAACCCAGAGAGAGATTTCCCCTGATATGGATACAAACACAGCTCAATACTTCTCGCAACACCTACAGAAAAGTTATCTTTCACACCAACATGTCCAGAGTATCAAATATCCTTACAAAGTTCCAGTAATGGGATCATTTTAAATATAAACATCACCCTCACTGTATTAGGTCTATTACTCTTTTAGAGATGAGTTGGGGCGAGGGGTGCTGGTGAAGTGGGGTTCATGTGTTCAAGTCTTAAGAAACATTTGTGAATCTCATTGACAGTGCTTTATAAAGGTTATGTGTTGTTTGCGTTGCACCCAGGACATTTTATTGTAGTGTAATAACTTCCTTATGTGCTTTATTACACTGGTCGGCCTTGTGTTTTGAATATACACATAGTTAGGCAGAGCATAGCTTAGATCACACCTCATCATATTCGATTCATAGCAGACCCATTTATTCTCTACAAAAGCTACAGCAGGTAAGAGAGACATTTGATATATTTCAATGTTTATAAATTTTACCATGTTATTTGTGTAGTAACTAATCACATGCATTTTAATATAAAGTTACAGTAAGCTAAGGACCACTTTTAATGTGGATTCATATTAAACATTACATTTTTTTTAAACTGCCTTCTTGTTGAAACTAATAAGGAAAATATTGTAACAATAATATACATTAAATGTTAGTCTATTGATCTCTAAATGTGCATATTCAATTAATGAAAGTTTGTTTTATCAGAAAATAATATCAGACGTTGTTTACAGTACTGACTTTTTTTTAATGATCAATCATGCAGCTCAGTTCTTGTAATGAGGCAGGGGCTGTAGTACTAGTACCTGATTCAATTAAAAACTCAAACCTAAAGTGTGATAACCGTCAAATCCTAAATATGACACCTCTTTCTTCTCACGCAGGACACCATCCCATCACCTCTCCTCTGTCACTCCTGACCCTGCTGTCCCCATGGAGATGACCTCTCTCCTATTCCTACTCTGTGCAGGTATAGAATTCACTTGACCTAACCACAAAACAGTATACTGTACGCACAATACGACAAACCACACCAACTTCTCCTCTTTCATTTGTTTTCTGTATGCATGTTTACATTTCACATAATGAAATAGTCTCTGTCCTCAGGTGTCTGCTGCACAGCCGCACTCAGCCACCTCAAACAGTTCCATCTCATTAAAAGGAGTTTAAAATGGACAGAAGCACAAGACATCTGCCGGGAGAACTACACTGATCTTGTCACTTTGTACAATCGGGAGGAATCTGAGCAGCTGAAACAGTTAATGGCATCTCAAAGCAGCCCTAAAGCCTGGATAGGTCTCCATCGCACAGAGCACAGTCTGAAGTGGTCCAATGGAGACGCTGTTAATGACACTGCATGGTCACCACTTCCAAGCCCGTGCACAGAGCCAACGTGTGCAGCCATACTCAAAGATAATACAACATGGGAGAATTGTAAAGAGCAGAAATACTTCATGTGTTACAGAGAAGGTAAAACATTCAATGCCACAAAAAACCACGCTCCTCAATAACATTCAGGTCATATTATTATAATTCTTCAACAATATTTAGATGTCATTATTTTATATCAAACTAAGTTGAGAAGAGTAAAATGTTAGTTCATTCTGTGTTTGCAGGGTCTGGTGATCCCTTCCTGATTGAACAGAACATGGCCTGGTATGAGGCTCAGAGTTACTGCAGAGAGACCTACACTGACCTGGTCAGCATCAGGAACGAGGGACAGAAGGAGGAAGTGAAGAACAAAGGAATGAACAGCACCATTCCTTACTGGATCGGCCTCCTGTATGATGACTGGGAGTGGTCTGATGGAGGGAGATCTGCCTACAGAGACTGGATGACCAATTATACAACAGTAGGCAATGCGTCTGTTCATTTGGAAAATACTATAATTGCTGCGCCAAAAGAAAATTATGAAGACTATACACTCTGCTCTGAAGGTAAGTTGTCAAAGAGGAACATAGTCAAACTGCTTCTTATTTGTATGAAAGGTTGTTACTCTATATTGATAGTAGCCTGGTCAAGGGGACTGAACGCTGCACTCCCTTTCTATTCCCTTCACTTGTCAAGCTAAACACAATGCAGGGCTATCATGCTGGTTCCACCAGGCTATAATGATATATAACTATTACTGAAATGATTATGTGCCTGCTTATCTTGCCTCTAAAATCTGAGAGTTAAAATGGGTGCTAAAACAAGCTAATATGAAAAAGTTAAATATCTTGAATAGCACATTTATGTCTTTCAGGATCAGTTCGCATCCACAATATCAGTGAAAGAAAGTCTTGGGAACAGGCTCTGGACTACTGCAAGAAGAACTACCATGGACTGCTGCGTATTGAGACAGAAGAAGATCTGGAGGTGATCAAGCAGAAGTTTAATGGGACTGGTTTTACTGGTCCTGTGTGGGTGGGTCTGAGACAGAGCCGTCTCTTTGGGTTCTGGGTCTGGACCAATGGGCTGCCAGTGGGGTGGAGTAACTGGGAGGGAGACAGACAGCCTGAACAGCCTCTGTCCAACCATTGTGGTGCCATGGCAATGGAGGAGGGATACAAGTGGAGTGATCAGGATTGTCTGTCCAAACTCTACTTTATTTGTGAAGAAGAGTTGTAATACATTTCCCTCTTGTTAATTTAATTAACTGTCTTTACCATTTCTCACACTTTTGATTGAAATGTGTTTTTTTAGGTAATTGCTGATTGAGATCATCTTTGACAAAGATTTTTTTATGTTTAAGCTTTCAGCATGCAATGCAATGTACAATATACCTTGTCATTGATATAACGTCTTATCAAAAATCTTTGAGTAAAATTGTGTGATATCTCAGATGTTTTAAAAAATGTAAATAAAAAAAATATAGATCATTATGTCATGTTATTAAAATATTTTATTCACTTGTCATAATTCATTTGCCATTAAGCAAACTAGATTAACCCATGTCATCATTATTGTAACTATGGGTTACTGTAATTAGTCTAAACACAATTTTATTTAATTATTAGTATCATGCAAGTTAACGATGACTAAGCAAATAAAAAGGATAATAAAGTAATATATTTGATATAATGGACATTGTAAACATACTCTCTTCTCCCAATTTCTGTTCTTACTTTACAAAAATAAACAAAACATAAGAGTTTTTTTTGTCTTCTTTTAAACACACACAAACACAGTAGATGTTGCAACAAGATGTCAGTATGAGTAACTACCGGACATAACAGGGATGAGTGGATACCGCCATCTTGTCTATTTCAAGTTCTCTCTCACTGATTGAGACAGGTGGGTGTCCATCCCCAAGTGTTTTTAAAAAAAAAATTTTACCTTTATTTAACCAGGCAAGTCAGTTAAGAACAAATTCTTATTTTCAATGACGGCCTGGGAACAGTGGGTTAACTGCCTGTTCAGGGGCAGTCCCATGTCAAGATGACAGACACCTGCCTCGATCAATGAGAGAAGACTTGAAATACAGTAGACATAGAAGGCAGCGTACACATTGTTGGATTACTTCATGGAGCAAAAAAAATACATTTATTTTAATAATGGAGCTTTTTGTAAATTCAAACAGACCTCCTACAAGTGGACGCAGACATTTTATGAGACTGCAGAATCAAATAACCTTCCAAACAGGGATCAACAGGCCCTTAGTAGGAAAGGGCATTTATACTGAATAAAGAATATGGAACAATTTCAAAGATTTTACTGAGTTACAGTTCATTTAAGGAAATCAGTCAATTTAAATAAATTAATTTGGCCCTAATCTATGGATTTCACATGCCTGGGCAGGGGCACAGCCATAGGTGGGCCTTGGAGGGCATAGGCCCTCCACTTGGCAGCCAGGCCAATCCACAAAGGAGCCAGACCCAGCCAATCAGAATGAATATTTTATTACAGACAGAAATACTCCTCAGCCCCCACCCTAAAACGCAGGTGAAGGTGGTGAAGAAGCTGCATGGAGGGGCTGGCGTAGCTACACAAGGTCTGCGGTTGTGAGGCTGGTTGGACGTGCTGCCAAATTCTCTAAAACGACATTGGAAGCAGCTTATGGTAGAGAAATTAATATGCAAATCTCTGGCAACAACTCTGGTTGACATTCCTGTAGTCAGGATGCCAATTGCATGCTCCCTCAAAACTGGAGACATCTGTGGTTTTATGTTGTCTGACAAAACTCCACAATTTAAAGTGACCTTTTATTGTCCCCAGCAAAAGGTGCACTCGTCTAATGATCATTCTGTTTAATCAGCTTCTTGATATGCCACACCTCTCAGGTTGATGGATTATCTTGGCAAAGGAGGGGGATGTAAATACCTTTGAGCAGGACATTTGAGAGAAATAAGTTTTCTGGGTGTCTGGAAAATTTCTGATATTTTTTTTATTTCAGCTCATTGGACCAACACTTTACGTTTATATTTTTGCTTAATGTAGATTGTGCATGTTAGCATTAACTTATACCAGTAAGACTCTCGATAGACACACCACAACATCAATGTACCTACTGGTTAAGTAGTTTAAAATATTTTCTGGTACCAATCTCTGACCCCATACACACTCAGTTTGTGCAACTGATTTACAAGACAATTGACACAACAGATAGTTTATTTCCACAACGATCGTCGAGGAACCGCGAGATGTTTACGTAATCATTTTTGTGCAGACAAACTATGTTGTGTCACAATCATGTCTGTTGCAACTTGTATCACAAATTATTTCTCAAGTCTGTTGTACATCATTTGTACAACCTGAGTGTGTACGTGGCATAACTCATTTTCTACATAGATGGGTTGGCTGACAACATCAAGAATAAGATGCATTGATGAGCCAGAAGGCCATGTGGTGTTATGATTCTGAATGGTCAGATAACTAGCAACAAAGCAAGAAGCTGCCTTGTGGCTCATTTCAGCTCATTGTATCTTATTGATACCATGTCTTGTTTTGAGGTGTTGACTCATGTCATGTCTATGCTACAGTGGCTACAATTCGATAGCTAGCTGAGCAACAACTGTAATGATGTATTTGAGAGACAAGTGCTCATTGGGCAAACTTATGTCGTCAATAAACATTTGGGGATGAAATATAGATTACATGTCAACAATCTAAACCAATCTTGTCTGTTTTGCAACATAGTTTTTTTTGCTAAACAACCAACCTGTCTATTAGATACAATAACTTTAAAGACATGCTCCGGTATTTTCGTGGCTAAGAATGCATTTTATAAACTTCCAGCTTTGGGCTGGATGTGTCTATGTGTAGTTTCATACATGCGTATTGAGCAGAATTATTTTCAATTTGCCACGAAATCTCTAGTTTGAAACAGTTTTGGATCATGAGCGCTAATTTCAGAACTACTGGCTAAAAATTATACAAAAGTCTCCAGAGCATCTCTTTAAGTCGCTTGGATAAAAGCCTCTGCCAAATTACTAAGATAAAATGTAAATGTATTTTCTAGGCAGAAGTGGAATGTTCTGTGAAATTAGCTGCGTGCCTTTAAATGAATTTAAAGCATTGATTAAGGATACTCTTAAGGGGAATGTGTTCGTTTCTGGTTGAGTGCTTGTCGTTGTAATATATTTGCATGTGTTGGAGTACTAGCATGTTTTTGTTGTGTTTTGTCTTTTAACAATGTGAACGGGGCACACTTATAAAAGAGAACGTGTTCTCAATGTGTTTTACACTGAATAAATAAAGGTCAAATTAAAATACATTTGAGAGGTGAGGTGAAGTGTAGAAAATGAAGGAAATCTATAGTTAATGGTCCTGTTAAGCCACCGTAAAGTAAGCATGATATATATGCATTATCAAAACAGTATGTTGATATGTAGCAGACCAAGTTTTAGAATAATATTTCAACTACAGAATATACACACTAGACCCCTTCAGACTGGAGGATCAGATCCCAGAACAGATCCAGTCATTCTCTACACAGCCCATGGCATGTAAAATAGATATTGTACCAATTAATCTGAGAATCTGATAACACTGGACCAGTTTGTGAGGTTATTAAAGGCATGTAATCAGAACACAAAAGCTAGATTGGTAATTTCATTGACCCGTCGTAGTATTGCTATGATATCATGTTTATGATGATAAAGTGAAGGAATTGCATTGAGTTAGAATTTTGGAATTGGAACTTTCAAAATGTAGTGTTGATTTTGATTTCTGATATATTAACGGTCAATGTGTTGGATGTAAACTCCTACATCTCACACCTCTATCCTCACTCAGGAAATCATCCAATCACCTCTCCTCCCCTCCATCTCTCCTGACCCTGCTCTCACCATGGTGATGCCCCATCTCTTACTCCTACTCTGTACCTGTTAGGACTCAAACATCTGTATTTAACCACAACATACAGTAACCGTATGAACAACATATCAAACCATAAATAAACCTATCATGCTTAATTTGTTGGTCATATGCATACTTAACGTTTGTGTGATAAAATACATTCTATATTCAGGTGTCTGCTGCAGAGACACTCAGCCGCCTCAGACAGTTACAACTAATGTAAGGGTCAATCACCTAGACAGAAGCTGGGGACTACTGCCAAGAGCACTATATTGGTATTGTCACTTAACAATCAGGAGGAAGCTGAGCAGCAATGGACAAATAAACTAAAAAGCTGATTAGAAGTGTCAATGTTATCGAAGCTAACTTTAACTGAAAAAGAGAATCCCTACTTGATATACAGACTAGATCAATGTGAGAAAAATGGTGCTGGTGCCTCCCATAATTAAAGGGGATTAAGGTGAAGATCTAGAGAGTATGGTGAAAGATTATGGTTTAAGTGCTGCAGGTCCCGGGGGATATCGTTGACCAAATTAAACATGTACATTGTGGGATCTCACATTTTGCAAACAGACGGTTTGAAAAAAGCATGTGATCAAACAAAGCTTCTGACATCATTGATGACATAGACACTTGAGGAGCTCATACTCTTGTGTAAGTCTCACAAAAGCTACAAAGTGTCCGTGCTAAACTTGAGTATGTGATGACAATACAACACGAACCAGAACTAAATTTACTCTCAAGGGTGGCCTAAGATCTAATTGAAAGCCAAGCCCCCACTAAGCAACACCTCCAGTCTTCTGATCTGACCCGGTGGGTCATAGCTCAATAACCCAGCATTAATACCCCACCAACCCAACTAGCAGGGTCAAAATAACCCAATGTGCGTTCTATCCAATATTTACCCTAATTGCGTTGTTTTAAACCCGGCAGTTCTTATAGTCTGGTATGAGGCTCAGCGTTACTGCAGCGAGGAGTAGACTGACCTGGTCAGCATCAGGAACGATGGACAGAAGGAGGTGGTGAAGAAGAGAGGGATGACAACCTCCACTCCTTTCTGGATCCGCTTGCTGTATGATGACTGGGAGTGGTCTGATGGATGGAGATATGCCTATAGAAACTGGTTACTGAAACCAAGTGATGACAAACCCTGTGTAAAATGAATTACTGATAGCTATTGAGAGTGCAAACCAAGGAGATTCATTATGCTATGAGGGTGAGTGAAAGTCCAAATAGAAAAGTCCAACCATGAGTAGGATACAGGATAACTTTACGGTAGTCATAATAAGTGTAAAATTGCTATACAAAAGGCTTTTAATTATTTCAGCCAATATTTCAACACAGTTCGGTAAAGACAGAGAGATTAAGATGGTTCATAATGCATCCTTGACATGTATCAGTGCAAGGGTTATAAAACTGTTAAGATGTTTTTTTTTAAATAACCCTTTTATGAAAATAACCCTCTTATGACTTGAACTCCTTCAGACTACTTTGAGAAGGTCCAAGTTTGTGGAGCAGAAGCTGAGGGCAGCTTGTCTCCCTGGTCCCACATGGCTGGGTCTGAGACGGAGATGCGATTTGGATTCTGGGTATGGACCGATGTACAGACACTGGGATGGAGATGATCAGGACTGTTTTTCCATGCGTTATTTTATCTGTGAGGAGTGATACATTTCCCCCCTTTTCATTCCCTTCTATCAATCACTACCATTCTACACATTTTGATCAACATGTTGTATTTAGGCAATTGCTGATGGTGAAAAATGTTTTTTCTAAGTTTTCCAGCTTGTTTTTTTTACCTCCGTAGGATACATGATGTCAATGTTTCTCTTTACTCTATTTCTGTTCTTACATCACATAAATAAACAAAACAGTCATCTTTTTAAGATACACAAACACCGTAATAATGGCAACATGACGTCTGTACGAGTAACTCCAGGAGATTACTGGACACTAAATAATCTTCATATTCTCAGATATCAATGATTTCAGGTATTACGAGATTTTCCCCTGACATGGCAGTAAAAACACAACATCAGTCACAACACCTAAAGAAAAGTTTCCATGAACATAAGTGCAGTGCCTTCAGAAAGTATTTATACCCCTTGACTTATTCTACATTGTGTTGTGTTACAGCCTGAATTCAAAATGGATTCAATTGTTTCTTCTCTCACCCATCTACACACAATACCCCATAATGACAAAGTGAAAATATGTTTCTGCAAATATATTGAAAATGAAACACAGAAATTGGTTTTCACACCCCTGAGTCAATACATTTTTGAATACCCTTTGGCAGTGGTTACAGCTGTGAGACTTTCTGGGTATGTCTGACAGCTTTGCACACCTGGATTGGACAATATTTGCACATTATTTATTTTTGAATTCTTAAAGGCTAGGGGGCAGTATTCGGAAGTTCGGATGACTGACGTGCCTAAAGAAAACTGCCTGTTAACCAGGTCCAGAAGCTAGGATATACAAATAATTGGTAGCATTGGATAGAACACATTCTGAAGTTTCATAAAACTGTTAAAATAATGTCTGTCAGTATAACAGAACTGATATGGCAGGCGAAAACCAGAGTAGAATCCATCCTGAATTTATTTTTAGGTTACCACCCATTGAAATGCTTGTCTATGGGATAATCAAAAGAAATCCTCCCAGATTGCAGTTCATATGGCTTCCACTAGATGTCAACAGTCTTTAGAAAGGGTTTCAGGCTTGTTTTTTGAAAAATGAGTTTGTTATTGTAGTTTTTCAATGTGGCTTTCATTTTGGACTGTAGTCTTGTGGCGCTTGGATGAGGGCGCGCACTTCGTTATTTATCCCCGGTATTGAACATACTACATTCCGTCTTAATTTGTATCATTTATTTACATATTAGGGTACCAGAGGATTGAATAGAAACGTTGTTTGACTTGTTTGGATGAAGTTTATTGGAAACTTTTGGGATTCCTTTGTACGCATGTTGAATGAGTGGAATGGGTGGATTACTGAATCAAACGCGCCAACTAAACTGCCTTTTGGGGGATATAAAGAAGGACTTTATTGAACAAAACAACAATTTCTTGTGTAGCTGGGACCCTTGGGATTGCAAACAGAGAAAGATCTTCAAAGGTAAGTGATTTATTTTATTGCTATTTCTGACTTTTGTGTTGCCTCTGCTGGTTTGGAAAATGTTTTTAATGCTTTTGTATGCGGGGCACTGTCCTCAGAAAATTGCATGGTATGCTTTCGCCATGAAGCCTTTTTGAAAACTGACAACACGGTTGGATTAAAGCTATGTCAAGTTGGTTGTTGATTATTACTAGACAGCCATTTTCAAGTCTTGTCATATATTTTCTAACCCATTTTAAGTCAAAATTGTAACTTGACCACTCAGGAACATTCAATGTTGTCTTGGTAAGCAACTCCAGTGTATATTTGGTCTTGTGTTTTAGGTTATTGTCCTGCTGAAAGGTGAATTTGTCTCCCAGTGTCTGTTCGAAAGCAAACTGAACCAGGTTTTCCTCTAGGATTTTGCCTGTGCTTAGCTCTTTTTATCCTAAAACACTCCCTGGTCCTTGCCGATGATGAGCATGCTTTTACAGGCTTCCTTCTTTTCACTCTATTATGTAGGTTAGTATTGTGGAGTAACTACAATGTTGTTGATCCATCCTCAGTTTTCTCCTATCACAGCCATTCATTAAACTTTGTAACTGTTTAAAGTCCCCATTGGCCTCAAGGTGAAATCCCTGAGAGGTTCCCTTCCTCTCCGGCAACTGAGTTAGAAAGGACGGCTGTATCTTTGCAGTGACTGGGTGTATTGATACACCATCCAAAGTGTAATTAATTGAGACCGTGTCTGTGCCTCGACCTAGGTTGGGCAAAACTAAACATGGCGGTGTTCGCCTTAGAAATCTCACTAGGATAAAGACCACCTCCATTCCTGTCATTATTGAAAGAGATCATGATACCTCACATCTCAAAATAGGGCTACTTAATGTTAGATCCCTTACTTCAAAGGCAATTATAGTCAATGAACTAATCACTGATCATAATCTTGATGTGATTGGCCTGACTGAAACATGGCTTAAGCCTGATGAATTTACTGTGTTAAATGAGGCCTCACCTCCTGGCTACACTAGTGACCATATCCCCCGTGCATCCCGCAAAGGCGGAGGTGTTGCTAACATTTACGATAGCAAATTTCAATTTACAAAAAAAAAATTGACGTTTTCGTCTTTTGAGCTTCTAGTCATGAAATCTATGCAGCCTACTCAATCACTTTTTATAGCTACTGTTTACAGGCCTCCTGGGCCATATACAGCGTTCCTCACTGAGTTCCCTGAATTCCTATCGGACCTTGTAGTCATAGCGGATAATATTCTAATCTTTGGTGACTTTAATATTCACATGGAAAAGTCCACAGACCCACTCCAAAAGGCTTTCGGAGCCATCATCGACTCAGTGGGTTTTGTCCAACATGTCTCTGGACCCACTCACTGTCACAGTCATACGCTGGACCTAGTTTTGTCCCATGGAATAAATGTTGTGGATCTTAATGTTTTTCCTCATAATCCTGGACTATCGGACCACCATTTTATTACGTTTGCAATTGCAACAAATAATCTGCTCAGACCCCAACCAAGGATCATCAAAAGTCGTGCTATAAATTCACAGACAACACAAAGATTCCTTGATGTCCTTCCAGACTCCTTCTGCCTACCCAAGGACGCCAGAGGACAAAAATCAGTTAACCACCTAACTGAGGAACTCAACTTAACCTTGCGCAATACCCTAGATGCAGTTGCACCCCTAAAAACTAAAAACATTTCTCATAAGAAACTAGCTCCCTGGTACACAGAAAATACCCGAGCTCTGAAGCAAGCTTCCAGAAAATTGGAACGGAAATGGCGCCACACCAAACTGGAAGTCTTCCGACTAGCTTGGAAAGACAGTACTGTGCAGTACCGAAGAGCCCTTACTGCTGCTCGATCATCCTATTTTTCTAACTTAATTGAGGAAAATAAGAACAATCCGAAATTCCTTTTTGATACTGTCGCAAAGCTAACTAAAAAGCAGCATTCCCCAAGAGAGGATGACTTTCACTTTAGCAGTGATAAATTCATGAACTTCTTTGAGGAAAAGATTATGATTATTAGAAAGCAAATTACGGACTCTTCCTTAAATCTGCGTATTCCTTCAAAGCTCAGTTGTCCTGAGTCTGCACAACTCTGCCAGGACCTAGGATCAAGAGAGACACTCAAGTGTTTTAGTACTATATCTCTTGACACAATGATGAAAATAATCATGGCCTCTAAACCTTCAAGCTGCATACTGGACCCTATTCCAACTAAACTACTGAAAGAGCTGCTTCCTGTGCTTGGCCCTACTATGTTGAACATAATAAACGGCTCTCTATCCACCGGATGTGTACCAAACTCATTAAAAGTGGCAGTAATAAAGCCTCTCTTGAAAAAGCCAAACCTTGACCCAGAAAATATAAAAAACTATCGGCCTATATCGAATCTTCCATTCCTCTCAAAAATTTTAGAAAAGGCTGTTGCGCAACAACTCACTGCCTTCCTGAAGACAAACAATGTATACGAAATGCTTCAGTCTGGTTTTAGACCCCATCATAGCACTGAGACGGCACTTGTGAAGGTGGTAAATGACATTTTAATGGCATCGGACCGAGGCTCTGCATCTGTCCTCGTGCTCCTAGACCTTAGTGCTGCTTTTGATACCATCGATCACCACATTCTTTTGGAGAGATTGGAAACCCAAATTGGTCTACACGGACAAGTTCTGGCCTGGTTTAGATCTTATCTGTCGGAAAGATATCAGTTTGTCTCTGTGAATGGTCTGTCCTCTGACAAATCAACTGTAAATTTCGGTGTTCCTCAAGGTTCCGTTTTAGGACCACTTTTGTTTTCACTATATATTTTACCTCTTGGGGATGTTATTCGAAAACATAATGTTAACTTTCACTGCTATGCAGATGACACACAGCTGTACATTTCAATTAAACATGGTGAAGCCCCAAAATTGCCCTTGCTAGAAGAATGTGTTTCAGACATAAGGAAGTGGATGGCTGCAAACTTTCTACTTTTAAACTCGGACAAAACAGAGATGCTTGTTCTAGGTCCCAAGAAACAAAGAGATCTTCTGTTGAATCTGACAATTAATCTTAATGGTTGTACAGTCGTCTCAAATAAAACTGTGAAGGACCTCGGCGTTACTCTGGACCCTGATCTCTCTTTTGAAGAACATATCAAGACCATTTCAAGGACAGCTTTTTTCCATCTACGAAACATTGCAAAAATCAGGAACTTTCTGTCCAAAAATGATGCAGAAAAATTAATCCATGCTTTTGTCACTTCCAGGTTAGACTACTGCAATGCTCTACTTTCCGGCTACCCGGATAAAGCACTAAATAAACTTCAGTTAGTGCTAAATACGGCTGCTAGAATCCTGACTAGAACCAAAAAAATTTGATCATATTACTCCAGTGCTAGCCTCTCTACACTGGCTTCCTGTCAAAGCAAGGGCTGATTTCAAGGTTTTACTGCTAACCTACAAAGCATTACATGGGCTTGCTCCTATCTATCTCTCTGATTTGGTCCTGCCGTACATACCTACACGTACGCTACGGTCACAAGACGCAGGCCTCCTAATTGTCCCTAGAATTTTTAAGCAAACAGCTGGAGGCAGGGCTTTCTCCTATAGAGCTCCATTTTTATGGAACGGTCTGCCTACCCATGTCAGAGACGCAAACTCGGTCTCAACCTTTAAGTCTCTACTGAAGACTCATCTCTTCAGTGGGTCATATGATTGAGTGTAGTCTGGCCCAGGAGTGGGAGGGTGAACGGAAAGGCTCTGGAGCAACGAACCACCCTTGCTGTCTCTGCCTGGCCGGTTCCCCTCTTTCCACTGGGATTCTCTGCCTCTAACCCTATTACAGGGGCTGAGTCACTGGCTTTACTGGGGCTCTCTCATGCCGTCCCTGGAGGAGGTGCGTCACCTGAGTGGGTTGAGTCACTGATGTGGTCATCCTGTCTGGGTTGGCGCTCCCCCCCCCCCCCTTAAGTTGTGCCGTGGCGGAGGTCTTTGTGGGCTATACTCAGCCTTGTCTCAGGATGGTAAGTTGGTGGTTGAAGATATCCCTCTAGTGGTGTGGGGGCTGTGCTTTGGCAAAGTGGGTGGGGTTATATCCTTCCTGTTTGGCCCTGTCCGGGGGTGTCCTCGGAGTGGGCCACAGTGTCTCCTGACCCCTCCTGTCTCAGCCTCCAGTATTTATGCTGCAGTAGTTTATGTGTCGGGGGGCTAGGGTCAGTTTGTTATATCTGGAGTACTTCTCCTGTCCTATTCGGTGTCCTGTGTGAATCTAAGTGTGCGTTCTCTAATTCTCTCCTTCTCTCTTTCTCTCTCTCGGAGGACCTGAGCCCTAGGACCATGCCCCAGGACTACCTGACATGATGACTCCTTGCTGTCCCCAGTCCACCTGGCTGTGCTGCTGCTCCAGTTTCAACTGTTCTGCCTTATTATTATTCGACCATGCTGATCATTTATGAACATTTGAACATCTTGGCCATGTTCTGTTATAATCTCCACCCGGCACAGCCAGAAGAGGACTGGCCATCCCACATATGCTCTCTCTAATTCTCTCTTTCTTTCTCTCTCTCGGAGGACCTGAGCCCTAGGACCATGCCCCAGGACTACCTGACATGATGACTCCTTGCTGTCCCCAGTCCACCTGACTGTGCTGCTGCTCCAGTTTCAACTATTCTGCCTTATTATTATTCGACCATGCTGGTCATTTATGAACATTTGAACATCTTGACCATGTTTTGTTATAATCTCCACCCGGCACAGCCAGAAGAGGACTGGCCACCCCACATAGCCTGGTTCCTCTCTAGGTTTCTTCCTAGGTTTTGGCCTTTCTAGGGAGTTTTTCCTAGCCACCGTGCTTCTTCACCTGCATTGCTTGCTGTTTGGGGTTTTAGGCTGGGTTTCTGTACAGCACTTTGAGATATCAGCTGATGTACGAAGGGCTATATAAAATAAATTTTGATTTGATTTTGATTAATAACTTCACCATGCTCTTTGCAAGGCATTGATTAACCTCTGTGGTCTTTGTAGCTGAATCTGTGTTTGAAATTCACTGCTTGATTGAAGGACCTTACAGATAATTGAATGTGTGGGGTACAGAGTTAGGGTAGTCATATAAAAATCATGTTCGAGACTATGATTGCACACAGAGTGTCCAATGCAAATGATTGTGACTTGTTAAGTTAATGTTTACTCCTGAACATACTTAGGCTTGCCTTAACAAAGGGCTTGAATACTTATTGACTCAAGACATTTCAGATTTTCGTTTGTAATTAATTTGTAAAAATATAATTCCACTTTGACATTATGGATTACTATGTGTAAACCAGTGACACAAAATCTCAATGTAATGCATTTAAAATTTTGAGTGTAATACAAGAAAATCTGGAAAAAGTCTGTGTGTGAATACCTTCTGAAGGCACTGTATGTCCATAATATAAAATGGCCTTCTAATGTGTGATCAGCAGAAATGGCATTAATAAGATTGTGTATGTTAGCATTAGCTTCCCAGGAACACATTTGAAAAACATCTAAGATGGTGCCTCGCTTCGAGTCTTTAGGAAACTATGCAGTATTTTGTTTTTTAATGTATTATTTCTTACATAGTTAGCCCAGAAAATCTTAAGTGTTATTACATTCAGCCGGGAAAAACTATTTGATATAAGAGCGACGTCAACTTACCGACATTACGACCAGGAATACGACTTTCCCAAAGTGGATCCTTTGTTCGGACCACCACCCAACACAGTGGATCTAATTCCAGAAGCTGACCCAAAACAACGTCGACGGCAGAAGAGGCAGACAGAGTGGCCTCCTGGTCAGATTCCGTAGGCATGCACACCACCCACCGCTTCCGAGTATACTACTCGCCAATGTCCAGTCTCTTGACATCAAAGCTGCCCGCTTTCAATGAGCGGGAGACTAATCTGGATGCTTAAAAGAAATCCCTCTATGCTCTCAGATGAACCATCAAACAAGAAAAGCGTCAATACAGGATTAAATTGAATCCTACTACACCGGCTCTGATGCTAGTCGGATGTGGAAGGGCTTGAAAACTATTATGGATTACAAAGGGAAACCCAGATGCGAGCTGCCCAGTGATGTGAGCCTCCCATGAGCTAAATGCCTTACATGCTCACTTCGAGGCAAGCAACACTGAAGCATGCACGAGAGCACCAGATACGCTGGATGACTGTGTGATAACGCCGATGTGAACAAAACCTTTCAACAGGTCAACATTCACAAAGCCGCTGGGCCAGACGGATTACCAGGACGTGTACCTAAAGCATGCGGGACCAACTGGCAAGTGTCTTCACTAATATTTTCAACTTCTACCTGACAGAGCCTGTAATACCTACATGTTTCAAGCAGACCACCATAGTCCCTGTGCCCAAGGAAGCGAAGGTAACCTGCCTAAACGATATCCACCCCGTGGCACTCATGTCAGTAGCCCTGAAGAGCTTTGAAAGGATGGTCATGGCTCACATCAACAGCATCCTCCCGGACACCCTCGACCCACTCCAATTTGCTTACCGTCCCAACAGGTCCACAGACGATGAAATCGCCATCACACTCCACACTGCCCTATCCCCATCTGGGCAAGAGGAATACCTATATAAGAATGCTGTTCATTGACCAAAGCTCAGCATTCAACAACATAGTACCCGCAAAGCTCATCGTTAAGCTGGAGACCCTGGGTCTCAACCCCGCCCTGTGCAATTGGGCCCTTGACTTTCTGACAGGCCGTCCCCAGGTGGTGAAGGTAGGAAACAACATCTCCACTTCGCTGACCCTCAACACTGGGGACCCACAAGAGTGAGTGCTCAGCCCCCTCCTGTACTCCCTGTTCACCCATTACTGTGTGGCCATGCACACCTCCAACTCAATCATCAAGTTTGCAGACAACACAACAGTACAGTAGTGGGCTTGATTACCAACAACGACGAGACAGCCTACAGGGAAGAGGTGAGGGCACTCAGAGTGTGGTGTCAGGAAGACAACCTCGCACTCAACGTCAACAAAACAAAGGAGATGATTGTGGACTTCAGGAAACAACAGAGGGAGCACTCCCCTATCCACATCAAAGGGACAGTAGTGGTGAAGGTTGAACGTTTTAAGTTCCTCTGCGTACACATCACAGACAAACTGAAATGGTCCACCCACACAGACAGTGTGGTGAAGAAGACGCAACAGCAATTCTTCAACCTCAGGAGGCTGAAGAAATGTTGGTTTGTCAACTAAAACCCTGACGTACTTTTAGAGATGCACAATTGAAAGCATCCTGTCTGGTTGCCGCACCGCCTGGTACTGTCACGATCGTCTGTAGAATAAATGGACCAAGACGCAGCGTGCATAGAGTTCCACATGTTTAATAAATGAAACTCACTAAAACAATACAGAACAAATGAACCGTGAAGTCAATGAAGTGTTCACAGGCACTACACAAAAACAAGATCCCACAAAAACCAAGTGGGAAAAGGCTGCCTAAATATGATCCCCAATCAGAGACAACGATAGACAGCTGCCTCTGATTGGGAACAATACCAGGCCAACATAGAAATGAAAAAACTAGACTTCCCACCCTAGTCACACCCTGACCTAACCAAAATAGAGAATAAAAAGGATCTCTAAGGTCAGGGCATGACAGGTACAGCAACTACACCTCCCTCAACTGCTATGCTCTCCAGAGGGTGGTGCGGTCTGCACAACGCATCACTGGAGGCAAAATAGCTACCCTCCAGGACACATACAGCAACCAATGTCACAGGAAGGCCAAAAGGTTCATCAAGGACAACAACAACCCGAGACACTGCCTGTTCACCCCGACAAGGTCAATACAGGTGCATCAAAGCTGGGACCGAGAGACTGAAAATTAGCTTCTATCTCAAGGCCATCAGACTGCTAAACCACAATCATCAACTCAGAGAGGCTGCTGCCTACGTCGAGACTCATGTCACTGGTCACTTTAAACAATGCCACTTTAACAATGTTAACATATCTTGCATTACTCATCTCATATCTATATACTATACCTTAAACCATCTATCACACCTTGCCTATGCCTCTCGGCCATCGATAATCCATCTATTTATATGTACTTATTCTTATTCCATCCCTTTAGGAATGTGTGTATTAGGTAGTTGTTGGGGAATTGTTAGATGGCTTGTTAGATATTACTGCACTGTCGGAACTAGAAGCA
The DNA here is from genome assembly GCF_013265735.2 of Oncorhynchus mykiss. NCBI lineage: Eukaryota > Metazoa > Chordata > Actinopteri > Salmoniformes > Salmonidae > Oncorhynchus > Oncorhynchus mykiss. The sequence goes on along the minus strand of NC_048579.1, from coordinate 51,802,616 downwards.
CAAGCATTTCGCTAAACTCACATTAACATCTGCTAACCATGTGTATGTGACCAATATAATTTTATTTTGATTTGAAAATGAATCCACACCACAATATATTCAATATACAGTTTAAGTTGGAAGTTTACATACACATAGGTTGGAAATATTAAAACTCGTTTTTCAACCACTCCACAAATTTCTTGTTAACAAACTTTTTGTTTTGGCAAGTCGGTTAGGACATCTACTTTGTGCATGACAGTAGTTTTCCCAACAATTGTTTACAGACAGATTATTTCACTAATAACTCACTGTATCACAATTCCAGTGGGTCAGAAAATTACATAGAATAAGTTGACTGTGCCTTTAAACAGCTTGGAAAACTCCCAAAAATTATGTCATGGCTTTAGAATTGGAGGTGTACCTGTGGATGTATTTCAAGGCCTACCTTCAAACTCAGTGCCTCTTTGCTTGACATCATGGAAAAATCAAAAGAAATCAGCCAAGACTTCCACAAGTCTGGTGCATCCTTGGGAGCAATTTCCAAACGCCTGAAGGTACCACTTTCATCTGTACAAACATTAGTACACAAGTATATACACCATGGGACCACGCAGCCGTCATACCGCTCAGGAAGGAGACACATTGTCTCCTAGAGATGAATGTACTTTGGTGTGAAAAGTGCAAATCATTCCCAGAACAACAGCAAAGGACCTTGTGAAGATGCTGGAGGAAACAGGTACTAAAGTATCTATATCCACAGTAACACAAGTCCTATATCAACATAACCTGAAAGGCTGCTCAGCAAGGAAGAAGCCACCGCTCCAAAACTGCCATAAAAAAGCCAGACTACAGTTTGCAACTGCACATGGGGACAAAGATTAAACTTTTTGGAGAAATGTCCTCTGGTCTGATGAAACACAAATAGAATTGTTTGGCCATAATGATCATCATTATGTTTGGAGGAAAAAGAGGGAGGCCCGCAAGCTGAAGAACACCATCCCAACCGTGAAGCATGGGGGTGGTAGCTTCATGTTGTAGCGGTGCTTTGTTGCAGGAGGGACTGGTGCACTTCACAAAATAGATGGCATCGTGAGGTAGGAACATTTGTTGGATATATTGAAACAACATCTCAAGACATCAGTCAGGAAGTTAAAGCTTGGTAACAAATGGGTCTTCCAAATGGACAATGACCCCAAGCATACTTCCAAAGCTGTGGCAAACTGGCTTAAGGACAACAAAGTCAAGGTATTGGAGTGGCCATCACAAAGCCCTGACCTCAATCATATAGAACATTTGTGGGCAGAACTGAAAAAGCGTGTGTGAGCAAGGAGGCCTACAAACCTGACTCATTACACCAGCTCTGTCAGGAGGAATGGGCCAAGATTCTCCCAACTTGTTGTGGGAAGCTTGTGGAAGGCTACCCAAAATGTTTGACCCAAGTTAAACAATTTAAAGGCAATGCTACCAAATACTTTTTGAGTGTATGTAAACTAACTGGGAATGTGATGAAATAAATAGAAACTGAAATAAATCATTCTCTCTACTATTATTCTGACATTTCACATTCTTAAAATAAAGTGGTGATCCTAACTGACCTAAGACAGGGAATTTTTTACTAGGATTAAATGTCAGGAATTGTGAAAAACTGAATTTAAAAGTATTTGTCTAAGGTGTATGTAAACTTCCGACTTCAAATGTACTTAGTTTGTAGATAGTTTGTTCAAAATAGTTTTTGGTACCCATCTCTGACCCCTGTCGTGGAAATTTCCTCTATTTACCAAATCATGGGAGCAAACCACACACACAAGTCAGAGTTAGTTATAAAAGTCCATCTTTAATTATATGAGCTCTATCACAACCCTGTGACTCTCAGATTGATTCAGTGTCTCCCAGTGAATCCTCTGAGAGCCCCCTTACAATGCAACTGAGTTCCTTTAATAGCAAAGACCCACATAGTCAGACAGCATAGACATAACTCATCGTTCAGCTTTGTCTCCTTTCCCAAACCATAAACCAATCCTCCATTACAACAGGCATATATCAAATTGTCATTTAGATACAACCCACTCTAAATACAAACTCCTGGACAAACTCACGGAGAGGAGGGTGAGGCTATAGGTTAAGATAGAAACAACATAAAAGGGAGCATAGAATGATTCCAGACACTGCAACCTTCCTTTCCCCACTATGGGAAAGGTAGAGAGTGAAAGATATGTTTACACATGATGACACTTTGACCTCTCCCCTCTCAGCGGCCATGCAACTTAGTCTTGACATAGAACAGATACTGCAACCCTCACCACAGAATAACACAAAAATACCATTCTGATGAGAATTAACTTACACACATTTGATGAATATAAAACATCTTACATATGTTACCAACAAATTCTGAATCTTCCCTAACATTCCCCTCTCAAGGGACTCAGTTCCTTTTGAAGAATCAGAATAGTAACATACTCAATATTTTAAAATTCAAATCCCCTCAATGTCAAATACCTTAGCTTATATGTAAACTTTCTCCCTTCTGAAACTAAGTTTACAACCCTTATTCTACAAGACAAACTTGCACATGTTTTAATAACACAGAATAATCCATTTGAGGAAAATAAAAACATAACATATTTATGCTCTTTCAATTACATAAGAACCAGTGTCTAAACACAGGCCTCCTCACAACATATAGGACAGACATCCCTCTAAGTACTCATGCTCAGAAATATACTTAGGAATAGAGAATAGGTCATTGAAATCATTCATATTACAAATCATAAGTAACAACCCAACTATTTATCAAACCAATATTTAGAATATTTAGCACTCCTCAGTGATTCAAATTTGTCTTATCACTCAAAGTAAAACCTCAATTTAACACACATCAATATTAGCAGATTTACATACAGTATAATTATCCCATAATTCTACTATTAACTTTTTTAATCATGATTTTAATACAGATCAGTATCTCAATGCATTCTTAATCTAAATTACTACAATTTACATGGTGTAGACCTCTTCAATCAATCTGATACCACAAAAGTATAAACAATTTTAATGGCACAGTTAGATTAAACCCCCCCCCTCTCAGGCACGGCATCTTCTGGCATCTTCGTTTTCCTTCAAATAGCTTTACAGTTCAAAGTGGACGGCCCATGATAATGTCCCAATTTCAATGTCTCATCTTTACCACTCATGTCTTGTCCATTCGTCAACCAATATACCAGCATCATAAGAAAATGTCAGAACAGATCTTTCTCCATGATCACTCCAAATGGACTCCTCACAGTATGACAGAACCATGAAAGAAAAGCAGTTGATAGCTTAGATCTGATACTGTACACCAATTTCTGGCTTGGTTCTTTTCTCTCGGTAGAAGTGGTTTGGAAAGCCTCCTTCAATGCCTTTGTCTCTCTTCTTCAGCCAGTTAGAGGGGGTTTTGAGGTACACACACCATTCGGTCCAAATGATCTCTTCCATGCATTAAGATACCGTCTGATGTCACCCTTCATGATAACCTCGAAAGAACAGATCAGAACAACAGTTTAGTTCAGTTCATTAACTACATGATAAATGATTACTTTTACCAATTATTCTTAACACACATATCTAAACATATTTCACAGAGAATATCAAAACATTCTATTGAAACTATTCTTTCAAATTGGTTTATACTCCCCATCTCACTGTCAACTCCATCGTAGAGCCAAGGATCAAGAAATTAGACCTATACCCCTCGGGAATAGAACAAAACAAACACAACAATACAATACACTCAACAATACAATACACTCATTCACATATCACTTAAGTTGTATAACTTCAATTCAAACCCTCAAAAAACTGAATCCTCCCCCATGTTTTACACACATCTCTCCGTATGAGAGTAATGTAAAACAAAATTTCAGCTAACCTAATCAAATTAAAATCACTAAACTGAAGAAGAAAAAAAAAAACACTCCACAAAGAAAAATTATTTAACCCCTATGGTCATAGGAAAATAGACTTAAAGCTTAGTTAAAAGCAATGCCCTCTTCACACTGGTCCAAATTACAAATATGGATTAAGAAACATATTTACCAATTACACAAATTATTTTGAAAGCAGTATTACAAATGACCATACATTCATTTTCCAAATGGCTTTCCAATGCGGGTGATCAAGCCACAACGGAAAGTCATCAGAAGGTCATAGGTCATACAAAACCCTCCAAAGCAGTGTTTTGCACTATATAAAACAATTTGCAAACAATAATCAACTAGTTCCAAACATTTTCATAATTCCATGTTCCCAGAACATTCCTTTATCAAAAGAATTTGCGTGTGTAATGAAAAGTCAGAAAATAAAAACTCATTACAATCCCAATGTGGTGAGTGCCCCAATTTCACTCACTCTCCCCAAGAGTATATTCCCTGGACACATTCCAGAGAGAGACAGTGAAATATCAATTTTCCCGAAGAAAACACAAAAACACTTAGTATTCATTTACACTACATTGATTCAGAAACTCAAACGTGAACTATAAACCAAACCTAATGATAATTCCACTGTACCTCAAATCATTAATCATAAGTTTTAATCAAATCAATGTATATGCATGATAAGTTAAATCAACTCTTAAAAAAAACTCTTAATCAGCAACCTAATAATTTCAATCTGTTGATATAAATTTAGTAAAAAAACAATTCTGATTTTTTTTTAACAAATCTAAAATCCTTCAAAAGTCGGTGCTGTCTCATCATCTAAAATAAAAATAAACTTAATTTTTTCCCCCACTGATATCCACAAAGGTCAATACTGTTCAGCACATCCATTAATGATCTTCCTTTAGTCTGTACAGGGTCTGAAGTTCCAATGTATGCAGATGATACTGTGATAAATTCATGCAAATAACAAACTACACAAAAACTCACTACTATAATGATTCAGATGACAAAATTGCTCAGAGACTCATGTTTACATCTCAATAAAATAAAACACAGTCTGCATGTTCCTCAAAAAACAAGTACTGATGTAAAACGCTCCTGGTGGTATCTGATTTTAAGTGCCAAGGCATCATACTTGATTCCAACCTTTCTTTTAAAAAGCAAATAATAAAGGAACTCAAATACCAAATTCAACCTAGCTAATTTACCAAAACATATGAAATTGTTTTGACTACACTATATAACTACTATAACAACACTATAATTAAAATCTATGATACTCCCCCACTTAACATACTAGTTTAGTCTTTGGCCCAATCTTGCTTTTCAACATTCATACCCATTCAGCCTTCTGTCAACAGGTTGGCGTACTATTCAATCCAGCAATCACCTTTAATGACCTGACATTGTTCCACATAATGGAAACATACCATAACCTTAGAGTACATGAACTTTCCTGCTCAAATTTACTGGTGTTACTTAAACAATCAAACCAAGAATCAATAACAATCAGAAGCTATCCTTACGATGTTTTATGATTCAGACATCCAGTCTCCCAATTCTCATAGCCTAATACAGTAAATATAAACGCCACAAATCTATGATGCCCACCTAGCGAATCAGCTGCTAGAAATACAGAAAAAAAATGGACCTGAACAACGGTCAAAACAATTAGAGTAAGGTTATTGTATATTCAAACTAATAACGCAAATGTACGTTATTCTACAACAATCTACCTTCCTCCAGCAACTTTCCCTGACAATGAGCAGCCAACATAACAACTCACTCTCTTACATACTTTCAACTCAACTTTCCTACTTCTTTTTCCCCCAGTTGGGCAAAAATATAACCCCTCTCATTTCAACGTTTTTCCCTTACCTCTATCGTAAGATTAAAACCTCAACTTTATAACTTCCTCTTCTCTTTGCTCTCCACACTTATGAAATGTATCATATTTCTTTAAAAATAACACACACAGCGCCAAAATTATAACATGCGTCAGTCAATCTATAAGAATGAAAAACATTTCGGTAACCACTTTCCTATCGCCATTCTCTCCCCGCTATCATTCAGAGTGTCTTTAACTTAGGTAACTGTCTTCTCTATTGATACAGTAATTTAAATACGACCCAATTCTCAATACATTATTCCAGCAGATAATTTAGTGAACAGACATCGTCTTGCATCAGAATTCGCTTCGTTATTGTTTTAAATTGAATTAGCCTATCAATTTAACCTAAACAATCTATTGAAAACGTTCAATTTATCTCTTATACAAACACTAGCGACCATAACTTTCCAGGCAAAACATACAAATAGATTATTTACAGTCATAAAGTCTGAATTCAGCCAGCGCCTTGACTGGGAATGGAACTCGGGCCTCCCGCGTTGCAGGCGAGAATTCTACCACTGAACCACCAATGCTATTGCCAATAGCAAAAACTCTCCGCATATAAACCCGATTTACAAAGTAAAATCAAAACACGTCACTATCGGTAATTCCCAGAAGAATAATAGCCCAATTTTAATAGTACAAACATTGCTCCAGCTATGATTCTCAAATTCCAAATGAATATATTAGCAATCAAAGAATAAAATCGACACTAATGACTAGGAAACAGTAAAAGTAGATTATGTTTACTTATGCAACATATTTCAATTACTTTACTACATCACATTAATCACGCAAGGATAATTCGTTTGATGGAAAACCTTAGGCTTTGTACAACATTATAAATTACATCGAGCATCCCTCGAATTCTCTTTAACTTTATGGAAAACAGTTTATTCAATAAATCCCGCAACTTCTCTCATACTAGGAAGAAAAAGTATAACATGTTCAGACCTTAAGGGCAGTTTAATTTGAAATGTTTCACCCAGACGGAGATACTCCAATATGCGTTCTATAGTTACATCGTTAGGGTAAGATAACCAAAAGTGGACACACTCTAATCAGTTTCTAGAGCTCAATTTCCCAGATTTTGTAGATTATTGTAACAGTGCTTAAAAACTTCATCTTTATCAAATTATCCATTTAAGATATCAACTCAAAACCTACGTACGTCTACGAATGGGTGGTTTAAATTGTATCTAATCATTTTCAGCATTACTTTATACACACATACCATTTATCATAATTTCAAATAATTCACAGAATCCATATAAAATTTAAGAAATCTTAGTTACTCACACAGAACTTTCAGGATCATCCACACAGGATTGGTCAGATTTTTCACATAGAACTTTTCTGACGTCCACACAGAACATCAAAAGGTTTGCCCACACAGAGTAAACCCTACCCCGCTCACACAGAACGGTCCGACTCACACAGAGTAAACCTGCCCCGCTCACACAGAACGGTCCGACTCACACAGAGTAAACCTAGGGCATACCTGGCTAGCACATTTAAAATAATTGGAATTCACCACATCTGAGGGTCACTTAGACAAATCACACAGACACACAGAATGAGGTCCTTCTTCCAATAGGGCTTCACCAAGTGCCGTGTTTCACCTAGAACACACAGACCCCCTGGCCCCTCACCCCGACAGACCTCACCAAATCCCCACTGTGATCAATTCAGTGTCAGGAGGGCTCTTGGTCACTGGCAACCGGACAGCGCAGAGTATCTTTTGAGTCCACAAAACCCCCAGATTACTCTCCTCTGACTCGGCCCTGCTTACGCCGCCAAGGTGCCTTCCTTACAAAGGAATTCACGCTCAGAGTATAACAGGCATAATTAAAAAACTCTACTTCAAATCTGTGTGTGGTTCGCTCACCTTTTTCTTTAAAAAAAACTCAGTTCGAGATGTGGTATCCACTCGGCTCGCTTCCTCTTAGATCAAAGGTTGGTCCATCTGCTCCGTTTCCCGAAGTGTGGTTCTCCCTGAGATCCCAAGTTTAGGGGATCCCTCGTGCACGATTTATTTACCTAGATCGTAGGAACGGTCACCGAGTGAAGATTCACATCCCCTCCTCGTCGCCAAATGTCGTGGAAATTTCCTCTATTTACCAAATCATGGGAGCAAACCACACACACAAGTCAGAGTTAGTTATAAAAGTCCATCTTTAATTATATGAGCTCTATCACAACCCTGTGACTCTCAGATTGATTCAGTGTCTCCCAGTGAATCCTCTGAGAGCCCCCTTACAATGCAACTGAGTTCCTTTAATAGCAAAGACCCACATAGTCAGACAGCATAGACATAACTCATCGTTCAGCTTTGTCTCCTTTCCCAAACCATAAACCAATCCTCCATTACAACAGGCATATATCAAATTGTCATTTAGATACAACCCACTCTAAATACAAACTCCTGGACAAACTCACGGAGAGGAGGGTGAGGCTATAGGTTAAGATAGAAACAACATAAAAGGGAGCATAGAATGATTCCAGACACTGCAACCTTCCTTTCCCCACTATGGGAAAGGTAGAGAGTGAAAGATATGTTTACACATGATGACACTTTGACCTCTCCCCTCTCAGCGGCCATGCAACTTAGTCTTGACATAGAACAGATACTGCAACCCTCACCACAGAATAACACAAAAATACCATTCTGATGAGAATTAACTTACACACATTTGATGAATATAAAACATCTTACATATGTTACCAACAAATTCTGAATCTTCCCTAACACCCCCTACACACTCAGTTTGTACAACGGATGTACAAGACATTTGCCAAAACTGTTTTGATCCAACAGATTGTCTGCACAAAACAATGTACACAACAGTCGCATAGACATCGCACTATAATTCTGTAACCATTCTGTCAAATGTGTTGTACATCCGTTGTAAGACCTGAGTGTGTATGAGGCCAAACTCATTTTCTATATTACAGATATAGGATCTTAATTTGACCCAACCTGTTGTAGGAGAACTTCCCTTCAATGCAGGAAAGGTTCAACTTGTTGTGTATTTGAGGTTTAAAAAGGCTTCTGAAGTTTGTAATATCCACTTTAAAATTTCAAATTGAATTTTCCCTTACAAAAGATATATCAACCACTACAAAAATGTCCATTCATTCACGTAATAATTCACATTTCCTGTTGCAGCAGGATTATTTTAAACCGACTCAAATTAAAATCCTACATCTGTAGATACACTACTGACCTTCTGTCTCATTGAGAGGTGAGGGAGTGGGACATTAAGGAAATAGGCTGTGTGCCATCTGTGGTTACCAACTGTTTTGCCTTCCATGGTCCTAATGTTTTGCCCATGTAAAGCATGGCATCATTATCTCCCGGATTTGTATTTTTAATATATTTATAGGTAGGTAAAACAAGAATACTATTTCAACTGTATAAATACCTGAGTTTCCAATATAATCCTTCATTCTACACAGGATAGAGACCATCATACTTTACACTGCCAAGACCGTATCATTCTCTACACAGCCCACAGCAGGTGAGACATAACAATTTATCTGAGATAATGATAACACTGTAACAGTTTGTGAGATTACTAAATGCATGTAACTCAAAAGGACAACACTATGGTCAGTTTTCTAGATACAGCTAGATTTGGAATTTGTTTGACCCATTGTAGTATTGCTATAATATAATTGCTATGTTGATAAAGTGGAGAAGGATAATTTGGGGGATTGGAATTTGGAATTGTCAATGTGTTACAGTGTTCTGATCTTGATTTATTGATTAAAAATACTAATGGTCAACGTGTTCAAACTCATAAACTCATACATTTTACACATATCCTCATACATGACAGCATCCTATCACTTCTCCACTCTCTCTCCTGACCCTGCTGCCACCATAGACATGACACTTCTCCCCTGTCTCTCCTGACCCTGCTGCCACCATAGACATGACACTTCTCCACTGTCTCTCCTGACCCTGCTGCCACCATAGACATGACACTTCTCCTGCTCCTACTCTCAGCCGGTAAGTATTCAGTCAACCTACTTTACACTGTTACCGAAAAGTCAAATTCATGGTAATTTTAGGTATTACAAGAAAGTAAAAAAAAACTATGAAATGCTTTTCTGCAGCATACTGTAAATGATGGTGCATTGTGTGAAATTACTGTATTTTGAGTGGTACACTGTTTTCACTGTAACTGACAGGCAGCCTATTAACTGTAAATTACTGTAAAAAAAAGTACAGTATGTTTCTGTAAATTCCAAAGAAACTTTGTTTGAACAGTACATCACTGTAAAGTTTACTGTAAAGTGCAGCCAACCTGCTTGCACCGATCCCTTTTAATTGCAGTCAAATACTGTGAATCTACCATTATTTAGAAATGATTAATCTGACTTTATTATTACGTGAATAAAAGCAACAGGCCCTCTTCAGGATCTAGTCAAGGTAGCGAGCCTTGCATCACCACTCAGTTTGACTATAACTATATAAGACTACAGTATATACAGATAGATCATCTTGCTGACCAATGCTCTCGGATTCCTTTATTGTGGCATGTAGATCAGGGATGTCAAGAAGGAACCCAAGCTTATGCTATGTGTATAGTGTAAATAACAACTACCAATAGACCTAATAAATTATGAACGTACAGTCAATCAAATAATTCCTCTGTAAAATGTGAAATGCATTTACTCCATTCAACTAGTCCGATGTATTAGTCACAACATAATTGACACTCAAACAATTACAATGTACGTGAAATACATGATAAATTACAGAAGACACACAGTTATTGACTAACAACTAAATAATACTTAACGTGGTGTTGTGGAAATTCTTACACAGGGACAGTCAAAGTCAATCTTAAATTAGACATTGTTTACTTGTCTGCGGGCTGGAGAGGTCCCAACCAACTCTATGCACCATAGTACACATGTCAAACAGAAGCTCTGCCTGAGCAGTCCAAGCAGTTGTCTCATATACAGCTATTCACAGACAAGTTATAAGTTACAAGTTACAAGTTATAACAGCATGATTTAGCATAAATAATTCATCATTACCATTTTGTTTCATTCACGTGACTGATCAATACTGGTTCTTAACATGTGGCAGACCAATACCTCTTGAGGCTTCTTCTCTCTAAGCTGAGACCTTGAAACTGAGATTTCTTTAGTTTGTTCTCAAAACAAGGTCTGGGCGTACTGCCAAATTGTCGTTATTGATAGTGAGGATTTGTTCAGTCAGTCACTTGCATGAACACGGAAATCGGTTTATAGAACAGCACACATATTGAACACAGAAATTAGTTATAAGAAAAGCACAAACATTACAATTCCATTAAAGTGCTTACACGTGTCTTCAGTTCAGAATAATCTCTAAGAGAAAAACTGTATATGCCTGATACACAGTGGAGCTTGCTAACAATGTTCTCAAAATATGAGCGAACTCATTGCTCTTTTAGCCAAATTCAAGCAGCAACTCACCCCCAACCTAAACTACAGTGTCTTTGCACTTTGTTAGGAAAAACAATATACAGGAACAACACACCCAGATTCTAATCTAATCAACACAATTTAAATGATAGGAGTGCACTTCGTATTTGCTCCCTATTTGAACTGACCGTACCTCTCCTTCTGTCAGTGACCCCAGGACATCTGTGGGAACGTCTCTTCCTCAAGATTGCCACGACAAAGATGTGACTCTCTCCTGTGAGAGATACATCCATGCAAACAATGTCATGAATCCTCAAGATGGGCCTAAGGAGCCAGCAAATTGCCTTTTGCGAGTGTCGCATTCTCTCATTTTTCCACTACAGTAGCATTTACATTTTTACAGTATAATACAGGCTGTATATACAGTGCCTTGCGAAAGTATTCGGCCCCCTTGAACTTTGTGACCTTTTGCCACATTTCAGGCTTCAAACATAAAGATATAAAACTGTATTTTTTTGTGAAGAATCAACAACAAGTGGGACACAATCATGAAGTGGAACGACATTTATTGGATATTTCAAACTTTTTTAACAAATCAAAAACTGAAAAATTGGGCGTGCAAAATTATTCAGCCCCCTTAAGTTAATACTTTGTAGAGCCACCTTTTGCTGCGATTACAGCTGTAAGTCGCTTGGGGTATGTCTCTATCAGTTTTGCATATCGAGAGACTGAAATTTTCTCCCATTCCTCCTTGCAAAACAGCTCGAGCTCAGTGAGGTTGGATGGAGAGCATTTGTGAACAGCAGTTTTCAGTTCTTTCCATAGATTCTCGATTGGATTCAGGTCTGGACTTTGACTTGGCCATTCTAACACCTGGATATGTTTATTTTTGAACCATTCCATTGTAGATTTTGCTTTATGTTTTGGATCATTGTCTTGTTGGAAGACAAATCTCCGTCCCAGTCTCAGGTCTTTTGCAGACTTCATCAGGTTTTCTTCCAGAATGGTCCTGTATTTGGCTCCATCCATCTTCCCATCAATTTTAACCATCTTCCCTGTCCCTGCTGAAGAAAAGTAGGCCCAAACCATGATGCTGCCACCACCATGTTTGACAGTGGGGATGGTGTGTTCAAGGTGATGAGCTGTGTTGCTTTTACGCCAAACATAACGTTTTGCATTGTTGCCAAAAAGTTCAATTTTGGTTTCATCTGACCAGAGCACCTTCTTCCACATGTTTGGTGTGTCTCCCACGTGGCTTGTGGCAAACTTTAAACAACACTTTTTATGGATATCTTTAAGAAATGGCTTTCTTCTTGCCACTCTTCCATAAAGGCCAGATTTGTGCAATATACGACTGATTGTTTTCTTATGGACAGAGTCTCCCACCTCAGCTGTAGATCTCTGCAGTTCATCCAGAGTGATCATGGGCCTCTTGGCTGCATCTCTGATCAGTCTTCTCCTTGTTGAGCTGAAAGTTTAGAGGGACGGCCAGGTCTTGGTAGATTTGCAGTGGTCTGATACTCCTTCCATTTCAATATTATCGCTTGCACAGTGCTCCTTGGGATGTTTAAAGCTTGGGAAATCTTTTTGTATCCAAATCCGGCTTTAAACTTCTTCACAACAGTATCTCGGACCTGCCTGGTGTGTTCCTTGTTCTTCATGATGCTCTCTGCGCTTTTAACGGACCTCTGAGACTATCACAGTGCAGGTGCATTTATACGGAGACTTGATTACACACAGGTGGATTGTATTTATCATCATTAGTCATTTAGGTCAACATTGGATCATTCAGAGATCCTCACTGAACTTCTGGAGAGAGTTTGCTGCACTGAAAGTAAAGGGGCTGAATAATTTTGCACGCCCAATTTTTCAGTTTTTGATATGTTAAAAAAGTTTGAAATATCCAATAAATGTCGTTCCACTTCATGATTGTGTCCCACTTGTTGTTGATTCTTCACAAAAAAATACAGTTTTATATCTTTATGTTTGAAGCATGAAATGTGGCAAAAGGTCGCAAAGTTCAAGGGGGCCGAATACTTTCGCAAGGCACTGTATCTCAGAGGGTGGTGATTACGGCCCAGTACAAGCACTAGGGTTAACTGCCTGTTCAGGGGCAGAACGTCAGATTACAGTGCTTACACTGTAAGCTTGTCAGCTCGGGGGTTTGAACTTGCAACCTCCCGGTTACTGGTCCAACTCTAACCACTAGGCTACCCTGCCGCCCCTATATTCTAAACAGTGTCAGAGGAAAGCCCAACATTTTTTCAAAGACTCCAGTCACCCAATTCCTAGACTGTTCTTTCTGCTACCGCATGGCAAGCGGTGACGGAGTACCAAGTCTAGGTCCAAAAGGCTCCTTAACAGCTTCTAACCCCAAGCTATACGACTGCGGAACAGTTAATCAAATGGCCACTTGGACTGTTTACATTTACCCCCCCCCCCCCCCCCACTGCTGCTACTCTCCGTTTATATCTATGCATAGTCACTTTCCAAATTAACCTGTACCCCCACACATTGACTCGGTACCGGTACCCCCTGTATATAGCCTCGATATTGTTATGTACATTTATTGTGTTATGGAACATTTTTGCGCATGCAACATTTCTGGTATTTTTTTATTTCAGCTCATGAAACATGGGACCAACACTTTACATGTTGCGTTTACACTTTTGTAAATACAGAATTTTACTTGCCACCGGGCTGCCTCTAAATTCATGTTAACCACTTTACAGTGTATCTAACACAGGAATGAGCAATTCCTCTTGTGCCTGATTGTCTGCAGGTCTTCTTTTTTGGCTGGTACATTGTTGTAACACTGATTGTTCACAGTGAACATACCTGATTTTTGAGATATAAACCAGATAACGATTTGACAGAAAGAACAAATCTAGTTAACCCCATTAACAACAACATACTCTACAGCTACATGTATGACATCACAAACCATGAAACCAACCTCGGTAACACTTCATTTTAAGCAGTCCCTATTACAGTGTAATTACATGTGTAATTATACTCTAACAAGTATTGCAGTTAACTGTAACAAGTGATAGTTACTACCATTTACATGTTGTTATTACAGTGTAAGTGTTGTGATTTATAATTACAAAGGTATAACAATGAATGCTTGTTTTCATGCTTGTTACAAATGGGCAGGTTTCCACTAAATTCACAATGGTAGTGTTTTGTATCATCTTTTAAACCATAGTACATGTAATGTTTGCCTAAGCACAATGAAATTACTAGGTGTTACACAGGATTTAGCTAGTTAAAATGAAGTGTATTTTGAGGGGTAATTGTAATCTGTGTGTACATGTATAATACATTACCCATCCCGACAACCTGACCCTCGTTTTAAAGTTTCTGGAAGTTTCACTTATTTCTGTTCCTTATTGTGAAATTACCCAGAAGGTACACTTTATTTTGGGGGCAAGTGCTAGCAACAACATGGAGTGGAGATATAGCTTGAGCATAGGATATAATCTCTCAGACACCCAGCTCATCCACGAGGGATCAAAACCTTAGTGTCAGTTGTTACTGTATGCATATGAGAAGAAATGAAACACTAAGTAGGTTAATTTAGTGAAAATCTGCCCATTTGTAACAAGCATGATAACAACCATTTATTGTTACACCTTTGTAAATACATATCACAATTACTACAAGTTACATGTTGTTATTACACTGTAACTATGAGTTAATACAGTTAACTACAATAGTTGTGAGTGTAATTACACCACAATAAGGACCCCTTAATTAAGTGTTACGAAAACCTAATTTTGTTGTCATGTGCATGCTAACGTTGAACTTAATCAAATTGTTTTTGTCCTCAGGTGTCTGCTGCACAGCCGCATTCAGCCGCCTCAAACAGTTGCATCTCATTAAAAGGAGTTTAAAATGGACAGAAGCACAAGACTTCTGCCGGGAGAACTACACTGATCTTGTCACTTTGTACAATCGGGAGGAATCTGAGCAGCTGATACAGTTAAAGCTATCTAATAACAGCTCTAAAGCCTGGATAGGTCTCCATCGCACAGAGCACAGTCTGAAGTGGTCCAATGGAGACGCTGTTAATGACACTGCATGGTCACCACTTCCAAGCCCGTACACAGAGCCAACGTGTGCAGCCATACTCAAAGATAATACAACATGGGAGAATTGTAAAGAGCAGAAATACTTCATGTGTTACAGAGAAGGTAAAACATTCCATATTACAAAACACATCAGATTTCGTGTTTCCTTGCACATCACCAACATCCAATTCAAATGATTAGAATTCTTCAACAATATTGAGATATAATTATTTTATATCAAACTAAGTTGAGTAGAGTAAAATGTTAGTCCATTCTGTGTGCGCAGGGTCTGGTGATTCCTTCCTGATTGAACAGAACATGACCTGGTATGAGGCTCAGAGTTACTGCAGAGAGAACTACACTGACCTGGTCAGCATCAGGAACGAGGGACAGAAGGAGGAAGTGAAGAACAAAGGAATGAACAGCACCATTCCTTACTGGATCGGCCTGCTGTATGATGACTGGGAGTGGTCTGATGGAGGGAGATCTGCCTACAGAGACTGGTCAACATTGTATGTTCCAAATGTATACTATCCTATAGCAGAACAGAATCACACTGTTCTTAATCAGACTGACAAAACTATACTCACAGTGGGAAATGGAGGTTATGAAGACCATACACTCTGCTCTGAAGGTAAGTTGTCAAAGAGGAACATAGTCAAACTGCTTCTTATTTGTATGAAAGGTTGTTACTCTATATTGATAGTAGCCTGGTCAAGGGGACTGAACGCTGCACTTCCTTTTCCCTTCACTTGTCAAGTCAAACACAATGCAGGGCTATCATGATATCATGCTGGTTCCACCAGGCTATAATGACATATAACTATTATTATTATTATGTGCCTGCTTATCTTTCTCCTAAAATCTGAGATTTAAAATGGGTGCCAAAACAAGTTAAAATGAACATGTTAAATATTTGGAATTCCACATATCTTTCCGGATCAGTTCGCATCCACAATATTGGTGAAAGAAAGTCTTGGGAACAGGCTCTGGACTACTGCAAGAATAACTACCATGGACTGCTGCGTACTGAGACAGAAGAAGACCTGGAGGTGATCAAGCAGAAGTTTAATGGGACTGGTTTTACTGGTCCTGTGTGGGTGGGTCTGAGACAGAGCCGTCTCTTTGGGTTCTGGGTCTGGTCCAATGGGCTGCCAGTGGGGTGGAGTAACTGGGAGGGAGACAGACAGCCTGAACAGCCTCTGTCCAACCATTGTGGTGCCATGGCAATGGAGGAGGGATACAAGTGGAGTGATCAGGATTGTCTGTCCAAACTCTACTTTATTTGTGAAGGATAATTTACATACATTTTCCCATTTAATTAACTGTCTTTACCATTCCTCACATTTTGATTGATATGTGTTTTTTCTTTAGGTAATTGCTGATTGAAATCACATTTGCAAATCTGTTTTTATGTTTTAACCTTTCAGCATGCAATGCAATGTACAATACACCGGTATAACTTATCAAAAATCTTTGAGTAAAATTGTGTGAGATTTCAGATATTTAAAAAATGTACACAATAAAATGTAGATAATTATGTCATGTGATTAAAATATTATGTTATCTTGTCTTAACATGTTTGCCATTAAGCAAACTCGTTTATCCTAGGTTTACCCATAGTCATCCCTATTGTAACTGTGGGTTACTGGAATTAATACTCTAGATAGCCTAAATACAATTATATTTAATTAATAGTATCATGCATGTTAACGATGACTAAGGAAATAAAAATGATAGTAAAGTAATATATTGTACATTATGGATATTGTGGGAATAATGGAAATACTCCCAATTTCTGTTCACAACTTGACAAAAATAAACAAAACATAAAATGTTTTTTAGTCTTCTTTTAAACATACATAAACACAGTAGATGTTGCAACAAGATGTCCGTTTGAGTAACTCCAGGACATTACAGAGAAGCGTGTATGTTGCAATCTTGTCTAGTTCAACATTTATCTCATTGATCGAGACATGTGGTTTCCATCCCCAAGTGTCGCATGTCAGGATGACAGACACCTGCCTCGATCAATGAGAGAAGACTTGAAATACAGTACACACAGATGGCAGCGTACACATTGTTGGATTACTTCATGGAGCAAAAAATATACATTTATTTTAATAATGGAGCTTTTTCTCAATTCAAACGGACCCCCTACAAGTGGACGCAGACATTTGATGAGACTGCAGAATCAAATAACCTTCCAAACAGGGATCAACAGGCCCTTAGTAGGAAAGGGCATTTATACTGAATAACGAATATGGAACAATTTCAAAGATTTTACTGAGTTACAGTTCATATAAGGAAATCAGTCAATTGAAACAAATTAATTTGGCCCTAATCTATGGATTTCACATGACTGGGCAGGGGTGCAGCCATAGGTGGGCCTTGGAGGGCATATGCCCTACACTTGGCAGCCAGGCCAATCCACTAAGGAGCCAGACCCAGCCAATCAGAATTAGTTTTTCCCCACAAAAGTGCTTAGTTACAGAAATAAATACTTCTCAGTACCCACCCTAAGACGATCCCTTAGGTGAAGAAGCCGCATATCACGTATATATATATATTTACAACTTTTTTCGCATACCTTTTTATATATATTTTTTTATTTTCCATAAACTCATCTTCAAAACAGTCTCCTGCAACCCGCCTCACCAATTTATATTTATTTTTTTAAAAAAATCATTATTTACCTCAAATCTGTAATCCTCCATAGAAGCTAACCAGAAGCTAGCCAGAAGCTAATCCAGAAGCTAGCCAGAAGCTAGCCTGAAGCTAATCAGAAGCTAATCAGAAGCTAGTTAGCTTCTTTACTGGCTAATCGTTAGTATTCAGCTAACCACGGTTTGTGGTCATCGGCTATCCTTTAGCCCGAAAATCTATCGCCAGTTTTGTACGGCGCGGTTCGGACCAGAACATACCGGACCTATTTTTCTCTAGCTAGCTGCTATCCGTGTGACTATCGTCTTTCATCGATTCCGGAGCAAACATCAATTATCCTGGAGCTAGCCAGCTGAAGAGTTCCATCAATCACTCCTGGGCTACAATCACCTATCCGGACCCGTTTTACTGCCAACGCGGAGCCCCACCGGGCCTTCACATCTGGACTACCGACGTTATCTACCCGAGGGAGTTATCCGGCTGGCTCCTCCGTCGCGACGTTACCTGAACGCCCATCTGAGGTCCGCTAACCGTTAGCTGGCTTATCGGCTGCTATCTGAATAGACCTATCGGACAATTTTTTTTCTTTTTCTTTTTTTTCTTGGGCCTCTATAACTATATCTATTGTTTTTTTTTTTTTTTTTTTTGTGTGAATTGGATTCATCCACACGGAACCCCACTAATCCTACCGACGGAAACGCACGAGGTGGCTAATAACAGACCTCCATCCTATGCTAGCTTGCTACCGATGGCCCGGCTAGCTGTCTAAATCGCTGTGACCCCAACCAACCTCACTACTCACTGGACCCGTTTGATCACTCGACTAAGCATGCCTCTCCTTAATGTCAATATGCCTTGTCCATTGCTGTTCTGGTTTGTGTTTATTGGCTTATTTCACTGTAGAGCCTCTAGTCCTGCTCACTATACCTTATCCAACCTATTAGTTCCACCACCCACACATGCGATGATCTCCTGGTTTCAATGATGTTTCTAGAGACAATATATCTCTCATCATCACTCAATACCTAGGTTTACCTCCACTGTATTCACATCCTACCATACCTTTGTCTGTACATTATACCTTGAAGCTATTTTTCGCCCCCAGAATCCTCCTTCTACTCTCTGTTCCAGACATTCTAGACGACCAATTCTTATTGCTTTTAGCCGTACCCTTATCCTACTCCTCCTCTGTTCCTCTGGCAATGTAGAGGTGAATCCAGGCCCTGCAGTGCCTAGCTCTACTCCTATTCCCCAGGTGCTCTCTTTTGATGACTTCTGTAACCGTAATAGCCTTGGTTTCATGCATGTTAAAACTTCTTGCGACTAGCAAACCCGTATCCGGGAGCGTAATCATAGCCTCAAATGCATTAGCATAATGCAATTTTTCCTATTCATGAAAATTGCAAATTAAATTTTTGTTAACAACACTGTCATCTCAGATTTTCAAAATATGCGTTACAGCCAACGCTAGACAAGCATTTGTGTAAGTTTATCATGGCATAATGCTATGCTAGGCTCTGCTGGCAGCAGGCAACATTTTCACAAAAATAAGAAAAGCAACCAAATTAAATAATTTACCTTTGAAGAACTTCAGATGCTTTCACCCAGGAGACTCCCAGTTAAATGTTCCTTTTTTCCAAAAAGATTATTTTTGTAGGCGAAATAGCTCCCGTTTCTTCATCATGCATGGCTGAGAAATCGACCGGAAAATGCTACAACTATAACGCCAAACTTTTTTCAAAATTTGCTCCATAATATCGACAAAAACACGGCAAACGTTGTTTAGGATCCATCCTCAAGGTGTTTTTAACATATATATTCGATAATATATCCGTCGAGGCAATTGGTTTCTCATAAGAAGCGATTGAAAAATGGCTACCTCAATATTTTACGCAAGGTTTTCTGCGGGAGACACTATGTGACCACATGCTATATATGGTTCCTTACAGCCATTTTTCAATGGAAATGCCTAAAAAGACGTCACAAAGCTGTAGACACATTGGGGAATACGTGGAAAACGTAAGCTCATTCGTAGCTCATTCACAGCCATATAAAGAGTCATTGGCATGAGGCGGTTTCAAAAAATGCGGCACTTCCTGGTTGGATTTTTATCTGGGTTTCGCCTGTAACATCAGTTCTGTGGCACTCACATACAATATCTTCGCAGTTTTGGAAACGTCAGAATGTCTTCTTTCCAAAGCTGTCAATTATATGCATAGTCGAGCATCTTTTCGTGACCAAATATCTTGTTTAAAATGGGAACGTTTTTCATCCAAAAATTTAAATAGCACCCCCTAAATCCAAGAGGGTGAAGTCATGATGAAGTTGTTTCATTTGGTGACCTCATGAAAGACAGGAAACGCATATTACTGTATCTCTGTTTGTGTACACTTTTCAATTATCAGATGTACATCTAGATGTTGTATTAAATGAATGAGTAAATATGAAACTATTTGTGAAAAGATGAAAATGAGAGTATGGATTTTCATATAAAGTTTATCTAGTCAGTAGCCACACCCCCGTGAGCCAGACAGTACATCAGGCATCATGAAACCTTCCTTTTCTACTCCAGAGTATAAAACCACCCGCGACGAAATTGACATTTCATGCCAGAGACCCATGGTAAGACGGACAACTCAAATGGTTAAGAAGACTAGAAAACATGCAGCTGACGCTATGTGTGAAATGATTAACAACCACGGAGACCATGTAGCGCTGCCTACACGACTGGTTCAACTCAGACTAGACGTAGAATAACTTGTCTGCAGCTGGAAATTACGTAAGTACGAGAATAGTGACAACCGCGGAAGCATTTATTCTATGCAACGACCATCCGTATGCCTGACGTACCCATTACAACTGACACTTTCCAGAGCCGCTGAGAAAGCGACAACTACGAAAGACGTTGTGACTTCTAGGCATGTTAAAGGCTCTCTGATGAACTGACTCTCCAGCAGACGGACCGGTGATTCCAACAGAGAGACAACAATGACATATGGGCGTAAATATATACATTGCAATTGTTTTCGAATGAGCGACCGTTCATGTGCAAAGGATTAGCATTTAATATAATTATCAACTGTGTGTAGTGAATCCATTTGTCTTTCTCGCTCTTTTCCTGTCCCCACCCCTTTCCATTGACTACCAAGCCGTCATACCGATTTAGCCCACTAGGGACTTATCAGTGCATTGTGTTAGTAACCAGTAACTATATTGTTTGTTTATGTAATTCTGTGATTTGTTTAGTTAGTTAGTAAATAAATAATTAAGTCAATTGGTATATCGTTCATTCATTATGGAAACTAGGGTTCGTGTAGATATCCAAGGGTGTGTGGCATTCAGATATGAGACTAATGAGGTAATAATGATGCATTAATAGAAGACTAATCGATAATGTGAAAATACCTGAGGAGTCGATTCGGGAAATAGACACTATAAACATTTTGCCATGGTGCCCCGCCTTCTTGGTTAATTAAAGTTTATGATTAGTTTAAAACCTCTCTAGGGTAGGGGGCAGTATTTTGACATCCGGATGAAAAGCGTGCCCAAAGTAAACTGCATGTTACTTATGCATATAATTGGTAGATTTGGATAGAAAACACTCTAAAGTTTCCAAAACCGTTAAAATAAGGTCTGTGACTATAACAGAACTGATATGACAGGCGGAAACCTGAGGAAAATCCATCCAGGAACTGCCGTTATTTTGAAATTGAAAGCCTATCCACCATATAAAGGGATATGACCCAGATTACATTCCCTATGGCTTCCAATAGATGTCAACAGTCTTTAGACATTGTTTCAGGCTTTTATTCTGATAAATGTGGGAGATTGACCACTTTGTTCGATTGGAGAGTGGAAAGTCCCAGAGCAGTTTGATGCGTGCGACCTAGAGCGCGCCGTTCGTTCTTTTTCTTTTCTAATGAAAACGGAATTGTCCGTAATATTATTGATTATTTAGAGTAAATACAACCTGAGGATTTATTATAAACATTGTTTGACATGTTTCTACAAACTTTACTGGTACTATTTGGATTTTTCGTCTGCCTGTTGTGACTGCATTTTGAGCCAATGGATTACTGAACAAAACGCGCCAACAAAACTGAACTTTTTGGACCTAAAGAGGGACTTTATCGAACAAAACATACATTTATTGTGTAACCATATAAAGATTGTGGTGTTTCTTTTCTGCATTACCAAATGAGGAGAAACAAACTTCACACAGCAGTCAGAGTTATACTTAAACTACATGTTTAATAATAAGAGCTTTGCAATAGCAATTTGACTTTCAAACAATTCGCTATTTCTAATGAACCGTTGAGAGTCCCAACACAATGGCTACTGAGATCTTTTATAGCAAAGATCCACCTCCCTTTGACATGACAAACCACAGATATTTAGGAACTTTTCACAAAGAAAGACTTTACTTGAGAGAGGATTATCCCATAGCCAGATAGCATTCACTATAAATTATCGTTCAGTTTGGTCCCTAAAACGAGGTTCTAATCTCATTCCTGGTACTTCATAGTACAAAAACACCAACTCATCCAATGGCATATATCAATTGTCAACTCTAGATACTCCCATCTCAAGTAATCCCCCCTCTCAACCCCACTCCTGGACAAGTTCACTGAGGGGAGTGAGCCTCTAGGTCATACACTATCCCAGGATAGGTTAAAGGCTCTCTGATGAACTGACTCTGCAGCAGACCGACCGGTGATTCCAACAGAGAGACAACAATGACATATAAATATATACATTGCAATTGTTTTCGAATGAGCGACCGTTCATGTGCAAAGGATTAGCACTTCAATTAATATAATTATCAACTGTGTGTAGTGAATCAATTTGTCTTTCTCGCTCTTGTTACCCAACTAATTCTGATTCATCCACCACAAGACCATCAAAAGTAAGAGATTCATTTTATTGCTATTTCTGACTTTTGTGACTCCTCTAACTGGTTGGGAAATGCCTGTATGGGTTACGCCCCTGAAAAAGAGGAGAAATAATCACGAGAGTGATACGGTATTGTTTCCTCAATGAGAACTTTTAGTGCAATGAGGAAAGACCGCGATTTCCCCGGGAACTTGGGTAGAGACCAGAGCAATCGATCTTAGGCTCATAGATTAAGAGCATTTAGTAGATCACAGATTCAAATGTTTACCCTTCCATTAGGCACCACAAAATAAAGTAATCAATATAACGTTTACACATTCCTCTCACAATTCGTACCCTTTGTACGCTTGACGGATTTGAACTTTTTAACACAATTATATGAATGTTATCAATCTCTATCAACTAATACTGAATGCATGATCTTTTTAACCTGAGATGTTTTAAGATCCTCACATACTATGAACTTACTTATACTTTTTTATGTATAACAGGCTAAAAGTATTTCCTTTAACCTGTCACATATGCTTTTGTGTGCTGGACGCTGTCCTCAGATAATCGCATTGCATGCTTTCGCCATAAAACTTTTTTGAAATCTGACACAGCGGCTCGATTAACAAGAAGTTCACCTTTAAGCCAATGTATAACACTTGTATGTTTTATGAATTTTTATTATGAGCATTTCTGTTTTTGAATTTGGCACACTGCAATTTTACCGGATGTTGGCCAGGTGGGACGCTAGCATCTCACATACCCTAGAGAGGTTTAATCACCTAATAATACTTGCAGATAGAGAATTGATTTGATAAAATAACAGTCTTGACATGTAATGAGACTCTTGTGTAAGTCTGACAAAAGATACAGAAGTGTCAGTGGTAAACTTGAACATGTGATGACAATACATCACAACACGAACCGGAACTAAATTTACTCCCATGGGTAGCCAAAAATATCTAATTGAAAGCCAAGCCCCCACTATGCCACGCCTCCAGTCTTCTGATCTGACCCGGTGGGTCATAGCTCAATAACCCAGCATTAATACCCCAACAACCCAACTAGAGACCCAACTAGCAGGGTCAAAATAACCCAATATGTGTTCTATCCAATATTTACCCTAATTGTGCTGTTTTAAACCTAGCATTTTTTAGTGTGTGGTGTGAGGCTCAGAGTTACTGCAGAGAGGAATAAACTGACCTGGTCAGCATCAGGAACAATGGACAGAAGGAGGCTGTGAAGAAGAGAGGGACGATCACCACCACTCATTTCTGGATCGGTTTTCTGTATGATGACTGGGAGTGGTCTGATGGAGGAAGATCTGCCTATAGAAACTGGTACAAAGACCCAAGTGATGACCAACCCTATGTAAAATTAATTCATCCTGGAATGCTGATAGCTCTTGAGAGTGCAAAACAAGGAGATTCATTATGCTATGAGGGTGAGTGGAAGTACAAATATAAAAGTCCAACCATGAGTAGGATACAGGATAACTTTACGCTATTGATAACAAGGGTAAAATTACTATCTAAATAATTGTATTATTATTTCTGCCAATATTACAACATAGTTTGGTTAAGAAAGAGTTAGAGTAAGATGGTTCAATATGCATTTTTGACATGTATCAGTGCAAGGGTTGTAAAACTGTTAAAATAATAAAAAATAACCCTTTATTTTTCCCTTATGAATTTAACTCCTTCAGACTTGGTGAAGATCGTTGAGGAAAGAAAAACCTGGGAACAAGCTCTGAACCACTGCAATAATAACTACCGTGGACTGCTGCGTATTGAATCTGAAAATTACCAGAGGGTTGTGGAGCAAAACCTTGAGGTGTGCTGGTGTCCCTGGTCCCGTGTGGGTGGGTCTGAGACAGAGTCGTGTCTTTGGGTTTTGGGTCTGGACCAATGGGCTGCCACTGACAGTGTACTGGAATAACTGGGAGGGGGACAGACAGCCGGAACAGCCTCTGTCCCACCACTGTGGTGCCAGACTGTCTGTCCGTGTTCTATTTTAACTGTGAAAAGTGATACATTTCCCTATTGTCTATCACTACCATTCTACATGTTTTGATTGACATGTTGAATATAGGTAAATGCTCATTGAAATAATTTAGCAAATGTTGTTTTACTTACAGCGTGCAATGTAATGTACATTGTCATTATCAATATAATATACTGTATTATCAATGTACAGTATATCAGTAATATTTGAGTAAAATTGCATGATATTTCTGATAATTTAAATGTTTAGAACAAAATATATAGATTACATGATGGTGATTAAATGATGATAGTCCTTAGTCATTATATGTACAGTTGAAGTCAGAAGTATACATACACCTTAGCCAAATACATTTAAACTCAATTTCTCACAATTCCTGACATTTAATCCCAGTAAAAATTCCCTCTATGTGGTCATTTAGGATCACCACTTTGTTTTAAGAATGTAACATGTCAGAATATTAGTAGAGAGAATGATTTATTTAAGCTTGTATTTCTTTCATCACATTCCCAGTGGGTCAGAAGTTAACATACACTCAATTAGTATTTAGTGCATTGCCTTTAAATTGTTTAACTTGGGTCAAACGTTTTGGGTAGCCTTCAACAAGCTTCCCACAATAAGTTGGGTGAATTTTGGCCCATTCCTCCTGACAGAGCTGGTGTAACGGAGTCAGGTTTGTAAGCCTCCTTGCTCGCACACGCTTTTTCAGTTCTGCCCACACATTTTCTATAGGATTTGTGATGGCCACTCCAATACCTTGACTTTGCTGTCCTGAAGCCATTTTGCCACAACTTTGGAAGTGTGCTTGGGGTCATTGTCGATTTGGAAGACCCATTTGCGACCAAGCTTTAACTTCCTGACTGATGTCTTGTAATGTTGCTTCAATATATCTACATAATTTTCCATCCTCATGATGTCATCTATTTTGTGAAGCGCACCAGTCCCTCCTGCAGCAAAGCACCCCCACAACATGCCACCCCCTGCATCACGGTTGCTGCCATGACGCTGCCACCCCTGTGCTTCACTGTTGGGATGGTGTCTTCGGCTTGCAAGCATCCCCCTTTTTCCTCCAAACATAACAATGGTCATTATGGCCATACTGTTCTATTTTTATTTCATCAGACCAGGGGACATTTCTCCAAAAAGTACGATCTTTGTCCCCATGTGCAGTTGCAAACTGTCGTCTGGCTTTTTAATGGCGGTTTTGGAGCAGTGGCTTCTTCCTTGCTGAATGGCCTTTCAGGTTATGTCGATATAGGACTCTTTTTACTGTGGATATAGATACTTTTGTACCTGTTTCCTCCAGCATCTTCACCAGGTCCTTTGCTGTTGTTCTGGGATTGACTTGCACTTTTCTCACCAAAGTATGTTCATCTCTAGGAGACAGAACACGTCTCCTTCCTGAGTGGTATGGCAGCTGCGTGATCCCATGGTGCTTATGCCTACCATTGTTTGTCCAGATGAACGTGGTACCTTCAGGCGTTTGGAAATTGCACCCAAGGATGAACCAGACTTTTGGAGGTCTACAATTTTTTTTCTGAGGTCTTGGCTGATTTCTTTTGATTTTCCCATGATGTCAAGCAAAGAGGCACTGCGTTTGAAGGTAGACCTTGAAATACATCCACAGGTACCACCTATTGACTCAAATGATGTCAATTAGCCTATCAGAAGCTTCTAAAGCCGTGACATAATTTTCTGGAGTTTTCCAAGCTGTTTTAAACCTCTTCATCCTACCCCCTCCTTTTTCGAACATTCTGTTAAAAATCGCGCAACATTTCAGCGTCCTGCTACTCATGCCAGGAATATAGTATATGCATATGATTAGTATGTGTGGATAGAAAACACTCTGAAGTTTCTAAAACTGGTTAAGTCACGGCTGTGACTATAACAGAGCGTGTGTTTCATCGAAAAGCGCAAGAAAAACTTGTCACTGAAAGCTGAAAAAAGTATCCATGCGCCCCTTTCATGGATTGTTTAAAGGAAACCAAATTTAATATGGACACCGATGCAATTCCTACAGCTTCCACACGATGTCGCCAAAAACGTCATTTTCATTGACAAAAATCCTTTGAGACATTACCAATAGATCCGTCATTCCCTCCAGCCTACCTCAATCGATTTTGGAAGATTGAAAAATTGACATTGTTTTCTTGAGTAGCTGCTATTTAATACAGATCGCCCAGTGATCAATTTGATCGCTTATTAACGTTTACAAATACCTAAAGTTGGGTTACAAAAGTAGGTTGAAGTGTTTTGTCAAAGAATATAGGCAACTTATATCATTTTTAAAAATGACGTTGCGTGTTGGAAGAGAGCTTTTTTCGTGAAGCAGACAGGCTATACAAATGGATATTTTGGGCATTCATGGACGGATTTAATCGGGAAAAAGACCAATTTGTGATGTTTATGGGACATATAGGAGTGCCAACAAAGAATATCATCAAAGGTAATGAATGTTTTATATTTTATTTCTGCGTTTTTGTGTAGCGCCGGCTACGCTAATTATTTTGTTTACGTCGCCTTCAGGCATTTTGGGGTGTTGCATGCTATCAGATAATAGCTTCTCATGCTTTCGCCGAAAAGCATTTTAAAAATCTGACTTGTTGGCTAGATTCACAACGAGTGTAGCTTTAATTCAATACCCTGCATGTGTATTTTAATGAATGTTTGAGTTTTAACGAGTACATTTAGCATTTAGCGTAGCGCATTTGCATTTCCAGGTGCCTAGTTGAGACGTATGCGTCTCAAGTAGGAGCAAGAAGTTAAAGGCACAGTCAACTTAGTGTATGTGAACTTCTGACCCACTGAATTTGTGATACAGTGAATTATAAGTGAAATAATCTGTCAGTAAACAATTGTTGGAAAAATTACTTGTGTCATGCACAAAGTCCTAACCGACTTGCCAAAACTATAGTTTGTTTACAAGACATTTGTGGAGTGGTTGAAAAACTAGTTTTAATGACTCCAACCTAAGTGTATGTAAACTTCCAACTCAACTGTATACCATTTTAGCTGACAGTTATATCTTAAAGGCCCAGTGCAGTCAAAATGCATTTTTACTAGGTTTTGTATGTCACGTCTACACCAGCTCCCTCTCTCCAGTACTCGACGTCACAGGTTTAATAACCACTGGCCCTTGCAACAATTATTATGCAAACCTGCTCCCCATCATTACGCACACCTGGTCATCATTAGCTCCTTGATTATTTCCCCTTTGTTTAGCTCTCAATAGGCAGTGTTTAGGTAGTATTGTTTTCTCTCATGTTCTGTACGCGGCTCATGTTTTGTTCATCTGCAGCGATTCATTATTAAACTCTTCTTCTGCATCTGACTCCCAGCGTATTACGTTACATTGTTTCATGTTGTACAACAGTTGATGAAACTAACAATGTAAAACTGTGAACAAATTTTCTCAGTGTTATTTACTGATTGTTGCCGGTTGAAAAGGCAATCTACGCAGGTTTGCATGTGCGGGAGTTTTGGCTTTCCATCTTGATTTAGCCATGCGGTAAATTGGTTAGATTTGGGTCATTTTTGGTGAAAATTGAAAAAAAAGGTCCGATCCTTAAGACAAAGAAAGTTCCAAACCTCTCTGCCAGTAACAGCTAGTTTTCAGTGTTCTCCTCCCCACTCAGACCACTCCCAGACAATCCGAGCAAGATTCTTGTTTGATAAATAGGTTTATGCAAAAAAAAGCTTTTTTTTTACCAATTGTAATGGAAATCTATTACAGTAAGGTACGTTAGCCAGAAATGATTTGATAATGATATAAAAATGGCTGCATTGGGCCTTTAAGTTTACCCGTTGTCATCAACATTCCACTCCTATCTCTATGGGTTACTTGTGACAAACTATCATTATCAGTCAGAAGTTGCAATGACTAATTTGCACATAAATTATGTTTTTATCAACATTTTTTATTTTTTCGCTCTTTGGGGATTTAATCTGGTTATAACAAAACAATGTTTTTGGTTTCATAGTATGTATGTATTATTGCCAAACTCAGAGGATAAATATAGTTTTTAACCTTATAAACGTAGGAGGAGCACATTCACATTGTCAAGCCCTGACCTTAGAGATCCTTTTTATTCTCTATTTTGGTTAGGTCAGGGTGTGATTAGGGTGGGCAATCTATGTGTTCTATTTCTTTGTTTGTGGGATCTTGATTTTGTATAGTTATTGCAGAACGTTGTGTGTGTGTGTGTGTGTGTGTGTGTGTGTGTATCTTTTTTTTTTGGTGTTCATCAAATAAAGAAAGATGTACACTTACCACGCTGCACCTTGGTCTCATTCCAACAACGGACGTAACACACATTGGTTTGGTGGATGCCAACTTGTAACACTTGCCGTCACATCAGGCTGTCGCGGCACTATCTTAAGTGCACTATTAAAACCTTGCCCTCTTCTGAAATCATAAATGAATTAAACTATTTAGTGACTGTATATACACTATATAAACAACT
Source organism: Oncorhynchus mykiss (assembly GCF_013265735.2). Classification (NCBI taxonomy): domain Eukaryota; kingdom Metazoa; phylum Chordata; class Actinopteri; order Salmoniformes; family Salmonidae; genus Oncorhynchus; species Oncorhynchus mykiss. The sequence continues at coordinate 51,773,311 of NC_048579.1, read as the reverse complement.
ATGTGGACACCCCTTCAAATGAGTGGATTCAGTTATTTCAGCCACCCCCATTGCTGACAGGTGTACACAGCCATGCAATCTCCGTAGACAAGCATTGACAGTAGAATGGCCTTTCAATGTGGGACCATCATGGGATGCCACCTTTCCACCAAGTCAGTTCGTCAAATTTCTGCCCTGCTAGATCTGCCCCGGTCAACTGTAAGTTATGTTATTGTGAAGTGAAAATGTCTAGGAGCAACAACGGCTCAGCCGCAAAGTGGTAGGCCACACAAACTCACAGAACGGGACAGCCGAGTGCACATAGCGTGTAAAAATCGTCTGTCCTCGGTTGCATAACTTATTACCGGGTTCCAAACTGCCTCTGTAAGCAACGTCAGCACAAAAACTGTTGGTCTGGAGCCACACACAAGCCTAAGATCACCGTGCGCAATTCCAAGCGTTGGCTGGGGTGGTGCAAAGCTTGCCAACATTGGACTCTGGAGCTGTGGACCATCTGGTGGACTATCTGGTAGACCATCACGCTTCACCATCTGGTAGTCCAACAGACAAATCTGGGTTTGGCGAATGCCAGGAGGATACTACCTACCCCAATGCATAGTGACTATAAAGTTTGTTGGAGGAGGAATAGTGGTCTGGGGATGTTTTTCCCTTAGTTCCAGTGATAGGAAATCTTAACGCCACATCATACAATTACATTTTTGACGATTCTGTGCTTCCAACATTGTGGCAACAGTTTGGAGAAGGCCCTTTCCTGTTTCAGCATTACAAAGCCCCCGTGCACAAAGCTAGGTCCATACAGAAATTGTTTATTGAGATCGGTGTGGAAGAACTGATTTTCCTGTTTTCCCAATCTAAGTTACCGTAGTGTATCATCCACAGGAAAACAAAAAGTGTACCTCAGGTTACACTCTCTCACAAATCAAAACCCATCATACATGATTGATTCCAGGGAGAGTGAAATTGCTAGATTTTTAAATAGCAATGTTGTGCTGGGAGCTGCTTCAGATGATCAGTGGCATGAACTTATTTGCAACAACTTTTTTACCCTAAGCTGGAGAGCGTCGTCACCATCAGAAAACTCTGCAAACAGCACAGACACCGACACAGACGTGCTCACCGAAGTCGAGGCCGGGCACCTTGAGGAGGCAACCGATGACGTTAATGGTGTATCCGCCAATTGTGGTGCCTCAGTAGATCGAGGGGGGAATTTGTCAGTGTTGCTGGGCAAGAAATTGAAACGGATCGTGCGTTTATCCCTGAGGAGATGGTCAAGAGATGTGACCAGATTAATTAACTCGCCAATGGTAAGTGCTTGCCATTCAACTGTTAGTCAAGTTTAGTTGACTGTGAATGTGTAATGTGTGTGCACGTGAGTGGATGTGTTTAACTATACTTCTGGTCCCCATAAGCAGTGGTGGATTTAGGTATAGGCGACATGGGCAGCCACCCAGGGCGGCATCTTGCCGGTGTGGCACAGGGCACCCGCACAAAAAATATTGGAATGGTGACATTGCACGATTGGTTTTCTATCACTCATTTGCACATCACCTTGTCGGAGTGGGCGCCCTGATTCTAGTTTGTGAGCTAGGCAGGCTACTGCCTGGGAAGGTCTCCCACTCAGAAGTAGGAGAGGTTGACCTCAGGTCTCCCCACTGGAATCCCGAGGTAGGGGGATTGGGGGAATTTATCAAATGGCGCACCTCTATCTTTGTACAGTAATAATGCAGTTAGTAAAATCAGTCACACTACAAAATGCTACCAAATAAACCACAATTCATTCATAATACTGTACTGTATATAGGTTCACAGACATATTGTTGCATTTTTTTTGGTTTGTGTGAAATCGTTAAGAATAATATAAAACCAGTCTGCACACCACCAAGGTGAATTAGTTTAGTCTCGACTCTTGGTTGACAGTTTTGCGGGATGGGTAATGTATTGATGCTCGAGTGCCAAATCAACACACATGGATAAGAAAAGGTCTAAGCCATCAGGTGCCCAGTTTAGGAAAGAGGAAAGAAGAAGAGGAGAAACATGCAAAAGATAAAGGTACACAGCTGTCATTTCCTTATGATGCTCCAGGACACGTACATCACCCGATGTCACAGGAAGGCCAAGAAGATCATCAAGGACAACAACCACCTGAGCCACTGCCTGTTCACCCTGTTATCATCAAGAAGGCGAGGTCAGTACAGGGGCATCAAAGCTGGGGCCGAGAGACTAAAAAACAGCTTCTATCTCTAGGCCATCAGACTGTTAAACAGCCATCACTAACATTGAGTGGCTGCTGCCAACATACCAAGTCAAATGTCTAGCCACTTTAATAATAAAAAATAGGATGTAATACATGTATCACTAGTCACTTGAAACAATGCCACTTTATATAATGTTTACATATCCTACATTATTCATCTCGTATGTATATACTGTACTCTATACCATTTACTGCATCTTGCCAATGCCACACGGCCATCGCTCATCCATATATTTATATGTACATATTCTTGTTCATCCCTTACACTTGTGTGTATAAGGTAGATGTTGTGAAAATTTTAGATTACTTGTTAGATATTACTGCACTGTCGGAATTAAAAGCACAAGCATTTTGCTACACTCGCACTAACATCTGCTAACCATGTATATGTGACCAATCAAATTTGATTTGATTTAATTTCATTTATGAGTATAATATTATGCATGTAATGAAATAGGCTAACAAACATAAGTGTTATACTAGCCTATGTTGCTATGTTGCTTGCTATGCTATTACACATATGGCGACAATATTCTGTTTTCTGTCCGACTAGCTTACATAACATTGGATATCATTTGCCCCTGCCCACAATAATAGTAAACGAACAAGAAATGTACCTACTGGGGATATTTTGTTAATCCCCACAAGGTCAAATGCTATTTCTAGGAGATTTAGGTTTAAGGTTAGAAATGTAAACATTACATTTACATAACTATTCAGACTCTATACTCAATACTTTGTTGAAGCACTTTTGGCAGTGATTACAGCCTCGAGTCTTCTTGGGTATGAAGCTACACGCTTGGCACACCTGTATGTGGGGAGTTTCTCCCATTATTCTCTGCAGATCCTCTCACGCTTTCATCACAGAACTCTCTGTACTTTGCTCCATTCATAACTCCCTCGATCCTGACTATCTCCCCCGATTGCTCAGTTTGGACGGGCGGCCAGCTTTTGGAAGAGCCTTGGTGGTTCCAAACTTTTTAAGAAGGATGGAGGCCACTGCATTCTTGGGGGCCTTCAATGCTCCAGACATGTTTTTGGTACCATTCTCTAGATTTGTGCCTCGACACAATCCTTTCTCGGAGCTCTATGGACAATTGGATCAAAGTAGAGACTCAGAGCTAGAAAATGGGATATCATAAACTACTAAAGTAAGTCTGCTTTGAAAGTTGAGAAACTTGTAACCTCAACCTCACATGAAAAAGCATAAACACAAAAACTACAGGCTGCATGACATCAGCAGCCTGGTCATCCAAAATAGTATTTTAACACCAATAAACCCACTAGTTTAAGAAAGAATTTAGTATTTGTCAATCTAGCAAACCAGGCAACTAAAAGTAACTTTCTAAACCATGTTTTGGTTCGTTTCTAGCTTGTTGGGTAGCTAGCTATTGTTAAGTTAACTGTCTGGCCAGTTCAAATAATGACGGTATCATATAGCTGACCCCATCTTAAATTTAGCTCATTTGTCTTCATTATTATAGGAAAATAAACTCACAAAAGTATCATTATTTACAAGTTAACGACTAGCCAATTACAGTGTGACTAAATAAAAGCAGGGCATTCTACCAGAACATTTTAGAACTTGGACACTGTCTTGTTGGCCTAACGTTATATCCTAATTTACAGATGGATACAGGAGGTGTAGTTAAATGGTTACTTGCATAGTGGAGCCTTTTGTTTAGACATGTAGCTAGCTAGCTAGCTAAACAATTAACCATAATCCCAACTCATAACATTACTACCCTGCATGAATCTGCAGGTAGCTAGCTAAACAATCAGGTTCAATGTTAGCTAGCTAGCTAATTTTCCTTATCTGTCAATCTCCAATTCCACGGACATTCCACTGATTTCAAAACTCTGTCTTCCAGAAAGTGGAGAGCAACACTTATGTAGTTCTACTAAGTGATATCTTTCAAAAAAGCTGCATTAGAAAGGATTACTTACACATACTGACCAGCTCATGTTATAGAAAGACGTGTGCTACATGGCAGACCAATCCGAACTCATCTCTCGGCATGTCCAGCCCACCCATTATCTCGGCCAATCATGGCTAATGGGAATGTTCCTGTCTTTTTCCATGGCTAAACCAACTAGGCTCGTAATTAAAACATGGTATTCGTATTTACAGATGGCATACACGGTTGTTATTGTGTGTTATTGAAAGTTTGTTTATATTCCTTGAAACTGTATTGGCTAGAGTAGATTATGACGATGACTGAATGTTAAATAATGATGTATTGTGTCTTATTTTTCAGATGAAAAACATGTAGTGCTCATTGGCACAGAGGTTCCGTGAACCTCTGCACAAAAACGGTAATCTTGAAAAGGAACGAAACATCAGAGGACATCGTATTTCCTTGATAGCCAGCAAATTGTCCGAGCAAAAACCAAGCCATGAGGTAGAAGGAATGTCCATAGAGCTCTGAGACATGATTTTATTGAGGCACAGATCTGGCGAAGGTTACCAAAACCTTTCTGCAATATTGAAAGTCCCCAAGAACTCAGTGGCCTCCATCATTCTTAAATGGAAGAAGCTGGCCGCTGAGCGCCCGTTTGGCCGTTAGGGAGGTGACCAAGAACCCGATGGTCACTCTGACAGAGTTCAGGAGTTCCTCTGTGGAGATGGGAGAACCTTCCAGAAGGACAAAGAAATCAAATCAAATTTTATTTGTCACATGTCTACACTCCTGTTGAATTCAGCACCTTACAGTGAAATGCTTACTTACAAGCCCTTAAAACTAACAATGCAGTTCTAAGAAAAATAAGTGTTAAAGTATTTACTAAAATAAACTGAAGTAAAAAATAAATCAATAAAATAAAAAATAAAAATTAAGAAAATAACAAAAAAATTAAGGCGCAACAATAAAATAACAGTAGTGAGGCTATATACAGGGGGTACTGGTACAGAGTCAATGTCTGCGGGCACAGGTTAGTCGAGGTAATTGAGATAATATGTACATGTAGGTAGAGGTAAAGTGACTATGTATGGATAATAAACAGAGAGTAGCAGCAGCGTAAAAATGGGGGGTTGGGGGGGACACTGCAAATAGTCCGGGTAGCTGTTCAGGAGTCTTACGTCTTGGGTGTAGAAGCTGTTAAAAAGTGTTTTGGACACCACAAGGGGGAGTTAGAGCACTCATTAAGCATTTGGGTCCCAAGGTTTATATATGACCAATCATATCGAGTGGTTCCAATGACGAATTTTGACGCGAGCCACCCGTGTTCTGGTGGTGTTCTTCAACAAAGATGGCTGACCGTAAAACATTACTGTGGAACCAAACGTAAGTTGTTATAACATCCTAACGAGTCAAGCAAAAAAATTACAATTGAGAGGAATATGTTTGTCAATGTAGAGACAAACGTTTGTGCATATTTTTTTTGTCATAAAGTTAATTTACGAAAATCGCTATTTGGCAAGTAACCTGACTAGCTAACATTAGCCATCAGTGTTAGGAGAATGCATGTGTAATTCGTGTTTAATGTTTAGGGATTCCTGAGGAAACCAGGCTGTCGTCTTGTGAAACAGTGGATGTAAAGAATCTAGCTAGCTTAAGCATTTACTGCAAATGTAATGTACAATTGTGTAAGCTTGTCTTGCAATGCAGCTGAAGTAACATAGCAAACTATTTACTTGCTTATTGTGTAGTGGAGGATAAAAATAACTGTATGCCTATGGATGTGTAGCTAGCTACAGTATGTAGCCGGTCTGTGTATGGACCCTAAAATGTTAGATTGGTATGAATATTAGTTCAGAACCTATGAACCTCAGCTATCATAGTTGTTGTATCAACTTCAAGTCTGAATGGCATTAATGAAGCCTATGGATAGAGTAGAATATAATAACTTTATTGTGCCAAGGATGCAAGTCCTATATACACATGTACTGTAGTTATTACCACACATGAGATTCCCACATTGTAGCCTGTACATTGAATCTATTCACTGATCATGTACTCTTCCTTGGCAAATAAAGGTGCGGTTCAGGTATGAATCTCGGAGACATTATTTTTCAGTCATATCAAACTCCATTATTTGAATGATGCTGTGTCTGCATGTATGTATTACAATTATACACTTCAACAGTGTTTACCACTCCTGCTCCTGGGACATCAACGAATACACATTGTAACTATGCAATAGACTAGAAACATGATTGATTTGTAATTCATATATACAGAAAAAAACTATGCATATCCAACTCCCTTCATCTGCATTAATCTGAGGACACAGGATAGTATTTCAATGAGACACTTAATTTCAACCAGTGGAGAATGTGAAACGCTTTATTGAAAGAAGTTCATTATCCAGGTGTTATAAATGCATTATAATTATGATAATTGTAATATTATATTATAAATACAAGTTCAATCTGTACTTCAATGCCCATATGGCATTGAAGTACATTAGAAAACGAGGAAGAAAGACGTGGAAGAAAGACGAGGTGGGGAGAGAGGTGGAGAAGACAGAAAAGGAAAGAGGTAAGAACAGTGGCAGACAGTATATGATTCATGAATTACAGTGCTACTCTAATATTCTCTCAGTTCATCACAATTGCGGTGTCTCCTAACCAGCCTTGGGCCCCCAGTTGTTCTGAAGGTTATCTTAACACTTTCATGCGTGAATATCTCTAACGGTCGCCCCAGTGTGAGTTTTTTTTTATGCACGTTCTATCCATTCCAGAATGTGATTGTTACGCAAGAGTACATTTAATCCGGTGCTGCCCTCAAACCAAGGCACGCAGCCTGTTTTTATTTATAGGCTGTTTTCAATTTGTCAATTTCAAATTATTTTCAAACAAGTTTTTTATTTTCTAAGAACAGTTTGAATTGAGGTGTGTTCCGCCCCATTCATTCACATAAAAGTTGTCATTTTTACTTTTTTTGGACCAATTCATTTTTTGGATATTTCTGACCTGGACAAAATTCCCCAAACACTTCCCAATTGTTTGTGCAGGTCAATTCTGCAGACATTTGTTCATCTCCCATCCCGCACACGTGTTCACATTTTCCGTTTGTTGCCTGCATCGCAGTCATAGTTGATTTCGTTACCAATAATAACTTTGGAAATGTGTGCGTTTCTATCAAAGTAAGTGCCTTATTACGTTATGATAGTTTCTGCATGTCGTGTTACGTCGTTTCTACTGTAGCATCATATTTTTGTGTATATTCCTTATAACCGCGGACAAACGAGGTAACGTTACTCATTTTATAACCTTTATGGTGTTATACTCAATGCTTAGGTAGCTAGCTACATTCTTCTATTAGCTCTGGAAAACAATGCTAATTGCGTCAGAGAAGCATTAGCATGTGTTGTATTTTGAAGCTACCCTGGCCTTATGACTCCCAAGTGGCGCAGCTGTCTAAGGCACAGCGTCTCAGTGCTGGAGGCGTCCCTACAGACACCCAGGCTCAAAACCAGAATGTGTTTCTATCAAAGTAAGTGCCTTATTACATTATAATAGTTTCTATATATCGTTTTATACCGTTTCTACTGTAGCTCACTGTGTATGGAGCATAATATATGTGTGTATATTCCTTATATCCACGGACACGCGAGGTAACGTTACTCATTTCATAACCTTTATGGTGTTATAGTCAATCGTGCTTATGTAGCTAGCTACATTCTTCTATTAGCTCTGTGAAACAATGCTAATTGCGTCAGAAGTATTGGCTTATTGTAATTTGAAGCTATCCTGGAAAAATATCTTCTTGTACCACTTGGTCATTTTCTGAGTGCCATCCACAAAGCTGTTTATCATGTCCGCCTTATCCACTGCCCCCATTTTGAGGCTACAGTCAAGCACGCAGTCTGGCTTGTCTCTCTCCCCTGAGGTGGTCCTCCTTCCCTGTGGCCGACATGGTTGCTGTATGGACAGTGGAGAGGACATGGATGTCTCGTTTGTCATGCCACTTTACTGCCAACTGTTGACATTTCTTATTTTGTATAACGGGTCATTTAGGATGGCAGTAGCATTGTTGATGAAATGCAGGCATCTTAGCAGAACTAGGAAGCGGACTTGGGAAAAGAGGGTGGCAAAGAAGGGAGTTGCAAACACAGGATCTGTGCTCCATTATTCTCTGATGGAGTTCTTCTTTACTATCCCCATGAGGACTGTCACCAGGAAGGTATACATTTCATTCCCCCCCCCCCCCCCCCCCCCCCCCCACTCCTGGCTCTCTTCTCCAGTAGCGCCAAGGCATAGTGATTGGTCTCTACTGTGTCTCCCACCAGATCCTCTGTCAGAAACAACTTGAAGCACTCTGCCTCAGATGGAAATGGCAAGGGGTGTTGCACTCCAGACTGGGACTCATCAAAGCAAACAGCAGGGCCAGGAGGGGTGAAATGGCTGGCAGCCTTCCAGCTACAATAGAACTCCTGTACTTCATCCATTTTCGGTCTGCCTCCATCACCACCAGCATCTTCAAAGGGAACTGGGACTTTCTCAGTGGACAAGGGGTTCCTCAGATTCAGGGTTCTCAATGGCTGGGGGGCAGCTCCTCACTGTCAGAATCTGATTCCAAACTTTCATACAGACGCATTGTCAGAATTGTAAGAATTTTAAGAATCCAGAATTTCCGTGTTTGTGAGTTGTCTCCTTTTTTAAAGGCATTGCTAATGCTACAGCTTAGCTCACTAGCTGCATACATAAACAACACTGAATGGCTCAGAGTGGGAGTGAGAGGTTACATGATTGACTGCCGGCACGCGCCATTTGTATCAATAAATCACTGTCAGAAAACGTTGTGTGTGGTAATTATTAGCTAATTCCAGCTATGTGTGTGGAGACATGTTTGTTGACATACAATGCATTCTGGGTTTCACGTAATCGTCTGTAGGACCAAAGATGCTATAACAAATTGAGGTGAGTAAGTGTTCACTCCTTTTTTGAGAACTTCAGGAAGTGAATGGTGGGATGTGAACGATGGTAAACAGACGATGGTAAACAGACCAAACTCTTGTCTTCTCTTATCTTTGGTCTCTGTGAGGAAAAAAAGCATGGCTGCACGCTGAAACTAGTCGTCGGATTACTTTTGATTTCTAGAAATTGTTTTACTCAATTATTTCGATCAATGGTGAGCTCACCCGTGATGTGATTAATTATAAATAGTAATGGCTATTTATGCTAAAATGTAGCCTACATTTTCCCAGGTTTGGATGATTGTGTTATGCTATAGATACTTCTGTGAATATCTGAACATTGCATCCAAAAATAAACGGCTCACATTCTGGACATAACTTTGAAAGAACTGTGTTTGTGTAAATAGTTTCTGGAAAAAGGTGTGGCGCGGTCAAATGCTGATTGTTGCGTCATTCAAAACTGGCAGTTCTAAATAAGCGTTCTAATCACACGGGTGTAATCATACCGCTTCAGGGACCACTGTAGAATGATCACACCAGTGTGATGGTACTTGTGAAAGGGTTGAAGGTAGGTGAGGTGGCAATGACGGGACTGGCTTCCTCTCTCACATCAAAACTTACCTGCAGATGAGTGACAGATGGATAAAGAGAGAGCATGATTAAGCCTTGTTTTTTTATTCTAATATTTTCAGTCATCATAATCAGTAGGTGAAATGCAAAACTGACCTTGGATCATTAACTCTGGGACTACTACATCTCTGTCTGTATTTCAATGTAAAGCATCTCTTTAATAATACTTCCTGTTCTCACCTATGATCATGCTGTGCCCTCTGTGTCAGGCAGTTCAGATGCGGGAGTGGTTCACCAAAACAGCTGATATAACCTAGAGGATTTAGGGAGAAGGGGGAGAGGGATGAAGTGAAGAAGAGAGACTGTTATTGTGTGTGTGCGGTCTCACCTGGCTACAGAATACTTTATGCTGAAAAACAGACACATGAGGACACAAATAAGATAATGTCAATAGAAGATACTGTGTGTGACGCAGACACCTATCGGAGTGTACCTGAAACATTTAAATATAGAGGGCTATGTGTCTCACCACTTGGTGATTGCAAGGCTAACCCCCATGACTTGGCAGCAACAGATAGCAACAGATAGTCCAGTGAAATGGCTGTGTTTATGTGGTGTAAATTGGAAAATTAGCAGCTGACATCTTAAGTTTAAAAAAAAATGAATGCATGTGAGACAGGTTCCATGTACAACAAGGCAGGCGTTAGCTTGGGTGCTTGACTGCCGTTGTAAGGCCAGAACGCTCAAATCAACCCTACTCCTTGGCCCGAACGTCCAGTGTGCACTCCGAGAGCGCAACGGTCTGAATTTACAAACTGACAATGCTCTGAATTTATGGACGTGAGAGGTGCCAGGACAGCGTCCATGCACTTTGATATAATCTACTTCCGGCGCCGACAGAGATGGCCGCCTCGCTTCGCGTTCCTAGGAAACTATGCAGTTTTTGTTTTTTTACGTGTTATTTCTTACATTAGTACCCCAGGTCATCTTAGGTTTCATTACATACAGTCGAGAAGAACTACTGAATATAAGATCAGCGTCAACTCACCATCAGTACGACCAAGAATATGTTTTTCGCGACGCGGATCCTGTGTTCTGCCTTACAAACAGGACAACGGAGCGGATCCCATGCAGCGACCCAAAAAAACTACTCCGAAAAAGAGGGAAACGAGGCGGTCTTCTGGTCAGACTCCGGAGACGGGCACAACCGTGCACCACTCCCTAGCATTCTTCTTGCCAATGTCCAGTCTCTTGACAACAAGGTTGATGAAATCCGAGCAAGGGTAGCATTCCAGAGGGACATCAGAGACTGTAACGTTCTTTGCTTCACGGAAACGTGGCTCACTGGAGAGACGCTATCCGAGGCGGTGCAGCCAACGGGTTTCTCCACGCATCGCGCAGACAGAAACAAACATCTTTCTGGTAAGAAGAGGGGCGGGGGCATATGCCTTATGGCTAACGAGACATGGTGTGATGAAAGAAACATACAGGAACTCAAATCCTTCTGTTCACCTGATTTAGAATTCCGCACAATCAAATGTAGACCGCAATATCGACCAAGAGAATTCTCTTCGATTATAATCACAGCTGTATATATCCCCCCCCCCCCAAGCAGACACATCGATGGCTCTGAATGAACTTTATTTGACTCTTTGCAAACTGGAAACCATTTATCCGGAGGCTGCATTCATTGTAGCTGGGAATTTTAACAAGGCTAATCTGAAAACAAGACTCCCTAAATTTTATCAGCATATCGATTGCGCAACCAGGGGTGGAAAGACCTTGGATCATTGTTACTCTAACTTCCGCGACGCATATAAGGCCCTGCCCTGCCCCCCTTTCGGAAAGGCTGTCCACGACTCCATTTTGTTGATCCCTGCCTACAGACAGAAACTAAAACAAGAGGCTCCCACGCTGAGGTCTGTCCAACGCTGGTCCGACCAAGCTGACTCCACACTCCAAGACTGCTTCCATCACGTGGACTGGGACATGTTTCGTATTGCGTCAGACAACAACATTGACGAATACGCTGATTCGGTGTGCGAGTTCATTAGAACGTGCGTTGAAGATGTCGTTCCCATAGCAACGATTAAAACATTCCCTAACCAGAAACCGTGGATTGATGGGAGCATTCGCGTGAAACTGAGAGCGCGAACCACTGCTTTTAATCAAGGCAAGGTGTCTGGTAACATGACTGAATACAAACAGTGCAGCTATTCCCTCCGTAAGGCTATCAAACAAGCTAAGCGTCAGTACAGAGACAAAGTAGAATCTCAATTCAACGGCTCAGACACAAGAGGCATGTGGCAGGGTCTACAGTCAATCACGGACTACAGGAAGAAATCCAGCCTAGTCACGGACCAGGATGTGCTGCTCCCAGGCAGACTTAATAACTTTTTTTCCCGCTTTGAGGACAATACAGTGCCACTGACACGGCCTGCAACGAAAACATGCGGTCTCTCCTTCACTGCAGCCGAGGTGAGTAATACATTTAAACGTGTTAACCCTCGCAAGGCTGCAGGCCCAGACGGCATCCCCAGCCGCGCCCTCAGAGCATGCGCAGACCAGCTGGCTGGTGTGTTTACGGACATATTCAATCAATCCCTATACCAGTCTGCTGTTCCCACATGCTTCAAGAGGGCCACCATTGTTCCTGTTCTCAAGAAAGCTAAGGTAACTGAGCTAAACGACTACCGCCCCGTAGCACTCACTTCCGTCATCATGAAGTGCTTTGAGAGACTAGTCAAGGACCATATCACCTCCACCCTACCTGACACCCTAGACCCACTCCAATTTGCTTACCGCCCAAATAGGTCCACAGACGATGCAATCTCAACCACACTGCACACTGCCCTAACCCATCTGGACAAGAGGAATACCTATGTGAGAATGCTGTTCATCGACTACAGCTCGGCATTCAACACCATAGTACCCTCCAAGCTCGTCATCAAGCTCGAGACCCTGGGTCTCATCCCCGCCCTGTGCAACTGGGTACTGGACTTCCTGACGGGCCGCACACAGGTGGTGAGGGTAGGCAACAACATCTCCTCCCCGCTGATCCTCAACACTGGGGCCCCATAAGGGTGCGTTCTGAGCCCTCTCCTGTACTCCCTGTTCACCCACGACTGCGTGGCCACGCACGCCTCCAACTCAATCATCAAGTTTGCGGACGACACAACAGTGGTAGGCTTGATTACCAACAACGGCGAGACGGCCTACAGGGAGGAGGTGAGGGCCCTCGGAGTGTGGTGTCAGGAAAATAACCTCACACTCAACGTCAACAAAACTAAGGAGATGATTGTGGACTTCAGGAAACAGCAGAGGGAACACCCCCCTATCCACATCGATGGAACAGTAGTGGAGAGGGTAGCAAGTTTTAAGTTCCTCGGCATACACATCACAGACTAACTGAATTGGTCCACTCACACAGACAGCATTGTGAAGAAGGCGCAGCAGCGCCTCTTCAACCTCAGGAGGCTGAAGAAATTCGGCTTGTCACCAAAAGCACTCACAAACTTCTACAGATGCACAATCGAGAGCATCCTGGCGGGCTGTATCACCGCCTGGTACGGCAACTGCTCCGCCCTCAACCGTAAGGCTCTCCAGAGGGTAGTGAGGTCTGCACAACGCATCACCGGGGGCAAACTACCTGCCCTCCAGGACACCTACACCACCCGATGTCACAGGAAGGCCATAAAGATCATCAAGGACATCAACCACCCGAGCCACTGCCTGTTCACCCCGCTATCATCCAGAAGGCGAGGTCAGTACAGGTGCATCAAAGCTGGGACCGAGAGACTGAAAAACAGCTTCTATCTCAAGGCCATCAGACTGTTAAACAGCCACCACTAACATTGAGTGGCTGCTGCCAACACACTGACACTGACTCAACTCCAGCCACTTTAATAATGGGAATTGATGGGAAATGATGTAAATATATCACTAGCCACTTTAAACAATGCTACCTTATATAATGTTACTTACCCTACATTATTAATCTCATATGCATACGTATATACTGTACTCTATATCATTGACTGTATCCTTATGTAATACATGTATCACTAGCCACTTTAACTATGCCACTTTGTTTACATACTCATCTCATATGTATATACTGTACTCGATACCATCTACTGTATCTTGCCTATGTTGCTCTGCACCATCACTCATTCATATATCCTTATGTACATATTCTTTATCCCCTTACACTGTGTACAAGACAGTAGTTTTGGAATTGTTAGTTAGATTACTTGTTATCTGCATTGTCGGAACTAGAAGCACAAGCATTTCGCTACACTCGCATTAACATCTGCTAACCATGTGTATGTGACAAATACAAATTTGATTTGATTTGATTTGAAAGTGTGGGGTGCCAAGGAGATGCCAAAGGGAATAACCATGAATTCATAAGCCGTCCCTTCGAAAGCAAATCGGAGGTACTGCCAATGGGCTGGGTGAACAGGAACATGGAAGTATGCACCCCTCATGGTCCCTGCAACACAGGGGCTGAGGACAGCATGTGGAACATCAGTACATTGGTTGCAGAGGTCCAGAATCGGTCTAAAGCCTCAGTCTCTTTTTGGAACCACATAATTTGTGGAGTAGAACCCACCTAGCCATTCTGACATCCGTATGGCAGTGACGGATGACAGGTTGTTGCTCCACTGCATGCTGTGCCCCTCCCCGCTGTCATCCCTCAGAACGAGGCGATGGGGCAGGACAGGAACCCTCCGTTGTTCGGTTGCATGTGTGTGGCGATGGTCCATCAAACCTTGGACCCAGGGCCTGAGGAGGCGACGTGAACCATCTCAGGGTCTCCTGGTCCCTACAAACATTTTCGGTCTGCTCCAGAATGTCCTCAATCCCTGGGTCAAACATCAGCCCTGGTTTGATGAGGAGAGTGGCAAATGTGCTCTGGAGAGCAGCTGACAGACGGGATTGGGCCAGCCAGAGATGGAGCCGAGAGGTAACCACCTGCGCCATGGCCCGTCCCTTGGCGTGGGGCACAAAAAACAGCAACAAGGTAATGGATTAGATTTTTTTATTTTTTTTATTTTTTATGCCAACTGCATAAACCTTGTTGGTTTGTTGGTTTAATATCCAACAAGTAAAAACAGCACAATATGATGGAGTAACTCCATTAAGGAACTCCAAAAGTTAATGCCTCAACGTATTGGAAAGCCCACCACGAGACTCTTACACTCTGCAGGGGAAAGAACAATGAAAAACAACTGCAGGGTAATTAGCAGAGCGATTCACAAAACACACAACTTGCCGACTGGTTTGTTCTATGGTAAATTACAGTTTGTGGCAGCAAGGGCCACCATACTAATGGATGCACACGGGGTCATAGTGTAACGCTAATGAAACACAAGATCAACCTCGCACAGCACTCAAGAGGAGGAGCTGCAAACAGCCAATGACTATACTTCCACGCAAGTTATTACACTTACCAGGACATACCAACCAAACTACAGAAAGTTTGGACCTCAAACCATACGGACATCTGCCGAGAAAAATGAAAGAGAACGTGTGTCGCAGCCATCAAATCAAGTCAGATGTATTTATATAGCCCTTCGTACATCAGCTGATATCTCAAAGTGTTGTACAGAAACCCAGCCTAAAACCCCAAACAGCAAGCAATGCAGGTGTAGAAGCACGGTGGCTAGGAAAAACTCCCTAGAAAGGCCAAAACCTAGGAAGAAACCTAGAGAGGAATGAGGCTATGTGGGGTGGCCAGTCCTCTTCTGGCTGTGCCGGGTGGAGATTATAACAGAACATGGCCAAGATGTTCAAATGTTCATAAATGACCAGCATGGTCGAATAATAATAGGGCAGAACAGTTGAAACTGGAGCAGCAGCACGGTCAGGTGGACTGGGGACAGCAAGGAGTCATCATGTCAGGTAGTCCTGGGGCATGGTCCTAGGGCTTAGGTCAGTTGAAACTGGAGCAGCAGCACGGCCAGGTGGACTGGGGACAGCAAGGAGTCATCATGTCAGGTAATCCTGGGGCATGGTCCCAGGGCTCAGGTCCTCCGAGAGAGAGAAAGAAAGAGAGAAGGAGAGAATTAGAGAACGCACACTTAGATTCACACAGGACACCGAATAGGACAGGAGAAGTACTCCAGATATAACAAACAAACCCCAGCCCCCCGACACATAAACTACTGCAGCATAAATACTATATATAGCCACTGCAGCATACATACTATATATAGCCATGGGGTCTATATATAGGGGAGGACCCCAGCCGTGACACAGGTGCACACGGGAGTAAATCTGTAACTCCTCACCTCGGATGTATCCCTCCGCCACGGAGTGATACCAATATATTGGAGTGATCCAGTATAGTGAACAACCCAACTATGTGACCCAATGCCTGCAACCCAGCAGTTGGGTCGACCAAACAACCCAGCAGTTGGGTCAACCAAACAACCCAACAGTTGGGTCAACCAAACAACCCAGCAGTTGGGTCAACCAAACAACCCAGCAGTTGGGTCAACCAAACAACCCAGCAGTTGGGTCAACCAAACAACCCAGCAGTTGGGTGAAACCAAACCACCCAGCATTTTTTAGAGTGTGGGGTGCCATTTCAGAAGCTTCCTACAACTCATAGAAAATCTCCTCTCCAGTGTCTACATCCATCTCTCAGCACCGCAGAGACAGTGCTGAGCAGAGAGAGTACTAAGCTAATATTACCACTATACACTGCAGAAGCAGCAGTCCATCTCAGCACCGTCCGCTCCCACACTTTACCGCCGTACAATGCTGACTAACCACAATGGGATGAACTAAACCACAAATCCTCGCAGTACCTCGTAGGGTGCAAGACATATACCAGGAGAAGTTATGGGTTGAAACCACAAATTTACAGAACCCCAAATGTTGGTGTCGCGGGAGATATGGTACTGTATACCAGGCCAAACTCTGTGGAACTTCAGTGTCATTAGGTGTCATATTTTCCCAGATCCATACTAAAACCAACCAATGGAAAAATAATACTTCCATGTTGTTTGTTTATTCAATAAGAGCACCCAGAAATAAGCACTCACTATACCAATTAATTTTACACAGCTGTATTACAGTTCTCTAACTTTTAAATCACTATGTAGATACTTGAAGAAGAAGAATTTTGTCAAGCCAAATAACTTTGGAACTACAGTTAATATAGTTAGACTTCTTCTACTGCATAAAGACAGCAGCAGCTCTATCCATGTGTAGAAGACAGTGTCTGTGGACAGGGTTAGCACCCCCCCTTCAGGCCCACAGCCAAACAGTTTTTCCCACTCCAGCTCCACTGCCAACAGGGAGTCCAGTGTTAGCATCAGCCATTCGCACACACAAACACACTCACACTATGTGTCTCTCTCTCTATGTCTCCCTCTCGCCCCTGGGTGCCATTTTCTTGCCTTATTGCTGTACCCTGTCATCTGTGGAGAGAGGCAAGAGAGGGCCCAATGCCATCATCATTATTTTTCTGGCCTGATTAACTAACACAGCCACTGCTTTTATACAAGACAACATTACAGCTACATCAGAGCCTGCTCCATCAAACACACGTAGTGTTATTAAAATAGAAAGGGGATGACAGACGTGTGTCTGTGCCGTCATACCAAATGAAATCAAGTGCTCTTTTCTAAGAAAGGAATCAAGTCAATGTGCAGCAGTGGGGATGTTGAGGCGAGTCAAATGTATCGCACTCTTTCAAATTCTTGGTTAAAAAGCAACCCAGCGCTGGGTAAATAGTGGACAGAACACATGTTGGGTTATTGAGCTATGACAAGATGGGCACCATTTCTGTTAAAAGTATTTGAAATTCGTATTTGAATTACTTCCCGAGACATTCGTATTACACTGGGCTGAACTACACTCCAATGTCTTTGGTAACGAGATACTTTCAAAAGCTGTCATTTTATATTTGTATACAATTTTGTGGTCCCCTTTCACCCTGTATTGGTATCAAAGGTCTGATTGGACTATGGTGTGATAACAGCATCTTCTAAATGTAATGTTTTGTAAAAATGAACAATTGCAAAGCATGCTGAGTATTACAATATTGAGCTCCGCCCCAAAACAAGGCCAATACCCAGTATGCGTCGCAGTAGTTGATTTTCATATATTACCTTTACATTTTTGTCATTTAGCAAATGCTCTTATCAAGATTGACAATGTATTCAACTAAGGTAGATAAACAACAACACATCACAGTCACAGCAACTAAGAAGTTTATGTGACTATTACTGAGAATGTTGTTGCTCTTCAGCCATTTAATTTCATGCAGTAAAATCATCTCAAACAAATTTGGTGATACAGAATGCAACCCAAACAGCATTGGAATTGCATCAGTGATGTCGAAATTGTTTATACATCGTCCATTTGGTTGTTTCTTGTGACACTGTTCACAGCAGCACTGACTGCGTTCGGGAGTCAAAACCCTTCCTCACTTTTGTTTCATGCTGGCTGAAGATCTAGCTATGTGGAAACGTATACTGTGAGTATATTTGCCGTAGATGAATGGCGTACATTTTAAATTGTATTTGCTGACATCCTAATTATATTATCTACACTAAACAAAAATATAAATGCAACATGTAAAGTGCTGGTCCCATGTCTCATGAGCTGAAAAAAAAACGAATTTTCCATGGAAAAAAAAGATTAATTCTCTCAAATTTTGGGCACAAATTTGTTAACATCCCTGTTATTGAGGATTTCTCCTTTGCCAAGCTAATCCGTCCACCTGACAGGTGTGGCATATCAAGAAGCTGATTCAACAGCATGCTCATTACACAGGTGCACATTGTGGTGGGGACAATAAAAGGCCACTCTAAAATGTGCAGTTTTGTCACACAACGCCACAGCTGCCTCAAGTTGAGGCAGCGTGCAATTGGTGTGCTGACTGTAGGAATGTCCATCAGAGCTGGTGCCAGATAATGTAATGTTAATTTAT
Source organism: Oncorhynchus mykiss (assembly GCF_013265735.2). NCBI lineage: Eukaryota > Metazoa > Chordata > Actinopteri > Salmoniformes > Salmonidae > Oncorhynchus > Oncorhynchus mykiss. The sequence goes on along the minus strand of NC_048579.1, from coordinate 51,754,676 downwards.
CTTCCATAAGCCACCTCCAACGTTGTTTTAGAGAATTTGGCAGTACATCCAAACAGCTTCACAACCGCAGACCACTTGTATGTCGTCATATGGGCGAGCAGTTTGCTGATGTCGACGATGTGAACACAGTGCCCTATGGTGGCGGTGGGGTTATGGTATGGGTAGGCAGGCAGGCATAAACGAACATAATTGCATTTTATTGATGGCAATTTGAATGCACAGAGATACCATGATGAGATCTGGAGGCCCATTGTTGTGCCAGTCATTCGCCGCCATCATATCATGTTTCAACATAATGCACAGCCCCATGTCGCAAGGAGCTGTACACAATTCATGGAAGCTGAAAATGTCCCAGTTCTTCCATGGCCTGCATACTCACCAGACATGTCACCCATTGAGCATGTTTGGGATGCTCTGGATGGATGTGTATGACAGCATGTTTCAGGTCCTGCCAATATCCAGCAACTTCGCATAGCCATTGAAGAGGAGAGGGACAACATTCCACAGGCCACAATCAACAGCCTGATCAACTCTATTTGAAGATGGGCCTCCTGAGTGGCGCAGTGGTCTAATGCAATGCACCTCCGACACCAATGTGTTGGAAGAAACACTATAATTGTGGCCAAAAGTTTTGAGAATGACACAAATATTAATTTTCACAAAGTCTGCTGCCTCAGTGTCTTTAGATATTTTTGTCAGATGTTACTATGGAATACTGAAGTATAATTACAAGCATTTCATAAGTGACAAAGGCTTTTATTGACAATTACATGAAGTTGATGCAAAGAGTCAATATTTGCAGTGTTGACCCTTCTTTTTCAAGACCTCTGCAATCCACTCTGTCATGCTGTCAATTAACTTCTGGGCCACATCCTGATTGATGGCAGCCCATTCTTGCATAATCAATGCTTGGAGTTTGTGGGGTTTTGTTTGTCCACCTGCCTCTTGAGGATAGACCACAAGTTCTCAATGGGATTAAGGTCTGGGGAGTTTCCTGGCCATGGACCCAAAATATTGATGTTTTGTTCCCTGAGCCACTTAGTTATCACTTTTGCCTTATGGCAAGGTGCATCATCCATCATGCTGGAAAAGGCATTGTTTGTCACCAAACTTTTCCTGGATGGTTGGGAGAAGTTGCTCTCGGAGGATGTGTTGGTACCGTTCTTTATTCATGGCTGTGTTATTAGGCAGAATTATGAGTGAGCCCACTCCCTTGGCTGAGAAGCAACCCCACACATGAATGGTCTCAGGATGCTTTACTGTTGGCATGACACAGGACTGATGGTAGCGCTCACCTTGTCTTCTCCGGACAAGCTTTTTTCCAGATGAAATGACTTTACCCCAGTTCTCAGCAATCCAATCCCTGTAACTTTTGCAGAATATCAGTCTATCATTGATGTGTTTCCTGGATAGAAGTGGCTTCTTGTTCTTGAATCAACTTTAGATGGTCCTGGCGCTTGCTGGACGTTCTTGGGAGCCCTGAAGCCTTCTTCACAACAATTGAACTGCTCTCCTTAAAGTTCTTGATGATCCGATAAATGGTTGATTTATGTGCAATCTTACTGGCAGCAATATCCTTGCCTGTGAAGCCCTTGTTGTGCAAAGCAATGATGGCGGTATGTGTTTCCTTGCAGGTAACTATGGTTGACAGAGGAATCAGTATGGCTCGCAAAGCTAAGGAGTTGCTATACAGGAATATTTCCTTTGACATTTACTGATACAATTACCTGGTACACTCACACACACACACACGCGCACTCACGCAGGCAGGCAGGAATGCATGCATGCATGCACATGTTTTATTCAAATAGATTCAGATATATTATAAAATTGTGTGGGTCATTAACTGAGTGTGGGACGTCCAGTGTGGTATGGCTAGCCCTCAAGAGATTTCCTTAGTTCATTAAATTATAGGTCTGACTGGAGATGGGTAAGGATGAGGTATGGAGGGATGAAAGAGAGGAGGAAGAGATGGGAGGAGAGTTGGAGAAGAAAGAGAAACCGTGGCTACGAGCAGCTGGATCAAATCAAATTGCATTGGTAACATATAATCCTGAGAGGCATCAATCTGGTGTTTTCTGTAATGACCTTGGTGATCACTGTTTTACAGCCTGTATTCGTAATGGCTGCTCAGTGAAACGACCTCTCCTTATTTGTCATCGGCTCTTGGTAAAAAACTTTAATTAGCAAGCCTTCCTTCATGACCTGGTCTCTGGAAATTGTTTAAGAATCAGCTCCCTCTCTCGAAGACGCATGGACCTTCTTTTTTTATATTTTCAGTGATATTTTCAACAAACACACCCCATAAAGAAAATGAGAATTAAAAACAGGTTCAGCCCCTCGTTCGACCGTGATCTTGCAGAATTACTCCACCTCAAGAATTCATTTGGCGAAAGGCTTGGCACACGCGTATTCAGGCTGACTGGCTCTCATTCAGACAAATGAGAAATAAGTGCACTCAGGCTATCCGGAAGGCCAAAGTTAGTTACTTTAGAGAGCAGTTCTCTCTCTGTGGGTCTAACCCCAGGAAGTTCTGGAAAATGGTTAAAGACCTGGAGAATAAACCCTCCTCCTCACAGCTGCCCACGTCCCTTAAATTTGATGTGGTTGTTACTGACAAGAAGCAAATGGCTGAGCTCTTTAATCACCACTTCATTAAGTCAGGATTCCAATTTGACTCAGCCTTGCCTCCTTGCCCGTCCAATATTTCCTCATCTCCCATGCCTTCTCCCTCTTTTCCCTCTCCCCCGCTACAAAGTTTCTCCCTGCAGGCGGTCACTGAGTCCGAGGTGCTAGAGGAGCTCCTTAAACTAGACCTCAAAAAAACTTCTGTGTCAGATGGTTTAGACCCTTTCTTCTTTAAGGTTACTTCCCCTATCATCGCCAAGCCTATCTCTGACCTTTTTAACCTCTCTCTCCTCTCTGGGGAGGTTCCCATTGCTTGGAAGGCAGCCACGGTTTGTCCTTTACTTAAAAGGGGGAGAACAAGCTGATCCTAACTGTTATAGGCCTATTTCTGTTTTGCCCTGTTTATCAAAAGTGTTGGAAAAAATTGTCAATAAACAACTCTTGATGTCTATATCTGGTTTCCGCTCAGGTTATGGATGTGTCACTGCAACCTTAAAGGTCCTCAATGATGTTACCATTGTCCTCGATTCTAAGCAATGTCGTGCTGCTGTTTTTATTGACTTGGCTAAAGCTTTTGATACGGTAGACCATTCCATTCTTGTGGGCAGGCTAAGGAGTATTGATGTCTTTGAGGGGTCTTTGGCCTTGTTTGCTAACTACCTCTCTCAAAGAGTGCAGCGTATGAAGTCAGATGATCTGCTGTCTCAGCCACTGCCTGTCACCAAGGGTGTACCCCAAGGCTCGATCCTAGGCCCCACGCTTTTCTCAATTTACATAAAAAAACATAGCTCAGGCAGTAGGAAGGGCTATAATCCATTTATATGCGGATAATACAGTCTTATACTGAGCTGGATCCTCACTGGATTTTGTGGTAAAAAAAGCTCTAAAAAGCTTTCTTATCATCCATCAAGCTTTCTCTGCCATGAACCTTGTTCTGAACACCATCAAAACAAGGGTCACGTGGTTTGGTACGAAAAATGCCCCTCTCCCCACTACCTCTGATGGTTTAGAGCTTGAAGTAGTCACATCATAAAAAGTACTTGGGGGTATGGCTGGACGGTACACTGTCCTTCTCTCAGCACATACAGTTGAAGTCGGACGTTTACATACAGCTTAGCCAAATACATTTAAACTCAGTTTTTCACAATTCCTGACATTTAATCCCAGTAAAAATTCCATGTATTAGGTCAGTTAGGATCACCACTTTATTTTAAGAATTTGAAATGTCAGAATAATAGTAGAGAGAATGATTTATTTAAGCTTTTATTTCTTTCATCACATTCTCAGTGGGTCAGAAGTTTACATGCTACCAAATACTAATTGAGTGTATTGCCTTTAAATTGTTTAACTTGGGTCAAATGTTTTGGGTAGCCTCCCACAAGCTTCGCACAATAGGTTGGGTGAATTTTGGCCCATTACTCCTGACAGAGCTGGTGTAACTGCATCAGGTTTGTAGGCCTCCTTGCTCACACACGCTTTTTAAGTTCTGCCGACAAATTTTCTATAGGATTGAGGTCAGTGCTTTGTGATGGCCACTCCAATACCTTGACTTTGTTGTCCTTAAGCCATTTTGCCACAACTTTGGAAGTATGCTTGGTGGCATTGTCCATTTGCGACCAAGCTTTAACTTCCTGACTGATGTCTGGCGATGTTGCTTCAATATATCCAACAAATGTTCCTACCTCACAATGCCATCTATTTTGTAAGGTGCACCAGTCCCTCCTGCAGCAAAGCACCCCCATAACATGATGCTGCCGTCCCCGTGCTTCACGGTTGGGATGGTGTTCTTCGGCTTGCAAGCATTCCCCTTTTTCCTCCAAATATAAAGATGGCCATTATGGCCAAACAGTCTTATTTTTGTTTTATCAGACCAGAGGACATTTCTCCAAAAAGTACGATCTTTGTCCCCATGTGCAGTTGCAAACCGTAGTCTGGCTTTTTTTATGGCGGTTTTGGAGCAGTGGCTTCTTCCTTGCTGAGCAGCCTTTCAGGTTATGTCGATATAGAATTCATTTTACTGTGGATATAGATACGTTGTACCTGTTCTCTCCAGCATCTTCACAAGGTCCTTTGCTGTTGGTCTGGGATTGATTTGCACTTTTCGCACCAAAGTACGTTCATCTCTAAGAGAGAACGCGTCTCCATCCCGAGCGGTATGACGGCTGCGTGTTCACATGGTGTTTATACTTGCATACTATTGTTTGTACAGATGAACGTGGTACCTTCAGGTGTTTGGAAATTGCTCCCAAGGATGAACCAGACTTTTGGAGGTCTACAAATTTTTTTGTGGTCTTGGCTGATTTCTTTTGATTTTCCCATGATGTCAAGCAAAGAGGCACTGAGTTTAAAGGTAGGCCTTCAAATACATCACAGATACACCTCCAATTGACTCAAATCATGTCAATTAGCCTATGAGAAGCTTCTAAAGCCATGACATAATTTTCTGGAGTTTTCCAAGCTGTTTAAAGGCACAGTCAACTTAGTGCATGTAAACTTGTGACCCGTTGGAATTGTGATACAGTGAATTATAAGTGAAATAATTTGTCTGTAAACAATTCTTGGAAAAATGACTTGTGTCATGCACAAAGTAGATGTCATAACCGACTTGCCAAACCTATAGTTTGTCAACAAGAAATTTGTGGAGTGGTTGAAAAATGAGTTTTAATAACTCCAACCTAAGTGTATATAAACTTCTGACTTCAAGCGTATCAAAGCTTCAGGCTAAATTTAAATCTAGACTTGGTTTCCTCTATCGTAACCGCTTCTCTTTCACCCCAGCTGCCAAACTAACACTGATTCAGATGACCATCCTACCCATGCTAGATTACGGAGACGTAATTTATAAATTGGCAGGTAAGGGAGCTTTTGAGCGGCTAGATGTTCTTAATCAAATAACATTTTATTTGTCACATACACACCGTTAGCAGATGTTAATGTGAGAAAAGCTAAATGCTTGTGCTTCTATTTCTGACAGTGTAGTAATATCTAACAAGTAATCTAACAAATTTACAACAACTACCTTATACACACAAATGTAAAGAGATGGAATAAGTACATGTACATATAAATATATGGATGAGCGATGGCCATGCGGCATAGGCAAGATGCAATAGATGTTATGAAATACAGTATGTACACATGAGATTATTAAAGTGACATTATTTAGAGTGACTAGTGATACCTTTATGAAATACATTTATTAAAGTAGCCAGTGATTTGGGTCTGTATGTTTCCAGCAGCCTCTCTATGTTATTAATGGCTGTTGAGCAGTCTGATGGCCTTGAGATAGAAGCTGTTTTTCAGTCTCACAGTCCCAGCTTTGATGCACCTGTACTGACCTCGCTTTCTGGATGATAGCGGGGTGAACAGGCAGTGGCTAGGGTGGTTGTTGTCAGTGATGATCTTTTTGGCCTCAGGTGCTGTAGGTGTCCTGTAGAGCAGGTAGTTTGCCCAAGGTGATGCAGACCTCACTACTCTCTGGAGAGGGGGGCGGTTCAGTTTCCTTACCAGGTGGTGATATAGCCCGACAGGATGCTCTCGATTGTGCATCTGTAAAAGTTTGTGGGGAATTTAGGTGACAAGACAAATTTCTTCAGCCTCCTGAGGTTGAAGAGGCGCTGTTGTGCCTTCTTCACCACGCTGTTTATGTAGGTGGACCATTTCAGTTTGTCCATGATGTGTACACCGAGGAACTTTCCACCTTCTCCACTACTGTCCCGTTGATGCGGATAGGAGAGTGCTCCCTCTGCTGTTTCCTGAAGTCCACAATCATCTCTTTTGTTTTGTTGACATTGAGTGAGAGGTTGTTTTCCTGACACCACACTCCGAGTGCCCTCACCTCCTCACTGTAGGCTGCCTCGTCGTTCTTGGTAATCATACTGTAGTGTCGTCTGCAAACTTGATGATTGAGTTGGAGGCGTGCATGGCCACGTAGTTATGGGTGAACAGGGAGTACATGAGGGGTTTGAGCATGCACACGTGTGGGGCCCCAGTGTTGAGGAACAGCGGAATTGAGATTTTGTTTCCTACCTTCAACAGCTGGGGGCGGCCCGTCAGAAAGTCCAGGACCCAGTTGCACAGGGTGGGGTCGAGAGCCAGGGCCTCAAGCTAAATGATGAATTTGGAGGGTACTATGATGTTGAATGCTGAGCTGTAGTCAATGAAAGGCATTCTTACATAGGTATTACTCTTGTCCAGTGGTTTAGGGCAGTGTGCAGGGTGATGGCGATTGCATTGTCTGTGGACCTGTTGGGGCGGGTCTAGGGTGGCAGGCAGGCAGGGTGGAGGTGATATGATTCTTCACTAGTTTTTCAAAGCACTTCATGATGACCGAAGTGAGTGCTACGGGGTGATAGTCATTTAGTTCAGTTACCTAACATTCTTGGGTACAGGAACAATGGTGGCCATCTTGAAGCATTTGGGGACAGCAGACTGGGATAGGGAGAGATTGAATATGTCCGTAAACGCCAGTTGGTCTGCACATGGTCTGTGGACGAAAATAGGGATGCCGTGTGAGCCTTGTGAGGGTTAACATGTTTAAATGTCTTACTAATGTTGGCCATGGAGAAGGAGAGCCCACAGTCCTTGGTAACGGGCCGCGTCAGTGGCACTTATCCCCAAAGCGGGCAAAGAACGTGTTAAGCTTGTCCGGAAGCAAGACGTCGGTGTCCGCGATGTGGCTGGTTTTCCTTTTGTGGTCCGTGATTGTCTGTAGACCACATACGTCTCGTGTCTGAGATGTTGAATTGTGACTCCAATAGGATGTGACAGCAAACACCAACTTCAAACAGCTCCTTCCTCTGTACAAGAAGATATTGAGCATATGTGGATCCATGCAGAAATCAAACCCACGACTGTGGTGTTGGAAGAAGTAAAGTACCTTGCTCTAACCTACACACAGAGGCAGGATGAGGAGTTAGGTGATAACCTGAGGTTTGAGGCACGGGAAGGAATGAGGAGGATGGAAGGATGTGGGTATGGAAGGACGGGGTCGTCTTCAGGCATGTTCTATGGGAATCATGACATTTTTATCATAGAGCCCTCAAGCAGTGTTCTGGGAGGATCTACAGTGCCTTGCAAAACTATTCACCCCCTTGGCATTTTTCCTATTTAGTTCCATTACAACCTGTAATTTATATTGATTTTGATTTTGATTTCATGTAATGGACATACACAAAATAGTCCAAATTGGTGAAGTGAAAGAAATTACTTGTTTCAAAAAAAGCAACAAATTCTAAACGGAAAAGTGGTGCGTGCATATGTATTCACCCCATTTGATATGAAGCCCCTAAATAAGATATGGTGCAACCAATTGCCTTCAGAAGTCACATATTTAGTTATATAAAGTCCACCTGTGTGCAATCTAAGTGTCACATGATCTGTCACATGACCTCAGTATATATACACACCTGTTCTGAAAGGCCCCAGAGTCTGCAACACCACTAAGCAAGGGGCACCACCAAACAAGCAGCACTATGAAGACCAAGGAGCTCTCCAAGCAGGTCAGGGACAAAGTTGTGGAGAAGTACAGATCAGGGTTGGGTTATAAAAGAATATCCTAAACTTTGATCATCCCACGGAGCACCATTCAATCCATTATTAAAAAAATGGAAAGAACATGGCACCACAACAAATCTGCCAAGAGAGGGCCACCCACCAAAACTCACAAACCAGGCAAGGAGGGCATTAATCAGAGAGGCAACAAAGAGACCAAAGATAACCCTGAAGGAGCTGCAAAGCTCCACAACGGAGATTGGAGTATCTATCCATAGGACCATATTTAGCCGTACACTCCACAGAGCTGGGCTTTACGGAAGAGTAGCCAGAAAAAAATAAGCAAACATGTTTGGTGTTTGCCAAAAGGCATGTGGGAGACTCCCCGAACATATGGAAGAAGGTTCTCTGGTCAGATGAGACTAGAATTGAGCTTTTTGGCCATCAAGGAAAACACTATGTCTGGCACAAACCCAACATCTCTCATCACCCCGAGGACACCATCCCCACAGTGAAGCATGGTGGTGGCAGCATCATGCTGTGGGGATGTTTTTCATCGGCAGGGACTGGGAAACTGGGCAGAATTGAAGGAATGATGGATGGTGCTATATACAGGGAAATTCTTGAGGGAAACCTGTTTCAGTCTTCCAGAGATTTGTGACTGGGACGGAGGTTCACCTTCCAACAGGACAATGACCCTAAGCATACTGCGAAAGCAACAATTGAGTGGTCTAAGGGGAAACATTTAAATGTCTTGGAATGGCTTAGTCAAAGCCCAGACCTCAATCCAATTGAGAATCTGTGGCACGACAAAACGATTGCTGTACACCAGCAGAACCCATCTAACTTGAAGGAGCTGGAGCAGTTTTGCCTTGAAGAATGGGCAAAAAGCCCAGTAGCTAGATGTGCTAAAGTTATAGAGACATACCCCAAGAGATTTGCAAATGTAATTGCTGCAAAAGGTGGCTCAACAAAGTACTGACTTTGGGGGGGTGAATAGTTATGCACGCTCAAGTTTTCCGTTTTATTTCTTGTTTGTTTCACAATAAAAAATATTTTGCACTTCAGAGTGGTAGGCATGTTGTGTAAATCAAATGATACAAACGCCCCAAAAATCTATTTTAATTCCAGAGTGTAAGGCAAGAAAATAAGAAAAATGCCAAGGGGGATGAATACTTTCGCAAGCCACTGTATCTGTCTGTCTATCTGCCTGCCTATGTAGCTATAGGGCCTAGACTGGCACCAGCAGGGAGACAGAGAAAGAGATGGATGAAGAAGAAGGCACAGAGAGCGAGAGAGGGATAGAGTGATAAGAGGCAGAGAAGCAGAAAGATAGAGATCATCACAAACTGTAGAATACTAGAGCGACAGAGTGACAGAGAGATAGTGAGATGAGCAGTCAGTCAGGCCTGTCAAACAATTAACATCATGGGGAGAGAGAGAGGAGGAGAGAGTGGCCCTAGGAAATGTACAAGCACAGTGGACATATGTAGTGTACAGCATGTTCACACAACCCCCCTTTCATATGTGCGCGCACACACAGACATAGCAGACCGTCCTGCCATGGATGGCCAAGCTCACAGATGAACTGGAAAAGCTGTCACATACACGTCACACACATACCAAAGGCTAGCTCCCACTGATACACAGGAGATACACACAACCCATGGGAGAAGACACACAGAACGGAGATGGGTGTCAACACTCAACATGATGTCCACTGATTTCCCTATTTACGCCAAAAGCTAAATTATAAACTGGGTGGTTTGAGCCCTGAATGCTGATTGGCTGAAAGCCGTGGTAAATCAGACCGTAGTCCATGGGTATGACCCTTCTAATTACATTGGTTACCAGTTTATAATAGCAATAAGGCACCTCGGGGGTTTGGGGTATATGGCCAATATACCACGGCTAAGGGCTGTATCCAGGCACTCCGCGTTGCGTCGTCCCTAAGAACAGCCCTTAGACGTGGTATATCAGCCATTTCCCACACCCCCTCAGACCTTATTGCTTAATTATATCATGATGCATTTCCTGTCGTTTCATTAGGAATTCAAATTTGAAAAGTCGCAGTAGAATGGAAAAACCACTCATGTAATCTCCAGTCTACTCCCTGCATATGTTGTCAAATCTATCAATGTATGGCTTTTCCCTAGTCTTTACAAGCTCTCAACAGCGTGGAGAGTATTTAGGGAAGGGGCAGGTGGAGGAACGAGAGAAATAGAAATCAAACTACTCCGAAGCCTTGTCCCAAATGGCACCCTGTTCCCTTTAATAGTGCACTACTTTTGACCAGAGTGCTATGGACCCAGGTTCAAAAAATAGTGCACTCTAGAGGAAAAGGGGCATCTAATTGGGATGGCAATCAGTCAGGCTGTGAGTCTGTCTGACAGGTATGGGATTAATGGGCTAGCCTTCTTTCTGATCCATAAACAGGATGAACTCCAAGCATCAGGTCAATGAAGAAAACCGTGTTCAGAATCAACTGCTACTCACTGCTCAACATCCAAGAAGAAACACTCCCATCAGCTAGTCTATTGGAATCCAAGTCTACGTCCCAAATGGCACTCTATTACCTATATAGAACACAACGTTTGATCAGGGTCCATCTGGGACCTAAGGTTCTACTAGAATTGCTTATCTGTCACTACTAGGAACCAGATCTCCAGCAAATCTAATTAGTATTCTCCTCCAGACCCTCTCAACATTTTGTTATGTTGTTTTGTTAATTGCTGATTTCACAATATCTGCCTGAGTAATGGAATTTCTAGACAAGTCCAAGTGAAGCTGGGTAATTTACATTGTTAATAATGGTCTTCCGGGGTCGGGGAGGTGAGAAGGGTCATTGTGGGAGAGTTGACACGGAACGTGTGTGTATGTGTGTGTGTGTGTATGTGTGTGTGTGTGCATTCATGCATAAATGCTTCTGTGCATGCACACGTGTACAGTTGAAGTCAGAAATGTATATACACTTAGGTTGGAGTCATTAAAACTAGTTTTTCAACCACTCCAAATTTCTTGTTGACAAACTACAGTTTTGGCAAGTCATTTAGGACATCTACTTTGTGCAATGACACAAGTCATTTTTCCAACAATTGTTTACAAATTATTTCACTGTATCACAATTCCAGTGGGTCAGAAGTTTAAATACACAAGTTACAAATTACTGCTCCACAGGATAGCATCACCACTGAGACCTTCCACCGAGCCCTTAATGTGACGTTCATTTAACTGGAACTCTACATCCACTGTGTATTGGTGATAAGCTTCATGAAAAATCATTTTAGTCGCTTTGGAATGGAGGTTCTGCTGACCAAGATGACCGAAAGGTAGCGAATAGGGTGGAAAAGGGGACGTCAAGCTAGGCTGGAAAGAAAGGCTACACGCTCTCTTCTTCCTAGTATCCCGATGGCTAATGTCCAATCGCTGGGACAAAAACTGAACTCAGAGCAAGGCTTCAGTCACAGAGGGACACCGGGAAACACTGTGTCTTTGTTTTTACAGAAACATGGCTGAAGGACTGTACACTTGACTCGGCTATTCAACCAGATCGCTTTTCACATTTTCTGTATGGATCAAAAGGCGTCTTCTGGTAAGAGTAGGGGGGAGGTGTATGCTTCCTTGTCAACGATTGCTGGTTTACCAAAGTTAAAAACATCTCGATCTCCTGTTCACCCGACCTGGAGTTTCTAAAGCTAAAATGCCAACCCAATATCCCAATATGCTGTGGGATTTTCCCAGTCTTATTATCACAGCTGTGTACATGCCGCCACAAGCAAAGATCGTGGCCGCAATCAGCAAACCGTACAAGAACATTCACCAACAAAGATCCTCTCACCCCGAAGCAGTCTTTGTTATCATAGGAGATATTAACCGAGCAAGTTTAAAATAAATTCTTCCAAAATATCACCAGCAATTGTTTGTTTTGTATCCAATGCATTTAGCTTACTGTAAGGATTGATGCTGGTATACGAGAAGCAGGTACAGGGAGAACAGCTAATGAAAAATAGACATGAAACAGAACAGGAACAGCGTCTGGACAGGGGAAAAAATAATGACGCCAATGCTGACACAGGGAACAAAAGGGGGAGCAGACAGTTATAGGCGGGGAAATCAACAAAGGGTCCAGGTGAGTCCAATGAGTGCTGCTGCGTGTAATGATGGTGACAGGTGTGCGTAAAGAAGGGCAGAGGGAGAGCGGGAGCAAGGTGTGACACTTGCATTAGGATGAAGTAGTCTAGGCCTTCGAATCTAGTATTGCATCATATCGCTTAGCAATTAGTTATCATTGCATAACGTTCATATAAAACCATCTTTAACATCAGCGTCATTTAACAATATGCATGGGTGTTATAGTTGTATGAATTTATCACAATGGAAGCCTGCTCATTGGAAATACTAATTTCATCAGTCCCAATTCAATGCGATATTAGTTTCACAGTTAAACGTCTGTGTTCTCCCATACTAGATGGTGTGCTCTCTCAGGTGTGCTTGGAAGATCACCCTTGAAAGAATGTGAGGGCGCAGAACGCACGTGTGTTTTTTGGAATACAGCCAGAGTTCACAGTGATATGTTGAGGTCTCTTTCTTGTCTTTCATTCTATTTCCCACCTTTTCATGATCACGCTCATTACGCTTGTAAACATTTTGATTAGCAGTATTAAATGTCGATTGTCTAACTTTGTGTTTATCTTGTTATTCTGGGAGAAAGAACTCCAATTGACTCTCAGAGAATTCATACTTTCAGATTAATAACATTGTAAATGATTTTATAATCCAGGCCTTTTTAGACCATTTTGTCCAAGAAAGGACTGGTGCCCCGTTAATAATTTGTACACACTCTCGTACACACTCCACTGTACAATGAACTCAACACTTCCCTCTCTCTCTACCAGGCATTCTTCATGGTTTACTATGGTTGTCTCCATTCTCTAACCTTAGTCACTGGAGATCAACTAGAACCTCAAAGGTTAACTAACACTTTCACACCTTCTTCTGTATAAAATATTCTGGGTTATTACCTCAATGCCTTCAACTTGACTCGCTTATTAGCATCTGTATCGAAAGCCCATGTCATTACTTCAATGAAGAGTGTGTTAAATGGTTGTTTAGATACTTAAAATGAGTCTGAGACTAGCAGTGTTAAATAACTCTCCCGGCGTGCCTCTATTTCAATTAGAGACCTTTGACCTCTGACCTCTGAGCGGAACAGAGCAGAGACATGACTGGCAACATCCCTCCCACGCCACATCAGCCTCAGAGCTTATGATCTATTACGTAAAAGAAGACTTGTTGACATTGTCCTTTGTGTTTTCTTATTTTTTATTTTTTGGAATTTTGTATTCGCTCGGATTTCTGGCAATATGAAAGCGTGTTGCAACTACAAACTAATCTAGTTGCACACACACAGATCAGAACAGAGGGATCAGAGGGTATACCGACACCTCAAACCTTACATCCTCTCCTCTTCATCAGCTCTTCATATTGTGCCACATCTGTTTGATTCTGCACCAGTGAATCAAGACCTGAACAGAATAGTGATGTCTCCCTGTTAGCAGCAACAAACCAATTCAAACACTGTTAGAAAAAAAGGTGCTATCTAGAACCTAAAAGGCTTCTTCGACTGTCCCCACAGGAGAACCCTTTGAAGAAAACCTTTTTGATTCCAGATATGAACCTTTTGGGTTCAATGTAGAACCCTTACCACAGAATGTTATACATGGAGCCCAAAAGGGTTCTACCAGGAACCAAAAGGGTTTTAACTGGCACCAAAATTGGTTCTTCAAAGGGTTCACTTATGGGGACAGCCGAATAACCATTTTTAGAACCCTTTGTTTCTAAGAGTGTATCTCGCTCCTTCCTTCCCTGACTTATTGCCTCGTTCTCTCCTTCCCTCCCCTCCCGTCCTCCTTCCCTCTCTCCCCAGATGTAGGTTAATGATGTCCCGGGGTGGGTAAGGCTGTGGATAACTGTGGTGAGTCTGTGTGACTCAGACATCACAGAGCAGGTCACATGCACTGAGGAACAACTTTTTTTTAACCTACCAGCCATGACCCTGAACAGCAGGCACAGGACTGGCCGCTTCATAGCCCCAGAGCTTTCTACCTCCCTTAGTGACACACACAGCTGTCTGCCCAGTGGACCCATTTTACGAGAGTCCCAGAACTGTCTGTCTGCGACAGGACCAGAGCCCAGGACTGTATATACCTCATAGGCTCAGACCTGTCTGCCTGCCTCTGAAGACTTATAACTGTCTGCCTTGCTGAAAGGCCCAGAGCCTTACCCAAAACAGTTTTCCTTACAGAACCAGAACTTTCTACCTCACTGGCCTATAGCTGAGCTACTGTCTAAGCAGAAGTGAGGAGGGGGACTCTATATACAGAGAAGAAAGACTGTGTGACTCTCTGATCCGACCCATTTTTCTGGGGCAGAGCAAAAGATTGGCAAATTAAAGTTCCATTCATTCATGTATTCATTCTCATTCAGTTTCAACCACTGGGTGTCATGGAGAATATCCCTTAACCCCTATCACACACACACCCCCACCCACCCACACCCAGATATGCACACAGTATGTCACAGCATGTGTCTATTCATCTGCCCCTGCAGAATGATCGCCAAATATCATTTGGCCAGGCCTGGGGATATTGTGAAGAAGGAGAGCTTCGCCCAGGGTAACACATCAGAGCATTACTCACAGCAGTTACAGGGAGGTGGCATGGGGCTGAACAAAATCGCTATTCATCTGCTTACTGACCTGTGTGCCAGGAGGAGGAGGAAGAACACACACAAACACGTAGACACACACACACACACACACACACACACACACACACACACACACACCTCAGGTCATTCAGTCAAGGCCATATGAGCCCAGCAGTCAGAATGAATGAGTGTTTGAGTCAGGCTGCCATGGGCACAAAGTATACCCTCTCTGTGAAAATATCACATCTGTGTTGTTTGCATCACATTGGAGTCATTTAGCAGGCACTCCTATCCAGAGGGAGTAGCAATCAACTAAAGTTTTCCGACAACAGGTTGGTGAGACAAAAGTGAAGACAGATGTTTCATATCTGTCAGCCACCATCATCACGATGAGTCACCCTAAACCTTGGGTGTGTCCCAAATGGCAAACTATTCCCTACATACAGTAGTGCATTACTTTTGACCAGAGCACAATGGGCTCTGGTTAAAAGTAGTGCACTATATGGAATAGGGTGCCATTTGGGACACAGGGCTGTGTTGTACCATACTGATCTGTATAGCTCTACCACTATAATTGTCCAGACTCCCTCTACACGTCAATCAAGGCTGACCTGCGGATGCTGAACCACTGTCTGATACTGGAACGTCTCACATGTTTACATGCCTTTGATTCTCTGTGCAAAGTGAACTCAGACAAGATGGAACTAGAAAATGAGAGGTAGATGAAGAGAAGGCTCCGTGGAAACTGCAAAGTGCCTTCACAAGCACATGGATGCGAACATATGCACAAACAAAAACACAGACACACACACACGTAAACAAAAACACAGACACACACACACTCACATAGCAGGGGATGTCAGACTTGGCAGATGTGTTTTCTCTGATGTCATCCAAGCCATAAGAACACTCTGAGGGAGATACAGGTAACTGCCATAATGATGGAAATTATTTTGAGTAAATGAGGGATACAAAGTATATTGAAAGCTAGTGCTTCCACGCAGGTGTGGTTCCTGTATAAATGAAACAATTAACATCCCATAATGTTTAGGATCATGTTAAAATTCTGGACAGGCCAATAGGAATGGGGGGGGGGGGGGGGGGGGGGGGGGCATGCCATGAAATTAATAGCAACAAATACTATGATAAACAACAAATATAATGATAAACTAATGCGGGATGACGTCATGTAAATTATGTGTCAGATGCTGAATTCTAGATGTCTTATTTCCCATGTAGTTAAATGATGTAAACTAAATGAACCTGTGTATACCAAAATGAGTCACATAGTGAGTTGCAAACAAGCAGTAGGAACTGCATGATAAATAGTTGTGCTTATGAAAATGCCTTTAGTGAGTCATACACAAACTAATGTGGCAGTTGACCGCAGACTGGTTATGTCATCCTGGGCTAGACGCTACCCCTAGAGTTGATTGACCCATGCGTCAATTTAATAATCAATCTCCCCCAAAGACTTTTAAAAATTAAGTAACTTGTCACTTCAAGGCAAAATGGTTCTTGTGCCATTAAACTGAATTGCCTTGAATTTTGGAAAGTAAATTTAACTATTTCAAAGACAAATTAATTTGAAATGCCAAAAGTTCAGCAGGAAGGTTTTTCAGTGTCTATCGTCAGCAATTATCTCATGTGACATTTGGGATCACAGAAAAACAGAAGGATCAAAAGAGAAATTACTCTTCGGAACCTATTCTCTGAAATATGATTCACTTAAAGAGATTCTCTGGTACCTTTGTATTCTTTTTAGCCAGTAGTTCTGAAGGTAGTGATCGTAAAAAAAAATTTCTCTCTCTCTCTCTCTCTCTCTCTCTCTCTCTCTCTCTCTCTCTCTCTCTCTCTCTCTCTCTCTCTCTCTCTCTCTCTCTCTCTCTCTCTCTCTCTCTCTCTCTCTCTCTCTCTCTCTCTCTCTCTCTCTCTCTCTCTCTCTCTCTCTCTCTCTCTCTCTCTCTCTCTCTCTCTCTCTCTCTCTCTCTCTCTCTCTCTCTCTCTCTCTCCCCCTCCCTCCCTCCCTCCCTCCCTCCCTCCCTCCATTGGGCACACCATGCAACCTCATTAGATAACGCTGGGCAGACCTCTTGCTGTCACTCAAATGCGAGGGGGTGAAGGTCATTGGCTAGAAATTGCTAGGGGTGCTGGCCTGCATGGGGGGGGGGGGAAATGTAGGGAAAATGGCGTGTCACAGCTTCAAGAAAACACTCACTTTTAGACTAGGGATTTAATGGCTAATTGAGGTAAGTTAATTCTGCATGTATGAACTACACATGGACACATCCAGCCCAAAGAAGGAGATTTTAAAAATGCTTCCTTACTTGCCCAAGTACCGGAGCATGTCTTTAATGTCCTGGAAACAGCTACTATTCCTGGGGACAGAGACATAACAAAAAATACAAAAATACTTCACAATTGACACACATTTGAATCCTAACTTCCCTTTCAGATAGTGAGAAATAATACCAGACACACTGTGGATAGCCACTTTATCTGCTGCAATCGGTTCACAATAAAACAGGCTTCAGTATTGATTACAAAAGGAGGAAAGTAATCAACTGACTTCATATCAGCCACATACACTATATCAAGTTAAACCAGGTGCTTTGGCTGTGTCAGGATGTTTGTCCTTAATAACCCCAGTACTGGTCTGTATGTGCATTCGCGTGTACGTGTGTACACCTGCTGTGCGTTGACCTGAATGGTCTGTGTACCATCTCTTCCCCATGAACGCACTACCTTGGCACCTTTCCCCAACACCCTTCCCAAAACAGCTCAAACTTAGAACCCTGCTGTGCCCCTGGGCCAAGGTCTATCCACAGCCTCGTCACAGCCTCTCAGACTCCTGCTACATCCTCACAGCAGGTTCCTTCATTAAAACTTCACCACAAAGTGCATGTGTGCTGCCCAAAGCTCCTCGTTAGACTAACCACACCACTCCGGGCTGGCAGGCACAGCCTGACATGACCAATAACTGACGCCAAGTCAGATGCCTGTTGGCACTTTGTAAATGGGCCTTGAAACGCCATTTTCCATTTCTGCCCATTACATGAAATGTCCCTAATTTCCTGCCATGGGCAGACATGGTTTTATATGTAGAAAATTGCACTGTGCAAATCGGCGGGGGCTTCCATTTTGCGGTATCAAACGTCATTACAATAATGGACCTGAGCTTTTAAGGCAAATACCTGATGGGTAGAATGTTCTCCAAGAGGATAGGCTTTTGGCCTCTAGACCTGGGAGAACAGCCAGGTAGCATGTGTATGGGCAGACAGGGAAACGCAAACACACGACAGAGACACACACGCACATGCTTACACACACACACTCAGCCTCCCCAAAACAAACTTATCCATTCAAGTTGAAACAACACCTATCAAAAAGCCCTGATAGAATGAGAAACTGTACCCGTCTCCCTGTATTGGGCACAACCATGTATTTTAACTGGCAGCATTCAGGACTAAGTGAGCTGAGCCACAGTCACTGTGGTTTCCCTTCTCTAGCTACAGTGATAGAGAGTGGCTTTGGAGAGTGTGGCTGCCAGCCTGAGCCGAGCCAGATGATTGCTGTGAAATTCAAAGAGACACCTTCTTTTTACCCAAGATCCTCTACCCTCTTTGGTCTCGGGCTTATAAGCGTCCGCAGTGTTTCCTGCTCATTAAGCCTGCAGTCATGGCCAATTTTAAGATCAATAGTTTTGAATATCACAAGAAGGTCAAGATAAATATATATATTGTTTAACTCAGCAGCTGTTGTAACTTGATCCATCGAGCTTGACAACAGTTCCTTCCTGTATGTGAACTTGGCCTACAAATGTCCAAAGATAATCACACTGTAGATTCAGCTCACAGAGCACAACGCAACCAAAAGAAACATCTCTGGAGGGGTATTTTAAGAACTGCTCAGTCTTTGAAGATACACTGTGGAGTCTATGGGTAACATTTGGAGAGGACTTGACCGTGGCAAGGTAGCACAGTTTAATTCATCAACAAATACTAAAAGGAGGAAAGAGCCAGTAGAACAGCGGCATAGTCTGTCATTGTTCAGAGACAAAGCGGCGTGACAAACCAGCGACAGACTCACTGTATCCCCCTCTGAATTAGTACAATTAGTACAGATCATATGTCCGCTTGATTCGCCGAAGTCAACTCTCTTTGGCACAGTCAATGAAACCAATTCTGCTTATCGGTGAGACATGCGTTTTGAAATGAACATTTTGGGAAAGGGGAAAAGAGATGTGCCTCGATGTGCTGAACGTCTCACTTCAAATCAAAATCAGTTGGACTCACCCAGACAGCTTCCTGACGTTCAGTCCAGTTGTACGAAGCACTCAACAATCCTCAGAGGACGTCTCTCCTCTCTCTACTTTTTCTCTTCTCATCTTTCTCTCTTCTCCTCCTTTATTCCATTCTTCTCCCAGGCAGAGATTAGGCTTTTAGTGATTGTCAGATGTACCTACATAGGTTATTGCAATACAACATTTGCAAAACATAAATTTGTCTCAAGATATTTGCATAAAACGGATTATCTTTTAATAATGTGCAGGGTGTCCTGAAAGGAAGCCGCGCCCTAAGGCATACAAACAGCCCTCAGAAACAGATGGTGTGTTATGATACGCACATAGTCGATGTATAAGCTTTCTGATCCTAGTGGAGACTAAGCTATTTGAACATCACAGCAAAGGCTACATAACATCAACATGCTCGAAAACGCCAGCCACCTTTTTAATGAAATAACTTAGACACAGTCGATATGACAAACCTAATTTCTCAGGCTAGCAGCTGGAAGGGAGGCAGGCTGCACGAAGCAGGCAGCAGGCAGGCATCAGCGTTCTCCCGGTGCGGTGCAGGCTGCAAGCAGAAACAGGCGTTGTTGTGTCGCCCGCCGGCTGCACTAGGCTCCGTTCGTTCCGCTGTTTAAACATGCTAACGGTATTCTCTAACGGACGCTCCCTCATTAACGGGAGAACACACCGGAGCAATGTGGCGGGGAGCGGCCCGGGAACGCTGAATGGCAGGTGTGACATTTCTGACAGCTCGCCGTCCGTCCCAGGTGTCCGTCCATTGCCGTCGACGAAGTCTGAGCGGAACAGGCTGGCCAGAACACAACACAGACGTATATTTAAATGGTCACACCGGAAGACCATTCAGGAATCTAGTAACTGTAAATAACTAAAAGGGAAATATTGCCAACAAACTTTTCTTTCATGTCGAAACTTGCGCATGAAAAGCATGTTTGGTGTTTGATGTTTTCAATATTGGTGCCAGTGTATACGGGGTCAAGGCGATCACATCTGCAAACACACCTTCAGTACAGTATATGTTTGTTGATATCCATTTCTCACAGTGAATTGTACCCTATTTATTCTAAGTGTGTGTGTGTGTGTGTGTGTGTGTGTGGTTTGAGCTTCAACCCGTTCTCCTCTTCTACTAGCCTCTGGGGAGCCTCTGTTCTCAGGTCCTAAAACAATAGAGCTGCTATGGTACATTGGGCTGCAGGAATATACAAACAATCAAATATTCTGACTCACAGTCCGGATAAAATCTTATTTTGGAAAGAAATATTTCAAACACAGAATTAACCTCCCTTGAGGCTCTAGTGTGTGACTAACCTGAAAAAATAACACAACATTCGAACAAACTCAGATTACAACCATATCTCCTCAGGTTTTGGATGGGAGCAAACACTTGCAGACAGTCAGACAAGCAAACTATTGACAGATCTGATAATCTGTTTGGAGAAAGTGGTTTGAAACTGGACAGCCCTATCTACTGCTCCTGTTATTGTCTGTGCTGTTTAGAAGAGGGTGTTTTAGGACAACAGAATGTCCATGACGAGAGAGAGAGAGAGAGAGAGAGAGAGAGAGAGAGAGAGAGAGAGAGAGAGAGAGAGAGAGAGAGAGCGAGAGAGCGAGAGAGCGAGAGAGAGAGAGAGAGAGAGAGGAAAGGTCCAGTCTTGCCAACATCTGGTCAGGGTATCATGGCAACCACATCCATAATCTGAACTGGAATTCAGAATTATCCAGTGATCCACGCTAAACGCACAAACACACACCAACACAGACAGAGGAGGACCATCTGCCTGCTTCACCTGAACAAACACACCCGCACACGCTTGAGTGCACACACAAACACGCTCACACTCTCTCCCACCTGTCGGCTGTCACAACCATATAGGTGTGAGAGGATCCACAGAGAGAGCAGTCTCCTGGTGTTGTGTGTGTAGTCCATCGTCCCTGACAGTGACAGTGGTCTGTGTGACTGGTCATTGAATTAGCCTGAAGGTAGATAACTAGGATTGCTGTCACTACTACCCTCTCAGAGGTAGCCCTAAACTGGGGTCCGGTGCTGAGTGGCAGGCATAGACTCCCAGGACCACTGCCTGATTATAACACACCCCTTTCAACCACCACTTCTTATCTGTCGGTATGCTAATGATCAGGACTTGACTGGGAAAGGCCAGACTGTATTTTTGCTATGCATTGGGCTGTAGAAGGAACACATGAGAATAACATTAATCAACGGCAGACAGCGGTCTTCTATTTCTTCTATTGTAAAATGACAGCTGTTTGGCCCGCAAGCCGCTTCCCATTAAATGTGTTGTAAATACAAATCATTGTGCGGTCCGTGGCCTATTCTTTTCTCATTTCATTGTAAAGGGAAGTTGGGCTCACACAAAGCAGCCGACAGGGACATCAGTTAAACAAAGCCCTGACTTGGATTACTTTTAGTCTGACGTACAAAGCTTGTCTGTTGCTGTATACAGGAAACGGTGTTGTGTTCCTCTTTCAGCTTTATCGATCGTTCCAGTGACAATGAATGCATTGACGCAGCTCACCGCTTCTCAGATCTCGTGTATTTTCTTTGAAACCTTTCGACATTTAGTGAGACGGAGCGCGCTAGTTCAGAAGCACAAGGGATTCTGCCCCCAGTGTCTCCAAGTAGACCTCCATTACCACACACACACACAGGTGAACAGGCACACACACTCGCCCGCATGCGCACACACACACACACTGCCTTCTCGTCATCCACCCAGCTTGCGGATAGCATCTCCACTACACTAGTAGCTACTTCAGTATGGAAGACAACAGCCCTCGGTGGAGTGGTAGAGGTTTGTAACGCTGTAAGACCAGGGAAAATCAATGAAAGAAATGTGTTCTGCTCAAAACTGAAATCATTTGTTTTGCTGTGTGTCAGGAAAAAGTGATTTGCTGTATTGATGGTTTAATACAGAGAAAGAGAAAGGAAAAGGAAAGTCCGCCATCTTGGGTGTAGAGAAATGTGTAGAGATTCAGATGGTCAGACACAGCCTACAGCCTGCCATACAGGGACAGGGTAGGAGGGATGGGTACAGGACTGGGAATGTGACATTACACTTGTTGTCATTGTGTCTTTGTCCACATCATTTAAAATCAATAAATGGGAGTCGTTTCAGGAAACTAGACATAAAGCACCAGTCAAAAGTGTGGACTCATTAAAGGATTTGTCTTTATTTTATTTTTTAAACTATTTTCTATGTTGTAACCAAAAAAAGTGTTAAACAAATCCACATTTTATTTATATTTGAGATTCTTCAAAGTAGTCAGCCTTTGCCTTGACAACAGCTTTGCACACTCTTGGCATTCTCTCAACCAGCTTCATGAGGCTGTCACCTGGAATGATTTTCAATTAACAGGTGTGCCTTGTTAAAAGTTAAATTGTGGAATTTCTTTCCATCTTAATGCGTTTGAGCCAGTCTGTTGTGTGGTGACAAGGTAGGGGTGGGAAACAGAAGATAGCTCTATTTGGTAAAAGACCAAGTCCATATTATGTCAAGAACAGCTCAAATAAGCAATGAGAAACGATAGTCCATCATTACTTTAAGACATGAAAGTCAATCCGGAAAAGTTCAAGAACTTTGAAAGTTTCTTCAAGTGGAGTCACAAAAATCAGCAAGCGCTATGATGAAACCGGCTCTCATGAGGAACGCCACAGGAAAGGAAGACCGAGAGTTACCTCTGCTGCAGAGGATAAGTTCAGTAGAGTTACCAGAAATTGCACACCAAATAAATGCTTCAGAGTTCAAGTAACAGACACATCTCAACATCAACTGTTCAGAGGAGACTGCATGAATCAGGCCTTCATGGTCAAATTGCTGCAAAGAAACCACTACAAAATACACCAATAAAAAGAGGAGACTTGCTTGGGCCAATAAACACGTGCAATGGACATTAGACTGGTGGAAATCTGTCCTTTGGTCTGATGAGTCCATATTTGAGATGTTTCGTTCCAACCGCCGTGTCTTTGTGAGACGCAGAGTAGGTGAACGGATGATCTCCATATGTGTGGTTCCCACCGTGAAGCATGGAGGAGGAGGTGTGATGGTGTGGGGGTGCTTTGCTGGTGACATTGTCAGTGATTTAGTGGGACTATCATTTGTTTTTCAACAGGACAATGACCCAACACACCTCCAGGCTGAGTAAGAGCTATTTGACCAAGAAAGAGAGTGATAGAGTGCTGCATCAGATGACCTGGCCTCCACAATCACCTGATCTCAACCCAATTGAGATGGTTGGGATGAGATGGACCGCAGAGTAAAGGAAAAGCAGCCAACAAGTGCTCAGCACATGTGGGAACTCCTTCAAGACTGTTGGAAAAATATTTCAGTTGAAGCTGGTTGAGGGAATTCTAAGAGTGTACAAAGGAAGAATCTCAAATATAAACTATATTTTGATTTGTTTAAAATTTTTTGGGCTACTACATGATTCAACACGTGTTATTTCATCGTTTTGATGTCTTCACTATTATTCTACAATGTAGAAGAAAAAAAGTACAAATAAAGAAAAACCCTTGAATGAGAAGGTGTGTCCAAACGTTGTGTTGCTCACCACTTTCTGGAGGACATTTTTGAAATCAGTTTTGAAATCAGTGGAATTAGAGTATGATAGCTAAGGGGATGGAGTAAACACCTGTCTTCAAACTAAGGGCAACCATGGCATCCGTGATGGAGGCTAAAGCTTAAGAGGGTGTGAGCAATACTGAACGGGTGTAGACAAAGGAGAGCTCTCCAGTGGGTGTACCAAAACATTCAAAGGCCACGTTTATCACCTTTCAAATCAGAATTACTTTCCCACTGTTCCTCAACTGTAGTGTATGATATACAATTTTCTAGCTCTGAGTCTCTACTTTTATCCAATGTAAAAAACGCAATTTCAAATTTTGCTACAGAAGACCGAATCGAGAAGATTTTGTCACAAATATAGTAATAAACAAAAATATAAAATTGGTGTCTGTGTTGTATCGTAAAAGCACAAGCAACAAATCTACACATTTGCAAAACATTCCTTTATTATAAATAAATCATTTGTATAAAAACTGGCATGCTTCAACCAGGGCATTTACAGATTCACAAGCCAGGGCTACCCATCCAGTTAGCCAATCGATACAAGAGACAAACTTTCTGAGTATGCAAGGTCGCACGACAGATGGGACAAGAATGAAAAAATCTTCACAACCACAAAAATACTTACAAGTAGAATAACAATAAACATAATGGTCGATTCTCATAGTTTATTCTATTTTCTCTTTTAAATATTTAATTTTTTTAAAACTCTTTTTAATGACTTTTTATCTCCCATATACATCTCCCTTGTGTATAACTTTTACACCATGTTGTTTTATCTTTTTCTTCTTTTTTCTTCATTTTTTTCTCTGGACCATAGAGCCTGCAGGGGATTATTTTTTTTAAAACCGTTAAGTCTCTTTTTTCCACGGTTAGTTCAAAGTTTATGGCAGGACCGTTGTGCTGTGATTTACAGGAAGAGAGCGAACGGGGCCCACTGATTGGTGGTTGGTCTTTGTGGTCCCGCCTCTCTGGTGGTTTGTGTCGGTTTGATGCTGTCAGAACAATATAAAATGTCTCATGCTTGGTTAGCGGTGGTGGTGGGAGTTCCATCTGTCTGTCCGTCTTTACGTCCATCAGGCCGTCATCTGTCGGTCTGAGTGACAGCTCCTTCCCTCAGCTGTTCTCGCCCCTGGGAAACCTCCCTCCACTTTGGTGCTGTTCAGATGTTCAGATGGCATGATTACTGTAGCTGACATATGTTGTCTTAGTTGATGAAGCTGCCAGGGGGGAAAAGAGGGGAAGAGAGGAGAGGAAATATATCAGGAGATATATATTTCCTATTGAGTGTAATATTAGTGCACACCTGCATCTGGGGTCTGAGACTGTGTTTGTCAAGTCCGTTATGTTACATGTCCCCTGTAGCTGTTGGTTGTAAATGTCAGTTGTTTTTAAGCGACCGCGGACCGCTGGCGCTGAGCTATCGTCAAGACGGTGCCCCGTGCCCGCTTTGTTAAGGAGGATTTTAAAGGAGACACTATGTCAAACTGTGGGAATCAAAACTGTTCCAACAATTTCTTCTTCACACAACACAAACCCTAGGCAGGTAGAGTTTGAAAATGATGTCTCAGGCAGACTGTGGTTTGTGAAAATGAACTCTGTGTGTGTGTGTGTGTGTGTGTGTGTGTGTGTGTGTGTGTGTGTGTGTGTGTGTGTGTGTGTGTGCGTGCGCGTGTGTGTGCGTTATTCTAGCCGACCAAACTGCTGACTGCGAAACTTCTGGGCGTTCAGGTCTGTGATGAAGAAATAGTTCAAATGCTGCAGTTCAGAACACGGAACAGAGTAAACGAAGCCTAATTACCCCAACCACTCCAGAACCGTTTAAACCTCTCAGAGCACCCACGGAACATTCTGAATCTCCACTGGTGAAAGAAAAATATTTCCAGGTCGTAGTGTCGATGAGGGAAGACTGGCTCCTCACACAACGTTTAAGTAAGCTGCTCCACATAGTTAAGCTGAATGGGAAGCTCATTTTAACACTCTGTATGTGAAGTAAACAACAGTGCCCCAAAAACAGGTTGCAGCACTCAAGCTCTCTCAAGAACATCGTTAACAATTCAGACATGACATTTTTTTGTTGTTATTAAAAGACTGATATTTGAATGAGAGATACGAAAAAGGGCCCAATTTACATGTTACTACTGTCATGCTGTAGTTGTAGAGATTATCAAAAGGTTGCTTATATCAGCGTAGTTGTATCGATTATTTCTGTTGTGTGTAATTGTAGATCTACAGATTTGTTCTATGAGTGTAGGTGTATAGATTGGTAGTTATATTAGTGTAGATCAGGGATCATCAACTAGATTCAGCCACGGGGGGGGGCGGATTTTTTTTGAGCGGATGGTCGGGGGGGCCGGAACAGAATTACAAATTGACTGCAAGAATTCCAAGCAGATATGTTTGACTAAAACATAACAATTTCAAATCTTGCTGACGTTTGTATACGATCACGTGTCTCTCTACTATGCGTGGGAATAGTTGGGGACAGATTTCCCCCAAAAATGTATTACTTGTAAGTGATTTCCCAGTGTTTTGACAGTCTTATGTCCAACAATGAAAATTCAAGGGGCCAAATAAAACCATTCAGCCCATGGGCCGTCAGTTGGGGAACCCTGGTGTAGATGTACTATATATATGTATACTGTTAGTATAGGTGTATACAATACATAATTAGATATATAAGTGTATTATGTATAGGTTAGTAAAGGTGTGTTCTTACTCACTGTTGGTCTCCATGCTCTCACACAGCTCCGTCTTGACCTCTCCGTTGGGCCGGTCGCCTCCCTTCTGCAGCTTTCCTGACATGGTGGCGGCGGTGACTATGGCCTTGAAGCTGCGTTTACGTTTGGGGATGTTCTGCTCCGGGTGGAAGATGATGACGTAGACCTTGGGCATGTACAACATCCCCAGAGAGACAGAGGCGCTGAGGCTGAGCGAGATAGTCAGGGTGGTGGTCTGGATGTACATCTGGGGAGGGAGAGAGAGGAAGGAAGGAGGGAGGGAGGGAGAGGAAGGAGGGAGGGAGGGAGAGGGGGAGGGAGGGAGGAAGAGAGTAAAGGCATCAATATACTGTAACCACTAACAACTGTATACCGACCAATCTACGCTGATATAAACCATACGCTGATATAAACCATACGCTGATATAAACCATACGCTGATATAAACCATACGCTGATATAAACCATACGCTGATAACCCTACAACACACACACACACACACACACAGACCCCTCCACCGTCGGAAGGATTCCTCTCAAAGCGCAGCCACTCATCTGTGTCCATCCCTGACTATAGCATGGTGTAGGAATCACAGCTAGCAGATGGCCAGTCACGCTTCTTCAGTCACAACAGCACAACACAGCCCCGGCTAGCCAGCGTAGCGTTCCGCTGAGGAGGAAAACAAACCAGTGCTCCACCGCCTCCTCCCTCGCCAAGAGAGAACAGGCGTGAACAGATTACACATGTTGACAGTAATACCAATTTACAGTATATCCTCTCTAATGAGAGCATCCGGAAAGAAGATGAGAAAAGGCTTATACGTTGAAGTGTGTGTGCGCTTGTGAGTGAGTGTGTGTGTGTGTGTGTGTGTGTGTGTGTGTGTAGGGTGGTAGAAATGATCCAAACATTATGTTGAATATAATAAACTACACTCATCAATACGACTCCATTATCATGTGAATGATAATGTCCATAATCGTGTCCAGTATCGCCAAGGTTGCGAACCTTGCATCACCACTCGGAATACTATAAGATGCACGTGTTTAGGTTTACCGTTATGCAATTATTAAGAGGCTAAGGGACAAAGGAACTAATGTCTTGCAATCAATGTCCTATCATTTAATGATTGAGTTAACCTTGAGATGAGATGCATAGTTAGACCAAGCATATACAGTGGCTTGCGAAAGTACTCACATGTTAGCATTTTTCCTATTTTGTTGCCTTACAACCTGGAATTAAAATATATATTTTTTGTGGGGGGTTGTATAATTTGATGCCTACCACCTACCTACCTACTTTTAAGATGCCAAATATGTTTTATTGTGAAACAAACAAGAAATAAGAAGAAAAAACATAAGCATAACTTTTCATCCCCCAAAGTCAATACTTTGTAGAGCCACCTTTTTGCAACAATTACAGCTGCAAGTCTCTTGGGTATGTCTCTATAAACTTGGCACATCTAGCCATTGGGATTTTTGCCCAATCTTCAAGGCAAAACTGCTCCAGCTCCTTCAAGTTGTAAGCGTTCCGCTGATGTACAGCAATCTTTAAGTCATAGCACAGATTCTCAATTTGATTGAGGTCTGGGCTTTGACTAGGCCATTCCAAGACATTTAAAATGCTTCCCCTTAAACAACTTGAGTGTTGCTTTAGCATTATGCTTAGGGTTATTGTCCGTTTCACTCAATCATTTCTCTGTATTTAAAGCCATCCATCATTCCATCAATTCTGACCAGTTTCCTAGTCCCCGCCGATGAAAAACATCCCCACAGCATGATGCTGCCATCACCATGCTTCACTGTGGGGATGGTAGTCTCGGGTGGATGAGAGGTGTTGTGTTTGCGCCAGACATAGCGTTTTACTTGATGGCCAAAAAGCTAAATTTTAGTCTCATCTAACCAGAGTTAATTCTTCCATATGTTTGAGGAGTCTCTAACATGCCTTTTGGCAAACACCAACCGTGTTCGCTTATTTTCTTTCATTAATAAATTGCTTTTTTCTGGCCACTCTTCCGTAAAGCCCAGCTCTGTGGAGTGTACGGCTTAAAGAGGTCCTATGGACAGATACTCTTTGAAGGAGCTTTGCAGCTCCTTCAGGGTTATCTTTGGTCTCTTTGTTGCCTCTCTGATTAATGCCCTCCTTGCCTGGTCCGTGAGTTTTGGTGGGTGGCCCTCTCTTGGCAGGTTTGTTGTGGTGCCATATCCTTTCCATTTTTTAATAATGGATTTAAAAATGGTGCTCCGTGGGATGTTCAAAGATTCAGAATATTTTTTTTTATAACCTAGCCCTGATCTGTACTTCTCCACAACTTTATCCCTGACCAGTTTGGAGAGCTCCTTGGTCTTCATGGTGCTGCTTGCTTGGTGATGCTGCTTGCTTAGTGATGTTTCAGACTCTGGGGCCTTTCAGAACAGGTGTTTATATACTGAGATCATGTGACAGATCATGTGACACTTAGATTGCAAACAGGTGGACTTTATTTAACTAATTATGTGACTTCTGAAGATAATTGGTTGCACCAAATCTTATTTAGGGGCTTCATAGCAAATGGGGTGAATACATACGCACACACCACTTTTCGATTTTGAATTTTCTTTAAAAAATAAAAAAAATGTTGTTTTTATCATTTCACTTCACCAATTTGGACTATTTTGTGTATGTCCTTTACATGAAATAAAAAAATAAATACATTTAAATTACAGGTTGAAATGCAACAAAATAGGAAAAATGCCAAGGGGATGAATACTTTTGCAAGGCACTGTATGCTATGTATTTTGTGAATAACATTTACCATTAGACATTTCACCAAATAATAATAAGTAATATTAATCGGAAATTTGAGAACTACGGTTCGTATCCATTTAAAAGTAGCCATAATTATTACAGTTACACAATAAGAATACAATAAACAAATGATGGACACCAGAAACCTTCTCATGAAAAAATAAAACCAAAAAATTATGAGTCTTAACAGCATAGAAAATGCACCGCTATGACATACATACGTACATCAGGAGATCGGTTAACCAATAACATGATCTAAGTTTAAACCCATCTTGTAGTATTCCAAGAGTGCCAACTACCTGTATCGCCTATCGTCTAATTAACATCCCTTTGCACGGCCCAAAACATTCCAGGCATTCTCTAATCTAATCACCACACCTCAACACTGTGTCGCTCCTGTGTCGCTCCTCTGAACTATCCGCCGTCAAGCGTACCGAGTAACACAGTTTCTTTGTGACAATAAATCCATAGCACTTACAGTATAATGAAACATAGCTCTTTATGAACTCTTGAAACAATCCGAACATGGCAATTTAATTCACACAGTAACATTCATTTAGTCGATTCAAGTTTCATCAGTCTTCACCTCTCCTGGCTTCAATGACCCTAGGACTTCTGTGAGAATGTCTCTTCATCGAAATTGTCACAGACACGGTGTGTTTGACCCCTATGATAGCCCTCAGATGTCTTTCAAACAATGCCATAAATCGTGGTTGAGTCATCACGCTGGGCCAGCAAGTTGCTAGAGGCATCTTCATCACTGGCCTTCCTCATCGTTCACATTTGTTCACTCTCTATGTTCCACTACTCGTGTGTGTGTGTATGGGTACATAATGCATGCGTGTGCACAATGTGCTCTGACAATGTACTAACGGTGTGGACTGGTACACATCTCTAGGCAGGCCTCGAGGCCTGCATGCCACGACTTCGGCATGGCAGCAGTGTTATCTGTGTGTCAGTGGGTGTCAACTAGCGTCAGCGTTATAGGTGTCAGTTAGCTAGAGGGCTAATGTAATGCACCGTTAGCCGTTACAGGATCGCTACTGCTTGGCGTCGCACAGAGATTTTTCAACCAACCTTATCTTCGTTCGGCCAAACATGTATCTTGAACTTGAGAAAAGGCTGTTTTATTAAAAATAAATACATGTTTTGCTCCGCGAAGTAATCCAACAACGTGTACGCCGACATCTTCTCTATTTCAAAAGACACATGTTTAGCCGAATCGAGAACGAATATGGTGTCACCAAGTTAAGGTAGGTCGAAAATGCTCTATGCTACGCATAACAGTACCCCTCCTGTCACGTCTAATGGAGCATCACATTAGCCTGTTTCGATCTGCTAGCTACAGGTAACTGCCAAAATAAAAGGAAACACTTGAATAAATGAGGGTAACAAAGTTTATTGAAAGCAGGTGCAAAGCAGGTGCTTCCACACAGGCAAGTTAATTAAGCAATTAACGTGCCGTCATTAGGGTGTCAAAAAATGTGTGTTAAAAAAATGCTTGGCAGGCCATTATTTTGGCTATGATGGCCATGCCCCCCCCATAGGATGACAATTCCCCCATCCAAAACAGTTTGATGAGCATGAAAACCATGTAAACCATATCCTATATCCATGGCCATCTCAGTCACCAGATCTCAACCCAGTTAAACACTTATGGGGAAACTTGAAGCGGCGCCTGAGACAGCGTTTTCTACCACCATCAACAAAACACCAAATGATGGAATTTCCAATGGAAGAATGGTGTGAGTGTAGAATCTATGTGTGAGCAGCTCTTCAATGCCAGCCAGGTGTGACTCATATAGCAGGTCACCCTGTTAGCTAAGCTCTCTGTCCCTGTGACATCCCTTTCCTCTCACATCAGCTCTGGAGAGAACATATCGTACCAACACAACAACAGCTGCCTGGAGGGAGAATAGGCTAGAGAACGCATTATAGGGCATTTATGCAGTAGGTACTACTCATACAGCCAGACTAAGGTAGGGAAGAATCCTACCAAAAAAAACGACAATTTAATTCAAAATGTCACTGTCTTCCACTGACATTGATGCATGACTAAAGGAAATGTTGATTTAAGTGGAAGTTAGGATTCACTCCATTTTGGAGCAATACTTTTGGTGCCCTATATGTGAAGAATAGAGTGCCATGGGACTGGCCCCAATATGGGACTGGCCCCAATTCCCTCTTCAGTGACTCATCAAATGCTCATTCAACGACATGGACACTCAACTCCTAATATCTGATCTGAGTTTATCTTCACAACGGTCTGTGTTATCTACTTTAATAGGATATAGAGCAGCTTAAGCTGTAGATTAAGCTGTAGATTACAGCAGAAGGAGCCCCGGGTGAACGTGGGCAGAGAGAGCAGAGCACTGACAGGACGGTGTGTACATACAGAGAGTGATCTCCGATGAGAGAAAGAGAGAAGGGAAACGGAGGAGAGAAAGAGAGGGGAGGAGGGAGAGAGGAGAAAGAGAGAGAAAGAGAGAAGGGAATAGGGGAGAGACGGGGAGAATGAAAAAGACGAGAGATCGAATGACAGTCAAAGAGGGAGAAAAAGAGAAAAAAACAGTGAGTGAGAAAGGAAAAAGAGAGCAATAGAGAGAGGCAGTCCTCAGAGCACTAAGCCCTCCCTTATAAAAGCAGCACGTCTGGAGATAGCAGACGTCTGGAGATAGCAGACGTCTGGAGATAGCACTATCCATTACACTCTGCTGAGAGCAGGAGGATCCACCCAGCAGACGTATTTAACCTTTATTTAACTGGGCAAGTCAGTTAAGAACAAATTCCTATCTACAATGGCTGCCTACACCGTCCAAACCCTAAGCCAATTCGGCGCTGCCCTATGGGCAGTTGTGATACAGCCTAGAATCGAACCAGGGTCTGTAGTGACGCCTCTAGCACTGAAATGCATTGCTTTAGAGCGCTGCACTACTCGGGAGCCAGCAGATGTTTGTTGTACAGCCACACATACACAAACACAAACACACACACACACACACACTCTCGCTCTCTCTCTCCCTCTTTCTTGGTCTCTCTCCCTCCCTCTCTCTCTTTCTCTCCTCTTGATCACTCCTCCATCTCTCCATCTCTCCCTCGCTGGGCAGGTATGATAGGTGGAAAAGTTAAATATGTGCTTTAGTGGGGCTGACCCGCTGTGAATAGGGCAATTAGCTCCACTCTGCTAGCCACCACTGCTCTCCTTCCTATGGTATAAAGCTGTCTTTAGAGAAATCAATACTCTAGGCTTTGTGTCATTACCTCCATCACTTAAACCACAGGTTTGGGGAGTAACGGATTACATGTAATCCATTACATGTAATAGATTACTTTCTCTTTTTTTTTTTTTTACTGTAATCCGTTACGTTACGAGCAAAAATATTGTCATCAGATTACAGATACTTTTTAAAAAACTAGAGGTTTGACTTCGAGGATTACTTTTAAATTCAAAAAGGATGTTTGTGGAAAACAATCGTAAAACACTTCTCTGTTTTCTCAATGACATTCAAACCAGCATTGAAAAAAGGCACAAGTTTAAATTTGTTCCACCTGAGTGAGTCTAAACACAAGTCAGAGACCACTACGATGACACACCAAATGTGTTTGACGGATCGTGGGAAAAGAGCAGGAATAGGCTTTTGAAGGCTACAGTCCAAGATTGCTGCTGTCGGCATCCCAGATGATCCAACTTGAATAAAGGCTTGGAGGTAATGACAGCAGTGGTGTGGTCTACGGCGATACGGATATCACTGATTACTGATATCTACATAGCTCATTGATGTGAATCACACTTCTGCTCTCGGTTGGCGCAGTGTGCTCTCTCTCTAATTCTCTCTTTCTCTCTTTCTTTCTCTCTCTCGGAGGACCTGAGCACTAGGACCATGCCTCAGGACTACCTGACATGATGACTCCTTGCTGTCCCCAGTCCACCTGGCCGTGCTGCTGCTCCAGTTTCAACTCTTCTGCCTTATTATTATTGGACCATGCTGGCCATTTATGAACATTTGAACATCTTGGCCATGTTCTGTTATAATCTCCACCCGGCACAGCCAGAAGAGGACTGGCCACCCCACATAGCCTGGTTCCTCTCTAGGTTTCTTCCTAGGTTTTGGCCTTTTTAGGGAGTTTTTCCTAGCCACCGTGCTTCTACACCTGCATTGCTTTCTGTTTGGGGTTTTAGGCTGGGTTTCAGTACAGCACTTTGAGATATCAGCTGATGTACGAAGGTCTATATAAATACATTTGATTTGCTCTCATATATATCCATTGATCCTTGAAGAATATAACTTGTTATATTATATTATATTATTATATTATATATTATATATTATATTATATTGCCTCTTGAGCTTAGTTCAACTGTCACACTCCATGAGAACCCAAAATATAAGCTTGTTTTACTCCAATGTTTGTACGCATTGTAAACATTAACAAACCCTGTATAACCTCATAACATGGCTAAAACTATATTTTTTCTAACATGGATTGTCAGTCCTTGCATCCATAGCTCTGTCTATTAATCTGAGAGTGGTTACATTTCTCCAGGCCCATCCCTCAGCTTTTTATCCAAAACAGAGGCGGGGCAAGCATTTTGTTATTGTTTCATCTGTGGATTTGCCCTTTAAACAGCTGCATATTTTCAAGATAAAGTGTCACCAACAAAGAGGTAAACAATAGTACTATAAATATGGCATTAATTTATCACATGTAAATAGCACTTTTCAGTAGTGCTCAAAGCATGCGAGCCCAATCAGTCCTCCATGACAACAAAATCATAAACAACAGCGTAGGGCTGGCTAATAAGTCCTTAGTTATGGGGTTATGCTCAGGTAAAACAATTAGGCTAATCTATACTTCCATATTTCCATGTCCTATTCTTGAAGATCAGGGGGTATACCATTTATTGGATTTTTTAAAATTTTACTATACAAGTCAGTTAAGAACAAATTCTTATTTTCAATGACGGCCTAGGAACAGTGGGCTAACTGCCTGTTCAGGGGCAGAACGACAGATTTTGTACCTTGTCAGCTCGGGGATTTGAACTTGCAACCTTTCGGTTACAAGTCCAATGCTCTAACCACTAGGCTACCCTGACTGGAATACTGATAGACTTTGGTATTTAATGTAAAGATATAATTTAATAGTATTATTATGTGTAGTAGAAAGCGATGGGTGAAAAGAAGCCTATGTAACCAACCCATAAAGTAAAAATTAACATCCACATATGGCCAGCTATGTAAACTTTAACATTGATTTATACTGCAATAGATGTCGTTCAATTAGAAACATACATTTTTGTCATCTTCTAATGCCTCTTAAGGAGAAAGTAATCTAAAAGTAACAGAATGTAATCAGATTATGTTACCGAGTTTGGGTAATCCAAAAGTTACATTACTGATTACAATTTTGGACAGGTAATTAGTAACTAATGCAGGTATTCCCAAACTGGGGTACCCCAGGGGTACGCGGAATGCCGTCGGGGGTACGCCAAATAAAAATAATACATTCTTTACTGAGTAGACTCGTTTCACTGCCAAAAATACAATTAAACCATCTAGTGTTCAGCGAAATAACAACAACACAATGTCAAATACAGGTAGCTTAGTCAAATAATGAACATCCAAGACTGAAACAGGTTCCCCTCAAGAATTTCCCTGTATTTAGCGCCATCAATCATTCCTTCCATTCTGACCAGTTTCCCAGTCCCTGCCCGATGAAAACATCCCCACAGCATGATGTTGCCACCACCATGCTTCACTGTGCAGATGATGTTCTCGGGGTGATGAGAGGTGTTGGGTTTGCGCCAGACATAGCGCATTCCTTAATGGCCAAAAAGCTCAATATTAGTCCCATCTGACCAAAGTACACATTAATTCTAGTAAAAATTCCAGTTTTTACTTTTAATACATTTACCAACGTCTTCGTTTTTTCCTCACTCAACTTTTTTCATTCAACTTTTTCACCCAGGACACTTTATCTGGAAATGGTTCTACAGGACCTCCACCAGCCAAAGCTAAATAGTAACATTAACATCATGCCGTCTAATTGCAGTTGCTGTACTCATAATACAGGAGAACTAAACTAACTAAGCCTTATGGTGAGGATAACAGTGTTGCAAGTACAGCTTCAGATGCAATCGTTAGGCAATTTAAGTGTAGGAAAGGATGAAACGGCGTCTGTGCCACCAGTAAGTACAGATAGTAGTATAACCCCCCCCCCCCCCCCCCCCCGCACAGTCCCCACAGACAGACAATTTCTCAAGGCTTCTGGAAAGAAATACTGTCGGCATACTCAACTGGCGTCGCTCATTCAGCCGACAGAAATGTTCAACCGGTTCTCTCCATTAAGCAACGAGTCGGTCAGAGGCCAAATCTTCTCAGGTGTCTCCTCCACCTGTCACGGGGTCTGAGCCGCCAAAGCCTCCCACCATTAGCCGTCTCAGTTTTCAGTATCTATGCTGCAATAGCGTATGTGCCGGGGGGCTAGGGTCAGTCTGTTATATCTGGTGTAATTCTCCTGTCTTATCTGGTGTCCTGTGCGAATTTAAGTATGCTCCCTCTAATTCTCTCTCTCTCACTTTTTTGCTTACTACATGATTCCATGTGTGCCATTTCAAAGTTTTGATGTCTTCACTGTTATTCTACAATGTAGAAAAACTCTTGAATGAGTAGGTGTGTCCAAACTTTTGACTGGTACTGTACTTGCAAAAAGATATTGAAACAAACAATTCTAAAACTCAATCTGCAATCAAGCATGCTGGGGAAATATGATAATAATAGGTGTGGCTTCGGTTTAACAGCAGTTATTAACACCAACACTGGTGTTCTTTTACACCAATAAGTGTTAATTTAACACTTCGAGACTACAAATGTTGCACTGAAAAACCAACCCTAGGTAACACTGGCCAATATTCTGTGCAACTACTATTGAGAGTTTTTCAGTGTGTGATGTCATTGAAACTCTTCACTTGTTACACTTGTCTATAGTGTGCACCCTTGGATACAGTGTTAAGCTTCTCCATCACATGGCCATTACCACAAGGGGAGTAGGAGAAAGGGACTGCATTTCAAGCACTCAGTTAGCTATTGAACAACAGATTACTTTGCAGCGGTGGTGTAAAGTACCTAAGTAAACATACTTTAAAGTACTACTTAAGTTGTTTTTTGGGGTATCTGTACTTCACTTCACTATTTATATTTTTGCCATCTTTCACTTTTACTTCACTACATTCCTAAAGAAAAGTATGTACTTTTTACTTTCATACATTTTCCCTGACACCCAAAAGTACTCGTTACATTTTGACAGGGAAACGGTCCAATTCAAACATCAAGAGAACATCCCTGGTCAACCCTACTGCCTCTGATCTGGCGGATTCACTAAACACACATTAGTTTCTAAAATGATGTCTGAGTGTTCGGGTATCCGTCAATAAAAAAAGAAGACAATTGCTCCCATGAACACCATTCTTGTTTAGTGTTTTACGTATTGTAGACTCGTCAACAGAGATGCTAGCATGTTCCAGAGATTTCTGTAGGTCTTTGGCTAACACTCTAAGATCCTTCTTAACCTCATTGAGCATTCTGCATTGTGCTCTTGCAGTCATCTTTGCAGGATGACCACTCCTAGGGAGAGTAGGAACAGTGCTGAATTTTCTCAATTTATAGACAATTTGTCTTACCGTGGACTGATGAATATCAAGGCTTTTAGATATACTTTTGTAACCCTTTCCAGCTTGACGCAAGTCAACAATTCTTAATCGTAGGTCTTCTGAGACCTCTTTTGTTCGAGGCGTGGTTCACATTAGGCAATGCTTTTGTGAATAGCGAAGTCAAATTTTGTGAGTGTTTTTTATGGGGCAAGGCAGCTCTAACCAACATCTCCAATCTCGTCTCATTGATTGGACTCCAGGTTAGCTGACTGCTGACTCCAATTAAGTTTTGGAGAAGTCATTAGCCTAGGGGTTCACATACTTTTTCCAATCTGCACTGTGAATGTTTAAATAATGTATTCAATAAAGACAAGAAAAATGCAATAATTTGTGTGTTATTAGTTTAAGCACACTATGTTTGTCTATTGTTGTGACTTAGATGAAGATCAGATCTAATTTGTTGACCAATTTATGCAGAAATCCAGGTATTTCCAAAGGGTTCACATACTTTTTCTTGCCACTGTACGTAAGCTGTCACGTGTACTACTACATAAGGTACGGAAGCTGTCACATGTACTACTACGGTACATGATGTACACTCTCACGTGTACTCATCATGACCAAAGCAATGGAGGGAGTCAAGAAATGTAAACGCTCCAGACCATAGATTTACCAACGTGGACGGCTGTAGTTGGCTACAACAAACTCAAAGCACAGAGAAAGAGGAGATGTTACATCAATTAAATGTATTTGCTCCTTGACTGAACTACAGTGCCTTGCGAAAGTATTCGGCCCCCTTGAACTTTGCGACCTTTTGCCACATTTCAGGCTTCAAACATAAAGATATAAAACTGTATCAAACTTCTTTAACAAATCAAAAACTGAAAAATTGGGCGTGCAAAATTATTCAGCCCCTTTACTTTCAGTGCAGCAAACTCTCTCCAGAAGTTCAGTGAGGATCTCTGAATGATCCAATGTTGACCTAAATGACTAATGATGATAAATACAATCCACCTGTGTGTAGTCAAGTCTCCGTATAAATGCACCTGCACTGTGATAGTCTCAGAGGTCCGTTAAAAGCGCAGAGAGCATCATGAAGAACAAGGAACACACCAGGCAGGTTCGAGATACTGTTGTGAAGAAGTTTAAAGCCGGATTTGGATACAAAAAGATTTCCCAAGCTTTAAACATCCCAAGGAGCACTGTGCAAGCGATAATATTGAAATGGAAGGAGTATCAGACCACTGCAAATCTACCAAGACCTGGCCGTCCCTCTAAACTTTCAGCTCATACAAGGAGAAGACTGATCAGAGATGCAGCCAAGAGGCCCATGATCACTCTGTATGAACTGCAGAGATCTACAGCTGAGGTGGGAGACTCTGTCCATAGGACAACAATCAGTCATATATTGCACAAATCTGGCCTTTATGGAAGAGTGGCAAGAAGAAAGCCATTTCTTAAAGATGTCCATAAAAAGTGTCGTTTAAAGTTTGCCACAAGCCACCTGGGAGACACACCAAACATGTGGAAGAAGGTGCTCTGGTCAGATGAAACCAAAATTGAACTTTTTGGCAACAATGCAAAACGTTATGTTTGGCGTAAAAGCAACACAGCTCATCACCCTGAACACACCATCCCCACTGTCAAACATGGTGGTGGCAGCATCATGGTTTGGGCCTGCTTTTCTTCAGCAGGGACAGGGAAGATGGTTAAAATTGATGGGAAGATGGATGGAGCCAAATACAGGACCATTCTGGAAGAAAACCTGATGGAGTCTGCAAAAGACCTGAGACTGGGACGGAGATTTGTCTTGATGATGATCAATGATCCAAAACATAAAGCAAAATCTACAATGGAATGGTTCAAAAATAAACATATCCAGGTGTTAGAATGGCCAAGTCAAAGTCCAGACCTGAATCCAATCGAGAATCTGTGGAAAGAACTGAAAACTGCTGTTCACAAATGCTCTCCATCCAACCTCACTGAGCTCGAGCTGTTTTGCAAGGAGGAATGGGAAAAAAATTCAGTCTCTCGATGTGCAAAACTGATAGAGACATACCCCAAGCGACTTACAGCTGTAATCGCAGCAAAAGGTGGCGCTACAAAGTATTAACTTAAGGGGGCTGAATAATTTTGCACGCCCAATTTTTCAGTTTTTGATTTGTTCAAAAAGTTTGAAATATCCAATAAATGTCGTTCCACTTCATGATTGTGTCCCACTTGTTGTTGATTCTTCACAAAAAAATACAGTTTTATATCTTTATGTTTGAAGCCTGAAATGTGGCAAAAGGTCGCAAAGTTCAAGGGGGCCGATTACTTTCGCAAGGCACTGTAAGTACAACATACGTCCGCTCTGACCCCACAGCGCTGTGTGGTTGGTATGATGAAGTGTTAGAGAGAGAGAGAGAGCGAGAGAGTGGGGCAGAGAGAGAGAGAGAGAGAGAGAGTGGGGCAGAGAGAGAGAGAGAGAGAGGTATGTCAAATCAATCAAATCTAATTTTATTTGTCACATTGTGCCGGCTACAACATCTGTAGACCATGAAATGCTAACTTACGAGCCCTTTCTCAACAATGCAGAGATAAAAAAGATGACAAAAAATAAATAGTAATAAAACAAATAACAATAACAGGGCTATATACAAGGAGTACCAGCTCAGAGTCAATGTGCAAGGGTACGATGTAACAACAAGACTATATACAAGGAGTACCGGTTCCGAGTCAATGTGCAAGGGTACGAGGTAACAACAAGACTATATACAAGGAGTACCGGCTCCGAGTCAATGTGCAAGGGTACGAGGTAACAACAAGACTATATACAAGGAGTACCGGCTCCGAGTCAATGTGCAAGGGTACGAGGTAACAACAAGACTATATACAAGGAGTACCGGCTCTGAGTCAATGTGCAAGGGTACGAGGTAACAACAAGACTATAAACAAGGAGTACCGGCTCCGAGTCAATGTGCAAGGGTACGAGGTAACAACAAGACTATATACAAGGAGTACAGGCTCTGAGTCAATGTGCAAGGGTACGAGGTAATAACAAGACTATATACAAGGAGTACCGGCTCCGAGTCAATGTGCAAGGGTACGAGGTAACAACAAGACTATATACAAGGAGTACCGGCTCCGAGTCAATGTGCAAGGGTACGAGGTAACAACAAGACTATATACAAGGAGTACAGGCTCCGAGTCAATGTGCAAGGGCACGAGGTAACAACAAGACTATATACAAGGAGTACCGGCTCCGAGTCAATGTGCAAGGGCACGAGGTAACAACAAGACTATATACAAGGAGTACCGGCTCCGAGTCAATGTGCAAGGGCACGAGGTAACAACAAGACTATATACAAGGAGTACCGGCTCAGAGTCAATGTGCAAGGGTACGAGGTAACAACAAGACTATATACAAAGAGTACAGGCTCCGAGTCAATGTGCAAGGGTACGAGGTAACAACAATACTATATACAAGGAGTACCGGTTCAGAGTCAATGTGCAAGGGTACGAGGTAATAACAAGACTATATACAAGGTGTACCGGCTCTGAGTCAATGTGCAAGGGTACGAGGTAACAACAAGACTATATACAAGGAGTACCGGCTCAGAGTCAATGTGCAAGGGTACGAGGTAACAACAAGACTATATACAAGGAGTACCGGCTCTGAGTCAATGTGCAAGGGTACGAGGTAACAACAAGACTATATACAAGAAGTACAGGCTCTGAGTCAATGTGCAAGGGTATGAGGTAACAACAAGACTGTATACAAAGAGTGCAGGCTCCGAGTCAATGTGCAAGGGTACGAGGTAATAACAAGACTATATACAAGGAGTACCGGCTCCGAGTCAATGTGCAAGGGTACGAGGTAACAACAAGACTATATACAAGGAGTACCGGCTCTGAGTCAATGTGCAAGGGTACGAGGTAACAACAAGACTATATACAAGGAGTACCGGCTCCCAGTCAATGTGCAAGGGTACGAGGTAATAACAAGACAATATACAAGGAGTACCGGCTCCCAGTCAATGTGCAAGGGTACGAGGTAGTTGAGGTAATTGAACTAATATGCACATGTAGGTAGGAGTAAAGGTGACTAGACAATCAGGATACTTTAGATAATAAACAGAGTAGCAGCAGCGTATGTGAAGAGTGTGAAAGTGTTTCTGTGTGTGTGTGTCTGTGTGTGTGTGTGCGTTGTAATGTCAGTATAGTATGTGGTGAATGTGGATAGAGTCCACTGAGTTTCGACCCAGAATTCACTCTCTGGCAGAGTGAACAGAGAAGCAGAGAGAACAGTTTATGACTTGGATGCCTGGAGTCTTTGACAAATTCTAGGGCCTTCCTCTGACACCGCCTGGTATAGAGATCCTGGATGGCAGGAAGCTTGGCCCCAGTGATGTATTGGGCCGGACACATTACCCCCTGTAGCGCCTTACGGTCGCATGTCAAGCAGATGCCATACCAAGCGGTGAAGCAGCCAGTCAAGATGCTCTCAATGGTGCAGCTGTATCCTTTTGAAGATCTGAGGGCCCATACCAAATGTGTGTGTGTGTGTGTGTGTGTGTGTGTGTGTGTGTGTGTGTGTGTGTGTGTGTGTCTGCATTTATGTTTATGCTTTAGCTCTCTTGGAGGCCGAACACGCACCTTAAATATTAACCTGAGAGAGAGTGCCTGTCCAGTCTCACCACTCCCAGCATGTGACGGGCTTTAAGAAAAAACATCTCTAATGCTCAATACTGCATTACTACATCACAGTTCAGGCACTGCAGGTTTGGGTTTAAAGCGAGGAATATCAGGGAAGACAGGCGCACTAAAGCGTGGGTCGTTGCCGGAACTAAGCATTCCACCGAATGCACTCCAATTACAAAACTCATCCTTGACTCATACACTTAGCTGTGACAAGCGACCAACCAGATGACACGTGCTGTGCTCTCCCACCGCCCACCTCTCTCTTTCTCTCTGCGACTCTCTCTCACTTACACCCCCTGCGCACATGCGAATGCTTCCAGTAATGAGTTTAGGTGTCCTTGGGATGGCCTGTCCTAAAAGGGCTTTTATGAGTAAGCTGGCTGTAGTGAGCGCTGGAGGATCCTAAACTTATTCAGTCTCTCTCTCTCTCTCTCTCTCTCTCTCTCTCTCTCTCTCTCTCTCTCTCTCTCTCTCCCACCCACCCACCCACCAGGGGACATATCATCTCTCCTGTCAGTCTTAAAGTCTAATTACAAGATGTGGGAGGGACAAGGACAGTGGATGGGTCACAGCAGGTAGTTATTTTATCTTTATTTAACTAGGCAAGTCAGTT
Organism: Oncorhynchus mykiss; assembly: GCF_013265735.2. Classification (NCBI taxonomy): domain Eukaryota; kingdom Metazoa; phylum Chordata; class Actinopteri; order Salmoniformes; family Salmonidae; genus Oncorhynchus; species Oncorhynchus mykiss. The sequence continues at coordinate 51,712,509 of NC_048579.1, read as the reverse complement.
AAGAACACATTCTTATTTTCAATGACGGCCTAGGAACGAGACTGTCGTTGCTCCAATGTGTACTTAACCATAAACATCAATACCTTTCTTAAAATCAATACACAAGTATATATTTTTAAACCTGCATATTTAGCTAGAATAAATCCAGGTTAGCAGGCAATATTAACCAGGTGAAATTGTGTCAAGAGTCAAGTTAACAGTTTGGGCCGCCTGGCTCTTTGCAAACTAATTTGCCAGAATTTTACGTAATTATGACATAACATTGAAGGTTGTGCAATGTAACAGGAATATTTAGACTTAGGGATGCCACCCGTTAGATAAAATACGGAACGGAATAAACGTTTTGTTTTCGAGATGATCGTTTCCAGATTTGACCTAAGGCTCGTATTTCTGTGTGTTTATTATAGTTAAGTCTATGATCTGATATTTGATAGAGCAGTCTGACTGAGGGGTGGTAGGCAGCAGCAGGCTCCTAATAGTCAAAGGTATATGGTTTAGAGAGAAATAGTCGACGCGTTATAATTCCTGTAATAACTTGCGGCTGAACTTGAAAGGGGTTCCTTCGTTATTTTACCGTTCATGTCTTCCATAGAGAATGTCTTGATCTACTTCAAATCAGGTCTGTGTTTCGTGCAGGCTTAAACCGCCTCGGCGTTTTGATGCCCATGTAAATCTCACTAGGATAAGGTAACGGTTGTCAAAATATTTTCAGAAATCCACTCTACAAAAAAAAAGATCTTCGCTTATATTTAGCCAATATTGATCAGAGTTACCTTGTCCTATGGATATCTACACAGTTATAAAATTGGCAAGGTGGTGTAAACCTACACGAAACACAGACCTTATTTTAAGTTCATCTAAAAATATCCTATGGAATAAACGAATGAAGGAACCGCTTTTCAGATTTTGCTAGAAGGTGTCCTGGGAATTATGACTCGCACTTTGGTAGTCAATTTTTACCATGTCCATTATTAAAATAGTATTTCCTGCATATAGAAAGGACAGTTTTTGTTTTCAACATTCGTCACAGGCAACGTAAACTCTATTTTTATTCAAACAGTTGAGAGTATTTGTCTCCTAAGCAGACTCTTCAGTGTCATTGTCACTTCAGAGCTGTGTGTGTGTTTTACAGATGGCAGAGAAAAGCAGAGCACCTGTGTGGGACTATTACATGGAATTGGCACCAGGGAAAGCAAGGTGTCTTATTTGTGATAAAGATGTAAGCATGGGGTCAGCAACGGCTAAATCAAAAAATACCACCAACCTGTGGAATCACCTTAAGAACACCCATCCAAAAGCCCATTTGTATTATATTAAGTTAAAATAAAAGTGTTCATTGGTCATTCAGTATTGGTGCAATTGTCATTATTACAAAAATGTGTATACTTTTTGTCTTTTTTTGTCCTCCAATAATCGGTATCGGTATCGCCGTTGAAAAATCATAGTCGGTCGACCTCTAGTCCACGTGACAATTCCAATTGGACTACTCCTGTATGACACCTTTGCTCCAAAACTGTTGAATACATATGATGCCACCGTGGAGTCAAAGGCAACATTACACATCGTCATAATGAGAATCATAATGAGGATCATAATGAGGATCATAATGAGGATCATAATGAGGATCATAATGAGAATCATTATGAGGATCCGGGTTACTTCCCGACGGTTAACAAGAACACAGCTTACTGGCGAACCGACAATAATCATCCCTATAATAACATTAATAGTAACAGAATCAATTGTCCTTTAATTATAGTAATCAACACAATCAACATCAGCCCAGTATCTTCAATCCAACGGTATTTCCTGCCGTTACAGCGAATGTTATTCCTCTGATTGATCTTTGTCTAATGGACTCACTGGGTCTGCTCTCACTCCTTAGAAGAAAATATGCAAGGAAAGCCATCAACATTCAGTACAGGGTGAAAACAAGTCCAATCCCCAAATTAAAACTCACACAACAACAAGTCACGGTAAACAAGCTAAGAGTTTCTCTCAAATCCGCTTAGCAGCATCTCCAATTCACCATCGTTTCATACTAGCCTTCTAAATCGACATGATCTAATTATGAGCGGCGATATTTTGCTCAGTTGACTGTCTCTACCACAGGCTGTGGACACATGTCCCCAGAGGACTCTGTGTGAGACAGAGGGACACAACAGCACAACAAGTCTGGGCCCATGTCCGTTACAGTGACTCCCCGTCCATTACTATCGCAGGTCTGACCGTGATGATGTGCAGGTTCAGTTCTGCCGTCTTCGCACGGTTCGGATCTGGTCTGGTCACAGCTGGATAGTGTAGCAGCATTGTCTCTCTGCTGCTGTCATAGGTGTATCACCACATGATCAGTGTGATAGAAGTGAGGATGGCACACATCTGTTTCTGTGAATCACACGACTCAGTACAAACACACACACACACACACACACACACACACACACACACACACACACACACACACACACACACACACACACACACACACACACAAACGTAGTCCCCCAGCCATGAGGCAGGCTGATGGGTCTGGCACTTCCACCAGACATGCACTCACACACACACGCATACACACGCAAGGGGCCTGCCGCCAACAAAGGCAGGTAGGGCAAAAACTCACTCACACTATCCCCATGAAATCCCCATACTCTCACATACTCACCCGATCACCTCACACATCACCATACACCTTCCAAACACTCTCTCAGACCTCCCCAGAGCCCTAAAACTAAGGCAGGCGAGTCCGATAAGTGCTAGGTCACTAAATCCTCCCGCACAGTACAGTATCTTACAGGTATGAGGAGCCAGCAGGCAGCGTGCTGTACTGTGTTGTTACTGATCTGCCATGTCCTATGATTTGACACACACACACACACACACACACACACACACACAGACTGACTTGACTCCTTCTGTAATTTCCCCGAATTATCCCTCTGAAACGTCCCAGTCATGCAGACAGCCTCTGTAATGCGCTTGACATTTCCAATATGTCTTGTCTGCAGAGTGAGTGAGAAGAACAATAACAACCGTTCTAGGGGAACATTCGGGAAAGGTTCACATTTTGATGTTTATTTTTGTCTGTTGTCATAGTCGTTCAGTGAAGGCAATGTAAAATGAGTGCTCCCCGGCGCTGCTTTAAAAGAGTTGGGGTTTCGTTCTCCCAAGACGAATGCGTGTCGTTTATGCGTTTGTACGTTTTTCTTTTTCCGAGGGTGTGTGTGTGTGTGGGGGGGGGGGAGGGTCTCCCATGGTGGAGTCTGCTGCATCTCTGTGTTTGATGGTGGGATCTGACACCGTCTCCTTCTACTGAAGTTTGCCAAGACTGTTCCAAATCCCATCAGGATTGTTCAACTACAGTGCACAAAATATTCCGTTTGGAAAATGAATGGCGCTTTTTTTCAATGTGTTTCTGTACATGTGACCAAACAATACAGGGATTTTCGAAATGCTGTTTGATGACATCATGATATCTACGTCAAACAAAACTAGGCCGATATGGCCAAGCCCAGTGTGTGTTTGTGCATGCTTGGTTGTGTCTGGATGGATACCTTAACTACAATAGTGCAATATACATTACAACTAGAGTAACCCAACAACAGAGTTGTGATGTTAGCTGAACCATTCCAGTTCTGACCTAACCCCTGCTAAGCTTTCTGTGAAATCTCCATAGAGCACTGGGCCTAAACTACAGCTCCTGATGCTCCTGACCGTGCCATTTGCTAGATACTTTAGTCTCTCTCTCTCTCTCGCTCTCTCTCTCTCGCGCTCTCTCTCATTACAAGTGTCAAATTATGTACAAATAGTTAAAGTACAAAAGGGAAAATAAAAAACATAAATATGGGATGTATTTAAAATGGTGTGTTTGCTGCTGTGATGCACACTGTGGTATTTCACCCAATAGATATTGGAGATGATTAAATTGGGTTTGTAAATTGTATCTGTGTAATCTGAGGGAAATATGTGTCTCTAATATGGTCATACATTTCACAGGAGGTTAGGGAGTGCAGCTCAGTTTCCACCTTATTTTGTGGGCAGTGTGCACACAGCCTGTCTTCTCTTGAGAGCCAAGTCTGCCAACGGGAGCCTGTCTCAATAGCAAGGCTATGCTCACAGAGTCTGTACATAGTCACAGCTTTCCTTAAATTTGGGTCAGTCACAGTTATCAGGTATGGTGTAGTCTGCTGCATCTCTGTGTTCGATGGTGGGATCTGACACCGTCTTCTTCTACTGAAGTTTGCCAAGAATGTTCCAAATCCCATCAGGATTGTTCAATTACAGTGCACAATATATTCCGTTTGGAAAATGAATGGCGCTTTTTTCAATGTGTTTCCGTACATGTGATCAAACAATACAGAGAATTTCGAAATGCTGGTCAGTCGCTGTGTACTCTCTGTTAAGGGCAAAATAGCATTCTAGTTTGCTCAGTTTTTTTGTTAATTCTATCCAATGTGTCAAGTAATAATCTCTATGTTTTCTCATGATTTGGTTCGGTCTAATTGTGTTGCTGTCCTGGGGCTCTGTGGGGTCTGTTTGTGTTTGTGAACAGAGCCCCAGAACCAGCTTGCTTAGGGGACTCTTCTCCAGGTTCATCTCTCTGTAGGTGATGGCTTTGTCATGGAAGGTTTAGGTGGTTGTAGAATTTAACGTCTCTTTTCTGGACTGATAATTAGTGGGTATCGGCCTAATTTTACTCTGCATGCATTATTTGGCATTTGTTTTATGTTGTACACAGAGGATTTTTTTTTTTTTATTTTACCTTTATTTAACCAGGCAAGTCAGTTAAGAACAAATTCTTATTTTCAATGACGGCCTGGGAACAGTGGGTTAACTGCCTGTTCAGGGGCAGAACGACAGATTTGTACCTCGTCAGCTCGGGGGTTTGAACTCACAACCTTCCGGTTACTAGTCCAGTACTAGGATATTTTTGCAGAATTGTGCATGCAGAGTCTCAATTTGGTGTTTGTCCTATTTTGTGAATTCTTGGTTGGTGAGCGGACCCCAGACCTCACAACCATAAAGGGCAATGGGTTCTATAACTGATTCAAGTATTTTATCCAGATCCTAATTGGTATGTCGAATTTTATGTTCCTTTTGATGGTATAGAAGGCCCTTCGTTCACAGCTTTGTGGAAGTTACCTGTGGCACTGATGTTTAGGCTGAGGTATGTATAGTGTTTTGTGTGATCTAGGGCAACGGTGTCTAGATGGAATTTGTATTTGTGGTCCTGGCAATTGGATCTTTTTTGGAACATCATTATTTTGGTCTTACTGAGATTTACTGTCAGGGCCCAGGTCTGGCAGAATCTGTGCAGAAGATCTAGGTGCTGCTGTAGGCCATCCTTGGTTGGGGACAGAAGCACCATATCATCAGCAAACAGTAGATTTCAACTTCTAGTAGGGTGAGGCCGGGTGCTGCAGACTGTTCTAGTACCTTAGCCATTTCGTTGATATATGTTAAAGAGGGTGGGGCTTAAGCTGCATCCCTGTCTGACCCCATGGCCCTGTGGAAAGAAATGTGTGTGTCTTTGCCAATTTTAACTGTTTGTGTACATGGATTTTATAATGTTGTATGTTTTCCCTCAACACCACTTTCCATCAATTTGTATAGCAGACCCTCATGCCAAATTGAGTCGAAAGCTTTTTTGAAATCAACAAAGCATGCGAAGACTTTGAATTTGTTTGGGTTTGTTTGTCAATTAGGGTGTGCAGGGTGAATACGTGGTCTGTCGTACGGTTATTTGGTAAAAAGCCAATTTGACATTAGCTCAGTACATTGTTTTAACTGAGGAAATGTTAAGAGTCTGCTGTTAATGATAATGCAGAGGATTTTCCCAAGGTTGCTGTTGACGCATATCCCACGGCAGTTATTGGGGTCAAATTTGTCTCCACTTTTGTGGATTGGGGTGCTCAGTCTCTCTCTCTCTCTCAGGCTCCTCTCTCTCTCTCTCTTTCTCTCTCTCTTCTCTCTCTTTCTCTGTCACTCTCTCTCCATCTCTCTGAATTCAATTCAAGGGGCTTTATTGGCATGGGAAATACATGTTTACATTGCCAAAGCAAGTCACAAAAGTGAAATAAAAAGAAAAAGTGAACAGTAAATATTACACTCACACAGTCTCTCTCTCTCTCTCTCTCTCTCTCTCTCTCTCTCTCTCTCTCTGAATCACTCTGCTCTTTATCTCTACCACTCCTCCTCTGAAGGATTAGCCTTTCCTCCCTTCCTGAGTCCCTGTTCTCTCACCGCTCTCTGAGATAGAGGGAGAATGAGGGATAGAATGACTATCTCCCCTCCTTCCCTTTCTCCTTCCCTCCCTTCATCCATCTCTGAATTATCTCTAGCTCTGATTCAGAGCTTCTTTCACTACTCACTCTCACTCTGTTTTTTTCTCCTTCCCTCCTTTCCTTTCCTCTACTCTGCTCTTTCCCTCTCTGTGCCTTCCTCCATCTCTACTCCCTACCCTGTGGAGTCACCTCAGTGGCGTGTGGTACAGAGTCCATTGGTCCAAGCAGATTAGGCCAGTTTAATGTTTGCATACCCAACGTGGTAATGACCTGGGCGCGCCACTGTGTCTACGCGGGCCCTGCCCGTTAAATCCTTCGGCTGGACGATGAGTAACGGCCACCAGCCTCCGTACTCACGCAGAGCCACCGATAATAACGTCCTGAGGGGGTTTCTGCTGGGGCTAGCCTTGTCTCACTGGGGCTATTAGAGCCTGGTCGGGGAAGGGCATCAAGAGACGTTGTGTTAGAATATCCTCCTCTCTTGCCTTCGATCTGTGTCTGACCCTGACTAAAGCCTCTCTCTCTCTCCCCACCCTCTCTTCCTATTCCCTCTCTATCCCAATGGTACTACATCATTACTGACAAAGCTTTACCTCCATCCGCCACTTTCCCCTCTCCGCCTCAGGCACCATGCAGTGAGCTTCATGTGAGCTGCGTTCAAAGAACTATCATTTACAATTATGTAGAGTTATGTAGTGTTGCTGTTACAAAACATCAACTGCATTACACTCCAACATCCCCACGGGTACACCTAGAAGGTGAACACTGAAGATTTAAGGTTGATTCAATTTAGTCTAAGTGCTGTAGCCTCAACATCTAATTAAGTTCAAATCCTATGCTACACAAGTGTCTATGTTGTAGGGAAACAGGCTGAATTCAATCAGCGTGCACCGTAGGCCTACTGTTTATGTACATATTTATGATATTCAAGTGATTACCTGTCAAAAATGTTGATTTCAATTCCAGCCAATCCACTGACAGGAAGGGGTTGAGTCCCAAATGTCACCATTTCCCTTCATAGCGCACTACTATGGGCCCTGATCAAAAGTAGTACACTAGATAGGGAACACGGTGCCGGGACACAACCAGGATGTTGATGTTATGTGTGTGGTTGGTAGGCAGCTCCTTTGATCTGGTCATAGATACTGTACATACAGAGTCATTATATAAAGAGACCACCTTCTGCCTTCATTAATTCTGGCCCCTGATACATACAGCCGTCTTCGGACCTTTCGCAAATGGCAGCCTTTTCTCTATAAAGTGCACTACCTTTGACCAGGCCTTTATAGTGCTGTATATAGGGAATAGGGTGCCATTTGGGAAGCATCCTAGACCTCCCCAGCCACGACAATAAAGCAGTTTGACATTTACAATCAATACTGTAAGTCCTCTTTGAATCCCAATGAGTGTAAAGTGCATATAACATGGGCGCTAAACACACACAAACACACACGCACACGGGTGCACACGCGCAGATGCAGTACACGCATGCACACACACACACGCATGCACACACACACACACACACACACACACACACACACACACACACGCACACACACACACACGCATGAAGAATATTGGATCAGGCAATGATTACTGAGAAAAGAGGTTGTGTTTGGAGAACATCAATACGGTCAATCTAAGCATCAGAATAGAAATACCCCTGAGGACATAGTGATCCGAGTCTGGCCTGGGTGCATGTTTGTGTGTGTGTGTGTGTGTGTGTATATGTTCATTTCGCTCAGCCTGTATCAAAACGACAGACTTCGATTATCACCAACTGAATCAGTCTCCTCATTTTGACAAGCAGCATCTACATGTTCACTCCTTGCAAAATCAAAACCCAATTTGTTCTCATGCTCTCCTATATTTCCCAACATTTCCACGTGTCAAAACCCACAAATCAGTTCCCTCATTTGATTCAAATGTTGACCAGCCTTCCGCTGTCATCACACCCCACAGTGACATGGAAGTGATGATCAGATTCACAGCACTGTTTAGCTCTTATTCTTTCCAGTGCATCCACACATTCACACACCAATTCACTTATGCAGCGTGCGTGTGTGTGTGTGTGTGTGTGTGCGCAGAGATGGACAGTATTTCTGTTACATGTATTTGAAATATGGATTTGACTACTTCTAACTATTCAGTAATTTTGTGTTACACTGGGCTGAACTACACTCCCAATGTATTTTGTAACACGATACCTTCCGGGGCTGTAATTTGTATTTTCAAAATACTTTTCTATTCAAATTTTTTAAATATATATAGCTGTTCGACATTTTATGGCCCCCTTTCACCTTGCATTGTTATCAGAAGTCTGATGGCACTATGGTGGGATAAGAGCATCTGCTAAATTAACTAAATATAAAAGTAATCTAAAAATGAACAAAGCATGCTGAGTATTATGCTAATGAGCTCCACCCCAAAATAAAGCCAATAATTAATACACAGTGTGCTTTGCAATTCATACGTTCATTTTCACATTTACATTTGGTAATTTCGCAGACACTCTTATCCCGTGTGACTTACTATTTACAGTCAGTGCATTCAACTAAGGTAGATAAATAACATATCACCATCATAGCAAGTAAAATGTTTCTGGAACTGTTACTAAGAATGCTTGTTAATGTTCGTGCTGGCTGTGTGTGTTTTTACCAGTAACACAATTACTGAGAATGCTTGTTGATGTTTGTGCTGGCTGTGTGTGTTTTTACCAGTAACACTATTACTGAGAATGCTTGTTGATGTTCGTGCTGGCTGTGTGTGTTTTTACCAGTAACATCAGTGCAAACATAGTTTGCCAACTAGAGTCATTGTGGAGCTGAACGCTTACCTCGACACAACAATTGTTTATAGGCTAATTGGGGCATCGTACAAGTGTGTGTCAGCCGCATGGCAACAGAGTCAAGTAAATGGGTGATGGTGTGACTCGGTGATGAGCTTTAATGAGGACCTTCTTCTCCTCTCCCTCTCTTTTCCTCTCCTGTGGGTATTTGTTGTTGTAAAGTGTCCCAGCTATGTTCCCTCGGTCTCTAAGATTGTGGAGGTGTTGCATTTGAAATGTACCATCTGCCAAACAGCAGTGGAACATTCACTGAAATTCCACTGTGCAGAAAACCTTTTCAAATGACCTGGAAGTGCCATTCTCCAAGTGCAGCTAGCTCAAACCTGACCTCCAGCACACAGCAGGTCAGAGGTTATGCAGAGGGACTACCTTTTGTTTTCTCAAGCTTCCCAGAGCCCTGCTCGGCTGTGTATACCTTGCCGATCTACCGCCTAGAGCCGAGGCAAGAGGTAAGGCAATATGTTCTGAAGTTCAGGCCTGACACACCCACACTGACACAAAGAGTGATCCAGAGAGAGAGAGGGAGTACACCCTGTATATGATCCTCTTATTAAAGCTGGCAAAGACTTGGCTCTAGTCCCTCAGATAGAAAATCCAGTCTTATTCACATGGGAAGGTGAGGGCTTTAGACTTAAGCTATTACGACAGCTCCATTCTGAATCCCTAGCTGACTGATGGGAAAGAGACCATTCATCCAAAATCATCCATTCATTAGAAACACACAGGCTCCACTTTTTTGCGTGTTTCTGTGTTATAAAAGCTGTTCAACTCACCCTCTCCGCCGACTGTGCCGTCCCGAAGAAGATGGGGATAAACGCCAGCCAGATTATGCAGGTAGTGTACATGGTAAATCCAATTGGCTTGGCCTCGTTGAAGGTCTCCGGCACTCCCCTGGTCTTGATGGCGTAAACAGTGCATGTGACCATCAGTAGGATGGAGTAGCCCAAGGAGCAGATCAGGGACAGGTCGGAGATGTCACACTTCAGCACGCCGCGAGCCGCCGCCGGGTCCTGGGTCCGCTGCTCGCCGTAGTCCACGAAGGTGTGTGGCGGGTCCACGGCAAACCATACAAACACCCCCAGGAGCTGCACTGAGATCAGGGAGAAGGTGATGACCAGCTGGGAGGCCGGGGAGATGAACCGGGGGGCGCTGACCGACTTCTTCCCCTGCTCGAAGATGCGGTGGATGCGGTTGGTCTTGGTGAGGAGGGCCGCGTAGCTGAAGCACATCCCCAGACCCAGAAAGATCCTCCTGAAGGAACACACGACCACGTCAGGCGCGGCGATCATCAGGAAGGTGATTGCATAACACAGGAAAATGCCCGTCAACAGCACGTAGCTCATCTCACGGCCGGAAGCCCTGACGATGGGCGTTTCGTTGTAGCGGACGAAGGTCACAATAACGAAGGTGGTGGCGATGATGCCTAGCATTGAGATAAAGACGGGAATGACGGCCCAGGGCGAGTGCCACTCCAGCTTGATGATGGGGATGTTCTGGCAGCCCGTTCGGTTGGCGTCAGGACGCTGTTCGTAGGGACAGAGTTCACAGCTGAACTCGCTGGCCTGGAAGTGATAGCCCTCGCAGCGCTCGCAGTGCCAGCAGCACGGCACACCCTTCACAATCTTCTTCCTTTCACCCATCCGGCAGGGCACGCTGCACACAGACGCCGGGAGGGACGGGTCGCCTGCCCGCCACTGCATGGCCTCTACCTGGGGTCATAAGGTCACAGGAGAGAGGAGAGACCAATCAGAGGACAGATAGGTTGGGACTCAATTATGGTTTTGGTTCTAGAAGGGTTGTGATTCTAGACTGTTTCTGGCTAACGAACGTTCTGACTGGAATAGTTCTGACTGTGTAACAGCTTTCTTCAAAGCCTACTGTTGTTAAACTGTTTGTACCTGCATAAACATTTCCCAAAGGGCAACTCACAAAGTAATTAGCCAAAGAAGAACTTCTTATCATTTCCCTTGTGCTGCCTGCTAGGCATAAATCTCGAAGAAATTAAACTGGTTTAATCAGAGCTGGCACAAATTGGCCATCTGCATCAGTCTGATGCAGTTTGTGTGTATTAATAAACTGTTTATAACACAGCCCAGGGTGATGGGAACGGAGCTCCTCTCTCTATCTCTGAACAGGCACACAAAGCACTGATCCAGCAGAACTAGAGGAAACTGGCTGGCTGCGGATTCTGCTGAGAGCAGAGGAAACCTGTTGTTTTAGATTTGTGTTTTATTTCCCTTTAGTGCTATTATGTCTTCCTGTTCTTTTGTGGTAAAGTAATATTCGGCCATGCTTGCATTATGAACGCTCAACACATTAACACATTAAGCCGGCCCGTGAACTCTCTGGGGTATAATTGATCATTGTTACCTGATGAAACAATACTTTAGGTCTCATTAAAGTTATCCCATAAAGCATTTTGAGCATGTCATGAAGGAAAAGCATGTCCAATGGCACAACTGATCCTAAGGGAAGAGATTTAACCACCAGAAGAAAGTAACTTCCGGCACTTCGGTGAATCCTTCTTCAATTCTTTGGATACCTTGAATTGAAAACACTGTTAAGGTGAAACAAAATGTTTATGGAATGGGGATATTCTGGCTCTAGTTCTCAGCAGCCTGCCGAGAGAGAATAGTAGTCTGTTGCTGCCTCCCAGTCCAGCCAAGGTAAATAGATCGAAGAACAAAGTGAACTCACAAGAGAAATTTAGCCCTGGAAGAAAAGAGAAGTTCAATAGACAATGTTCAGCATTTGAGCCTAACTTCCATTTTCCTCCCAGCCAATTCTGCAGTCTCCGAGTCCAGCCAATTTAGCTTCTACAGTCCGAACTGATCCGCTTATACCGTTGTGAATGATACGTGCAGGTAAGCAGTAAGTAAGGGGAGTCAGATAGGTCTAGGTGTACAGCATTGTTAGGTGTAGGTGTACAGCATGTGTGCTGCCTGACTGATCGCTGCACGTACGACCAGAGCAGATGGTTTTAAGATCCCTCAGAGAGTACAGCCCAACCTCCAGCCCAACCGTGCCCAGCCTGTCTGTCCTAGGAATCTATCTGTGTGTGAACACACTGCTCGTTTACCAAGGCTGTGGATCTCAGACAGGCATGCAGAGGCATTAAGAAGCTATTAGCCCCATCACCTCTCCTCTTGTGGCCTGGGTGTGTGTGTGTGTGTGTGTGTGTGTGTCTGTCTGTCTGTCTGTCTGTCTGTCTGTCTGTCTGTCTGTCTGTCTGTGTGTGTGTCCCTCCCTCCCTTCAGTGTTCAGGTGTTATCGATGTGCTCTCTGACTCCGACAGAAACTCATGCTGATGAAGAGGAGAGAGCACCTTCCTGCTCGCACACTTCCTAGCTCTATCCCTCCCTCTCCTCCCTTCCGGCTCTCTCTCTCTTCACCCTAACGAGCCGGGCTCAGGTCACATATATTAATGATGCAGAAAGTGTGCGCGTATGTGTATGTGTGTATTCGTGTGTTCGTGTGTATGTTCATGTGTGTGTGTGTGTGTGTATGTGTGTGTGTGTGTGTGTGTGTGTGTGTGTGTATTCCAATCAGTAACAGCTGAATAACAAGTAGCTGCTCACTGAAAGTCAAGCACTGAGCAGTAACTGTATGTGTGCAGGAACACAAACTACTCAGAAGTACTGTAAGAATGTAGGCCAAAAAAACACTGGGAAGAGATGGGACCCAAACATGACACGAAAACAAGTTCTGGATGATAACGAATGAATTGAAATCTGAAGTTTCAAGACTCGACCTTGAATGAATGCTGATATCTATAAAATGTGTGCGATTTCCCAGCTGTTTGTGCTATTATGTCAAGTCCTTGTTCATTGTCATGCCAAATATGTTGACATGAAGGCACAAACAGAGCCGGGACCAGGCTCTATATGAATACCTTTGAATATGACAACGCTAGATCACAAAAGATAGATATTGCTATTATGTTAGTCTCACATTTAGGTGTAGTTTGTTGGTCCAGGTGCCTATGACCTTGTACTCTCTGGTAGAGCGGTTGGTGCTCTGGTACTGGAAGATGTCGTACCGTCCAGGGGCGTCGCCGTTCTCATTGAACACCACTGGAGTACCGGCACTTCCTGGAAGACAGAGATGGTGGGAAAGGATTAACAAGAAGACACACTGTATGTAATTCATCACACAGACAGCTAATTTACCATACTGTAATATTTTGTAGTTCTGCATTTTTCACACCAATACATGATTTGGTCCAACACAAAATAGTTTTGGACTAACTTATATATACAACTATGGTGTGTATATACAGTGCCTTGCGAAAGTATTCGGCCCCCTTGAACTTTGCAACCTTTTGCCACATTTCAGGCTTCAAACATAAAGATATAAAACTGTATTTTTTTGTGAAGAATCAACAACAAGTGGGACACAATCATGAAGTGGAACGACATTTATTGGATATTTCAAACTTTTTTAACAAATCAAAAACTGAAAAATTGGGCGTGCAAAATTATTCAGCCCCCTTAAGTTAATACTTTGTAGCGCCACCTTTTGCTGCGATTACAGCTGTAAGTCGCTTGGGGTATGTCTCTATCAGTTTTGCACATCGAGAGACTGACATTTTTTCCCATTCCTCCTTGCAAAACAGCTCGAGCTCAGTGAGGTTGGATGGAGAGCATTTGTGAACAGCAGTTTTCAGTTCTTTCCACAGATTATCGATTGGATTCAGGTCTGGACTTTGACTTGGCCATTCTAACACCTGGATATGTTTATTTTTGAACCATTCCATTGTAGATTTTGCTTTATGTTTTGGATCATTGTCTTGTTTGAAGACAAATCTCCGTCCCAGTCTCATTCTTCCAGAATGGTCCTGTATTTGGCTCCATCCATCTTCCCATCAATTTTAACCATCTTCCCTGTCCCTGCTGAAGAAAAGCAGGCCCAAACCATGATGCTGCCACCACCATGTTTGACAGTGGGGATGGTGTGTTCAGCTGTGTTGCTTTTACGCCAAACATAACGTTTTGCATTGTTGCCAAAAAGTTCAATTTTGGTTTCATCTGACCAGAGCACCTTCTTCCACATGTTTGGTGTGTCTCCCAGGTGGCTTGTGTTTCAAACTTTAAACAACACTTTTTATGGATATCTTTAAGAAATCAGTCAGTAGCCTCGTGTATACCTGTCACCCTAACGAGCCGGGCTCAGCTGTCACACATATGAATTATGCAAAAAGTGTGTGTGTGTGTGTGTGTGTGTGTGTGTGTGTGTGTGTGTGTGAACAGCCTCAACCACCCCAGGCGCAAAGTATTTCACAGATGGGCTTTTCTCTCCACCGATTATGCTAAACTCACAGCCTCCTCATCCGTTCTCTCTCTCTCTTCCTCTCCCTCCCTCTCACTCTCTCTCTCCCTTTCTATCTCTGGTTCTCTCTCCTCTTATGAATCTTTGAAATCCAATATTTCAGCGCGGCAGCAGCGCGGGTGGAGAATCTGGCCCATCAAAGCAGTAATGTAATTACAAATATAAATCTTAAAAGAGTTGTGCATTACTGACATTCCTACAGAAAGCTGTATGTCATGGCAACAATCTACCATATCTGACGGAACGAAAGGGAGAGTAGCTGGGAAATACATACTAGGAGAATAAGAGAGAAAGGCAAAGTTGAGAGATCTACCGAGAGAGAGAAAGAGAGAAAAAGTGAAAGACAGAGATAATGTAGTGAAACAGAGAAGTAAACTCCTCTCTCTATCTGCTATGGCAGCTGGTCTCTCAGGCCTCCTGGATACGCACTGCTGCCTTCTCTCTTTCAATATGCACACTAACAATAGTGCTCTAGGAAACCTCTCTCTCTCGCTCTATATATATATATATATTCCAGTGGTAATGAATGAGAAGATTTCCAAAGGACTCTGGGTAAACCACTATCTTTAACCTGCCTCCACACAGCCCCGCCCGCCACATCTCAAAGACGCCAGACGCCGGCGCTGGCCGCTTGCTCCTGTCTGTTTGTCTGTCTCCTCCTGCCTTGCATCATTAGAACAGAGAGAGAAGTGTCCAGACTGGTTGTTACAATTCTGCCACCCAGGCTACAAATTGTTAAGGCTAGCAGTGCAACACAGCTCCCTATAAATCCCCGACCCACCCACCCACACACCCACACACACACACACGATGCTGGTAGAGAAGCAGAACACGAATACTATCACACTATCAGTGAGTGGGAACAACTTCTTCTCTTCCTCTTCTCCTCTCCGTTCATCCCTCGCTTTGCACAACAGCGGGGGAACATGCATTGCAAATGGGAGAGGACTCCATCTCATCCGTGCGGAAATGAAACATGGCACATCCTCAGGAAAGGATTTCTGACCGTCAAATTGGTGTCAATATACGGCCCAATATTTCTCACTGTTCCCTGTCCAACCAACGAGGCCGATTAATGCAGACGCGACTGATGCAAGTTACACACACACACACATACACAAACGGATGCGCACACACATGCACAGACACGCACTGACACACATAAACGTCATCTCCGGAAAGAGCCTGTCCCTAACCATATTAGCTACTCTGATGACGATTACTGGATACAAGCAAGCTGACTCATATAATTGTTCAGTATGTCCCGTATAAGGGCAATTCGAGCCCAGCAGTACAAGTCAGTGGAGCATGGTCCCTGAGCCATTTCTGAAAGTAGTAACATGGAGATATCGACATTAAATTTCACACGATCGTTAACCATGACCTTCACTGTGTCAGTGTAAGCAACAACATTTACCCTTCTTTACCACAACACACAAACACACAAACACACACACACGACAAACCGCAAACTCACCCTTCAGTGGGTAGCCGCAACAACTATTGAACTGGACGAGCCAAACAACACACCAAAGTCCTTTCATCGACCTCGCCCTCATTGGTCTTTATAGTACATCTCACATGACCAGACACAACCCCCAAAGGAGAATGGGGTAAGAGGCCCCTTTAACCGACACACAGGTCCTCAGCTAGTGGTGGGCGATGGTGAGATGAGACCATGAGCTGAAGTAGAGAGTAGGGTTTTTCAGATGGAAGACTGTTGTTTGAACCTGATCTTTTCCAGTCAGACACTCAGGCTTATGTGTGGTTTGAGGTGAGGTTGTCTTTCTGCTGTGCAGTTTGTGGGTAGAGAGAATGGATTCTAGGTAAGTTGTACTCCTACTAAAAGGCAGGGAGGCAAACCCCTGAAGATACAGTTACAAGGCACAGGTCTAGGATCAGCTTACTCTTTCCTAATCCTAACCTAAACCATTAAGGGTGAGAAAGACCTAAGATCAGTGTCTACAGGCAACATCCTCCTAATCTGAGATAATCACTGCATACCCTGCCAACAGCTCTTCCCTGTGGATCCCCGGAGAGAGAGAGAGAGAGAGAGAGAACGTGTTTTAGCATGGGTAAAATCTCTGATGGGGAGAATACAGGAGAGAGGGACCGGCTGAACGAGGGTTCAAAAGTCTCCCCACTATCGTGACAGAAACAGAGAGTGTTTTGATAGGCCTGATGCAGAAATCACCCTGCAACCCAGATGAATTAAACATAACATGGAAGAAGGAGCTGAGAGGAGGAGATGAGAGAGAGTGGCTGCCAGCACCCAGCAGTGTGGGGCATACATCTGTACTGCTAATGAGGGAGACAACACACACACACATGCACGTCCGCACAGAAGCATGCGCGTAGGCACACGCACGCAGGGATGCACACACACAAACACACACATGCAGTAATGAGGACACATCTTCGTCTCCATTTTCCCTCCATCCCTCTATCCCACACTAACCGGTTACCTCAGGGGAGGCTCTACCTGGCATATGAGGAAACATCTCTGTGATAATAATAACTCAACTCCCTCCTCCTCCTAAACATGTACGGTTGATCCTCCCTTTTCCTCCTCCCTCATTCTTTCTCGTTCTTTCTCTCTCTCTCTCTCTCTCTCTTCCTATCTTTCTCTTGTCTTCGTGCGGCTCTCTTCCTATCTTGTTCTTGTCTTCGTGTGGCTCTTCCTATCTTTCTCTTGTCTTCATGTGGCTCTCTTCCCATCTTTCTCTTGTCTTCGTGTGGCTCTCTTCCTATCTTTCTCTTGTCTTCGTGTGGCTCTCTTCCCATCTTTCTCTTGTCTTCATGTGGCTCTCTTCCCATCTTTCTCTTGTCTTCGTGTGGCTCTCTTCCTATCTTTCTCTTGTCTTCGTGTGGCTCTCTTCCTATCTTTCTCTTGTCTTCATGTGGCTCTCTTCCCATCTTTCTCTTGTCTTCATGTGGCTCTCTTCCCATCTTTCTCTTGTCTTCGTGTTGCTCTCTTCCCATCTTTCTCTTGTCTTTGTGTGGCTCTCTTCCTATCTTTCTCTTGTCTTCGTGTGGCTCTCTTCCCATCTTTCTCTTGTCTTCATGTGACTCTCTTCCCATCTTTCTCTTGTCTTCGTGTGGCTCTCTTCCCATCTTTCTCTTGTCTTCGTGTGGCTCTCTTCCTATCATTCTCTTGTCTTCGTGTGGCTCTCTTCCCATCTTTCTCTTGTCTTCATGTGGCTCTCTTCCCATCTTTCTCTTGTCTTCGTGTGGCTCTCTTCCTATCTTTCTCTTGTCTTCGTGTGGCTCTCTTCCCATCTTTCTCTTGTCTTCGTGTGGCTCTCTTCCCATCTTTCTCTTGTCTTCGTGTGGCTCTCTTCCTATCTTTCTCTTGTCTTCATGTGGCTCTCTTCCCATCTTTCTCTTGTCTTCGTGTGGCTCTCTTCCTATCTTTCTCTTGTCTTCGTGTGGCTCTCTTCCCATCTTTCTCTTGTCTTCGTGTGGCTCTCTTCCCATCTTTCTCTTGTCTTCGTGTGGCTCTCTTCCTATCTTTCTCTTGTCTTCGTGTGGCTCTCTTCCCATCTTTCTCTTGTCTTCGTGTGGCTCTCTTCCCATCTTTCTCTTGTCTTCGTGTGGCTCTCTTCCTATCTTTCTCTTGTCTTCGTGATGCTCTCTTCCCATCTTTCTCTTGTCTTCGTGTGGCTCTCTTCCCATCTTTCTCTTGTCTTCGTGCGGCTCTCTTCATTTCTTTCTCTTGTCTTCATGTGTCTCTCTTTTTAACCCCCCCTCTCCCCCCCTCCCCCCCTCTCCTATAAGACATATGCGTTAGCCTAATAATTCACTTGATTACGATCCATTACATACATGCTTCTGGCATACAGAAGCCTTTCTTCGCTGTGCCCTAACCCTCCATCCACCCGCAGGCATCATGTGGGTAGCCCATCCATGCAGTTAATATGGTGAGGGAGAATATCTACCGGGTTTATAATGAGATGAGTGCTTCTTGGCTCAACACGTCAGCTGATTATAATGATTATTAAACTACCAGAAACCTGTGGCATATAGTTTATCAGGATGTGAAAGCAGGAGCCAGAGCCAGCCTTTTTGTTGTGTTTCACATTGGAAGGGAGCACAGAGGCTGTGTA
Organism: Oncorhynchus mykiss; assembly: GCF_013265735.2. NCBI lineage: Eukaryota > Metazoa > Chordata > Actinopteri > Salmoniformes > Salmonidae > Oncorhynchus > Oncorhynchus mykiss. The sequence goes on along the minus strand of NC_048579.1, from coordinate 51,693,943 downwards.
GCCATTGGTCATGTGCCGTTTTAGTTTAGAAGTGGGCGGGTGAGTAATGGTGGTTTTTGGTGGTTTTTTCGACTCTAAACTCAACGTCAAGAGTCCTCATGTCAACCGAAGATGTTTTGGCCTCAAGATCTCTGGATGCTTTAGGTACTTTACATTTGACAGTTGGTCTGAGATTTGATCATTTGCCTGTGCTTTTTTATTGTCCTAGTTGGTCATTCGCAGTTCTTGCCTGCCTCGGGCAAGTTTCAAAACCATCCAAACCATTGCACTTCTCCTCTAAGCCCTACTATCATTAGGCCAAGGGAAGATATTTAATCACAGAGTTACGAAACACCGCAGCTGAAGAAAACACCTTTTTTGGAGGAGCTCCAAACTAAGTGGCCCTCAGTCTGAACTTGACAAAAGCCTCCCGTTCCTGTTGACTTCTCCTCTTCCTCTCTTTCCTCTCAAGAGGAAGTCTTTTGATTATCTTCCCCAGAACAGAGTAGAGCAAGGGAGGGAGGGAGGGAGGGAGGGAGGGAGGGAGGGAGGGAGGGAGGGAGGGAGAAAGAGGGGAGGGTGGAAAGAGATAGAGAGAGAGAGAGAGAGAGAGATGGGCAAAGGGAGAGGGGGAGATAGAATGGTTTCCTAGAGCACTATTGTTAGTGTGCATAATGAAAGAGAGAAGGCAGCAGTGCGTATCCAGGAGGCTAGAGAGACCAGCTGCCATAGCAGATATACCTCCTCTGTTTACTGACTTTAGCAGACACACACACGACACAACTATCATAGGCCGATGAGGTAATGTCGCATTTCTCACAAAGGCCTAATGGCCTCGCTGATTTCATTACGGTGTGACTGTGGCAGAGGAGCGAGATCTGCGGGTCCATACATCTGGTGATGTCAGTTAGTCTAATGCCAGCATTTTAAAATGCATTTAGAGTGAATTAAAAGGATGCATTTACAATCACAGCCGACACCGCATGGCTTAATGTTCTATTAATCCTCCAATGGCTATCTGATAGCTTCTGGTCACCTGGGCTGAGGAAGTGTTCAGTGTGTGGTGGCCCGGCAGGCAAGCGGCAGACAGAGAGCGATGCCTTAAGTCTCCCCGAAACAGCTGTCTGAGATTTCCGGCTTATTGAACTTATCTCCAGGTATTGATTGCTCTTCTAACGTTGTGAGTGGGGGGAGGCGGTAGGCCGCACATACACGGACAGACAGAGGTACGGGGGGGGGGGGGGGGGGGGGGTATTTTCTGCGAGCGGCAGCAGCAAATGAAGCGTCCATTCAGTTTCAGTCTCATCAGTCTCCCCTGTCCAGCCATCCGGTGGCTCATCCACAGTTTGAGGCTGTGTAATACTGTTAATATGGGGACAAAGCACAGAGAGGGAATAGTAGACTGGAGATGAAGGTCAGAACATTGGGAGACTTTAGTTCTGCAGGGTTGCCAATGTACCTTATTTTCTTCATATGAGCGACTGATTGAAGTGTACAAAGGCTTGTTGAAGTAATTATCTTTTTGTTTTCTCATGATTTGTCTGCTCTCTCCCTTACACACAGCGTTGTATATCCCTCTTCTTACTCTCTCCATCCCCCTCCCTCCCTCTCTCTTCCCGCTAACTGGCTGTATAGCTGTCATGCTAGGGTCAAGTTCTCTCTCTCTCTCTCTCTCTCTCTCTCTCTCGCTCTCTCTCATGAACACGAGGGAGACAGAGAGCTGGTTTCAAACGCAGGGCACAGCAGGTGTTTAAAATAAAGGACCACAGGAGGAGGCAGGTAGCTGGGTCCAGGGGCAGGCAGCAGGTCATACACAGGGGGACCAAACGGCAACAGTACAGGCAGGGAAAAGGCTAGTAACGTCGACCCGGGAAATGAGGCAATAGGTGAATGACAGGAATTTCGAAGCTAATGTACAGGCAGGGAATAGGCAAAAGGTGTCATTAGTGAGGCAGGCAAAACCTTTCATACACGTGAGGAGTAAATTACAGGAAAAACAGCTCTGAAGAGAAGTGTGTCAAAAAAAAACAATACCTCACAAAGATGAGGAGCAAAGAACTGAACTAAATAGTGTGTGAATGACATACAGGTGTGTGAACAGGTGATCAGAATTTGGCTGATTGGGATCTGGAAAGTGAGCTGCATTCAGGGGATCTATGTGTTTGAGAGTGTGAGTTGGAAGCAGACGTTACACTCTCTCTCTCTGTCGCTCTCTCTATCTCTCTCTGTCTGTCTCTCTCTCTGTCTCTCTCTCTCTGTCTCTCCCTCAAAGCGAGCAAAACAGTTATTTATTCTGTAAAAAAGGTCTGATTTTTAAAAATATTTTTGTTTACAGACTAAATGACTTTTTTGCTTGCTTTGAGGACAATACAGTGCCACTGACACGGCCCGCAACCAAAACCTGCGGGCTCTCCTTCACTGCAGCCAACGTGAGTAAAACATTTAAACGTGTTAACCCTCGCAGGGCTGCCGGCCCAGGCGGCATCCCCAGCCGTGTCCTCAGAGCATAAGCAGATCAGCTGGCTGGTGTGTTTACGGACATATTCAATCAACCCTTATCCCAGTCTGCTTTCCCCGCATGCTTCAAGAGGGCCACCATTGTTCCTGTTCCTAAGAAAGCTAAGGTAACTGAGCTAAACGACTACCGCCCCGTAGCACTCACTTCCGTCGTCATGAAGTGCTTTGATAGACTAGTCAAGGACCATATCACCTCAACCCTACCTGACACACTAGACCCACTCAAATTTGCTTACCGCCCCAATAGGTCCACAGACGACGCAATCGTAACCACACTGCACACTGCCCTTACCCATCTGGACAAGAGAAATACCTATGTGAGAATGCTGTTCATCGACTACAGCTCAGCATTTAACACCATAGTACCCTCCAAATCAAGCTCGAGACCCTGGGTCTCGACCCCGCCCTGTGCAACAGGGTACTGGACTTCCTGACGGGCCGCCCCCCCAGGTGGTGAGGGTAGGTAACAACATCTCCACCCCGCTGATCCTCAACACTGGGGCCCCACAAGGGTGCGTTCTGAGCCCTCTCCTGTACTCCCTGTTCACCCACGACTGCGTGGCCATGCACGCTTCCAACTCAATCATCAAGTTTGCGGACGACACTACAGTGGTAGGCTTGATTACCAACAATGATGAGACGGCCTACAGGGAGGAGGTGAGGGCCTTCAGTGTGTGGTGTCAGGAAAATAACCTCACACACAAAACAAAGGAGATGATTGTGGACTTCAGGAAACAGCAGAGGGAGCACCCCCCTATCCACATCGACAGGACAGTAGTGGAGAGTAGTGGATAGGGTAGTAAGTTTTAAGTTCCTCTGCGTACACATCACGGACAAACTGAATTGGTCCACCCACACAGACAGCGTTGTGAAGAAGGTGCAGCAGCACCTCTTCAACCTCAGAGGCTGAAGAAATTGGGCTTGTCACCAAAAGCACTCACAAACTTCTACAGATGCACAATCGAGAGTATCCTGTCGGGCTGTATCACCGCCTGGTACGGCAACTGCTCCGCCCACAACCGTAAGGCTCTCCAGAGGAAACAACGGATCACCGGGGGCAAACTACCTGCCCTCCAGGACACCTACACCACCCGATGTCACAGGAAGGCCATAAAGATCATCAAGGACAACAACCACCTGGGCCACTGCCTGTTCACCCCGCTATCATCCAGAAGGCGAGGTCAGTACAGGTGCATCAAAGCTGGGACCGAGAGACTGAAAACCAGCTTCTATCTCAAGGCCATCAGACTGTTAAACAGCCACCACTAACATTGAGTGGCTGCTGCCAACATACTGACTCAACTCCAGCCACTTTAATAATGGAAATTGATGTAAAAATATATCACTAGCCACTTTAAACAATGCTACTTAATATATTGTTTACATACCCTACATTACTCATCTCATATGTATATACTGTACTCTATATCATCTACTGCATCTTCCCATCTTTATGTATACATGTATCACTAGCCACTTTAAACTATGCCACTTTATGTTTATATACCCTACATTACTCATCTCATATGTATATACTGTACTCTATATCATCTACTGCATCTTCCCATCTTTATGTATACATGTATCACTAGCCACTTTAAACTATGCCACTTTATGTTTATATACCCTACATTACCCATCTCATATGTATATACTGTACTCTATATCATCTACTGCATATTCCCATCTTTATGTATACATGTATCACTAGCCACTTTAAACTATGCCACTTTATGTTTATATACCCTACATTACTCATCTCATATGTATATACTGTACTCTATATCATCTACTGCATCTTCCCATCTTTATGTATACATGTATCACTAGCCACTTTAAACTATGCCACTTTATGTTTATATACCCTACATTACTCATCTCATATGAATATACTGCCGTGTCTTTACTATCATTAAATTGAAGACTTAGTTTTTATCAAAGATTCCCATAATTAGTCTTATGCGATTAAACTGAATAATCATGTAACTGTAATTAACTAGGAAGTTGGGGCACCAAGGAAAGTATTCAGATTACAAAGTTATAATTTCCCAATATAACCTTTCAGATATTTTCATAACTGATCAATAGTCTTCTGATTAATGATTTATTTACTTTACCTCACGTTAGTCTCATTCCAAACGTTGTAAATTGTTGGTTATCTGCACAAACCCAGTCTTCACTATGAGTCATCCTTACATCAATTGTCTCAAATCATTTATTTATTACTAACTAAGTAATTCATGGAAATGCATAAACAAACAAACATGGTAAAAGTGGTTACATGAAATGATAGGAAAATGAACCGGCATGTTGGCTTGTTAGACAAAGGGGAAATGGGGGGGTCGACTAAGAAGTCACTACAGAGTTAATTATAACAATTAAAATGCTAATCCTTTACACATGAACTTCTCACTCATCCGGGAACAATTGCAATCAATATATATATATTTACGCTCAGTGTGTCGTCTTGATCGCTGGTGAAAAGTTTGTGTCTTTCGTAGAATTGTCCACCTCTCTCCATCTCTCTCTCTCGGTTAGAGGGGATAGTTCAAAGTGACATTCGTTATAGAATGGATGTTTCGGCAGTTGTCGTTCTTCGCGTTCAATGATACTGAATTCCTAGCTGCAGATTAAGAGTTTAACCACGTGGTATGGTATGGTTAAAAGATTCAGCAATGGTCTACAACCTTTGTCCCCCTCCTAATGGAGAAAGTTGGGTTTTATTCGGAATGGCAGAAATGGTCTGCCCCAGGATGTCTGACCCTAACTGGGTTCAGGGGCGGTCCTCTGATTTAGTTCAAATCCAATTCCCTTTTGAGTTTTCCTTCATTAAACAGTCCGAAATCACATTGTAAAATTGTGTAAACAGTATCATACTCACTCATTCATCTTATACAACAATTAGATGTAAACCTCATATCTGAGGCTATTAAAAAACAGCGTTATGGTAATGTGGCCATATCGTCTCCCATGACGTTCCCAAGTTGTGACAAACGGACCAGTTCGTAGCTGGATTCTTCACCCATCTTTTACACTTACTCCGAAATTTGTTCGTACCTCAAGTTCTGTGAGGTGGAAGGATTTCCTTTGTCTCCATGAAAAACTACTCTATAACTGTGTGTCCATGATGTCTTCTCAGAAATGTATGACCTCTGACCACAGCAGCCTAGTTGAAGGAGGCAAGGGGGAGGCAGGGAGAAGGGTTGCTATACTCAAAGAGGCCAACGTCATGATAATACTGTACTCTATACCATCTACTGCATCTTGCCTATGCCGTTCTGTACCATCACTCATTCATATATCTTTATGTACATATTCTTTATCCCTTTACACTTGTGTGTATAAGGTAGTAGTTGTGGAATTGTTAGGTTAGATTACTCGTTGGTTATTACTGCATTGTCGGAACTAGAAGCACAAGCATTTCGCTACACTCGCATTAACATCTGCTAACCATGTGTATGTGACAAATAAAATGTGATTCTCTCTCTCTCTCATGTCTTCAAGGCTCTGAACTAAACACGCTCTGCTCGGTTTTCCTGCAGACGATAAACATAATAACACTGAGATCAGAGGTGATGTGAAGCTCATTCTAGCTCATATATGAATACGATTTAGATTGTATTTCATTTGGCCTACAGGTCCAAAAAACCTTACACACAGCATTGTATATCCCTCTTCTTACTCTCTACATCCCCCTCTCTCCCTCTCTCTTCCCGCTAACTGGCTGCATAGCTGTCATGCTAGGGTCAAGTTCATCATCTAGCCGTTATTCCTTGCTAGTTAGCCCGGGCTGGTTCCCGTAGAGACGGCGTCCATCTTGTCCTGAGCAGTCAGAGCTAGAGCAGCTGGCCCTGTGAAGACGGGCTGTAATGAGATAGCTCTTTCCAGCCTGGTCATGTCCTTTCCTCGCGGCTCTACACACACACACACACACACACACACACACACACACACACACACACACACACACACACACACACACACACACACACACACACACACACACACACACACACACACACACACACACAGACTCCACGGCTCCACGTCTCAGGACCTAATTGGTTTTGGCTCTTCTGCCCTCTCCATAGAAGGGTACTGGAGAGCCTCGTGTAGGGTGGCCCCGACCAAGACCACAATATCGTCAAAATATAGGAGCTGCCACTACTGCACTGTAGCTCAATAAATAACTTTTTGTTAGGGTAGGAAAAAATGAGTGGATATTGTTCTATTTCTCTGCCCGAGTTCTTTGTCCAGCGTCCTGTGCTTTTGTGGATGAGGATTAAAAAAAATACTGTTATACAGGACGCTAAGACTGAGACCCGCTACACTGTGAATTTCCAGTTTCAATGAACGTAGCACTACCATGAGGGTTGTAGTTGGATCAATACAGTCAATATCCTCACCAGTGTTCTAAAGTGGAAGTGTAGCAGTCCTTTGTGTATGTTTTCTTTCCTTGCTAAAGCGGGGGATTCTCACTCCACACTGTCAGGGGACAGGGTAGTTAATAAATGATCATAAGAACACATCAATGACATTCAACCACGCTCTACAGACAGACACACTGGAGCTGGGAACAATAGAGATGATTTTGGCTTGATGTTCAACACTGAACACGGATGAAAGCTCTCTGCTTGTATCCCTATGACTCATTTGACAGACAACAATGAAGTGTAGAGAAGAAAAGAGGAGAGAAGAAAAAAAATACACGCTTCTAGCTCTCCGTCCATCCATTGGAGGTTTTGGGGAGATTTTCTGAAAAGTTCCATTATCTAAAAAAAAAAAAAAAAGTATATATATTTTCTAAAAGGTTTTGCAGTTTTAGTTGAATGTATTCTGTCAAAGTTTTACCCCGGTGTGAAAGTGAAAGTACAGGCTGTATTCCTTCCTTCCCACGCATGGAACTACAATTAAGGTTTCTCATAGACTGAAAAGGAGGGGACCTTGGAAATACTTTCAGGAATAAAAGCGAAGAGATGAACATTGACGGCGAAGAGTGGAGACCTTATCAAGCTTTTCATTAGACCACCCGAGGATTCATGGAGGACAATGGAGGTGACCTGCGTAGTGGGAGGCACTATGTGTCATGTCATACTACTCTGTGCTCTGTTCTAACAAACCTAACAGAATGGTAAATCTAAGCGCAGGTGGGAGCGCTGTAGGTCCAGGGTTTGTGTCAGAAATATTTTAGCTATTTTCACCATCACAATTATCGGCGCACTTGCTGGCGTTGGCGCGAAAGGGATGTGTTTTGATGAATAAACAAGCGGGTGGGTGTGTCGAGGCGTGGCCTCTCACTGGCCAATCAGAACGTGCTTCATGGCGAAATATGTGGTTGCTTCAAGTTGTGTATTTTTGGTCTTTTATGGATCGCCTTGGAATCAACTCCAATTCCAATGTTAGTCAGTTATAGTTTATTAAATGGCTTACAGAAACAAAATAACACAATGTAGACCAGGTCCTTTTGACCAGGGCCTGTAGGTGCACTATATTGTGCCATTTGGGACGTTGGCCTAGACTATCCTATTCATCAGAGCAGAAATGGTGGGACACACATGTCCTCGGAAGCTGCAGGGTTGCCAACGTACCTCATCTTCACATGAGAGACTGATTGAAGACGTAAAGATGTCTTTTGATATCTGTCCTACAAAGTGTTCAAAGACTTGTTGTGGCTATTTTTCTACATTCACTTCAGCTGCTCATTGAAAACTGAATCACAATAGCAACTGAAATGAGATTTTCTCGGGCCAATAACAGTCCCTAAATGTGTTACTTCACAGAGCGTTGTCACAATGACTTACAGTACTAGAGGGGATGTTGTTGGTAGGCAACCACAGAACACGACGTTTCTAGATAAGAGAGGCACTCAGTCTGAGTTGAGAGGATGAAAGAGACACTAGTCTGTTTGATATCTTGCTTGCATTCCGAGTCAATCCCTCCATGGTGATGACTGATGACTGATGACTGATGACGGACCAGGGCGAAAAGGAGAGAGAAACAGAGAAGAGCAACACAACAGGGAAAACATCATCGACGTTGAGACAAATCTGAAGCATCATGTTTTTGGACTAAGAAAATAGGAAATATCCGCAGCATACTTACACGTTTGAATAAATCCAAGCAAAGTCATTCAATGGCCTCTGGATAGAATCAAGCGATAACACAACGTCTGAAGTGGGTTGCATAATAAGTAGGTGCTCGACATGAGACAAACCATGCCTCCTGAACGACCCCCTATTCCCTAAGTGTGCACTACTCTATAGGGAATGCACCATATAGGGAACAGGGTACCATTTGGGACAGAACCAGAATGTCCTTTAGATGACTGTGGGCTGTAGGGTGTAGAGACTCAAGCTGAACAGAACAGGAGAACCGGTATCAGATGCAGTCCGCACGATGTAGCATGTGATTGCTGCTACAGGTACGGTTCCTTATTGTCTTCCTTCCCCTGGATCTGCAATGCACCACCATCTGGGTGTGCATGTGTGTCTGGGTGTGTGTATGAGAGTGAAAGCAAGAGAGATAGGTAAAGAGACGGGAGAAAAGGAGAGAAAAAAGAGACGGGGAGTGAGAGATAATGAGAAGATAAAGGAGAGCGGGAGAGGGGCAGAGAGAGGGAAGGGAGGAGATGGAGGGATAGCGCTAGGAAGTGCGCGAGCAGGAGCTGCTCTCTCCATCAGCATGAGTTTCTGTCGGAGTCAGAGAGCACATCGATAACACCTGAACACTGGAGGGAAGGAGGGATACACACACACACACACACTGGGGGTCAGTGGAGGGGTCATCCAAGTGTCCAATCTCATGCTGCTGAGAAAGGTTAGATCCTCTGCAGGGTTCTGTGAGGAAGGATCATTAATACGTGCACCGGCCAGTGTGTGTGTGTGTGTCTGCATGAGATATCTCCACGCCTGGTGTGTGTTTTCCCTAGATCGTTCTGAAACCTCACTACTGAATTAGGCTCTTCCTCTCGCTGGATTGATTTTCCGCCTGTGTCGGTAAGCAGGGGGATCGGGCCTATTGGATCAGCACAGCTCCTCTAAGTTGCATTTGATTGGTATGGATCCCTGGCCCCTGCTGCGGCCATGTCAAGGGCACTGTGGATGGTCCGACTCAATGCCCTCCTAACGGGTGCAGATGAGCTCCATACTAAACTACAGCAAGGAATAGAAGTGTGCTTCTACTGACGCACACTGACTTAAACTCTCTCGTCGTCCCGTCGCTCACACACACACACACACACACACACACACACACACACACACACACCTAACTTTATCCAATAACATCCGTAACCTTGCTATGCCAGACATGATGTAGTATAAGAGGCTGTAGCTGAACAACACAAAACAACATACGTCTACAACATTATCTACATCGGTCGCCAGCAAAAAACACATTCACTCCTCTGGTATCATTACTATTTAACCTCCTGTTCAACTCCAGAGGGGCAGAAATCGATACCAACATGCTGCTTCTCTGTGTAGTTAGCTTGAAAGCATCCCGTCGAGTAGCCCCGGGCCTGTTGAAGACGAGATACTAGATGTAAACAACATCAACAGCCCTACAGAAATTCATACTGTGGCCTCTCGGCATCGAAAAACCAGCAGCAGTCAATAGGAAGAAGATTTACTGATCTCTAGTAAGTAGTCTGGTAAAGTGCAGTTTGTCAGGCCTTGCTCTCTGCTCCGTGGCCTTCGACATTCATCTCAGTCAAGTGGGCAATGACATTTAGCTCTATTAAAGGAGGTTACTGTCTAAAATGGTGGTGAAGTACTATGTTAGCCGTGTGTTTAGTATTCATCAGGGCTAGAATGGCCATAGTAGGACTTGAACCTGAAACCTTGTGTTTATCGGCCCAATAGCTTATGGATTTCTATTTCTATGAAATCTATGGATTTCACATGACTGGGCATGGGCGCAGCCATGGGTAGGCTTGGGAGGGCATAGGCCCGCCCACTTGGGAGCCAGGGCCACACGCTGGGGAGCTGGCCCAGCGAATCAGAATTAGTTTTCCCCCACGAAAGGGCTTTATTAAAGAGAGAAATACTCCTCAGTTTCATCAGCTATCTGGGTAGCTGACCAGATGAAGCTTGTTTACACATTGCCTGAGGTTGTGAGTCCAGTTGGACGTACTGGCATATTCTCTAAAACAACGTTGGAGGCGGCTTATGGTAGAGAAATTAACATTCAGTTCTCTGGCAACAGCTCTGTTGGACATTCCTGTGGTCAGCATGCCAATTGCACGCTCCCTCAAAACTTGAGACATCTGTGGCATTGTGTTGTGTGACAAAACTGCTAATTTTAGAGTGGCCTTTTATTGTCCCCTGTACAAGGTTCACCTGTGTAATGATCATGCTGTTTAATCAGCTTCTTGACATGCCACACCTGTGAGGTGGATTGATTACCTTGGCAAAGGATAAATGCTTACTAACAGGGATGTAAACACATTAGTGCAGAACATTTGAGAGAAATAAGCTTTTTGTGCATTTGGAACATTTCAGGGATCTTTTATTTCAGCTCACGAAACATGGGATCAACACTTTACATGTTACGTTTATATTTTTCTTCAGTATGGCTATGGATGCTACAGTATTTACAATATTTCATTTGTATTCAATCCATGTGGATTTTGCTGAAGCCACTGGAGTGGTAAAGTGTTGTTCAGTGTCTGTGATTGGACGACAATGCCACTGTATGAATACAATTTTGACCTGATGCACTTACAGTCTTAAAACTGCCTCGTGGACGCAATTCATTTTGGATCGATCAACACAAATTATGCAAATCACGGGAGTTGAATGGAAACACAACAAATGAGCAGGCGGCGAGATGAATAAATAATACCATAACCAAAAGAAGCAGAAAATACATATTCAAATGAACTGTCTAATGTTATTTAGTGGGAGATGTACCGCCTACTTACAGTATGCTCTTCGGGGGCCGAGAGGAACAAAACAGTCAAATAAGCACACCACTCATAAAAACAAGTTTAAAGCATTACTGGAGTCTCAAGTCAAGCTCCAAGTTGTTTACCATCTGCAGCAAGCACAAAGTGTTGTAACTATGTTAGGAGAAGGGGATGGATACCCAATGGCACCTCTAGTTAAATAGCTCAACTGCGTAATGTACAGTGCATTCGGAAAGTATTCAGACCCCTTCATTTTTGTTCATATTTTCTTACGTTACAGCCTTATTGTAAAATTGATTCAATTAACTATTTTGCTCAGGTGGGAGCGCTGTAGGTCCAGGGTTTGTGTCAGAAATATTTTAGCTATTTTCACCATCACAATTATCGGCGCACTTGCTGGCGTTGGCGCGAAAGGGATGTGTTTTGATGAATAAACAAGCGGGTGGGTGTGTCGAGGCGTGGCCTTACACACAACACCCCATAATGACAAAGCAAAAAACATTTCATTTTATTATTCAGACCCTTTGCTATGATGACTTGAAATTGAGCTCAGGTGCATCATGTTTCCATTGATCATCCTTGAGATGCTTCTACAACTTGATTGGAGTCCACCTGTGCTAAATTCAATTGATTTCTCATGATTTGGAAAGTCACACACCTGTCTATATAAAGTCCCACAGTTGACAGTGCATGTCAGAGCAAAAAACCAAGACATGAGGTCAAAGGAATTGTCCGTAGAGCTCCGAGATGGGACTGTGTCGAGGCACAGATCTGGGGAAGGGTACCAAACACTTTGTGCAGCATTGAAGGTCCCCAAGAACACAATGGCCTCCATCATTCTTAAAATGAAGTAGTTTGGAACCGCCAAGACTCTTCCTAGAGCTGGCGCCTGGCCAAACTGAGCAATCGGGGGAGAAGGGCCTTGGTCAGGGAAGTGACCAAGAACCCGATGGTCACTATGACAGAGCTCCAGAGTTCCTCTGTGGAGATGGGAGAACCTTCCAGAAGGACAACCATCTCTGCAGCACTCCATCTATCAGGCCTTTATGGTAGAGTGGCCAGACAGAAACCACTCCTCAGTAAAAAGCACATGACAGCCCACGTGGAGTTTGCCAAAATGCACCTAAAGGACTCTCAGACCATGATGAACAAGATTCTCTGGTCTGATGAAACCAAGATTGAACACTTTTGACTGAATTCCAAGCGTTACGTCTGGAGGAAACCTGGCACCATCCCTACGGTGAAGCATGGCGGTGGCAGCATCATGCTGTGGGGATGTTTTTCAGCGGCAAGGATTGAGAGATTAACAGCAAAGTACAGAGAGATCCTTGATGAAAACCTGCTCCAGAGCGCTCAGGACCTCAGACTGAGGCGAAGGTTCACCTTTCAACAGGACAATGACCCTAAGCACACAGCCAAGGCAACGCAGGAGTGGCTTCAGGACAAGTCTCTGAAGGTCCTTGAGTGGCACAGCCAGAGCCCGGACTTAAATCCGATCTAACATCTCTGGAGAGACCAAAAAAAATAACTGTGTAGCAACACTCCACATCCAACCTGACAGAGCTTGAGAGGATCTGCAGAGAAGAACGGGAGAAACTCCCCAAATACAGGTGTTCCAAGCTTGTAGCGTCATACCCAAGAACACTTAAAGCTGTAATTGCTGCCAAAGGTGCTTCAGCAAAAATGTCTAAACTAGGTTTTTCTTTGTCATTATGGGGTATTGTGATGCCATTATGGGGTATTGTGATGTTATTATGGGGTATTGTGATGCCATTATGGGGTATTGTGATGTCATTATGGGGTATTGTGATGTCATTATGGGGTATTGTGTGTAGATTGATGCGGGGGGGGAAAAAACAATTGAATCCATTTCAGAATAAGGCTGTAACGTAACAAACTGTGGAAAAAGTCAAGCGGCCTGAATACTTTCCGAATGCCCTGTATAGAATATTATGCACACATAATAAGGCACAAAATAGATTAATGTAGCATGGCCATTAGCAGGAAAAGGAAGCAGGATAAGTTAAGATAATTAGCAGAGAAATATGAAGAGAGTATTAGTAGTATGAACTATTTCAGTAAGAGCCAGTAAAGGGAAGTATCACTGAGGAGGAATAGCATGGGTAACCCTACGCACTCTGTGGGAGGACTGCTCTCAGAGAGGATGGATCATGGCTCATGGAGGACACTAGGGGGGGAAAAAAACGGGGCAAAACGTCAATCATTTCACTAACTACTTCATGAACTGCCCTGTAGTCAAAGCATAATGAATGTTCAAGATGTCCTCTGATAAGGAGTGGGGAGAGAGCAAAAGGAGGCAAAAGGAGGTGGCTTTTGATGAGGGAGTGGTGTGTGACTCGAAGTTGATGCTGATGTTGTGGATATGGCTAAGAAGAGAGTGTGTGTGTGTGTGTGTGTGTGTGTGTGTGTGTGTGTGTGTGTGTGTGTGTGTGTGTGTGTGTGCGTGCGTGTCTGCGTGTGTGTCTGCGTGCGTGTCTGCACGCGTGCGCCCGTGCTCTACTTACCATTAAAGTTGACAGCTCTGATATGGCTGAGTAGTTCCTTGCCATCGATGTTGGCCATCTTTGGGCACAGGCCTGGGTATCCATAGCAGAGTTCCCGGTGCATCCGGTGCAGGGCATGGGCCATAGCATACACGGCATCCATCACAAACTGCACCTTCCCCTCCTGCTCGTAGCTCGAGTCCCGACCAACCTTCTCCAGACCTGGGAGAGAGACAGATGGACAGTTAGCTACACTGTGGGTGGAAACATCCAAGTGTCTATTTGGCAAAGATGCTAAATGTATAACATTACATTATAATAGCATTTTCGTGAGAAAAAAAAACACTGACCTTGGTCACACTCCTTTCACACAAACACAAACATCTGTCACATGTTGTTTTATTCAGTTGAGCGCACACACAGTGACACACACACACACTGACACACGCGAGCACACATGCGCACACACACACGGAAAACTCGCTTTCTTTCTAATGCAGTTGAATATGTGCTTATGTAACTGATAGCATCATTAGCATAATTAGCTCATAAAGAGGCGAAAAGCACAAACTCCTTGATGCATAAACATGAACATCTCTAATTTATTAGGATGCCTTTCCACCATTTTCATCAACGTTATTAAAGTGGAACTGCAAAAGAAAATGGAAAAAAAGGAATATCAGAAGCAACTAATTTTTATTGAATTCTTTCAGCTTTTAACTCAGCGTTTTACGCAGTACAAGCCCTCGGGCAAAAAAAGCAAAACATTTGTAAATAAAAAACTTGCCCGGGCTAGGTGAATTAACAAGAGTCTTCAATCAATACGCGTGTCTGTGTGGAATTAATAGGCTCAGGAGAAGGAAATCCATTTCAGTTTTATAACGGCTTCCACACAGCAGGCAAGTCTCACGTGAAGGTGATGCATTAGCAGGAGCAGGACACACACAAAACACACACACACACCTGGTTATTCTCTATGAAGGATACGGTCCAAATTACAGTAACAGGGGACGGAGGCTGACTTCACAAGAGACCAAACAACTAAGAAGGACATTGTGGGCCCACTGGAGCCATCATAGAAGTCAGTCCCAATAGTTAAAAGCCACTCAAATCGACAGGACTCAAATCCGAAGTCCTGCTTCCCCCACGGTCCGGAGCCATTCCACTCCTAGGTAATCCCACCAGGTATAGGCACTGACTGTAGAGGAACTGACTCAGTTTATCCCAAATAGGATCTGTGAGCTTATCCTATCGGAAAGAGCTCCCAGTGCCTTAGAGCTTATAACATGAATAAAGAAGTCCACTGACATAACCCAAGCCAGTAAAGAAACACTGGGGACAGGCGCTGAGCCATCAGACTCAATCTGAATTCCATCCTGGCTTTGGCTTGACACGCTGGAGCGATAGCTACTGTATCGCTACTAAGCCCCAGACACACTGTCCCGCTGGTATAACGGATTTTGGAGCCAGGCGCAGGAATACACAATAGGGGTTTTTAATACACCCAAAACAAACATGTGTACAAAAACACTGGGCTGTTCCCAAACAAAGGAGCGAGGGTAAACCTCGTTGAACGACACGGGACAATACGCAGGATAACAGCTGCACCAACGTATAGGTACTCACACCACCAACGGACATGGGAACAATAACCGACAAAGAGAGAGGGAACAGAGGGCACATATACAGTTGAAGTCGGAAGTCGGATGTCTACATACACCTTAGCCAAATACATTTTAACTCAGTTTTCTTCACAATTCCTGACATTTAATCCGAGTAGAAACTCCTTGTCTTCGGTCTGTTAGGATCACCACTTTATTCTAAGAATGTGAAACGTCAGAATAATAGTAGAGAAGGATTTATTTCAGGTTTTATTTCATCACATTCTTCACATTCCCAGTGGGTTAGAAGTGTACATAAACTCAATTAGTATTTGGTAGCATTGCCTTTAAATTGTTTAACTTGGGTCAAACATTTTGGGTAGCCTTCCACAAGCTTCCCACAATAAGTTGGGTGAATTTTGGCCTATTCCTCCTGACAGAGCTGGTGTAACTGAGTCAGGATTGTAGGCCTCCTTGCTCGCACACGTTTTTTCAGTTCTGCCCATAAACCTTCTATGGGATTGAGGTCAGGGCTTTGTGATGGCCACTCTACTACCTTGACTTTGTTGTCCTTAAGCCATTTGTCACAACTTTGGAGGTATGCTTAGGGATAATGTCCATTTGGAAGATCAATTTGCCACCAAACTTTAACTTCTTGAGATGTTGCTTCAATATATCCACATCATTTTCCTACCTCATGAGGTGGAGGGACTAGTGAAGTGCACTAGTCCCCCCTTCAGCAAAGCACCCCCACAACATGATGCTGCCACCCCCACAACATGATGCTGCCACCCCCGTGCTTCATTGTTGGGATGGTGTTCTTCGGCTTGCAAGCGTCACCCTTTTTCCTCCAAACATAACAATGGTCATTACGGCAAAAAGGTTATATTTTTGTTTCATCAGACCAGAAGACATTTCTCCAAAAAGTAAGATTTTTGTCCCCATGTGCAGTTGCAAACAGTAGCCTGGCTTTTCTATGGCGGTTTTGGAGCAGTGGCTCCTTCCTTGCTTAGCGGCCTTTCAGGTATCTTTACAATGTCCTTTGCTGTTGTTCTGGGATTGATTTGCACTTTTCTCTACAAAAGTACGTTCATCTCTAGGAGACAGAACGCATCTCCTTCCTGAGCGGTATAATGGCTGTGTGGTCCCATGGTGTTCATACTTGTGTACTATTGTTTGTACAGATGAATGTGGTACCGTCATTTTCTGGAATCTTCCAAGCTGTTTAAAGGCACAGTCAACTTAGTGTATGTAAACTTTTGACCCACTGGAAATGTTATACAGTGAATTATAAGTGAAATAATCTGTCTGTAAACAGTTTTCGGAAAAATTACTTGTGTCATGCACAAAGTAGATGTCCTAACCGACTTGCCAAAACTATAGTTTGTTAACAAGATTTTTGTGGAGTGGTTGAAAAACGAGTTTTAATGACTCCAACCTAAGTGTATGTAAACGTCTGACTTCAACTGTATAACATACTAATCAGGGGAAATGGGAACCAGGTGTGTGTAATCAGACAAGACAGTCCTGGGGTTGATGATAATGAATCCCGTTCAGTGAAGCCTAGAAAGCCGGTGACGTAAACCTCCTGAACTGGTGAACAGAATGAGCATCAGTACCAGGGGGATCTGTGACACACACAGCATAAACCCTACAGTCACACACACACACACACACACACACACACACACACACACACACACACACACACACACACACACACACACACACACACACACACACACACAAACACACACAGCAGGCTTATGGTCCAGCCAACCATATAGCCAATCACCCTGTTGAGCTGCTCAAAAAGAAAATGGCATCCATCTCATCTCAGTCCCCAGAGAAGACTACACAGGGTGCATCCTATTCCCTATATAATGTACCCATAAAGTAGTGCACTATATAGGGAATAGGGTGCCATTTCTGGCGCAGGCATGGAGGACTAGATACCCTCTGCATTCCCTCTACTGACTTACAGGGGAGGGTTGGTGGAGCTACTGCCGTTACAGAAAACAATGCTGTTACATTTCCTTCGATTGCATCATTACAGTTGAATCCCCCCTAGCTGACTGGCTGGCAAGGTGAGGTACAGCAGTTGTCATGTCTACTGTCTGTCTGTCCCTGTCTGTCCCTGTCTGACACACAGGAGATCCAACCCTGGGTCGGCAGGTAGCCTACTGGTTAAAGCGCTGGGCCCGTAACCGTAAGATTGCTGGATCGAATCCCTGCGCTGACAAAGTAAAAATCTGCCATTAACCCACTGTTCCCCGGTAGGCTGTCAATGTAAATAAGAATTTGTTCTTAACTGTCTTGCCTAGTGACACACTGTCGCTCACACATACTGCAGCCATTCCATCACTGTCAGCTCAGACAATGCCAGCCCTGCTAAATTAAATTTGCCCGTTCTGCTATGCTTTAATAATCTGGAAGAACACAGGCGGAAGGCAGGGAGAATTTACATAGCTCATTGTGAATGTGTAATAATAAGCCTGGCTGTAGAGGCAGATATTTGTTCTCTTACAAACTAGCACACACACACACACACAAAGAAATGTACACACATAAACAGCATGCTAACAGTTATCGTAGACTTCCAGTCATTGTGCTAAGGCTAGTGGGTTGACGCATCACTTGAGTGGGTTGAGTCACTGACGTGATCTTCCTGTATGGCTTTCTTTCTCTCTCTCTCTCTCTCTCTCTCTCAGAGGACCTGAGCCCTAGGACCATGCCTCAGGACTACCTGGCCTGATGATTCATTGCTGTCCCCAGTCCACCTGGCCGTACTGCTGCTCCAGTTTCAACTGTTCTGCCTGCGGCTATGGAGCCCTGACCTGTTCAGCGGAC